>NC_136475.1:5825548-7087126 GCF_902686455.1 Sciurus vulgaris | reverse complement strand
CGTGTCCTCGGCGGGACTTGAGCGTCCTGGAGGCACCAGCTTGCAGACGCTGAGGGATGCCCAAGCATCTCCCTGCCGGGCTGATGGTCTCCGTCCAGACCAGCCACCTGCCTCTGGAGGTCGCGCAGTAGCTGCATCCAGGCCTCAGTAGAGTTCCCTGCCCTGACACCGTAGATGCCGCAGAACTGCTCTGCAGTCGCCCCGGGCCCCTCAGGTGTCTACTGGAGGCCACCATCGGGGTCCCTGCGCGCCCCACCCTCCTGCCCGCTCTTCTGTCCTCCCCGCTTGGTGCTTGTGGCCTTCTTAGCTTCAGAGGGAGCCTTGAGGCCCCTGCGGCCTGAACCACGTACTGGCTGGAGCGAGAGGGCTATTTCCTGCCCTTATCTGGACAGGAGATGGGAGTCGGTCCTTGGTCCCCATCTCTGTGCTTTCCATGGAACCCGTGCAGGCCCGACCCTGGGAGGCCGGAGAGTGGACTGGCCAGCGAGTCCTCGCCGTCTTCATCTTGCTTCCTTTCCTTTGCAGCACCGTCAGTGGCCCCTTTAAACGTCACCGTGCTCCTGAACGAGTCCAGTGGAAACGTGGACGTCAGGTGGACCACGCCTCCGATCGCGCGGCAGGCGGGGGAGCTGGTGGGCTTCTGGATATCACACGTGTGGCAGAGCGCGGGGACTTCCGTAAGTCAGGCCCGAGTGCCCCCGTCGTCCCCTTTGACCTGCTGATTCAACTGTTTCAGAAGCTTCAGTTTTGCCGGGAGAAGACCTGGCACGATGGTGTGGGGCCGGGCACCTCTGGGGTGACTTGAATGTTAGAGGTGACTGAATGGCTGGAAAGTTCTGGAAAGTTCTGAGGAGCGGCGGGGCTCTCCCCTCCTGCACTCCTCAGGCAGGCGTGGGTTCAGCAGATAGTTCGGGGGCACCTCCTCTGTTGTCACCTGCCTTCCCATCAGGAGGACAGTGAGCGCCACCCAGGAAATAACAGGGCACCGTGGGCCTGAGCAGTCGGGCAGCTCAGAGCCTCTTGGAAGTTACAGTAGATTCTTCCCTGAGGAAGGTTGTCAGGGAAGACCCTCAGCCTCAGAGGATAAGCCTCAGAGGACCAGGGCAGGTCGCACTCAGGGCCCTGCAAGCAGTGCTGCCCCAGCCAGGTGGCACCGGACCTCAAGGCAACATGATGGGCCCAGGGGTGGCTCGTGTGGCCAAGGGTCCTGGGGCCAAGGGTCCCTGAGAGCCATGGGTAGCGGGCAGCAAACAAGCCCTCCTTGGTGCAGCTGCCCCTAGCCCTGCTGCAGCCACCGACCTCCCTCGTGGCCTGGGTGACCCATCCCAGGATGGCTCAGGACCCGGGAGGCTAGGCCTTGCAGATTTTCAAGCCCCACAAGGATGTGCAAAGGTGCCCATGGTAGACTGTCCCTCCCAGCAAAGTGGCACTTGATTGGAGGTCAGAATGAGATTTATTGTGAGGAACTGGCTCCCACAGTCCCAGAGCTGAGCTGTCTGCAGGCTGGAGCCCCAGAGAGCCAGGGCTAGAGTTGGGATCTGGAAGCCTGAGAACCAGGGGAGCCAGTGGCACAGACCTCGGGCTACGGCTAGAGAAGACCACACATCAGGTTCCTCCTCCCGTGCCCTTTCCTCCAGGGTATAGGACAGTGTCCACTCACTGGGGAGGGCCTTCTGCTCTACTCAGTCTGCTGGTCTAACCTGGAAACATCCTCACAGACATACCCAGAAATGATATCTAGCCATAGAGCCAGGCGCCCCACAACCCCTCAAGGTGACAGAATGAACCTCCACAGCTTGGGATGCTTTTGACAGATGGAAGTGGTGGGTTTCAGGTGGGAAAAGATGTCATGAAGGAGCTGTCAGTGCAGTGGCCTTGAGGGGCTCAGGACCCTCTGAGAAGCCCGGAACCTGTGTCCTTTATGACAGCATGGAAGGAGGCAGAGCTGGACTGGGGAGCTGTGACCCCAGAATGCACAGCGTGGACGTCAGGCTGAGGCAGATAGAACTTGTGGGTGGCCAGGGAGCCACAGAGGCCTGAGCCCAGGTGTAGGACATGAAGCCTACGGATTATGGATGTGGATCATGTTAGTTTTTTGTTTATGGATAATAAAATTGAGTTTGTTGATATAAATAGCCTTCAAATCTGCCTACATTCCAGAGCCTCTAAAAAGAGTAGCCAGGGAGCTCAGCAGCTGGCTTCCTGTCTTGGGAGCTCCTTCCTGTCTTGGGAGGTTTTCTGGCTTACAGAGACTGCATATCACAAATGTCAGGGAGGTTTACTTTGAATACTGGGACACACTCGGTACCAGGCAAAGTAGGGGGAAGTGCATCAGCATGTCAGGTGGCTCCTGCCTTCTACCCCAAGGCTGGGAGGAGCCCATTAGCCCAGTAACGACTCTCCAGCGTGAGTGCTCATTTCATCCACAAGAGCAGACCAGAGGCCAAGAGCATCAGGTGAAAGGACTGGCTCCCTCGGACCCCAGCATCCTTCCTGAAGACCCCTGCTGCCGGAGGAACCCAGGGCCCAAGACAGCAGGGGAGGCAGCTGGGGGACGGAGCCTGGGTGTGGCTGGGTGGGCAGCCTCCAGACAGGGCCCCTCGCTAATGGGACTGGCTCTTCTTTACCATGACCATGGAAAGCTCCCTTTGTGTGGTCGGGACCCTGGTCCCTAACCTTGGTGAGAGACTCCTCTTAGCATGTTCATGACACGTGTGCAGGGCATTGCACAGACGTGCTCCAGCTTTGGCAGAAGAGAGGGGCAGGGTGAATGGTGAACAGCTCTGCCCTTGGATAATGGTCTGGACTTTGTTCCAATCTTTTTTTTTGGGGGGGGGGGTATAGGAATTGAACCCTGGGTGCCTCACCACTGAGTCACTTCCCCAGCCCTTTATTTTTATTTTTTTATTTTGAGACAGGATCTTGCTAAGTTGTTTAGAGCTCAGTTCATTGCTGAGGCTGGCCCTGAACTTGTGATCCTTCTGCCTCAGCCGCCCGAACCACTGTTTTTTTTTTTTGTTTTTGTTTTTTAAGATTTCAATATGAAACTTTCAACACGCCATATGTTTTTGGCACATGGTGATTTTACTTCACCGTCTGTGGTGCAGTGAGCTGGCTGGCACGATTACTGGTCTCTCCGGTCCTTCGGGGTGACTGTGCCAGGCCTGGGTCAGCCGTGGACGCCAGGGGCCTGTTCTGCCTTGCCGTTGTTCGCTGGATGCTCTGCACTTGGTGACGACCTAGAGCGTCTCTGGCAAGGGAAACGAGGGGGACAGGACAGCTGCAGCGCTGCAGCAGCTGGTCTGGTCCAGCTGTGCTCCGCGTGCCCTGGCAGAGAGCCCTGGAAACAGAGGTGCCCAGTCCTTCCTAGCTCACTCTCCATCGCGTATCAGAACTGCTTTTCCGCAAGGAGCCCTGGGGTTTCTCCCGACTGTCAGGAAGTGATCTTCTGGCAGCCGCAGGCGATGCAAGTAGAGGGAAGGGGAAAGGGCTCGGGTCCGCGTTCTGCCTAGGCGGCGGTGCTGACCCTGGTGGGCGTCACAGCAGGGAGAGAAGGACTGTTTTCCAGGCCTTTCCCCAGGCCCTTGTGCCTGCTGCCTCCGATCACCTGCATCTCCCGGCTGGCAGGCAGGGGAGTCACATGCCTGTCGAGAAGCTCAGCGCTTGTGGTTCAGTGGGCGAGGAATGCCCTTCCTCTGCTGGCAGAAGACAGGGGTCACCCGCAGACACGTGAGCGGCCCGAGGCCAAGCCAGCGGGTCGAAAGAGCTGCAGGGCCTCTTTGTTCCTCTCCTCCAGGCGTGACGAGGCCACTTCTCTGAAGCGAGCTTTAGGAGTGACAGTGGCCTAATGCACCAAGTGCTACCAGCGCCCAGCTGTGCGTGCACTCTCAGGCCGGTCCCCTCCGCTGTGAGAGCTATGCTGCCACAGTTAGGGCTGTGACCCTCCCCGTCACTCGCCTCCCTGCAGAGGCTGATCACCAGCAGGACGGTCGTCTGTTGCACCCACCCTGTACTGGTGCGTCATGTGGTCTAGCGACCACAGAAGACTTGGTGGCTCATGTTCCTTTGGGAACAGGCTCTGAGGCAGATGAGCTTCTGGCGCATAACGAGCAACAGGAGGCCGGGGAAACGGGAGAAGTCGGGGCAGGGAGGCAAGCCCCCCCGTGCAGAGGGAGGTTTGCCAGGAGCCGTCCGTCATCCACCTCCAGAGCGCCTTCCCTCGGGGGACCCACTCCCACACAGCTCCACCTCTCAAAGCCGCCCTTTCCTTTCCATTTTTAGAGAACTGTTGCTGAAGCTGCTTCTCCATGCAAGGCTGGGGAATTGCGCATTTTTTAAACTTCTTGCTTTTGACTGTAGTGAGAGTGGGCCTTGTGTGTGCAGGCTCAGAACTTTCCAGAAGGGTCTTTGGGTGGGTTTGCACTTATGCAAAAGGTGTACCATGTTGTCGTGATCAAGAACCTTCTGGTCTTCACTGTAGGATATTGACTGCATCTCAATGAAAATTTCTACCTTTTTCTTTTTCCTTTTTTTGGTACTGGGAATTGAACTCCGGGGTGCTTAACCACTGAGCCACATTCCCAGCCTCTTTTTGAATTTTATTTTGAGACAGGGTCTCACTAAGTTGCTTAGAGTCTGGCTAAGTTGCTGAGACTGGCTTTGAATTGGCTATCCTCCTGCCTCAGCCTCCTGAGCCTCTGGGACTATGGGCATGCGCCACTGTGCCTGGCTGATTTCTATCTTTTTAAATTCTATTTTTCTTGATACCCCTTGCCTTCCAAAACAGAGCTCAAAATCCAGAGGTAAGGAGCAAGTACGCACCTGTTCATGTTTAAAGTCGGAGCCCTGTCTTGCTCATCTTCAAACTGTCTGCACATGGGGCCTTGAACTTACTTTGTAGGCACTCTGGACCCAATGTGTGGACTCAGACACGCCGTCCAAGCCAGCTGGAGAAATTCTGTGAATGTGTCCTCTGATGAAATGTGGACTAGTATTTCCCACCCCATCCCTGTTCCGCTACATGAAGAGAGAATTCATGCAGCAAATAAGTATATGAACTATTGCATAGTAAAGTCCCCTCTTGAAGACCCAGGGTATGTACTGGCAAATTCAAAACTCTCAAATGTTCTGTAGCAAGTTAGTTTTGACCCAGGATTGCCCACACATTAGGTAGGACTCACTTTTTTTATGTGGTAGGGATTATGACTCTAATGCTGGTTTAATCTGTTTGTAAAGGACAGAGATCTTAGCAGGAAGTCCTACAGCAGAAATTACTGTGGCTTTGAAAGTGACTTCCTTACAGACCCAGAGAAGCTGCACTGTGTGAAACCATTCCTTGGACTCTGCCTCCTCGTGAGCATGCGGCACTGCCAGGGCGCCTGGAGGAACCTGCATGTTGGCACCTGCCCACGCTCCTTCATTCCTTGTCTCCTCTCTCAGCCAGAGGCGGGCAGAGCATCTGGGCTGGCCACGAGGCGTGAGGCACCTGCCACGTTCTCATGAGACAGGCCAGCAGGGGTCCAGGCCTCTTCTGAAACCAGGGATCCATTGAGGGTGGTGCATTTTGCCAGGAGGAGAAACTCACAGAGGAGGTGCTGTCCATGAACAAGTCCAGTCAACTTCTTGTTTTGAGAAACTAATCACTCAATAATTTTCTGCAATTGCAGGAAGACCTGAAAGCTAGCACAGGGTCAGCCTGGAAGAGGGCTTTCTATTTATAGAGAATAAGACCCAAGAAAAGCACCTCGTTAACCACAGTGGATACCAACCACTACCATTGATTGTTGGCTGCACACCAGGTTCAGTTGCCTCAAGAAAGATGGTATTCTCAGTTTGCAGTCGAGGAAACTGAAAACTCACCCAGAGCCACAAAGTTTGGAATAGGCAGAGCTGTTGTAGGAACACAGGTGTGACTGACTCCAAAGCCAGAGCTTCTCCAAGCCCACTGCTCTTTCCAGAGACCTTCAACCCTCTTCCCAACGCTGTGCCTCCTATTCAGGCTCCACAGTGCATCCCCTCAGTGGGAAGAAGAAAGAACAGGATGCATGCGGGGTGTGGTGGTGCATGCCTACAGTCCCAGCAGCAGGAGGCTGAGGCTGGAGAATGGCAAGTTTGAGGCCAGACTCAGGAACTGAAACAGGGTGGGGAAATAGCTCAGTGGTAGAGCAACCCTGGGCTCAATCTCCAGTGCTGCCAAAAACACAGGACTCGGGCTGGGGAGATAGCTCAGTCGGTAAAGTGCTTGCCTTGCAAGCACAAGGCCGTGGGTTCGATTCCCAGCACCACACACACACACACACGCACACACACACAAAAAGCACAGGACTCATTTTAGAGAGTGCAATTTGGGGATTTGGGGCTGGTGCCTGAGAGCCTGAAGCCCTTTGAACACGTCACCTTGGCGATCGTTGGGTGACAGTAACTTTTAGAATCTGGTGGTAATTTCCGTGTTAAGCATTACTGTTCTTTGAGGCTATAAAATGGGCCATATTCTTAAACCCAGTTATGAGTCACGGGGCCTTGAACTCTTAGGGAGCCTGGGGATAGTAAAGCCTTCTGATAACTGTAAATCACTGCGGTCACCCTGCCTAACTTTAATGCCACACACAAGAGAAAAGAAGTTGTCTTGTCAAAGGTCTGCGATCGCTTTACCGACTGGCAAAGTTCATCATGACTTCTCTTCACTTTATGGTCGTGTCATGAATCCAGTTCCAACACCTGAAAACGCCCTCAGTCTCTCAGCCTTGGGAATATGATCCTTAGGTTGGTGAAAAATGGAAACTCTTAAGCGAGAAATATACAGTTGGCCCACAGAATGTGCCCCGTGACCAGACCCCTGTGTCAGCTGAAAGGCCTCACGTTATGTGCTCTGCACCCTGTTGGTGCTGAGATGTTCGTTCCTTCATGATCTGGTCTGAAATGGATTTCTCTGACAACTTTCAAAAACCAGAATTAAAATAAATATTTGGGGATATGGATACGGACACATCTTTCTTTACATACTTGGCATCAAAACAGTCACACACACCCAAGGGCTTGGGAGGCTGAGGCAGGAGGATTGCGAGTTTGAAGCCAGCCTCAGCAACTTACCGAGACCTTGTGTCTAAATAAACTATAAAAAAGGGCTGGGGATGTGGCTCAGTGGTGGCACCCCTGGGTTCAATCCCTGGTACCAAAATGGAACAAAATAAAAAACCCAGTATGGATAAATTACATCCATTTACATACGGGTGGGGGCGGCGGGGATCTAGAACTCCCCTTATGGACACAAAGGATGTGAATTTATGCATATTTCCAAAAGGATGATTGGGTTTTTGTTACCACTTCTATTCTGGGCATTTAGTTTTTTCCCAACTGTGCATTTCCTCTTATTTTGAGAGAATTCCTCGGGCCTTGTATTGTATTTGAGTCTTTATAGGAAAAAACAACATAGCCAGAGCAGACCCCATGCTCCTCATCCATCTTGAGCCCTGAGGAGCTATTAGACAATAACTGTGGCGTAGACGTGCTATTTGTTTGTCCATGGCAGACCTGAGTCACAGCAGGCTCCAGGGCGTGGGCCTGGAGTTTCTCTAGCTGGTGATTTTCTGTCCACCTACCCCCAAATTAAATACAGAAGGGCAAAGTAGCCCATCATCAAAACTGGGTTTGCCAGAAAAAAAGCTTTGTTTCTAAAAAAGATATTGCCAGAATATATCTCCTAATTGTTAATTATTATTTTGTTGACTTAATTAACAACAACAAGAAGTACGGCCAATCTTGCAGGTTCCCGCTCAAGAGCGATAGAAAAACCCACATTTTTGAAGATCATATTTTCTTCTCTCAGCCAGGTTCTCATGAGAGAGGCATTTTTTTCTTTTCTTTTTTTGGGGGGCCCGGGGGGTACTGGGGATTTAATCCAGGGATGCTTTACCACTGAGCTACATGCTCAGCACCTTTTTTTTTTTTTTTTTTAATTTTTATTCTGAGACAGGGTCTTGCTAACTTGCTTTGGGTCTCCCTAAATTGCTGAGGCTGGCCTCAAACTTGGGATCCTCCTGTCCCAGCCTCCAAAGTCCCTGGGATTACAAGTGTGCACCACCATGCCTGGCTGGTTGAAGCATTTCTAAACTCCGATGGTCACTTCCTGTTTAGATTGAGAAATGGTCTCCGATGGTGACCCAAGGGCTGCTTGGTCACAGCCTATCTGTAAGGGATGAGCTGACTTTGTCCTGCACCATCTCTAGAAGTGATGGGCATGAGACCAACTGACCAGGAGTAAAGTTCCTTCCAAACCCTGCCTCTGCTGTTCATTGATGATGGAGTACCTGTGCCCAACATGAACAGATATTTCTCTCCTTCTCTTTCCAAACTCAAATTTCCAAAACTCAGAGATTAAGATGTGTTCCAGAGTTTCCTCTCGGCCTTCGCAACCCTTGGGTTTTCATTCGAAGAAGCAGCCCCTCGCAGAACTGTCTTCCTGCATCAGAGAACGTCCTGATCTTGGAGGCTGGGAAACAGAGGAAAGGGTCGTGTAGACATACTTTGTCCCTGTGTTTTAATAGCCCAGGGTCACATGACACTGACTTTAAAACAACATGAATAAAACTAAAGCCAAAGTTTTGAAAATTAAGCAAAACTTGCATGTGTCACACTGAGACACACAAAAAAGTAGCACTGGTGTCCTCTTGTCTGTAGATTTTAGTCCAGAGTCTTACAGTTTCAAAACTCTGAAGTCTGCTTGTGCTGACTCGAGGGCAGTTACCAGGTGGGCAGTGTCAAGGGACCGTGTGACTCTGGGCAGTGTGCTGTGGGGGTCCGGCAGGGGGGTCTCAATGACTTAGCCTTGCTCTTGCCACCTGGAGGCACTGCTCATACTTTCCGGAAGCTTCTTTAGGGACCACCTGAAGTGCTGCACCCTGGTGACCCTAGTTTGCCTACATCTGGGCTTGCTGCCCCCCCAGCCCTACCTGCAGTTTGGTTCCCTCCACCACTAGGGCCCCAGCGAGGAAGGAGCCCAGTGGAGACACGGCCACTGTCCCCAGGATGTGGGTGGGATGACCTCCCACAGAAAGAGCCCTGAGCCCCTGCTGCCTCTGAATTTCATTTCCTTTTTCTTCTCTGTCCCCAGAAAGAACTCACTGAAGAAGTCGGCCAGAATGGCAGCTGGGCTCAGATCTCCGTTCAAGTCCACAACGCCACCTGCACCGTGAGGATCGCAGCCGTCACGAAAGGGGGAGTTGGGCCTTTCAGTGACCCGGTGAAAATATTTGTCCCTGTGCACGGTGAGAGCAGGGCCCTTCTTGCCTGATGGGCCGTATCCGTCCTGGTGGTAAACGCACTGCTAGAGTAACCCGTGGGATGGCAGCTGGTTAAAGACCCAAGACGAGGACCAAAAAGCATGTTTGTGTCAGGTGTAGTGGTGCGTGCCTGTAATCCAGACAGCTCGGGAGGCTGAGGCAGGAGGATCACAAGTTTAAGGCCAGCCTCAGCAACTTAGTGAGACCCTGTCTCAAAATAAACAATAAAAGGCCTGGGGATGTGACTCAGCAGTTAAGCGCCCCTGGGCTCAATCCCTGGTACCCAAAAAATTTTATGTGCAAAGATAGAGGTCCTCAATCTGGGGACATGCTTCACAGAATCCCCACTCCGCCGGGGCCTCCTGCCATTTCCACCAGCAGTGATAATTTATGAGGTGGTTTGTCCCTTTGGAACACCAAATCTGGTTGACTTGAATGCCATCTAGGAGAGGTGTCCGTGGCTGAGCTGCATGGGCTGATCCTTCCTGCTATTTGGCGTTGCTGTTGTAAGCGGTTCTCTGCCCTCTTTTTACCCACTCAGCCCTTGGGTAATGTGCATGGGGTTTGCTCTGCACAGAACACCACCTCTGTCTGCAGAAGCTGTCCTCACACTGCCCTGGGCTGACTGAGCTAAATGCCCAACCACGCGTGCTGGCTTTTGCCGGTTGCTGGAATATTCCTTGGCAAGGTGCCACAGTGGTGCCCAAGCAGTCCAAGTGCTGTGCTGGTTTCCACAGACCAGCGGAGCCACCTCTGTTCTGACTCTGACTGCCCTGGGTTGCCTGATGGTAAACCATGGTCATAAAATCCGTGCTCAGGCGTCCGTATCTGTATGGCTTACAGATTTACAAGTTCTTGACAAGCGCGCCCTTTGTACCCAGTGGCAGGACTGGAGAGCACAGTAATTGAGTTCCTGTCTGTTCCCAGCGACCCTCAAACATGCCCCACCTTTCAGTGATGAATTGAACCCTATCACATTCCTGAAGCCAGTAGCCTCAATACCTGGGAACCTCAGCGGTGATGGGAAAACGAGGTGGGTCTCCCGCCCACGTTTCAAAGACAAGGAAATTCTCATTCTAAAAGCGCAGGTTACAACACCGTCGCCTAAGGCCACAGAATTTCCACCTCCAACTGCATCATGCCAGGTGGGTGGTCCTCACTGCGCAGCTCCAGCTCGCAGAAATGTCACTGTCACAGCCTAAATAGCACCATGGGCCCACCAGTGCCCGTGGGTAGCTGCCCTCGTGTTTGAACTGAAATTGCGTAAGGCATGAACTTCAGTCCACCAATCATCGTGTACATAACAGACATGCGGGATGATCCTGACCAATCACATGGCTCCTTTCAAGTGCAGTTGCTAATTGCCCCCCACCCCCATCCACTGTTGGGCTCCCGCGTGTCCTGCAAAGGCGGTGGCTGTGCTGCCTCCTGCCTCCCAGTGACAGGCACGCATGATTTTACAAAACTAGAGGACTGCAAGGAAGCAACCGGTGGACAGAGGTGAAAGTACAGCCCAGAAATGAGAAGGGAAGCGTTGGGGAGAAATTTGAACTGAGTGTCAGCAGAGCGAGGAGTGTCCATGCTGCGGTGGTCGGTGGACGCCTGTCGAGCAGCCCAGGGAAAGCAGCGAAGGTCAGCTTATGAACATAATGCAGTGGCTGTGAGGAAAGGATAACATATCCCAGAGAAAGTGACACCAGCAAAAACGGACCAACAAACAAAAAACCCTTCGTTCGGGCCTGGGGGTGCAGCCCAGTGGCAGAGCACTTGTCCAGCGCACGGCCGGGCGGTTCCACGGGGGCGGGGCGGGAAAAGAAACCTTCGCATTGTAAGAATTCTCAAAGTGACCTAGTGTCACTGAAAGCACAAAAAATAAAACATTGGAAGTTGATCCAAACTTGGAAAGGGGTATGACAATTCTCCACAAGATGCAAAATGTATTTTTTTTTGTCTTTTTTGGAACTGGGGGAGGAACCCAGGGCTTTGGGTATGCAAGGCAGATGCTTTGCCACTGAGCTACATCCCAGCCTTCAACCCTTTTATTTTAAGACAGGGTCTTTCTAAGCTATCAAGGCTGGCCTTGAACTTGTGATTCTCCTGCCTCAGCTTCCTGAGTGGCTGGGATTAGGCGTGCACCTGTGCCTGGCTCCTAGCTTCTCACAGGTTTTTTTGTTTTTGTTTTTTGCAAAGAAACAATGCTTTGGTTCTTAATGTTTTAAATTATAGCACACCAAGTAAATACTAGTTGTACTGATTTTTTCATTTTCCTGTACACTTACTGCCAACATGAAGAGTTTCCCATTGGTTATTATTTTTTAAGTTGACAAGTGAAAAATTGTTTACATTTATGGAGTGCACAGTGATGTCTTGACACATGTATACACCGTGGAATGATTAGGTAGCTAGTGCTGATGATAACTGAGACTCTCCCAGCCCTGCACAGTGGCGCACACCTGTAATCCCAGTGATGGGAGGCTGAGGCAGGAGGATCACGTGTGGGAAGCCAGCCTCAGCAACCTAGCAAGGCTAGGTTAGCAAGCAACTTGGCAAGACCCTGTCTCAAAATAAAATACAGAAAGAGCTGGGGATGTGGCTGGATTGAGCGCCCCTGGGTTCAATCCCCAGTACCAAAAACAAAAACAAAAAACAAAAACCACCCCGTGTGGTCTCAGCCTGCACAAGCGAGGGCTGCCTGCATCTGTAGATCACGGGAGACCGAGGACGGACTCCTCCTGAAAGCTCTTACTGTTTGTCCTTCCCGATCACAGGCCACACTTCTTAGGTGCCTTGACCTTTCTGGTGTTTTTCCAGGTGGAGTGGATTATGCCCCCTCGTCCACTCCGGCGCCTGGCAACACTGAGCCCCTGCTCCTTGTCCTCGGCTGCTTCTGTGGATTTATATTGATTGGGCTGCTTTTGTATATTTCTATGGCTGTCAGAAAAAGACTCCAGGAGACAAAGTTTGGGTAAGTTTCCCAGTGGAGATCTTTGACTCAGTGGTATTAATGAGGTTGTTGGCCAGGTCACAGAGCTGTCCCGCCCGCCCTGCTCCTCAGGCTGCCCAGGGTGGGTGCTCTGTCTTACATGGCCTGGAGCAGGTGCTTCCTCACCGAGGCTGGTTCCTACTGTGGCAGCCGGCAGCAGAGCCAGCAGCAGAGCCGGCCTGGAGAAGGCTGAACAGAGGACACCCTGGAAGGCCTTCACCTCTTGGGCTAGGTAGTGTTAAATGAGGACCTGCCCCGTACCCTTAAAAATGACTCCGATTCTTTAAAAATGAGCATCCATGCTCTGCAAGTCCAAAATCTGAAATGCTCCCAAATCCAGAACCTTCCAAGCACCCAAATTGATGCCACTCTGTGCACTCTGTCATGCACAGAATTATCATAAATATATTATTTTCAGGCTATGTGTATAAGGTGTGTAGGAAATATTAATGAGTTTCCTGTTTGTAACTGGGTCCCATTCCCAGGATACCTCATTATGTATAGTAAATATTCTAAACCTGAAAAAAAATCTGAAATTTGTAACACTTCTGGTCCCAGTTGGTCATTTCAGATAAGGGATGCAAAACTTGTGTAAGTAGATAAAGGTATACGGGGGATTCACCAAAGCCTGGCAGACCCGGCTGGTATCATTGTGGGTGGCAGGGCTTCATTCTTTCTTTCTTTTCCTTTCTTTTTTTCTTCTTTTGCTGTATTTCGCACATTTTCTTTAGCAATTAGTTGTTTTTCTAGTAGAGGAAATTTTCATATTTTAACCATCGGATGCTTTTTCTTCTTTTCTGTTCATCTTGCTTTTATAACAAACACTGGTTTAATATCAACAAAAATGAGAATCTGTGTTGACGCAACCTCTGAAAAGAGGGCGGTGTGGAGAGTGTTGTTTCCGGAACTCCGTCTTCCTCTCCAGGGTTCTGCAGTGAATTTGGAGTTCCGTGAAATCCAGTTTATCCGTCAGGTCAGGAGGAAGCGTTCTGTATGAGGAGAGTTGTTGGTGGCTTGGGTCGGGACAGAGCGAGGGAGGGTTCGGGGGCTACATTTGGAGGGGACCCGTGGTCCCTCTCTGGATGCTCCACCTTCAGAGTGCTGCTAAATATCCCAGTCACTCCGGGACTTCCCAAGGACTTGGGAAGGGGCTGAAGACTTCCTTCTCTTATGGGGACCCCAGTCCTAGGAGTCGGATATACAGTTTCTAAGAATGGCTGTTTTAAAGAAGTGGACAAAATTGCATGGAAATCCTGCACAGATAGCCAACTAAAATACATCACAGGGTCTTGGTGTGGCATCCAGACTCATCGTGACCGAGTACAGAGCACCCCTGCTCAGGAATATGTCCTGAATTGTCCCAAGGCACTGGGCACTGTGGTAGAGCAGGATCCAGTGGTGAACAGGCCCCTGCCCCAGGCACTCACAGGTTATAGGGAGTCAGGCATGGTCAAGCAGGCAGGCAAATAAATACAAAATGTGATGGAGTGAATTATATATAAAAGAGTAAGACTATGTTACCAGGAGAATTTGCATTAAGAAAGTCAGGCGAGGCCTCTCTGGAGAGGTGACTGGCAGCTTACCCAAGATCTGAAGAAAGAACAGGGATTCATTAGGTGAGGGAAAAGGAAGAGCATTCCAGCCAGAAAGAGCAGCATATGCAAAGATCCTGTGGTACGTGGGAGCCTGGCATACAGGGGAGAGCATTGGATTGAAGTTATCACACCTGAGTTCCAGGATTAATTCTGTCACTTAAAAAAGCCCTTTACCTCTTCTAGGCTTCCTTGGTGTTTTCTGTCTCTGAGTGGTCTCCAAGGCCATTTCCACTTATAATTGCCATGATTTTGAATTGAGACTTTTCTATTCAGTCAGCTTGTAGTCCTAGAACTGAGAAATGCAGAAGGAGGCTCATTTGGAAATGTTCCTATCAACTCGGCCTCCACCGACTCCTAAATCTAGCACCAAAATGGATGTTAGATATCAGCTGATTGAACTTTGGTTGCAATAACCTAGGAAAGTTTAGGGTTGAAAGTTACAGAATTTACCAAAAAAATTGGGGCTGCTAAATTCAGCAAGTACGTTACCAAGATTACAAAGCTATTGTAATATTTAGGAATCAAATTATTTCCAAGAACCATTAAGCTCAGCAAAAGCTAATAACAGGTTATTTTTATGTTTACTAAAGTCAATTCCCGCGAGTCCTCCCCATGAAATCTATTCATTTGTTCATTTTGTACAGGCACTTTTCTGTACCTGTTTTAATGAAAGCATCTTTTTTTTTCTTCTTATAAAATCAATATTCTTATAGTTTTTAAAAAATCAGACGGTATAAAATAATCAGAAGTAGAGTGAAACCCATCCATCTGTGACTCGGGTCTCACACAGGTTGTAGTTGCTATTTTGACATATCTCCTTCCAGTTGCCTTGCTTTTCCTGTGTATATGAATCTTATTAACATGTATTATTTTCAAAACTGTGTTGCCTCTTTAAAAATGATTTATGTGCCTGAGGTAGGATGAAATTAAGCCTGTCAATCTATTGATCGATCGATACTGTGGATTGAACCCAGGGTGCTCTGTCACTGAGCTCCGTCCCCAGCCCTTTTTATTTTTTAAGTCAGGGTATCATTTAGTTGCCTAGACTGGCCTCAAATTTGTGATTCTCCTGCTTCAACCTCCCAACTTACTGAGATTACAGATGTGCACCACTGTGCCTGGCCATTCTATAATTTAAACTAATTAATTCATAATACTTTCCTACTGATTAGTCTTAAATGGACTAAGTGGATTTTTTAAATAGACTTTTTTTTTTCCCCCGGTGCTGGAGATACAACTGAGGACCTCACGCAGGCCAGGCAAAGCCCTCTACCACGGGGCCATCCCCCAGCCTAATAGACTTTACTTCTTAGAACAGTTTTGAATTTACAGAAAAACGAAGAAGACCTACAGAGGTCTTCCTATGCCCCCGCCTAGTCTAATTTTACCTGTTATTAATGCTTAGGTTAGCAAAGTGCATTCAATATAACTGATAATCCAGTATTGCTGCATCATTATTAACTAATAATAATGTATTATTAGTAGTATTCAGATTTCCTCAGTTTTTAGTCCCTCTTCTGTCCTGGGATCCCACGTGACATTTAGTTATCACATCTCTCTCAGCTCCCCTGGGCTGGGGCAGTTTCTCCATTTCCTAGTCTTTGAAGATCTCAACAGCTTTTGGGGACACTGGCCAGGTGTTTCGTGGAGTGCCCCCTTTGGGATTTGTTTGCTCGTGATTAGCCTGGGGCCATGGGGTGTGGAGGGGTGAAGTGCCATCTTCCTTACACCAGACCAGGGGGACCCTCAACCGCTGCTCACTGTCCGTGTCCACCTGCCTGGCTGAGGTCGGGTTTGCTCGGTCGGGTTTGCTAGGTATGTCTGCTGTGAAAGTCCTCTCGCTCTCTTCCTCCGCTGTTCTTTGGAAGCAGGTCACTACACACGGCCTTCAGTTAACTAGATGAGGAATTGGCTTCCCAAAGGGTGCAGAGTTCAAAAAATACTTGGAGTTCTTTCCAGGAGATTCATCTCCTCCCCTGGGTCATTTGGTCAGTCAATCCTACTGTCCTCTGCAGGGACTTGCAGAGACTCACCTTATGCTTGTCATCCTGTGCTATTTTATTTTGTTGCTCGGATTGTCTAGCAATTGGCAATCTAGTCATTCTCCACACTTGGCGGCGCCTGGACAGTCATTATGATAATGCCAAGTAAGCCTAAAACGGATCTAAGGAGAGAAACCCACTTCTCCTAGTGGGAAATGCTTTGTCGCTGGCCGGTGGTGGCTTCAGGGCCTCCCTGTGGACTCAGCACGTGGCTCTGCAGCCCTGTTTTTACGTGCAATGCCCTCGTTTTCATCCTCCAGGAGCGCATTCACAGAGGAGGATTCTGAACTGGTCGTGAATTACATAGCAAAGAAGTCCTTCTGCCGACGAGCCATCGAACTCACCTGTAAGTTGACTTTCACTTCCCTTTTTGGCAAAAGGTAAAATAGTGGAGAGGCAGGAAAGAAGGACGAACAGACATATTCTAACCAAAGCCAAAAAAGGTGAAGAGCAGGTACTTTTAATGTAGGAAATGCAGTCAGGCAGTGTGGGGCACATCTTGCTGGAAATCTGGGGTTGAAGCTGCAGTTAAGAAACCAGGTTTAGGGCTGGGGATATGGCTCAGTTGGTAGAGTGCTTGCCTCGTATGCATAAGGCCCTGGGTTCAATCCCCAGCACCGCAAAAAAAAAAGAAAAAGAAACGAAAGAAACAAGGTTTGCCGGGTGCAGTAGCACACGCCTATAATCCCAGCAGCTCAGGAGGCTGAGGCAGGAGGATCTTGAGTTCAAAGCCAGCCTCAGCGACTTAGCAAGACCCTGCCTCAAAATACAAAATAAAAAGGGCCGGGAATGTGGCTTAGTGGTAGATCACCCCTGGGTTCAATTCCTGGTGCAAAAAAAGAAAAGAAAGAAACCAGGGCAAAAGATTCATAATGCCACGAGACACAGAAAGAGGAACTTCCTGGATCGTGGAGATGGGGTACAGGTCAGGGATTTAAAGGGAACAGCAGAGCAATGGACCTAATCTTGAGCCTCATTTCCTGTTTTCCTGGCAACCAGCTCAGCACGATTTGCCAACATGCTCTGTAGCAACTCTGGTCTCTCTTTTGCTGAATCAGAGTGTGGGGCCTCTGGTTTGAAGAGGGGGACAAACAGATAACTGTGCTCTTGAAAAATTTCAGACACAGCAGAGAAAGTATGTGCAAATATTATCCAGTTCGTTCTTCTGGATGTTTGCCCAAACCCAACCAAACCAGAGAGGATTTGTAAGAAAGACGGAGCCAGGCCGCGCTCTGAAGTTACAGCCCGCGTGACGGGGGCCTTAGTGACCCCTTCACTTTTCTGATCTGTATGCCTTCTATTTAGACGTATCAACCCTTGCATTTTTAAAAACCTCATCTTCCTTCCTTGGAGAGCTCTTGGGGTAAACTTTTTTCCTAAGAGCTAACGTGTCCTAATTATTCATATCTATTTTTTCAAGACTTGCTTCTGCCTTCTCTGTGGCTCAGACTGGACCCTTGGCCAAATAACGATTGATGCTTCTTTTTCTGGTCCTTTCCTCTCCTGCCCAACACTCAGCGCTACAAGCCCGTTCCGGGGACCTCGTGGTGTTGCACACCTGACTGCAGCACCCTCACCCGGCCCTTCCCCAAAGTACTTGGGTCAGCACTTCCTCGGTCCCCTCCTGAGGCCCCAGAGGCCACGTGTGGGACGGTAGCCAACTCTCAGGACGTCTCCTGTGGTTGGTGTGCCTCCTTCCGTGGCATGGGGGGTGGCAGGGATTTCCTTATGGTTCTTTTAAACGCCTCGTTAGGGATATAATAATAAACAATTCTCCAGCAAGTACCTGTTGACTCATTTCCTTACTCTTTGAAGTCAAGAGCGCACCTTCTCCACGGATCTGATTCCTGACTGCCGCCACTGCTGCTTGAGGGGAGAGAAACAGGGCTTACTCCTCCTCCTCGTCCTCCTCGTCCTCCTCCTCCTCCTCCTCGTCCTCATCCTCCTCCTCCTCCTCCTCGTCCTCATCCTCCTCCTCCTCCTCCTCCTTGTCCTCCTCCTCCTCGTCCTCGTCCTCCTCCTCCTCCTCATCCTCCTCCTCCTCCTCGTCCTCCTCCTCGTTGTCGTCCTCCTCCTCCTCCTCCTCGTCCTCCTCCTCCTCATCATCCTCCTCCTCCTCCTCGTCCTCCTCCTCGTTGTCGTCCTCCTCCTCCTCCTCCTCGTCCTCCTCCTCCTCCTCATCCTCCTCCTCCTCCTCTTCGTCCTCCTCCTCGTCCTCCTTGTCCTCCTCCTCCTCCTCCTCCTCGTCCTCGTCCTCCTCCTCCTCGTCCTCCTCCTCGTTGTCGTCCTCCTCCTCGTCCTCCTCCTCCTCGTCCTCCTCCTCCTCGTCCTCCTCCTCCTCGTCGTCCTCCTCCTCGTCCTCCTCCTCCTCCTCCTCCTCTTCGTCCTCCTCCTCGTCCTCCTCTTCATCCTCCTCCTCGTCCTCCTCCTCCTCGTCGTCCTCCTCCTCGCCCTCCTCCTCCTCGTCCTCCTCTTCGTCCTCGTCCTCCTCCTCCTCCTCCTCCTCGTCCTCCTCGTCCTCCTCCTCGTCCTCCTCGTCCTCCTCCTCGTCCTCCTCCTCCTCATCCTCCTCTTCATCCTCCTCCTCGTCCTCCTCCTCCTCGTCGTCCTCCTCCTTGTCCTCCTCGTCCTCCTCCTCGTCCTCCTCCTCCTCATCCTCCTCTTCATCCTCCTCCTCGTCCTCCTCCTCCTCGTCGTCCTCCTCCTCGTCCTCCTCCTCCTCATCCTCCTCTTCATCCTCCTCCTCGTCCTCCTCCTCCTCGTCGTCCTCCTCCTCGCCCTCCTCCTCCTCGTCCTCCTCTTCGTCCTCCTCCTCCTCGTCGTCCTCCTCCTCGTCCTCCTCGTCCTCCTCCTCGTCCTCCTCCTCTTCATCCTCCTCCTCGTCCTCCTCCTCGCCCTCCTCCTCCTCGTCCTCCTCGTCCTCCTCCTCGTCCTCCTCCTCCTCATCCTCCTCTTCATCCTCCTCCTCGTCCTCCTCCTCGCCCTCCTCCTCCTCGTCCTCCTCCTCCTCGTCGTCCTCCTCCTCCTCCTCCTCGTCCTCCTCCTCCTCATCCTCCTCTTCATCCTCCTCCTCGTCCTCCTCCTCGCCCTCCTCCTCCTCGTCCTCCTCCTCCTCGTCGTCGTCCTCCTCCTCCTCCTCCTCCTCGTCCTCCTCCTCTTCATCCTCCTCCTCGTCCTCCTCCTCGCCCTCCTCCTCCTCGTCCTCCTCGTCCTCCTCCTCGTCCTCCTCCTCCTCATCCTCCTCTTCATCCTCCTCCTCGTCCTCCTCCTCGCCCTCCTACTCCTCGTCCTCCTCCTCCTCGTCGTCCTCCTCCTCCTCCTCGTCCTCCTCGTCCTCCTCCTCGTCCTCCTCCTCCTCATCCTCCTCTTCATCCTCCTCCTCGTCCTCCTCCTCGCCCTCCTCCTCCTCGTCCTCCTCCTCCTCGTCGTCCTCCTCCTCCTCCTCCTCCTCCTCGTCGTCCTCCTCCTCGCCCTCCTCCTCCTCGTCCTCCTCTTCGTCCTCGTCCTCCTCCTCCTCCTCCTCCTCGTCCTCCTCGTCCTCCTCCTCGTCCTCCTCGTCCTCCTCCTCGTCCTCCTCCTCCTCATCCTCCTCTTCATCCTCCTCCTCGTCCTCCTCCTCCTCGTCGTCCTCCTCCTTGTCCTCCTCGTCCTCCTCCTCCTCATCCTCCTCTTCATCCTCCTCCTCGTCCTCCTCCTCCTCGTCGTCCTCCTCCTCCTCCTCGTCCTCCTCCTCCTCATCCTCCTCTTCGTCCTCCTCCTCGCCCTCCTCCTCCTAGTCCTCCTCCTCCTCGTCGTCCTCCTCCTCGTCCTCCTCCTCCTCCTCGTCCTCCTCCTCGTCCTCCTCCTCCTCGTCCTCCTCCTCCTCCTCCTCCTCTTCATCCTCCTCCTCGTCCTCCTCCTCGCCCTCCTCCTCCTCGTCCTCCTCTTCGTCCTCCTCCTCCTCGTCCTCCTCTTCATCCTCCTCCTCGTCCTCCTCCTCCTCCTCTTCGTCCTCCTCCTCCTCCTCCTCCTCCTCCTCCTTGTCCTCCTCCTTTTTTCTTTTCTTTTCTTTTTTTTTGTTTTTTTGTGCTAGGGATTGAGCCCAGAGGGCTTAACCCCTGAGCCACACCCACAGCCCTTTTTATTTATTTTTTTAAAGATGGGCTCACTGAGTTGCTTGGGGGTGTTTCTAAGTTGCTAAGACTATCTTTGAACTTGGGATCCTGAGGCTGCCTCAGCCTCCCGAGCTTCAGGGATGACAGGTGTAAGCCAGAGAAACAGGGCTCATCTGTGTGTAGTTGGTCATAATTAATCCCACCTGAAGGATTCATCTTACACATTTTAATCACCATGGAGCCAAGTGTGATGTTTCACTGCTGGAATTTTTGGAAAAGAAATAATGGATACAAAATGACAAATGTGTAACTGCTAGACAGGACTTTACACAGAATGCTAATCACACGTAAGTGAGAGAAAGCACAGGGAAGCCGCTCCCACGTTCCCTGTTCCCCTTGCAGTGCACAGCTTGGGCGTCAGCGAGGAGCTGCAGAACAAACTGGAGGATGTTGTGATTGACAGGAATCTCCTGATCCTTGGGAAAATTCTGGGAGAAGGTAAGCAGTTTAAGGCAATTCTCTTAGAACGTGGGTTAAGAAGGTAAGTAGTTGGGGGAATTCTATTTAGTGTGTGTGTGTTAAAGAGGTTGACATTTTTAGGGGTGGGCATGCAGTTCAGTAGTCGACCACCTGCCAAGATGTGTGAGGTTCAATTCCCGGCACTGCCAAATAACAAGATGTTGTGTAACTTTGAGTTGTAATACAAATAGATCTACTTTATAATTCAAAATGGAAATAGTGGCTTTTTAGCACATGAAAAGGCTCCCATAGGCTCTAGAATTCATCAGAGCTTGAAAACTGTGAATTCCCTCCTCTTGTTGAAAATCATTGGTCAGTGTCCATGTGCTTCAGCTTTATTCCTCTGGTCTTCTTGGCCCCTTCCGAACAGAAACACAGGTGGAAATACATATTCAATTTGCTAAGTGGTTCTCAGGATGATGCTAATGAGAGGAAGAGCCTGTGCTTTGGGCTGGAGGTGCAGCTCGGGGCTCGAGCACTTGCCTAGCATGTGTGAGGCCCTGGCTTCCTCCCTGGCACCAAAAATAAAGTCTGTGCTTCGTGAGCTTCAGTAACACTGGCCATGTTCTCCCATAAGCGTCTTGGGTCAGTTATAATGCCCAGCGAAGGGATGATCTAAGCCAAGCCTAAGCCACCCAGGCCGCAGCAGGATGACCAGTCCAGCATCCATCCCTGGCTGGCTGTGCCTGCTGCCTGCGGATGCGTCACACTCACCCCACGTGAAAGCAGCAGGTCAGCAGTGTGGCCTTTCCGTGGTCAGGACAGGTCTCACGCGGCATCCACGCGGACTGCTTTGCTTTACAGGAGAGTTTGGGTCTGTGGTGGAAGGCAGCCTGAAGCAGCCGGACGGGGCCTCTCGGAAGGTGGCAGTGAAGACCATGAAGCGTGAGTTTTCAAGGGTTAGACCCCCTCCTCGGGGCAGGCGGTCACTTCAACCTGGGATGCTCCCCAGGGCAGAGACAGTGGGCCAGTAGGGCAGTATAGGACTCTGGTCACCACGAGGGAGTGAGCTCTTCATGCATGCGTGCATTACGTGGTCTTTACCCTCAAAGCAACAGCACTTGTTCCTTTTGCCATCTCTGGAATCCTCCTGCCCCCTCTGCCTCATCCAGTCAAGCTGAGGCATGAATTTCTGAGGCAGTGGTGATCTGGTGGCCTAACTGGACTAAGGTCCCAAGTTCACGAGAGGGTCCACACTTGGTGCTGTACAGGGCTGTGGATTTTGACCAGAGCGTGAAGGATGCATGTTCTCCACGACAGCATGGTGCAGGGTGGTTTCTGGCTCTGAAACGCCCCGTGCTTCTCTGGGTGACTCCCCTCTCCCCTCAACCCTGCGGCCCCTGGCAACCGCTCACCTGCTCACTGTCTCCACACTTCAGTCTTTTCCTGGTTTGAGTTTTTGAGAACCAAATTGCGACCGCCCACCCTTCCCTCCCTGGGTCAATGCGCCCTGCCTGACGTCCCCTCTGTTTCTGCAGTGGACAACTTTTCTCAGCGGGAGATCGAGGAGTTTCTCAGCGAGGCTGCCTGCATGAAGGACTTTGACCACCCCAACGTCATCCGGCTTCTAGGTACTTCCAGGAGACGTGGGGCTGGGGGCTGGGCGGGCCGGTCCATCCTGCACTGAGGAGCAGGTCCTCTGGTGCTGTGGTTTGCACTTTGCAGACCCAGAGGGGTGGACAATGCCGGGCTTTTTAGTCCAGAAGATTTCCCCGTATGGTTCTGTGTTCCGAGGCCAATTGTGAAAATGGGCTAGTGTTTCTTGACGCTGAGGGGCTCAGGGATGGTAAGGGTGTCCACAGAATTCCAGAAGACTGGATCAGAACAGCCCCCAGCTACTCAAAGGCAAGACACCAAAGCTGGTCATGTCATAATCTTTATTGGTCTAATGTTATCCATGAATCAGATGCCATGAGGAAAAGCCATAAGGGAGGTGAATTCCATAAATCATCTTTGAGAATGAGTTTATGAACCTGTTTGGAAGTACTGCTTCATGATCATGGTACATTGGCACTCCCATGGAAGGTGGTTTATCATCATCGGGTTTTGTAGCTCAGTAGATAAAAAGTGCAAAAGACAGAATGAAGTACGCCATGCGACACCTTTCTGAGAGAGCGCGGCAACCAGGAAATAGTGGGCTCTCCCGATCCCCTCTCTTCTTTCTCTCTTTGACTTCACACGTGATAGCTTCTCGGGGGATCTTTCAGAGTCTTATCCTGTTGACACTGCAGAGAGATACAGGAACTCTTGGATACATTATGTGGTCAAAGAAACAGTTGTTGTTTATTGGCAGCCAGACTGTGAGAACAATTGTACTTTGTGATTGCCAGACCAGGGGCAAAGAGCTTCAGCAGTGGAAGCTCAGGTGACTGGCTCTGGTTCTAGAATTCCAGGTTAAATGGTGCTGTAGCTTCTCCCTTAACTATTAAAGTTTAGGAATGTGTGTTTGAACTACAGGCCCTCAAAATTCTTGGAATAGTTTTAAGCATGGAATTTCCGTGGACTTCTTCACATGATCAGCTCACTATTCCATGAAACTGGTTTTAGCATCAGACTCTAATGAGGTCACGGCCTCTTAACCTCTTAGATGGAGTCCAGCAGAAACACAAACAGTGACCCTAATCAGAAACAAAAAATTCAAAGCTGCAGAGCCTGTGTGTGCCCCAGACTCTAGAATACAGCCAGAGTTAGGTGCTTTGGGTTTTAACTGCTAACTTGGTGGCACATGGTTTCCTGGCCGGTGGCCCTCTAAGGCTGATTCGATCACATGTGATGAGGGCTCTTCTGTTTCTGTTTGAAATTTCAGGTGTGTGTATAGAAATGAGCTCTCAAGGCATCCCAAAGCCCATGGTGATTCTGCCCTTCATGAAGTACGGCGATCTGCACACCTACTTGCTGTATTCCCGTCTGGAAACAGGACCCAAGGTACGGTCAGCTTGGGTCACCCCGCCTTTGTGACAGAGCCAGGAAAGCCCTAGCCTCAGGTTCCAGAAATGATGAGAAGCACAAATGAAAGGACTTTGACCTTGACCTTTGTTCAGTGGTCCGTGGGAGCCCAGGGGTTGGACGGTGGCGTCCATCCCGAGGGCAGACCTGCTCTCGGGTAGCGTCTGAGCAGGCTGGCTGGGTGCAGTGGGGGCCGCATTCTTGCTGACTCTGGATCCCTGAGGGTCTGGCTCCCAGCCTGCACCCTGGCTGTACACTCGGCAGAGATCGCTGATGTTGGGAAGGCCATGGAAGACAGCTCTCCTAAAATAAACTTACCGGGCCATTCTCGATGTCACCATTTCAGCCTGAGACATGTGCCTAGTGAACTCACTTTTATGATCATCTTAATCTATTAAAATGAGTGACAGTCCACAAGTGTAGTGGCTCACACCTGTCATCCCAGCTGCTCGGGAGGCTGAGGCAGGAGGATGGAAAGTTTGAGGCCAGTCAGGGCAACTTAGCAAGAGACTACGTCAAAATAAAGAAATCTAAAAAGGAACAGGGGTGTAACTCAGTGGCAGAGCACTTGCCTAGTATGTGGGAGGCCCTGGCTTCAGACGCCATCTCCACACACTCAAAGGGAGCGTTCAGATTTGGCGAGTCCAGGGCACAGCATAACAGCTGCAAGCGCCAAGCACATCTGTGATATTTTATTCCCTGCATCTGCCTGCCAGCCATCAGGGCTGAGAAGCCCTGGCAATCCTGGATGTGGCTGTAGAAGCAAGTATAGATCCTGAGGAAGAGAGGCCACAGACTAGAGGCTGGCCTCTTCAGGGCCTGTTTTTAGTGTTGTAGACTTTGGGAATCAGCTGATAGAGACATGGCGTCTGGGCCTCCTGGTGGGAAATGGAAACCCACTGTGGTGCTTCTTGTGGACAGAGCGGTGTCTGTGAGCAGGAGGTCTGCGGTGTGTCACACTCTTTGTGTGGCTGAGCCTCCACCCCTGCTTCCCTCGCTTGCCTTCTCTGTCTATTAGAGAAGACGGCCATCTTGCCTGGTTCTGGTCAGGGCAGGCCTGCAAGGACAGCATGGAGTGGCCTCTGTCTGCAGCCAGCCTATACGAGGACAGCAGTTGCTCGGGCTGGTGTTGCCCTCAATAACTGCAGGCCCTGGGGGACCAGCACCTTGCAGTCTGCACCTGGGCTTTCTCCAGCAATGCCCCTTGGTCCCTCGGCTGTCATCGATAGCGGGACCCTGCTGGGTGCAGCTCGAAACACCTGTTTCCACTTTCCATGTGTTTGCTGTCAAGTCCAAGAATTCTGCCTAAAAACCTCTGGTTAAAAAAAGAAAATTTTCTCCTATGTTTTCTTCTTTTGAGGGGGCACTCGACCCCTGAGCCACAACCCCAGCCCTGTGTTGTATTTCATTTAGAGACAGGGTCTCGCTGAGCTGCTGAGGCTGGCTTTGAACACGTGATCCTCCTGCCTCAGCCTCCCAGGCCGCTGGGATGATGAGCGTGGCCACCATGCCCGATTCCTCTGTTTCCTTCTAAAACATCTGGTGGTCTCCGTGGCATATTTCAGGGTGTGACCTGTTTTTCGTGAGGTGTGAGATTGAGTTCAGGGTCTGCGGGTTTTTCGTGAAGGTCGTCATCTGTGAACAGACGGGGTCCTTAACCCACTGAACTGCTCCTGCGCCTTTGTCAAGGTGGGCTGGCCGCCCTCTGAGTTCTCTGTCTGCTCCTTAGACTCTCTGTCCTCCTTTGTCCCAGCCACTGGTCAATTACCGTAGCTTCGTTCTAAGTCTGAAGATCGCAGGACGCACCTCCTCCGTTTCTCTACTTCTTCCGAGTTGTTTCAGCCGTTCTAGTTTCATGACCCCCCCACGGAAGCGTCAGGCCCGTGCCTGCCAGCAGTTCTGCTGGGGCCTCTGTTCTTCTGGACAAGTGGGGGAAGCAAGGGCCCAGCATTTTACTGACTCGTGAAGAGTTTGTCTTTGCAAACATGCAACCACATCTTCAAGGACGCAGAGTCGCCCGCAAGTGCTGTGACTGTCAAAGGAGCTGCTGATAAAGAAGCGAGACGTGGCTCACGGCTGCCTGGAAACCAAGCTTGTGCTCGGTTCTCCTCTTCAGCCTGCCCAGCCAGCTTCCTGGGAATAAAGACCTTTTGTTCCTGCTAGAGGGGCCCGAGTCCGGGTCTCGGGGCATGTCAACTGCTTCTCCAGAGGGCCTGGCGCTGGGCCTCCGGGTCACTCTCTCCCGGACGGTTTGTTCAGGGTCAATGGGTGGATGACGAGGTGTCCCCAGTTCTCAGAGAGGCTGACATTACAAAGGCAGCAGCCGGAAGAGAGGTGAGAGGCCCGCCCGAGCTTCAGGGACCCTTCCCTGAATGAAGCATGACTCAGCCGCCAGCAGCAGAAGGAGTAAATGGAGACCTAAGAGAAGCCCAAGGCGAGAGCAGAATGAGGGAGCCGAGGACACACGTGTGCCCTGGGAAAAGCAGGTTGTCCCTCCAGGCAGGAGCAGAGCGGCGGGAGGGCGGGCAGGGGCCACGAAGCAGGGAAGACAGCTGGGGTGACTGGGTCTGCAGCAGGGAGGATGACCAGCAGCTCAAGAAGACGTCGATAAAGGCCATAGGGGTTCTCGAGAGGTCGCCCCCCTCTGTCCTCGACATCACGCATCTGGAGCGGCTCCACCTTTTTCCCTCTCCTCTGTGGCTGGCTCTCGTGGTGACAAGACGGCAGCGACTCCTCCAGACGTTTCATCCTCACCTCCAGCCTCCAGAGACAAAGGAGAGAAGCCCTCCCTCTGCCCACCCCTTCTTTTCTCCCCTCTCCTCTCCCACTTCCTCTCTCTTTTCCTGGAACAGGGCTGTTTTTGTTTTGTTTTATTTTGTTTTGTTTTGTTTAACAGCTTTACATATAATTCAAATACTGGACAATTTTCTCAATTCCATGGTTTTTAATATAGTCACCAGAGTTGAATAATGTATTAATATATTCACAGTAAACACCCAACTTTAAACCATTTTCATCATCTTAAAAAAAAAAACACCACCCCACTCTAGCTGTGGCCTCCAGCCTTCCCCCCCGGCCCACTCACTGCCTAAGCCACCACTAACCTGCTTTATGTCTATTTGCACGTTTTGAACGTTGCCTGTGGATGGGATTGTATAAAGCAGTAGGCTTTTGTGCTTGGCTGCTTTCACTTAACATACTGTTTTCAAGGTTCCTCCATGTTGCAGCACATATCTCCCTGTACTGCATTCCTTTTCATGGCCCAGTAATATTCTACTGTATGGACACACCACATTTCTGTCTGCTCATCTACTGATAGACATTCAAGCTGTTCACCCTTTGGCCTTATGAATAATACTCTAAGAATAATTATGTACAAATTTTTGTATTGACATATTTTAAATTCTCTTAGGTATATACTTATCTGTAGAATTATTAGGTCAAAGGTAAAACTCAATGTTTAACTTTTTGAGAAACTGCAAGATTGCTTTCTTTTAAAGTGGCAGCCCCGGTTCACACTCTGCCCAACAATGAAGGAGGGTTCCAAGTTTCTCCACATCCTTACTGACACTTCCTGTTGATTTCTTTTTTTTTTTTTTTTTTTGGTACTGGGCATTGAACTCAGGGGTGCTTAACCACTAAGCAACATCCCCAGCCCTTTCTTACGTTTGATTTTGAGACCAGGTCTTGCTAAGTTGCTTAGGTTGGCTTTGGACTTGTGATCCTCCTGCCTCAGCCTCTAGAACCACTGAGATTACAGGCGTGCACCACTGTGCCCCCGATCCATCTTTGATAATTGGAGTTGATTTTTGTGTGTGATTTGGAATAGAGCTCCAGTTTCATTCTTTTGCATGTGACTCTTCAGTATTCTCAGAACTGTTTGTTCTTTCCCTGGGTCCGTGGCCTTGATGTCCTTTGTAAAAGCTGTCTGGTGGTTCCTGGACTCTCCAGTCCAGTCCATTGGTCTATACCTCTGTCCTTGTCCCCGTACCATGCTGTCTCAGTTATAGCTGCTTTGCAGTAAGTTTGAAGTCAGTATGTGTGAGTCCTCTAACTTGGTTCTCATGCAGGCTGGTTTTGGCTGTTCTGGGTTCCATGAGTTTCCATATGAACTTAAGGATCAGCTTGTTAATTTCTAGAAAGAAGCCAACTGGTATCTGGCAGGGCTTATGCTAAATCGATAGCTCAACTGGGAGTATTACCATTGTCACAATGATGTCTTCTGATCTATGAATGATCTATGAATGCAGGGTATCTGCCCGTGAATTTAGATCTTTGATTTCTTTCAACATGTTGTGGTTTTCAGAATGGAAGTTCATACATCTTTTAAAAAGTTATGTCTAAATACTTTATTCTGATTCTATTATAAGTAAAATTTTCTTAATTTCATTTCAGATCATCCAGTGCTAGGGTATAAAAATACGATTGATTTTTGTATATCTCGGGACCTGCAATCTTACTGAACTCAGTTATTGATTGTGCTGCGCAAGCATTCTCTGAATGACTTCAGTCACGGTCTCCACGAATAGCATCATCATTATTGGTACAAATCAATACTTGTTACCCTGTCATGAATCACAGCAGAATTTGATATTTCTTAGGAGCCAAGTCTGCTTCTAAATCAGCATCCAGAAAACCAGATGCCCCAAGTATACAGAGCAGAGGCCTAAAGCTTTCATGCCTGATTCGTGTGCACTTTTTAATGACTGCGTTACTCGAGGGCAGGAATAATGCAGGTTTTGTGTGCAGTGTGTAATTGACGTGAGGCTTGGTTGGGAACGGGGAGTCATTGCAAGCTCAGAGCCTTTGTGAGTGTCACTGTGGAAAATCCTCGTTCCGAGGAGAGCCCGCCGTGACACGTCCCCGCCCTGGGGAGGGCACACCGTGCACGGAGCATTCGCGGATCCGGGAGGTGTGGGTGCCCTTTCCTTGAGGGCAGTGACCGCAGGAGAACATTTGATTAGTGCACGCATGTCTTCGTTGGTCGCCATGCTTGTAACCAGTGCTGCCGGGGCAGGTTTCCTGACGCCGCGATCTAGTCTGAGTTTCATAAAACAGGGCTAGGGAAGCAAAGTGAAAATTCCTGCATGTGTATTTGAACTTTGGTCCGTGACAAGCGGGGACAACCGGCCTCACTGCTGTCTAGAGGAAGAGAAGTGTCCCTCAAAACCCAGCAACGCCAAATGGTGGCGGAAGGGCTGGGCACACAGTTGGAAACAGCCCCCTCTGAGAGGGCTTCTTGCCTCCAGAACGTTAGACTGGCCACCAACACACACACCTGTCCTCCCCGGGGCCAGACCCTGCCTCCCAGGTCGTCTGCCTGGCCTCTTAGGGTACCGAGAGTGGCCTCTGGCCTCAGAACTTGTGAAAAGAAACAGCTCTAAACCCAGAGAGAAGAGAATGTGGTATTTGCCAAAAGGTTTTGGGGTGCCCCGTTTTCCTCCTAAAGGACAGTCTTCTCTGCCCGCAGCACATTCCTCTGCAGACCCTGTTGAAGTTCATGGTGGACATCGCCCTGGGGATGGAGTACCTGAGCAACAAGAATTTTCTCCATCGGGATTTAGCTGCTCGAAACTGCATGTGAGTGTCCTGGGTCGTCCCGAGGGCCCTGGACTTCCGGCCTTTGGTCTTGAGGGTGGGGGGAGTGGCCTACTGCTGCCCAGGAGGAGCGAGATTGGGAGGGACGGAGTGGCCTGCTCTGGGTGGGATCTCGATGGCCCCCATTGTGGCGGGGTTTTTCCCGGGGGTCTCACCGTCTGCTCCCAGGTCTGTTGGCCCCCAGAGCTTTCTCCTGTGTTCACTGTTTGTTCCACCCTGTCACCTGGCCAGTCCTTCCCACAGTCATCAGCCAGCCTTGGACCCGAGCCCCGTGTGAGTCACCTGACTTAGGTGACACTGCGACGATGACACACGACTTAGGAGACGTAATGACAGTGAGGGGTCACAGAGGTCGGATCCCCGGGGTCCCGCTGCTTCCTGGGGAAGTCCGTACCGCGAGCCCGGGAGCTTTGCCTTCACAGTGGACGGGGTGCTCTGTGCAGGAACTTGGCCTTGGGTCACCCCTTCGCTTCAGCCTGACAGACGTCCTCTGCAAGTGATGGTCACAGACCACACGATCGCTGTTGGTTTTGTCACCGTCTTTTATTCAAATACTTTCTTTTATTTGTTCTAAGCAGCTATACGTGACAGTAGGATGCAGTTATGACATGTCATACATAAATCCAGTTTAAACACTTACCTACCATAAAGGGAGAATGGTGGAAATTCGTTTTTCTCTTAATACGTCCTTCATGTTCCTACCAGCTAGAGTGCCCTGCTGTCCCATTGGCCCTGGACTGAGCGCTGTTCCAGGACGTGGGACGTCCCATCTTAAAATCAGTGTCAGGCAAACAGGGACAAGCCAGTCACCTCCTCCCATTCCCCAGCTCCCCATGTTCCCGCTTTCCCTCTGCCTCCTCCTCCTCCTCCTCCTCCTCCTTTTTCCCTAGGACCCATTTTAATAGCTTGGGTGATAAATGCAATCATTTCCCTTTAATTTCTCAAGCTAATCCCTCAAGCACGCCCCTGAGTATCTCAGCAAGAAGGCTGGCATCTGGAGCCAGGTGCAGTGGCACACTCCTGTCGTCCCAGTGACCGGGGAGGCTGAGGCAGGAGAATCGCAAGTTCAAGGCCAGCCTCAGCAACTTACCAAGGCCCTGCCTCAAAATAAAAAATAAGAAGGACTGGGAATGTGGCTCTGTGGTTAAGCGCCCCTGGGTTTAATCCAGAGTACCCAAAACAAACGAACAAACAAAAACAGTCCAGCATCTCTTACTTGGTTTACTTCCCCAACTCCCGTGCTGGCTTAGCTCACAGGCCAGCACTGCTTGGGGACACCAGGCAGGACAACTAGTCCACCACAGGGCCCAGGCTGTGAGCCCTATCCCCTCCAGCGTCTCCAGCCACTGGGCACAGGTATCCTTGCTGGGCCTGTCTCCACACAGGCCAGAGTGACGTCAGATGGTAAGGTTTCTGGTCCCTCTCTTGCTCTGCTTTGGCCCAAGCAGGCTCGTGGGGCACCGTGTCTTCTTTGGTCACTTACGATGATTTTCACAGCCTATGATGTCGAGCTGGGGTGAAAGGCTCTGCTTCCCAGGTTGCTGAGGACATGGCCTTGCTCTCTGCAGGTTGCGAGATGACATGACAGTCTGCGTGGCGGACTTTGGCCTCTCCAAGAAGATTTACAGTGGCGATTACTACCGCCAAGGCCGCATCGCCAAGATGCCCGTGAAGTGGATCGCCATGGAGAGCCTAGCTGACCGAGTCTACACGAGCAAAAGTGACGTGGTAGGTGCACAGCTTTGACGAGGCCCCGTGCAGAGACGAGGACACGTCGCCGGTGTTTTCCCCTTGACAAGCAGGATTGGGAGCGCCCTGGGACCTCCCCTTTATTTCTTGCCAGCTCCTTTAATTTAGGAAGAACAGTAGAGTCTGGTGGCCTGTGCTTTGCGTGGGACCTTCACTGATTCCCACTCTGCTTTGTTATAAAGAGCGACTTCCTCCCTGCAGCGGAGACATTTCATATTCACATTAGCTGGAATGAGCTCCTGCGGGGCCCTTTGGAACCAGTGTGCCACGTGATCATGCCCTGCACGCAAGGCTGGGAAAAGACCAGCCCACAGCCACGGTGGGCAGAGCGCTGAGCGGTGGAGAAGGGAGCCGAGGCCGGTCTGCCATGGTAGAGTCCGAGCACAGCTTTCATAAAGCCAAGGAGCTGTGTCACTCCGAGCCCACAATTTTGCAGGGTCAGGAGACCGTGGGCCTCAGGCATAATTGCCGGCCTTGTGCTCCATCCTCAGAGCTTTAAGGAAATGACCTTTCCCGATGAAAAAGTCCATTCAGCCTTTGTGGGGGGACTCCGTGTCCTGACTTGTTGTCCCTTTGTTCACAGTGGGCATTCGGCGTGACCATGTGGGAAATAGCCACACGGGGAATGACTCCCTACCCTGGTGTCCAGAACCACGAGATGTATGACTATCTTCTCCACGGCCACCGGCTGAAGCAGCCCGAGGACTGCCTGGACGAGCTGTGAGTGGGTCTCCGTGGCATCCCGCAGGGGCGGCCACCTGACTGCAAAGGCCTGGGGGGACACAGCGGTGGGGGCTGCTGTTAGCAGGTGGGCATGCAGGGCATGGCGGCTGCAGGCCTCCCCGGCCAGTGGCTGTTCCTGGGGTGGAAGTAGTCCATGCGCATCCTCAGCGATGCGGTCACTCTTCCAGAAGGTCTCAGCCTCAACCGACGGACGCTGTCCAAACAGGGCAACAGCACGTGTCCCCAAACTCCTAAGGCACCTCCAAGAAATATATCCCATCTATAAACAGGCTTCCTTCATAGCGCGTGGGGTTCTGGATGGACTCCCCGGGGCCAGATACCCTTCTCTTTCTACACAGCGTGCCAGACACACCCATTACCTTCATATCCTTTGTCAGTAAACTTAGAAATCTGAGCCAGTGACTTTGAGATGGGGCCGGTCATCAGAATGGCTTGGGGATGTTCTGACAATGCAGTTTCTTAGGCTGGAGATTGCGATGCTGTTGGTACAAACTAGGACTAGAAATGTGTGTTTCAGAGTGCTCTCGGACACTGTGTGAGTGCTCCCAGCTCCTGCCACGGTGCATTGTCCCATCCCAACAGGCCCCTGTCTGGTTTCAAGGGGAGGCCCTTTGAGGGAGAAACCCTGGCCCTGGGCCAGGACAGGCTGGGCTACCTCCTAACTAGCCATGTGTGTGACCATGGCAACTGAATTAACCTCTCTGTGCCTCATTGTATCAGCCACAAGAACCATTAGCTAGATGATCCTCAGAGAGCTGTTGTAACGGCCCAGTAAGGGGAGGCTGAGGCAGGAGGATGGCAAATTCAAGGCCAGCCTCAGCAACTTAGCAAGACCCCTTCTCAAAATAAATAAAAAGGGCTGGGGATGTAACTCAGGGGCAAAGCACCCCTGATGGCCCAGCCCCCAACCAGAAAAAAAGAAGCACATGCAATGTTCACCTTGTGGGAGGCGCACGGAGGAAGCGCTCACATAATGCCAGTTTCAATGGCATCGTTGCAGATCAGTCCCCCCAAGCACCTTGCTGCCCTGTCCAAAATAAAGACCTGTAGTGCTGCCTGTGTGACTTGAACCTTCATGGCAGTGAGCCTGCCCTGGGCAGTGAGAGCTGTGGGCTTGGAGAGGGACGTTCTCTCTGTAGTTAGCAGGTCAGCAGCCTGGCCCTGTGCTGTCTCTGCCGTGGGACACCATGGTGGGTGCTGGTGCAGAGAGCACCTGCAGCCTCCGGAGCTGCCCCCAGCTCGGGCCCTGCTGCTCAGGATGGAGGCAGAGAGCCCAGGCGAATGTGCAGGCAGCCTGCCAGGCCTGTCCCGGCAAAGGGAAGGAACCTTTCCATCGGAGCCCCAACCCTGCTGGCGGGCATGGTGGTTCTCCCTGTGGTCAAAGCTAACCCCGAACAGAAAGGAACACTGGAAGTCTCCTAGGAAACCCCGAAGTCCTGATGAATTCGTTCCAGCGTTTCATGGTCATGAGATATTTGCTTCTGGAAACCAGCCACCGTCAGGGGCGCGGCATTGACTGAGGAGCTTTGCCCAGGTTTCCGTCTTCACTTCCCCAAAGCAGTTGACCTTTGGGTGCTTCGCCTGGGGCTTCGCAAGGTCTGAGCGGCCACACCGTGGCTTTGAGACGTCTCATGCAGGCCCAGGATGTGGGACCGCCGCGTCACCGCCCTTGGGTGGCAGAGTCGGCACCGCGGTGTGGCTGGGGAGCCAGGCGGGCGCTTCCTTCAGGGGACCGCCGCGTCACCGCCCTTGGGTGGCAGGGTCGGCACCGCGGTGTGGCTGGGGAGCCAGGCGGGCACTTCCTTCAGGGGCATTTCCTTTGAAAGCCGAGGGAGCATCCTAGCCTCTCATCCAGGATCACCGTCTGGGTGCAGCAGGATGAACTCGCTCTGGTGGTTAGTTGCTCTTTGGTTTTTTAAGTCAACTCTGAAACAGTGATGTCCGTCACAGAGCTGTCAATCACACTGCTCCCAAGTCCTGCCCTTCAGGGGACCACCCCTCCCCACGTCCTGCAGGCCCTGCTCCCCACTCCCAGGACGCTGCTCTAGGATGCCTCCTTGGACTTCTGGGGGCGTCTCCCCAGCTGAGCTGGCCATGACCCACCGTGGCCCTCAGGACCCGCCCACAGGCTCATTGGCACTGTGGGGTATGGCATTGGTACTGGTCCCACTCCCTCCCGCATGACACTTGGGAGCCCTGCTGGATCCTGTCAGCCTGCAGATGTCCTTCAGAGACCCCTCCTCCTCTGTGCCCATCACCGATACTGTCCATAGAACCCAGGCCTGGACAAGGCCTAAGCTCATCCGCTCCCGTCCTGCATCACGATGGCGTCCTGGCAGAAATGAGAGGATGAGAGCACGTGGTACACATCCCTTTTCCCTCCTCCTCACCCCCGGCTCCCGACACATTGCTGGCCGGCAACCAGAGTGACCACTGTAAAATTAAACTGAGGCTGGGGAGCTGCTCAGTGGTACATCTCTAGATTCCCATGCATGGGCCCTGGATTCGATCCCCCACCATAAATAAAGAGGTAGAGAATCTGTGGTCTGGTCACGGAATGCTTCTAGACCTAACCTTTCCACGTTCCCCACTGCCTTCGGGGTCACCTCAAGTTGTCAGGATCTGACCCGTGTCGGGCAGGTGGTTAGGAAGCTGGGCTTGGCACCCGGCACCTCTTGATCTGAGCGGCGGCTCCACCCTGGTCCTGGGGCACAGCCTCACCCTGTCCGGTTCTTCCTTTAAGTGGGGTCGTGTACCTGTGTGGCGGATAGCTGGCTGAGGGAGTGTCTCGTCCAGCGAGTGCAATGAAGACTCGGCTCTCAAATGAAGTTTTAAGGTCTTTATTTTTATGGGAGAGCTTCTGAGCCGAATGCCTGGTTCTTCCTCCTCCTCCACCGCCACCGCCTTCTTTTTCTTCTCTTGTCGAGCAGCTTTCTCTCTCCTCCTTTTCTCTCGTGCAGCTGCCACTTCTCTCTTCTTCCTCTCTCGTCGCGCCGCGGCCACCTCTCCTCTTTTCTCGTCCCGCAGCTGCTGCCTGCCCTCCTTGCCTTGCTTGCTCTCTCGGCCGCGCAAAGTACGCAGCTTTATGGGATGTAACAGCCAATCACCTTAACGGGTCAGGCGTTTGGCTCGTGGAGACTTAATGGTGGGTAATGAGGACATGTACTGATCACGAGCTAAGCACGGACGCGGAGGAGATCAGTCAGCCAATAGAAAGCACTTGCAGCTGGGCTTCTCGGCGCCATCTTAGGGCGAGGCCAGCCACCACTGCGGGCCCTACAGGGCAGCGGCCTCCAACAGGGAGCAAGCTGTGTCCACGGATATGTGTGGCCCAAGGACTCGAGCTGTCAACACAAAGGAAAGGTCGGTGGTAGGAGCAGGCAGCTGGTGTCCCAGGGGCTGGGCGCGGCCACGTCGGTGGAACCTCAGCCAGACTCTCCTCTGCAGGCCCCAGCTGCCCTTTGGCATGTCCCCGCCGTGGGGCAGCTGGGAGGTGTCAAGGCTGAGTCGCCCCAGCCCCTAGGCCATCACGCCCCGCAGTGCTGGCTCTGCCTCAAAGGGTGGCTCACCATCAGGGTCCCCCCAGGCTCCCCAGCCACCGTCACTGAGTTCCTCACATGCCTGCCCATCCCCACGGCTGACCTCCAGGCACCCAGGGTCTCTGCTGCCCGTCTGTACCAAGGACCCAGCGCTCACCACCTGCCCTCCCAGAAGCCCTCCTCCTGCTGACCCACCTGTCCCTCCACTTCCACTGACACAGTCCAGGCCCAGAAGAGAAAAGGGCCGAGAGTCTCCAGGGCCCGAGCCACAGAGCCAGTACTGGGCCCGGCTGAGCAAAGGGAAGGCGGGTTCCCAGCGCTGCCCAGAGTCATCCTCAGAGCCTGAATAAACACGAGTCCATTCAGAAATGCATGCGTTTAGCAGATTAGTCTGATGGCATCTTCAAAATTGTAGCAAAACATGCGTCTCAGGGTCCATCTTGAGCACATAGCGTATGTCTCAGGCGTGGAGTATGTTCCTGCTGCAGGTGACCCAGGGTTTCCCACCTCCTGGGCACTCTTCCCCCTGCACAGCTGGAACTCTGTACCCACTGGCCAACCTGCATGTGGCCACCAACGTGGCCACGTCTCTTATAAAGTGTGAATAGAAGAACAAAAACAGCCACTTCCAGTGGCAATGACCCAACATTTCTTTTTCCGTCCATAAAATCTAGATCACTGAGCATCCCAGCCTCCTCTTACTCACGGGCGCTGGTCATCCTGTCCGTCACCTGGTCCACACTCTGAAATCTCCCTTTTATGGGGACAGTGAGATTGCACACGTGCTCACTGTGTCTGTACAGTCATATTTATGTTTTTATACGTTTCATTGAGTATTGAATAGAAAAGGAAAATAAGTTTCAAATGATATCGCTGCTCTTCCAGGTGGGGGGAGACGATAGATTAGACACTTTCTCCTAAAACATGGAATCACTGAAAGTGAATGAACAGCAGCAGCCCCTGCTGTAGTAATGAAAAGGACATTCTGTGCCCGAGGACCAAGTTTCTCAAAGCTCATCTCAGGCTGCAAACAGGAAAGGCTCTGTGGAAAACCAGAGGCGTGCACATTGATTTGTACCATGAAAACCTCAAAAACACAAATAGAAATTGTTTGCCAAGTCTAAATGACTATCCACTGAGGGCAAAACAGGGAGACTGTAAAGAACTGCTGAGCCTAACGTGAGGATGGGGACTGGGTGGGGAAAGTGCGTGGGGTTATCTCAGTGCGTTGCATCCGGGCTCAGGGCCCACTGTGGGCGCTGCTTTGTGAGTCTCTACCTTCTGGAAGCACGTGCTAGCATTGATAAAGGCTCAGAAGGCAGACAGGTGAGAAGAGGTTGTCAGGAGTCTCCGTTGGTGAGCTGTGTGGCCCACAGGCAGGAGGACCTGTTGGCGGGGATGGACAGGGTGGAGTTGAACGTTCCTGTCCCTCTACTCCCCCACCTGCATCCGATGAGTTACATTTTCTTATCCCTTGATGTTGATATCAATTTCTCACAACAGGAAAGGATCAGAATGAAATCATGGTAGAGCCTGCTTTTTCTCAGCCTGGTGATTCCGCGTTGTTATTTTTCTGTTTTGCTGGGCTCCTTTAAATGTCCCTTCGTTGTAACTGTTGGGCACTGGGAATGAAGAAATGACCCAAGAAAGGGCCATCCCCTTTAGGATTTAGCAGAAAGGGCCATGAACAGCCCTTCGGTGTAAGCATTATGCAGTCTGAATTTGGTCCCCTGCCACCACATGGCCGTGGCACTTTAGTAACATCCCTGAGTCTACTCTTCTCTTTTTCAAAGGGACGGTGACCAGGCTGTTGGGAGGATTCGATGGAGTGGTGCCCGCCACACACCTCACGTGCCCCTCACGTGCCTCCCTGACTCCTGCTTTAGCTCTAGCCACTCCAGGGCCCCACCTCACCGGGCTCTCTTGGCAACAGCCCAGTTTGATGGTATCACACAAAGGTCTGCAAGCTTTTTGTGCAAAGTGCCAAATAGTAACTGTTTTTGGCTTTGTGGGCCCTTTCGAGTGCACTCTCCACTCTATCCTTGTAGCAAAAGTAGTCAGACTACAGGCAAACAAATGTGCACAGCTGAGTTCCAATAAAACTTTATTTACAAAGCAGACAGTGGGCCAGATTTGGTCCAGGAGTCCTGGTTGGCCAACACCTGGATAAAGAAAAGGACCCTAAGTGCCCCTTATTTGCAAGGTATATGTAATTGCCACATTTATCCTTTATCCATGGAGACAATCACTTTCTTGTCAGATACCCATAGAACATTTACAAAAGTTGAATAAACATTAGGCCACCAAAAGTAGAATCTCAATAATTTCCACAAAAAGTAGAATGAATGCTGATCGAAATGTGGTGAGGGTTTGATGAAGACGGTGGGGGAGTGGCACAAGGGGTCTGGGTGCTGTGCCAGGAGATGATTCTCTGTTCCACTGCTTCAGGTATGAAATAATGTACTCCTGCTGGAGCGCTGACCCCCTGGACCGACCCACCTTCTCAGTGCTGAGGCTGCAGCTGGAGAAGCTCTTAGAGAGTTTGCCGGAGGCGCAGGACAAAGCAGATGTCATCTACATCAACACCCAGCTGCTGGAGGGCTGCGAGGCGGTGGCCGAGGGACCGCCTCTCGCTCAGCTGGACATGCACATCGATCCCGCCTCCATCTTCGCTTCCTGCGCCTCTGCCGTCAGTGTGGTCACTGCAGAAGTTCATGAGAACAACCCTCAGGAAGAAAGGTACATCCTGAACGGGGGCAGTGAGGACTGGGATGAGCTGGCTTCCGCTCCCCCTGCCACAGACTCAGCAGGAAAGAATGGTGTCTCACCGGAGGACAGACTCGTAAGGAATGGGGTCCCCTGGGCCCACTGTAGCACGCTGCCCCTGGGGGGCCCACCGCCAGATGAACTGTTGTTCGCAGATGACTCCTCGAGAGACTCGGAAATCCTGATGTGAAGCGAGCCGAGTGGAGATGGGCCGGAACCAAAGGGACAGTCCCACATCAGGGACCCAGTGATGCCCAGGGCCTTTCCAATTCGTTTCCTTTACCCAGTGAACTCCAGGGCCCCAGAGCACCACACGAATGTCGTCAAGTAAATCTCCACTCCAAGTCCATAACAGGGTCGGGGATGTGGCCCCGGGGCAAAGCGCGTGCTTAGCATGGGTGAGACCCTGGGTTCCGTCCCCAGCACCCCCCAAAATAAAAATACATAATATATATTTATTTAAATGAGAAAAAATATATATGTATATGGTGAAAAGAGAGAATGTTATATTTTAATAAAAGATGACTTATTTCAACTTATCTTGCAGCTCTTTAAAGTTCAGCCCCCTGCTAGTCCTTGATGATAACACTTGTACAGAGTCAGTTGTTTTTTAAAGTTCTTTTCATGACTATTAAGTGTAAATATGTCTGTAAAATGAGATGCCATATTTGACTTCGCTTCCGTTCTTCGTGAGAAATCGGATTGCCTCTGTGAATTGATACAAGTGATGCATTTAATAAAGTTTGATAACTGATTAACTTCTGATAAGACCATCCTAATCAAACATGAATGAGGAGGGATGTGTTGGGACACTGACCCCAGCAGCCTCTGTGCCTCTGTGAAGGAGTCTCCTTAATGGCTGGCCTCCCAGCAGTCGCTCTGACTGTTCTTGACATTGCACCTGAGAGACTTGGAAAATCCACCCCAAGAGTCCACAGAATAATAAAGGGTTAAAAAACAACCTGATTGGAAAGATTTTAAATAAACAAGAAGGGAACCCAACAGGTAAGGAGGCATTCCTCTGGGAGATATGACTTCCTGCCGGGGACAGGGCTGGTTCTAGAGCTCAGCACACCCCACTTCCTGTCCTGCCACTGCTACTTGGCGAGAGCCACTGTTTGCCGAGCTCTTGTCGTGTTTCAAGCACTTCCTGTGAGTACAAAGGCCTGGAGGGATTCAGTGACCTGCTTTGAGCCCCTGTCTAGAGAGTGGCGGAGCTAGAATTTAAAACACCTGACTCTAGGATCTGAGGCAGCTGCACCTTACTAAATGCCTGAGGCAATTCACTTAGAGAAAAGGTTTTGTTTAGCTCATGAGCTGCAGATTCAGATTCAAGGTGGGGCTGTGCACTGGTCGGGCCTCTGATGAGGGTGGTAGAGGCCATGGTGGGAGCACACACCGTGAGCCAGGAGGCAGACAGGGAGACAGCTCGGGGTCCCCCAGGCCCCTCTGGGGACACTGCCCCATGACCTAAGGCCCATCTCACACAGGTTCCATGGCCTCCTGCGGGAGGCCTGGGGACACGACTTAACACATGGAGCTTTGGGGGCAGAGCGGGGGTTACTCCCGAGCCTCTGGCCTTTTAGATTTATTTAATAAACGTAGACGTCTTACCGTGTGCCAGGCAAGTGCAGCCGTCACCGAATCCCCATCATAACCCCAGCTGGTCAGTGTGGCCCCAGACGGGCAGGCTGGGGCTAAAAGAGGCCAACTCGCTATCAGGCAGTGGACCCATCAGGTGCCCTCAGGCAGCCTCAGGACTGTCCGCTCCCTGCTCCTGAGCGGGCTCACTCAGGCCCTCTGCCGCCTGGGGACCGGTGTCTGCACAGGCCAGGGGTACAGCTGCCGCAGCCCCCGTCCTGGCTCCCACTCTGCTCCTCTGTGACCACGAAACGTTCCAAAGGGGTTGAAAACAATCTGCATTGTCATAAGAAATGCCAGCCTCACATTTTATCAGCGAAGCTGGGGGATAGACAGCAAGGTCCCACAAAGCTGATTTATGCTGTGGAAGACTTCGATGGTCATTTTATTTATTTTATTTTGGGGGTACCAGGGATTGAACCCAGAGGTGCTTTACCACTGTGCCACATCCCAAGTCCTTTTTATTTTTTTATTTTGAGACAGGGTCCCACTAAGTTGCTTAGGGCCTCACTAAATTGCTGAGGCTGTCCTTGAACTTGTGATCCTTCTGCCTCAGCCTCCCGTGTGGCTAGGATCACAGGCCTGTCCACTGTGCCCAGCTTGAACGGTAATTTTAAAAATCAATAAAACATCAGGTTTGAACACTAGCACCACAAAAAAAAAAAAAAAAAAGATTAAAAATCAATTAAAATAAAACATGCTTGTGCAAAGTTTTTTGTTGGTGTTAGCAGGGATTTGAAGGACTTTCCATTAAAGCCTTTGTCAGGAATTCAGGGTGACTAGTTTAAACCCAAAACCCTAATGGAGAAAGGAATGTTCACATCTGTGAGCTAAAGAATGATAAAATTTGGGGAAAAATTATTTGGGAGTTTCACATAAATTTAATATCAGAATGATTATGCTTTGTATTTTATACTTCTAATTTTAGTTTTATAATATAAAAATATTGAGTGAATAGTTCCTCAAATGTCCTGCCCCCCCTACAACACCCCCGAGCCCTGTCCAGTCGACTGTTTTTCCATGTGACCTGAGGGGCTGAGAGCCTGGCCAGTTCTGCTGTACCAGAGTGTGAGAGTGGAAGAGGCTGTCGCTGTTTTCTGTACTGGGGATGGAACCCTGGAGCACTCAACCACTGAGCCACATCCCCGAGTTGCTTAGCACCTCACTTTTGCCGAGGCTGGCTTTGAACTCATGATCCTCCTGCCTCAGCCTCCTGAGCCACTGGGATTACAGGTGTGCACCACTGCGCCCAACTGCTGCTACTGCTTCTCCTCCTCCTCCTCCTCCTCCCCTCCTCCTCCTCCTCCTCTTCCTCCCCCTCTTCTTCCTCCTCTTCCTCCTCCTCCTCCTCTTCCTCTTTCTTCCTCTTCTCTGAGACATCAACGAACATGGCACAGAGATTCACTTCGCCCAGCACCCAGCAGTGCGCCAGGGCACTGGTTGAAAGTGGTGTGGTGAGCGAGGAAGACGCTGAGGCCCACGGCTTGGCATTCTGAAATCTCACTGGCAATCTGGGGTCTACAGTGTTCTTAGCCACACTTGAGTGCTTGAAAATTTGGAAAGCAGGAATTTTCAAACCACCCATTTGTCACAGATCAGGAGTCTAGGAGGTCTCTAGAGCCAAGGAGACTCTACTTGAGCCTTTCTGGTTCTTGACCATTTCCCAGAACAGAAATTCAGGATGAGCAATTTCAGTAGCACAGGAAGTTCACCGTAAAAGCAGGACCTGAGTGCTGGCAAGTTCAAAGGTAGAGACACACCTGCCTGTTTTGGGGGTGAATAGTCATAACCAGGGGTTGAATATGCATGAGGTGCTCTGGAATTAAGAGGCCCCTCATGGAACCCTGCTCAGCTTCATTACCATCTAATTATGCAGCTAAGTAATATGGTAGTCAGCCTTAATGAGGGAAAAGGTGAAGGTGGGTCAGAAGTCTTTTTTGCTGCTCCTGTGCAGGAAACCAGCTGGGGCATGCTGGAGAGTGGCACCTGGAGGACTAGGTGTCTGGTCACTTGGTCCAATCAGCATGCCTGTAGTGGGTGAGCAGGTCCTGGCCCGCAAGCTGCGGGCAGGAGCTGTCCCTGCACCTGTTCCCTGCTCCCTGGGTCATGGTCATCAGCCAACCCTTGCACTACCTTCTGGGCATAAACTGAAAATAGCCTTTTACAGTCTGTGTTGTATAAACTCAAATTACTTTCATAAGTGGCTCTTATGGGCAAAAAGTAGGAAAGAAACAGGAAGAACCAAGTTGGGACATTGTCTTCAGCTGAGCAGGGACTGAGGCTGGGAGGTCAAGAGGACCAGGAAATACTTGCCAGAAATACTTGTGACCTATAGGTTGGGACTCCTGCGAAGAACTTTTCCTATGTTCCTTCCTTTTTTCCTTCTTTTTTTCTTTTTCTTTTAAAAAATATTATTTTTTAATTTATTTGGCACTAGGGATTGAACTTGGGGTGCTTTACGACTGAGCTCCATCCTTGGTCCTTTTCATTTTTTATGCAGTATGAGACAGGGTCTTGCTAAGTTGCTGAGGCTGGCCTCAAACTTGCCTCCTCCTGCCTCAACCTCCCAAGTAGCTGGGATTACAGGTGTGCACCACCACACCTGGCGTTTTTCTTTCCTTGCTGGGCCCTGTGCGAGTCCTGCCAGGTCTCCTTGAATGGTCTTGGGCAGCTCACTGGACTTTCCTTGGGCCCAGGCTTTCTGACGCATGCGCCAAAGAAAATAGCAGCCCTGCCTCGCCCTGTGCTGGGAGCGGGAGTTTCACACCTGCTGGGGAGGTCTTGGGGGCCTCACACCTTACGCCCTGCACACCCACCAACATTTGTCACTTACAAATATCCTCCCTGATTGTATCACCAGCTCCCTCCAGAGTAACACTAACACACTCAAAAATAGAACCAAAGGAGCTGAGGTAGCTCAGTGGCAGAGCATGTGTGAGGTCCTGGGTTGAATCCCCAGCACCAAACATAAATAGATAATTTAAAGAGAAAGAGGGACAATGTCGCCTTAGCCAGTGATGCGCACGGCTGGGGAAGTTCAGAATGCAGGAGCTGGTCCTCATCCCTCGCCTGACAGCTGCTGGGCTCAGGCCCAGGCCACGCCCTTCCTCACCAGCCATCTCCTCCAGGGTTTAGGGACTGACAATGTGAGCCCAGGTGCCTGCCTCCCCTGTGGGCTATGGCATATGGGGCCATGAGGTAGGTCAGAGTGTCTGTCCTCCAGCAAGGGGAGCTTCCTTGCCGCCATGACCTCCAACCAAGCAGAAGTTCCCACACAGGAAGTGGGCCAGACCACAGCCTCTCGTCCAACAGATCAGACTGACTCTGGCCAGACCAGTCCTCATTCATGAACCAGCAAGACAGCCGTCACTTCTCCTTGCCCACGCTCAAACGAGTGGAACTCTGCTGAGTCCATGGGAAAACAAGTGGCCCCAGAATAAACCAGCTGCAGCAGCAACTTCACTTCTCAAAAGACCTTCAGTTACTTTAGGTGATAAGTGGGAAGACAGGAAGTGTCGTTTTCTTTTAAGGGCATTGGTGATGCTCACACAGTTAGATGTTCATATAATTAGATTTTATTTTCTTGCCTTTAAAGCTCTAAGTAAGAACAGCAGCAAAACACCCATGCTGTTTCCCTTAAGAAAGCGTGTCTAATTACTTTATTGGTATTTAAATGGAACACTTATATCAAGAAACTAAAACCCACAGGTCACTACTTTAGAATATTTTCATGCATAATATCCTTTATGAAAATGGAGTTTCATGTATAGATATATGAAAGAAAAACTTGAGAATTATGCATATTAACCTTTCCTACCCTTAAGGACATGGTAGATTTTGTTTTTGTTTTCGATGCTAGGAATTCATCCCAGGGGTGCTTAACCACTGAGCCACATCCCCAGCCCTTTTTATTTTTCATTTTGAGCCAGCATCTTGCTAAGGTGCTCAGGGCCTCACTATGTTGCTGAGGCTGGTTTCGAACCTGCGATTCTCCTGCCTCAGTCTCCCGAGTCACTGGGATTACAGGCAAGGACACGATCGTTTTTAATTAAATTGTTGGGACTGCACAATTATAAATTCTAACAAAAAAAGTGTTTCTGAGCAACAGTCATATGAGGTCACATACAATCAAATCAGTCATTCATAAATGTTCACAGAGGGGAAAGCTCTGTGCTAGGCATTGGGACCTTGCAAACAATGGCAAGATAGGCTTTGCTATCTTAGATGATAGTGCAGAGGAGGGAACAGATGGCTTCAAATGAGTCATTTTCTTAGAGCGTTCTTCATAATGCTCTGACTGACACATTTTGTTGAGGTCTGTCAATGCCACAGTGAAGCAGATCAGCCAGGCCTGCAGATGGCATTTGGACTCTAAGAATCCTCAGCACTAGGAATCGCCCGCCTTCCCTGAAGCGAGCTGGCAAACCCTGCCTCTTAGCTCTCACGATTAACAGGCCATGAGACTTGGGGTTTGGAAACCAAATTGAACCACACCAGTGACCATCTGAGCAGTTACAGGAAGACCAGCTTCTGCTCTACACCCACTGTTACTGATGGCTCGTTTCCACAAGCAAGCTGCTTCTCACTTACATAAAAATGTGTGGCTCTCCAGTTCTTTTTCACTCTACACTTGAGATGAGATGGTCTCCAGTGATCTGACTTCAGGTTTGCCCATTATTTTCTTCTGCTGGTTCACGTCTGTTGTTGAACCCCCCTGGAGAGTTTTCCATCTCAGTTACTGTACCTCTTCAACTTTGGAAGTTCCATCCGGTTATCCGGTTATTCTAACAACTTCTATTTCTTTGTTGCTATCCTTTATTAAAAACTAAAAGTCTTTCCAGGCGAAGTGGCTCATGCCTGGAATGCCAGCAGTTTGGGAGGCTGAGGCAGGAGGACTGTGAATTCAAAGCAGCCTCAGCAACTTAACAAGACTCTAAGCAACTCAGTGAGACCCTGTCTCTAAATAAAATATGAAAAAGGACTGGGGATGTGGCTCAGTGGTTCAGCGCCCCTGGGTTCAATCCCCCATTTGAGAAAAAAACAAAAACAAAAAACTAAAAGTTTTGGTTTTCTCTATAAATAGATGTGTTTTCATAATAATTTATTTGCTAAATCCAACAGCTAGGCCACTGCATAGACAGTTTCTGGGGTTTTTAAAATGCCTTTTCTTGTTTACTTATATTTTTTCATATATCTTTGTTGCAATTGGATGTTTCTGATCACATATTACAGACATTCTGGATTCTAATGCTCCCTTCTCCCAGAGGTGGTTGTTATTGCTGTTTGTTTAGTGAGTAGCCTTGATTATTCTGGAGACTGCACTTTTTTCTGCAGTGTACTGATGTCTCTGTTTTTGAAAAATTCCAATTGCTTTTATCTGACTGTCAACAAGGCAGCTTTGACTTAGCAAGGCTTAGTATTAAAGACAATGATTAGTTGGTCATTGTGCTTAAGCATTTCGAGGTAGCAAGAGTTCCAGATTTTGCCCAATCTGTTTGTGGATTGCAGATTATTTTCCAAGGTTAGAGAGTTTACAAATTAGCCCCATATTCACTAAATTTCTTGTTTACCCACTAAATGTGAAAATATTAATCATACCAATCAAAAGACAGAGACTATCAATCTAGGTTTTAAAAGAGAGAGATGTGTTGCCTGAATATATAAAGAGCTCTTACAATTTGATAAAAGGACAAATAAACTTTTTTTTGGTACTGAGGACTGAACCCAGTGGTGCTCTACTACTTGGCTACATCCCAACCCTTTTATTTTGGGGGCAGGGTCTTGCTGAGCTGCCCAGGCTGACCTCAAAGTTAGACTTCTCCTGCTTCCGTCTCCCAAGTTGCTGGGATTACAGGCATGTGCCAAAATTCTTGGTGTAATGACCCAATGTATTTTTATTTTTTAATTGTTCTAGTTATTTATACCTGACAGCAGAATGCACGTGGACACATTGTACACAAATGGAGCACAGCTTCCCATTCCTCTGGCTGTACATGGTGCAGTCACACCAGTCGTGCATATAGAGTAATAATGTCTGTCTCATTCCACCATCCTTCTCATTCCACCCTCCTCCCTCCCGCTCACGCCCCTCTGCACAGTCCACAGCTCCTTCATTCTTCCCAACCACCCTGCCCCAATATGGGTAATGACCCAATTTAAAACTGAGCAAATCTTTCGACTAGACATCTCCTAGGAGGGAATACAAATGGCCAATAAGCACATGGAAATATGCTCAGTGTCATTAGTCATTGGGGAAATTCAAGTCGAAACCAAATGAAACACCCAGCAGAAGTGATATGCTCTATGAGTCAAGCAATAAGAAGTGTTGGCCAGAATATGGAGTAACTGGACCCCTCATGCACTGGCATTATGGACTGAACGTGTCGCCCCCGACACCATACGTTGAAGCCTAACCCCCAGCTGTATTTATTAGATGGGGCCCTTTAAGGAATTAAGGTTAAATGAGATCATAGCTGGGGCCCCAGTCTAATTAGTGTCTTTATAAGAAGAGACACCAGAGAGCTCCCCTTTGCTCTCCTCCAGGAGTGCATGAGGAAGCCATGTGAGCATTCAGGGGAAAGTGGCCATCTGCAACCCAAGCACACAGCCCTCACCAGACACCAACCTTGCTCCCACATTGATCCGGGACCTTCATCCCTCAGAACTTGGAGAAAACAAAATTCTGTGGTTTAAACTCCGGTCTAAGGTATTTTGTTATGGCAGCCATGGCAGATCAATAGGATTGCTGATGGGATTGTAAGATGCGGCAGGTTTGTAAAATGGTCTGGCAGTTCCTCAAAAAGGTAAACCAGGGCTTGGGTTGCGGCTCAGTGGTAGAGCGCTTGCCCCGCATGTGCGAGGTACTCGGTTGGATTCTCAGCACCACATAAAAATAAATGAATGAAATAAAGGTCTATCAACATCTAAAAAAATGTTTAAAAAAAGTTAAACCAAGTTACTACAGGACTCAGCAATTCACTTATAGATATGTATCCAAAAAAATAAAAAACTGTGCTAAAAACAGAAACTCGTACACCCATGTTCCTACCAGCACTATTCCCAAAAGCTGAAAGGTGGAAAGAAGTTATCGTTTGTTTGAATAAAAAAAAAGTGATACACACACACACACACACACACACACACACTGGAATATTATTCAGCCTTAAAAAGGAAGGAAATTCTGACATATGCTACAACATGGATGCAGCTTGAAGATATTAGGCTGAATGAAAGAAGCCACTCACAGCAGGATAAACACTCTATGATTCCACTCACTTGAAGTTCCTAGAGCAATCAGATTCATAGAGAGCAGAATGGTTGCCAGGGACTGGAGCTGCGGGGAATGGGGACCTAGTGTTTAGTGGGTCCTGAGTTTTGATCAGGGAAGATGAAAAGGTCCTGGGGAGGACAGTGGTGATGGTGGTGACACAATGTGTGAATCCTTAACGCCACATAACCATGCCCTTAAAAATGGCCAAAAGGGTAATTTTTATGTTGGGCGTATTATGCCACATAAGAAAGGATGAGCGTTACGGTATGTGAATTATATCTTCATTCATCATCCAAATGGCTTAACTACAATGTACTAACAGCACAAAGGGAAAGCCTGAGAGGATCTCAGTAGATACAGAAAAAAATGGCAGAAATCAAACATTCGTGACAAAACGCTCAGAAAACTAGGTGTGCTTGTTTGATAGTGATTTCCTTGAATACCAGGAGATGGAAAGAAACAAACAAAACTGAAAATAAACAACAACAAAAAGTGTGGAGAGTGATGACAGAGGATGGGAGAGCAGAGACTGAGATTGGGGGTCTCTGGTGACCTCATGGCTGTGGCGTGCCCTGTGCCTGGGAATGTTCCTGTGCAAGGGCACAGGACGCTCAGCTGCTGTGGCAGTGCCCTGCATGAAGAGGCTGTGCAGGAGTCCTATCAGCTCCGACCTTGAGCTCAGGCACACAGCTCCCGGGAAGGAAGGAACTCTTCTGCTAGACAGCCGCATGGCTCACCAGCTCCGTGGTTCCTGCCCGCCTTAGTGTAACTTTAAACAATGGACTTTCTTGAGAGCTACACAAAGCTCCTCATATTACACTTTGCAACTGTGAATTGCAACTATGAAAAGCTACATTGATGTCCTAGTTTCTGTAAAGTTCCTGGACACAAAGAATAATGGTTGCATAGTCTTTAACCTGATAATGAGACATATATAAATGAAGATGGCTGGGCACACCTCTTTAGATCTGCATCTCCATCAGATGGCAGAGCTCCACCTGAACTCGGCTTAATCTTCAAGACCTGTGTCTGTGAATCTTTATTTTCCCCTTCCCCTTCCCCTCTTACCTTCCCCTCTTGATGTTGGTCGCAAAAAAAAAAAAGAAAGAAAAAAGAAAATGCAAAAACGAAACTCAACCACCTCCCTCAGTCTTGGACAGGGGCTCTGGGGCTCCCTCTGAGACCAGGCGCGACCAGAAGCTTAAGGCCTCAGTCTTTCCTAAGAGTGCATTTTCCCTGGATGTGTGCAAGGCTTTCTAGGTTCCTCCTACTCTGCTGCTTCTGGGTGTCCTAATTTCCCAAAGAATCACATCGCTTCTCACTCAGACCTTTGACAGTGTCCGTGTGCCTCTGTCCCAGGTGTGTGGGTCTGCAATCACCGTGAAGTTTTTTGCCTGAGTTAGGAAAAACAAGAGCACCTATGATAGTCCCTAAGGCACCCCAGCCAGACTAGGACCCACATACCCGGTGGCATATGTAAGGTCTGCTCCACGCCTGCTGGTTTGGGGGAAGGAACTGAGCACCCAACTTCTGCAGTTTAAAAACACAGACTGCCGCCGCCCCAGGGCAGGGGCTGGGCAGGGCCAGGGACATCATTACAGAGCCAGAGCCCCAACCATGTTAAAGGTGCCTGTTCCCTGGGTGAGCAGTTTCTTGGTTTCTGTGACCTTTTGACACTTTGTAGAGTACCTGGCTCAGACAGTCCTGCTCAGTGTTCTGTGGGGGAGCAAGACCTTGGAGCATCCTGGTCTGCAGCTTGCTGACATCACTGCCTCCTCTGGCTTTGAAAGATAATCCTTCTGGGTACAGAATTGGAGGCTGAAAGACATGCTTCCGTCAGCGCTTTAAAGATCCACGCCCCCAACCCCAGCCACTGTCTTCTCGTTTACATTATTTCAGAGAATAAATTGGTGTCATTCTTAGTTTTTATGTTTTCTTTGTACCTAACACGTTCTTTCCTCCCATCCCTAAACATTTATTTTTTTGCTGATTTGTGCAATGTGCTTATCACGTTCCTTAATGTTTTATTCATGTTTACTTTATTTGACTTCAACTGATCTTGGATCTATGTTTTTATACTTTTCAGTAAGTTTGGGAACATTTCAACCATTCTTCAAGTATTTTTATCACTCCACTCTTCTGTGGATGCAATTATATGTTTTAGACTACCTGAATACTTGATGAGAGTGTTAAAAAAAAAAAGTGTTAATTTTTTTCCCCCAAGATTTTGGTTAGTTTCTTCTCTCTCTCTCTCTCTCTCTCTCTCTCTCTGTCTCTCTCTCTCTCTTTCTTTATTTTTTAACTGGAGATTGAACCCAGGGGCCCCTTACCACTGAGCTACATCCCCAGTCCTTTTTATTATTTATTTTGAGACAAGGTCTCTCTAAATTGCTGAGGCTGACCTGGAATTTGCAATCATCTTGAACTCTCAGCTCTGTCTTCTCAGAGTCTTCAAGGCTCTGGATTCTTCTTCCTGTGCTGTGGTCTGAAATTCTCTCAATCCAGTAAGCCAGGGCACTCATAGGACTCATAAAGAATTTCTCCCTCCTGATGGATAACCATCTTTCATTACCTGAAGTCCAGGGACTGAACACTATTATTTTTTTGTATTTGGTCTGGTTCATTGTTGTTCTTTTAGTCAGGAGGGTAAACGTGGTCCCTATTACTTCATCTACCACAAGTCTTTAATGCACTTATTTCCAAATAGTCTTGTTTGAAAGTACTGGGGATTAGGATGTCAACACATGAATGTGGGGGGCAGGGAGAGGACACCATCCCACCCATAGCCCCCTTCTGGTGTTTTCTACACTTCCAAATAAACTACTTCCACTCCAGTCCTTATTTCAGGGGCTGCTTCTGATGAAGGAAGTCTCTAAAAAATTAGGATTAAGAAAAATATCCAAATTGCTTCTAGAACACTAATATCCACATTGGATCACTTTACTCTTCCCGCCGTGTACATGAACTCTGTCCTGTGTGTCCCCCCGCCCCCCAGTCATGGCAGAATCCTCTTACCTGAGCAATGCCCTGGATGTAGTAGATATCAAATGCTGCTTGATTTGTTGAAATAGTGTTAGTTCTAATCTTCCTCAGAAATGAAGTTATAGAATAGACATAAATCTAAATGACAAAGTCATTGCTCTTCAATATTGTAAAATCCCTGCTGAGTCTATTACCAGCAATCTATGCAATCATGCAATACCTAGCACCAGTAAGGTGCACAAGATTTTCCAAGTAAATTGTTTTATTTCTTTATTTTTGGTACTGGGGATTGAACCCACTGAACCACTAAGCCACATCCCCAGGTCTTTTTATATTTTATTTCAAGACAGGGTCTCACTGAGTTGCTTAGGGCCTTGCTAAGTTGCTTAGGCTAGCTTTGAACCTGCAACCAGCTCAAATAAATTAGTGTTTTAATGGCTTAAAGTAGAGGTTTTCACTGTAGTGTGGGATATTGATAATGGGGGAAGGAGGTGGGCAGGGACAAAGAGGATATGAGAACTCTGTACATTTCCCTCAATTTTGCTTTAAACCTAAAAGTGCTTGAGAAATAAAATTTATTAATTTTAAAAATAAATAAATAAATAAGAGATGCATATAGCAACCCCACTTGAAGTTAGCAGTTGAAAACTAAATTTAAAGGGGGAAAATACAACTTTATACAAAATTACATCAATCTGCTAGTGCCACCTCCTGGTGAGAATTGGCTATTGTTCTAGAAACAATTTCAGTGCTGGGGAATTTAGATAATTGCTCTCTGTATGAGGATATCATAAATAAAAGATTGACACAATAGGAAAATATTTACGGATGTTATTATAAGCTATGCAAGAACAGGAAATATCAGAAATACAGTCTTCAGGTCTATACATGTATGTCTTAAGCCTAAACTAAAATCAGAGATTTTTGATGTAGAGGAAAAAAGTTAAATGAAGTATTTAAATGGTGCTTTATGTAATAATCTTTCAAAATTTCTCCTAAATCTAAATTAAAGCAAAATAGTAAAAGTCAAAGTCAAATGTATAGGACTGGGGTTGTGGCTGGGTGGTAGATGGTTTACCTCACATGTGCTGCGGCTCTGGGTTCCACCCTCAGCACTGCACATAAGTAAATGAATAAAATAAAGGTCCATCGACAACGAAGACAAATTTAAAAATCGAATGCATAGCTTTCCTGAGTTCTGCCACCTTTCTCCCCGAGTTTTCACCTCTTAATTTTTGTTGCTTACTCACAACCACTATCATGTTCTTAATGTCTTTCAACTCATATTAGGTCATAGTTTTCAGTTCTTTGGTGGGCAAGGTTGGACATGCTTTCATTTTTCTGAAGGGATGTATTCTGCTCCAAATTATTTTTTACAGTAATTTTCTATGTATAACTTTACTATTGCTTACCTTATGTGAAACTAGTTTTCCTGAACGTTCATGAACTGCTGAGCTGAACGCGTTCTCCAGCCTCACCCTGTCATGCTTTAAGGGCCTTGAGTTTGCTCAGGTCTTTTGGCAGGTAGTTACTGAGCATGACTCTGAATCTCAAAATTACTGAGAAGGATTTGGGTGACTCGTAAGGCAGTCAGTGCTTCTTGACAACAAACAGATGCCACTTCACGGAAACGACAATAGTAGTCCAGGATTCTATCATCCCGCACGATATTACTTACATCTGGTAATGTATGAGCTAGTTCTCACTGACGCCAAGGCAAGTATTCCGTTTTCACAGAAATGCCAGGCAAGGTGCACAATAAGGCAGTACTGTGAGCCCTACCCTGCAACTTTGTTCTGAAAATTACTGATTGTGCTATCCACACCAGTGCTCGCAACACACTGCCTCGTGTGCAACCGGCCCCGGCCTCAAAGCAACTTGCCGGTACTTCCTATAGAAATTTCCACAAGGGTTTGTTTGCCTAGAGCTGAGAGTCGGCGTAGAGGCAGGGGTTCAGGGTACAGGGTGCAAAAAACTGAGCCACGGAGCGGAGCTTCAGCCTACAGCCGTCCTCCGCGGGCAGTCCCCGGAGGGCTCCGCCTCCAGGCTGGGCTCCGCCTCCAAGCTCCGGCCCTGTCCGCGCCCCCACGACCGTTCCCGCCAATGCGCCTCGCCAGCACACCTATCCACACCCCACGCCCCACCCCGCACGCGGGTCCCCGCCCCCAGACTTCGGCCCTCCTCCCGCCCCGCCCCACACCTCGCCTCTTCCACGCTGCTGCACCGCCTGGCCCCGCCCCGCCCCCACATTTCGGCCCTCCTCCCGCCCGGCCCCGCCCACACCACGCTCCCGCCCCGCCCCACGCCTCATCCACGCCGCCTCCCGCCCCCGCGCTGCGGCCCGCCTCCCGCCCCGCCCGTGCGCTCCGGCCGGCCTGAGCCCGCCTCCCCGCTCTTCCGAGCTGCCCCGGTCCTCGCGCTGGCCGGGCCTCGCTCCCCGGGCTCGCACCGCGCTTCCCCGCGTCCCGGCCCGAGCCCCGCTTCCCCGCCGCGGGCCCGCCCGCCGGGGGCGGAGCTGCGGCAGGTGCGGGCGCGGGGCGTGGCGGGCGTCCCGGGCGCCAGGTGCGCCCCCGCGCCAAGATGGCCGCCCGCCGCCCTCCCGCCGCGGCCCCGCTGCTGCGCGCCGCCCTCTGCCTGCTGTGCTGCGCCCCGGCGGCGGTGCGCGCCGTCCCGGAGCTCGGGCTCTGGACCCAGACGGTCGACGACGTAAGTGGGCTGTGGGGGCCCCCGCGGCCTGCGCCCGCCCCGTGCCGCCCGGCCCGGGCTCGGGAAGGGCAGGCTGGCCGTGCTGGCGGCCGTCCCTGCCCAGCGCCCCCGCTGGCCGCGAGGACCTGCGGGCCCGCGCTGCGGCAGCACCGCGTTCTGGGTTCTTCAGACCCGAGCCCGGGGTCCCGCGCCCCCGCGCCCCGTGGCGGCTCGACCCCTCCCGGCAGAGGCTGCTGCGGGGCGTCCCAGCCGCTCCGTTCGCCGCCGCCGTGGCGCGTCTCCCCAGCAGTGCTGTCAGTTCCGGGACTGAGCGGCCGAGGCGGGGCGGGCCGGGAGTGGCGGGCTGGGAACGCGGTCTTAGGAAGGGTGGGTGGAAGCGCTTCCCGACCCGGACACGCTTTGTGAGAAATTGGCATGTAGTTAGAGGAGATGATGTGGGAGGAAAGCAGGGGTGGAATCATGGAAAATCTTGCAAAAGAGACAGGAAGTCGGGAGGAAGCATTATCTTCTCTAGGGTCCAGTGACTCATCCAGCTGTTGGTGACGAGTATTTTCCACATGCATTGAAATGACGTCCCGCTAAAGATGAAATTTACATTTTCATTTCCTCACCCCCCGCAAAAAAATGTACAGAAGCTACACAGAGGAACAAATAGGGGTATTTTTCTGTTTCTTTCAGACCCAGTGCAGCTAAATTTCTTCCAGGGTTCTGAGTTGATGCCATATCGGGCAGCTCTATGTAATCTGCACTTTTTAATTTCTCTGAACAGTAAGAAACAAAATTTAGTGAAACACACTTATGTTTTTTTGCTGTTTCTATAGTGAATGCAATTAAGTGTCATAAACTGAAGCAAATCAACTGCACGCACTGTTGGTCTGCTTGAGCATATCTGTAAAGATATTTGCCTGTGTGTTGGATGGTGAGAATCCAAAGGCCACAGGGGAATCGTGACTTGGGTTCATGAAGAGAAGTTTTGTTTCTTGGCTGCCACATAACTTAGTCAGGCTAACTTTATTCTTGTGTTACTGGCTAGTAATGGCCTTTAAGAGCCATCTTTGCAAAAAGTGGGCTGATTCCCCCCCCCATTTCAGATGGTCAGAACTCTCCCTTCAGAACAGGAAGAGAGGGACTTTCTTTGATTTGTACTGCAAATCCATCAAGAAATGGTTCTTTTGATTAAGTTTAGCAAATAGCTTAAGTGAGCACCACAGTGTGCCTTGCACTAGACTGGTCATTGCTATTGCAAAAATGAATTTTAGACACAGCCCCATCTCTTAAGCTCATGCAGTCGTAGGGACAACTGATTCATGAGTGGATAATTATGTACATGGCAGCACAGCTGGGATGGGAGCAGAGAGGGAACTGACCCAGCCCCTTTTTCTGGACGAGATGCCTGTCCAGTCTCAAAGGATGAGTAGGTATTTCCTTGGTCAGCAAAGGCGGGGAGCAAAGCAGTAGCACTGTGAGCAGGCCCTGATGGTGCAGAGATGGATGGAGTTCTAGGTTTTTCACAGTGAAAAACCTAGCATCTGGGAGGGAGGTGGTTTATCAAAACTACATTCACTTTGAAACCAAGCCAGCAGTGTGCAGTTGCAGAGGCCCTTCACGGCGTGTCCCAGGAGCACTAACTGTGCAGTGCCCCCTCTGCCAACCTGTCATGCCCTGGCCCACCCCAGTTGGACACTTCTGATCTTTACCCATGGCAAGTGCAGAATAGATATTCTGGACAGGATTTTAAGCAAGTGAGTGATGTGAGCAGACTTATATTTTAAGGGAGATTCTCTCTGGTCAGAGGAGTTCAAGGATCAGAGAACCTAAACAATAGAGAAAAAAATTGTGACCCGATCTTTTTATGTTTGTTTTTTATTTTAGAAATCAGGACCTTTGATATTTAGGAAAACTATGTTTAATTCCACTGAGATCAAGTTTTCTGGTAAGCATAATTAAATAATATACTAATATAAACATCATCTATATTATTAATTCATTGATTTAATGTAAACTAATGTAAATATAGGAAGCTAAGCAATTGTTTTTAGTGATGATAACATTTTAGAGTTTTGTTTCAGTCAGGACTTGATTATTTACTGAGTGAATTTTTCTAATCCTTCAGAAAATGTAATAAGAATCATTCTTTTAAAATTGTAATTAAGGGCTAATAAAGTAGGCTTCAGCAAAAAAGATATTTGTTTTCTGGATACATGACTGAGTTCCAGATTTTAAAAGATATAAAATTCCTTTTGTGAATATGTGAAATGTGCTTGTGATAAGCTTTTAATGTTCTGAAATTTTTAAGTGTACATGATATAGTGTGAAATAGGAATTATTGGACACTGACATTTCAATTAGGGTTCTATGACTTAAGTAAGTGTTGTGTTTTCTGTGTAAATACTGATGTACCAACAGTGTTTGATACTTTTAATGGGTAAAATTAGATTCTATTCACTGTGGTCTAATTCTAGGAGAGTTCGGTACCAGAGTTAGAGTCGGGACAAAGCATATTTTTAGAGTAAAGCAGACTGGCCTCTCCAGGAACTGAAGCCAGGCCCCTTTCCTCGGTCATGTGTTAGGGGCGAGTCTACAACTTGGGATCTCTCCCTGGGGAATCGAGGCCAGCCAGCAGACAGGGAGCAGAGGTGGTTTAGAGAAGTTCTGGTTTCATAGTCATCCTGGTGACAATAGCATGTGAGGAGGAAATTGAAGGGCAGGACAGAGGGGACACTGCTGGGGTTCAGCAGGCACCCAGTGGCTGCGTCCAGCAGCACTGCTGGGAGAGAGGCCCTCCTGGGCCACGACTTGCTGTGAGGCGGCTGGTCCATGTGGAGGAAGCCTCCACCTGTCCAGTGCCATGCTCAGGCAACCTCTGCAACCACTGCATGTCAGGAAGGAGTGAGCCCTCAGCGCACGTCCCTCTGCAGCTGGTCCTTGTTACAGGTGCGCAGTGGGCAGTCTAGCTCATGCACTGACACCAGGAGTGTGGGAAGGGATGGTAGGCAGTTCTGTGTTCTCACAGGACCCAGTTTTAGTACCTGCAGAGCTCGGCATGGTCTTCGCTCTTAGATGTGTTCTTGCTGGTATGGATATCAGACATCTGGCTCTCTCAGGTGACCCCTCTTCTGCTACCCTGGTCAAGATGCAGTCATGTGGAGCATGCGTTGAACATATCTCCATGTAGTTTACCATCTGTCTACCTTAGATGTAGAAAAAGCATTTGAAAAATTTGTCAGGCACTGTGGCACACACCTGTAATCCCAGTGTCCGGGAGGCTGACGCAGGAGGGTCACGAGTTCAAAGCTAGCCTCAGCAAAAGTGAGGTCCTACGCAACTCAGACCCTGTCTCTAAATAAAATACAAAATAGGGCTGGGGTGTGGCTCAGTGGTCAAGTACCCCTGAGTTCAATCCCCAGTACCCGCCCCCACAAGAAGGAAAAGATTCAACACCCATTCATGATGAAAGTCCTCAGAAAACAAGAGCTGGAAGGAAGCTTCTTCAGCCTGGTGAAGGGCATCTATGAGAAGCCTTAGCTAGCATGATACCCTCAGTTTAATCCCAGATTCCATGGAGGCTCTTCTACGGGAAGCAACTGTTTCTAAAAGTTATATAAGAATACAGAAGACCTGGGATGGCCAGCACAGTTTTGTAAAAGAACAAGGTTGAAGGACTTTTATTATCCGATTTCAGAACTTACATAAAACCGTAGGCACATAGTGTGGTTCTGGACGAGGAGTAGCCATGTAGGTGGAGCAGTGAAACAGACTGGAGAGCCCAGAAGCAGCCCACACGCGAGTTGTTCACCAAGGCGCAGGGTCATTCCTAGGAGAAAGGGCGTCTGGTTAACCGCTGCTGCGGAAGCAGGCGGACATCCGTGTGGGAAGGCCGCGCAGCTCTTCGGACTCCACACCCATCTCTCCCGCCAGGGTTTCCGCACACGCTAGATCTCTCCATTGGGTGCTTGGGTTTGAGTATTCTTTTGCTTTCCTCCAGTACACTGGGTTCCTTTCTGTCTCGTCCCCCCTCAACAGCCCATGCTGTCCTTGACCTCGAGCTTGTGAAACACTGTCATGTGCTTCTTCGCTTGTCCCTCGTCTTTGTCCTGAGGACTGACTCATCCATGCTGCACTGTATGTCTGGTCTTCATGTAGGTGGCGGGTGCTGTGCATTGTACTCTTGAGAGCTGCATGAGGTCGTAGTCCTGTAACACCTTTGTTCAATTTCTTGTGGGTTCGTTTAATCCTTTCCAGTTTAAAGCTTCTTTAGGGTGCACCTGGAGTAGCCTTTACTCCACAGCTGGCTTCGCGTCACTTGTAAGGTGTGGTCTTGCTGTGCCTGTCCTGACTCTTGATGTGTTTAACGAGGCCTCTCTGTGGTTGGCGGGAACTCACATGTTCCCAGCTCTGAGAACTGCGGGCGTCTCCCTGGGCATGAGCAAGCCGCCCTCCACCAGAGCACCAGGGGCTTCGCTGTGCCGTGTCCTGCACTCTTCCTTGGAGCTTCCATCTGTGGTTGCAGTGATAGTGAGGTAGCAGCTTTCTGTTAGCTGTGATAATCCAGTGAATGTGCCTGTGACTTCACAGTGACTTCCTGGGGAAAGTAATGTCTCACTCATTGTTATTCTAAAGTAGCCCATTTTAGATTGCATTCTCAAAGGCTGGAAGACTGTGTTATTAATATAAAATGAACCTCTCTTTTTCTAAACAGTTAAGTCGTTCAGGTGTCTGAAGCCCGTGAAGTTCACTGTAGAGTGGACTTTGAAGTACCACACCTGCCACAGCGAGTACCCTGAGCTGGAGGTAAGTGGGGCTGTCCCCGCAAGCAGAGCTGGGAGCTGGGAGGTCCTGCCCCTCTGCGGTGGCCCACGTTCCCCCTGAAACGCGTCTCTGCGTCCTAAATAAGCTTGCATCTCCAAAAAAGCTATGAAGGAAACATTTTAAGTGTAAAGATTTATTAGCTTATCAGAGCGAGGCCAGAAAGAGAGGGTGATTTCAGAAGTGCCCCAGGGTAATGTCGGGCTCAAGCAGCGGGTCAGAGTGTGCTTTCTGAGGTGATTCTACACCTCCGGTTTCCGTCAGCGAAAGCTGAAGTTAGACTCGTCGGGGCCATTGGTAGAGGGACTGTGGGTTGCATACAAATGAGAATCAGCCGACATTTGAGAAAGAAATTTTAAGTTCTGCTTCATTTAAAATACTACCTGTAGGGAACGTAGAGCTTTTGTGAGAAAAGTGGGCTTAGTGAGTTCAAGTCGATCCCGGAGGAAGGCGAGGAGGAGGAAGGAAGTGGGGAAGGCCGGAGGGAGGGAGGCAGGGCAGGAAGAGGCCGGCTCAGGAAGGCCGCCATGCCCGGCTGTCCCTCTGAGGGTACTGGGCCCTGGGTCTCCCTGAGGAGGGCTCCTGAGTGGCTCTCCCAATGGTCGCCTAGAGTCATTTCATTTCAGCTTCATTTTCGTTTTCCTTGTCTGATTGACTTCTGTCCTGGGTAATGCATGGGTTTCCATGGTTTATTTGTAGTCTCTTTTCATTTGGAATAAAAAATGTCCTTTTCCTCAAATACTGCCTTTTTTACTTTATCCCCAAATGTTTTATCCCTTCCCAGTAAACTCTTGAGTAAGTTTCTTAGAACAGGTGTTCATGCAGATCACGCAGTGTGATGATTGAGTTTGGAGAGGTAACTTGGATGCAGAGCCACTTAACGTAGCATTAGACCTTATTTGCATTTCACTCCTGTCATTGATTGTCTTTGATGGATTGGGGAGAGGCAGGGACAAGCTGAGTCCAGGATCACAGTGACCATCCTTCCTTGTTTTTTAATTGCTGATAATCTAGAATGACATTTTATTTTTGAAGCATATGAATGTATTTAATTACAAAATATCCCTCAGTTTGCGTATTTCTGTTACTACTTTACCAGATTCAGGTTGTATACTTGTGCCAAGAATGCCACAGAATCCTTTGTCCACTTTTGATGTTGTTATTTGGTCAGTTGATTAAGGACATACCTGCCAGGCTTCTCCACTGTAAAGTTACTATCTTTCTCTTTGTTATTAACAATTTATAGGGATATATTTTTCGTTTGGTGGTTCTGGGGTGCTTTACTACTGAGCTACTCTCCCAGCCCTTTTTTAAATTTGATTTTGAGACAGGGTCCCCTCCCAGGCTGACTTCAAACTTGTGATCCTCCTGTCTCAGCCTCACAAGTGACTGGAATTACAGGCATATACCAAAGCACCTGACTGGGAAAATAATTTTGACACTGTAAATACCCTGTCTTTTCATCAAACATTTATCATTTACTTGAGCATCTTTTCAAGATTCTTGCCTGATGAATCAGTTATTACTGTATGATTGCTAAGTCATGATTTTCTGATTTTGTATTTTCTTCTACATTTTTATCATTCTGTACAGATGAGCTCTTCCCTTTACTCTCTTTTTCTGTCAGTAACTCAGTCATCAGAATGTGCATACTAAATTTCACTGTCATAGGTTATAATCTGTTACTACTTTAATTTATTTGCTCAAATGAGCCTATACTTGGTCTCTGAGAGCTTTTTTTTTTTTTTTTTTTTTTTTGGGTACTGGGGATTGAACCCAGGAGTGTTTTCCACTGAGCTACATTCCCAGACCTTTTATGTTTTTTTTAATTTGAGACAGGTCTTGATAAGTTGCTAAGGGGCTCACTAAATTTTTGAGACTGGCCTCATATTTTGAATGCTTCTGCCTCACTCTCTCAAGTCCTGGGATTTTAGGCGAGTATCACCGTGCCAGGTGAGGGCCAGGATTTTGATGACTGGGAGCTGCTATCAGGAGCTTGATTGATGCATCTGTTCCAGGATGCAGGGAAGTCAGGCTGTTGATGTGTAAGCATCTCCTGTGTGTTCATTTGGGTTATACTTTTGCTTCAGTAGCTGTTTGGTTTATCTTTCTTTGTAATTTAATACTGTTTTCTTTGTAAAGTCTCTTACACATAGGATAAAGTAGAAGGAGGCCCAGGACAAAGTATGCTCCAGTTTTCTATGAACTGTTTCTTTGTGGTGGTATCTTAATCACTTTTCTTACAAGCTTATTATTATACAAAAAATTCCATTGATATGTACAACTGTAATGTACTAATAAAAATTATGATTATAGTTCTGTGCAGTGTCATGCACCTATAATCCCAGCTACTTAGGAGATGGAGGCAGGGGGGTTGCAAGTTCAAGCTTGGGCAATTTAGCAAGACTCTGTCTCAAAATAAAATACAAAGGGCTGGTGGTATAGCTCAATAGTAGAACACCTGAGATGCAGGGCTGCGGGTTCAATCCCAGTACTTATGTACAGAAACAGATTACATTTATGTCATGTACTGTTGTATCTGAACACATTGGAATGACTAAAATGTCATGAGGGATCTCAGTTATACTTAGAATTATGTTCAAAATTTCCATCTCTTTGGCATTTTATTTTACTGCATATTTCCAAGTATTCCAAACTGAATAAACTCTTGGTAGTATTTAGATATTAAGTGTTATTTATCTTCCAGGAAAAGAAATATGGAAATAAATTATAACATGGAATTTTACCTTGTGTAGGAGATGTCCCAGAAACACGAACTGGAAGAAAACTTTTGTGCTTATTTGAAGAACATCAACTGCTGGACAACAAAAAATGAAAACTTAGATTGCAGCAGTGATTTACAGGTGTTTCCTGCGTTGAATGTGAGTGGCAGTCTGGCTATGTTAAAGCAGAGTCTGCTTTATTTGTAGTAAATACAAATATCAACTCGAAGTCCTGTCAGTATTGTGACGAGGGTACTTGATTCTTGGTTTTGGATCGTGTGTGGTCTCACAGAGTAAGGTGTTGTCATTGCTCTGCAGCCCTTGCAGCGACATCCTTGCCAGAGTCCGCTATGATCCGCCATTTGAAACTTATCTCCCGTTCTTTCCACGGTCCTCGGTCTGTTGCCCTGTCCTTCTGTGAGAGGAGCCCCATCACGGTCCCCAGTGACCTCCGCACTATCACATCAGTGGTGCACTGAGGCCCAGTCACTCCTGTCCGCAGCCTTCAGGACAACGCCGCTCCTCCTCAGGCCCCGCTCCCGCAGGGCGTCAGAGGGCAAAATGTCGATGGTAGTCTTCCTGGACCAGGAGGTGGCGGGGCGTTTTTGTTCTGGAAATTCCAAAGTGAAGATGAGCAGTAAATCTTTGAAGGAAGCAGTAATTTCTTTTTGAAATGCATGTAAGAGCTTAATAAATAGAAGTTCACATAAGTACACACCTGGGTGAATTTTCAAGAGCTGAACACACCTTTGTATACCCAGATCAAGAGCACAGTATTTTAGTCTGCAGAACCCCCCTTTTTGTGTGTAGGTTACATGCAAGCACCATGCCATTTATACGAAGGCACACACAGCCGTGGATTTTGGTGTTCACTGGGTGGACGGTGAGGGTCCTGAACCAGTACCCCCCAGTGGTAACCACTATCAAGCAGTAACCACACCATTAAGGAAGGATTTGTAAAAAGCAGAATTTTGTTACTCATTTTCCGAGGATGTTTGTTCTCTGATGTTCGGTTTTCAAATCTTTATTCTAACACATTTTCCTTATTTATTAAAATTACTTTTCCCTGTAGACATGCAGTAATATATAATGGGATCATTTTACTTCTTTTTCCTTTTTTCCAGAACAAAGAACTAACAGGTGTCAGAAATGTTTCAAATCAGGAAGGATCAGTGGTGAGCCATCTTACTTGTCTTTAAATCAGATGTGTACAAGTCATAGTGAGATCGAGCAGAAAACGTGACGGACAGTCAGTTGGAGAATGACAGTGTTATTGAAATCAGAAGAAAGCGCCTGCGTGATCAGCACATGCTGCTCTATCTTTGTCTAAAAATCTCTTTACTGTTGTAATTTAAGGTCAACTTCTGTGCAGCCTTTCTTTTCTTGAAAAGTAAAATCCCACTCGTGATCGTACAAGACTGCCCCACTAAGGCCCTAGAGACAGGAAGCTCAGATGTCCGGGCTGGGCGTGTGGCTCAGTGGTGGGTGCACACCCGGCCGGCGCAAGGCCTGAGTCTGATTCCCAGGAGGAGAGTCGGAGAGACGGTGAATGCAGCCTGGTGGGGGTGGTGTTCTGGGGAATTGCTAGACATCTGCAGACGGGAAGGAGTCAAGAGGGCGAGCTCGAGTTAGGGGTGGAGACTGAGGTTGGAGTTAGGAGAGCCGTGTGCTTAGTCCTGACTCCACGTTTAACCATCCTGAAGTGAAGCCTGCTCAGGAAGAGGCGGTCGCTCCGGAGGGCAGGACAGACAACACAGACTGCCTTGTGTAGCACAGTAGGAGGAGATGGGAACTGCTTGGGAAGGTGGACGGTGTCCGCTTGTGTGGGGCCGTCGGGAGGGCCCTAGTTACTACAGTGGGCGGTGCTGTTCCTTGTGGGGCTGCTTAACTTGGAATCCGTTAGTCTAGGTATGGTCGATCCTCACAGCAAGGGCATATCAGAACTATTTGTAAAAAGGAATTCTGTATCGAACACTGACAGACTTTTTTCTTGACATTTTTCCTAAACAATACAGAACAACTATTTGCATAGCACTTACATTATATTATACATTACATTATATTAGGTATTGCAAATAACATAGAGGTGATTTTTAAGCATACAGGGAGATGCGTAGATTATATGCAAACACCATGCCATTTTTTATAAGGGCCATATAGTCCCATGGAATTTTGTGTCCCTTGGTTGGGGGTCCTGAACCAGTCCTGTGGACACTGAGGGATGACAGTACCTGGCCTGACTCATTTCGGACAATGTTATCTGACTTCCTCCTTCCTCAACTCAATTTTTAAAGAACACATTTAATTCAAACAATACTTGATAATATTAGAATAAAATCTTCCTTTTTCTTCCCCCGCCCCTTTAAGTCTGGGAGTATCATGGTTTAAAAAAAAAAAAAAAAAAAAAAAGTCTCCGGCAGCCTAGCCTTCTCTATTGTATCTGTGTTTTAAAAAGCGACCCAATTCAGTTACCAGAAAGTGTTTTGAAGTGTGCTGAGCAATCGTTCAGCCCTGTCTTACACGGTAGCTTGTTAAGAGTGACATCAGGGGTCTTGTTCCCTATTTCAGGATGTGGTGGCCAGAACACAGAGAGATGGGTTTCACATCTTTATTGTTTCTATTAAAACGGAGAAAGCAGATGCCAGCTGGAACTTGAATGGTATCGTTAAACTGCATGTGTGCCTCTTCACTGTCTGTCTTCTCTGTGGTCTTTGGAATCTCTGATCTAAATCTGCATTCCCTGTTAAAATATTTATTTCGGAATGGGATGTCTTTTGTCATACGTTTTTAGGATTTAAAATTTTATGCTTATCTTAATGCACATTTTTTAATGGATTGAAAATTTTATTGTTAACTGAAGATACTTTTTATAAAATGAGTTTTTCTTTAATTGACAAATAATTGTATATATTTCAGTGTTTTGTTTTGTTTTGTTTTGGTGGCATTGGGGATTGAATCCGGGATGCTCACCACTGAGCCACATCCCCAGCCCCCTTTTTATATTTTATTTAGAGACAGTGTCTTGCTGATTTGCTTACGACCTTGCTAAGTTGCTGAAGCTGGCTTTGAACTCACGATCCTCCTGCTTCAGCCTCCCAAGCCACTGGGATTACAGGCATGAGCCACTGCACCTGGCTATTTCAGATAAATTTTAAAAATTCAAACTTCATAGTGTAATATAAATTTTTCCATCCTGTCAGATCAGAAAAATCTCAACATGGAAATGGGTATGCAACCGTTAACAGTTGTCAGGGGTTTTAAGTGTTTCTTATTTGAACACTTTTATTTTAAAGGATCTGTTTGCGAGATATGGTGGCACACACGTGTAATCCCACCAACGTGGAGGCTGAGGCAGAATTGTGGGTTCAAGCCCAGCCTGGGCAACTTAGTGACACCCCATGTCAAAACCCAAACCAGGCGGGGGATGTAGCTCAGTGGTAGAGTGCTTTCCTAGCCTGCGTGAGGCCCTGGTTCAATGCCCAGTACTGCCAAATATAAACACATAAATAGAGGATCTGTCCATAGCCTAGGAGTAGAAGTAACATGTCCGCCTGCTGTGGCCTCTGCGGTCTGTGACACCGCCTCTGCCCCCACCCGCAGGGCCTCCTCAGCTGGTTCCCCACAAGAGCAAGCTCACAGTGAGCTGTTCTCCAGGAACAAATGCTTTCACGGTCTGGAATCACCTTGGCTGTCCTCTTCCAAGGTGGCGTCTGCTGGATCGCAGCGGTACCAACAGCCCTTGACGGCCCGGGGACTCCACTGACTCCAGGGCCTTGCTGTGAGGCACATCCCAGCCCACCACCCCATCTTAATGTCACATGGCGGGGAGTGAATGTCACCAGCCCTTCACCTCTTCCTGGGTGTCGTGCCTTCTCCCGGGCAGCAGTGGGCAGTGTTGGGCCTGCAGCTGGGAGCAGGACCGTGCCCAGCCTGTGTGTCTCGCCCTGCGCATGGCACTGTGCTCATCTCCTTTCGGAATTCAGCCCAGCGGCTTGAGTGGCTTGAGTTCAGCTGCTCATCCCTGCTGCATTCAGGGGGTCGGGCCTCAGTGAGTTCGGCCGTTGTGAGGAGCCAGTCGCAGGTCTGGTTTGGGACTGGTTTGGGATCTTGCTTTCTGTGTGGGATCAGATTAGTACAAGTTAGAGGTGTCTTGCTTGATGATATTACATAATCAAACAGTTAACTGATTATCCATGCATCCGGTGTGTATAGGTGTGTATAGGTGAAATTGAGCAGTCGTTGGCATGGTTTGTGTTCTCCAAGCCTTTTTGGAACTGAGCTTATGTTTGTTTATTTGTTGATTGATTGGTTGATTGATTGGTACTGGGGATTGAACCCAGGAGCATTTACCCATAGAGCCATATCCGCAGCACTTTTTAAATATTTTATTTAGCGACAGGGTCTTGCTGAGTTGCTTAGGACCTCGCTAAGTTGCTGAGGCTGGCTTTGAACTCTCGATCCTCTTGCCTCAGCCTCCTGAGTCGCTGGGATACAGTCATGCATCACTGTGCCCGGCTATTTTTCTTTTCTTTTCTTTTTTTTTGTGGTACTGGGGATTGAACCCAGGGCCTTGTGCTTGCAAGGCAAGCACTCTACCAACTAAGCTATATCCCCAGCCCCATTATTTTCTATTTTTATAATTGGTGCCTGATTATATTTTAAGACTTAAGAATGCTAACTAATTCTTTTATTTCTTCTCTGTCCCTACTGTCACCATCTCTAGTTTCTCTTTCAATGATGGGGCCTCATGGATATATCTCTGCATCAGATTGGCCTCTAATGATCGTGAGTATTTTTCATCTTTTTTCCTTTTGAAAAATGAATTTTGTGTGCTCATTGGGAAACAAAAATTTTAAGAGTGTGGGGATTAACAATCATTGGTAGCTAATGCTTTGTCATACCCTCTTTTTTGGTTCCAAAGGGACTAGAAGGTGAATGATTGGATACTCAAATGTAGAAATGTCAACTTCCACATCATCAGAAGGTTTAACTGACTGAAATTGTTTCTCTTCCTACAGTTTTACATGGTGATGTGTATTGTTTATATATTGTATGGTATACTCTGGCTGACATGGTCTGCCTGTTACTGGAAAGATATATTAAGAATCCAGTTCTGGATAGCCGCTGTGATTTTCCTAGGAATGCTGGAAAAAGCAGTTTTTTATTCGGAATACCAAAACATCAACAGCACTGGACTGTCAAGTAAGTCTTGAGGGTCTCGTGCCTCTAATACGATGTAGCGTTGCCCCACACCTGTGAGCGGAGTTGTGGGAGCCCCCTCTGTGTGGGGCTTGGGAGGAGGAAAGAGGAGGGAAGCCAAGAAGAGGAGGTCGCTGTGGTGCCTGGTCTGGGCCAGCGCACCTCTTCATTTTCTGTTTTCCTTCTTGATAACTTTCCCTCCTGGAAAAAGGAAGATTCCTTTTCCCTAAGGTTCAGCTTAGATTAAAACAACCAAGTTCTGGGCAGGAGGACTTGAGAAGAGGCCCACCTTTTAACATGACCCCCTTTTCCCATCAGTCTTTTCCCTTCTCTAAAGAAAGAGCAAAGGCAGTGTGACCATAGGGAGTGGAGTCAGCAGCCTCAAGGTGCCAGGCCTTCCCACCTCTTCACTCCTGCAGGAGCCTCGTGATTCTGGTGGCCCGTCACCGCATACACAGTGGGATGTGTAAGGCAGGGACAGCTTGTGTTAGGTGCCCCCCCCCACCCGCACCCTGTGCTCTAAAAGGTACTTCCGAGTGATACCTACAAGTGATCCTGGTAGAGTTTCAAGGGACATTGTTATGTCTGCTGTTTATCAAGTATGCTCCAGGAGAAGAGGGTTGGAGCACAGGTGAAACATTCGTGGTAACATTGATAAGTGTCGAAGCTCAGCTATGGGTTCGTGGAAACTTGCTTACTGATTTAATCCCTGTTGGGGAATATTTGAAATTTGCCAAAATAAGGAGTTTCAAAGGTCTTGTAGAAAAGAATAAAGAAAGGGCAAGCATGCAGGGTGCATGGTGGAGTATAGCTGCTGTAGAAGCGTTTCTGGGTCAGTGGTGTGCACGCACGTTGTGTGCACACATGTTGTGTGCACGTGTGCTCTAGATCAGTGATGAGGAGGGGGTGGGTCTGCTGCCTACGGTGAAGCTTTGCTGAACGCAGTTCAGCTCCTTGCTGTTATGCGGTCTGCACCTGGGTGAGGAGCAGCAGAAGGCAGAGATCTAGGAAGAGATCCTTGGGAATGGCAGGTCCTCTTGTGACATGGCACCAGGGGGCTTGGAAGAGAAGCCCTGTTCTGCTGTCAGCATCTTCCACGAGTCCTGTCCCATAGCAGAGGTGCCTGAAAATCAGGCCTGGGCTGGCATCCTTTCTGATGTTCCCAGGAGGGAATTCTGTAAGTAAGCTGTCCGGCTCACCTTGATCCTGGAAGGACCGATTTAGCAAAACCACTAAGGGGGTAGGAAGCAGTGGCTGTTAGAGCCCAACACAGGTCCTCCGAGAATGGGTTCTGTCAGGCTGATTTCTTTCTTCTGGGCAATTAGATTGGCAGTTAAGAAAATGTCATAAACTTAAGATAGCTAGATTTCTCCAGGGTATTTGGGGGGGGGGGGTCTCTTGTGATTTCTTACAGACAAGACAGGAGCATGAGCTGAAAACTGGTTGCCAGAAGAGTTACCAGAAGAGGTCAGGCAGACAGTCGCCTATTAGTCTATTTATTGACTGACAGTAGCCTATCAGTCAATTCTGTTCAGTTTTGTCACATTCTGTTCAATTTTGTGATGATGTGAGGCTTGCAGGAGTGTAATCACTCACCTGAAGATAAATGATGGGATGCAGAGAGATGACATCCTGAATGGGAAAGTGGAATTCAATGGGTAAGATCTTGAACGTGGGATCGAAGTACAGATTGCAGAAACACAGGTGCATGGTTTTTAAAAGGATTTGAGGATCGAGGCTGATGAAAAGCAAACAGCACAGGCAGCGAGAGCGGTTGCCCCCCACGGGCTCCCGCAACCTTAGATCGGTGCAGGAGCCATCGCGGAGTCGGGACTGAGAACCTGCCTTGCAGGTCAGACTTTTCCAGAAAGGTGTATTTGCACTCCTTCAAAAGGAGCAGCTGTGGTGGGCTGGAAGGCACCCGTCTCCACACATTTGTGCCTTACCCTCTCCCCACGTTCTGGTCTCTCCTGAGGTCTCCTCCCTGGTTTCTTCTAAAGCTTTCTCTCTCGTCAGGACCTCTATCCCCAAGCTATAGAGCAGCACGTCACCTGCCCACACCTGAGTGCCTTGCTGGCTTCTCGTCTCTACAGAGATGAAGTGCGTGCCTTCCGCCCTTGCACCTGCCTCGTCTGATCCCAAACCCACTGCTCTTCCAGGTTTTTCTCTCGCTGCCAGCAGGCCTCCTTGCCTCCTTCCTCCCTCTGGTTCCTGAGCTACCTAAGATGTTGGATAGGGTCTCCTGTGGCTTTGTGCAGAAAGGCAGCTGGAGATCACAAGAGCAGAAAGCATCCGGTGGCTTCGTGACTGGCGTGAGCCCCGGCTGGCTGCTTTGCAAACGTCTGCCCGCTCTTCTCCGTCCTCACCGCCAGGACCCCCTCGCCTCTCCCCCAGGGGTCTGGCATGGCCTCTGGAGCACTTTCCTTGCCCACAGTCCACTCGTCCCCCGCCGTGGTGGCAGCACCCGCCCTCTTGCTGCAGCAGTCTGCCCATTGCTTCCGAGTGGCCATAGAAGCGAATCCCTGGGGCTTTGCAGCCTGAGTGTTTGAGCTCCTCAGCTCTGCCACAGAAACATGCAAGCAAGTCTTCCAGCAGAACTTTGTTTACCAAACCAGACGAGGGCCGACTCGGCCCTTGGGTGGAGGTCGTCCCTCTTACTCCCATGTTCACCACCACGGCCAAGGTCCAGACTCCTGACAGGCCCCAGAACCTACACGGTGGTCACTGATTAGTGGCCAGGCTCTCCTCAACCTCCGTGTTCCTTGCCCTGCTGGAGGCTGCTCACGGGGCGCACGCCATTATCTCTGCTCTGCCCTTTCCTTTCCCACATGCTGTCCCTGACCTTGCAAGTCCTGTTGTAGATGTCACTTCATCACTGTTATCTGAGCTTTTCTGGGCCCACTTCTGCCTCCCCTGAGTGTGGATTAGGTTGGGCTTCCTCTAGTCTCAGGGCTACTGCGTCACATCCAGCATTCGGAAAACAGGCTGAACTCTGTCTCTTTACTTGGACAGGGTACAAGTCCCATGCAGGTGGGGACCAAGGTGTGTCTTTCAATATCACAGCCACCCAGTGGGAGCATAATGGTGTGTGTGACGATGCTGGGGACCGAAGCCAGGGCCTCACTGTGCTAGCCGACACATACACTGTTACAGCTAGTGGTGGAGGCATCCTCCAGAGAGAAGCTGCAGGCGTGTTATGGCTCAGTCACAGGACAAGAAGCGGGAAGGAGCTGGGTATCCCCAGGGCAGCTCGGGAGACAGAAGAGTGCTGTCCAGCAGAGCCCATCAGATCTGGACGGCTTCCTCAGGAGGCTGTGAACTCTCCACCCCTGAGGGTTTCAGACATCAGGTGGCTTAGAGAACTTTCAAACCAAATCTGGCTAGTGGCTCTGCTCAGACTGTAGTGGTCCATAGCACACGCCTAGAGTCTTGGGTGGAAGGCCTTCAGATGTGCACACGGTGAAGTACTTTCTTTTTCCCCCGCAGCCCAAGGTTTATTGATATTTGCGGAGTTGATATCTGCCATTAAGAGGACGTTGGCCCGCCTCCTGGTGATCATTGTGAGCCTGGGTTATGGTATTGTGAAGTAAGTACTGGGGGTGGAACACCTTGTCTCTCACCTGGTGACTCGGGTGCATCATGACCTTGGTGGAACTGGCAACTCCTCAGTGGCTTTATGCAAATCACCAGGGGAAAATCTGCAAGAAAATGGTTTTAAGAGACTTCCTGGGCTGTGGCTGGAACTCTGGCAGAGCCTTTGCCTAGCATGGGCAGGGTCTTAGGTTCCATACCCAGCCAAAAAATAAAAAGGTTGCGGGAATAGGTACTTTATGTTATTGCCAAATAAATATTCTGAATTTGAATTGTAATAACTTTATAGTTAGGCTCACCAAGTGTTAACTCGAAGGACAATGGAAAATCTAAAGTGTCTCTTATAGGTCCAGCCATTTTGTTTTCTAGCCAGTACAGCAAAGCTTTTGCAGTCACGTTTGAGTGTTGTAGAGTTGGTTAGACACCGTGTCAGCAGGATGACTGACGAAGCCCGTGTGTCCCCTGAGGACCCTCCCAGCAGGCCTGTCCTCGCAGGTCCGTGAGTGTGGGAGAACTTGTCCTCTTCACCCTCTTGCTTTTTCAGACCCCTGTTCTTGCTTCCCTAAACTTTCTCCTTCCCAGAAGCTCATCTTCAGCCTCCCGCCGGCTTCCTTGGAGACTGAACTGCAGACTCCCGCCCTCCGTCTTGCAAGCAGGCTCTCTTCCTCCTCCAAGCCTCCCCAGCTGGAGTTCCTGCACTTCCGCTAGTCCCCTCGCTGATCCGGGCTCACGCCTGCCTCTCCTGCCCTTGGCTACTCTTGTTACAGCCACTGGTTTCCTGTGGTGGTCAACTGCACCCTGTTTGTGAGCTCAGTTTGAGCAACACCTTTCCAACTGTTGTCCCCTGTCTCCTGTTCACTCTCTGTCCCCTGCGTGCCCTCTGACCTTTCGGCCCTAGCACCCTTCCCCTGTGGTGTCCTCACTTTGTTCCTGGTTCTGGCCCCCTGCTGCCCCCAATTGTCCTGGAGGGCCTTCTTGACCGCCTCGCAGCCAAACCATGGAAGGCCCAGCTTTCCGTCTGCATCAGGCTCACAGGCGTGAGCATCTGCCCGGGAACAGCTCTGGCCCTCATTTCCTGGTGACTTTCTGTACTGCAGGGGCAGTTCTCCCAAACCCCTGGCAGAATGGCTCCTCCCCCCTTTCTAGTCTCCACCATGCCTTCCCTCACACTGCCCTGGGCTCCTTCCTCGCTGAGAGAGCCTCTGCGTGGTCGCCCTCAGGTCCTGGCCTCCTCCCGGGCTGTCCCTGCCCTGTGCCCACACAGCCATCAGACCGCCCCAGTGGCAGCTCCCATCTCCCCTGCCTCTCAGCGTTCCTCCCTGGCGGGTCACTGTCAGCCTGCCACTGATTGTGCCCTTCTTCAAAGCAAGGCCTACAAGCCCCCAGGCCCCTGCTTCTGCCTCATCCCTGGTCGCAGGTGCCACCTCAGCCTCCTGTGTTCTCTTGAACGTCCCCGGCGAGGTTCTGCCCCACTGCTCCTCTCAGCCTTCTCTTGTCAGGTCACCATGACCTCCCCTGCCTGTTTGTGTGGCCCTGGTCAGTGCCAGTCGGGTGTGCAGCCGGTAGCCTGGGGCGCAAGCCCTGCCTTTGCGCTCTCTCCAGGAGCGCAGCGTGCGTTCTGCCTCCATCGCGGCAGGTCCTTCCTCACCCCTCTTCGAGCACTGCCTTGGCGTGCCCGCGTTTGGACTTCAGACCCCGGGCTCCCCAGGTTCCCCTGACTTCTCCTTGGGCGGCCTTCTTGACAACATCCCAGCCTCGATAGGTCCAGCTTCCCATCTGTGCCAGGCCCAAGAGCTGGGCACCCTGGCTGGCCTCACGAGTGCTCCCCCCAGGCCTCTGCTCCACTGCCAGTGCATGCTGTGTGTCCCTGTCCCACGTCTTCTTTACAGAGCTACCCAGTGCATACTTAGTATGTATTGCCTGTCCCCTCACGCTCTGGTGGCTTCCATGGAGTAGGAGCTTTGCTGGTTTGGGTCCTTGACTCAGCCCCCATGCAGGCCTTAGCAGGTGCCCAGTGACCTGCACTGAAGGCCTGCATGTGCATGTGAGCTAGGGTTTGAGTTAAAAAGGTTCTCCACTGGACTTCATCGAGATTTCTTCTCAACAAAGAGGCCGCTTTGTGGTCCGCACGTAGACAACCTGGAACAGCACAGCACCCTCGTAGGGGGGAGCCGTCTGTGCAGCGTAGGTCTGGTTGTGAACCTCAGGTACACAGGTGTGCTGTTGCTGCAGAAGGAGCTGGAGCATGGGTTGGGTTGGGGCACAGGCCCTTTCTGAACAAGTCCCTCCACTGTTGGATTGTTCCCTTGAACTCTAGAGTCGGAGCAGTACGAGTTCTAGTGGTTTGGGTGTTCTGGTTAGCTGGTTATAACTAGATTAGGTAAATAATTTTGTAGATCAACTATGGACTTTAATCTTTATTTAGATTTTGTTTTAAAATGAGTACCTTATTTTTTTCAAAATCAGTTTTTCTAGTAGACTCGAGGGTTTTTGTGTATTCTGAAATGTATGTGCTGCGATCAATGCTGATTTGTAAATGTCATGAAATTTTCTTTATTTTCATATTATTGAGAAGATACACACTCCACATCTTTGCATTTCTGCAGTTCATTTATGTTTTACAAGTCAGAAATATTATTTTTAACTCTTCAGTGTGAAGAACGCAAACTAGATTCTGTTAGCACTCTTGTTACGAGTGGAGGAGGCAGAGGTCGGGGGAAGCCCTGGTGCTCCCTCTCCGCTCCATTCTTGCTCTGCTCAAGTCAGAAGGTCTGTGAACTGCCTCCGGGTGGACCTTCCTCACCACGGTTTGTAAGCCGTGTCAGTAGGAGAAAGAGTTCTCCCAGTGGCTGTTGGACGTGGGCACTTACCTTCCAGACTTCCCCAACCTTGTGGTCCACTCAGCAGAAATAGTGCCCAATTACAGTTACTGTGTTGCATCAACTTGCACAGAATCCTCTTGTGGCCTCAAACTGTTGCTTCCCCGGCATCTGTGCAGTCTTGGGTCCTAGAGGAAGGGACTGTATTGCCCAGGCCTGTTTCTGCCGGGCGTCAGCCGGGCCTCTGGAGCCAGAGCCGGCTGAGTTGATTAGAGGGTGTGGTTGCTGCGTGTGTGCTCTCTCACCTGCCTCCTCCTGCCTCCTCCTCGCTCCAGGCCTCGTCTCGGAACCGTCATGCACCGGGTGATCGGACTGGGCCTGCTTTACTTCATCTTCGCTGCTGTTGAGGGCGTGATGCGGGTCGTCGGGGTAAGAGCTGTGTGATTCCCGCCACCCCTTTTATTGTTGCTGTGAAATTTGTTTTAGCTCCTGAGATGATTTTTTTTTTTTTAATTTAAAGACAGAATTTATTTAAAACTAAAAAAAAAGACCCCAGCAGAGCTTTTTTCCTATGAGATATTTCCCTTTTCGGTACTTCCTGAAGAAGACAAGAGTCCTTGTTAAAATGAAATGGTGGGTTGTAGCAATCCCAGCTAATGTCCTCCCCAGAATTAGCTCCATCTCTGAATCATTCAGTTATTCTCCATGAAGAACGTTTGTCTGTCATTATTCAGTCTGTACACATCCATGTCTTCCTTCATTCTGGATTTTAAAATGTGTCAAGTGAACAGAAAGCTCATGACCCCCGCCAGGCACATAGACGTGACCTTTCATCAGTCTCCTGAGTCTCACTGGTTTGATTGGTTTGAGTTTTCTCTGTCTTGTGGCTGTTGGGGTTTCAGCAGACCCCAGGTTGGACCCAGGAAGTGGTAGTGTTCGTAGAAAGGACTCTGGTGACATGGACAGCAGGGCTGCTGACGGGGACGTGTTCACACTTTCATCTGTGAGACCTCTAGGTGTCTAGCTTTGGCCTTCCTTGACAAGTGATTAGACCAAGTGATTAGGGTGACTGTACCTACCTTGTCATTCCACCCAGAGTGACCTTTGGGTTAGATGTGTGAGTCAGACCATCATGCACAGAGGCGTGAGTGTGTGTCACCACGAAGCTTACCTCTACGAGCTGACCCCAGGAGCAGGAAATGTCCAGTAAATGTCAAAACCTCATTTCTCTTTCTGTCATGTGTGACACACCCACCTCTGTTAAATACACCTGCTCTTTTATTCTTCTGGATTTATTTTTATTTTTTCATATAATGAGCTCCACATTTATATTTATATAAATCACAGAAAATTTTTCTTTGCTAGGAAGAAAAGAGAAGGTATATATTCCACATCTAAATGGAGTGTATACATTGTATTTCCTTAAACACGTTCATAACATCTTAGTGACTGTCCTAGATACCACTGGTCAGGGTGTGGTCTCAGTTGGTCCATGCCTGCAACACGTCCTCCTTGTTTTACCTCTCTGTTCCTTCACAGTGGGTCAGGAGAGTCAGGAGCTCGATTCGTTAGCACCCTGGCCGTAGGTTTGTTGTGAGGGAGGAGGTTGAAAGAGCTGGCTCCAGGAGACTTGGGACTTCGCGCTTTTTGTTTGCCAGCCCATGATAGTTTTACATTGCTGTTTTCAAATGAGCTGATGATCAGTTGACATTCGTTACTTCCAAATAGACAATTTCCACATGCTAAACACAGTTCTCTTAAGAGAGATAATCTTTTATGTGACATAGTACAGTGATAAAATAAGCCGAATGTTCCTCCATCAGAGGATAATTGCACTGAAATGAAACTTACCCTCAGGTTTCCCCGTTTTTGTCTTCTAGGGTTCTAACCACTTAGCTGTTGTCTTGGGTGACATTATTTTAGCAGTTATTGACTCCATTTTTGTGTGGTTCATATCCTTTACTGTGTCCTTCTAAAACAGTTTGTTGTATCATTAAAATCAGATTACTTTTAATTTGTAATAATCATAGAATGAAGTATAGCCACGAATCGTTCTCTCAATATAAGTTTAGTTGAAGGTGAAGAAGTAATAACTCCCCAAATAAGGACTGTCTTCGTATTTCCCATTTAGTTCAGCCAGTGTGTAAGTGCTTCGTAGGAGCCTTGCATGGGTGAAGAAGACTCCCTGCATTTAGAGAATTCACAGCCTGAAGAGGGGACAGACGTGTAACTAGCAGCAACAGAGCAACAGCCATGGCCCTTTTAGAGTGAACAGGGAGGAGAGAAATTATTTCTGGCATAAAGACCAAGGAAGCCTTTGGCAGGGACGGTAGCGTTTAAATTGAGACTGGCAGGACCAGCGGGGGCTTGGCAGGAGGAGAACTGGGAAAGGCTTTCCAGGAGAAATGAGGGGGACAGATGGTTGAGAGCATGAGACTCGCTGCTGAGGACCCGTGTGGGAAGCACACAGGTGGGGCAGAGGGAAGGGCGGCGTGGTGCGTGGGGCCACAAGTCACCTCGGGCAGCTGCAGTGGAGGGCAGGGGCGTCACGATGAGCCACCAGCAAGACTCAGGGATGCCACAAGGCGGCCAGGAGGAGACAGGCCCAGTCAGGAGTCACTTGCAGTCCTCAGGAAGGCACATCGCGGGTCAGAAGGGGACGGAGTCCAGCAGTCGTGCTGCTAGAAACCGGTTCTAAAGAGACCAGTGTGTGCTTGGGACCACCGGGCCCGTGTCGCGTTCTCCAGGTGGTGAGCTCGGAGGAGGAGCCAAAGTGAAGGAGGTGTGGGCTGCCCAGGGCATTCGTGGGAAAACAGGGTCGGGAATGCCAGCCCGGACTGTCGGCAGCCCTGGAGGAGCGCTGGCCTCGCGGCAGGAAGCCCTGAGTTCCACCCCAGCACTGCCACAGATACGGGTGAAAGATCACAGCCGTGGGTAGCAGAAGGTCACATCCGAAGTCACGCCGTGACGCGACCCAAGGAGAACACACAGGCCAGGGAAGCCAGGAGTGGGTGGCCCTCCGGGGACCTGAGTCCCAGGCTGGGGGCGGAGAGGCTGGGGGATGGGAGGCATTCTGGAGAAAACATGAGCTGGTGGAGCAGAGCACAGGTTGTGCACACCCGGGACATGGTCTTTCTTCCCCTTCATCCTGCGACCCTCTCCTCATCTGTGGCTTTCCTACTCACATGTCTTCTTGTTTCCACTCCTTAATACCTTCACCGTTTGCCACTGAATTTCCTTTGATTGTTTCCCTTGAATTCTTTTCGTTTTCTCATCTGTGTTTCTCACAGGAAGGGCCAGAGGGCTTGACCTTGCCGGAGCCTCTTCTCCACAGGAAAGGCCCCCCCTCTGCAGGTGTGCTGGCAGAGCTAGCCCTGCCCGAGGCATCTCAGCCCCTAATGGCGTGATTTCTAAGCCTGGCCAGTCTAGTCTGCAAGTTCCCTCTTTGTGAATTCTCGGTGTACTTCCAAGTTGGAAGAACAACTACAGACTTGGAACTTATTATCCCTACTCTTCACACCGGTGGTTCTTAACGTATCTGAGTACTGGGATCGGAGATGGCCTCCCCCTGTGGAGCCCGCGCAGGGCTGTTGCAGGCCTCCTGTATTAGTTATGTCCACGGACTCCGCAGAGTCTGAGGGGCCTCGTTCAGAAATAACGCCCTCTGGGCTTGGAGGCATGCTGCTCGGGAGGCTGAGACAGGAGTATCACAAGTTCCAGGCCAGCCTGGCACTTAACTGAGGCCTTTCTCAGTCTCTGCCTCAAGCCGTGTCGAAGTAAAAACCTGGGATGTAGCAGAAGAGTGCTCACGGGCTCCATCCCTGGTCCCAGGAGGAAGAAAACAAGATGTCCAGAAATCAGAATCACCTTGGCGTCAGTGTAGCATGATGGGAGAAAGAGAATCTAGTGTCCCTTTCTGCAGGGTCCTCAGTTCGTGAAGTGTGCTTTCAGATTGCTGTTTGGCGGTTCCCAATACTAAAGCAGGAAGTCTGCTGTGTGTACAAAAAAGGGAAAACTAACCCAGCGTGTGTCCCCAGTAGTCACAGATGAAAGGGAGAGGCAGGACGTGGTGGGTGCAGCATGAGTGCTGTGACCAGAGACCTTGCTCCTCTGCATCTGTGGGGCTTGCTGCAGCTCCTCCTGTAAGAATCGGACTCCAGAGCCACCGCTTTTCTCACGCGCGCTCCCGCTCTCTGCTCTGCTATGTTTTGCTGTTTTGCTGCAGGCGAGTGATTCTGACCTTGTCCTTCTGGCCAGCCTGCCTCTCTCCCTTCTCGACTCGGGCTTGTGCTGGTGGATATCCTTTCCTAGCGCAGGCCGGGACCCTCACTGGGGGTCGGGCCCGGTGGCTCTCGCTGCTGCTTCCCCATCCCGGGAGGAGTGACTTAAACTGTACCCAGAACAGCAGTGTGTTGGTAAGTGAAGGCTAGGCAGCTTCCTGCTTGCTTTAGATGTTTTTATTCCTTGGCTTTTAAAAAACATTTCCAAATGATTAAACAATGCCAGGCTTTTCATCTTGTTATTTAAGGACTAAAAGCATTTGTGTGAGTTGTGACGCTGCCCCCATGGACTGGCTGTGTTACTCTGTACTCACTCGTCCTTCAGGAAGACTGAAGAGCAGTTTTGCAGTTTTACAAACTCATTTTCTCATGAAAAGTCAGTTTTTGATTGCCAAACTATTTAGAATTTAAAATAGGCATAAAAGCAAAACTTGCCTCATCCTCCTCGGCTCTGCCCCTGGTGGTGTTGAGTTCACCAGCCGTTCTGGTTGGACTGCTCTGGAGAGAACCAGCGAGCCAGATAGAGATCTGGCTGGAAGCCCTGCTTCAGAAAGGCAGTGTCACCTGAGCCAGGCTCAGAAATCCTTATCTCTTGTGTTCTGGGAAGAGTCTGCTGCAGAGAGGCCCCTCCACCCAGGATGCATGCCTACCTGCAGGAGGCCACACACCACCCTCCAGGTGCCCTTTCTGTGCCTCGTGAGTGACTAGCAGACCTCTGGGTATCCACTGGCCAGTCTACACCAAATCCTGTCTGGACCACACTTTAAACTTCTCCTTCCCAAGGCCCTGAACTTTGACCCGTAGCCTGAGCCAGCACAGCCCTCCAGAAGGGCCTTCTCTCACCTCTGACCTCAAGGAGAGCCCTGGTCCATGTCCAGCCCCGCCCCCACTCCTGGTCCTCCTTCCTGGCCTCACCATCCTCTGCCTGACCGTTGTGACTCTCACAGATGCATGTCCTTGTCCTTCTGTACAGTGGCCCGCCCCCTGCAGCCATGTCCAGGAAGGTCTCCACCTACCCAAGTTCTGATCCATTCTGCATATGGTTTTTAATTTATGGAGTGAAATTGGTAGATGACCCAACATCCTAATTATGGTTATGCAAAGAATCAAAGGAGAATAGACTAGAAAAACAAATAGGAAAGAAGTGAGCAGACCTACTTGAGCCAGATGACACACCCAGGGGCCTTGTGTGGCGTGTCTGCCCGGGTCTAGTGCGCGCAGGGTCCACTTGGGCTGCACCAGCCAGGTCTCCCTGCCAGCGGGTTTCTCTTGAATGTGTTCATTCATCTCAGATGGGGGGAATTATAAAGCAGATTCTGTGTAACGTGTCAGGATTATATAGTGTTGGCTGTGATCACATTTTCTGTTTTTATAAGCTTCAATTTAGGAATGGTGTTAGCAGTATTAACTTTGGAAATGTATAGGATTCTTACTGTGGTTCTTAGGTATTTATTACTATTTAAGATGTTTTCCCTTAACTTTTGTCACATTTTTATAAGTCTGGCACAAACGATGAAGACCCTGAGGCTAAGGAAGAACACAGTGAAGTTCTCCTTATACAGGCACTTTACAAACACGCTCATATTTGCTGTGCTGGGTGAGTGACTAACTTTCTCTTATTATGATAAAGCATTTCAACATTCCTGTTCCTTGCTCCAAAGGTGACTTTTTAATGTATGTTTCAGCTTCTATAGTGTTTATGGTGTGGACAACCAAGACATTTAGAATTGCAAAATGCCAGTCAGTAAGTAAACCTTCCTAGTTAAACAGCCATTAATTTTAATTATACTATTTTATTTTGTGGAAATATGAAGAATTTAGTTTGTTTACAAATAGAGGTAATTTTAATGGAAAATTTCCTCTTACTTTGACCTATATTGTATAGAATTATCAAAACTTTGCCTCTTTTAAACTTTAAAAGAGGTTTTAAAAAAGTTTCTCCTAAATCTTCTTTTTCAATCATGCCTTTTTCTAAACCTTTTATATATTTCGAAAAAATTCCCTTCCTGTATAGTTTAAAATAATAGGAAAGGGCTATAGCTGTAGCTCAGTGGTAGTGTTTGCTAGCATGTGGGTTCAATCCAAGCACAGAAAGTAATAAATAAATAGAAAGGCAGGAGAACTTTCTCCTTGTATACCACCAGTTGGGTGGGCTTCACCTTTTTTTCTTTTTTCCCTTGTGGTACTGGGATGGAACCCAGGGCGGGGCACGTGCTCAGCCCACACTGCACGGAGTTACACGCCAGCCCGCTTTGTGTCTTGGTGGGACTGGGTTCCGTAAGCTTGGCGGTGTCCGTGCTCTACGCCCAGTGTGACTGCAGGAGCCGCTCCCTTGGGGTATCTGGGTGTCTGACTTGCAACGTGGAAGCCCCTCTTTTAGGGGGTCTCTTGAGATGGGGAGCTAGTCTCTAGTTCTGCATAAATCATCACACAGTGCCCCTCGAGTCCTGAGCTGCTGCTGCTTGAGGACAGTTTAATGAAGAAAGAGCTCGGAGCTTCTGGAGCTCTTCCTCCTCCCCTCAGTACTTTCTACTCAGAGTTCTAAGTGTATTTTTAGGATTTTTCTTTCTTTTTTTATGGCGCTGGGAATTGAACCCAAGGCCTTGTGCATGCGAGGCAAGCATTCTACCAAATGAGCTACTTCCCCAGCCCTAGATTTTTATTTTCTAAATCTTTCGGTTCACCCTAAAATTTTATTGAAGGGCATGTTCGTAAGAATAAGTAGCCCTTTAGAAACATTTCAGACAATATAGGTGGCTTAAAAAAATAGGCCCTCATTTATTTGGAAGACTGACTTGTTGGAGAGATGTCATTAATCCCTGTCACGGTGCACTGTTTGGATGGGAAATGTGTATGTTTATCAGAAAATTAACTTTTCATGTTTGAATTGCTCTTATTGTAGGATTGGATGGAACTCTGGGTGGATGAGGCATTTTGGAGCTTCCTTTTCTCACTTATCCTTATTGTAATAATGTTTTTGTGGAGACCATCAGCAAATAATCAGAGGTACCTAGCATACAGAGTTTAAGTTGGCAGGCATTTGCTGACCACCTTTTAGAGTCAGAAACACTTAGAGAAACTGGGGGGGGTGGGTAGTCTTTGCCTTTTAAACAGCGTATAGTCAGTCAAGTAGGGCAGCAACCATGGCGAGTGCAGGACTGTGACGTGAGAGGTGCGTAGACCACACAGGGAGAAGGCCCAGGGCTACCCTGGGCGGAGGCTTGCTGGTGCGCCCTGGGAAGGAGCAGCGGGGAGGACTGAGCTGGGGAAAGAGGGCATCTTCTGGGTGGTGGAAGGCGCACTGGGCAGTTAGGTCAGAACTGAGGTTGAGAGTCAGTCTCCCCGCACATGCACAACCCCCCCACGCCCTCCCTCTCCCTCCCCCCCCCTTCTCTCTCTCTCTCTCTCTCTCTCTCTCTCTTTAACACGGTGGTGCTTGGGCTTGAACTCAGGCCCTCATGTGTGCTAGGCAAGTGCTCTACCACTGAGCTGCAGCCCCAGATGGAAGGTTGAGTGTCTCTTATCCAACATGCTCGGGACATAATTATTTCAGATTTTGGATTTTTTTCAATTATTAAACATTTGCATAAACTTTACTGGTTGAACATCCCTAACCTGAATATCTGAAATCCAAAATGCTCCAAAATCCAAAGCTTTCTGGAGCACTGACAAGATGCTCAGAACATTTTCAGATTGCTGGATTGGGGTGCTCCACCTGTGCTTGCCTCGTAGGGGAGTAAAGCTGGAAAGGAAGGGCAGACCAGGGTAGTGCAGGGCTGTGCCACATTCAGAAACTCGTGCCTTGGCCTGTAGTGATGGCAAGCCCACCTTGCTGCCCACCCTTGAGCTGAGGAAAGAACTGTTAGAATTCTTGTCTGTCCTTCAAGGAAAAAATGAAGAAGCTTGTGCCGGTCTGTGTGTTTCTCTCCCTTCTAGAAATGGTAGTCAGACATGCATGGCACTGTTGCACACCTTCCTGTTTCATCTTTCCATGTTGTCATGTGTAGACCCACTACTTTAAAAAAAAATTTTTTTTGGTACTGGGGATTAAACCCAAAGGTTCCTAGCCACTGAAACACATCCCCAGTCCTTTGTATATTTTATTTAGAAACAGGGTTTTTTTTAAGTTGTTTAGGGCCTCACTAAATTACTGAGGCTGGCTTTGAACTGACAATCCTCCTGCCTCAGCCTCCCGAGCCACTGGGATTACAGGTGTGTGCCACCACACCTGGCCTTTTTTACTTTTTGAGACGGGGTCTCTCTAAGTTGCTTAGGGCCTTGCCGAGTTCCTGAGGCTGGCCTTGAACTTGTGATCTTCCTGCCTCAACCTCCCCAGCCACTGGGATTACAGGCCTGCACCACCATGCCCAGCTCACCACATTATTTTTAAAGGCTTTGTGGCATTCCTGAGTATGAATATAGCAGTTTATATAAGCAGTTCTCAGTTTGTTTCTAGACTCTTGCCGTTATCAACAGTACTCTCAATGTGCTGTTGGACATCTGTCTTGATAAACTCGTTAGTGGAATGAAAGGCAGATGGGACTAAATTGCCAGAAGGTCTTCGAGGAAGGTAGTCTCGATTAACACTCCATCAGCAGGGTGTTTGGATCCACCGGGGCTTTATTTTCACCAGTCAGACCTTCTCTTCCTCAGGGGACAAGCTGGAACATCACGGGCAGGAAGAGAACTCAGGTGGAGAAAGCAGCACAGCAGGACATACCCTTGCCTGAGCACATAGGCTTATAGATGCAGAACTGCTTTCCAGAAAGGCTGCCACTTCTGCTTTCACCAGCAGGGCTTCACAGTAGTTCTTGCTGACTCGAGAATATGATGATTTAATTTTTTATTTTCTATTAAAGAAACTTTTAAAATGTAGGTTTTTATATGTAATGACTTTTAGATATAATCTGAAACTTGAACAGGTTTGATCACAGTAGTCAACTATCCCTTCTTTTTAATACAGATATGCATTCATGCCCTTAATAGATGATTCTGATGATGAAGTTGAAGAATTCATGGTAACATCTGAAAATTTAAGTGAGTGATGTTTTCTTTTTAAGCGACCATTGTACTTATTGCGATGGATCAGATCTTTACCTGATGTGATGCAGGGCCACAGGCATCGTTTAAAATTCCTCTATAAAATGCTTGTAAAACGTTACCTAGAGGAACCCGTATGATGGGAAACCCTAGAGGAGGAGAAGTCAGCGAGTGAGTTCCGGGGGGAGCTGTCGGTCTCGTGAGGTGGGCCCGTGGGTCTCGCTGGCGTCTGGGCATGTTGTGCTCAGGGCCTGAATGCTGCTGGTCCTGCGGTGGTTGCTGAGTTTCTGTGGGTCGTCTCCTCTGCTCTTTGAAAGGCACACATACCTGTGATTTCCCAGTTATGCCCAAACCTTTTCTAATTATGGTTTGAATACCATTTTCATTTTTCTGTTGACTTCTATGTCACATTTTGTAATCTGGTTTATTTTACCATACTACTCTAATTAAAAACATTTGTTAAGGCAGCATCAGTATATAATTCAGTTGCTGAGGGTAATTTTATCTGTTCCTTTTGCTTTCTTCTTACTTTAGTTTCTCTTCTAAGTGACATTCTTTTTCATAATTTATTTTGATTTTCTCATTGTCTAAAATTCTTTGAAAATGTACCGTCTACCCAGTCAGCAACAATCATAGTGTAATCAACAGGCCTCCCGTGTCCCCCTTCCTTACCTTGTCTTATCTTACTGTCACTTGCAAACAGTTCTTTCATGTTTTTTTGATCCTTCTGTGAAGAAAATTCAGAAACCTGGAAAGCTTATTCACCATTAAGGTCTTAAAAGTCAGTGCTTGAAGTTCCAGCTTCCGGTCATGATGAGGCAGACTGCTGGACAAACACTTGTGTTGTTGTTGAACTAATAAGCTCCAGACGAAGCATGAGCAAAGGAAGTACTTGAAAGCACTGGAGAGCAACAAAAGAGGAGGCAGAAACTCGGTAACGGGGGTGGGCACTCTGCAGAGCTCTTGCCCTAGTGCATGGCCTCCGCGAGGCTGCAGTGGTGGGGCTCAGTGAGCTGAGCTGGGTGGGGAGGGGAGTGTGGGGCTGTCTGAGCCTGGAGACCGTGGGGAGAGATCTGCCAAGGAGCAGCCCCCGCTGGGAGCTCAGAACACACAGTCTTTTGACGCTTGCACTGGCCTGTGCAGAGCAAGACCGCAGGACGCCAGTGGCGAGAGGAAGGCCTGGGGAGCAGAGCAGAGATAAGGGGCTGCCCACTGTCTCAGCAAGTGAAAGGGCCTAGAAGGACACCTTGGACGCCCTGGAAATCCCTGGAAGGGCCACATCCAGGACCACTGGGATTCACCTAGAACTGAAGCAGAGCTGAAGTAAAGCCACCTAGTCAGTGATCCAGGGGAGTTCAGGAGAGAGATGGAAACTGGGAGAAAGACAGAGGCAGCCAGAGGAGAAGGAAGACCCGAGTCCTACGACTGAAAATCAGTAACGTGAACTCATTGGATTGGATACACAGAATAAGAGTGAACGTTTGGAGACAGATCAAAAGACATCTTATAAACTGAAAATCAGAGCAAAAGACTAGAAACAAAGTGAAGGTAGCTTCGGTGACCTATGGCCTTCTTGAACATTCTGCATACGCACAGCAAGTCCAGAAGAGGGGGTGGGGGTAAAAATATTGGCCAAATGATTTCCAGAATTGATTGATAACATCAGCCCATGGATCAGCAAAGCTCTAACAAGAGATTCAGACTAGTGTTCAGGGACCTCAGAGTCAGACTGCTGAAAACCAAGACAGGTAGCTTTTCGAAGAAGCCCGTGGAAGAAGTCATGTCAGACCCAAGAGACCAGTGGTAGCAGACTGGAAGTCTTGAAAACAGTGGACTGACATTTTTAAAATAGTTAAAGAAAAAGATTGCCAACCCAGAATTCTGTATCCACAAAAATATTTTTCAAAAATGAAAGTGAGATGAGAGTATTTTCAGGTAATTTAAAGCTCCGAGAATTGTTCATTAGCAGATCTGGCTTAAGAAAAATGCTAAAGGAAATTCTTTAGATTGAAGAGAAACACCATCAGTTTGAAATCCAGCTGTAAAAGAAACAGAAAAAGTCAGTTGACCTTTTGTAGCAAAAATAGTGAAGGAGTATTGTGGGGTTTGTAAGGTATATGGAAGTGAAAGGTATGACTGTAGCATAAAGGACTACAGGTGTGAGTGAAATCAACAGTGTGTTACACAGCTCTGTGTTCAGGGTAGATTGTGACAAGAATGGAACATTTTGGAATCATCAAAGCACCTAGTTAAAAAGCATAGAGAGCTCGACTTGGTGGCACACACCTGTAAATCCAGTAGCTTGGGAGGCTGAGGCAGGAGGATCGCGAGCTCAAAGCCAACCTCAGCAAAAGTGAGGCAACTCAGTGAGACCCTGTCTCCAAATAAAATAAAGAATATAGCTGGGGATGTGGCTCAGTGGTCAAGTGGTTTAATCCCTGGTACCCACCCCCACCCCCCCAAAAAAAGCACATGGAGATACAGCTAAGAAGCCAACAGAAGAGGTAGAACAGAATATTAGAACATAACCCAAAAGGAGATGGGAAGGGAAAGACAGATGGACCAGCATACAACAAATTACAGTATGGTTGATATAAACCTGTTTTAATAATTGCATTAAATGCAGGTAGACTGAATATTCAGGTTCAGAGATTGTTAAACTGTTCTTTTTAAAAAAGGGAAATTCAGCTTATATGATGTCTATAGGAGATACTTTAAAAATTACATATATGGTTGGAAGGAAAGGATGGAAAAAGCTAGACCATGAAAACACCAGGCCTGAGAAAGTTAGTGTGGTTGTGTTTTGATGATGTAAACTGCAAGACAGAATCACCAGGATTTTTTTTTTTTTTTTTTTTCTTTTTTTTTTTTTTTCTTTTTTTTGGGTGCTGGGGATCGAACCCAGGGCCTTGTGCTTACAAGGCAAGCACTTTACCAACTGAGCTCTCTCCCCAGCCCCAGGATTTTTTTTTTTAATATATATATATATATATATATATTTTTTTTTTTTTTAGTTGCTGATGGGCCTTTATTTTATTGATAGGTTGATTTATATGTGGTGCTGAGAATCAAACTCAGTGCCTCATGCATGCTAGGCATGCGCTCTACCACTGAGCCATAATCCCAGTCTTCACCAGGATTTTTAAAAGATCTTTTCAGCTGGGCATGGTGGTGTACTCCTGTAAACTCAGGAGGCTGAAGCAGAGGTAGTGCAAGTTTGAGGGCATCCTCAGCAACTTAGTGAGGCCCTGTCTCAAAATAAGTACTAGGGATGACACTTAGTGCTCCTGGGTTCAATCCCTAGTATCTAAATAAATAAAAGTCTAAAAGCATAATTTCTTTCTTTCCTTCTTTCTTTCTTTTTTTTTATAGAAAAAGGAAAATGTTTTACTGCTTTGCTAGCAAAGGAGAAACACAGGGGACTCCTGTCCCCGGGCCTGTGATTCTGCCTGTCAGGAGGGACAGGAGCATTTTAAAGAGGGATTCCGAGAAAATGAGATTACGGAGGAAAGATCAGGAGGGAGAAGAACAGGGAGGAGAAAGTTAGGGAAAAGAAGGTTGGGAAAAAGAAAAAAACATACAGTTTCAAAGTGACAAGGGATGTAGTCAAGGCATCAAGTGAACCCCTGTTACATTTTCCCACTGTTAATTTCTGGCTTCCATTTCTATGGAAAGTGGGCAGCGACATCTCAAAACTGCTTCCTGCTGAAAAGGGGTGATGAAGAGGGTCTTTAGAATGGAAGCTTTTTACTTGATGTTGCCATCTGCTCTTCTGGGTTTTTGTTGCAAAAGCATTTCTTAACAATAAAACATTGAATTTACCAAGAAGCCATAAATATATGTACACCTCATAACAGTGCTATCAATTTTACTTCCTGAATTTTGAAGCTGCATGGACAGATCGGGTCATAGTTAGCTATTTGAACATTCCATTTTCAGTCCTAATAACACAGGTGGACATATCGGTACTGATGCACATGAGTTGAGCAAAGCCACAAAGCCATCAACCTTGAGTGACCTGTTCAAGTCCACATCGAACAAGATAGACCATGCATATGACTTTAAAAGTCTTGAAAATATTTCCAGAAGGGCTGGTGATTAATTCAGCAGTAGAGTGCTTGCCGAGCATGTGTGAGGACCTGGATTCAATCCCCAGTACTGCAGAAACAAAAAGTTCAAAGATTACTGTCATGTAGAGAGTGAACTGTGACCACCATGGAGTTAAATTAGGCAGTAATGACAGTAAATACCCAGAAAGAATAAACATTGGGAAGTTGGTAGCACGTTCCTAAGTAACTAACGGATAGAAGAAATTGCAGGGGTAGTATAGAATGTTTCATATTAATTGATAAAAATAGCACATCAAACTTTGTGGGACTAGCACAGTCCCTAGAGGAGAATGTGTAGCTTTAATGGCAGTTATTACTAAAGAAAAGAATCGTGTAAAAGTAGTGCTTTATGTGTCTAAAAACTGAAAAAAAGAACAAATTAAACCTGGAGTAATTCATCAAAAGGAAGGGAATTACGAGGTGTTAAGTGCCTGTGTTGTGAGAGAAGCAGAGAAAATCGACAGAGCCATCATTGTCCTCAAAGGGCTTAGCAGAAGGGAATTCACTGCAGACTAGTCTGAAGGAGAGATGAGGACCATAACTCCCAGTGCAGAGAGGGACTCCAGCAGTCGGGACTGCATGGTGGTGTCACAAACGGCTCCATGGTGGTCAGGTGGGCACCTTGGACCAAGGAGACAGTCCTTGAAAAAGTACACACACCAAAACTGCCCTGATCTTAGTCCTAAACTTGCACCACTAAGTTCAAAGAGCCCTTATCTATTAAAGAAATTTGATTTGTAATTTAAAATCTTCCTAAAAAGTACCAGGTCCAAGTGGCTTCCCTAGTGAATCTTTCAAATAGTTCATTGAGGAAGAAATATTTCCATCTAATGCAAACTGTAGGATGTAGAGGAGATGAGAATACGTTCCAATTTGTTTCATAAAGCCAGCACAACTGAGATGCCAAAATCTAACAAAGACATACAAAGAAAAAATATAACAGACCAATATCAGTGAGTGGAGACATTAAAATCCTTTATAAGTATTAATGAATAAAATCCAGCAAAGCATGGAAAGGCAGTCGTCATCAGGGAATTTTATCCCAGAGTCATTAGCCTGTTGTAACATTTTGAAAACCACTTTGTGTAATTCATCATATTAAAAGATCGGAGAAGCCAAGCACGGTGGTGCTCACCTGTAATCCCAGCTCCTCAGGAGGCGAGGCAGGAGGATTGTTGCCAAGTTTAAGGCTGGCCTCAGCAAACTTAGTGAGACCCTGTCTCAAAATAAAAAAGTAATAAATGAGCACAGGATGTAGCTCAGTGATAAAGTGCCTCTGGGTTCAGTCCCCAGCACCAGAAAAGAAAGAAAATGATGTAAGTAGCTCACTAGGTGCAGCGTTGATAAAAACCAACTTCACAAATTACTTTTGGGATGGCGTGAAAAGACCACAGCCACAGTCACACTCGGTGGTGAAAGAGCGAGTACCTTCCTCCCACGACTGAATGGTTCAGTGCGCGTGGGGGCCCCGCAGCACAGGGGCAGAGCAGTCAGCAGCCCCGCAAGCCTAAAAGGTGTGCGGCGTGGGGACTCCGTAGGTCCAGACCACGAGCTTGTACGTGTGGAACACCCTACATTATCTGCAGAAGGTGGGTGGAACAGTAGTGACCACGACAGAACCTCACCAGGTGTTTTTCAGTATACTAACTAAAAGTAGGAAAGTTAAATTGGAGATTGTAATCCTTCAAAAGTAAAATATTTAGGAACAAGTTTATTGAAAAAATGTAAAGAATCTCTGCAATGAAGACCACAAAATAATGCAGAAAGAAATTTTAGAAAAAGGAAATACAGAGATATACATCTATGAATTGGAACTCCCAATATTAAACTGTCAGTTCCCCAAACCAAGAAGTAGGTTGAGGACAATCTGAGTCATAATTCTAGCTGACAAAAAAATAGACACAAAGGTTAAGCTGATTTTAAATGCATATGGAAAAGCAAAAAGCCCGGAGGAGCTTAAACCTTGCTTGAGTCATGACGTGGACACACCTTGAAAACTCATTAAGTGAAAGAAACCAGTGATAGAAGTCAGCCCACATGGTGGTCAGCTGACTGGATGAGGGTACCAGAGGGGTAGTCTTTTCCACAGAAGGTTCTGGAACAACTGTCTGAACATATGGGAAAGCCACCTAGATTGCTAGCACACATCTCCCTGTAATTAATTCAAGGTGGAGCACAGACTTAAGGCTAAAACCTTAAATTGTAACTCTTCCAGATAAAAACTAGAGCTCTCTCCATGACCTTGGATGAGGTAATTTCTTAGTACACAAAAAACAGTAGCCATAAAATTTTTAAAAATCAGTAAAATAGGCTTCATCAAACATTAAAATTTTATGCTCATCAGTAGAAACTTAAGAAAATGGAAAGACTACCCATAGTGTGGGATAAAATTCTCTCAGTACACGTATCTGACAGAGGACTTCAGGTGTAATGTAAGAATTCCTCCAGATCAGTAGAGATAACCCACACTATTAACAGGGACAGGAGACTCGAATGGACATTTCACCAGAGAAGACAGCAGTGACAAAACGCATGGTCACAGGTGCTGCACGTCCTTGTCACAGGGAAGCAGCTCAGGCCATAATGAGATGCCACCACACATCCCTTAGAGGGCTGAAAACACCAGACCCGCGCCGTCTGCTGGAGAGACCCGGCAGCTGGGCGTCTTGCACACCTCTGAAAGAAACAGCAGGCCAGAAGAGCGCTCAGAAGCAGCTCCGCCGTTGCTCACAAAGCCAGACTCAGAGCTGTCAGGCAGCCCAGCCGTTCCACGCCAAGAGGAAGTGAAGCAGGTGTCCACAGGACAGACCCTTGACAGCCACTGTACTCTCATCACCCTAAACTGGGAATAACAGATGTCCATCAGCAGGTGAGCGGATGAAGAAGTTCAATACTGTCCACTAACAGAAAGTACCCAGCGTCCTCAACAGGAGTGAATCTAAGAACTTTGTGTTTCTTGACATACCCAAATCCAAAAGAGCGTAGGGTCCTCAGATGGTAGTCCATACGTGGAATCCTAGGAGAGGCTAAGCAAGCCATGTGATCGCCTCAACAGGGTTGCTTCTGATGGGATGGGATTGATTGAAAGGGAAGGTGAAGGACCTTCCATGATGTGGGAGTGTTAAAGCTCTTGATTGGGATGCTAGTTACACAAGGGTATGTGTTCGTCAAACCTCTAGCCTGTACACTTGAAATCTGTGTGTTGTTACAGAACTGTACTTCAGTTTTTAGGAATGAGTGTATTGCACCTCTTAGAGAAATACTGTGATTTCCAGTGTCCCATAGAGCATTTTTAGATTCCAGGACTTCATCTTGGTTTATTATATCATTTTATGCTGTTGATCCCATGATGATGTACCAATTATCCTAGTTTATGGAGAAGCAATATTTGTAAATTATTGTAATGACAAATGTGAATACTTACTGGGCATAGATTTTGTGTCAGGCACTTTTTATGTGCTAAGTGGTTTAATGCTCCCCAGAATTCTATGACAGAGACAGTGTAACCCCCATTTTAGAGTTGGGAATGCTGAGTCATTGCTGGGCCAAGGTTGTATGAGAAGCACCAGATTCCCAGTGAGGCGGTTTAGTTTAGGACCCACGCTCTAGACTCCTGCCACCCTGAAACTGCTGACTCAAAGAAGAGCTTCTGTCAAATAGGAACAGAATCTTTTTCTTCCTTATTTCTACCATAAGCACATTCCATATCTCTTTCCTTACTCATATATCAGCAAAGTAAAAAATAACCCAAATATATGTTTTAATCTTGAATATGATGATGTAAATCCTGTAGATTTCAAAGTCCTTGAACTGAAATGAGTTGAAGCTGAGGAATTACATGTCGGTATGCTCGTTTGAGCTCTGAAGCTCGGTGTCAAACTAGCAGCTTGGAAACCTGGTTGTTTTGATGAACAGTTGTCAGAACCTCTGCCTGGGGGACAATGAACAGAAATCCGCAAAGACGTGCGGCCTCGCCCATAGGAGCAAGCTAGAAATGCTGGTCTTCCATGGTGGCCAGTGGCCAACGGCTGCAGGGGCTGCAGGGGAGGGAGCGGGAGCAGGCAGGGCCGCCAATAGGTGCAGAGCACAGGCGGCCAGGGGAGCGCCAGGGGGCTGCAGTTGGCCTCCAGGGCCGTGTGTTTCAGAGTCGCTAGAAGAGAGGACACGTGTTTCCAGCACAAAGCTGCGGTCGCTGTCTGAGGGCATGAACGTGCTGGTCACCTGACCGATCATGCACCTTGTGTACATGTGTTGACGTGTCTGAGCAGCCCGTGAACACATGCAATTATATCAATTTTAATACGACTTTTCCATACCTCTGTCTAGGTCTTTAAATGGCATAGTAAAGCTAGCGCTCTGCCCAGAGTTTCCGCTATTAAATCTCCTTTAGGGAAAAAAAAGTCCTTTTCCTTAATGGGTTATTAAATGTGATGAATGTGAGGAATTTTATAATTTACATATTTCTATGTTTCTCTTCATAGCTGAAGGAATAAAATTAAGAGCCTCAAAAACTGTTTCCAATGGAACAGCTAAACCTGCTACTTCAGATAATTTTGTGAGTATAGTATGTATTTAATAGAATCTCAGTCATTAATACTTCAGAACTGGTAAGAGTCTGTTATTCATTGATTGGCAGGACAGTTTCAACCATGGTTTTTGATATAAAAATAATTGTTACCATATGGCAATACTAGTTCAGTCCCATAACTATAATATCCCTGTTTTGGATTCTTCTCAAAAGTGGTGTCCTTGGGCCAGCAGCATGAGTGTCACCTGGAGCTATTAGAAATGCAGACTCTCAGGCCTACCCCAGACCTGCAATTCTGAATCTGTTTTCCAATAAGATTCCATGAGTGATTGATTATGTGCATTAAAGAGAAGCTTTTTATAATTATAGCTTGTGTTTTCAGCATATTAAATTGATTCGTGAATCCATTTTAATCGCATGTGTTACCTATTGGGAAAAGGACTTTGTGTTATCCACAGTTACCAAAATCAATAGATTTTTTTTTAATGAACTATGGAAGCTTGAATAAAATGGTATGATATAGAATATGGACATTTTGTGCATAAAAGTGATTATTCTGAAGATAAAGAAAAATGGAAATGTCTTGTTGAGCTTCTACTCTGCTGTCTAGAATTTTATATGCTACAAATAATACTATGTAAAAAATTGTATATGCATATAAGTTCTAATAGGACAGATGATGTATGAAAATATTGTATTTGGTAAATTCTCTAATTTTCATATTTGGTAATAATCCTTTAAAATGTGTTATTTGTTTCATAGCAATTTAAGCATTCAAAAAATATTATAGTTTCCTTTATCTGATGTTAGAACTATAGGTTGAACATCAGTAATCAAACATTCAAAATCCAAAATACTCCAAAGCCACTCTGACACAGATGGAAAAGTTCACACCATGAAACTTTATTTCATGCTCAAAATTGTTACAAATATTGTGTGAAGTTACTTTAGGGCTGTGTGCATAAAGTGCATACAAATCATAAATGAATCTTGTGTTTGGACTTGGGTCCCAACCCTAAGCTGTCTCATCATGCATATGCAAATATTACAAAATCTGAAAAAGTCTGAAGTCTGAAACATGTTTAGTCTCAACCATTTTGGATAGGGATACTCAACCTGTATTACAATTTTAATTTCTTAGTTTTTCCCCTATTCTAGTACGTATCTCAGGGTATTTTAAAATTCATCATTTGCAAATATAGCCAGTCCCCGTAGTGCACACCTGTAATCTCAGCAAGTTGGGAGGCTGAGGCAGAAGGAACACACGTTTGAGACCAGCATGGGCAACTTAGTGAGATGCTGTCTCAAAATAAAATTTAGAAAGGGCTGGGGCTAGTTCAATGGTAGAGTGCCCCTGGGTTCAGTCCCCAGTACCAAAAAGAAAAAGAAGTCTTTGCAAATGTGTTAAGAAAATAGTTTTTCATTTCTCTTAAGTTAGGTGCAGTTAGGTCTTGATCAGAGACTGGGGACTTTACCCTCATTGATCTGTCTCTACTCAAGACCTGCTCAGAGATCAGGATTCCTATTAACCCTGGCTCAGTTGCTTTGTCTCTGTTGGTAAGCAAAGTGTAGTTCATACTAGAACTAGAGCATTCTGTGTAGCCAGGTAGACAATAAAGAAAACTTTGATTTGTTTTATATTATAAAACAAGATATTCAGTATACCTTTTCTCTGAAATGATTATGAGCAAGTTCCTGTTGGGGAACAAAAGTTGTAGATAGCCCAGCTGGCCTTCCTGCTCCTTTTCTTGTCCCTCTAGGGATGTGAGCGCTGCACAGTGACACCTGGCTTTGCTAAGGTAGATTATTTGGCACATCCTCCTTTCCTCTTGAAAAATTATTAACTTGTCATAACTTTTTTGTGGGGGGAGTACTGAGGCTCTAACCCAGAGGTGCCCTGCCACTGAGTTACATCCCCAGCCCTTTTTATTTTTTGAGACAGGGTCTCACTAAGTTGCTGAGGGTCTCACTGTGTTTCTGAGGCTGGCCTCATACTTGAGGTCATACCATCTCAGCCTCCCTAGTTGCTGGGATTACAGATGTGCACCACAGCACCTAGCTAATTCATAAGAATTTCAACAAATTAGGAAGTGTGGAGAAGCACAAACAGTGCAAATCAGTGTTCAAGAAACTGTTTTCTATCTTCTGTGTCAATTGTTGTTTCTCAGGACAAAAAATAACATGTATGCATCTGACAGAATCCAAAAAGTGAAAAAAAACTGAAATCAGCATTTTATTTGCCTGTTTATAAACACACTCATAATTTCTGTGTGGCATATGTACCAACTTCTTGGGACAGATAGCAACTAAAAGAATGTCATGGATTCGAACTTAAATACTTATATTCTTCTAAAAAATTCTTTCAAATGATATTAAGCAAGTGCTAAATATAAATATTTGTTTCTACAGGATGAAGATTTGAAGTGGGTGGAAGAAAATATTCCCTCTTCATTCACAGATGTGTAAGTATTCTGTTAAAGTCCCAACTTCAGCTGCAGTGTAACAGGCTGGTCTCATGCTGGCACTTGCTTTTTCGGCCTCAGCTCCATGTTTCTGTTGCCAGGGAAGGGCTGTTGTTTTGTTTGTTTTGACTTTTTGGTTTTTTAGGTTTTTGATTTTTTTTTTTTTTTTTTTTTTAGAGACAGAATCTCAGTTGCTTAGGGCCTCACTAAGTTGCTGAGGCTGGGTTTGAATTCTCATCCTCCTGCCTCAGCCTCAGTCTGCCAAGTTGCTGGAATTACAGGCCTGAGCCACTGTGCCCATCTGACTGGTTTATTTCTTAAGAAAAATCAACAAAAGCAAAGCCCTGACTTAGTCTCTCTCTCTCCCTCTTTTTTCACTTAACAGAATGTGTAATACTAATGACCTGGGACAAACTCCAGCTTTTTCTAATCTACAGTTGTCAGCGTCATTTTATTTTGATATAATTTTTTGTTATGGAAAAGTTCAAACATATAAAAACTTTTTATAAACACATATGACCCACAATACCATGCATCATATTTTGGAGGAAAATGAGCATGGGAAAAATAGAATTCATAGGATCTCTCTGGGGAACCTGGAGCTGTTGAGGTCCCTCTCTGTCCTTGTCCTGTTCAGCACATGAATTCCACATAGTTATCACGGGAAAGACAGAGGCACCCAGCCTGGGAACATCTCCTCATACTGCTCTGACCTCCCTGTCCCAGCTCTCTCTCTTAAACAGTTCTGTCTGGTCTGATACTCCTTTCACCTAAGAATGTCCTATTTCTTGCAATGCACTGTGCTGGAAATGAATCTGTGTGAATAAATCTTTGTTTCACTGTTTCTTAACAGTATTTTTGCTAGGTATAGAATTCTTGGTTGATAGTGTTTTTCTTGCAACACTTCAAATTTTGTCACGTGCATTTCTTCTGGGTTTCAGAGTTTCAGAAAAAAGTCTCCTTTGATTCTTTTCCTTGTTCCTCCATATGTCTTATGGGTTTTGTGTGGTGGTTTCAGTTTTTGGTTTTGTTCTGCTAGTTTTAAGACTTTCTCTTCAGTGTACATCACTCAGAATATGATGACTCTGTGTGTGTGTGTGTGTGTATGTGTGTGTGTGTGTGTGTGTGTGTGTGTACATCCTTTTTCATTTGTTTTGGCCAGATGCCTTAAAGTGAAATTGATGGATCATGATAATGTAGTGTTTAACATTTTGAGAAAATGGCAAGCTGTTTTCCAAAGCTGCTATTATTTTACATTCCTTTTAGTAATATATGAGGGTCACAGTTTGTCTTTGTCCTTGCCAGCACTTGTTATTGTCCATCTTTTTATGTTGTCTTTTCATGGCTATGAAATGGCATCTCATTTTGCTTTGAAGGGACTGCTGTTATTTAAACTGTGGTAACTGAAATTGACGCATGTGCGAAATAGGAACTAAAACTAACGATGCACTGTTATGCTTTTTTTTTTTTAACAGAAAACATGTATATATTCTTTTATGTTTACCCATGTATTTAGTATTTCTTCCTAACATATGAAACATGAGCTCAGAGCCCTCTCCTGAGGGTCTTTTTTATTTCTTACAGTATGGGTTTGCTGGCAGACATCCTGTTTTATTTATGTGAAAACGTATTGTTTGCCTTCCTTTCCCAAGAGTAGATTTGCTGACTGTAGAAACCTTGGTTGACCTTTTGAGCTCTTCACACCCTTCAGGACTTTCACATTGTAACTTTAGCATGTTGACTTCCTTCTGGTTCTCAAAGCTCTACCACCATCAAGGCTTGATTAAGCTGATGGAACTTTTTTTTGTTTTTAATATTTTTGTTTTAGTTGTAGGTGGACACAATACCTTTATTTTATTTTTATGTGGTGCTGATCATCGAACCCTGGGCCTCACACATGCTAGGCGAGTGCTCTGCCACTGAGCCCCAGCCCCAGCCCTGGAACATTTTTATACATGTCTTTTCTTCTTACCTATCCTGTTTCTCCTAAGCAAAGCAATAGGTCTTTTATTTTTCCATACTTTTTATTGACACATTATAATACATAATGATGGGGTTCGTTGTTACATATTCATGCATGCACACAATAGAACAATATAATTTGGCCAGTATTATTCTGCAGTGTGTCCCCTTTCCTCTCCTCCTCCTTCCCCTGGTCCCATTTCTTTATTGATCTTCCTTCAGGTTTCATGAGATCCCTTGCACCTTTATGTTTCCTTTTCCCCTTTAGTTTCCGCATATGAGAGAAAACAAACTACCCTTGACTGATTTGGCTTCCGTTGCTTAACATTCTCAAGTTCTATCCATTTTCCAGCAGATGACATACTTCATCTTTAATTTTGGCTGAGTAAAACTCCATCGTGTATATACACTACATTTTCTTTATCCACTCATCCATTGAGTGACACCTAGGCAGGTTCTGTAGCTTGGCTATTGTGCATTGTGCTACTGTACACATGGGTGTGCATATATTGCCGTATGAAGACTAATTCTTTAGAATAAGTACTGAGGAACGGTGTGGCTGGGTCCTGCAGTGCTCCGTTCCCAGTCTTATGAGGAACCGTCATACTGGTTTTATAGTGGTTGTATTACTCATAGTCCCATCAACAGTGTATAAGTGTCCCTGTTTCTCCACATCCTTTCCAGCATTTATATTTTGTGTTCTTGATAGAGTTAGATGAAATTTCAGTGTAGTTTTGATTTGCATTTCCCTAATTGATAATGGTGTTGAACATTTTTTCATATTTTTGTCATCCATTTGTATTTCTTCCTTTGAGAAGTGTCTATTTAGTTCATTTGCCCATTTATTAATTAGGTTATTTGGGGGGGTGTTAAATGTTTTGAATCCTTTATATATTCTGGATATTAATCCCCTGTCAGAAGAACAGCTGGCAAAGTCTTTCTCCCACTCTGTAGGTTCTTCACTTTGTTTCCTTTGCCATGTAGAAACTTTTTAATTGGATGCCACCCCACTTATTAACTCAGCATTATTTCCTGAGCTTTAGGGGTCCTGTTGAGTCATTGCCTGTGCCTACCTGTCAGTGCTGACCCTACATTTTCTTCTAGGAGTTGTATAGTTTCTCATCCAGTCCTAGGTCCATTATGTGCAGGGTGTGTGATAATGAGCTAGGCTCATTCTTCCACATGTGGATAATCAGTTTTCCCAGCACCTGTTGTTTAAAAAAAAAAAAAAGGCTGTCTTTTCTGCAGTGTGTTTTTGGCGCCTTTGTCAAGAATCATATGATTGTTTCTGTGTGGGTTTCTCTGTCTGTACTGTTGGTCTGTGACTGTTTTGATGCCCATACCATGCGGTTTTTGTCACCATAGCTCTGTAGTATAATTTGAAGTCAGGTATTTTGTTTCTTCTAGCGTTGCTTTTTGGCTTAGAATTGCTTTGGCTATTCCGTCTCTTACTCTTCCAAATTAATTTTAGGACTTTTTTTTTTTTTTTTTTTTTTTTTTTTTTTCGGTACTGGGGATGGAACCCAGGGCCTTGTGCTTTCGAGGCAAGCACTCTACCAGCTGAGCTATCTCTCCAGCCCAATTTTAGGGCTTTTGTCTAGTTCTGTGAAGAAAACTGGTATTTTGGTGGCATTGTATTGACTCTGCTTCTTATTTTTGGCGGTGTGGCCATTTTGGCAGCATCAATTCTGTGAGCACGGAGCCCTTCTGTCCTGAGGGCTAATTAGTGATACTCTCCATGTGGAAGTCTTTCATCTCCTTGGTGAGATTCATTCCTAGGATCTCGTTTTTCCGGGTGCTGGGACCGTTTTCCTGATGTCCTCCTCAGCAGAGTCATTATCGGTGTATAGGGAAGCCATCGATTTTTATTCTGTTTCTTCATTTTTAAAAGCCAGGTCATTATTGGTGGCTCCTTGTGCGACCCCTCAGGGTGAGCCGGGCGCTGCCGCAGCGGCCCCCTGGGCGGCGGGTTGGTCCTGCGGGGAAGCCGGCCTCGCCGCCTGGCCGGGCCTCGCGCTGGGCAGGGCGGCCGCCTTAGCCTCGGTCGGCTTCTGGAGACGCCGGGCCTCCCGGCCCGCTCCGCGTGGAGCATGGACGGCGCGGCCCGCTCCCCCCAGGCCCGGCCGGCGCGGGCCGTGCTGCGGCCCCTGAGGCCGAGGCCGGTCCCTTCCAGCCCAGTTCCGGCCAGGCCTCGTCTCGGGTGGGGAGGAAGGCTGTCGCTTCTCGGCCCCTGTCGAGCTGACCGAGTTCTTAGTCCTCACTCCTGAGTGCGCGGTGAGTCGGCTCGTGGACCTGGTGTGTTAGACTCCGCGCCCGGGAGACGGCGGGGTGGCGATCCGCGGCCTTCGTGGCCCTGGGGCAGGATTCGCTGCCTGCTCCAAAGGGTCTTTGCCTCCAGTTCTCGAGGGAAGTTGGCCTGTGGCTCTCCTTCCTTGATGTGCCCTTGCCTGGTTTCGGTATGAGGGTGATCCTGGCTTCACGCAGTGGATTTGGAAGTGTTCATCCCTTTCCATTTTATGGAATAATTCGAGGAGGATCGGCATTAGTTCTTCCTCAAAGTCCTGGTAGAATTCAACTGAGAATCCCCGTGGTCCTCGGCTTTAATTTGTTAGAAGACTTTTTCTGTCTCATTGCTTGTGATTGGTCCAATGTGTTCTCTTGATTGAATTTTGGCAGGTCACATGTGTCTAGAAATATATCCATTTCTTCTAGGTTTTAAAATTTATTGGAGTAAAAGTTTTCAAAAGAGTCTCTAAAGATCTGCCGAATTTCTGTGATGTCTGCAGCAATTTCTTCCTCATCTCTGATTTTATTAATTTGGGTTTGTTTTTGTGTGTGCTTTTTTTCTTGTTTTGCTTAGTTTGGCTAAGAACTTAACACTCTTGTTTATCTTTGTTTCATTGATCCTTTGCATTTTTATTCTCAATTTCATTGATTTCAGCTCTGATCTTATTTCCTTCCCTCTACTGGTTTTGGAATTGGTTTCTTCTTCCTTTCAAGGACTTTGAGATGCATCTTTAGGTTATTTATTTGGGCGCTTTCTGATTTTCTTATGTGGGCACTCACAGACTTTCCTATTAGAACTGCCTTCATAGTGTCCCAGAGATTCTGGTATGTTCTATCACTGTTCTCATTTGAGTCCAAGAATTTTTACTTTTTTTCCTCCAATTTCATCATTCAAAAGTGTATCATTCAATCTGTGTGTTTATGTAGTTTCCATATGGTTCTTTTGGAGTTGATTTCTAATTTCATTCTGTTATCATCAGATAAGATGTAAGGAATTATATCAGGTTTTTTGTATTTGCTAAGAGTTACTTTGTGGCCTAAAATATGGTCTGTTTTAGAGAATTTTCCATGAACCCCTGAGAAGGAAAGTGATTTACACTGTTGTTGGATGAAATAGTCTGGATGTCTGTGAAGTGAGTGCATTTTACGCAGAGTATTTTTTAGATCCTTAGAGTCTTTACTGAGTTTCTGTCTGGATGACCTATCTAACAGCGAGAGGTGTGTTGAAGTCACCCAGGATTATGTGCTGGGGTTTCATGGAGGCCTTAATTTGAGTAGTGTCTGTTTTATGTAATGAGGCGCACCCACTTTTGAGGCTACTCACTCTCGGGTTTTCTTGCCAGTGTGGTGTGGCTTTGTCTCTTCTGATTGGCTTGGCATGTCTGCTGGGTCGCGGTGAGGGCAGCGACTCCTGCGCACTGCAGGTGTGGAGGGCTCCCTTCTGCCGCCTTTCCTGGCGTGTTCACTCTTGGCTCTTAAGAGCTCACTGACACCCGCGATGTGGGTTTTCTCATCAGATGGCAGGTCACCACTCTGACGCCTACCCAACTAGTCAGAGAGCAAAACAGCACAGAAGTGAAAAGTGAATCCACGTTTGGGTGTCAGTCCTGCTGGGGAGGATCCACTTGTGTGTTTTTAGCTGTTGATACTCCTCCACCACATTGCTCCAGGATTTCTTATCTTGTATGGGTTTCCTTTCTGAAGTTAGGGTATTCAAATGATTCAGTTGACTTTTGACAAAGCAGTTCTTAAAGGAGCACACATTCTGAAAAGGGCTTTATCCAAAGTAAGCTATCACCCTCTAAATTTGTAATCATTTACTCATGTACATTTGCTAATCCGCATCCAGAGGGCAAAGTGGAGCATGACTTCCCACCCAGGGAGCCCACTGTCCCGCAGGTCCCGTGGTCCCGATGTCTGTCACCGTAGGGTCTGTCCATCTTTGAAGCTTATCCCTCAGCGGCTCCCGCATCTGCTTGGCGGCGTGGCGTTCCTTTGTTTGAATGTGCCCCAGTTTATCCGTGTGGGCCGCTTCCAGCTTGGGGCTGTTGAGAACAGTGCTGTTCGGAAAATCCTTCTCCATGTCCACTAGTGAACCTGCGTGTTCCCCAGTCTTGGCTGAGCCTGTCTGGAGTGGGAATTGTGGACCTCGGGCTGTTCTTGTTATTTTCCTAGATTCATTGGCCTACTCTTAATAACGTCACTTTTTTTTCTTCTATTTTAGAGCACTTCCAGTGTTGGTGGATTCAGATGAGGTAAAATATGTTTTTTGCTTATTTCCTTAGAGCTGTTATTGTCACAAAATAGAAATGTATTTCAGAAAGAAATCGTGAAAGTTACCTTTTAAAATAGGTATCAGTTGAGCAGACACCGCAGATTGGTGTGTGGTAAGGCGTAAAGGACTTGTGGGTGAAGTCCTCATTTCAAACAGAAGCTGAATAAGTGCTTGTTGGCATGAAAGAAGGACACAGGTCTCAACAACCCTGCACGAGCCGCGCTTGCCTCCCGGAGCGTCTGGGCTGTCGTGTTTCTAGGTGGCAGGGAGGTGAGGTTTTCCCACCTTTCAACAGGTCATTGGTGCATTATTAGTGTGTCTGGATTATACCTTTACTTTCTCTATCTGATTCTTTCCCAAACTTGACAACTTAAATTGTGATTTTTAAAAGATTAAAAACTTTTGTTATGGTTTTAGAAGCAGCATTTTGACACATAATTTTTCTTTTCCTTCTAGGAAATTATGACCAGATCTGAAATAGCTGAAAAAATGTTCTCTTCAGAAAAGATCATGTGATCAGAACGTGTGTAAATAAAACACGGTTAACGGTAAAGGACTCTGACAGAGGGGCGAAGAGCCTCGTTATGGTGTGACTTAAGAGGCGCTTGCCGTGCTGTCCTGGAAGTCAGTGTGTCAGAGCGAGGACCCCGGGTGGTGGAGGGCTCCGCGTCCATGCCAGGGGGTGCGGGTGGCCTGGGTTTGGAAGGCACCTGAGAGAAGTGCTCAGTGAAGACGTGTGTGCAGACGCCCGTTGGCGGCGGTGCCAGTTGTGTGGACTTGGTTCTCTTTCTCTTCTCTGGAAAGGAGGGTAATTCCAGATATCTTTAAATTAGATGGACTCTCCTCCTGTTCTTTCTGCTCATTTCTGCTCACCTTCGAGGTAGATAATGTGATTCTTCTGAAGCATAGCCTATCCCCATCTTTTGGATTTGTAATTACTAGATGCAGTGATGATTTTTTTTTTTTTTTTTTTTTTACTTTCATACTGCAGTGATTTAATGTTGGAATATAGGCGTGTTTTTATGTCTCACTTTACCTTTTTTTTTAGTCTGCACAGTGCCCTCGTTTATATAAATAGCCCCCGTGAGCATCAGATCATGGAGTTAGGTCTTCTCTGAGCTCAGGGGACACAAGTGCCCAAAGAGAAAAGTCTTAAGAGTCACTTGCAAAGATTCACTCGGCCACTGCCCCCTCCTCCACCACGGGTACATGTACTGCTGCTGGATCTGCTGGGGAGGTGGTGGACACCTGGCCGCCTGGGGCCCCCAAAGCACTTCCCGCCCAGCAGGCTGGGAGATCCTTTGCTGCTGAGACTTGTGGAAGCCAGATCTGTCTCTCACATAGTCTTGGCGTTCTCTGCTTCGTGATAAGACGCATTAACTGCAGAGTGCGTCACTGCTAGTCTTGTAAAGGATTCATGGACCTTCGGCCATGTTTTCTGCTTATTTTGTTGGGCTTGTTGTTGACGTGCGGGTTGGCAGCTTTTGTTTTCAGGTCTTTATTTAAACTAGAGTGTTCTAACCTGATAGGCCGCTGAATGTAGTGTGATGAAACTGTGCAAGTCCCGCTGTCCACGTGACCAAAGACGCAGGGCTGGCGTGCGTGTGGAAGGGTGGCGTCTTGCCTCTTCTCGAGGTCTAGCCTTGGGAGCTGAGCGCGACTTCAGAGAATCCCATGGAGAAAACCTGAAAATCTAACTCTTAAGACAACTTCTCATTTTTTTTTCACTGTGAAGCCACAGAACTTTTTATTTTCCTTTCAGAAGCCTGCTTTCTGAACTGTTTCTTGTTTACACATTTGGAGGCATTGGTAAGGGTCTGTCTCAGGGAGCAGTGTCCCTGGAAAGGTGTTTGCGGTGCATGGTGGGACTGGAGGAGAGCACTGCTGTAGAGGCAGGTGTCCCAGGCCCTGCCCCGGCACCTTCCTGAGGGGAGGGCCGTGGAACCACTCCAGGTTCCATTTCCCCTGGAGTTGCTGCCCGCTGAGTGTCCCCGCACGTGTGTCTGCCCTGGTGGGGTGCACTCCGCGCTTGGCCGGTTGGTTCAGACTGAAGGTACCCACGGTGTGCCATGGGTCAACCCCAGCTCAGCAGGCGGCAGTGGAGAGTCCTGGTCTGGCAGCCAGGAGGCACCGCGAGCAGGAGGGTGGGAATCGGGCTGGTGACACTGGGGAACCGCCTCCCCTGGCCTCGCTGCTGTTCTGAAGGACACTTCTCCTGCTGGGAAGAAGAGCCTGCTGCGCAGCCCGGCTGGGGTGAAGGCAGCCTCTGCGCTCACCCCAGAAGGCAGGTGCCCTCGGGCCAGCTGCTGCTGAAGGGCACGCACAAGTCTGTCCCTCCTGGCCATGATGGTGTCGTCTGTACTCCTGGGAGGCAGGAGGGGCCGCCGGGCACCTGGAGGACGACAGGAGTGTCCCCGGGCTGCGCAATTCCTCCCTCCTGGCTCCAGGCTGGAGATTAACTTCCAGAAAGGCTTGGGCACTGTCCTGGTGAATGGCGAGGTCTGAGGGCAAGGGCCCACTTGGATACGATATGTGAAATGTGCCCAAGAGGAAATTTGCATGGTGTGAAGTAGATTAAATATCCCCTTTAAAGGGTAGTCAGCTTATTTCAAAAACTAAGGAAAAGTAGTTGATCATTTTATGCCTAGATAATTTTCCTTACTTTGCTTGTAAAGAAAATAATTTTTCTAATCTTTCATATCCTGTAGAGAGTACTGTCCCTTCTGTATTACAGTACATTAGATTTGCACTACTGTAACATCAAGACTGAAAGTACAACAATGTACATATACGTTTGATTTTTATGTCTTCTTTTTGAAAGCAGCCTGGGCCTGCCACCCTGGCTGTAGCAACTAGTCGAGAGCTGGTAGGCTAGATTGAGGTCTCTCCAGAACTTGGGTTTCATGGCAACAGCATGCAGTTAGCAATACCCAGCATCACGCCTACAAGACAGCAGCTGGACACAGTCAAAGTTCTGAACATATCAATGTATATAAGTGACAAACTAGATTTTTAAGGAAGTGTATGTTATACCACAGGAACTTGATACTGCATTAAGAAACTTCTTTAGAACTAGGAAAGAGTTTTATTCATATATTTGGAGAGGAAGTTTGGGGTTTAAAAAGTTGTATTTTTATTTAAAAAACTTAAATTATTCTATAACTTGAAAGACGTTTCTTTGAATATAGGATATAATTTGAAAGTTTTGTTTGAAATAATGATGTATTTTTGTGCCTTAATATTGGTTCTTTTAATAAAATGCTTTCTGAAGTTTTGGATGATTGATTATTTATGATATCTGAGTGGTAGATTATATGATCTACAGGAAATACAGACTGAGTAGATGGCAGGACATGAAATTCTTCAAAGAGGAGGTATATTTGATTAAACATGAAAAACTGTTGAACCTCACAAGTGATAAAGAAATGCAAAACAAAAAGTTGGGGAAATTTCTAAAAATTAACCTAAATCTATGTTCTTTTTTTTTTTTTTTTTTTTTTTTAATTTTCTTTTAGTTGTCAATGTTCATTTTATCTATTTATATGCGGTGCTGAGAATCAAACCCATGCCTCACACATGCAAGGCAAGTGCTCTACCACTGAGCCACCACCCAGCCCCTAAGTTTGTTCTTTATAGACATGTGTCAAATCCCTTCGCTATCAGAGTCTGGGGAACTGTGCACACTCACTGGTGATGGTAGGGTAGTTGGTCCAGTCTTTGTGAGAAGTTTTTCACGAAGTTTGGATAGCACCAGTTCCGGTGACGTTTAAAGGATGACTCGAAGTGCAGCGTAAGGCTTCTGCACAAGTGTCTTTTCTGTAGCATTCAGGATGAAACGAGACAAATTTAAGTGTGAATAATAGTATAATTATTGAACTATGGTTTAATTGGCTCCTTTTGGGACACTGTGCAGTCATCAGATTATTGCAAAGAATTTATAATAACAGAAAAATACATGTTACCTATGTAAAGACAAAGGATTGAACAGTGATGCACCAAAGTGACATTTGTGGTCAGTGCTGTTGAGGTTCAGCCCCTAGTGGTCACCACGTGGCCCCAGCCCTTCAGGAGACTGAGGTGAAAAGAAGCCATCCCTTCTTCACATCCCAGCCCAGGTGGTGCAGAGGTGGGAGGCGGGCCCTCCACACGACCCCACACGACCCCTCCAGAGGCCGCCATTTGCACCCAGCCAGCAGAACACAGAAGGAGAGCATGGAAGGTTCTGGGGCTGGAGCGGGAGGTGGTAAGTATTGCTTCTGACCATGTCCCTTGGAAAAACCTGGTCGCACGGCCACATCAGACTGCCAGCAAGCTGGGTAGTGTCCGCAGCCTGCCTGCCTCCTCAGAAGGTGGGATTAATGCCCCTACCGCCTCGTTTTGGAGCAGTGGACTGCAGCAGGCCTGAGACCTTCTCTCCTGCCTTTGAGCTTTCCTGACTTCCTAAGATAAGGTGTAAAACATGGTGCTTCACCTCAGCTATAGGGTAAAGGCCAGTGTGGTTTCGGGTCACAGCTCAGTCCGTTAACAAGCCCCACCCTGCTGTGACCTGATGCAACATGGGGACATTTCTTCAGGGACATTCTCCCAGCCTGGTGTTGGGGGGGCCAAGATGGGCAGCCCTGGAGGAAGGCAAAGGCCATGGAATAACTCAAGGCAGTCAGGGTGTGTGGGGAACACTGTAAAGCACCAGGCTTAGCCACTGTCCCCCAAGGAGAGGCCGAGTAACCCTTCTGGGACAGTGGCAAGAGTGGCCTAGTCCCAGCAGGAATCCTCCTTAAAGGATTGCCTTCAAAGCCTTGAGGGAAGGGGGAGTTCCATTTCTGAGGGACCTGGGGCACGGGCCCTGCTAAGCCAGCTGAAGTGAACATGGAAGATGCAAGTGAGACAAACGGAATGAAGTTCAGATGCGTCCTAAGGTGCATCTACTCAGGTGGCCCAGAACAGGCTCCCGTAAGTGATAGAGGGCTGACAGCCAAATATCTCGGCTGTATAATATAGGCTGACCTGATAACTCAGATGTAAATAATTTGGGCAATATTTCCTTAAAATTATTTCAGAGAAGGAACTAGTTTATATATGGGAAAAAATTCAGAAGCCGTCCAGCAGGGGGTGCCAAAGTAATGTCTTCTAGAATTCCTAATCTCAACTATTTTGTCCTTGATTCTTGCCTTATTTAAAAAAATAGAAATGTACTTTTTCTTATCAAATGCCATTAAACAAATTTGGGGATTTAAAAAATAAATCTTAAAAACATAACTTTTAAAATGTTAAACAAAATATGGGTAGGGTCTGAGGGTGTAGCTCAGTGGTAGAACTCTTGTCTGGCTACGCATGAAGGTCCTGGTTGAATCCCTAGCATCACGAGAAAAGAAGTTTGAAACTGTGCCATAGAGCAGTTGAACTGCACCATTGAGACAGGTACAATATGTGCTCTGGTTCCCCTTGCTGCGTCATTTCATGTGATTCCATTGTCACGAGCCTCCAGACTCTTGTCTCTAGGCAAGTGGTCATAATGCTGATGCTCTACTTCTTGATTCAGTAAGTAGGGATCTTCTTGACGTAGAGTGGAGTCCAGAGAGCTAGCAACAGCCTCTGTTTTTTAGCATCCTTACTGAAAATACTGAAAGTAGAAATATTCTATTCCACAAATTTTGGTATCTTTTAAAAAAATAAAGACATTGTGTGTTTGCACCCAAGGAATTATGTTAGATATTTATATCAAGAGGGAAATAACAGGTTGCCTGTTTTATTTATATATATATATATATATATATGTTGTAGGAGGGCACAGTACCTTTATTTGACGTTTGTGGTGCAGAGGACCCACCAGGCCTCACACAGGCCAGGCAGGCGCTCTGCCCCCAGCCACAACCTAGCCCCCGGTTGCCTTTTTCACTAACTGTATGCTTGCTTTTGAAACAGTTTAAAGTTTTATAAAATGCAGTTGCAGATTTCAGTCTCTGGTAACGGAGGATACTTTCTGTTGGACGAACTCTTCCCACCGATGACTGCTCTAGACAAAGTCAGAGTAACAGCTACTGGAGATCATTTGACAGACCAGACCCAGGGCACCTGGAGAGCGCACGATGCATGCATGCACAGGCCCGTTTGCAAGGAGATTAAACCCAGACGTAAAACCCACTTTCACTAGTTGGAGGAGAGATCGGAAGTGGCACAGCGGCTGGAGAGCAGAAGAGGAATTCCTGAAGAAGGACACTGGGCTGGTGCTAGCCGTCCCCACAACTCACTGTTGAAACCCTCTTCCGGCGATGGCATCGGGATGCAGGGCCTGTGAACGGTGCTCAGGAGGTGAGGCCGGGGCCCTCAAGAGATGCTCCTAAACTCCCTGTTTCTTCTGCCACATGAGGACACGTGGAGAAAACGGGCCTGAGCCAGACACCTTGACCTCAAACTTCCTGGCCTCCAGAACTGCAAGAAAGGTGTGTCTGTTGTTGAAGACGCCCAGCCCCGCCGCCAGGCTGTGGTAGTTTTGTTAGAGCCGTCCACACTGGACTAACCCTGAGCCAAAGAGACTCAGGGTGTAAGCATCAGACTCTGCACATAGAATCCGCCAAGTCCCCGGTCTCCCTCAGCTGTGCGTGTGGGGAGGGCTGCATCCACCTCAGGCTGGCAGGTGGAACCAGGAGTTCTGTTCACACCACAGGAAACCAAATTGGACCTTGATCCAACCAAGTAAATTGCCTACTAAACAAGAATGTGGGGAAGACACCAGAGAAAATGGCAGAATAAAGAAAGACCTGAAAGTTTGCCCCTTCGTTCAAACAAAACAAAAAAAGCTTAGCAAGACCCTGTCTCAAAATTTAATAAGAATAAGGACTGGTAGCCGCGTGAGGTGGTACACGCCTGTAATCCCAGCAGCTCTGAAGGCCAAGGGAGGAGGATTGTGAGTTCAGAGCCAGCCTCGACAACTTGATGAGGCCCTGGCCCTAAATATAGTTTTTAAAAGGCCAGGGATGTGGGTCAGTGGTTAAGGGCCCCTGAGTTTAGTCATCCCCAGGACCAAAAAAAAAAAAAAAGGAAAACTTTCAAAATCAACTTCTTCGAAACTAGAAATTAACCAATCTAATAGCAATCCAAAGAGCATTTACTCAAGAAAAATGACCAAATCTCAGTAAGAAGAGCAAACCCTGTGGTATTCTGTTATGTCTGAGTGGAACTGGAGATTTTTCAAAGCTTCATTCCTAAAGAACTGTCATTATAGTTTGTGTATCCCATGTTCAAAACACTCAGGACCAGAAGTGTTCCAGATTTTGGATTTTTTTATGTTGGAATATTTGCATTACATATGTATCTATCAGGGATAGGATCCAAGTCTAAAAACAGTTCATTGAGGTTTCATGTACACCTTGTACACAGACTGAGGCAATTTCATAGAGTATTTTTAGTACACTTGTTTTTATTTGTGTTTTGACAGCAACCTGTCACATGAGGTTCATTGTAGAACTTCCTGCTTGTAGCATGTTGGCACTCGAGAAGTTCTGAATTTGGAATATTGTGAATTTTAGCTTTGAGAATCAGGGATGTGTGATCTGTGATTGACTTGTCTGATGACTTTCTAGAAGACCCCCTTTATTTGATCCAAGTCAGAGCTTTTTGGGGGCCCAAAGCCTCTTTCCAGGGGACACTTGTTAAAAACACTAATAGGCACATGTTTTCAAAGTGCCTAAAGCAATAAATAACAAAGCAAACCACAGACGGTTCAAAAACCTTTTAAGGAAAAAATTTCAAATGAGATGACCACAGACACATTGAAGAAATAAGTGCACAAAGTTCCAGCATGTTTCTGGGACTCTGAAGGTCACGTGTGTGTGCACAGTTTGTGCATGCTCAAAGGCCACAGGCAGGAAGCGAAGGCAAGGCCGAGTTGCACACCAACTGGATGTATCCTGAAGGTGTGCTCCACCCCACACACAGCGTCTTGGCAAACACTGGGAGACTTAATGGTCCCAAGAGTTTTTGAAGAACTCTGAGTTCCTAGTTGGCAGACCCTGGATAACTGAGTAGAGAATTCAGTGAGCACATGTTACAGAAACGACAGACCACGAAACAGTTCAGCGAAGTCCCCAAACAACTACTACAATAAGTAGCAACTGCAGCAAACCCTGGGGAGAGAAGAATCTGATTTTCAGAGTTACTATATTGTATTACTTAGAGTGTCCAGTTTTCTCCAAAAAAATTACAGCATAGGCAAACAAGATGGTATGGTCCTTACATGGGAAATGCAGTTACGATGATATTCCTCTGCTGGGGATGTAACTCAGCGGTAGAGCATTTGCCTGGCATGTGTGAGGTCCCAAGTTCCATTCCCGCCGGCCAAAAAACAAATTTAAAAATGTTGCTGAGAAAGACCAGATATTGGAGTTGGACTTAAAAGACCAAAAAGCTTTTCACTGTTGGGAATTGTGGTAGGGTTGCCTACTGCCATCTCTCAGACTTCACTCCAAGCAATATGGAAATGGAGGTCACGCTGTCTTACAGGTTCCAACACAAGGCTCAAGCGCGGCTGCTGCTGAGCCAGTGACTGGGAAGACGAAGACCTGATTAGGCGCAGTTTACCTTCAGGTTGCGACTTACTTCAAAGTTAGAATGGCCCTGGAGTCACGTCAGTACTGGGCACACCTGCCCCAGACAGATCTTGGTTTTATATGGCAAATAATCAGTGGCACAGAAGGGTAAGGATACGGGAGATCTGACCATTAAAATACGTCAGTTCTTTGCAGCAGCCATGCCCAAACTCGCTGTGCCCGGCTCTGGACCCTAGTCCCAAAGACGACCCTCGCTCACACCCCTGCCACTTAGGATCTGTTCCTCCCGCGGTCTCTCTGGTTGCTGGTTCTGCAGGGCCACCTCTGCGACAGGTGGTTGGGGGTCTCAGCAGTGGGCACTGCCTTGCTCTCCTCCTCTGCATCTCCTCACGCCACTTGGCCTGCTGTTCACTCACGCAGTCCCTAAAGGCTGCATCTGTGGTGGCACTGCCGCCGTGTGCTGGGCCACACTCTCCTGCACTCCAAGGGGGAGGCAGCACAGCCAGGGCAGATCAGCCGACTCGGCCGCTCTTCCTCCTCCTCCTCTTTCTTCACCCACCAGGCCGCATACGGTCTTGAGGGACTGAGATTGCCTTGGTGGGGGAAAACAGGAGGCTGAAGAGGGCCAAGCGTGCACTCTGGTGTGACGCTGTGCTGGCAGTTCAGCTCTTGTCTCTGCTCAGGAACCAGTCTCTCTTGAAACAAAAGCTTCAAGCAACTCAAAATAAGCTCAGAGAAACCATGTCTGAAGAACTAAAGAATGAGACCGAAATAGCAAACATCGAATATCCCTGGATAACAGAACAGCAACACACAAAAAATGGAAGTTCTGGTGTTGAAAAGTACAGCCAGCAGATTTGAGTGTACAGAAGGAAGAATTGATGAGGTCAATTGAAGAATCAGTAGAGGTCAGTTGAGATTATTTACTCTAAGGAACCAAGAGAGTGGAGCGAGATAAATACACAGAGCCCCAGAGACCCGCAGGACAACACAGCCCACAAACAGACATGATGGGTGTCCCAGAAGAAGGGAGAGAAGAGAAGAGGCAGGAACATTTGAAGGAATAATGTCTTGAAACCATTATCGAAAATCATTAATCTACACAGCCTGGATGATCAGTAAACTCTAGGATAAACCCAAAGATAGCCATATGAAACACGTCATAATCAAGTGACCAAAAGTAAGCCAGAGCCAAAGGTAGAATTTTGAAAGCAAGGAGAGAGAAGCAATCATCCCGTGGGAGAGCCGCTTAACAAGACTGATAACTGATTTTAGAAACCACTGAGGCAGGGATGACATAGCCACAGGGCAGCCCAGAATTCTATACCCAGGCAGACTAGCCATCCAAAATGCAGGGAAAACGAGGACACTTGAGATGAGCCAAAACTGAGGCCATGTCTTGCCAGAAGACCTGCCCTGCAAGAAATACCAAGGAGAGCCCTTCAGGCTGGAGTGGAAGAACATGGACGAGCAGCTTCATCCACGCAAAGAAAGAGTCAGCAAAGTAACGTCATAGATAAATGTAAGAGACAAACGTGTTTGTGACTCCTTTTCTATCAGTTCTAAAAGAAACCTTCGTTACAGAAATAATCATAAGTCCAAGTCGATGGGCATGAAATGCGTGAAGATATACTTTGTGACAGGGACAGCACAAAAGAGGAGGAGAGAAGCCACACAGCAGTGAAGGGTCTGCATACCATTAAAATGTGTTGGCATCAATCAAGACTAAACTGTCATAAATTAAGGTGTGAGTGGCAAGCCTCAGGGCTATCTCTAAGGAAATGAAATATGTAGGGGCTGGGGAGATAGCTCAGCTGGTAGAGTGCTCGCCTTGCAAGCACAAGGCCCTGAGTTCAATCCCCAGCACCCAAAAAAAAAAAAAAAAAAAAAAGAGAAAAAGAAATATGTAGCAAAAGAAGTGGCAAAGGGACTGAAATGGTGAGCTGTTAAAGTTTATTGAACATGAGGCAGTAATAGAGGAGCAAAAAAGACAGGACATGGAGCACAAAATCTTTAAAAGTGAGATTTAACAAAACCTTGTCGATGAATTAAAGAACTCGGATAAAATGGGCACGTTCCTAGGAAGATAAACCACGGGACTGACTCGAGAATAAACAGTCTCAGTAGACTGTAACAGGTGATGAGATTCGACTAGGAATTTTTTTTTATAACGTCACCAAAATCCAGGCCCAGATGGCTTCACCACTGAACTCTACAAACGTGTAAAGAAAATTGATATTACTTCTTCAAAACTCTTCCAAAAAACGGAATGGGGAATACTTTTCAACTTACTCTCTGAGCTCAGTGTCACTCTGATGCCAAAACTAACCAAAGACAACACAAGAGGGGAAATAAAAACTACAGACCAGTATCTTTCATGAATAATATGGAAACAAATATCAGTGACCTATGTACTAGTTAACCACACCCAGCAACATGTAAAAAGATTTATATGCTGGTAGAATGAAACAGACAGTACCCTATATATATATTATATATTATATATATATATGTTTGATTACATGAATGGCGTGAATATACATTGTGTACAACCATAGAAATGAAAAGTTGTACCCCATTTGTATACAATGAATCAAAGTGTGTAAAAATAAATATTTTAATAAAAAAATTTTTAAAAAAAGATTTATATGCCAAATGAAATGATCAATAGATATAGGAAAAGCATTTACCAAAATCAAATGACATAAATGCTCAACAAACCAATAAGAAGGAACTTTCCTTAGCATGATAAAAGGCATCACAAATAAATAAATAAGTAAGTAAATAACCACCCTTCATAGTTAGCACAATACTCAAGAAAAAAGACTGGGCGCTTTCCCTCTGCTAGGATCTGAGTGTTTGGATCTGCAATACCTGTGTTGAAATCTAATCCCCAGTATAGTGCTCTCCAGAGGGGAGGCCTTCACAGGTAGTTAGGTCCTGAGGGCAACGTGTGGGGGGATCTGCCACGTCCTGTGTGAATGAGGGGAAGAGTTTCTGTCCAAGGAGAACGGTTGGAGATCAGTTAATCACCAAGAAACATCTAATCAATAAACACAAGAGCCAATACTCTTTTCAAAAGGAAGGGAGTGTGACCCATCGGGCCATGCCAGATCTGGCCTCCAACAAGATGGAGGAGCCCGCCTTCCCTGTATTTATAGTCCCACAGGTGAAGGGGCCGGGTCGGGAGGTGCTGCTTCTGTGAGGAACAGGATGGGGTGGAGTTAGGGAAGCCATTTGCTTAGGGAACCAGCATGTCCTCGGGGGTGAACCATCTCTTTACAGGGTCACCTACTCCTAGGCTATCTGAAATGTTCTCCCATGAGTGCCAGTTCCTCGGAGTTCCTGTGTCCCCTGGCTCAGTCGAGCCTGATTCTGCTGGGCATGGGTGGCTTCCCATGTGGAGGCCTCGCGAATGGAATCAATGTCCTTGTACACAGGGGCTTCTTTTTCCTCTGCTTGGGGACACAGCAGGCAGGTGCCAACCTTGAGGCAGAGTTTGAGCCTCACCAGAGACTGAATCTGCTGGCACCTTGATCATGGAATTCCCAGTCTCTGAAACTGTGAACAAAAAATGCCTTTTGGGCTAGGGAGATAGCTCAGTTGGTAGAGTGCTGGCCTTGCAAGCACAAGGCCCTGGGTTCAATCCCCAGCACTGCAAAACAACAACAACAACAAAACAACAACAAAATGCCTGTTATTTATGTACTAAGTCTAAGATGTTTTGTTATAGCAGCCTGAATAGACTAAGACACCCCCTAAGATCTGGAACAAAGGGATCATGTCCACTCTCACATCTATTCAGCACTACACTGGAACTTCTGCGCTGGGCAATCAGATAAGAAAAAGAAAGGTTATTGAAATTAGAATGAAGAAATTATCTCTGAAGATTACATGGTCTTATATATAGAAAACTCCAAGGAGCCCACTAAAACAACTCTTAGAACAAAAATGAACTCAGGGAAGGTGCAGGATACAAGGTCAATGTACCAACATCCATATTCATACATTTGCAGTTTATTAAAAAATGAAAGGTTGAAAACATCCATTTACAGTAGCATCAAAAGAAGAAAATACAGGGCCGGAGATGAGCTCGTGGTAGAGAGCCAGTCACACATGGGAAGCCCTGGGTTCTTTCCCTAGTAGCTAGCACACATGCATGCACACACACATTCATTAAAGGAATAAAATATTTAGGGATGAATCTGACAAAAGAAGTGCAAAACTTAAACACTGATAACTACAAACATTTTTGAAAGAAAAGATAAATGAACTAAAAATATTATGGTAAGATGATTTACCATTATTATTTGAGGGGGTGCCAGGGATTGAACTCAGAGGCACTCGACCTCTGAGCCACATCCTTAGCATTATTTTGTAACTTATTTAGAGACAGGGTCTCACTGAGTTGCTTAGCGCCTCTCTTTTCCTGAGGCTGGCTTTGAACCTGCGATCCTGCTGCCTCCGCCTCCTGAGCTGCTGGGATTACAGGTGTGCGCTGCTGTGCCCAGCAACTTACCATTATTAAAATGGTAATATTACCCAGGTTAATCTACAGGTGTAAGGTGATCCCTTACAGAATCTCAGCTGACTTTTGCAGCAATTGAGAAACCAGTACTGAAATTCATACAGAATTCAAGGGACCCAGTTGACTAATTCCTAGATGCAGTAAAGGACTTGCTTGGGAACACACCTTTGATATGCAAATCAACCAACCCTGAACCCACTCTCCCACCTGCCTCCTTTAATTGAGGGCACTATCCTTCCCAAATCACCAGAGGAACCGAGAACTAGGGAAGTCCCCTAGAGCCCAGACCCCACCAAGCTACTCCATCTACCCAATCAACCTGCTTAACTTGCTTACCTCACTTGGCCCATTTATGCAAAAGCCACTGTGAAATCTCAGCCCACAGTTCTCTGCCTGCCCGTCCGTCTTCATCACCTCGCCTGGTGGCCCTGCATGGTATGCCACACCTCCTGCACGGGAGACTCGGTAAAATAAAAACCCCTTTCTTCATAGCAATTATTTCCATGTCTACATGTTACCATAACTGTTAAATCCCAGGTACCATTCAAAGATAATGAGCAACCAATGAAATTGAAAACAGACAATGGAGAAAGCAAACAAAGTCAAAAGAGAGCTCTTTGAACAGAGAAACCCAGTGGATACATGTCTAACTATGATGATTAGGAGCACAACCATTGACATCAGGAGTAAAATTGGGGCTAGCACTACAGACCCAATACACATTAAGCAGATAAAAGAGAATACTACTATTTTATGCCAATAAGTTTGACAAACTAGATAAAATGAGGAAAGCCTACGAAAATAACAATTTGTCATAACTGAGAGGAAACATGTCAGGATGAAATAAAATATCAGATTATGCACACACATTCCTTAGTGATGGTTTTAGACTTAGAGAAAAGCTGCAGAGGAGAACAGTGCTGCACCTTTATCCAGGTCCCCCTCTGTTCAGCATTTGCTCAAACAAGTTTGATGTTGGGTAGCTCCCTGAAGCATTCTGAGCTTCAGTTTGCCCGTCCATAGAGTGGGAATAAGGTGACCATTCCACCAGGTGGCCATGAAGACTACCTGGAAGCCTGAGATATGCTTAGCAGAGGGATTGGCATGGAGTGGGTACTCAGGAACGTGGGTTCCCTTCTTATGTTCTACATGCATGAAAGACCGTCAGTCAGCGACAGCCATGTCTCTCTACCTGGGTGCCTACTGTATGCCAAGCCTTGTTAGGCACTTGATTATTTTGAAATCTCATAATAACTTTGATTTTTTTTTTTTTTTTTGTACCAGGGATTGAACCCAGGACACTTAACCACTAAACCACATCCCCAGCTCTTTTTTTGTTTGTATTTTATTTAGAGACAGGGTCTCACAAAGTTGCCAAGGTTCCCTTGAACTCTCAATCCTCCTGCCTCTGCCTCCCAAGCCACTGTGATTACAGGCGTGTCGTTATTCAGTGACATGGATGAGGAGGCGGAGACCTGTAGAGAGCCGGGAGCGACAGGTCCTCGCTGGCAGCATGGTGGGAGTGAGGCTTGGCCCAGCGGGGGCTGGCCTCCAGGACCGCTCTCGACTGCACCCACCATCTGCACCTTCCAGACGCGTCTGGACTTCTATGCACAATGACATTTGTGAATTTTCAAAGTTTTCCTCCTCTTGACAGATGTTAACTGATGTTTGGTCTTTAATTATTGCACGATGAAATCTGTTTTCCCCAGGCTTCGTCTTCTAAAGTGGGAAAGGGTTTTCTGGGGGAGCAGCTTCTTCTGGCTGTCCTGACATCATGCAGAAGCAGACAGTCCCTGCAGTGTTCGCCACGCAACGGCATGGTCTTGTTGGCTGAAGCTCCAGATACGACGTGAGAGCATAATGCGGCACCTGGCACAGGGCCACGCCTGGAGTTGGCACTCAATAGATACTTGTGCAATGAATGAATGGGATGAAGTCACTGCTCTCCTGCTGAATGATCCCTCCCACCCCCACTTCCCCGCTGTTCCTCGTCTATTATCCTGGGTCAGACTAACATGCTGGGCTTTGTTCCTGGGGCCCTTCGTGGGTGCTTTGTGGGGCTGATGACATTTACAGCCACAGATAGAAGTCGGGTAGAGGAGGTAAAAGAAAATCTGCAAGCGAGATTCAGCCACAGTTAAGTGAACCAGTAAGAAGCCCATGGACCAAAAGAGTAAACAGCATAGTGTGTGCCCCCAAGAGGGACCCAGAGGACCCTGCAGGACCACCCTGGAGTGACTGGTTCACACTGGATGCCACCAAGATTTCTATGACTCTTCCCCTGTTCCTTTGCATTTCTGTGTTATCCAGAGAACATGAGTGAATCCAACCACTGATCCCAGGATGTGGCAAGGGACCCTGCCAGAAACCTTTGGAACTATTTTCTTTGTCCTGATCCCCCTTCCCACTGCCGCCAAACCAAATCCCCAACATTCTAGAATATTCTTTTGAAAACTAAATAGGAAATAAAAGGAACAGCATAGTCGATAGGCCCATTCAATTAGCTTATATTCACGGGCTGTCTACTTCTAGACAGTCTTGTCAGGTTCCAACTGTGGAGAGCCTGCCTCAGGCACTGCAGATCCAGGGTAGTCAAGACAGAGATAGAAGCAGAGTCAGACCTCATACCGGACCAGACAGCAAAGCACACTGAACAGAAGACAGTCACAGGGTAACGAATGGAATCGGTAAATAATAACAACAACAAATCCCTGTTGAAACTTAGAAACTCTTGAAATTAAAAAAAAAAAAAAAAAAAAAAAAAAAATTCCTGAAATCCTATGGTCATGGATTCAGTGTAAGTCATATAACTGTATCCCTAACAGTGAGAGGAGGATAAGGTCCAAGGCGTCTCCCCTGGGAGCGGCGCTCTGGGCGGCAGGCCTGGAGACCTGAATTTGCATGGCCTGGGAAGTCACTCAGCCGTGCCCACATCAGTTCTTCCTCTGGGAAGCCAAGAGTCTCTTCCAACCTCATGACTGCAGAAACGGCCAGAGAAAAGAAGGCTTACCTCTGCCAGCGTCTGGTTCCCGGGGGACAGCCAGAGCAGGGCCGGAGCCCTGGACCTTCCAGGGGGGTTTCCATGTAAATACCAGGTGTGGTGAAACACAGAATAAACACAGCCTGAGACCAGAATGGAACCTTTCATTCACAGAGGGAGAGTCCCGCCAGGGAAGGGGACACTGGGCCTTTGGCATAGCACACACGTGGGAGATGGAGGCCCGGAGGCCGAAAAACCACAGTCCCCACAGACTGCCTTGGATGGGGCCACTGCTGTCCCCTCCTCTCTGTCTGGACAGGGAGAAGCAGTGTTCTGACCAGGACTCTCTTCAGGAATGCAAAACAAGAGAATACAAGCTCAGCTCTGCTTCCCGGGGCAGGAGCAGGAGGGAGAAGAGCAGTAGGATTTCTGGGTAGCCATCACCTGGGTGGTTGGCCTGCACCAGGCCGAGGACTGGGGACGATCTGAGGGTTAAGTTTCCTCCTCCCCACCACCATTCCATATGTTGAAAGTCTGATCCCCAACATGATGGTATTAGGAGACTGGGCCTCTGGGAGATGATTAGCATTGTGGTCCCCCAAAAGTCCCTATGTTCATTCAGGATACTGAGAGGTGAGAAGATTAGATCATGAGAGCTGTGAACTGATCAGACCTTCTAGTCTGAATGGACTGGGTGGTCACTCTAGGCAAGTGGATCATGGCTGGAGGAGCACGATCACGGTGGGGGGTGTGCCCTGGGAAGGTTCATTTTCCCTACAGCCCCTTGCCTTCCTCTGCTTCCTGGTCACCATGAGTGGGCGGCTTTCCTGCACCACGCCCTTCCATGGTGATGTTCTGCCTCACCCTTGGGCCCAGAGCAATGGAGTCCGCCGACCGTGGACTAAATCCGTGAAGCCGTGAGCCAAAATGAACTTGCCCTCCTCTAAGTTGTTCTTGTCGGTTATTTTGGTCACGGTGACCCCAAGCGTACTAGCAATCCGCTCACAAGGGCTCCGCCTTTATGAATGGGGTTAGTGTATTTTTATCAAAGGGACCCCAGAGAGCTCATCTGCCTGGGCCACCAAGTGAGATGCCGTGAGAAGTGCCACCTAGAGCCAGGAAATGGCCCTCACTGGCACCAGAATGTCCCATGCCTTGGTTTTGAACTTCCCAGTCTAGAGAACTGTGAGAGATACCAAGACCGAGAGAGGATGCCAACCTTCCTTTCTGGCTTCCAGCAGAAAATCTTCTGAATCCCTTCCTTGAGCTCTTGAGCTTAATGAAATGTGGGCTGAGGAGACAGATCTGGGGTTGACCAGACTTGGCATGCACCATGAAAGACCTCTGCATTGCCTTCAGAGAACCTTCTTCCAGTAAGAGCTAAGTCATGTTTTCTAGGGGCTTAGGTGAGCGGCCCTGGGATGCAGGGACTTGGGCCTGCGCATGTTTGTCCTTCCCAGCAGTTTCCTATTCCGCCTTCACAATGTCCTAGAACCTGGCCTCTAGTTTAAACTGTTTCCCGTCCCTTTGGAGAATCCAGTGGAAATGAGAAGGCTGTGACTCTTGGTTTCTCTGTGTGCCCTTAAACTCCCAGTAGCGGCATTTAGGGAATACTAGACTCCTCTCATGCCAACTCGAGGAAGCCCATCACCTGTTCTCCGAGAGTTGTGGAAACCATGTCCTTGTTGGGGCCGCGAAGGAGGACCAACCTAGATTCAGATCTTCACTCTGCTGCCTGTCACTGGGTGACATCAACCTCAGTCTCCCCGATTGGGAAATGAGGACAGTCAGGAGCGGACCAGCCCAGGGTGGGCTGCTGGTCTCCGACACCAGTGCGGGCCCCGCGAAGGCCCTGAGGATGCCCGCGCGCGTCCTCGGCGTGGCGCCCGGCCTCCTCGGGCGCCGCGGCTTGGGCGCGCTCCCAGGCGCATTCCTAGCCGGGCAGCCCCTCCTCCCTCGGCCTTGGCTAAGGGGCTGGCGCCTCCCCGCCTCGCCCGAGCTGTCTCGTGCCGGCGGCTGCGGACACTGGTGGCCGCGGGGGCTGTGGGGTCCGGCGCGCCGCGCACCTGGCCCCAAGACTGCTCCTGGCAGCGCGGCGGCCGGGTGGCGCCGATCCCCGCGGGCCGCTCTGCGCCCGGCGCCTCCCGGGTCCCCGCGCGCCTCGCCGCTCCGGGTTCTGCTGGGGCGGCTGCGGCATCGCCGGGACGGGCTGGGCAGGGGAGGCGCTGAGGGATCTCCCTTCCCAGGCAGCGAGGTTCCGATTGGCAAGATGGTGCCCCACTCTTCGCGCGCGCTCTTCCTTCTCCTGCTGCTCCTCGCCTGCCCTGCGTCGCGGGCTTCCCAGGTCAGTGTCCCTGCAGCTCCTCTCCCTGTCCGACTCGCAGGAGAGGCGACGCCGAGGCGGGAGGGATCGGCTTGCCACATTGCACTTGGATGCTCCGGTGGGGGCTTGGAGCGCGTCTTGGGCTGGGCTTCAGTGTTCGGAGAGAGGCGTAGAGTCCCCCATCTGTCATCTCAGATGCGTCTCGGGCCAGGCGCCTGGAGGACCCGGGCGGGTCTATCCCAGCAGTTGGTGCGAACGCATCGGTCCGCTGGGAGAGGGCTCCGCGTGAGAACCGCCGTGGGAGGAAGGTTTCTCCCGGATTTTGGAGACATGGGTCTTCCCTGGGTCTCCAGGAGAGCTCGCGGCCACTCAGTTAGGTTAGTGTCCCCGCCCTCCAACCTCCGACTTTTACATTTCCGACTGGAACATTCTTAGCACCATCACACCTTAACCCCCCCCCCCCCACAGAACTTTCTCAGTCATTTGGCGTTTCCAAGGCAGAAAGCTGGGAAGTTTCTGAGGCCCCCGGTCCGGAACCTTCCAGTCTTCGAACTACATTTTCTTCCTCCCGCATAGGGGCAGCTTGCCGTCTCGTTTTTCTCTTTTTGCAGTTTATGTTTGTTCAAATCCCACTGAATTTGTTTACTTGGTCAGATTCACGTTTACATTAACTCTTAGGAACTGGTTTTTTAAGTCACAAATGCAGATAAAAATGCATCTTATTAAGGTGGACCTGGAATCGCCGAGTTCAGAGCCAGCATCCAGCAGACAAGACTAACTTGGGCTGTCAGAGATTCCTTCCCTCTGCCAGGGGCCTGACCCTGGACAGCCCACCAGCCACCCAGACATTGCCAACAACAGCAAACAGGGCAGCGGTAGGCGGAGGGAAGCCAAGAGGGTAGGCTGAGGGAGGATGCCATCAGGATTCTTCCAGGCCCTCCATCCTCCGAGCAACCTGGAGGTGGGCCACGCCCATTTTGCAAATGAGGGAACTGAGGCCCAAGGAGTCTGTGCACACAGCCAGGAAAGAGTAGTGTAAATCCTGCCTCCCTTGTGAGACTCCAAGCCTTCCTTGCTTGCAGACTCTTACCTGTACTCTTTGCACTGGGACAATATCTTTGGGCCCAGCAGACACACCCTGGGCCACCTAGAAGCCCCCTGGAGTACAGGAAGGGACTCCAGGCAGGGAGAATTTGATTCAGATCAGCCCTGATGATGCTAGTGCCACAGGTGGTGTGTAGGCATCTCAGGAGTCCCTCAGCCACTAGGCAGCCAGAGGCTGGGGCCACAATGAACCATCCCCAGAGTCTCGAACTCTCCTACCAACTTCACAGATAAAAAACAAAATCCGCGTCCTGAGCCCATCCCAGCAGCGCAGGAGGGTGCCCCCTCTCAGGGCTCCCCAGCCCTGGCTGTGGGGGGCAGGGTGTACAATGAGAAGCTTGGAGCCCAGCCCTGCATCCCCTGGTCTTAGCTGCTCGGGCACATGCCTGCCTCCTGAGAGCACCTAGGAAACAGGTGAGACCCAGGCAGCTGTCCCATGTGTGCAGCTGCTGCTGGGGCACTGTGCTCAGGAGAGCTGGTCCTGTCCCGGCCTTGCCACGTCCAGCTGTCTCAGAGTCCTTATCTCTAAAGCTGTAGGAGCACCTGACTCAGAGGCAGGGGAGCCAAAGGGACCGTTCGCAGATGCTCACGTCAGTGTTCACAGGGTCTGCACCCCCGCCCCTCCTTCACTCCAGCCTGCCTGGGCAAGCCTGCGGGTGAGCACAGGGAGGCCTCGGCCCCACGCTTGCTGGAGTAAGCATTACCTGTCTGCGTCTCCTCTTTCAGATCTCTGCTCAGATAAGCACCGTCTGCCAAGGCCTTCCGGGACCCGCTCCCTGTCCCTGCATTTTCTATTATTAGGGGAAGTGGAGGCGGCTTTGCGTAGGTCTGGAGCAGGCATCCCGGGCTGGACAGCCTCCCCACTCTGCTACTGGCTCCCTGGCTTTCCACTGCCTGCCTTTTGTGAGCACCTCTGCCCTGAGTCAGTTTTGCAGGTGTTTTTTGACTGGTTGGTGGAGAGGGGTTGGTTTGCTGGGAGGCAAGAGAGGTCAAGCCACCAGGAGACTCCACACAGGGGGCTGTCTCTCAATGCCGTGCCGTCTTTTCTCAGGAAGAAAACTGGCCTCACTGGGGAGACAGGAGCCACCTTTAACAACCCGGGTACCTCTCCCTCTCCACCCCAGAGGCTCCGGAGAGGGAGCACGGACTCCCAGCCCCTCCTGGCCTGTGAGGTGGAGGTGTTAGGATGTTGCAGAGCTTCCCCCTCCCCAAACCTCTCTGACATGGGTGTGTCCCAGATTCCACCATGGCGGGTTTATTTTTTTGGTCCATCATTTTTTTTGGGGGGGGGGGGTGGTGTATGTACAGGGGATTGAACCCAGGGTGCTTAACCACTGAGCTACATCCCCAGCTCATTTTTTTATTTTTTATTTTGAGACAGCATCTAGTTAAGTTGCTTAAGGGCCTCGCTAAGTTGCTGAGGCTGGTTTTGAACTTGCGATCCTCCTGCCTCAGACTCTTGAGCTGCTGGGATGACAGGTGTGTGCCACTGTGCCCTGCTGCTCCATCACTTTTTACAGTTAAATAAAAACAAAGACTTTAGTGTTCATTTCCATTATTTTAACCATAGGACTATGGCAACCACGCCCCTACAATTAGGATACAGATCAGTTCCCACCCTTCATAGTGCCTCTGAAAAGTCACACCAGGCCAGCCCCTGTGACCATCGACTGTCCTACATCACCTCAGGATCAGCTGCACAGTGTCCTAGCAATAGGATCAAGGCGTGCAAAGCCTTTTGAATTTGCCTTCTTTAACTCAGTGCACCTGAGCATCGCTGTGTCCTGGGTCCCTCTGTAGGCATGGAAGGTGTCTAGCTCACCCGCTGCACAGCGCCTGCCCACGGTGCCATTTCCAGTGTGGTCAGTTGTGAGTGGAGCTGCCGTGAACATTCGCATACAGCTTTTAGTGTGACTGTAAGTTTCCATTTCTCTTGGGAAACACTTAGGAGTGGAATTGCTGGGTCATTTACATTCCCACCAGCAGTGCCTGAAACGCCCAGTGCAGGTGGGGGTTGGCCTGGCATGCCTGAGACCTGGGTTCAAAACGAGAAAAAAAGACCCTGCTGCTTTGCGTCCTCGTCAGCACTATTGTCAGGTCTGTTCGCTTTTCCCGAGCCAGTAGGAACGTAGTAGTGTCTTGCTGTGGTTTTTGTTTCCCCAATGATTAATTATAGGGAGCATTTTTCATTTCATGTGCTTATTTGCCTTGTGAGCCGTCTGTTGGGTGAAACACCTGTTCAAGCTTTTGTTGTTGCTCAGGCTGGCTCTAAGTCCTAGCTTCAAGTGACTCTCCTGCTCCATTTCCATGTGACTTGGTCTACAGGCATGCATCACTGTGCCCAGCTTGCCCCTTTATTTTTTGTACCAAGGTCTGAACCCAGGGGCATTTAACCACTGAGCCACATCCCCAAACCTTTATTATATCTTATTTAGAGACAGGGTCTCACTAAGCTGCTGAGGGCCTTGCTAAGTTGCTGAAGTTGGCTTTGAACTCGAGACCCACCTGCCTCAGACTCCTGAGCTGCTGGAATTACAGGGGTGTGCCACCCCTTTATTTTTATTTTCTTTCTTTTTCTTTTTCTTTTCTTTTTTTCTTTTTGGTGCTGGGGATCGAACCCACGGCCTTGTGCTTATAAGGCAAGCACTCTTCCGACTGAGCTATCTCCCCAGCCCCCCTTTATTTTCTAGAATAAAGATTTTAAGTTTTAACAAAGCCCTAGTTATTAATTTTTTTTATTTTTATGGATCAGGTTTTTGATGGTCAAGTTCAAGAACTCTTGACCTAAGGTCAGGAAAATTTTCTTCTAAAATGTTTATAGCTTTGCATTTTTACTATGATCCATTTTTAGTGACTTTTTTGTTGTTGTACTAGAGATTGAACTTAGGGGTGCTTAACCACTGAGCCACATCCCCAGCACTTTTTTGTATTTTATTTAGAGACAGGATCTCGATGAGTTGCTTAGGGCCTCACTAAGTTGCTGAGACTGGCTTTGAACTTGCAATCCTCCTGCCTTAGCCTCTCAAACTGCTGAGATTACAAGTGTGCACCACTGCACCTGGCTTTTAGTGCTTTTTAAAACTAACAGGTGAGGTGTATATGGATATTTGCTCGTTCCAGTATGATTTGTAGAAAGATTGTTGAATTCCCATTGAATCTTCTCAGCAACTTGGTCAGAAATCAATTCATCATACACGTATGAGAATATTTATGACTATAACCTTATTCATGGAGAAGGTAAGTCCTCCAGCTTTATCATTCCTTTTCAAAAACATCTGGCTATCCTAGTTTCTCTGCCTTTTCAATAAAATTTTAGAATCAACTCATCTGGGGCCTGGGGTTGTGGCTCAGTGGTAATGTGCCTGCCTAGCATGTGTGAGGCACTGGGTCTGATCCTTGGCACCACATAAAAATAAATATATGAAATAAAGGCATTGTGTCCATCCACAACTGAGAAATATTTTTTATAAAAGAATCACCTCATCTGTATCTACAAAAGTCCTACTGAAATTTTTATTGCTATTCCAATAAATACAGAATATTCTCTCAATTAGGAGAAAATCAACATCTTAAGAATATTACATCTTCCACAGTTGTGAACACAGATGTCTATTTAGATTTTATTTGATTTGTTCCATCAGAGCCATCAGAGATTTTTTTTGCTTTTAACTCAAACATGTTTCATCAGAATTATTGCTTATTTTATTTTTGAAGTTATTTTAAATGGGATTTAATTTCCAATTGTGTGTTTCTAGAAGAAGCAAATCCAGCAGGTTTTCCTGTGTTGCCCTTATGCCTTACGACCTTGTGGAACTCACTTATCAGTTATAGGGAATTTTTTTGTAGATTTCCTCATTTTTTAAATGTATACAATCATATTATCTGTGAATAGTGGTGGTTTGATGTTCCTTCTACTATATTCTGTGTCATTTATTTATTTATTCAGTCTTATGACATGAACTAAGACTTTCAGTGCCACATTTAGGAGGAGCGTGGACAACCCCCCCCCCTTTTTTTTTTTTTATACTAGGGCGCTGTACCACTGAGTGAATCCTCAGTCCTTTGTACTTTGTATTTTGAGACAGGGTCTGGCGAAGCTGCCCAGCCTGACCTTGAACTTGCAGGCCTCCTGTCTCAGCCTCCCAAACAGCGAGGATTACAGGCATGTGCCGCTGCACACAGCCACAGCCACCCCACATTTCTAAACGGTTGGTCTCCTGTGGCGACCATGGATGGACACCTTCCATGTTCACTTCCGGGGTCCTGAACCTTTGAGCTGTCCATGGTGGCGCCTGCCCTGTGTCGTAGGGGGATTCTGCTGTGGCCTGAAAGTGCTGGTTGCCTGTGGTTGCGAGCAGGCCAGCAGAGGAGGAGGCTGAGGCAGATGACCTGGTGTGCTCTCTCCTACTGACTCACCGTCCACTGACTTCCCAGGGAAAACCAGTGGCTCCTGCCAGAGCAGGATCGTGACCTATTCCCCAATCTGAGGACGAATGAGACGAGGAAGGGTGGCAGAATGGGGCCCACATGCCCCGTGGCCTGGACCTGGCCCTGGACTTGACCCATCAGTAGCGACTGATGGCGACTTGGTCAGGCTGCCAGGACCGCCAGGAGTGTGGTTGGGATAGACTGTCAGTCACTCAGGAGCTCAGCTCTGATGAGGGGCGTCTGTGTGGTCATGGCACCAGGAGGGACTTGATCTCTAATCTGTGTAGGTGAGCTGGAGCCTTGGAGTCTGTGGCTTGCGCAGAGCTAAGGCGGATACGTTGTGAAACAAATATGCGTTGCCCACGGTGACCCTGGCCCTGGGAACACAACAGAAAAGGACCTTAATTTTGGTTTTTAAAGGGCAGCTCAGCATGGTCCACTGCTGAGAGAGGCCTGGCGAGGTGAGCATGGTGCCTGGACCAGGGCTCACGGGCAGCAGGAAGCGAGAGGGCGGGGGCTTCGGATCGGAAGAGCAGAGATCGCCCTGACCACGTTCCATTCAAATGAGCACCCAGTGTATGCTGGGGTCCCATACTCCGCGACGAGGTTCTGGTTCTCTGAGACTTATTTTCTGCTCAGGGGTTGCACAGGCCAGGAGAGAGGTGGCTGGAGGGGCATCAGGAGACAGAGGACCAGGACCCTCTCTGCAGGAGGCACACTGGGGTCCGAGTCCTGGCCATGTCACTGTAGCCAAGAGATGTTCTGCCTCCTCCCCTGCAGAGTGGGCACGACCGTGGCTCCCAGGTCCTGGGCTGCCCTGAGCATTAATGAACCACACGTGTGACATGTGGTTTGAGTGCTGGCTCTTGGTTCCCACTATGACTGTCATCGCTCCAGTGACTGTTTTAGGACACAGACAAGAAGGAACAGGGGTGTGAATATAGAAACATGAGCAGCCAGCGTGGTAGAACTCAAAATGCTCCAAGCACTCCAGGGCTCAGAGCCCAAAGGGGAGGCTCCAAGGGTGACTCTGCGTCAACTTGTCTAAGCCTTGGTGTCCTGGGTTTGGTTGACACCAGCGTGGCTGTAAGCCTTAAATCAGTAGCCTTTAAATGAAAGAGATCACCCTCATGGTAACACAGGTGGGCCTCCTGAGAAGAAGCAGCCGCCGCTCCCCAAGAAGGAAGGCTGCCAGCCCTCCAGCTGTGGGCCGGTTCCTTTGCTCCCCTCTGTCTCTCTCTGTGGTTTGTGGCATGTGTTCAATGTGTGTTACACACTGCACATATTTACATGATGGGTGTCACATGTGGGTTACATATGGCATCTATATGAAGCAGACGTGTCGTGACTTCTGTTGTGTGTATTCCTACCGTCTGGGCTTCTCTCCAGCACCCTGGCTAAGGCGAGGGCCCTGGGCCGCCCCACTAGTGAAGCTCTCTCACTTCCGCCATGCATCCGCTTTCCCTGCGCTCCTGCGTGGGTGCTGGGGGTCACTGGGACGAGGGAGCTGAGGAGCTGTAACCCGCCTCCGGCTTGGCCTCAAATAAAAATCAGCCCTGGAGAAAGCCACGCCCCCTGGGTGAGACTCAGGGCGCGTCAGGCCCTGGCTAGCAGGCGCACATCTGGCAGCGGGCGCTTCCACGGACCTGAAGACATCAAAACATCGGGGTTGCCCTTAGCAACACGCTGACCTCACGCATAGCTGTGGCTTAGGCAGCCCCTCCGAGTCCGAGGGGTCATCTGTGGCCATCTGAGGTCCTGGGCTTTTCTACCGCAGGGGAGACCAAGCCTGACACTGTGAAGGAGACCCTCTGGAGCCACCTCCCCACCCGCCCCCAAGCACCCCCGTGGGCCTTCCGTGCCCCTCAGGGCCACGAGAGCAGGCTCCAGGTCTTGAACTTCACTTGCGAACTCAGTTCCAACCGCACAGGCCCTGGCTGGGACGGGAAAGGTCAAGCCTACCAGGCTGGGTGTGGGGCCGGGGGAGCCGGGTGCCACCATGGTCTTTGGCTACGTCCACCCCTGGCCTGCAGGTGGGGTCTCAGGGTCTGTCGTTCCTCTCCTGGGGCTGGTTAGTTCTCACTGCAGGGGGCGCGTGAGCTCTGAGGAGGCTTCCAGGATCTTCTGGAGTGAATATTGTGGGACTGGACGGGGGAGGATGGACTAGGAGTCTCCTGAGGAGGGTGCTAGATGGAGTGTTTGGGGGCCTCCATGCTCCCCAGGGCCTCAGAAGCCCCCCACAGCTCAGCACTGACCTGCATCTTCCAGAGCCTTCTATGTCACCTCCGCCCAGCCTGGGGAGAGCCGCGTGGGTGATGCCCGCTGTTACTTCTCTAACTGGTGCGCATACTGCACACACTCACCGTGCGGGTCCGACCAGACACCCGCCGTTTGGAGTTTCATACCAGAGATGGCACATCTTGACCTTTTCCTCCCCAAAGACGGAAGAATTCACTGAATGTCTTTCCTTGATCCCGTTTCAAATAAGTTACTACTTCAAAGAAATGGAGGCTATTCTTCATTGTTTATTGTCCATGGCAAAAGCCAGAGAAGGAGCCAAATCTTGAAGGAACGGAAACTTTTTGAGGGGATCTCTTTAGGGAAAAGATTAGAGGGAAGAGGTCCTGTAAGAGGCCGTGGGAGCGAGACCCAATGTGAGACCTTCAAGGTGACAGCCCCCTGGGTGCAGCCCCCTCCAGGTTGTGGGGTCCTCCCTGACCAGGGGTTGACCTTGGCCTGGTCACAGCCCTGGTGAGCCTTCCCACCAGGGCAGGGGTCTGCTCTGCTCTGGAGCCGGAAGTAGTTGTTTTACAGTTGGGGTTTGAGACCCTGTGTTGGAAAGGGACTCCCCAGGGCGACAGGCAGATGCGCTGCAGCCTGTACCCCCGCCCCTCGCAGCCCCCTGGGGCTGACCCCAGCAGGGCTGCGGAGGCCATGAAGGCAGTGGCTTGCTCTGGAGCAGCAGCTCCTCATGGCTCAGAGGGACGCTGGCAGCAGGCATGGGAGGGAAGGAGTCATGGACACACAGGAGCAGAAGCAAGGCCCAGGCTGGTGGGTTGCTCTGCTCAGCGACAGGACGTCACCATCATGCCAGCACAGAGGAGAAAGAGCTGAAGCAGAACCGGCGCACGGTCCCCACTGCCCCCCGCACCAATGCTGGAACCCAGTGAAACACTAACAGGTTTTCTCTGGTCGTAGGACAGGTTCTTTGTTTTGATGTGTTTTCCTGTTTTGCACTTGATCTTAACCCAGATCCTGGAGCCTCTGGACTTCCCTCAGCAAGGGGACCTGCGGCCCTTCCGTGTCCCCGCTCGCCTGGGGTGCTGCTGAGTTTGCTTGGTCATGAAGGTTTTTAAGATTTTCCAGTTGCAGCCGAGGACATGAGTATGTCTCACCCCTAATGGCCATCTCCAGGAAAGCAGCTGGCGTCCCTGGAAACAGCTGTGCCTGGAGCCAGGGGCACTGAGGTTGGAGACACTGGCTGCGCGTCCCTCTTTCCCTCCATGTTTTGGAGTGTACCTCACTGCCCAGGTTGTGGGCAGTGTGCTTGCTCTTCCCAGCAGAGCCCTTGACACTGAGTTCTCTATGCTTCAAGACGGAGTCCTTCCACGTCCACCAGGGCAGTGAGCCCTCTCCCAGCTGTCGGGGCCTTGGCCAGCGGGAGCCGAGAGGCAGCTGCCTGCTGCTCAGCAGGGCGAGGGTGTTCCTCCACTGGCTTCCCTGCCCCCACTGCCCAACCTCATGTGCACACGGGTTAGACTCTGCCGTGGGGTATCGTGGACCAGGCGTGTCACTCCTTCATGCCAATTCACCAATAAGGCCATTCATCACACGGGGGCGTGTGAGAACCAAAGAGACAGCCCACCAGGCGTCGGGAGGTCGCAGGGGCAGGGGCAGCTCTGCTGCTCCTTAGCCACACCACCTGGGCTGAGCTTGCTTGACTCAGCCTCCCTGTCATTGAGGAGATGGAGACAAACGGCCTGGCAATAACAAACCCACATGGAGACTGCCTTCTCCCAGGGTCGCTGCCAGCTGGTGGGCGCGCTGCTCTTTCTGAAGAACTTAGGTGTTGGTAAGCTTGAGGTCCTTCACAGACAACTGACGTACAACCACGGAAACACCCAAAAGCAGCCCTTTTCTCTGTAGGAGGGAGGTGATGTGGGAACTCGGGGCTGGGCAGGTGGGGAATGCAGGAGGTCGTAGTCAGTGCCCTGCAGGGAAGGACTGGGGGTGGGGGAGCAAACGAAACTTCTATTCCCAGCAAGGCACAGGAGGCCGGGCCTCATCAGGCCCTGATATGGTGGGGCCAGGAGCCCCTCTGGATTAATGAGTTCCAGGGGCCGTTGGCAACACAACTTTGACAAAAGCGTCCATTGAAACTGGCCATGAGTCATCTGCCTGGTGAGAGCAGCAGGGTGCAGCGGCCTGGCAGCCTCCCTGGGACAGCAGCATAGCTGCATCCACGTGTCCACCATGGTGGTGTTCGGTGGGCAAGGCTGGCAGCCTCCCAGGCAGTAGAGGCCTCATGCCACTCAGAAACCAGTGGCCCAGATGCCAGGCCCCCCACTCAACCTGACTCACCCTCCCGGTCTCTCTCCCACATCCCACAGACTGAGGCAGGAGGATCCTGAGTTCAAAGCCAGCCTCAGCAACTTAGCAAGGTTCTAAGCAACTTAGTGAGAACCTGTCTCTCAATAAATTTTAAAAAAATTAAAAGGGCTGGGCATGTGGCTCAGTGAGTAAGCCCCCTGGGTGCAATCTCTGGTACAAAAGGAAAAAATGTATATATCAAAACTGGATGTTGACTTTCATGGAATGCCTCTTTAACTGTATTGAGTTTTTTCTTATTTTCCCTGGTGTACTCACACACACACACACACACACACACACACACACATGCAGATGCATCCATACTTTTTTCTGTGGTACTGGAACTTGAACCCAGTACCTTGCATACAGTAGGCAAGGATTCTACCACTGAGCTACATCCTCAGCCCTTTTTCCTGTTTTTGAGACAGGGTCTTATGAAGTTGCTGAGGCTGGGTTGGAACTTGTGATCCTCCTGCCTCAGCCTCTCCAGCCGCTGGGGTTACAGGTGTCCTGGCCCTCACTCGGTTTTTGTTAAGAGGTGAACTGGGCTTTGATACATGTGCATGGGGGTGTCCTATGGTTCCCGAACCGGGCAGATGTTGCTGTCCAGCAGGAGCACTGGGCAGAGAGGGCACCTCAGGAGGCCACTTCCAGATGGTGTTTAACCAGCAACGTGTGGACCCTGTGTCTGAGGATGTCTGGAAGCCCAGAGCCAGCACCGAGTCTGAGCCCGTCCTGATGGGTGGTGGGCTCTTCTCTTCCCAGAACTGCCTCAGCAAACAGCAGCTCCTCTCAGCCATCCGCCAGCTGCAGCAGATGCTGAAGGGCCAGGAGACCCGCTTCGCGGAGGGCATCCGCCACATGAAGAGCCGGCTGGCCGCGCTGCAGAACTCTGTGAGCAGGGTGGCCTCAGATGCGCCCCCAGGTGGGTCCCCAGGTCAGCACCGCTGGGGCCTAGGACCCACTCAAGCGCAGGGCCCGCAGTCCTGTCCCCTGGCGAGCCCTGGACCGCCCTCCCTCCTCCCTGCCTCGCTTCCCTCAGGGGCACATCTAAACCCTGCACTAAAACGTCCACTGTCTCCCCCAGCCTCCCCCCTCTTTCCTCTTGCACCCTCATTCTGGGCTCCACAGCCACCATGCTCCCTGCGACCCTGCAGAATTGCCACAGGTGCCACTTTCCCGTCCCTGGGAGAGCAATGGGCTCGGGTTTTTCTTTTTTTTCATTTAACGAACATTTATTTTAAGTACGGGGATGGAGCTCCGGGCCTCGCACAGGCGAGGCAGGCGCTACCGCCGAGCTTCGCCCGCCATCCTTCACCGCTGCTCTCTGCAGTTTTAAGTTCACCGCTCAGTTGCCGGGAAAGCGCGGGAGCGCGTCCCCGCCGCGCATGCGCACGCCCCTCAGCCCGCCGGCTCGGGCGCTGCGCTGGCTGGGGGCTGGCTCCACGCTCCAGGAGGGACGCGGCCGCGGGTCTGTGGAGGGGGCAGTCCTCCCTCTGCGCCGGCGCGCGTGCTCCTGGGTGAGCCGGCGCGGTCCTCCAGGCTCAGGCCAGAGGCCGGCGGGTGGGTCCGTGCCCTCAGGACCCGGGGCGGGGCCGGCACCGCAGTGGCACCTGCTCGCCGCAGGCGCGCCCACGCGGGGCTTCCCTGCTGCGGGAGGCGGGCTTCCCGGGAAGCGGCGGCCTTTCCGCTGTGCAGAGGCTGTGCAGCGAAGCCAGAGGCTCAGCGCAGCGCCCCCGGCTTCCCGGGACTGCGGGGAACCTGCCAATCCTCCCACTGCCAAGGCACGGTGAGCCCCCGCCCTCAGTGGGTTCCACACCCCAACTTCACGGGGCAGAAAGGGCGTCCTTCCTCCCTCCAAGCGGGGAAACTGAGGCCAAAATAAATGGGTTAGCAGCCTCAGGTCCTCGATCCAGTGATTTTACTTTGTCCTGCTGAAGGCTGGACTCCACAGAGCCTGTTTCACGCGATCGCAAGGAACTGCCTGCAGGGAACACTTTATAAATACAAAGCGCCCTGCCCCAGGGGACGCAGCTCTGATGACTTCATGGGTCCCCTCGTCCCCAGCTTGGGGATTTCTTCCCTGAGCCAGGTTAGGTTTTTTTAAAGTGGCAAGTTCTCTTTGTAAAAAGTTGCCGGCATGTACTGTGTGTCTTACAGTATGTGTGTTGGATGCAGTGCTGGGTGCGGGGCCAACCCGGTGACAACTCCTTCAGGATCCTGCTGCTGGGGGTCCCAGTGGCTGTACCTTGGGAAGGCCAGACACTTGCCCCAGATCCAATGGCCAGTCCTGGGGAAATCATCTTCTGCTTTTTTGTGGGGACCTGGGCATTTGCTGGGAGCCAGCAAGAACCATTGATGGTCTTGCTCTCTGGCAGCCAAACCATGTATCGCCCTGTCTTCCCAGCAGATCAGTCTCAGGGCTCAGCCAGGTCGGCTGTCGCTAAGCTGCTGAGATTACTCACCTGCTGACCTCATTCCTTGCACAGTAACCTCATTCCAAAAGGTGCAGGGAGCTCATGTGGCCCAGTAGGCTCACTAGGACATGCTCATACAGTGACCCAGTGAATCAGCCCAAGGGCTCCTCCTATCCCCACTAGAGCAGTGGCCTTCAGCTCCCCTGGGGGAAGTGATTGCTGATTGATTTTTACCTAATTGGAATCCATTCCTTCCTTCCACCCACGTTTATTGAGCAACTGCCATGTGCCAGATACTATCCAATCTGTTTAGGGGCGATTTACCTGTCAGTGGCTCCTGCAGGTCATTTTTATTTCTTGAGGGTTTCGTTTTGCTTTTTTTTTTTTTCTTCAGGACTGGAGATTGAACCCAGAGGTTCTTTTTTTTTTTTTTTTTTTAACAGCAATTTTTCCACTGTTTTTTCTTTTTTTTAATTTTTTTAAGATGTGGACAGATCTTTATTTTATTCATTTATTTACATGTGGTGCTGAGACTCGAACCCAGGGCCTCACACATGCCAGGCAGGCGCTCTGCCACTGAGCCACAGCCCCAGCTCCCAGAGGTTCTTTATCACGGGACGATACCCCACATCTCTTTATTCTTTATTTTGAGGGTCTCAGTCACTTGTCCAGGCTGGCCTTGAGCCTGGGATCCTCCTGCCTCAGCCTCCTAAGTCACTGAGATGCAGGCGTGTACCTCCACGTCTGGCTCTTTCATGAGGTTTTTAAAGATTTCTTGTTACCAAAGAGATCCTACTCCTTTTCCCCCTAAAATAGCATCACTTTTTTCTGCATGATAAAGTTATTTAAAATGACTGTGAGGTCATTTGTCAGGCTTGGGCAGCACCCTGTGGGCCTGCCGGTGTCTGGACCTAAGCTCCCTCCTCTTCCTTTGGAGTTTTCACTTCTTGCAGCTTCTTTACAGGCAGCCGCTGCCAGGAACTCCCCGTTAAGCAGGGACCCCTGCGTTCCAGCGGTCAGCTGCTACCCGCCTGCCCCTCCAGGCTGCCATGGCTGCTCCGTGAACAACCCTCTCCAGGTCTGGCCCAGGCGGGGCACCAGGGCAAAGCTGCGGTGACAAGTCTGAACCCTCTGGGCTTCTCGAGGACTGAGCTTTGTCTGTCCTGGTCGTCGATATAACCCACGTGTCCAACCTAGTGCCTGGTGCACAGGGAGAGCCCAATACCACGTGTTTTATCCATTCGCTTGTTCCGGAATCTCTTACAGATCCTTCACTAGTGCCAGGGTCAGTGCAGATGCCGGGGACAGAGCAGGGACGCAGGCCAGCCTGCATTCTGACAGAGAACACAGACTGCAAAGGTGGGAACAACCCAGCCACGGAGGACATTCGGATGGTGGCAGATCTAAGGAGGAAGTCAGGGGAGCTGCGGGGCAGAGGTGCCCTGGAGGTCGTGGCTGACGATGGTGGCCAGGGCGCACTCTGAGGAGTGGCAGCATTTGAGTAGCGACCTGAAAAGCAAGAAGGAGCCACAGCTGGGAGAAGTTCTGTAGGACATTCCAGGCAGAGAGAAGAGCGGAGGCTCAGGCCTGGAGAAGGGGCGGAACCCACATTCCAGGCAGAGAGAAGAGCGGAGGCTCAGGCCTGGAGAAGGGGCGGAACCCAGCCTGTTCAGGACTTAAGAAAAGCCAGTGAAGCCAGGTGCAGTGGCGCACGTCTGTAATCCCAGTGGCTTAGGAGGCTGAGGCAGGAGGATCGCAAGTTCGAGGCCAGCCTCAGCAACTTATTGAGTCCCTAAGTGACTTAGTGAGAGCCTGTCTCAAAAATAAAATAAAATAAAATAAAATAAATTAAAAAGGCTGGGTATATGGCTCAGTGGTTAAATGCCACTGGGTCCAATCCCTGGTATAAAAAAGAAAGAAGGAAACCTGTGAGCTGGAGCTCCCTCAAGCAAGGCAGTGAGTGAGTGGCAGTGAGGGGGTGGGGCGGTCACAGCAGGCGGTGGCTGGCCCTCTCTGTGGGCTCCCAGGCCCATCGTGCACACTGGGTGTCTCTGAGCCCTGTCCCCACCTTTCATCCCGCAGGCCTCCCAAGAACTGCCGAGACTGGATGAGAGCTAGCGTCTGGAGTGCCCTCAGAGGACACTCTCAGAGGGCCACCTCCTGTAAGCCAGGGAGACGTCTCTTGGCGGTGGCTGGGAGCAGGGTTCCTCATCCTTCCTTTTCTCCTTACAGTTTCCTGCCCAGCTCTGAACGCCCCACCAGACGGCAGGAAGTTCGGAAGCAAGTTCTTGGTAGATCATGAAGTCCATTTTACCTGCAACCCTGGGTTCCGGCTGGTCGGGCCCAGCAGCGTGGTGTGTCTTCCCAATGGCACCTGGACTGGGGAGCAGCCCCACTGCAGAGGTATGCCCCTCAACATGCTGGCCTGGGTGCCTGGGCGCGCGCACAGCATGGGTCTGCTGGATAGGAAGGGTCGTTCCGTGGGACTTTCTGCCTGATTCTTTAATCATTCCTGGACCACAGAACAGGGGTAACAGGTCTGATCCGTGACATTGGCTCCAGGATCTCTCCGCGTGAGTTTGCCAAACCCTCAGAACAAGGTCATTTCATCTTGCTTACAGGGAACTGAGACCTTGAGGTAAGGTCACACAGCTGGGGACTCTCTGACCTGAGTCTTTGTTCCTCTTATCAATGTGAGGGCAAGAAGCCACCTGTGCTTGAGGAGAAGGACAAGAGGAAGGCACTGCAGCGGCTGCCCTGTTCTGGGGCTGCAGTCTGCTGTGACGCTGTGATGCTGCAGGAGTTCTCTGGGGCCAAGGAAACCCCTCCGGTGTCCTTGTGTCTGTAGACAGGCTTGGGAGAGGGCTTTGGGGTATGGAAAAGTAGTTTGTGCTAGTTTGAAAACAGAACTTCTTGATATAGAGAAAAATGAGACTTGGAATGTATAACTTGTTGGTTTTCCAAAAATCATCTGGGTGCTGTGGTGCACGCCTGTAATCCCAGTCACTCGGGAGGCTGAGGCAGGACGATCGCGAGTTCAAAGCCAGCCTCAGCAACTTAGTGGGACCCTAAGCAATTCATCCAGACCCCGTCTCTACATAAGATAAAATAAAGAAAAAAGGGGGACTGGGGATGTGGCTCAGTGGTTAAGAGCCCCTGAGTTCAATCCCCCGTTTAAAAAAGTTTAAAAAAAAAATCTACAGTCAAAAAAATTATGGATCAGTCATTTTCAGACATTCATGGGACATCAGAATGTCCATGATTTAGTTAGCCAAAGAGTTGGAGGGGAGACATAAATTTTACATAACAAAATTGGAGGACTTTCTGCTGTTTTCTGTGTGGTGAGTTTCTGTGTTGCTGTTGTGTGCGTGTTTGAGACGAGGTCTCACTTTTCGCCCTGGCTGGCCTGGAATCCCTGGGCTCAAGTGCTCCTCCTCAGGTTGAGTTGCAGACCCCAGTGGTTTCTTCCTCTGTCCACTCAGCACTGTGAGACCCCATGTGGGGAGCCACCTGCAGCCTGGTGCTCTGAGTGTGCCCCATGTCCACCTGGGCGGGGCCCTGCCCTAGACGTCCGATGGCCGTCAGCCTGCACCCTGTGGTGCTGACGAGCCCTCTCCTCTCCCCACTTGGTCTCTGGCTGAGTACCTGTGGCCAGAGTTGGGGTGCTGGCTGCAAACTCACCCTCCAACTGCACCCTAACTGCTCCAGGGGCAGCCTGCCCAGCAGCTGCAGCAGAAGCTCCTTACCCCGGGGCTGTTTTTCATGGTTAGGAAGTTAGTGCAGGACACTGCTTTTTGATTTAGAGGTAGGACTCACACGTATGATTGGAAATCATTCTAGAGATCAGTGAATGCTCCAGTCAGCCTTGTCAAGATGGCGGGACGTGCATCGAAGGCGTCAGTCAGCACAGGTGCATCTGTCCCCCAGGAAGGACTGGGAGTCACTGTCAGCATCAGGCTCAGACTGGTATGTAGCTCTCGTGGGCTGGTGGCACTGCTCCACTGCAGGGAGGTGAGGACCCTCCTCACGGTCACCAAGCACACATGTGTCAGGAGCTCAGTGCCCCCCCAGAGAATTGGCCCTTTCCTTCTGGTGGATATCCATATTCCCTCCAGTTCCCTAGGGTGGCCGCTCTTTCATGTAACCCAGTAACTCCCCGGTGGGAACGTGGTGGGGCGGTGGCACTGTGGCCACTTTGGCTCCATTGGCATTTCTTCAGCCAGCAGAAGCCTTTCCGTCAAACATTCCTTCACATCCTAAAAAATGAGCAGTTACTGATGTAGTTCAAACTACTAAAAGCTCAATCAGCAGACATTTGAGTAGCAAGTCCCAATAAATTCCCAGCCAGAGTTCTCAGGAGCCACATAGTGGCTGGTTTTGCACATGGCAAGAAAACCTCATGACAGGGACCTGTGGAGAATGGACAGGGTCTCTACACTCTGCTCAATCAAGACTTCTATTAAAAAAAAAGTCCAACCCAAAGATGTCCTGTTCCTTTGCCAGAAAACCTGGCATGTTCTGTGTGGGTGTCTTTGTGTGGGGGATCTCTGTGGGGGAAGGGCACTGGTGGATGGTGTCCAGTCAGTACTTGATGTCCTCCCACTGGACCCAGCCCAAGGTCAGGTTTGAATGCGGCCCCCAGGGATTTGCCTCTCACTGTGCCTGGACTGGGCTCGGGAGTCAGCCTGCCAGGTGCTTCCTCCCGGGGAGCCCAGGGCCCCTGTAACTCCCGTCCTGGGACTGATTTCTGCGGAGACGGGGGAGGCAGAGGTTTCTTGGCAGCCCCACTGCCTCTATTTACAAACCAGAGGAGAAAAGAAACAACCATCACCCCAATTATGCTGGTCATGGTCACTGAACGTTCTACCCACCCACCCCTTGTTGAGGTTTTTTTCTGCTGAGGGACCTTCAGGCCATTGGTCCCTCAGGTCCAGTGGCCACTATGAAGTATCTGTATGACTGGAATCCTTACCAGGAAGGGGAAAGAGGCAGTTAGTAGGTACCTCTGAAGCCAGCTCTTGTTCTTACAGTGTCCATGAATGGCCAGCAGATGCCTGAGCTCTTGCTCACCTGCCCTGAGCCTAGAACCTTCTTTACCTTCCCTTCAGGGGGCCTGTGTCTTCCCAGCTCCCTAGGGGGAGCCTCTCCAATTACATTTTTTTTTTTTTAAGACAGGTCTCACTATATTGCCAGGCTGGCCTTGAACTCCTGGACTCAAGTGAGCCTCCTGCCTGTTTCAGCCTCCCAAGTAGCCAGAACTACAGGCATGCACACCAATTACTTTTAAAAAAATCCATTCACCTTATTTTAATTTTGGTAAAGTATAAATGACATTTGCCATTTTCATCATTTTTAAGTGGACGGGTTTCAGTGACATTAAACACGTTCACACGGTGTTGCTGCCGTCGCCAGCCAGCCATGTCCAGAGCTCTATCACCGGGCAGAACTGGAATTCTGTGACGCGCTCCCACGTCCGCCGCCAGCCCCGTCCCCGACGTTCTCCCCTGTGCCCTGGGCAGCAGGGTGTCCCCTGTGAGTGAAGTCACCGCCTAGGTCGTCCTGTGCCTCCCAGGAGTCCCCCATTACTACATAAGTGCTCCAAATTCTTTAAAAACCTTCAAAAATAACATTTTCCTGATTAGAAAAGCAATCTTTTTGGTAACACGTACACACACCCCAGAAAGTAGGAGCCCAGGGTTTTAAACTCCAGCGGTCACTGTCGTCCTTGGGGGGCTAAGTGTTCTTTAAAAGGAAGGGGGACTTAGCACCTGGCGGGCCTTGGCGGGGGCAGGTCAGTGGCCTGCGTCTGCACGCGACATCGGGCGCGCCTTTCCTTCTCTACGGCAGAGGACGCGCCGGGGAAGGGCCGCGCCGGGGCTCGGTGCTGCTCCCGGGCGCTCAGCAGGGCTGGGCCCGCGACAGGTGCACCGGCCGGCACTGAGGAGTCTCGTCTTTCCCCGCAGCGACCCCCGAGGAGGAGGACCAGGGCGACGTGGCCGGCGACCCCGCCTTCAGCCGCGCGCCGCGCTGTGCGCAGGTGGAGCGGGCGCAGCACTGCAGCTGCGAGGCGGGCTTCCACCTGAGCGCGGCAGCAGGCCGCAGCGTCTGCCAGGGTAGGCGCGGCTCTGCCTGAACGGCGTGGGACAGGGGCGGGGCTCCCGCGAGGCCCGCCCCCCGGAGGGGGAGGGGCGGGGCGTGCCGGGTCCCCCGGGCTTGGCCTGACCGCACCGCCGACCTTCGCCAGCCTCGCCCGGTTACCGAAGTTCCTTCCCCAGACCACTCAAGTCACAAGTTCAAGTCTGAAACTGGGTCACTGGATGCTCATGGGCTCATTTTACAGCAGCAGAAAGGAGACCCTTTACTCCAAAGATGAGGGGCTCTGGGATGGGGCTGTGAACTCTTGGTGGGGGTGAGCGGTGAGGAGCCATTTGCCACCCTACAGGGTCTCCCAGTGAGTCCGCAGCCTTACGCAGACCTCCAGGGTCTGGCACGTCAGGTCCCTCTCTCCCCTTCCAGCCCCATGGCTCTGCAGAGGGGGAGCGGGCCTGCTCCTCGCCCCGTGCTCTGCTGGGGCCTGGGCTCCGCAGCTGCCCCAAGCCAGCAATACCTCAGCTGCCAGAGAATGGGCCATCCTGGGTGGTGGCTCCTGAAGCAGTGGGCACTTCTTTCCCCAGATGTGAACGAGTGTGAACTCTACGGGCAGGAGGGGCGCCCGCGGCTCTGCATGCACGCCTGTGTCAACACCCCGGGCTCCTACCGCTGCTCCTGCCCTGGTGGATACCGCACCCTGGCCGACGGGAAGACCTGTGAGGGTGAGTGAGACTGCAGCAGGCTAGTGACCACGGGCCTAGACAGTAGTACCATCTGCACCTGGTCACCAGTTGCCGCTGCCACTCATCCTTCCCCCGACCTCACAACCAGGAGTCCCCCTTAGGGAAGTCAGTGTCTCCCGTCCATTTGATCTTTAACAACACCAACAAAAGGGCCTCTCAAACCAGAGGAAATGAGCTGCTTAGCCATCCTAGAAAGTGGTCTCTTCTGACCTTGTGGGAGTAACTTTTTCAAGGTTGGGTCATTTCCACCCACTTAGCAGTGCCTTCAGCTGGGGCTGGACCCAGAGGCAGAACAGCCAGTCGGTCACTTCTGATGTGCAGTCTGGAGAAACCCATGAGATTCCAGGGCTCTGTGTGAGTTCTGCAAGGCCACCCCTAAAAGGCACAGTACCTTCCAGTCACTATACCTTAGTGAGGCCAGACCCACAACGCTGGCCATGATCAGGAAGGAGGAATGCCCAGGAACTGCCCCGGAAGAGGCTCGCAGGGGACATGGAGGATGCCGAGGGCTGGGCCCAGACGGCTGCGGGCAGGGATCCTGCGGAGGGGCAAACACCCATCTGCCAAGCCAGAGGGCTGGGGCTCCAGAGAGTCCAGGCCAGTCCGCCTCCTGGAGCAGAGTGGGTTGGATGGGGACATAAACAGGACATAACTGGCTCAGGCTTCACCCGTGCTGAATCCTGTCCCTCTGGAGTGGCCCCCTGAGAGTCTGGGTTGAGTTTTCTGAGGCTGATTCCAGGCATGGTGAGAAGGGGTGCTTACCGGGCAGGTGGGGGTGGGAGGCCCCGAGGGGGCAGGGAGGATGCATGTCGAGCAGGGGTGGATGGTAGTCCTTGCCGTGGTCACCACTGTCACCCCAGACGTGCCCCAGGGGCAGGGACACACCTACAGCAGGTTACCTGTGATCCACCTCCTCAAGTGTTGACATTAATAGAACAAATAGTCCAGTTCTGCACATCAGCTCACAGTCAGACATGGTAGTCCCCCTTGTCCATGGAGGATGCGTTCCAAGACCCCGGCGAATGCCTGGTGGGAAAGCTGGTACCCAGCTCTGTATACACCATATGTCCAAACCTATGCTCGGTTGCAACTTACCAGTTAGGCACAGTAAGAGAGTAACAATGAAAACTAACAGTAGAGCAATTATTGAAATATACTCTTATAAAATGTATCTATAGCATGAATTATTTCTAGAATTTTCCATTTGCTATTTTGGCCCATGGTTGACCGCTGTTAACTGGAACTGAAGAAAGCAAAACCATGGCTGGGGTGGGGCTGCTGTACATCCCAGGCTCACCCTGGTGCCAGGCCTGCAGCTCTGTGCTGAAAGGGCCTCTGGGGAGGACTGGGTCCACAGGTGTAGAACAGCCTCACACTGGGAGGATGGACAGGTCTGCTCCCCTCTGCTGTCTGTCCCCAGGGACACGGTGCCAGCGGGCTCCTCCGTGGGCTGACCCGGCATGTGCGGGCATAGGTGGCTCCGGGCTGACATCCTACCGGGGCTCCCCTGCAGGGCTCAGAGGAGTCAGCCTCTGGGACCGGAGCAGGAGGTCTCCAGGGAGCCACCCCCACCCATGCCACAGTTCATGAGGGCCCATGGGGATTGCTTAGGATGGGGAGATGGTCTCCAGCTAGGCAGCCTCCCTGGGTGCCTGTGAGGAGAGCAGAGCATCTTCCACACGAGAGAGGGGATGTCTGCACGTGCAGGGGTGAGGCCGGGAGGAAGGTTTTTCTGAAGATTTGAACCTCAGCATGCAATAACCATCATGGAGGCCTTCAGGCCGAGGGAGGGAAGAAAGACGGCCCCCAGGGTGCTCTCCAGCGCGGTTCTGCAGCATTTCCACAGGCCCCGGCTGAAGCGTGCTGGTATTTGAAAGTTCTCCTCGTGTGGGGTGCCGCAGTCAGTGCCTGCCGGGGCCTTTCCTGTGGTTTGGCGATGGAGGGAAGGTGGGTGGGGTGGATTTTTACCCTCGGTCCTGGTCCTGCATTTCAGATGTTGACGAGTGTGCAGGTTCGCAGCACGTGTGCCCACAGGGGACCACCTGCATCAACACCGGGGGAGGCTTCCAGTGCGTCAGCCCTGAGTGCCCTGAGGGCAGTGGCAACGTGAGCTACGTGAAGACTTCTCCCTTGTGAGTACGGCCGGCGCCACCCATAGCACCTGCCGCCTGCACCCAGGCTCCCCCCACGCCCAGCGCTTGTCATGGGGCTGGACTCCTCCTGGAGGTTCCTGGGGGAAGGAACGGCTGTGCTACAGGACAGGGAGGGCCAGGAGCCAGGTGTCCAGCCTCTCCGAGCTCCCTTCCCGTTAGGGTTGCATTCAACACTCCGCTCTGGTGCCCCAGAACCCCGCTTGCCACCCCGAGAGCAATGCACCAAGGGTCCCTGCAGCCAGCCAGGTGGCACGGCCAGGGAACCCTACAGAGGAGCAGCTGCTGGTGTGTTGCCTTGAGAACACCCAGAGCAGCCAGGTCAGTATGTCTGACTGGACTTGGGAGACAGTCATTTTCTCATAACCGCGGATACTCCAGTCATGTGATTTCCCACCTTTGTATCACATCATCTGCTTCTCCAGTGTGCTGGATGGTTCAGTGCCCAGAAAACCCAGCTTTTAAACAGTAGAATTGGTTTTTAAGAGTTGGGAGATGGACCTTTAAGGGGAATAACTAGTACTAAGTTACTAAGTACTAAGTACCCACAGTACTAAGTACTTAGTACCTATTACTAAGCACCCACACCTCTCAAAAAGAGAACCCAAGAGCCCTCACAGCATCTTTAAGATGCAGAGAAGTGACTTCATAAGCTTGGTTACTTAAATTTTTCTTTGAATTAAAGCGGAAATTAGAAGCTGCAGGAAAGTGTGTCTGGCACCAAAGAGTGACAGTCACAAAAGAGAGTGAGGACACCAGGACCTTCTCAAGGTTAGGGATAGGGAACCTGTCCGTTGTGACCTCCGGGGACATGAGATTAACAGCTGGTTGTGACACTTGACCTGTGTGATCATGATGATGCAGAACGCCAGACACTAAGAGAAATATCGAGAACGTTTCCACAGGACCCTGATTCCAAGTGGTTAAGGAAGTCAGGATTTCCTGCTTTAAGAATAACTGTTGTACTGGGAAAGTTCACGTGTGGTGTCCCATGCTGCAGGACACTGCAGCCAACTATGGAGGTCCCTCCATGATGGGGAGAGGTCTCTGCAGCTGCAGAAGGGGGACCTGGTTTGAACTCATGTTGCTATCATTATGAATCTTCCCAGGCTGTGTTTTTTCTCAAAAACTATAAAAATAGCACATATACATATATGTACACACACACACACACACACACACACACACACACACACACACACACATACACGCACACACAGTCAGGAGGGCTCCCAGGACTGAGAACAGATGCAGAGTCCCTTCCCTGGTCATGATGGACACCAGCCATATTTACTTGTCTGAAGCTCCAGAGCTTCTGGGTGAGGGGCCCACAGCTAGGGAGGGCTCCTCGTGACTTTTGCAAGAGGGCAGGTGGGGGGACCCTCCTGAGCTTCCCCAAGTCTGACTGCTTCCGTTTGCCTCTGCTCCAGCCAGTGTGAGAGAAACCCCTGCCCCATGGACAGCAGACCCTGCCGCAGCATGCCCAAGACCATCTCCTTCCATTACCTTTCTCTGCCCTCCAACCTGAAGACACCCATCACGCTCTTCCGCATGGCCACAGCCTCGGCCCCCGGCCGACCTGGGCCCAACAGCTTGCGGTTTGGGATCGTGGGTGGGAACAGCCGTGGCCACTTTGTGATGCAGCGCTCAGACCGACAGACAGGGGAGCTGATCCTCGTCCAGACCCTGGAGGGACCTCAGACGCTGGAGGTGGATGTTGACATGTCAGAATACCTGGACCGCTCCTTCCAGGCCAACCATGTGTCCAAGGTCACCATCTTTGTGTCCCCCTATGACTTCTAAGGCCTTGGGGGGCTGGGAGTGGAGATCTAGGCTGATTCCTCTCCCTCAAGACCTCAGCTGTGGCCACCTACTGGGACAGGCGTCCTCCCCTCTGCCTTGCCCTGCCCTGTTCACCCAGGCACAGCCGGGTGCCCAGGAAACTACACTGCCACGTCACACTTTTTCCTGCTTTAAGGCTCTTCCTTTAGACGATGCACTTTCTCAGACCTGTTTTTTCAGAGGCTGGGCAGCTTTTCAAGTTGAATGGCATTGAGTTCATACCAGCTGGGGAGGGGACGCCTGGGTGTGTGTCTGAGCTCGTGGTCACCATTCTGCATTGTTATTACAAGCCTTACCAGGAACAAAGTGCATGTGGCTATGCTGAGGGCCCAGTGGCGCCCTGTGCGCTTGGTGGGGGTCGTTCCCTCCCACCCACAGCCTGATGTCGTCCCCACTCCCTTCTGTGGCATCCTGCCAGCCCTCGTACCAGAGGGCTGTGGGAGGGCCTTGACCCCACCCGATCCTTCCAGACCAAGGAATGGGTGTAAAAGCATGGATTCTGCCTGAACTACTTTCCTTTTGAGAAATCACATCTCAAAACACAGCCTGGTATTATAGCTGAGAAAATAAAATCGCTCCCTCCTCCCTGCTCATCTGACTTCTTGCTGAGCACGGGACAGCCCGGTTCCTTCTGGGAGGGGACAGCGGGCTCTCTTCCTGTCTGGGTTGGACAACTGGAATAAATGAATAAGAGAGAAAGCACAAGGCAATGTTTGGGTTTGGTCCACCAGTCTGAATTTGTCTTGGCCCCACGAGTGACTGGAAGGACATTGGGCCTGGACAGTTTAGGAACATGCTCCCCTTGTCATGGATTCCGTGGCTTCCTACTTCTGTGGAAGAACCGAGGGGGGCGATGCCCTCCAGGCAACTGAAGCAGGAAGACTGGCCGGGACGGAGAAGGGGTGGAGGGGGGCTGTTCTGTTAAAACCTAGAGGCCAGTGGGGCTGCACGGAAGGTCCAGTATCCAAGTGCATGGTAATCTATTGGTGAGTTTTCCTCATACATATTTTATTTAAAAACTCTTTGATCTGGGCATGGTGGGGCCCACCTGTAATCCCAGTGACTCAGGAGGCAGAGGCAAGAGAATCCCAAGTTCAAGGCCAGCCTGAGATCCTGTCTCAACAGGAAAAATAAATAAATAAAAGCTGGAATTATTATATGAAATTGTAAAAAAAATAAAAAATAAAAATGGCAGCTGGGAATGTAACTCAGTGGTTGAGCACCTCTACGTTTAATCCCCAGTACTGCAAAAAGAAAAAGAAAAGAGAGAGAGGGCGAGATGGTGCTAGCAGAAGTGTCTTTAATTTAGCAATCAAGCTTCTTATAAGATGGTTTCTGAGGTGTCTATCCTTGTTTTATTTTGTGGGACAAAACATGACACAGTCAAGAGTTGCCTTTGAAATTTTCCTTCTCCGACGGGCTCAGTGACTTGGCCGCAGTCTGAGGACAGAGCAAGGGTCCGAAGTCGGGCTTTTCTGGGTTGTTAGAAGACTAATTAACCATCATCCACAGCCTTGGATTTCCAGTGGTGATGGGATGGGTCAGAAGCCCACATGCCAACCAACCAACCGTGCAGAATACCAGGCAAGAGTCCTGGAGCCCGCCACAACCTGCAAGTGAGACATCCCTGCTCCTTCTTCCTGCTGGGGTGGGGTACCTGGGAGGGACAAGCCCTGGGGGGTGGTCTGAGGGTCTACTGAGCAGGTGCCCACCTAAACCAGTACATGATAAGTTTGACGCCAACCAGGCACAATCTAAAGCAACCATTTCCATCACCAAGACTGGTCTTCAGCCAACCTGCTTCCCATTTATGAGATCACTTGCTAAGCCCCAGACCCCAGCACCGAGATAGGAATGTCCGCCTGCTTAGGACTCCTCCTCGTGGGTTACAGCTGGGACTTTCCCTCAGGTAATGTCTCGTCCTTCACACTGTGCTGGTCAACTTCTCACTACTGTGACGATGTCAACTTGTAAGAAGAAAAGGGTGCTTTGGCTCACATTTTGGAGGTTTCGGTCCAGATCAGTTGGCTCCACTGTTCTGGGCCCGTGGTGAGGCAGCACATCATGGCAACAGTGCATGGCAGAGCAAAGCCAGGACCAGGGTCCCAAATCCCCTTGCAGGGCACCTCCTGGCTGGCTGTCCCTCTTCCTGATGTTACCAGCCTTGATAATCACTGCACAGCTCCCTTACTTTAGGGTTGAGTGAGGGACTAGTGCCACTTTCTTCATTTATTAGCTGACACAGTTTATAAAGAGGAACTTCCTTTCACCATTTCTGTGGTTACCCTGAGATGTGGTTTCTATAAGAAAGGCAGGATAGATTTTTGATTCCCTTTATTTTCCAGCTTTCAAAATGAGCCGATCGCCGGCATCTTTGCAAGGGGACCAGCGAGAGCTGTTTTCCGTGCGCTTGGCTCACCGCAGCCATGACCTTCCTGCTACTTATGCTGTCCACGCTTGGGAGCTGCTTCAGTTGGTTATTCCTTTTGACATGACCCTACTCGTCTTGCTTGTTTCCTAGTTATTTTGTGAGACAAGATGTTTCCAGCACATCTCCCATATTTTCTCTCTGGGCCCTGAATCAGCCATTGCATTCCCAGTTCCTGCTAGAGGTAAGGGGAGGTAGAGATCAGGATCTCGGTGGAGGTGCAGGTCAGTTTCTTGGCTATCCTGGGTACAGCCCAGTGAGCTTTAAAAAGTTTTATTAGTACTTTTTAAAGATAAAACACTATATGAGTTTAAGCTGATTCTTCCAATTCAATTCACAGCTATGGTTTCTTTTTTAAAAAAAAATCTTTTCAACATCACCAAAATAATTGGTACATTAAAAAAGTCTTCTGGATAACAATGCCAACACTACTGCAAACACACAATTACCGAGGACAGTTAAAATGCTGCCTTTGTGATTCTTTCTATCCTACAGTTTGTGCTATTAGGGAAATACAGTCAACTTGCTTTTTTAAATCACTTGGAATAGTTCCCCTCTCTGTGGTCACGTCCCCAACTACAATCAGGATAGTTTCACATTATTGTGCTGAAAAATTTTAGAAACTGCTTCTAATTTTAATTTTGTCTTATAAGTAAGCTGTTCTATAGTTCCAAAGTCAAGTCCACAAAATTAGGAGCATTCAGAGAAGTCTACCTTCTAACCCCACCCCCATCCACTTCCTCCTTGCTGTGACTCATTTCCCCCTTTTACTCTTCTAATTTAAAACGTACACAGAGACAAATGGTAAACGTCAGTATACATTTTACACCTTTCCTGACCTTGCCTTTTTATTTTTTTATTTTTTGGCTGGGGGCTCAAGTGTCCCTTTTCAGAGAGGCCTCCCCACCCACCCTTGCCAATATGCTGCCTGCCCGCTCCAGTCTCTCTTAATTAACTTACCCTGTCTCATTGTCTTTGAAAATACTTTTCACTATCTAAAATTATCATAAACATTTTTTTTCCCAATATCTTAGAGCCTGTGGTCACCCTACCAGGATCCATTTCCCACCTTTTGAAAGGAAGTCTGTTTGGCTAAGCCCCCTCCCGAGCTCCCCACCCGAAAGTCACATGTTGAATTCCTATTCCCCAGTGCCTCAGACTGTGCCTGTATGTGGAGACAGGGTCTTTACGGAGTAATTAAGATAAGGTATTTAGGGTGGGCACTAATCCCATATGCCTGGAATCCACGGAAGAAGAATAAACACACAGGGAAGACCACAGAGAAGACAGCCATCTGTAAGCCAAGGAGAGACCTTAGGAGAAATCAGCCCTGCCAACACCTTGGTCTTAGATGTCTAGGCCCCAGCATTGAGAGAACTCATTTCTGTTGTTTGTATCACTGGCCTATGGTATTTTGTTATGGCAGCTCTCGAGTACTGATACACTCCTCATTCCAGTCTGTGTCCTAGGGGAAGGTGACAACCCATGTCCCAAACTCCAGATGGGTGGGGGTGGGAGGGCCACCATTGTGAATCATCCGTGGCCGAAAGGCGGTAGAGACCCAGAACAGAGTAGCCATGAACAGCATTCCCAGGGTGACTGCTAAGGGCCTGGGAAGTGTCCCAGGCAGAGAGAAGGGGAGGGCTTCCTCATCACAGCATGACTGGAACAGTCTTTCTTGTCCACTCATGAGACTGCCGGAAGCCATTTTTCTTGACCACAAGGGAAGCTGGGCGAGGGAAAAGCCTCCTGGTATAAGGCAAAGCCAAGGAAAACACAGCTGGGTTCCCAGCTGAAACCTCCGGGACTCTCTCCCTGGGCTTCCTGTTATGTGAGATAATGTGGGTGTTATGGTTTGGATGTGAGGTGTCCCCCAAAAGCTCACGTGTGAGACAGTGCAAGAAGGCTCAGAGGAGAAATGACTGGGTTGTGAGAGCCTTAGCCCAATCAGTGAGTTAATCACCTGATGGGATTGACTGAGTGGTAATTAAAGGCAGGTGGGGTGTGGCTGGAGGAGGTGGGTCACTGGGGGCATGGTTTTGGGGAACATATCTGTATCTGACCAGTGGAGACCGCTCTGCTTTCTGATCATCATGTGAGCTGCTTCCCTCCACCATGGTCTTCCGCCACGATGTCCTGCCTTGCCTTGAGCCCTGAGGAATGGAGCCAGCTGTCCATGGACTGAGACCTCTGAAACCATAAGCCCTCCAAGAAACTTTTGCTCCTCTGCAGTTGCTCTGGTTGGGTCTTTAAGTCACAGCAGTGAAAAGGTGACTAAAACAGCAGGTTTCCCACAGAGCCCTTCAGTCTGCAGCCTAAAGCAGCCTTCTGGCTCTCGCCTACTGGAATCCTAGCTCCTCAAAAGCAGGCATCTCGTGCGCTCAGAGGAAGCTCCAGCACCTGCCTGCCCCACAGCAGGAGGAGGGACAGAGGACAACATGAAACAGCGAGCGTGGAGGATCGGCCACATACCTCCTCTCTGCCGCCTCCGGGGCCACCATGGGCAGGCCCTTCTGCCCCCTGGGGTGGACACAGTGGTGGGGCCAGCGCTGGTTAAGCAGTGCTGCAAGTCTCTCCCAGGCCAAGCTAACCCGTACCTGGTGTCGGAACCCTGAGTCCCCTCCTCTGTCACACTGTTGCGGGTGGGGCCACCCCGCCAGCTCAGTGCCTGAATGCCCGAGAGCTGCTGGTGAGCACCCACGGATGCGCAAACCTCCGCTGTCGTGGTACGCGATGGAGGTCTTAGGGTTGCTTGTCACTCCCGCCGAGCTGTCCTGACTCATTCAGGCGGGAAGGGGAAACGTGAAATGGGGTGCCCTCCATCCTGGCGATGCCCTGCCTTCAAGCTCTCACACTTGCTTCCCCCAAAAAAACATGCAGGCGGGATGGTGTGTGTCCAGGGCTGCCGGGGCCTTCCCAGCATCACAGAGGAGCGCCAGGAGGCCGCTGAGCCCCGCTCTCTCCCAGACACCTGCCTCAGAGTGTCAGGCCCCACGCTGAGGGCTGAACTGCGTTCCCCAAGAGGTCTGTTCAGGTCCGAGGACGAGGACGTCTAGTACCTACGAATGTGACCCTGCTGGGGAACAGGGTCTCTGCAGATGCAGCTGGTTAATGTGGTCACGCTGGATTAGGGTGGGCCCTTAGCTTAAAGATGACTGTCTCCAGGGTCCTTGCCCCAGGAGAGAGACTCAGGTATACAGGGAAGATGGGCCAGGGACAGGAATCCTGCTCTCCTGGCCAAGGAATGCTGAGGATTGCTGGTGTTCACCAGAAGCTAGGAAGAGGTAAGGAAGGGACATCCCTGGGAGCCAGCAGAGGGATGCTGGCCCTGCAGACACCTGTGTTTCAGATTCTAGCCTCCAGGACTCAGAGAATACATTTCTGTTGTTTCTGTTCCACCCTCTGGTGGAACTTTTTTTTTGGGGGGGTGCTGGGGATCGAACCCAGGGCCTTGTGCTTACAAGGCAAGCACTCTACCGACTGAGCTATCTCCCCAGCCCCCCACTGGTGGAACTGTTGATGGCCGCAAGACCAGCACACTGAGTATCTACCTGCCCTGCCTGCTAGGGGTCGGCAGGGGCTGATCACCTTGCCTTGCTGGAGGAGGGCCTGCCCCACCCTGGGACTCATGGACAGCCACCAACTGTCATCAAGCAGGCACTTTCCTCTCTTCAAAAGACCACCTTGCATCTCAGCCAGCCTTTCCTTTATCAGTAATCCTGGAGCAAGGAGATGACCTCATTAGCACCTTGCTGCTAAATGGAGTAAGGAAGGATAGCGCGCAGCACACCGGGACACCCAGGAGGCTGATTCGGACACTGTGGCCTCCTGACGATTCTGGTAATTAACAGTGACATGACCTGCTTTGTCAGCCAAAGCTGAAACAAGGGACCCCAACAGCGTATTTCATAAACAGGTTCACTGACTCCAGGGACAGGAAGGAATCTGGCTTTTTGTGTGTGTGTGTGTGGTGTTGGGGATCGCACCAGGGCCTTGTGTTTGCAAGGCAAGCACTCTACCCACTGAGCTATCTCCCCAGCCCGAATTTGGCTCTTAATGCCAACTCTGGATTAGCCGGAGGCCCATAGTCGAAATCCAAGCCATCCTTCCCTCCGGGACTGCGTGACTGCACCACCCATCTCCCAGCTCTCCAAGGGCATTCAAGTGGCAGAAGGTGATGCGGCTCTGTCCCCAGGCTGTGGCTTGAATGTTTGTCCCTCCCCAGATTCCTATGTTGCAACTAACCCGGGTTGGTGGTGTTAGGAGGGGGGCTTGCGGAGGGTCATCAGGTGACGAGGCGGCCCCCTCTGCATGCCCTCCTGAAGCACCCAGACAGCCTGTCTGCCCTCCCGTCACCCAGCAGAGGCACCCAGCAAAGGCACCATCCAGGAGCCGCGAGGGGCCCTCCCTGCACACTGAATCTTCCGGCCTGGATCTTGCCTGCCAGCCTCCAGCGCCGTGAGCAGCATGACTCGGTTGTGATGGGTCACCCACGCTAAGGTAGTGTGTTACAGCAGCGAAACTGAAGGTCCCCCTCAGGACCGCCAGCCGCGGAAGCCTCAGCGAATGGAGCGGCCGGAGACGGTCTCTGCTTCAGATAGCTAGCGGCAGACCGTGGGTTCCATGCTCTCCAGGAGGAGCGGGCTCTGCTCTCAGAACCAGAATGCACACCCGCATTTCCCTTTCCCTTTACAGACACGGGAGAACAAGGTAGAAGACAGACCAAAACGTGGCCCGCCGTCGCCAGGGTGAGGGCTTCCCCACACTGGTCACCTGCTGAGTCCACAGGCACCGGGTACAGCTCTGCCTCCCAGGGATGCAGCTGATTGGGGGCAGGCCACCTCCCAGTGTCCCCCAGTGCGCTCATTTGCCACACACTACTTGTGATAGAAAAAAAACTGTCCTGCTGGTGGGGAGGCTGCTGGGGAGAGAGCTGAATCAGACTTCAAGACGGGTTGTTCTGGAACTCTCGAAACCCACCAGTGGGCTCATCCCAAACACGCACACCACACACCATCTAAGCCCAAACTCCTAACACCCGCACTCACCAACAGCCAAAGAAAAACAGGGATGAGACCACACTTGTCCGGCAACTCTAGGTGCAAAACTGACCCTTCCTCAGAAGCACCCATTGCAGATCCTGTGGACAGCAGGCCTGGCTAACTCCTGGGTGGGCCCCGAGGCCTGCTTCCCGGGCGGAGGCTTAACAGGGCCAAGGCCTGGGCGCCAGCAGGGTTGCATCTCCCCTTCGCTCCAGGAAACCCTCTCCCTTGCCTTCCTGCCCTTGGCCCATGGAGAGAAGTCTGCACATCCTATTTTAAAAGCTAAGGGGTTCTCTCCCCGCCCTCCTCCTTTTCCTAGTTCAGATTTAGTCATGGGTTGCATCCCAGAGAACACAGCCCTCCAGATCTCTATAGTCCTGGGTGGCAGAGGGCAGGAGGCCGGGCGGGCTTCTGCTCCCTCAGGGAAGGCCCACACCACCTCCCAGCCCTGAGTGAACACAGACCGGCTTCACAAGGACAGGCTTTCATACTGAGACAAGAAGGAATTCAGCAGGCTTTCCTCCTTCACGGACTGAAATGACTGTTTTATGTGCATTTGGGCTAAAATAAGGACTATTTCTGTTGACTCCAGGTTTACCTGAGTTCAGCTACACAAGGAAGTTTAAATTGGCCTGCGGTCTGTGGGCGTATAGAAGGCTGAGAAGAGCTGGCAGGTCAGCAGATCTGGGTCTGGATCACACACTTGTTCAGGAAGTCCAAGACTAAAGTCCAGTTTAAATGGTTATGTAACAAAAATACCTGCCAAGCAACACATCCAGGCAAATAAATCTCAAATAATTTTGCATAGGATACAGCTGGGTTACAAAGCTTGTGTTTACTTAAGACCCACGAGAACGGTCAATAAGACCACTTCCACAGAATCCCTTAAAAAGGTAGTTCAAAAATTTGGAGCAAGGAGCAAAGGTCCCAAATAGTGATGCACTAGGAGTTTCCTGCCAACAGTCACATGCCCTTTGCCTGATCTCACTGCTCTGGGTGCAACTGTATCCCAGGACGATGGGTCCCTGGCATGGCAGGCAGGGAAGGAGGATTTTGAAATAAAAGTACTAGAGGATGGTACACGTTGTCTTCATGCCAGTGATAAACATATATTTTTGCTTATATATTTGTTTTATATATGGGCTATATTTTAAAAGTGCATTGGTGCATGTGTGTCTATACATATGTATATACATGTACACACACACACACACACACACACACACACACACAGAGGAGCTATCATGATGTCAGACAACACTTTAAAGCCAACCAGAGTTTCTACTTCTGGAACAGCAGAGTAAAATCTCAAAACTCCACTCATCCACAAATGGCATGAGAGCACTGGCTTTTTCTGAACCAACTTTTTCTGAACTCTGGAAACTCAAGGCTCACAACAATTGAAGACAATCTATTCAAGTAGAACAGCTGAATCTTGGTGACATGCCCTGCGGCATCTTAACCTGCCCTGCTCCCCCTGCCTGCTCCGGAAGCCCTACAACCTTAGCTGACAGCCAATACCTAGCAGCAGTCGCTGGAGGGCTGGAGTGGGAAGGTGGGCTTGTGGCTCCTCCAACGTCCAGCTGTCACTCTCTGATCTGCATGGCAGCCCAGCCTCTTCTCACCAGAGTCAGAGTCTGCACGTGACAAAAACATCAACAGAGCTGGGCACATGCCTGTAGTCCCAACTACCCAGGAGGCTGAGGCAGGAGGATTGTGAGTTTGAGGCCAGACTGAGCAACTCAACAAGACCCTGTCTATTCAGGTTTGGATGCAGAAAATTGTGAAACATTATCTCCCACTACTTGCGGGGAATGGGGCTGCTATATCATACTCCTTACTGGGACATCCCACTGACGGTAGGGCTGGTTACTCCCTCCACACTGGCCTATGCAGGACCTTGTGGCAGGAGGATTAGGTGGGCTGGGCTGGGGAATAGAAGCAGAAGCAGCTAAGTGGAAGTTGGAGGAGGAGGAGGGATTAAGAGGGGGAGAAGAAGGAGAAGAAGGAGTTTGCAGGAAGAGCAAGGAAGCACAAGAAGGAAGAGACTTGAAGATAAGGAATCCCTTTCCATCTGCCCACTCGCTCACAGAAGCTGTGTGCCATTACACGAACGGATTTTGATGGCTTTAAGCTGGGGGTCAGGCGAAGGGTTCCCAGGGTTAAATCTGCCAGATTGGAGGACGCAGGTCCCATGGTGGGGACTGATACAGCCGAGTCTGTGGCCAGGGTGTACACAGCCATTTTGGATTGATTATCTAAAGGGTACTGTGGCCAAATATAAGCCGGGAGTCAGGCGAAGGGTTGAATCTGCCAGATTGGAGGACCCAGATCCCATGGTGGAGACTGATACAGCCGAGTCTGTGGCCAGGTTGTCCCGAGACCAGAGTAGTTGACTGGAGACAAGAAGGCAGCACATAGATGGTGTGCACATCAATATGGGGCAGGCAAAAGCCGAGAAGAGCTGAGGACCTGATATCAGAGTTTTCGAGGGCGAGTGCGCGAGATGAGCCTCAACCCTGAGAGAGAATCTCCTCCATAAAGTCAGGAATCTACCCGGCAGGTAAGACCAACTATAGGGGCCAGCAGTAACTATAAAAGTCGTGGCTGGGGATACCCCCACACGTCAGCAGCCTCGAGAGCCCCAGACACTTGACGGTCGCTTCTCAGGTCAGCAGAGGTGTGTTTAAGTGGTCTAGAGTGGGGACCTGTCTAAGGGAACTCACCAATCTTAAGTCTGGTGTTATATGCAAAAAGCTGAGCATCCAGGCGAATGGAAGGTGGGGCTGTGTCCGGGGGGCACTGGGGCTTAGATGGGGTTCTACTTAAGCTTAAGAGACAGTGGAAGGACCCATCCTAGTCACGGCACCAATGTAAGGAATCCCACGAAAACCATGCCAGACACAGGAAATCACATAAGGGAGTTTATTAAGCAAACAGTGTCTCCCTGCAGGGTAAGAGAGAAAATGAGAGGAAAAGAAAGGGAAAGAGAAAGGGCACGTGCAAGAAAGAGTGTGAAAAGTGAGGAGGAGAAAGAAAGTGAGTTGGGGAGAAAAAGCAAGAGACCCTTCCTGTTCTTTATTTTGAGACAGTGCCTCACTAAATTGCCTGGGCTGGTCTTGAACTCACAATCCTGTTGCCTCAGTCTCCCAAGTAGGGATTACAGGTGTGTGCCATCATGCCTGGCCAAGTATTAAAAAAAGAGCGAAACAGAAATACTGAAGTTGAAAAGTACAACTGAAATGGCAAATTTACAAGAAGGCTCAAGAGTAGATCAACAGGCAGAAGAGTCAATAAACTTGAATACATACAGGTCAACTGGCTGTCCAGTTTGAGGAACAAAAAAATAAAAAACAAAAACGAGAGTCTTGGATACTTCTGAGGTCATCAGGAGGCACAGCAACGCAAGCATACGTGTTCCAGAGGAGAAAGGGAAGAGGATATTTGAAGAAATAATGGCTGGAAAGTTCCCAAATTTAATAGAAAACACTAATTTGCATATCTAAGAGGCTAAAAGACCACCCGCAGGATAAACTCAGACCCATACTTAAATGCATCAAACTGTTGAAAGCTGAAGAAAAGAATTTTTAAATTAGTAAGAGAGAAGTCTTCAAGTACAATTGAGCTTCAATAAGAAAAAGTGTTACAAGCCAGTCCTCTCTGGAAACCAGGGGCCAGAGACCAGAACAGCCGACAATCAAGCAAAGCTATGTTCCTCTAGAGAGGACACATTTAGATATTCCCAAGTTAAAAAAAAAAAAAAAAAAAAAAAAAAATCGAGAAAATTAATTCCCAGCATCCTCCTTACAAGAAATATCAGGAGTTCCTTCCTCAGGACAATGAACAGTACCTAGTTTCCACCTAAAGAAACAACACTACGTAAAAGGGGCCATGTAAATAAATATAAAATATGAATATATTTTTGTTTGTAGAAGTTTTAAATCCTATCTCATTTAAATAACAACTGCATAAAGCAATAGTTATAAAATTGTTGATGAACTCAGACTACATAAAAATTTAGTTTGTGTAAATAGTATAAAGGAAGAGGGAACAAAGTTGTAGTGGAAACAAGATTTCCACTGAAACTAAGTTGGTATCAATATGAACTAGGTAGTTTTTAGTTTTAATTTTAATTATCCTCAGGGCAATCAACATCAAAGGAATTAAAATGATAGAGTACAAAATATTGAACACAAAAGAAAGCAGTCATCAAGGGACAGAGGAACGAAAGGACATAACTCAGAAAACAAAACAGCAGACAGATATATTTGGATTGCTATAGATGTACCCATTTTATATGTGGTAGGAAAATCTATGCAGTGAGATACACTCAAAAGCACTTATCATATAAATCAAAATGAAATTCTAAAAAAAAAAAAAAGTGCTCAAGTAACCCACAGGAAGGTAAGGAAAGAAAACAGGAAAAACACAAAGCACAAATAGAAAAGAATAAAACGGCAAACTCAAGCCCTGGCACATTGATAATTGGGCTAAATAAATGTGAATGGTCTAAACACACCACGTGTGCAGATAGCATGTGTTCTGACATAATGTGATCAAAGTGGCACTTCACCTCCTGAAATCACAGTACTAAGCTTACCAAGAGCAAAACACCAGCCAATGCCAGCTCATTCTGCAAAACGCCACAAAACTGTCACAGTCATCAGAGACAAAAGTCTGTTGGAGCACACCTGTAATACCAGCAACCAAGACAGGAGGATTGCAAGTTCAAGGCCACTTGGCAAGACCCTGTCTCAAAATAAAACGTTTATTAGTAAGGTCTGGGGATGTAGCTCAGTGGTACAGCACTCCTGGGTTCAATCTCCAGCACCCAGGTGAGGGGGGACAGGGGAATTTGGTGCAATAAGTTTTTCTTTGAACACTGCTTTTGCTGCATCCTACAAATTTTTATTGTTCTCTTTGGTTTCCAAATATTTTCTTATTCTTTGAGACATATTTCACTTTTGGATTAGTAAATTTTTATAATCCAGGAATAGTTTATCTTGGTGATGGTTTCACAAGCACTTGGAAAGAACACAAACTCTACTTGTGGATGAAGGGTCCAGTGTGTGTCAGTCAAAAACAAGGGTGTTTTCAGTTCTACACCCTCGTTCCACCATTTCTGTAGAGAAAGGTGTGCTGAAGTTCTAGCTGTGCCTGTGGATTGGTCCATTTCTCCTTCCCGCTGTCAGCTTCGGTTTCCTGTGAGAAGCACTGTTTGGGGCTGCAGTCCGGAGGTCTGCTCCTTGCTGTGCTGGTGTTGAGGTGGAGAAAGCGTTAAGCAGGTCAGTGCACCACTGCCTTTGGAAGGGATCAGGCTGGTCTAGCAGGGTTGGCTGTCTCGAGAAGGCTGTTACAAAGCACACAGCTGGCTTGGACCTTCTACATGCAGCCATCCCCTTTCTGCTTTCCCACCATATTGTGACACAGGCCAAACAAATGAACGTTCAGCCTACAAAATTGGGAACTAAACCAATCTTATTTTAAATATTTTTTCTCCATATTTTTATTGGTGTATTGTAGCTGTAGGTAATAGTGAAACTTGTTACATATTTATATGTGCACACAATATAACAATTTGGCCAATATCATTCTCAATATTTCTCCATTTCTCCTTTCCCTTTCCTCTACTGACCTCCCTTCCACTTTTGTGAGATGTGCCCCCTCCATATTTCTTTTCCCTCTTGAGCTTCCACATATGAGAAAAAACATACAAACCTTGATCTTGTGAGTTTGTCTTATTTGGCTTAACGTAATCTTCTCAAGTTCCATTTTCCTGTTAATGACCTAATTTCATTCTTCTTTATGGCTGAATAAAGCTCCATTGTGTATATGTACCACATTTTCTTTATTCATTCATCTGTTGATGCACACCTAGGCTGTTTGCATAGCTTACTTATTATGAATTGTGCTGCTATAAACACAGCTATGCATCTATCACTGTAGTTAAGATGACTTGAATTGTTCAGGATAAACAAGGAGTGGTACAGCTGGGTCATATGGTTGTTCCATGCCTAGTCTTTTGAGGAACTTCTATACTGATTACCATAGTGTGGTACTAATTCACAATCCCACCACTGGTGTAGAGATATTCCTTTTTCTCCACATCCTCTCCAGCTCTTACTATTATTTTTTAATGTTTTTATCTGTAGATGGACAGATACCTTTATTTACATTTATTTGGAGATGAGGATCAAACCCAGTGCCTCACACATGCCAGGCAAGCGCTCTACCATTGAGCCACAACCCCAGCCCCATTTAATACTTTACATTCTTAATGACTGCCATTCTGACTGAAAATGAAACCTCAGCATAATTTTGATTTACATTTCTCTAATTGCTAATGATGTTGAACATTTTTTCATAATTTGTTGTCCATTTGTATTTCTTCTTTTGAGAAGTGTCTGTTTTTCATTTGCGCATTAATTATTTGGGATTTTGGCTGTTAAGTTTGAGTTCTTTATATATCTACATATCAATCCTCTGTTCAAAGAACAGCAAAGATTTTTCTCCCATTCTGTAGGTTCTCTGTTCACATTCTTAATTGTTTCCTTTGCTGTGCAGAAGCTTTTAAATTTGATGCTACCCCATTTATTAACTCTTGGCATTACTTCCTGAGCTTAGGGGTCTATTGAGAAATCGTTGCCTGTGCCTACATTTCAGAGTGTTGAAACCTACATTTTCTTGTACAAGTTGCATGGTTTCTGGTTTAATTCCTGGGTCTTTGATCCATTTTGAGTTGTAGGGTGAGAGATAAAGGTCTAAATCTTTTTTTTTTTTTTTAAACAAAGTACACAGCTCTGAAGTCATATTATGTAGCAAACAGACTAATACAGATGCATACATATTTGGGGGCTGTAAAATCTTACTGAATTGTCTTATGGCTGGGACAGCCAGATTTCTTAAAGAGCACTTTGAAAACCAGGCAAGGGGCTGGGGTTGGAGCTCAGTGGTAGAGCTCTTGCCTCACATGCATGAGGCACTGGGTTCAATCCTCAGCACCACATAAAAATAAATAAAGGTACTGTGTTCATCTACAACTAAAAAAAACAAAAGCCAAAAAAAAAAAGCCAGGCAGGCAGATGGGTCTTGACCCAGGTACTACACAGGGCAGGCATGCCTGTCACAGAGCACTGGGAAATCTGATCTGAGGAAACCAGGGGAACCCTGTAGAAGTAGAGAATGGAGGGAGGTGACCAAACGAAGGTGCTGCAATAACCCATGTGAGACCCACAGCCCAGTGTGGGTGAGCAGGGCTCATTTCATAGGGCATGACTCTCTCCTAGCTTGATTTAACACAAGCTAAGAGACTTCACGGATGCAGGTTTATCTGTCTCTTCAAAACAACCCACAGGAAAATGAGGTTTATAAACTTCTTTATGTATGCATACATTTAGTTTATGTACATATTTATATGTATACACAAACATATATATATACACATCAACATCCATACTTCATAAGTGTTAAACTACACCAAGTAATAGTAGGAAACAAATTGCTGGATTATATGATTGATTACAATTATTTATAGAGCCCATGAAAATAAAAAAGAGGTGTTACTGTTTATTCCCTTTCTATGCAGTTGGTCCCATTATCCATCTTACGAGGTTGTTATGAAGCTTACAGAAGAAAGCTGAACATAAAATGGCACACCACCTGGTCTGTAGTTGGTGTGCCTAAGCTTAGCTTAATGTCAGCACTGGTCAATGCCAGCTTATAGAGCCTGCTACAAATGTGGGCTGTGCCAGGTCCTGAATCCTCGCCCGTGTGTGTGCTCTTCAGAGGGGTACAGAGGGCCGCCCTGCGCACTGCACCATTCCTCTGCACCGTTTCACCACCTCATTGAAGGCTCTCGTAATGAGCCTTTCTGAGCGCGGCTCAGCCTCACCCGTTTCCTCTAGCGGCTCAGGTAACTGTCTTGCCCACGTCCCTCGTCACAGCTGGAGAGTGTACCAAGCAACCCGGCAGGCACCAAAGGGTACCAAGGGTGGCTCACCTAGGTCAGTCTCCTGATTCTGAGGCCCTGGGCCCACCCTGGGTTCCTCCTTTCTTGGGTCTTGTCTGATAAACCTTTGCTTAGGGCATATGCAATTCCCTTTCTTGCTATTGTGGGGTGAAATTAAACCAAAATATTTTTGACTCAAATATGATTTTGCTGTAGATACAGCAAGATAGTGATGCTGTTTTTTTCCCCAGCAGGACAACACGCTGATTACAGTTTCTGTTGTATGGTATTTATCTAATAATCATCAGTAGTACTTCATAAAAATGCATATTAAGACTCTCATTTAGATTTGAACCCAAAAGACCTGGCCCTCGGCTGGTGGTGCTACCCAGAGGTGGTGAAGCCCTTCACAAGTGGGGACGAGTTTGCAGCCCTTGGTCAGTACAGGTGTGTCCTTGAAGGGGTACTGGGGCTCCTGCTCCTCACATTTCTCTTTTCCATCTCCCAGCTGCCTGAGGTGAGCAGCCTCCTCCGCCATGCACTCCCAGTACATGCTGCCTTGCCACAGGTCCGAGAGTGATGAGGCCAACTGACCATACCCTGCAGCTGCTAAAGCTGTGAGCTAAACGAAACCTTTCCTCCTTATAAGTTGATTGCCTTGGGTATTTTGTCACAGTGATGAAAAGCTGACTAACAATAAATATAAATATTCTTACATTTTAACAGAGAAGTGAAGAATACCACACTTAGGAATTGCATAGCAAACATTTTCTACTTTATTTATAATAGTAAAAAACTGGAAACAAATGTCCAACAAGAAATTGGTTTAAAAAAATCATAGAATCGTACTTTATTTAAAGTGGAACTGTGAGTGATCATTAAAAGTACACTGTAAAGTATTTACTGACATAGAGAACTATTTTTGTTATCTCAATGCATTCCTAACAATTTTCTATTCTCAAACCTCCTTTATTCTTTATCCATCTTCACTCAGACTAACTTTGCTTCCTGCTATATTGAGAAATCTCAATCAATCAGAAGACTTCTGTGATTTATCACAATGCTTGCCTAGTCAGCATATCTGCCATGCATGCTCCTCTGCTGCGCCAACAGCCGGAGCATCCCTGTGAAGACCGACCCCTCCACTGGTGCACTAGATTCTGTCCCTCTGCGCCACCCACTAAAGAAACTGAACCATCACGATGACACAAGAGGGTGCTCTGGATGAGGAATCTTGTAAACTACTCCAGACCACCAGTCTTGAACAGGCACAGGGTAAGCATTCTCCATTTGTACAAGCTACAGGAGAAAACAGAACAAAAGCACATCAGCTCACGAAAGTACCAACTTGGCTGCCCCCACTACCCACCCGTGCCTCAAAAACATGCAGCAGGCCAGGCACAGTGGCACATGCCTGTAATACCAGTGACTGGGGAGGCTAAAGTAGGAGGATCACAAGACCAAGGCCAGCCTTAGCAACTTAGTCAAGGCCCTAAGCAACTTACAGAGACTGTGACCCTGTTTTATTTCAGAATAAAAAAGGCTGGGGATATGACTCAGTGGCTAAGCACCCCACGGTTTAATACCCTGTACCAAAACAAACAATTATTAAAAAACATGCAGCAGAGGAAAAATAATGCAAAAATCCAATGATTTAAGTACTCCTTTTGGGGGAAATCAAAGAACATGCTGAATTAAAATTTAAAAACTAATACCAGAACAGAAGTGGAATAATGAAATAAGAGTTGACTGATCTCAGAAATTATATAAGGAAAAGAAAAACTAAACCATCAAAAATGACAGCTGTTACCAAGAAGATTTGAATGAAAACATACTAAGAATTACTGAACAATAGCAGAAAAAGGAGAAAAAAAGAAGTAAAAATGAGATGAAGTACAATTTAATGAAGAGCAAAGAAAACATGTTATAGACAGAAAGAATATGCAAATATTAATGCACAACTACAAAATGCAAATGAAACCAAATGGTCATCTGAATAAATGTGAATGGGCTTCGATTCACTCATCAAAATAGTTTGTATATATTTCACAAAGCAAACAAACAAACAAAAAAAACCCCTGAAAATCATTTAGAAAAGCTAAAGCAGTGAGCAAATGAATATTAAAAGCAAATGGAGCCGGGTGTGGGAGTACACGAGAGCAGCAACTCAGGAGGCTTTTGTATTAAAGTATAACATAATTGGCATGTTAAGAAAGTATCCAGGGCTGGGGATAGAGCTCAGTTCATAGAGTGCTTGCCTGTCAGGCCCAAGGCCCTGAGGTCAATCCTCAGCACCGCAAAAAAAAAAAAAAAAAGAAAAAAAAAAGAAAAGAAAAAAGAAAGTATCCATCCAATGATCTTATCTGCAAAAAACCTTAACACACACACAAAAATCATTTGCATTTCTACACACTAACAATGAACAATCTGAAAAGGAAATTAAAAACTTTCTCTTCACAATTGCATCAAAAGGCTCTCTGCTTCCTGGCTGTCCCAAGTGCCCAGCTTTCCTCTGCCACACCTTTCCCCACCTTGGGTCCAGAGCAACGGAGTAGGCCAACCATGGACTGAGACCCCTGAAACGTAAAAAGCGCCTGACTCCTTAGTTCAAGTTCCTTGATGGAATCTGCACAGTGATCCAACAATGGACTGCCAGTCAGATGACACAGGGCTGGATGAACTAAGCAGGGACTTGGAAAAGATCCCTTTGAAATTAAAAACAACTTCCTGATAACTGCTTTTACTTCCTCCTGTTGAGGATAGACCAAGGAAACAGGAGACTGACTGACTAAGTTTACGTATGTGTATCACCTGGCTTTTGCTTCTGTAAGGTGTAACTGCTTTCATGGGGCCAGGAGAGAAGTAATCTAGCTGCTTCTCCACAGTTTGCTGAAACGGCATAAAACTCATTTTTCCTTAAAAAGAAAAGAAAGTCTACGGACTGGAAATTGATACTGTTAAGCTGTTGACACTACTCAGAGCACTCTACACATTCTATGCAATCCCTATCAAAATCCTAATGACTTCTGCAAAAAAGAAAAACCCATCCTAAAAGTCATATGAAATATTAAATGATCAGGAATAACCAAAACAATTTTGGAAAAAAAGCAAATCTGGGGGATCCTAATTCCTGATTTCAAAAGTTACTACAAAGCTACAACAATGAAAATGGTCTTTTGCCAGCATAAACACAGACATGAATCAAAGGATGGAATAGAGAACCTAGAAATCTACATTCACACGTGTGGGCAAGTAATTTTGACAAGGGTGCTATGAACATTCAATGGGGAAAGGAAAATCTTTCAACAGATGTGCTGGTAAAACTGGACACCGATATGCAAAAGAACGAATGAGGAGCCTGCCCTCCCGCAATAGACGCACACTAACTCAAACGGACCAAAGCTGTGAACATGAGAGGTCAACCTACAGAACTCTTCAAGAAAACACGCAGGAAAAGCTTTGCAGTGTCAGGATCAATACTGCAGGAGGCTGCAGAATGAATGGTAGTTTTGAGGTCCCGGGACAAGGCGGGAGGGGAGGGTGCAGTCTCAGTCCTGGAGATGGACAGGGGTGATGGAACACCATTCAAGTGCGCTCAGCTCTCCGGAAGAGCAGAACTAAAATGGTTCAGATGGTGAACACTGCATTGTACCACAACAAAAATAAAACCCAAAAAGCATCCGTCTCGGGGCTGGAGTTGTGGCTCAGTGGTACAGCGCTTGCCTGGCAGGTGTTAGGCCCTGGGTTCAATCTTCAGCACTACACAGAAATAAGTAAATAAGCTCCACTGACAACTTAAAAAAAAGTATCCATTTCTATTTTAAGTTTTTTTTTTTTTTTTTTTTTTTTAAATAAGGAATGAGCACTGAACTTTGTAGGAAACTTTTCAGCACCTAAGATGTTATCCTAAGGACTGCTGTTCTGTTTTTGCCCAAGATAACCCTTGTTTTTGCTCTGTTTTGTGGTGTTGGGGATCAAACCCAAGGCCTGCACAGGCCTGCACTGAGCCACACCCTCGACCAGGACTTGTGACTTTTGAAATGATACATATGTTACCTTGATAAAAAATATTTAATGAAAGAAATACAACTTTGGGGCTGTAAGTGACATGGTGTGTTTAACAGATTTGTGGGGTTAGAGGTATATGTTAAAAAAAGAAGAAATGCTAGTAATCTTGAGGCATTATAAAAGGAATATTCAATAGAGGACAAAAACTAGTGAAACAGAAGTTAATATACTATAAGACAGAATTAATGATGCAAAGTTGTTTCTGTACAGAGGAGAATGTAACTGTCAAAGCTCCAGATAAGCTGACCAAGGAAAACAGAAAGCATTCAATAGAAGATCATAAAAAGATAAGCATAACTGCAACTGCATTAAAAAGAAAAGAAAATCATAACCATCATGCCAAAATACCCAAAAACTCTGTATTTAAATTTAAAAACTGAAGCAGAGTCTTGCTATGTTGTGTGGGCTGGTCTCAAGCTCCCAGGTACAAAAGATCTTCTTCCCTTAGCCTCCTGAGCAACTGGGACTAGGGGTGTGTGCCTCAGCATTCAGCTTATAATTCCTTATTTCAGATCTTAGTATAAAGTTACAGTCATCAGGACAATATGATGATGTGTAAGGACAGACATACAGGTCAATGGAACACAAACGAGGACCCAGAAATAAATCCACACATCTATAGTTAATTAGTTCTTAACAAAGGCACCAAGGGAACTCAATGGGGAACGGTAGTCTTTCTAAAAAATGATACTGGAACAATTAGGTACTTACATATAAAAAAAATCATTTAGACCCTTAACACATGATTTCCACAAAGTAACTAAAAATAAATCATAGACAAATTTAAGAGCTAACACTAGAAAACTTCTGGAAAAAAACTTAAGACCAAACCTTGTTGACACTGTGTTAGGCAAAGAATTCTTAGATGTAAACACCAAAGGCATAAGCCATAAAACAAGAAAACTGATTAACTGTAATACATCAAAATGAGAAGTTTTATGCTTCAAAAAGGCACCATTAACCATTAACAAAACAAGACAAGCTACATACAGATTCGGGCAAAACAACTGCAAATCACATTATCTGATACAGGACCTAGATCCAACATATATAAAGAACTCTGTAAGAAAACAAACCAGTTAAAACACGAACAAAGATCTGAATTGACCAAAGGCAGTAATCATATGAAAAGATGCTCAATGCCATCAGTCATTAGGAAAATGCAAATTACGACTACCTCTACCAGAAAAGCTATAATCCAAATGCCTGATGGGCTGGGGTTAGAGCTCAGTGATAGAGCACTTGCCTAGCATGAGTGAGGCCCTGGGTTTCATCCCCTGCACTGAAGGGGGGGGGGGGGGGGGAGAAAGAAAAGAGAAAAAGACAATCACAAAAGTGTTTTTTACCGTTTAAGGTCATCCACTATTAGAGAGAAAAAGATGATATATATCAGAGGGGCATTACAAATTAGTGCAGTAAGCATAGTCTTTTTAAATTAAATGATATCTGGGAGATTGGTTATGTATAGGGGGAAAAAAAAAGAAAAAAGCAGAATGAAGTCCCTCTCTCATACCATTAGGAAGCAGTCAGCTGGCCTCGCTTCCTCCTTTCCCCATTTAATCACTCTTTTTCCAGTGACCCTGCAGCTCTTCCCAGTGTAAAGTGCAAGGCTTGGCCATGTGACTGACTGTAGCTGATGAGTGGTTTACAAAGGGATGCCAACACGGCTTTGCCCTCCAGAGATCCTGTTAATTCCCCTGAGAAGTCAGAGAGTCACAAAGGCAGGGCAGGACTGCCAACCAGACCTGCTACATGAGGCAGAGCCAATCCTGCCAAGGCCAGCTGAGATCACCTTTAAGATGCACAAAAAATACACATTATGTTACTGAAAGTTTCACGTTGTTAAACACCATCATTGTGGCAACTGTTAACTGATAAAATTTCCAATGAATTAAAATATAAATGTATAAAGCAAAATGTCAAGGCTTAAAAAGAATGTTATATCACTTCACGGTCTCAAGATAGGAAAGAATTTTTAAAATAAGACACAAGTCATAAAATCAACCATAAAGAAAAAGTATCCTGCCAAATTAGTAATTCTGCTTATTGAAATGGCTCAAAAAAAGTGAAAAAGAGCCAGCAAAATGGAAGAAGACCTGTCACACTTTTTTCAAAATCTGGAATATATAAAATCAGTGTATAAAGGACAGACTATTAGAAGGCATTTCACCAAAAATCAAACTAGAAAACCAGTAAGCCTAAGAAAAGATGCTGAGCTTCACACAAACAAAGCTATGAGACACCACTGTGGTTAAAAGTACTGACATTAGCAAGCAGTTCTGTGCATACACTTCATGCAATGTTAACTAGGACTAGGCTGCTTTCTCAAAGACCAAAGGAACACCTGAAGAAAACACTGTGAAATTACTACTTGACTCTCTGCTATAACTCTAAAACATTTACTCTGACTCAACTTTCCCTTTAAAGCTCTTTGTAATAGGAGTACTACTTTTCTTAATTGCTTTGCTCTCCTTGGTTTGCTTTACTGTACTATCTTAAATTGATATAATTCTACTCCTTGGTATTTGCCCTGGATACTAATACCTGGAGTTTGTATGTGAATATTTATAATAATAATTTGCACTTAAAAAAACCTTAAAATAACCTAAATTTCCACCAATAGTATAATAAATAAATTATAACATGTCCATAAAATAAAATGCTACACAGGACTAGAATGAATGAGTGACAGCTGCACTGCATCCACATGAGTGGACTCTAGAAGCACAAGGCTGAGTGAAAATAGTAAATCACCCATGATTACATGAAGGATGATCCCGTTAACCATAAGCAAAACAAACCTATTTTTAGTGAATTATACACATCTGGCAAATCATAAGAAATCTACGTGGGGAACACAAATGTCAATGACAGACAAACTCAGATGGGGAAGGGCCCATGGAGATCCACACATCTGTGTATATGTATTTTGTAATATTTTTAGAGACACCTCAGACAATAAGTAGTAGTATATTCTTTTACCTTTCTATGTCTATTTTATTTGCATGACTTCTTTTCACTATCCAAAACCTAGAATGAAAAAGAATTACATAATCACTTTTAACATATTAACATCTAATTAGGTACGGTGTCATTCTCTTACGCTTTTTAAATGATTCCAGCAACAGTCATCCTAATAATCATCTAATAATATCTACTACTACGAGGAAATGAAAAGTTAATTTTACACATACCATTTTCCTCATATATATTTCATAAAAATAATAAATAGTACAATGTCTAATTCCAGAGTAACCGTTCATATTTTACAACATAAAAATATCTAGAAATAAGCACTTTTGGCTTTCTAATATTGCCACATGCTCAAAGGAACTTTTTTTCCTTTGTCGCTCAAGAGAACTTCCGTCACATACATATTTCACATACAATTTAATTTTGAAGAGTCCACCTCTATCTAATACATGGTAAATATAAGTGACTATAATTTCTCAATAGTCTTTTCTCACAGACCAAAAGAATATTGAAGAAAATACTTTGAAATTATTAGTATTCTTTGATGTAACTCTAAAATGTTTATTGACCTATGAGTCACTGATACACTAACATTCTAGGAGAATGTCATTTACTTATTTATTTATTCCCCACCCCATCTCATGATATGATACAATACTGGTGAATGAACCCAGGGGTGCTCTACCACCGAGCCTACAGCCCCAGACCATTTTTTTTTTTTACATTTCTGAGGCTGGCCCGGAGCTTGTGATCCTTGCACCTCCCCCCAAGTCACTAGGATTACAAGTGTGTGCCATCTAATCTGCCTTAAGTGCCACTTCTCTTAATTGCTTTCCTTCCCTTAGTTTAGATTAGGTATTAAAATTAACTCCCCTGAAGGTTTTAAGAACATTACAATTCATACCAGCAACAAACATAAATATTCCTTTTAGCTACAAGAGAAAATAAACAAGCCAGGTATGGGACTCAAGGGGCTGAGGCAGGAGGGTCATAAGTTCAAGGTCAGTCTCCGCACCTTAGTGAGACCCTATCACAAAAGAGAAGGACTAAGGATGTAGCTCAGTGGTGAAGCACCCCTGGGTTCAACCCCCAATAACAAAAATAAATAAATAAATAAATAAATCATATAAAATATACATATAAATAATTTTCCAAACAGAAGTAAATTCTTGGATGATTATCAGTCCTAATATATCCAATATACTAACCTATAAAACATTTTCCCAAAGAACAGTATCTTTTCAAATTTTCACATATGTTCAAACATATCTTTAAAAAAGAAAAGCAAAAAATTATTAAAATCATACTTACTTTAGCCAACAGTTCCTGTGTTTCAGCAGTAAGTGGAGCATGTGAAAACTTGCAATATTCTCCCTGATAACATTTTGTTCCTGTATGGTAAAACTTGCAAGGATATTCATGTAACTCAAATGTTAAGGAAGCAAACAATTTTAATCAAACTAAAATAATTTGATATTAATTTAATGACTTTAGTTTTTCTACATAAAGACCTTTCCTGCAAGTAGAAATATTGAATTCTGTATTATGAACATAAGACTAGACAGACCTGTAATCCCAGCAACTTGGGAGGTTAAAGCAAGAGGATCCAAGTTTGAGGGCAGCCTCAGCAACTTAGTGAGGCCGTTTCAAAATTTAAAAAAGGACTGGGAATACAGCTCACTGGTACAGTGCCTCTGGGTTCAATCCCTAGTACTAAAATAAAAATACACCTTTACAATTTCAATACTATTTTCTAGGAAAAAAATTCTCGAGTTAGAACTGGAGACTCCCCGTGGTTTTTTTTTTGTTTGTTTGTTTGTTTTTAAGTTGTAGATAGATATAATACCTTTACCTTATTTATTTTTATATGGTCCTGAGGCTCAAACCCAGTGCCTCACACGTGCTAGGCAAGCACACTACCATTGAGCTACACCCCCAGCCTGAGACTTCTAGTCTTATATAAACAAAACAACTTTTGTGGTGACCAAGAGTGCTGTCACTCTCAAAGGTTTATGTTCCACATTTTTACAATGTGTCTACACCATCTGCATAAAGCTAAGGTTATTCTACAAATTAAGGGACAATAGCCTTTATATAGTACAAAATATATAGAAATATATAGAAAACAAGCACACCAAATTATGCATTCCCTTTATATATATATAAAGTAGCCTTATGAGTACAGATCCAATTAGTCAAATGTCATAGCAGAAAATCTGAGGATGTCTTTCTGGGAGCTGGGTGGGTCTCATGAACCCACTATACCATCTGGGTTGAACAGAATGTATCTTCATTTGAGACATTTTTCTCAACAATCCCTCTTTTCTTTCTTATGGAAAAAAAAAAAAATCTATGTACTACTTAACCAGCTTAGATAGTATAATGTTATTATAGCTTCAACACTGGCTTCACTAAAAATTTTGCACATTAAAAAACATTCATGTAAATACCTGTGGAGAGTAAAGTTATAGAGTCTTGTGATAAAGGATATTATGCAAATATAGACAGTTTTCTCCTCTGGTACAATAACCCTGTACATAAAACTTACACATTTCCTTTTTCTTTTCTATCTCTGCATCATGATCAAATTTACACTGGTCTCCCTGGGCCAAAAACAAAACAAAACAAAAAACAAAAACAGGGACAGATTATTATTTCTCCTACTTCAGTAACTGCAGTTTAATTCCTACTAAACTTCAAATAAGCAAATGATTACAGATAGATTTAAAGTCTTAGAATACGGTCTAATTCCTAATGAGTTATTCATAAACACATAATATATATCTGTTTAAAATTTTCATAAGCCCTAAACATTTTTAAAACAAAGTTATTTTAAAAAATCATTTTTTAAACATAAAAGAATATTTCACTAAAATTTTCTAAAAGAACCTTCTCCAGGAGGAAGCAGTCATAAAATCCTACAGGTATGACAAGAGTGTCAAGTGGAAACAGCAGTGTGTTTTATTTAGTACATTTTTGTTATCACCTTACATTTTGGTGTGTGTACATATATTATATGTACATGTATGTATACACACACACACAGTTTTTTTGTACTAGAGATTGAACCCAGGGGTGCTTAACCACTAAGCCACATCCCCAGCCCTTTTATTTTATTGTTTTTTTTTAATTTTGAGACAAGGTCTGAGTTGCTGAGGGTGGCTTTGAACTTGCAATCCTCCTGCTTCAGCCTCCCAAGCTGCTGGGATTACACATGTGCACCAACACACCCTGCCATTTTAGTATATTTTTGCTCACATATTTTTATACCTTAATACATTTCCTTTCAAGAAAATATTTGCAGATTTGTTTTCCCTTGCGTTCCACTGTATGTTGGTTGATGAATCCCTGACTCATTCTCACATGCTGCTTCTTCTCTTTAGGTTGATCTTCCTTTAAAAACAAAAACAAAACATCATCTGTGAGAAAAAGAAAAATATTTAACTCTGTTCACAAAATTAAACTACCTTTAAATCACTACAATGTGTCTCTTTATTCTCTCCCTCTTTTTTGTGGTGTGGCACTGAGACTTCAACCCAGGGGCCACTCTATCACTGAGCCACACCCCCAGCCTTTATTTTATTTTGAGATAGGGTCTTGATAAGTTGCCCAGGCTGGCCTGGAACTTGAGATCCTCCTGCTTCAGTCTCCCAAGCAGCTAGGATTATAGGTGTGCACCAACTGTGCCCAGTCCAATTATCTCTCCTAAAATGGCCTTCACACGTTAAGATTTAGACTTTAGTTTACAAAATGAATGTTGTTTTTTTTCTTTTTAGTTTCAACAGCATTCCATCACTGAATATTATAGTATTTGTGCAATTTAAATATTTTATTATACTATGCCCTTATTTTGTAAAAATGAATGAAAAAAATGAAAATGAAAGCACCTTTGCTTGTGATAAAAAGTGAAATTTAGGAGCAAAGACCTCTAGAATAATGGAGACAAAGTAGGGAAATCATAGAATGAACGAAAGCAGTGAAATCTACAGTTTTCATGAAATGTTCAGAGGTGTGAGCTTAGGATACTGGCCAGCTCAAATTAATAAACATAACCATAAATAAACCCTTGGAGGTGGTGCTAAAGGTGTAAAAATAAAATATTTTTATATAAGAAAGCAGAAGGGGAATTTAAAAATCCACTTAGCTCTTTAGAAACAAACTACTTTTAATGTGTAATTTGTGGTCTCGCTTCTGCACATCAAATTAGTAAATACGATTTTAGGGCACTAACTGTAGAGTCATTCTTGTGATCTGCTTTACTATAATGTCAAATTTGTGTGTGTAAGACCATCAGAATTATGTTTTGTAATCTGTCTCAGTTTGTCTCTGGCTTCGCCTGTTTGGAGTCTGGCATGGCTCACAGCGTGGAAGGAATGCCAGCAACAGTGAGCGTGGAACAGGACAGGGAAACAGGTCAGCCCTGGTTGGTCCTGTTTTACTGAGGCAGTTACTGGAACCCTCAAGCTTCAATTTCTCATCTGTAAAGCACAGGAGCAGGGATAATTCCATATAAATGTGCTTCAATCTGCAAAACTTGCTTTCTTTGGTTTGAGAAGGGATCTTGCTATGTTGCCCAGGCTGGTTTCAAACTATTGGGCTCAAGTGAGGCTCCTGCCTCATTCTCCCAGGTAGCTGGTACAAGGTACAAACTACTGCATTCAACTTATATCTGGTAATATCATTTTAATATTTAATCACTGAATATCTGGTAATATCATTTTAATATTTAATATAATCACTGAAAATCTGGTAATATCATTTTAGTCCCCCACTAGGCTGTGACCAAGTCTCATAAAAAAATTGCTAACCAGTTTAAAAGTCCTCAGAAAAGCAAAATTCAGAGGAATCATGATTGTTCTACCCTGAATACATCTGCAGACCAAGAGGAACCTCTACAAAGCAAAAATCAACACACCAGGAAGATAGGTGAAATCACCAGGGAGACTTGGTAAGACAATGCTCAGAAACAGCACCAGTTAGGACCCACAGGTGAGGAGGGACTGCAATAAAGGAAACTTTGTGCCTTCTGTGGCCGTTGAAATGTCTTCACGGCTTAAATTTATCTTCTTTCATCAACACTCAAAAATTGAAGGACATGTGTGCACGTATTCAGGAACAGGGAAAAGACTAAGGCCTAAAATGGGTGCTGGCTGCTAGCCTGGGAGGGAAGGATGCTCAAAGGCAAGAAGGAAGACTATGGAGAGCCCACTGACGGTAAGGGGAGCTCTCCACCTTTGGAAAACTGATTTTGAGGAATGCTTCTGCCTGTCAACGTCCCCAGCAATTCCTGTCACTGAGGTCTAAGATAAAAGCCTTGCAAGCATGCAGGTATCTACAGGCATGTGTTCTTGTACCTCTTTCTGTGAGCCGCTGTTTCTCGGTAAGGCATTTGGTCCTTTATTTCCAGGGCCAGGCCATTTTCGTTTCATTTTCTTCTGTTTACCATGTTTGTGACCAGCTTTAAGGTTTTTGTTTTTTGATTTAGCAGCTAAAAACAAGAAAGTTTATTTTTAAAATGACTTAAAGAGACTAAACAAAATCATGGTAACACATCCTCAATTCCCAATTCATTCCTTTTGAAAACATGTAACATATTATTGACAGGAAACAGGCATGAGCAGTGGGAACAGGAGGTAAAGGAAATAATTCTATAAACTGGGCCCCTATGCTGACCCACATGCTTCCTCTTTTAAGAAGCAATTCACCTGCAGCCCTGCCTGGCTTAAGTTGACAGGATATGTTACATTCTTCAGCAAACCACTGCTATCTGCAGGGGTTACGCAGTCCCAAAATGCAAACAACAACAACAACAAGTTACCCTAAAGCTGTGGAAAACACACATACTTTTGTGACCCTTACACAAATGAGATGCCAGAACTCAGGGAGGCAAGGGTACTGCCTCTAACCATAAAATCTGTAAAAATGGGTTCCAATTAGAACTGGCTAGTATGGGCCAAAGTGAGCTAGAGTTGTCATGGCAGTGGTGACTTCAAAGTCTGATATCCTGCTGTCAATCAAGAGTAAAGAAGTGGGCATGGGCAGGACTTTCTGGAAAGTTCCTAGGACCCCCAATAATACTGGAGGGCAGGTGGAACGTACCATCCTTCTTCTGAGAGGACCCACTCTCTCCCTTGAGTGTCCCCTTTTCCTTCTTCTGATCGCTGCTAATAAAACTCATGACTATTATTCTGAATGACATGTCTGAAATCTGTCTGACATAATTACAAGAACTGGGGCTCAAGGGGGGCCCCCTCTGTGCTGCCTCAGTGTTGCAGAAGGCCTCTGTCCTGTAACATTATTAGGGGAAAAAGCAAGATAATTAACGAAATCACTCTTGCAAGCTACAAGCCAGATTCTTCAGAAGAGACCAGGGCATGATGGATCTAATTAGGAATTGCCACAGCACTGCAAGAGAAAAAAATTTTCAAATGACCTCAGATAACAGATTTTGCAAAGTATTCTTTATAAATTAGTCTATAGATGTGTTTTCAATAGAAGAAACACTTGCAGGGAGAAAAAAAGGAAAGCAGTGAGAATTTCATGTACAATTGTCATTGCTGTATGTTAAATCTCATTTTAATAATCTAAGTCATGTACAACTAATCAGAACAAATAAAATAATTAAAAAAATTTAAAAATAATAATCTAAAAGAATATATTTCTGGGTTGTAGTCTGACATACAACCCCTCCAGTCACCACTTCTTTAAATGACAGCAATACACACAGGCACTTCCTGTCCTTCACATTTGCAAAAACTGGGGATTTGGCATTCTCCCTTTAGATATGGACAGAGCCTTTGACAAGAACCTGCCTGCGATCCCCAGCGTCTCCTGTGAACAGTGAGTACTGGAATGTGGCCTGGCCAGATCTCAGGTGGGGTCTGAGACCACGCAAGACCTATGAAAAGATCTATGACCTCCACAATCCTATCATGAGTAAGTGCAGGAGAATCCCCTGCCTGCATATGGGCAACTGTGACTGCTTCTCTGGCTGAACTTTAAATGGTGTGATAGTTTGGTGCTTACCCTGCTGGCTATCTTTGGCTCCTTCTTTCTTTGTAGATTCTTCAGAAAATGGTGGGGGCTGAGTGGCATTTGCCATCTCTTTAGCTTTTATGTACTGCTGAAGCTCTTTGGCAAAACTGTCTTCCGGTTCCAGGCTGCAGACATCGTCATCACCGTATGAATCATAGTCCTTACTCCTTGATTTTCTACGCAGCAAAGCCTTTGGTGATGTGGAGTTTCCAGAATGCCTAAACTAAGTAAAAAATCAAAATTCCAATTTTAAAAATTTAACAAGGCTGAAAACAACTTGGTAACACAGAAGAAACAAGACTGGTCATGAATGGATCATTGTTGATGCTCGGTGATGAGCAGATGGGGTTCAAATTCTATGTTGTCCATAGACAACATATATATTTTACATATTTGAAATTTCCAGAATTAGAAACAAAAAAACCAGCCTGACACACCCATCCTTAAAGGTAATTTGAGAGAAGATTCATAATTCCTACACTGTATGCATTTTACTGAATGAAAGTGTAACACCCCACCAATCTTAATTACTGGACAGAAGGGGATTATAGGACTACAACTCTCACAGGGCATTTCTTTCTTTGCAACGACAATTAAGTTTAGACGTTCCAATTTGGTAATTCAATATTCCATATAGCACCCCACTAACTGTAACAGCCCAGTTGAAAATCCTCTTTAACTTAAGATACATTACAGCTACCAAAGCCAAGTCCTGCTGGAGTTCACAGCAGTAGTGCCAGCAAATACCACAAGAACTACCCTGTTCTCTGTATGACTCGGGATTCATTCACCCATTCAGCTCTTTTGTGGTGCAAGGGATGGAATCCCAGGGCTTTGCACATGCTAGGCAAGCACTCTACCAGCCCTATTTTACCTTTAGAACCAGTTCTCTACTCTATTACTGGACATGTCCCAAGGCAACAGCAGAACCCAAGCACCCAATGGAACAGAAACTAGTTATGGGGAGCTGATCCTGGAGGAGCCCAAGCTGATCATAGGAGATGCCTCACAGCAATTTCTGCAAAAAAATTTCCAAGTACTAGTTATTCAGGTGACTACACTTGGTGACATAGTATATCATTATATAATTAGAATTAATGTGTACAATTTAAATAAAGATTTTTTTTAAGTGACCAATACAAAAGGGTTTCTATTCTGATGTCAGGAGACGACATGCCCACCATTACAGTGGTCAAAGATCCTGCTCCAGAGCATGCTGTGGAGGGGCTGAGGAGGTAGCTCAGTGGTAGAGCCAGAGCATGTGTAAGGCCCTGGGTCCCACCCCAGCATCACCAGAAGGAAGAAAAAGCATGCTTTAGGGACCTGGTCTCTTGCTTACTTTCATGTGATAACTAAGGCAACAAAAAAATAAACAAGCAAAGGAAGAGTAATTTAATGGTTTACTTTTGATGGTTAACTTTAGACTAGGCATAATACCACCAGATGACTATTGTAAGCCTAGACATGAACTTCTCCCTGCTTAAAGACTTCTCGGGCTGAGGAAGTTTCTTGATCTGACAATGACTTCAGTGTACATTTTATCTTCATTGCACTACATGAGACTCCAACGAATCCAACCACCTTCAGGTCACCAGGTTGCTTGATTCAAGTCTGAAGGAAGAGTACCATTATTTACCACAGGATAAATGTAACTTCTGAACTGACAGATCAAGGGTTGGCAAACTGGAGTCTGGCCACTTGTTTCTATAAAGTGGGGTTTGTGTGTGGGTGTGTGTATGGAGTAGGGATTGAAACTAGGGTCTTTTTGCACATTAGGCAAGTACTCTATCACTGAGCAACATCTCTAGCTCCCCCTGCCTTTTTATTTTGAGGCAGGATTTCGCTAAGTTGCCCAGGCTGGACTCAAACTTTTGATACTCCTGCCTCAGTCCACTGAGTCACTGGGATCACAGGCATGCGCCATCATACCTGGTATAAAGTTTTACTGAAACACAGTCATACCCATGCACTTACACTGTCTTAGTGGTGACAGAGACAATATGCCCACAAGGTTGAAAAGATTCAGTACCTGGTATTTACAGAAAAGATGGCCAACGCCTGTGATAGATGATTATGTTTACCTTGGTTTTGGACTTTATCGAGTACAGAGGAAACCAAAAGATCATTCAATATTCAGCAGTCCCCATGAAGCTGAGTTCAATCAAACACACTGAGATTCTCTTGAATCAAAATGATCCATATGAGTGATTATGTGCCCCTGCTCGTACAAAACCCATGGTCTACAGTGCCACGCAGACTCCTTTAGCCACAGGCAAAAACATGCCTGTTTTGTACTGAATGACGATTTGGCAACATTAATAAAACCAGAACCATTTTTATTTTAGTACAGAGATGAATATTACTAGTGATTCTTTTCAGAGGGTACTAAAATACATAAGATACAAATGACTGATTACTTTTCTTAACTTGCTATAAACTCTTCTTCAGTTTGTTGTTCTCTGTGTAATTTACAAAGTATACAAACACGAGGCAGGGCACAGAGGTATGTGCCTGCAATCCCAGGGACTCGGGCAGTTAAAGCAGGAGGACCATAAGTTCATTGCCAGCCTGGGAACAGTATGACTATCTCGAAATAAAATTTTACAAAGGGCTGAGGACATAACTCAGTGGTAGAGCACTTGCTCTTGTGTAAAGCCTTGGGTTCAGTACTCAGCACTGAAAAAAAGTATACAACGGATATAACCTTTCCTCCTTTTGGAAAGGAGTCTAAATAAAGTAGTATTTTTCTCTCAAGTGATGGTGTTTCGTGTTGGGTTTTTGCATTTGATTCACTATGGTCTATTAAATGAGTAAGGTTTCCTGACACCCCAAAGAAATAAAACTGAGTATAGATGACTGTGTGGATACCTGTGTGTGTAGACGGTGAGAAGTAATTCAGAGAGTTTGACAGGGTTTTGACAGGAAGTTATGCTCTTAAGGTTGGTCTTAGAATGGAGCATGAGAAACTGAACTGTAAGTAAGGATGAATTATAATTATACATAGAAACAGACAAAGCTATTACAGCAAATTCTCTCTTCTCTACCATTAACCAGGACAAAATCAACCAGGAACTTTTCAGTTGCAGGGGGCGGGGGAGAGAGTTACCGAAAGAAATTAAACATGCCATCTAAAGCTAAGGCTTTTCACGTGGGTACTAACTCCTCCACAGTGAAGCACTATGAATCATCTTACTGTTGAATTAGATGGCAAGGTGTCCCAGTCATTATGTAATAATACAGGGGTGTCAAACAACACACTGAAGTACCAAGTATTCACCACAATATTCCCAACAAAAGAAAGCAACTGTCAGGAAAATCAGAAAATTAACAACAGTTATTTCATCACAGATTTCTTTCTTCACAGAAATAAAAAACAAGAGCAAGGCTATGACCAAAGGAAGTTTCTGAGTGGTTCACCTTCCCAGCCAAAGAAGCGGGTGGTGAGTTAACTGAGTCACAGGATTGCAGCAGTTGAGGAAATATGTTCAGAGAAAATGAAAGTTTCTTAAGAGAGCTGGCCTTCTGGCAAGAACAGCTGCTCAACATGAAGAAACTGGAGAAATGTCCATGCACAATTTCAAGACGAGGCAAACGAGTTCCGTGGTGCTCCTGGCCCTGGACAGGCTGGCAGCTGGCAGCCATGCGGTTCAGCAGCAGGGTGCTGCCCACAGAGCAGGAGCAAGACCTCCACCGCCACGGCTCCAGCTGCAGTCCTCGCAGTGCCACTTTAAATCCGCTGGGCTGTGCAAGTGTGGCACCTCCAGAGATAGCTGGAGCATCCAGTAAAGCGCCACAGACGCCTTCCAGGCAACGAAGCGCTCAATTAAAACCACACGCCTATAATCCCAGGGGCTTGGGAGGCTGAGAAAGGAGGATCGGAAGTTCCAAGCCAGTCTCCGCAACTTATTGAGGCCCTGAGCAACTCAGTGAGACCCTGTCTCTAAATAAAATACAAAAAGGGCTGGGGTGTGGCTCAGTGGTGAAGCGCCCCTGGGTTCAGTCCCCTGTATCAAAAAAAAAAAAAAAAAAACAAAAAAAAACCACTTGCGGGTGAACTGATGCTAGTATCAAGCAGTGCCTATCTGTAATCAGAAGCCACCTTCAGAGCTAACACAGACACAATTCCAGAATACGTCAGTAAAACACATGAAACTTTATAATCAGTTTTGATGACAGGGAACATTGACTCTGAATCTCAATTAAGCAAACGATTATCCTACAAATAATCCCATTATTCTTATTAGAAGACGTGTATTACAAAAACTCAGTATTATATGTTGAATTTTGCCAATAAAATGTTGCAGAAATGTTTTCTCTCTTTCATTGAATAAGTAGCTACATAATGTCCTCAATTTTGCTCTTCAGCTTTAAAGAAACCTAAAATATTTGCTGTCTTGTCTTAGAGGAAATGCTTATAAAAAGCAGGAATAAGGGGCTGGGGTTGTGGCTCAGTGGCAGTGCACCTGCCTGGCATGTGTGATGCACTGGGTTTGATTCTCAGCACCACATATAAATAAATAAGAATACAGGTCCATCAATGACTAAAAAAATATTAAAAAACAACAACAACAAAGAATGCTCTGGAAGTGGGCATTAATGCTAATACCACCACTGAGATCTCCACCTACTTTAAAAAAAAAAAAAAAAAAAAAAAAAGCAAGAGTAAGTGAAAAACTGGTCCAGAAAAAACAGTGTAATTCGAGGAACTCAAAATTAAAAAAAAAAAAAAAAATACAAAGATATTCAAGATATTTTTAAAAATGCGACAACAAAAGCAAACTCTTTAGTTTTTTAAGTCATGTATTAATTTTACTAAATGAATTACAAAAAAAAATGTTTGTGGGGCTGGGGCTGCAGCTCAGTGGCAGAGTGCTCGCCTTGAATGTGCGAGGCACTGAGTTCGATCCTCAGCACCACATAAAGATAAATAAAGATATTGTGTCCATATACAACTAAAAAATATAAAAAATAAAAATGTTTGTTATTATACAGAGTCAGGTCTATTAAAGGCATGAAATCATCCTGGATCCTGCTATATAAATACATTTAAAAAAATCTTCAAAATCAATGCTAGTAAAAATATTCACATATACAAATACATAAATACACATATATACTTATACACACAATCTTTCCAATTTGAAGTATAGTAAAAAACTAACAATTCAGCCAGCTTTGTGCAGTGGCAGTATCGTAGCCAATGAGGTTTATCCGAGGCGCGATTATTGCTAATTGAAAAACTAATGATTCAAAATTTATACTGCCTGTATAACAATTTCAGACAATTAAAGGTGTTTGTTGATTCAAAACTGGGGTAATGGACAAATAAACCATATAACCTGCATAGTACCCCTGGTAATTCTCAGGTATTTTCTGTCCCTCTTCTTCTGAAGATCAAATCACAGAGCTCTTAAATAGTTAAAATAATTTATGAAATAAATAGAAAAAGGAAATTTGTCTATAAATAAAAAGAGACAGATAAGCAATGAAAGCAACATCTCCTACAGGAAGGACGTGAGAGAAAGTCAGGCTACTGTGGCACCGTGGCACTAAGCACAGCAATGGGAAAAAGCTGCATAGTCGACACCAGGAGCACAGCGAAGACCCTCCCAAAAACAGGACCTCATAAAGGAGTGAGGAGCAATTCACCTTTGCAACACGGGACAGTAGGAGGCGACCGAGCAACGATCTCAAGCTCCATTCTACTGCAGCCAAACTACCGATCAACTAAGAGGATAAATTCAAGACTATTTTCAGAAATGTTAACTCAAAAATGTTAGCTCCTTCACATTCCTATATATGGGTGTGTAATGACCAAACAAGAAACCAAGAGTTAAAAACGGTATTTTAAGATGTAAGGGCAGCGGTGGAGCCTGGCACGCATGAAGTCCTGGGTTCGACTGTCAGCATCTAAAGAAATAAATAATTTACAATAGTTTCATCGAACATCTAGCAAAAAATATAACTAAAAATAAGTAAGTATAATTAAAGTACTAAAATGTAGAATATCTGCAAAGAAAATGATAAAAATATTGTTAAGCAAAACTCAAGAAGGCATAAAGATTGAACAGTATTTTAAAGATTTCAATTCTTCCCTGAAAGATCTATGGATTCAATGCATTCCCACTGAAAATTCCACCAGGATTTTCTGTGGAACTTCACAAACTGATTCTACAATTTATATGGAAATGCAAAGTAAGGGAGGTCCAGATCCTCAAAGAAGAAAACAAGGTGAGACTTGCTCACCTAACATCAAACTCATTACAAAGCGGCAGTAATGAAGGCAGTGTGGTCAGATGTGTGTGGGGCTTCTGTGTCCTGCCTGGATGAGGGGAAGAGTTTCTGGAGGAGGACAGTGCTGGAGATCAATTAACTAATAAACTAATCAATAAACACAAGAGCCAATACTCTTTTCAAAAGGAAGGGGTTGTGACTGATCAGGCCATACCAGATCTGGCCTCCAACAAGACGGAGTAGTCCCACAGGTGAAGGGGCTGGGACGGGAGGGGCTTCTCTGTGAGGAACAGGACGGGGTGGAGTTAGGGAAGTCATTTGCTCAGGGAACTAGCATGTCCTCAGGGTGAGCCACCTCTGTACAGGGCCACCTACTCCCAGGCTGTCTGAAACGGTCTCCCATGACCACCAGTTCCTGGGAGTCAGACCTCTGTGTCCCATGGCTCAGCCGAGCCTGATTCTGCTGGACATGGGTGGCTCCCCACAGGGAAGGGACCGAAAACCAATGGAAGACACACACTCGATTCTGACCACAGTAACACTGAAAATCCACAGGGAAAAGACAGCCCTGTACCCTCATATGGACACTGCTAGAACAATTAAGTGTGGCAATTACAAAAAGAGTAAAACAAAATTAGTCCCAACACCTGAGTGATAATGAACTTCAATGTGATAGGTAAAACAATATAGTTTTTAGAAGACAATGTAAAGAATATTTTCTTTATCTTAGGATAAACAAAAACCTAAAGCACTAAATATAAAAGATTAAAAACTGACTATATTAAAATTATGAAATTTTTATTTAAAACAAAGTCACTGGATGGAAAGAAAGCTATGAAATGAGCAGATATCTGCAACATATAACCCTTAAAGATGAAGATAAAAACTACTCATATCCAGAAGAACCACAAATCAAGAAAAAAATAAAATCACAGATAAACTAACAGGGTTAGGGAAAGGACAAAGAGCTGATCAGTCATACCAGAAGAGGAAACCCAGATGCAAAGGGATCCCAAGGTCCCTGGTCCACCGTGATCTGGAGGACGAGAACAGGATGCCGAGCCACCCGGCCGCCTCATCAGGAGGGGAAGACAAGGAAGCAGCGCCAGGCACAGACAGCGCCAGAACACAGACCTCGCAGGCACACCTCTGGACCCCGTCCAGCAGCACCACTTTGGACTAGTTAGTGTGATGCTCACTCTTTTTATTCATATTTTGGTACTAGGAATAGGACTCAGGGGCACTTAACCACCAAGCTACACCCAGCCCTTTTTTAATTATTTATTTTTTATTTTGAGATAGTGTCTCACTAAGTTGTTTAAGGCCTCGCTAAATTGCTGAGGCTGGCCTTGAACTTTTGATCCTCCTGCCTCAGCCACCTGAGTGACTGGGATTGCAGGTGTGCACCAGGGCACTCAGCTCATACTCTTAAGATTCAGTGGTTCCATGTCTAGGTAAATGCACAATACATGTACAGCAGAATACGAGTGAAAGAAGGCAGCAGCACTGCCCCTGAGCACCAAAAATGAGAGCCAGTCCAAACACCCACTGATCACAAAAGTTGCTATGTTCAATAACAGAATACTCTGCGGTCATGAAAAAGAACAAGCAAGCACTACACAGTATTTGTGACTCTCACAAAATAAAAACAGGCAAGAAAAACTGCATTCCTGGGCAATGACTACACAAGGAAGAAGCAAAGTGATGCATACACAAGTTAGGACCACGGTCACCTCCAGGAGGAAAAGGGGCTAAGACTCAGCAAGGGGCAGCAATGGTTTCTTCATTTGCAGTGTTTACCTGGACACTCTTTTTTTTTTTTGGTACCAGGGACTGAACTCAGGGGCACCCGACCCGAGTCACATCCCTAGCCCTATTTTGTATTTTATTTAGAGACAGGGTCTCGCAGAGTTGCTCAGACTGGCTTTGAGCTTGTGATCCTGCTGCCTCACCTCCTCAGCGGCTGGGATTACAGGCGTGTGCCACAGCCCCAGCTTGGGCACTCTTTTTATTTAAGTTGTTTTAATTAGTTATATGTGATAGTAGAATGTATTTTCACATATTATAGATATACGGCGATAGCTTCCCATTCTTCTGTTGTACATGATGTAGAATTACCCTGGTCGTGTAATCATATAAGGACACAGGATATCAATGTCCAATTCATTCTACCATCTTTCCTGTTCCCATTCCCGCTCCCTTCTCTTCATTCTCCTTTGTCTAATCCAAAGTACTATGACTCTTCCCTAGTCCCCACCCCTTATTTTGAATCAGCATCTGCATATCAGAGAAAACATTCGACCTTCACTTAGCATGACAGCTTCTAGTTCCATTTGCCAGCAAATACCATGATTTCATTCTTTTAAGACTGAGTAAAATTCCATTGTACATATACCAGTTTCTATATCCATTCATCTATTAAAGGACATCTTGGGTGTTTCCATAGTTTAGCTATTGTGAATTGAACTGCTACAAAGACCGATGTGGCTGCGTCACTGTAGTATGCTGAGTTTAAGTCCTGTGGGTATCAACTGAGGAGTGAGATAGCTGGGTCAAATGGTGGTTCCATTCCAAGTTTTCTGGGGAATCTCCATACCACTTTCCAGAGTGGCTGCACCAATATGCAGTGCCATCAGCAATGTATGAGTGTAGCATTTCCCCCACATCCTCACCAACACTAATTGTTGCTTGTATTCTTGATAATTGTTGGGTACTCTCTTTTAAATGAGTCATGACACTATCCATTTGTTCACTATACATTTGTGAGCTCTTTGCTCACAAGAACTGGGCTAACGTCTGCTGGGAATAACCCAGGTGTCCATCTTTTCATATTAGTGGTTTTTGAAAATTACTTAGAACAACTGTAAACTGCTCCCTCAGCCTGTCTGCTCTGGCAGTTAATACACAGACCAGGGGACCTGTGAGTATGAAGGACTGGGGCCTATGTGACTGAAGCAGTATAAAATATTTGTAGGAAACTGAAGTAGCAATTTCTTGGTGTCAACTTCAGTTCTTGCCCATGGCATCAATACCTGCCCCCAAAGGCAAAGGAAGCAGCTGATCCGGGCAGCTGAAGGCCTTCCCAAGGAGATGGAGACGCGGGCCTGCTCTACCTTCTGTCCTGTATCCTCTGACACAGCTAAGTAAAAGGTATCCTGTGAAAGCCCACTTGTGTCTGACGAGACTCATTGCCAATACAATGAGTGGTGTTAAAATCTTATAATGCTAAAATTCACAATTAAAAAAAAGTTTAGCCAGGCATGGCAGTACACATGTATAATCCCAGTAACGTGGGAGGCTGAGCGGGGAGGAACTCAAGCTTAAGGCTAGCCTCAGCAACTTAGCGAGACCCTGTCTCGAAATAAAAGATGAAAGGACTGGTGATGATATAGCTCAGTGGTAAGTTGCCCCTGGGTTCAACCACAAAAAGGAAAAAATTAAAAAGTTCAAAAGAAAGTAATAGTAAGGAAGGAAGATATTTACCTTGCTGTGTTGAACTGTGTCCTTACAAAATCCTTATGGCGCAGTCCTAAGCCCCAGGACTTCAGAATGTGACCTCATTTGGAAATCGGGCCATTACAGATGTAACTAATTAAGATGAGGTCATTAGGCTGGGCCCCAATCCAGTTTGCCTTGTGTCCTTAAAAGAGGGGTGTTCAGACCAACACTCAGGACAGGGAGAATGTCACATGACATGAAGGCAGAAGTCAGGGCGATACTGCTGTGAGCCAAGGAAAGCCAAAGAGCTCCAGCAACCACCAGGAGCCAGGGACAGCCCAGGACAGAGCCCTCCTCACTGGTCTCAGAGAAGCCAACCCTGCCAAGCCCCGTTCCTGAACTGCCAGCCTCCAGAAAAGGGAGCGATGAATCTTTTTTTTTTTTTTTTTTAACTTTTTTTAGTTGTAGATGAACACAACACCTTTATTTTATGTATTTATTTTTTATGTGGTACTGAGGGTCAAACCCAGAACCTCACATGTGCAAGGCAAGTGCTCTACCACTGAGCTACAGCCCTAGAACCAATGAAATTCAAGTCTCTTAAAAGTTTTAATCCAATTTGATAAGAAAAAAGTTTTAGAAACAGTTTATAATCCATTTCAGAAATAAGGAAAGACAACTTTGTTACAACTTGGCACATTATCCATCCGATGGGGGGAAATAGGAAAAATGAAAATGAAAGCAATTTCTAAAACCAGTTCATGTTAAATGACAACAAAGTTACTGAATGCTAACTTTTCAAAAGAACGTGACCAAGTCTCCTGGATGTAAGTTGGGCAGGTGCTAGATGCTGCTGCAATGGGACACACAGGACCCTCATGAACGGCTCACATCCACTCCTAGCTGTTTTTTCAATATCCCAACTTAACCTTACTTTTTTGGGAATTTGCTCACACTCCAGTTTTACTTCCCATTTTATTTTCTCTTCTTGTGTTTCTTCAACTTCTGTATCATCTATTTCATCATCGATTCTGCAGCAAAAATATCAAATAACACAAAAGGGTTTTTTCAACCTGAAAAGGGTTCATACCACAGCATTACAATTTAGTGATTTGGCTTGTCTTCAATTTGCCCTCAGAGAAATCCCAAAGTCTACTCCAAATATTCCAGATAAATTATGTACAAAATTATGAAAAGCAGTAAATGTCAAGATAAGTTTTATAAAAAATCCGTTAATGTTCAAATTCTAGATTATATAATCCTAATGTTCAAGAATTAGCAGCTATATAAATTATCCATTCATCCATCATTCCATTCATTCAACAGATAATGAGTAATCATCATATACCAGGCTCTGAGCCTTACATCTGGGCTATAACCATGAAAAAGAATCTTTGTCCCTGCTTCCTGAGAGTTACCTGAATGGAAGAAAAACAGAGCAACTTCAGTAAATGAGATAGGTACAAATCCATCTGAAAGAAACTAACTGGGACCAGCGGCTTTCTGAACTCAAAAAGATAGGTAAGCGTTAGCAAAGAGGAATGTACAAGAGAAGGCAGGTCAGGTAGAAGGCGCTACCTTCTGGTTAGGAGAGACAAACACTCTCATGTGAAGACAGAAAAGAAAGAAAAACTGTCTTCAGACTCACAGGAATGAGAAGTGGACCATGCATACACATCATGTGAAATAATCACCGGAGGATGTTCCAGTAAACACTAAAACATAACCCAAGAAAGATGACGAATGGGAAACAGAAGATACTAGTGAACAAGTGTGTAACCTAACCCCACCCCCTATAATTCTTTGCTGCTCACTCCAAATCCACGTCCACTTTCATTAAGATCCAGGATGATGAGTCCTCACATTACCTGGCCTAAGAGCAGATGGCACAGAGCTGACTGCCTTCTTGGGTGTCAGCTTCAGGAATACTGCATCCTGCTCACTTCTCCCTGACTGGCTACTTCTCAGTCTCCTTGGCTGGTTCCTCATCTTCACAACTCTAAGTCGGTCCTCGTAACTCTCCTCTTGATCTAAGATCCCATCTTGGTGATCTCTCACTGCTTCTAAAAACGTCCATCTTGTTGGTAGCTGACTTCAACAACAAATCTCCATCCTAGAGCCTCCCCACCCCGTAAAGCAAACAGAGCCAACTTCCTATTCAATACACCAACTACAGATCGACCAGCCATGATCTTAACATACCCAGCACTGAACTCCATCTTCTCCTTAACCAAATCCTCTACTTACACAGCAGCACCCTCCTGAGGATACTGACCAAATCCTTGAAGCTGATCTTAAGTCCTCTTCACATCGCCTATCCCATCTGTGAGGAAGTTCAGTCTATTCTGTTTCCAAAATGGACCCATGTGTGAGTACCTCTTGCTACTACCTGACCCGAGGTGCTCCCACTGCCTACACTCTCTCAACACAACCAGAACAACCCTGCTAAAACCGACGTCGTGCGGCTCAGTAATGCCAGACTCCTTATGGCACCGTGAATCCCCACTCTGAGCCATCTCCTCCAATCCTCCTGGACTTTGAGTCCTACACTTTGACTCCACTCCCCCAGTGGCACTGGCCACTTTGCTCTCCCCACCCAAACACACCCCACTCACTCTGCCTTGGCCCCTCCCACAGAACATTCTCTCCACAATGTCATCATCCCTCTACTCCTTCAGGGCCTGACTCAAAGGTTACCAAAGTTACCAAGGAGGCTTTTCCTTAACTACCTCCTTTAAAATATCTACGTCCTCTCTACCATCCAACCAACACTTCCTAAGTGTACAAAATACTATACATTTGTGTATCACCTGTCTTCCCCTCCCTCCCAAAATATGCTCCAGGAATAACGGGATTTTTGTCTCTTGTTCATTCGCTGCTATAATTCCAAGGCCTAGCATGCCTCCTATGTAGCAGGTATCCAATAAAAGTGTAAAAACTTGTTTGGAATCAATAAGAAGTATTCTCATCACAGTTACTAGGAAAAACCCAGAAACCATAAAAGACAAATTAATTTCACTGCATAAAAAAAATAGCCCCCACACTTTTAGTGTACTGAATAATAATGCCACAAGTAAAATTAGAAGACAAGAGTATAATAAAGAATCTAAAATTTGAAACAAACAGACCAAGAGCCAAAGAGAAAAATAGGCAAAGGATATGAATGAGCAGATGGTTCCCTCTACTTCCACACCATCCTTCACCTAGGGCCTGGCAAAATTCCCAATGTCTTACTTCAGTCAAGCTTCGTGGATGGCTCTTCCCTCCCATGTATTTTCAAACCGGTAGCTGCTATTGTTTTCGTATGCTCCTATTTTCTTTTTTTGCGGTGCTTCACCACAAATTCTCTAATGTATTTTAAAAATATATCATCGAGTTTCTCTTTTGCTCAGATGTTCACATCATCTGCAAGTAACTAATGTCTCTTTCCAAAATTTATAGGTCTTATTTTAAATCTTGGTAATTTTGCTTTAGAAGCTGGGTGATAAAAATCACAGGGTACACTGTCTAGGCAACTTAATTCCAGCTTTGCCACATATGCTGTGCAATCTCAGCAGGTTATCTAACCTTTCGGTGCTTCAATCTTCTCACCTATAAAACAAGGACGACACTGTTTTCTCTTGAAGGCCACTGTGAGCACTAAGTGATGTGTTTCACCTGAAGCACGTAGGAAGGCCGCTAACTGATGGTAACTGAACTAAGGTCACGGCTTCCTTTAAGGTCTCTGAGACAGAAGTGAACAGAGACCACTGATACCGAGAGGTAAACCCCAGGGCTGGAGATACAACGCAGAGGGAAATGAAGGAGGAAAGGGGTGTGTCACGGTTGTGGCTTAGAGGAAGTGGGCAGCCCCGCGGGCTAAGAGCCTTCACACCCCAAGAGTAACGAGCGACCCAACACCAGGTGCACACGCCCGCGGGGACGCCTCCGCGGACCAGCCGCCCTCGCACGGCGCCGTGCTCCGGCTTTTCCACGCGCTGCCCTACTCTGGTCTCAGAGCCGCTGAAGGTCGTCGGTGGCCCGTGCAGGGCACTCGCTGCTGCTTCCTTCACTACCCGAGGGGCTTGTGGACGGGTCCCCGCTACAGGAGGAGCCCAGCACGAGTCCGGGGACCCCTGGCGACCCCCGCGCGCTGCGGGCTCCGGGAAACCAGGCCAGCACAAGGCGGCGAGGGCGGGCGCGGCACCCCGGCCCGGGGAGCGGGCAGGCGCACCGAGGGCGCCTCCCGCCCAGCCGCACGGCCCCGCCGCGCCCGCCCGCCCGGCCCGGCCTCGGCCTCCGCTGCGCTCGCCCCGCCCCGCCCCACGATCCCGCACGCGGCCCGCGGCCTCCGAAGCACGAGGATGAGAAGACGAGGGGTCACCTTTCCTCAGCGTCCGGGGGCGGTTTTTTGCCGAGGGCGGGGTTGGGGGGTTTTGAGAAAAGATTCTCAAAATCCATGACCCCAGCAGGCGGCCTCCCCTCGTGCGCCGGGTGACCAGAGTAACCCCAGCGTGGTCAGCGCAGCAATCCAGAGTCGCGCCACGGGGTGCAGGCCCCGCCCCGCGCACGCAGGCCCCGCCCCGCGCACGCAGGCTCCGCCCGGAGGCTGCGCACGCGCCCCTCCGCCTGCCGCGACGGCGCATGCGCGTTACCGCTGCGCTGCCTGCCCCGCTCTGTGCATGCGTAGCATTCCTCGCGAGTCTTCACCGTAGTGACGGCAAGGTGGTAGGGTTCTTTAACTTAATTCGTAAAGTTCTTTCTTTCACGTTGTTGAGGACTTTTTTTCCGACATGGTCACAAGGTTTCTAAGGAATGGTAGCAATAGCTAACGCTTATTTGTACACTCCATTGCCGTTTCTTAGAGATACCGGTGCCAAGCCTGATGTGGTGGCGCACCGCTGTCATCCCAGCAGCTCAGGAGGCTGAGGCAGGAGGATCGCAAGTTCGAAGCCAGCCTCAGCAACTTAGCAAGGCCCTAAGCAACTTAGCGAGACCCTGTCTCAAAATAAAAAGGACTGGGGTTGTGGCTCATCGTTTGAGTGTTCCTGGGTTAATCTCCAGTACCAAAAGGAAGAAATATTGGTTCTGATTTTACCTGACCCAATCCTGGCTCAGCTCTACGGGACAGTGCCCCAGGAGGAAGGCTTTCACCAAGTGCTGCTTAGCAGGCAGGCTGACCATGGAAAAAGGCTTAATTTAAGCCTGTCTTTCAGGAAGAGAGGAGAACTTTCTGTCTTAAATCTCTATCTTGTTGGGGGGGCTCAGATGCGCAGAAAGCTTTTATGCAGTGGAAAGGGGTGCAGTGGGACGGGGCAGGCGTCCCACAGCATGAGCCCTCTTCCAAGGCATCGTGGCCCTCCTTGGCTGGGGTCCCTGTTACCTTTCCAATAGAGGAAAGGAGAGGCATTGCGAGGGGCTTTCTTTAGAACTTAAGAATATGATTGAAACAAATAATGAATAGGGAAAGGTTGGGATGGAAGCAGGAAGTGGCTCTAAGAACAAAACATCTCCTGGAGATAATTTTTTTTAAAAAAATGGCTCCTTGAGGGGCTGGAGTTGCGGCTCAGTGGTAGAGTGCTTGCCCGGCATGTGTGAGGCGCTGGTTCATCCTCAGCACCGTAAATAAATAAATAAATAATAAATGAATGAATGAATAAATAAATATCCATTGACAACTAAAATTTAAAAAAAAAATTCCTTGAGTTGCTCTGCTACAATAGGTACTATTACCATACACGTTTTTCAGAGGAATAAACAGAACTCTAGACAGGTTATTAACTTGTAGGGTCTCTACAATTGAAAAAATAAGTACATAAATAACCGAGGCAGGAAAGTTCATTAGAGTACCAAGTGTTAAGAGGATTCAAAAGGGGGAAAATCACATTCAGTTGGGAGGACTTCTTTAAAAGGGGTGGATCTGAGCTCAGACTTGAAATCTATTTCCTAAGGAAATCTATTTCCTAAGGGGAACTATTGGTTCACCTAATGACAGAGAACCTGACTTGATGTTGTAATTGAAGGAATTTATTCCTGACATGAATCAGGGGCCACATACGAGTGAGGGGAATTATTTGAAGCCAAGCATCTTCCCCAGGGAAATTCTAATTTTGTATGGTAGAAACAATCACCTTTGTACTTGAATCATTACTAAAAGTTAAGAAAAATATTAAGGTGATTAAAAACTAGAGGTATCTTTTCTTTAGAAGAAAGCACTATATAATACAGCTCAAATTATTGCCATACATACTTTTTACATATAAAACATGTCCAACATACAGCAAAAGATAATCGGACACAGAAGGAAACCAGATTAATGGGAAAAAAGAAAACCAGCAAAAATACCCCTAAAGAAAAATTGGACCTGCAAGGGCATCAGACACTAGCATTTTCAGATAAAGACTACATAAAAGACTAGCTCCGGATGAGTCAGACTGATTCCAAAAATTTTCCAATTTCTCCAACCTTCCCTGTATTCACACCCTCTGCAATTTAATTTTGCAGTTCCTCTCTTAAAGAGGTGAAATCTACCTCACCTCCTCTTCAAACTGAGTTGAATTTGACTAATAGGATGCAGGAAATGTGGCCTGTGAATATAAGGGTAGGTAGGTCCCAAGAGACCTTGTACATGTCTCTTCTCTCTGTTGAACCAGTTGACCTTTTCAGGACAACAAACCCAGGCTAACCTGCTGAAGACAAGGGATAATGTGAGGGATGAGACTAAGGGAGACAGCAATAGCCAGCAAACCCCTAAACGTTAAGCCACCTAACCAACACACAGCTGACCAGGACAATGATGGAGTCCAGCTCCGTTCAGATGGCCCCAGTCTAAATCACTAACCCGCAGGATTGTGAGCTAAAGAAATGACTGCTGTTGAGCGCTGCTAAGTTTTAAAGTAACTGGTTAAAAGGAAACTATAAAAAGTGACAAAGGAATTGGGAAAAAAAAATCAAACAGAACTTCTAGGAATTAAAAATACTGAAATACTGAAATTGAAAGCTTAGTTGATGGTGTGGTACATATAAAATATATTCACAAACTCTTTAACATCTTTAACATCTTTGAAAGCTAGACTCAGATAGTCAGTCCCCTGCCCTAAAATGTGGACTAGATTCACTGACTAACTCCTAACGAACAGTATAAAAAGTGATAGGGCCCAATTCCCAAGGCCAGATCTGAAAAACAGGTGAAGTTTCTGCCTCACTGTCTTAAGTCACTGGCTTGGAGGGAAGTGGCCACATCACGAAAAGCTCATGCAGCCTCGGGGATCTGGCCATGCAAGCGAGGTACCTTGGAAGCATCTTCCAGTTCTGGACAAGCCAGAAGACATCTTAACTGCGACCTCATGAGGAGCCTGGGAAAGAACCACCCAGCAAAGTAGCTCCCTGATTTCTGACCCACAGAGATTATTAGCATATCAATGCCTATCGAATAAAACTAGAGTTTGGGGATCTTTTGCTCTATAGCAATAGATAAGTGACCAGCACTCTAGGTACAAAGCAGCTGGCCTAAACATAGAATTAGCATATGACCCAGCAATTTCACTCCTAGGTATACAACCAAAACATTAAAGCAAGGACTCAAGCTGGTTTGTGTACTTAGGTTCACTGCAGCAGTATTCATAGCAAACGGTGGAAACATCCCCAGTGCCCATCCACTGATAAATGCATACACAGTGGTGTAGACACACAATGGGATACTTTGCATGTATTGAGACTTGCTACACCATGTGGCTGAACCTTGAGAACCCTGTGCTAAGGGAAGTAAGCCAGACTCAAAACGACAAACACTGCACTATTCCACTCAAATGAAATACCTAGAATTGACGAATTATAGAGAGGGATAGTAAATTAGGGATTGCCAGGGAGGAGGGGGAGGGAATAGGGAATTACTGATTAATGGTCCCAGAGTTTCTGTTTAGGGTGATGGAAGTTTGGAAACATATAATAGCGATGGTTGTACAACAGTGTGAACATAACTAATATCACTGAATTAAGCACTTAAATATGGTGGAGATGGCAAACTTTATATCATGTATTTTACCAAAAAAAGAAAAAGCAGCTGACATAAGAACATGGTGGGACAGTCTCTTAAGGACTCAGTTACAGCACTAGCTAGGTGCCATACCTCATGGATATGTCCTATAAACCAGCAATCGTCAATAAATAGCACTGTTTCCACAGCCAGAATTTATGGTTCTGGGAGTTAAGGGGTGCAAATAAGAGTAGATGCTCTTCATATTATCCCTAATGATACCCTAGGAAAAAATTTACCTCCTGTCCCCACAACTTTGAGTTTTGCTGATTTAGAGCAGGGCTTTTTTTTTTTTTTTTTTTTTTTTTTCCTTCTTTTTAAAAAATTAGCATGGAGCAGGGGCCATGCTAATCTTCTCTGCATCGTTCCAGTTTTAGTATCTGTGCTGCTGAAGCGAGCCATAGAGCCGGGGTTGTTAGCCTTAGCGTTACTGTCAGGTGGCAGGAGATAATTCTTCGTTACAGGGGACACTCTCACAATGTAGGATGAGAGGGTGTTTAGCAGCATCCCCGCCCTCTACCACTAGATGTCAGTAGCACCTGCTCCCAGTTGTGACAGGAAAAATGGCCCCACATGGTGCCAAACGTCCTCAGAGAGTGACATTTTCCTTGGTCGAGAGCCCCTGGTCTGGAGTTGTCAATTCCAAAAGCAGAAATGCTTCCATCAAGGGGCAAGATGATCTTTCCATTAAGCTTGAGGAGGAGACCGTCATTTGGCCACATAGGGCTCCTCAGGCCAGTGAATCAACAGGTAAAGAAAGGAATTATTTTACTGGAGGGGTGATTAATCCTAACTTCAAAGTCATCCTGACCACACAATGAGGTTGGGAACAAGATGTCTAGAAAGCAGATTTCCTGGGGAGGGCAAAGGCTAAGGAATGATTACAGTCCATAGAAAACAGCAGCAGCAGGAGCCAAGACCAACTGGGGGGAAGGGAGCATGGCAAAGGGTAGAGGCAGAAGGTAGGTATGCAAATGCCAGCGACAAGCATGGGACCAGGAACAGCCCCAGGGACGTTCCTTCCTTACTGTGGTGTGACTCAGCAGGGTATGTGTGCATGTGGTCTCTGCAGTCATGTTGTGTAGTGAGTTTTCCATCAGGGATGGACAACATAATTGACGGTGGTCCCATATGATGATCGTGAAACTGGAACATTCCCATTGCCTAGTGACACTGTAGCCATTTCAATGTCACAGCCCAACACGCTGCTGACGTGCTTTCGGTGAGGCTGGTGCAAAGAGAGCTACCCTGCTGCCAGGCCCAGGGGCACACAACCTTGATCCCAGTGACCCAGGAGGCTGAGGCAGGAGCAATTTGAGGCCAGCCTCAGCAATTTAGGAAGAACTTCCTCAAAATAAAAAAAATAAGAACTGAGGATGTAGCTCGGTGGTAAAGCACTCCTGGTTCAATCTCCAGTGTTGCAAGGGAAAGAAAGAAAGAGAAAAAGAAAGAAAAGAAGGCTGCTCTGCTGCCAATCACATAAAAGCATAGCAGGTCCAGTTATGTACAGCTCATAATTCTTGATGATGATAATAAACAACCAAGCTACCAGCTTGTGTATCTACTGTACTGTACTAGTTGTTTTCCTACTAATTAAAAAAAAAGTTTCCGCTGAAATATGCCATGTTTTGCCAGGAGTGTAATGCCAGTGTTTCATGTGTACCTGTCTTGATTGTATCAAAAGGCCATGTCAGGTGATGAATTTACGTCATCTTCTGTAAGAAATCATCCAACCACACATTTCTCAGAATGTATGCCTGTCATTAAGTGATACCCGATTGCCTCTTTCTTCCTGTCTATCTATATCTTCCCCTCTGCCAGTGTCCTACCAACTGACATAAGATATAGTCCTAGTAGCTAGCTTTCTACCTGATTATTTAACTTATAGGCTACGAAAGGAGGTGTGAGACTGAGCTAAAAGAAGAATTAGAAGCAGAATAAATATCACCCCAGAGTCTTTTTGTTATTTTTAGGGAAAAGGCGAGCATGTTTTTGACTTAATATGGAATAGTTGTATTATGGAAGGCAGAAAACGGACTTTGCTTTAACTGTAATGAAATGGATTAGTTCAAAGTACAAGACTAGAAAAAGATACTGTGCAAACACTAAAAGAAAGCTAGAGTAACTATATATGCTAATGTGAGCCCAAGTACACTGCAGAGTAAAAAAACTAGCAGATACAAAGATGTGTGTTAGAAACGTACAGAAAGGGAGTGATCACAAAGTTATAATAATCTGAAACATGTTTGCACAATGTATACAAAGCACATGGAATACTCATCAAGATAAATGAACAAATGAAGAAGAATTGAGCCAGGACTAAGCACATGCCTGTAATCCCAGCAGCTCGGGAGGCTGAGGCAGGAGGATCAAGAGTTCAAAGCCAGCCTTAGCAAAACTGAGGCGCTGTCTCTAAATAAAATACAAAATAGGACTGGGGATGTGGCTCAATGGGGTCAAGTGCCCCTGGTACCAAAAATAAAAAAAGGGGGTAGAATTGAATTGAAACAATATGAAAGTGTTCTGTAAACATAATGGAATTTATTAAACAAGAACTCAATAACAAATAATAGAAAAATCTCCAAATGCTTATAAATTAACAACATACCTCTAATAAATCATGGGTCAAAGAAGAATTTATAAGGCAAATTAGAAGATATTTTGAATAGAAGAAAATGAAAATGCAACATAAAATTTGTGATATAGTGATAAAGCAGTGTCTATGGAAATTTGAGAGCTCTAAATATTTATATTAGAAAAGGAGGTCTCACATAAATAACCTAAGCTTTCACCTTTAGAAATTAGAAAAAACAAGCAAAATTAAAGATATATTAAAGATAAGAGCAAATCAATGAAAGAGCAGGAAAAAATAGAGTAAATTAATCAAACCAAAATTCTTTGAAAAGATAATGAAATCTATAACTCTCCAGAAAAACTAAAAAGAAAAAGGAGAGAAAATACAATTACCAATCAGAATTTGGAAGAGGAAATTTCACTACAGACTATGCAAACAGTGAAAAGGACAGTAAGTCGATATTGTGAAAACGCTATGTAGCTGAACCTGACGGTTCTGATTAAACTGTCATGACCTTCACAAACTAGAAAAAACGAAAATTCATCCAAGGTGAAATACATAGAAATTGTAACCTTAAGAGAATAACAACTACTGGGGAAATCAAACTTAAAACCTTCTACAAATATGAAATCTAGGACTGGGGCTGTAGCTCAGTAATGGAGCATGTGCTTGGCATGCCTGAGACCCTGGGTTGAATCCCCAGCACCAAACAAACAAACCAAACCAAACCAACAAGAAGGGAAACCCCTCTCTATACCCAAAATAAGGAATCTCAAGGTCAGATGGTTCTTCTGGGGAATTCTACAGAATGTTTAAGGAATAAATAGCGATTCTATTTGATCTCACACAGAAAATAGGGATGGAAGGAATACTTTCCAAATTATTGCATGAGTTCATCATTCACTCAATGCCAAAAGCAATCAAAGACAAAGCAAAAGAAAAAACAAGCAAACCTGTAGACCAATATCCCTCCTGAACACAGATTTTGTGTAAATCCTGACCAAAATAATAGAAATGAAAAGAATAATATGCAATGACCAAGTGGGGTTTCTCTCAGGAATGTAAGACTGGTTCTGTCTTTGAAGATCAATCAATATAAGGCAGCATGCTGTAAGTCAGAGGAAGAGAAAACACACAATCGCATCAACTGACATGGAAAATTGTTTGGCAATAGTCAATGTCAACTCAGGATATGACTTTCAGCAAACTAGGAATAGATGCACATTTCCTCCATTTGACAAAAGGCACATGAAAACTACAGGTTACATCAGACTTAATATGACTGAATGTCAGAAGTCATCAAATGATTTTCTCAAGCCTTTGCCCTTCATTGTCCCTAAAATTATATTAAAATTGCACCACAAAACATTCAATTCTAATTAATAATATGCAAGTTGAAGTGTTTAGGAGTTGTTATAGCCTGAATGTGTCTCCCCGAAATTCAAATGTCAAAACCCAATTTCCCATATGATGGTATTTGGAAATAGGGCTTTTTGGAATAGGGAAGTGCTAGGTGACAAGGGCTGAGGTCTCGTGAATGGGAGTGGTTCCCTTATACGAGAGACCTCAGGGAGCTCCCCTGTCTCCTTTTCCCATGCGAGGCACAGGGAGAAGACTTCCATTTATGAACCGGGAAGCAGGCCCTCCTGAAACATGGAATCTTCTGTTACTTGACCTTGGACTTCCCAGCCTCTGAAATGGTGAGAAATAAGTTTTTGTTGTTTGAATGCTACTCAGTCTATAATAATTTGTTAAGGCATCGCAAACAGACTAAGACAGTAGTGAAACCCAGGGAAGTTTGCAACCTCCTCTGAAATGTGTCAGAAAATGAGAGGGAGTTGCAACCTCCTCTGAAATGTGTCAGAAAATGAGAGGGATGGATGAAAGGGAGAGGCAAAAATAGCTCAGCAGAGTGTGATAGAGCAAATACAGTCAAATGTTAGCAGGGTCATAGGAAACAGAGAATTGAAAGGAACCCTGAAAATTGGAGGCGATGATCAGGTTTGTGGGATGAGGTACTGTTTTGAATTCACAGCTGTGAGTTGATATTTTAGTCCATTTCTGCTGCCGTAACAGAATGGCAGAGACTGGGTGATTCACAAAGAACAGGAATCTATTTCTTCACAGTTCTGCAGGCTGGGAAGTCCAAGACAAAGGTGCCAACACCTGGTCTGGTGCGGGTTTCTTCATGTGTCCTCACACAGCACAGGTGGAAGGGCGGGAGAGGACAAACTCAATGTCCTCATTCGACAGAAGAACAGAAGAGGGAATCCACTCCAGCAAGTCCTTGTCCTAGGGCACAGCCCTGTGACCTGGACACTCCCCATTAGGCCCCATCTCTGAACACCATTGCACCAGGGACCAAGGGTCCAGCACATGAATTTTGGGGGACATATTTGTAGGAGTTAGTGTCTTGGGCCTGGGGCAGAAAGCAGCTTGGAAGGGTAGTGGGAGGTGAAAAGAAAGAAGGAACCGGCCAGAAGACAGTGCCCCTGCTTTCCCACCACTGACTGGGACCAACAGGAAGCACAGCTAGTATGGTGGCCTTCAGACTGAAGTCAGGGTAGTGCAGAGCCTCGGGCTTAGGAAGTGCTGGGAGAACAGTGAGGGAAAAGGCCTGTCAGGCAAAGACTCAGAGAAGCTTCTGTAGCTATGGGGACTTGTGAAAAGGCAAGAAAGACTTCAGGACGGATGGTACAGTCAGAAATGCAGAAAGCTACTGCACAATTTGCCTGCAGGATAAAACAACTTTAGACATTTAGGCACCTAATAAAATATCCTTATACAAAATAAAACATGATCGATGATAGAAGACAGGGATGGATCCAACGCCATAGTGAGGGATTTCAATGTATTCTACTTGATTGTAAAAATCTAGAAGAATATAGAAAATGAGAACGTTTCAACTAACAGTGTTGACCTAAGGGGCTCTGTGAAGTTCTGCATCCAACAACGAGATGGTTTTGTCGTCTTAACTACATACAGGGACATATGCATTGTACAGACCATGAGGCATGAGCACATGACATGATTCGGGCAAGCTAAAAGTCAACCTTACTCAGCAAATTGTGGGTTAAAGAACACATTATAAAGTCATAAAGTAACTGAAACTACAGAATGAAAATACCACATATTAAAATGGGATGCAGCTGAAGCAGTTATTCAGGAGAAATCTATAGCCTAAATGCTTTTTTTTTTTTTTTTTTTTTAATTATAATATTATTTTTTTTTTCTAAATGCTTATAATAGAAAAGATACACCAAAATTAATGAGGAAGAAGTTAGAAAAGAATCACAAAGAAAGCATGAGTAAAGACATAACATAAGTAAGAGTGAAATAGGAACAATAAAGATAAGGGCAGAAAATAATGTCACACAGGAAAACTGAATTCCTTTAAAAAACCCATCAACCAAACAGATAATCCCCTGATGATATTAAAATCACAACAAAATGTGGTATAATGACATGTTAATAGAGTTTAAAATGGTAATAATAAAAAATACAAGCAAACTGTATTTGAAATCTTAGATGGCATGTGAAAAATCCTAGAAAATTTAGATAAAATGAATAAATTCATAGATCATGTATATTTCCCAAACTGATTCAAGAAATAAAAAGCTTAAATAGTCCTATAACTAATGAGAGAATGGAAGCAATGGTTTGAAAAATCTTTTCTTTCCAGAAAGGGGATGCCATGTTCAGATAGTTTAAAGCATATTCTTCTGAAGTTTGAAGGAATGGAACATTCCAGCTTTATGCAGACCCTTTCAGGTAATAATAACAAAAAGGAAGATTCCTAAACTCATTCTACAATGATGTAAAAAACATTAAAGGAAAATGACAGCCCTATTTCACTCATGAATATACATTGAAAAATATAAAAATAGTAACAAATAAAATCAAACACATGTTTAAAAATAAATAATGAAGTATGCTGGGTGCAATGGCACATACCTGTAGTAATCCCAGCAGCTCAGGAGGCTAAGGCAGGAGGACCAAAATTCAAAGCCAGCCTCAGCAACTTCACAAAGCCCTAAGCGACTTAGCCAGACCCTTTCCCCGAATTAAAAACATTAAAACAGGCTGGGGATGTGGCTCAGTAGTTAAGCTCCCCTGGGTTCAATCACCAGTAATGATAAATAAATAAATAAACAAACGAAAGTATACTGGAATTAGGTTTATCTCATGAACACAACATTTTCGTCTTACTATAAGAAATTCATAAGTAATTTGTAATGTTAGTGGATTTTACTCAACATTCTCCATTTGCCTGTTAGATTCACTCTCCCCATTCCATCCTGCTTGTGTCCCTGGAATCTGATCCCTGCTTCCCTTGCTCTGGGACTTCAGTTAGATCCAGTCAATGGCAGGCACTTGGGGTCAGAGAGGCAGAGTTCTTCTATGACCTCTGTGCCCTGAAAAACCTTACTTTGGTAGTGGTTGCTTGTCTTTTATCAGACAGAACCTCCCCACAACCCTGGCTATCTCTGGGTCCTGGTAGCAGGCTCAGGGCTGGAAAGACCCGTTGCTTCACTGTCCCTTCTGACTCACTGGTAGCTGACCACATCACTGCAAATAGTTTCACAGTTAAACTCTCTTCACTTGTTCCTTCCAATATGCTCTGTTTGTGCTGGGATCTGCATGATACACAAAGTAAAAGAGAAAATTATGTCATCATCTCAAGAGATGCCAAAAAATTTTTTTAATGAAATAAAATACCTATTAACACAAAATTCTTAGTAAATTATGACTAGAGGACACCTGATGAGTATAAAATCCCTAGACATCATCCTAAATGAGAAGACTTTAACAGAAATCCCTTTGAAAATTGGGAAACAAGACAAGGGTGCCCTGTCACTTCTTCTGTTTAGCATAGTATTAGGCTTCCTAGCACTGGAGATCCTGGCTGGTGAAGAAAAAGAACTCAGGAGCTGGGGCCTAAAGATTGGAAGGGAAAAAAATAAAGCTAGAGCCGGAGTTCAGCTCAGGGGTAGACCATGAGCTTAGCATGTGCAAGGCCCTGGCTTCAACCACTGCTATCAAAATACGTTAACAGGGCTAGGATATAGCTCAGTTGGTAGAGTGCTTGTGTCACAAGCACAAGGCCCTGGGTTCACTCCCCAGCACCACACACACACACACACACACACACAAAAAAAAATTAACAAACAACACTTTCACACTTAACTTAAATAAAATATTAAATTTATGGTAACTTGTAATGCAGCAATAGACAACTAATACAAATACCAAATTCTTAGGAATAAATCTATGAAAGAAGACATCTATAGGAAAAAATAATAAACTAAGAGATGTGACTTCTGACTATATGGAAAGATATTAAATATTCATAAATGAAAGTTATTCTTATGCAATTGTCAATTTCCAAATTGGCCAACAGATCCAATGCAATGCTGATTAAAAAAAACTCAACAAGATTTGTTCGTAGAAGTTGATAATTCTAAGTTTGTATTAAATTCTGAATTCTAAACAGCTACTTCTAGACTAGATAGCAAAGTTTAAGAGGGAAGGGCTGAACATCGCCAGGGTACCCATCAGTTATTGTCCACTGGGAGGTCATCAGGGAACAAGAACTAGAAAAGATATATCTTGCTCTTTACTAATGATGGAACTTGCCAACTTTATCAGTATCTAAATCTTGTTCGGAGGCAACATTTTTAAAGTACTTTTTTCAAAGACTGGGTTAACAATGTACTGATTCCTGGATTTCAGGGTGTGTGTGGGGGAGTGTATGTGTGTGTTTAAATTTTCCAATGGATGTGAATAAACAAATATTTATGGTCCTCAATGCAGCAAGGGTCAGAGGACAGATGAACACCTATCACTAACTGTCTCTCCAAATCTCTCCCCGCTTCCCTGGGATTTAAATCCACTCTAAGCCTTATGCTGGTAGTCACGCAAAAAAGAATTATTAACCGTTTATCTCAAAGGCCTTTGGATAACTGCAAAGAAATCAGCTGTACTACTTGTACTTACAATTAGACCAAAGTTCACTAAAATAGTTACAAAGGCTCCTGATAATGTATTGTAACCCCCAAAAGCTAACATTGTTTCTCAAGACAAAATATGTTTGCTTTTTGAACGTTTTCTATAAACGTACTCTGGAGGCTATTACGTATTACAGGGAAATGTGGCAACCGCCTGCAGAATTATCAGTACAGGTTGTCATCTGTGCGTTCAACTTAAAAAACAAAACATTTCTTTTCTCCCAAGCTTCAAGTCTAATCTACTCATTGCAGTTGTTTCTGAATGCACTCCATTACGAGGCAAAGGCAAGGAAAGTCAAGATACTTGGAAAATTAACCAAGTCCATCATTTTAATAAAAAGCAAGGACTTTTCTCCTGAACGAAGTAGCGCGCTACATTAAATAGGCCAAAACGCCGACCTGTCTTTTACGCATTTTTTCTGAGTGCACATTCCGCCATTCCTACGTTTCAAGAAGTGCAGTGGCTCCTTAGGAAATATTCGCACCTTATCTTGCACATTCCCACGGAATGACGGAATCGTGCGATTGTTTTACAGGTATTTGGTCATCAAGCCGGGACCGGGTAAAGTCAGGGTTGGACACGCGCGGAGGCGGCCAGCCGGGCTCGCCCAGCGTGGAGGAGGCCGCGTCTCCGCTATTTCAGCAACAACGCGTTTCTTTCTAAAACGATGGCTCCTGAGCCTGCGTTCCTTATTCCCAGCCGGCTAAGGGCTCGGTTATTTGTGGAACCGCAGCTGCTGGGCCGGGGCGGGCGTCCCGAGCAACCCGCGGCCCAGGAGAGCCCGGCACGCGGGCGCGCGAGCCCCGCGCCGCCGACCCCGTCGGACCACGCCGCTCTGGCAGCCCCGTCTCCAGGCACCCGGTTGCTCCCTCCGCGCTGCACCGAGCAGGTTGCAGCCCCGCCGCTGGAGGTGATCGACGGGCAGCCTCCTCCAATGGCCGCCGCGCTCGGCCCCGGGGGCGGGGCCGGGGCCGGGCGCGCGGAGGGATCTCGCCCGCCCTCTAGTCCCGGACCAGGTGTTGCGGCCGGCGCCATTTTCTCGAGCCTCCTGTCTCGGGTGCCGCCATGTTGGTGAGGAGAAATCACCGTTACGGCCACTGTCCAAATCCCCGCGTCTCCGCACGCCGCCCGCCCGCTCCCACGCCTCAGCCACCGGCGGCGGATAGAGACTAGAGCGGCAGCGCCGGCAGCGCGGGCCGTTGCCCCGTGTGTGCAGTTAGAGCCCCATCTCTCTGGCGTGGTGGTTAATAGACTGGAAAGTCTGTGTGTGTCGCTCACTAGTAACCGTGAGTTTTTACCACCTCGTCACCGCCGGCGGCGGCCGGGAGCAGCACCCGCGGGCGGCGCAGGGCCTCCCGCCGCCGCCGCTGCAGCGCCCTGCAGCCCCGCCCCGTTCTGACCAAACATGACAGACTCTGAACACGCAGGGCTCGGCAGGTCGGGACCGTCTGTCTTTCTGTCGGATGAGGAGGGGGCGGGCGCGGGGCGGGCGGGGCCGGGCGCCCCTGCATGACTCGGACGTCTCTGTGTGGCTCCGTCGCCGCCGCGGCGCGCCCCGGCCCGGCGCGGCCGGCGGGGAGGCCGCCCGCGACCCCCGCCCCGCCGGCCGCCGGCCCGGCCCGCCCGCGGCCCGCCGCCGCGCCGGGCGCTCCGCGGCGCCTGGCCGCCCGACCGCCCGAGCACGCCCGGAAGCAACGCGCTTGCGTTTAGGAGATGCAGGCGCCCCGGCCCCGCGCCGGGCCTCGTGCCAGGGGCAGCAGACCCCAGCCCTGCGGCCGGCGCCGGGCGCGGACGCCCCCGCCCCACCCCAGGTCTTGTCCTCCGTGCAGAAGCCCCCACCCCGCCCTAGGCCCTGCCCTGGGCGCAGAAGCCCCCACCCCAGGCCCTGAGCGGGGTGTGAAGCCTCCAGCCCCGCCCGACCCTTTAGGTGCAGGAGCCCCCTCACCCCTGCCTTGTGTTAGGTGCAGAAGCCCCCACCCCAGGCCCTGAGCGGGGTGTGAAGCCTCCACCCCCACCCGACCCTGTTAGGTGCAGGAGCCCCCTCACCCCTGCCTTGTGTTAGGTGCAGAAGCCCCCACCCCGCCCTAGGCCCTGCCCTGGGCGCAGAAGCCCCCACCCCAGGCCCTGAGCGGGGTGTGAAGCCTCCAGCCCCGCCCGACCCTTTAGGTGCAGGAGCCCCCTCACCCCTGCCTTGTGTTAGGTGCAGAAGCCCCTGCCCCACCGCACCCCAGGCCCAGCGTTAGCTGCAGAAGCCCCTGGCCCACTGCACCCCAGGCCCAGCGTTAGCTGCAGAAGACCCCAGCCCCACCCCAGGCCCAATGGTAACTGCAGAACTCCCCCGCCTTGTATTAGGAACAGGAGCCCTGAACCCCACCCCAGGACCTGTGTTAGGTACAGAAGGACCCCGCCCCAGGCCCTGTGTTAGCTTGTTTTACCTCTTGGAATCTGGAAGGGCAGGTTTCACCTTAAATACGCTAACAGGAAAATCTTAGACTGCAGATCTTAGCCCAGTTTCCTCCTAAAGTCAAAACTCCACTGATTATTCATCCTAGCTCGATTTTCTAGATGCTGTGTGTCACTGGAACTTTCATTAAACAGATTCCCGTTTCCTACTTCACTTTTGCTGTGCTTTAAGAGGCGCATCTTTGGTCCCATTTAACTGTTTGGGGGCATTTGCAAAGTATACTTTAGCACACTTAAGTTTTGGTTAAATTTCAAGTTCCCATTCACATCTTAATCATTTAGAAAGGGTGACTTTCATTCATTAAAACTACTGGAACAAAATCCCTTGCATCTGATTCTTATTTAGAATATAAATTTGAAAATCTAGACCCTCACCATTAAGCCATTGTGATTAGAAGTAGTCAAAAGTATACATTGTATTCTAGTCTAGTTTATATGAGAATTGCTGAAGTTTACCTGTGGAGTAATGTGATCTGCTTGTGGTAAAGCATTGCAAACACTTTTTTTTTTTTAAACCTAGAAGCAAAAATCACAAACATTGAAATCTGAAATATCGAAATATTTGGCAATCTCAAGAAGCTTAAAAGTGTGAAACAACTTGAGTACTGTAAAAATAAAAGTAGATCCCCAGAAGACAAGTAAATCAAATGTGTAGTAATTTTTAGAAAGTAATGTGTACTCTCAGAATTATAGTTACATATAAGTAAGTTTGCACTCCACACATTCTTCATGATTTTTTTGCATTATGTTTTTGGGGGGGTACTGGGAGTCAAACCCAGGGCCTCGCACTTGTGCTCTATGACTGAACTTCATCCCTGGCCCAACATTTTCTTTTTTTTCCAAAAGAAAATTCTTGGAATGGTTAACTAATGCCTTCAAAAGTTTCCCACTCTGAATATTTGGATAAACCAATGATGGAGTTTTGTTAATGAAACCTAAAAGCAATACTTTTATATGAAAGAAGGAAATCTGTTCTCATCTGTTAGTGGGCAAAATAACTTCAAATGTAGGGTTGTGTGTTCTACATAATGAAGAAACCAAGTCACCAAATTTAGGGATCAAAAAATAATTCTGCAAGTAAGGAACTGTGATTCCATACTTTAGAATTTGAAATTTTAAAATACTGATTTAGAGGTTAAAATGAAAACTTTAAAGAATTCTTTGTAAAATGTGTTAACAGCTTGGTAATAGGAACTAAAGATTAGTAGTAGAGATAGTTTGCCTATAGTTTTAAATTAGGACCAAGAAAATACTTTCTAATTAGCTCCATTTTAATTTATCCAATTGATAGGAAGCAAAAAAGGTTTTTTTTTTTTTTTTTTTTTTTCCCATACCTTTGGCAACTTAAAGACTACTGTATGTAAAAACAGTGAACAAGAAGTCAGGAGAGCTAGGTACAGTGGAGCATGCCTGTAATCCAAGCAGTTTGGGAGGATGGTGAGTTCAAAGCCAACCTCAGCAACAGCAAGGCACTAAGTAACTCAGAACCTGTCTCTAAATAAAATAGAAAAATAGGACTGGGGCTGGGGAGATAGCTCAGTCAGTAGAGTGCTCCCCTTGTAATCACAAGGCCCTGGGTTCGATCCCCAGCACTGCAAAAAAAAAAAAAAAAAAAAAAATAGGACTGGGGGTGTAGCTTAGTGGTAGAATACCACCGGTGTGCAATCTCTGGTACCCACCTGTCCCCTTCCCCCCCCAAAAAAAAATAAGGAGAAAGGGTTCTAGCTTCAGCTTTGTAACCACTTAGTTTTGTGAACTTGAGCAGGCCTCATTTCTTAATTAATAAGATGGTTCTACCATAAATTTTCAAATTCTGCAGATCAGTGGTTCTCAACCTTCCTTAGAGAGTAGAGGTCCTCTTTCCATTGGTCTGGACCTCAACCAGGATTTTAAGATTTTGAAAAGCTGTCCAGGAAGTTCTAATATGTGCCAACTTAAGACCAGTGTTTTAAGTCAACCAGCGTTTCCCAGTATTAGCTTGTCAGACTCATTTTGATCAGGAACAAAGATTTCATCCTCCCCAGAGCAATAGAACTAATCTCTAGAGTAGGTTTGTGGTAATCTGTATTTTTAACAAGCATCTAGATTATTCTTAAGAAATTTTATGGACCAATGAACTCATCTGTGGATTCTTCATATATTTTGTGCTTCTGTATTTAGCTATTTTATAATAGAAATTTCTGTGAATTTGGTGAAGGATATATGAAATTTGGTATATAGAGCTAGGTATTAGCTCGAGGATTTTTTTTTTTTTTTGACAGTTTTGAAAATTTAAGGTATATTGCATGTGCAGGAAAAAAGCAAAATCTGATTTATATTATGGCTTTGATTACAAATTAAAATATCACTTGTAATTTTCAGAATAATGAGATCCCAAATGTAAATGGAATTCATAGAATGCAGTTTTCTCCCCTTCAAATGATTATTTCTGGTACATATTTTATGTGGTGTGTTGCACAAGATTTAGTTGCCAAAATGCACTCTACTGTCATGTATAACCAGTTAGAACAAATTTCCCAATTTTGCTAGAATATTAAAAAAGATTTATTTGCCAAATGAGTTACTTTTAAAAAATATCCATTTGGTGTACTTTCCTTTAAATATTTTTTATGCCTGGAGTGAAAACATTGTATTTCATGAAGTGCTGTCAATATAACACAACCTAAGAATAAGCTGGTAGATATGTAGAACGTTAGTATTCTACACAAGCCTGGAGCCTAGTTTCTAAAGGTCTTTAGAAGTAATAGAGATGGAGAGACTGAAGATAGGGAAAGTCAAAGGAAGGTAATCCTTGACTCTTTTCATTCAGTTCTTCTCTTTTGTTCACTTTTCTCAGGCACAGTTCTAGCAACCCTTTCAGCTAGCTGCTGACCCAATTAAAACAATTCACAAACAACTCTTTCGATAAATGGTGCTGGGGATTGAACTTAGGACCTCATGCATTCTCGGCTAGTGCTCCACCACTCACCTACACCCGTCAACCTTACAAACAACTCTTGAAAGTTAAATACTGAGTCCCTACTTTGGACACATCTCCAACAAAGTAGGAAAAGATGAATATAACCCAAGTAGTTATAGGTTGTTTTGAAATATTCTAATGGTAAAAAGTTTTGCAGGGCTTGCACCAGAGAAAAAGATGAGTTAACTGGTATAAGAGTTTACCGTTCTTTAACTGATAGGAGGTATGAATAATACTTTCCTTTGGGAGAGGATATTATTCTTTGCCCATTATGAGCAGCTTCCCTACTTTTTCTTCCCATTCAGCTTTCCTTCCTCCTGTAACACAAAAATAACAAAACTTCAATTAGTAAGATTTGTGGTTCACACTCCTTCCCAGCCCCCCAAATGGATTGAGGTCTTGCCAAGAGACTGTACTGGAGAATCTAAGGAGATGAGAATGGAGATGATTATGCTTTCCATTTGTGATGTGGCTTTCATTTCTCTCTTGCATTTATCTCACATGGTGGTAATTATGGTAGTAGTATAATGTTTTAATTTGTCCAGGATCTCACAGATAAAGACTAGGTAACAATCAGTATGTAAACTACTTGCACTATTATTTTTCATTCTTCATTAAGTTTGCACAGGGAAGTAATGGAATAAGTTCTGGCCTTCAATTCTTGAGTAGTTTGGAATTGTAATGTGGCACATTTGAGAGAGCCCTCCAAAATCTGGTTTTGATCCTAATCTTTTTTCTAACTTGGTTAGTGTTCTCCTATTTTTCTTATTTGTGAAATAGTAGTTGAATTAGATTATAATTTCTCTTTTTACTTGAAAAAGTCATTTTTAATTTTAAAAATTGAAGCTGCCTTTTCTCAGGTTAGAGTTCACTTTATATTCTATACAGCATCTGGTTTGTAAATTAGTATGGTTAGTGAAGTGTGCCTTTCCCGATTAGCCATTAGCTTATATTTGATTCCTGAATCTTGATTTAACTGTTGCTGAAATTATCAAAGTGAGTTTTTCTTTAGCATATTCAGGTTTGATGTTGGAAAGCACTGTGACTCATAAGAAGACATTTTCTTTCTCCAGTCTCTTACAACAAATTGTTTCATTCTTTTAAAATATTATTCATTAAATTTTCATTCAACAGACTTATAGAATTTCTACTCTGCTAATGATGGTGTTAAACACTGGTGAACTAAATTTGGGTATAGCATTATGAACTTGCTCTCTAGGATCTTACAGTTTAGTCAGAGAAACAGATTGCTAACTACATGGGGGCACCAGTAGCACGCTAGAGGTTTGAACTGAGTGCCATGGTGGTACAGATGAGGGCTTTGGGGAGTCACTGTGGAATAACTAGGTCTGGAGGATGAATAAAAGTTTGGTCAAGTGGAGGTAAAGATGTGTGTATGACAAACACAGAGAAAGGACATGGCCAGAGTGGTTAAAGTGTTAGTATGTGGAGAGTATACAACTACTTTGGGAAATGAAGAGGCTTAATAAATTTGGGACCAGATCCATCCCTTAAAAAAATCGTTTTTTTTTTTAAGCGAGAGAGTAATCAGTGCATGTTTTGGTATGTTACATGGGGGTTCAGGGGAAGTGGACTACAGTAGGGGAGAGCAATACAAGGAAAACAAATCCAGAGGCTTTTTAGGGAACACACCAATAAGGAAAATAATCCTTACTATAAGGCGCTTACATTTTGTTGAGAGGACAAAAAACACTTTTTAGATAGTGATAAAGCAGAAAGGGAGATGAGTCCTATGGGTGTAGGCAGGATATTTCTATTTTCAATACAATGTTTGGAGAAGCACTTACTGAAAGAGTAATATTTGAACAAAACCCAAAAGCATGAGAGCAATTCAAGCCCAGAACATAAGGGGAAAAAGCCTTCCAGATAAGAATGAGTGGTAGAAAAAGCCTGGATTTAGGAATGAGCCTGGTATGATTAAGGAAAAAGCAAGGGAACATTGTGGTAGAGAAGAAGAGTAAGCAAGGGGAGAGTAGGAGAGATGAAGCTGGGTAGTGGGTGATTACAAGGCCTTGTGAACCATTGGATGACCTTGGATTTCACCCAGATGTGGGAGCCTCTGGGGGATTTGAACAGATGAGGAACAGGATCATCAGGACCATGCTATGGTGCATGAGTAGGAAAAGGGATCTGCAGTTAGCGGTAAAGGTGACAGACAGGGATGGCTTAGGCCAAGGAGTGAAGATCATTGAATTTTGGGTATGGTTTGATTGGAGATGGAACCCATAGGGTTGCTGGTGGAAAGAATGAGCAAAGCTGCTGTAAAAGTCTAGAAATGAGTTGATGAAGACCTCATCAAAAGCATTGGCAATGAGGGAGTGACCACAGGGCAGAATTCATGAGTGATTTCTTAGCATTGATAGAATTAGAGATAATTAGCTGGGAGTTTTTAGCTGAGATGTCAGTTGAAATGAATGGGATCATCCAGGTAGGCATGTGTCCTTAGTCATGGAGAAAAGGTTGGAAGGTTCTGGAAGCCAAAGGAGAAAGTTTCAAGGAAGGGATGATCACATAGCAGTAAAGGAAAGTAAGGGTTAAAAATAAGTCACTGGATATACATTATCTTAAGTGAGCCCCATTTTAATAATTGAATATAAGTGCTCCTGGGTTTTCAAACTGGTGGCCTTCAGGCTCAGAATCTATACACATCATTGTTTGCCTGACAGAGTGTTTTAAAATACGAATGCTTTTAAGTTTTGACTTCTGTTTTCTTCTCTTCACAGTTTTTTCATTCATGTATACTCTGCAGACTCTCCACCCAAGGTGTACTTCACTCATTTAGGTGACCTGCCTGACCAGTGTAGGTGTTTGAGTTTGTGATTCTTTGTTATGCATTAGACTTTTCGCTGGGACAGACTGCCTACCAGAAGGCCTCACATGGGTGGGCGATGTGGAGCTTACCAGGCCAGACCTTCGGTCCAGGGCTGCCAGCATATTTTGTGCATCAGCCAACCTGTGGTCCTGTAGCTAGAGGCCCTGTCTTGCTTTTTCAGGTTCAGAAACTGATCAGCCTCGGGGCTGTTCACTTGGAAATGTTAAACGCATGCTCAAAACTAATAACTGTGGCTGGCATTTATTTGTTCACTTGCTGTGTCACAGGTACTGTTTTGCTTTATGTAACTTATTGAATCATTACAACAACCTAGATAGAAGGCCTGTTATTAGTCCCTCTTTTTTACAGAAGAGGAAGCAGAATGAGGAAGTAGATATGAAGAGACTGATAAATTCCCCAAGGTCACAAAATATATCAGTAGGAACTCTTAACTTCAGAGCCCACATTTATATCAGTATACATCCCCATAATATTACACATAAAATCCCCAGAATTACACATAAAAATGCCGGTTAAATCACATGAAATGAGGATAACATGTTTGCATGAGAGAGTATATTTTTTCCATATAGAATGCTATAGGGAAAACCAAATTATCAAGAGTTGCCTAAAGAACAAGAGCGTGGGATTAGAACAAGAGAGTTGGTTATAAATGATGGAGTTTAAATGGCATCAGGCTCTGGTAAAGTGATATTCCCATCTCCAGAATGTACCTGTTAAGCAGTTATTTGCATTTCTCTGTCTTACAGGGCATCTTTTCTCCTGGGTAGTGCTTATGGGGGCATTGCTCACATTTGTCATTATGCTTCTCTTTCATTGTTTCCATTTCTGGTAAATACAACTCCTTTCGTTGCATGTTTATATCTTAACTTTAGTTGTGATCTTTGATTTGGTCCTGTGTGCCTAACTTCCTAATATCTGTTATGGCTTATCTTTTTTTGGTTTTATGGTTGACTTCTTGAGGACATTCTTAGTTCCAATATCTTCCTAGGGGTGGTTGGGTTCTGGGAGGTGTTATTTGACCCCTGATGTCAACGAAAGTAGTCACTAAATGACTTTAACAATTATAGCAGATTATTATTACTTTTGGCAAAGAGTCATTTTATGTGTTTTCTTTTACTTGTTTTTAATGTGAGTTCTGTCTTAATATTTAAATAACTGTTTTACTACTTAAACGAGTATATCAACCCATATTCTTTTTTTTTTTTTTTTTTTTTTTTTGGTTCATGGGATTGAATACAGAGGTCCTTAACCACTGAGCCACATCCCCAGTGCTATTTATTTTTATTTTGAGACAGGGTCTTGCTAAGTTGCTTAGAGTTTCACTAAAGTTGCTGAGCCTGGCTTTGAACTTGTGATCCTCCTGCCTCAGCCTCCTGAGTCACTGGGATGTACAGGTGTATGTCACTGTTCCTGGTTCATAACCACATTCCTTAAGTGGAAAATAAATGAACAGATCAAGTGCCAAGTAGTTTTTAAAGAGAGCCCTAAGTTGTTTATTAAAAGTATTACGTAAAACTATGTAAATCAATCACAACCTGTTCATTCACTTGGTGCAAAAATAAAGAACCTAGATTTGGAACTCTCATAATACTCAATATAGTACACATATCACAATTTATAATTCTACATACTTCACTTGGTACATATAGGCAGAGCAGGTATTCTATCTTTATTTTATAGTTTAGGTAACAGACTCAAGAGACTTTAAGACTTATATGAGATGACTGAGCAGCTTGAGTGAGAACCACAACCTGTCTGTGGCATTTAATTTCCCTACTTTTTTCCATTACTTCAAAATGACAGTTATTTTGCTATCAGTTGGAATATTGGACACTTGTTAATATGTCCATTTTTTTCATATTACTGAATTACAGATAATTTTGTCCTGGGTTATTATACATTGATCTCACATGATCTTTTGCCTCTAAATTGAAGTAAAATATGATGCCTTTTTAAATCTTAAAATATTCAAAATTAAATTTATGAAGAATCATTATCTTCACATTATATTTTTAAGAGAATATAAAGTCAGTTAAAGCTAGCTGACTTACATCTGCAAATTCTTAGCTTAGAAAACAGGAATTCTCGTGTATACAAATTTCAGCCTATTAAGGGAATTCATTAAAAATACATAAAGAATTAACACCTCTTTTGCTTGAGTTTTCCCTGCTTACTGGCAGTGGATAATAAAATGTTGCTAGCTCCCTGGTGCTTGTGTGTGGGGTTGAGTTCTTTACCTTTGCTGGCAGACCTTTAAGGGTGGTTGTGGGTTAATTTCTGCATTCTTAAAATATATAAGATTCTGTTTTAAAATTATTTTTATATAAACAAATCAAAGTGGAAGTGACTAATCCATGACATAAGAAATACCTACATATTTTGGCTGTACATATATTGTACCATATATTCCCTCAGTTTTTTTTTTTTTTTTTTTTTTTAATGCCAAGTGGCCAGGTGTGAAAACCAACATATGCTCAAAGCTGGAGCTAAAGTCAGTGTCCTCACCACAGAGTAAACTTTTGGCATATGTGAAAAATATTTTCCCAGAAGTTCTTACCATTTGTTTTTGGAAGTTTTGTTACAGATCTCATTTATTTTTACTTACTTATTTTTTGTGGTACTGTCGGTTGAATCTGGAGATTCACTCAGCTACATCCTCAGCCCCTTTTATTTTATTTTGTCCTGCTGAGTTACCCAAGCTGGCCTCAAACTTGAGATGCTCCTGCTTCAGCCTCCCAATCACTGGGATTACAGGCATGCACCACCAGGCCTAGCAGTCTCATTAGACCTTAGACATTAAGGTCTAATAAGAATTATTTCTTAGTGCTGCCTATTACTAGATTGTTCTCATGATTGTTTTAATGCACATGATAGATATTAAATAGAGGGTCTGTTTTATTTCTAACAAAACAGTTGGAAGAACTTTTTTTCCTGTAACATCTGTGTGTGTGTGTGTGTTTGTGTTTGAAGTGGCAAAGTTAACCTTGCTTTTAATTCATCCAAAGAAGATGTGAATAATCTCCAAGTAAGATTTTTTTCTTGGAAAATTTAATGGGATAAAATAACTTAAAGATAATCTTTAGAAGTAGCATACACAGACAACAGATTAGAATTATGATATATAATATCTATTATTCTGCTTAATTTTTTCACTAAAAAATTTATAATCACTTGTTAACTGAGAAAGGATATTCTTCCTGAAGTCATTAGCTAACTCTCAGTTTTATTGCACTCTTTTAATTTGCCTACTTAAAAATTGAATTTCCCTTTTACACAAAATTGTGACATTTTCCTTTTGCATTAATGCTTCATCTAACTCATGAAAAATTTCAGCATATAAAGCGCACAAATTTTTATTCCAAGTTGTGCCTATACACCTTAATTTTAAAAATGAATGCTAATTATAAATCTAAATGATGTGAATTTTTCATTTTATATAATGATAACCATATGATCAGGCAAACCCCGATTTTGTGACATTCTGACATACGAGAAATGACCGACCTTGGCAGATTTGGAGAAGCTCACTTAAGCTGAATACTTGGAATATGGGAGACTTTCAGTGCGACATCTGAATACTTCATGATGATAGGAATTGCCTGGGGGAGCAGACTAAACTTGGCCTATTCTTCTTCCTTTCTGCTTTTACCTGTCCTAGATAGTTTTTCACTGTTATTTTCCAAAGGAAAATTATTTTTTATATAAACAAATTAAAGTGAAAGTGAATAACCCATTGACATAAGAAATACCTACATATTTTGGCTGTACATATATTGTACCATATATTCCCTCAATTTTTTTTTTTTTATTTTCCAAAGGAAAATAAGAGAAATTTCTCTGTAGAATCCCTGCTGCTTGAATTTATAGCCTTCCCCAATTCCATTTTGTGAAAGTACTGGTAGTCTAGTATACATGTTTTATTCAGACTTGACCATTTCTGATAAAACACAAGGAAAGGAAACTTCAGTTGAAGGCTGTCTCTAGAAACTGCTAGGGGATTACTGAAATTGATTTTGCTTAATCCTTTAATTACTTGGTTATGGTTAAGATGATTGATTAATCCCATTCTGTAGAGGAGAAGACTAGATATGAGAGGGATAGGGCAATTTGTCAGTTTTTTATAGGTAGTACATGATTGGGAAACAGAATCTGAACACATTGATTTTAGAGCTTCTTAATCATCTATCTTCCTGTGATTTTTAAAAAGTAATCAGTTTTAACATGCTACAAGTTGAAAGCACTGTTTTTGTTTAACACTTTTATTTTAATTTCCAGGTTCAGGCGACCTCATTTTGCCAAAATCCTGGGTGCTTGTTAAATGAGTTTTTTGGTTTTTGTTGGGTCCGCTTTAACTGTAGGGGAAAATTGTTATTCTGGCAGCACTAACTTCCCTGCATTCTGTTTTTTCTTATGGATATTGGTACTTCGCTTTATTTGTTTCTTTTAATTGAACTGCAAACCTTAGTAAAACATAGCAGTTTTTATTTCTTCCAGCATTCTTTTTTGCTTCTTCTGACTTTTATATGGAGACGCATTTTACAAAGTGGGCTGTTACTTAATCTGCATCACTTTTTTATCAGCTTCTCTGGGTCTCAGAAATGAAATAAGGAGACCCATTTTCCAGTTTTGTATGTTTTTCTTTTTTCTTTTTTTTTTTTTTTTTTTTTTTTTTTTTGTGGTACTTGGGATTAAACCCAAGAGCATTTTACAACTGAGTTTACATCCCTAGTCCCTTTTTTATTTTGAGACAGTGTCTTGCTATACTGCTGAGGCTGGCCTTGAATTTGTGATCCTCCTGCTTCAGCCTCCTGAGTTGCTGGGATTACAGGTGTGCACCCCTGTTCCTGGTCTCTTTTTACCTCTTTAAAAAAATGTTTGCTAAAAGATTTGGACTAATGTTCTTTGAGCTTTTGAAAAAATAATGTTCAATAAAAAGAAAACTCTATAGCATCTTAGAAGTTCAAATCCCTTATTATTAATTCACCTGATCTACTCTGGAGGCCACCTAATAACTCTAGAAGAATTAAAACAATTCATATTTATTTTATGGTCCAGTGACATTAGCCGTGTCTCGGTTCCTATGGTATGTTATGCTTTTTTCACAGAAATTTTCCTCACAGAAGTTTCCTCTTTGTGCAGAGGTTCTTCCCCCTGTGCCCATCTCCAGGTTAACACCTCGTTTCTTTATCAGTGCTTCCTCAGGGAGAGCCTTCCATACTTCCCTGACAGATGGCTTGCTCTGAGCACTGTTTCCTCCTTCATATACTTGTATGGTTGTTAATTTTATATTTATTCGTGAGATTCTCTGCTCTCTCTCCCATCACTAGATTAAAAACTTCATGAGAGAAGAAACCTCGCCTCTTTGTTGTCATATTGTGTGTAGTTTACCATTGTCTCCCTACCGAGAAGGTGGTAAATAAATACATGAATAAATGAATAAATGGCTTTTTTTTTTTAAAAAGCTGGAAAGGTAAAATTCTTCTATACATACGGTTTAAAAAAAAAAAACATTTTGTTTTTGTTGTAGGTGGACACAGTACCTTTGTTTTATTTTTATGTGGTGTTGAGGATCAAACCCAGGGCCCAATTCATGCTAGGCAAGCACATTACCACTGAGCCACAACACCAGCCCACATACAGTTTTTAGAATTGCTAGTCCAGATGTTGTGGATTTCATCCCTGGATTATGTCAGAACATCAGACCATTGTATGCTTAGACAGTTTTACTTTGTTTCCTTATATAATTGCTTTTTCTTAGTTGAATCTTAGCTGTTTGTCTTTGGCTCAAATTGGGGTATGTTGTGAGCAATAAAATGTTATATTGATTTTATGTATACTCTTGAGCACAGTGTCCATCATATCAAGTACACAGTATATAATAACTTATCAGGTAATATTTATGAGGACTCAAAGGAGAAGTTTCTCTTTGTTATTTGAAGAAAAAAATACTACTCTTGGAGCAAATGGTCTCTTTTTTTCTTGGAAACACTGTTGTCTTATGCCTAATCTTTGTTTTGTGAAGCTCAGAGCCAAATTTGCAGTTTACATCTAAAAATTAGGGGTTTCTGGTATACCCCCATGAAAACTAATCTCAACCCATAGCCTCATCTTAATCTTTAGAAATTCAACTGTGATTTACTTACATGTTTTATAGTTTGTTCAATAAAAGACTATTAGTACCTTTCTGGGAATAATGCAAATGCCACCAGAACTTAAAAAAACAAAAGCTATGTTAATGTGCTTGCTGGGTAAGAAGTGAATTCAGTATGCCTCTTCACATTGGGCTCTAAAAATTTTCCCCTTTCATGTTTTTCTGCTTACGACATGAAAGCACAGCATTGCTTCAAGGGATCTGAGCTAGGATGTGAGTATCAGGCGTGCCTTGGGACACACATACGGAGAACTTGGTTTTGTTTTAACAGTTCCCTGACTCTGACACTCCCTTTATCCTGTAGATATAGAACAGGAAGTTGTGTGCTCACTGCTGTGCAGGATATGATCCTTATGAGACTTTTAACTGAAGGCCTTGCTCTTAACCTGACTGGATCAGAGCCCCTTCATTTTCCTTCATTTGCAAAATAAATTTTTGTATCATTGATGAAATAAAAGCTAAGTGAGCGCATATGTGACTCTGAAGACCAGGCATTAGAAAACTCGGACAAATAAGAGTAACCACAACTATTAGGAGGAGACACTGGAGGGTACTTAGGGTGGAAGACCAAAGGAGGAACCCCTCAGTATGAGCAGGAAATAGATCTCAAGAGTGGCTCTGAGTCTGCTGTTGATAGCTAAGCTGTATTCTTTTGGAGTTTGATTGTAGACTGGTCACTCTTCCATGTGGCACTATTCCATATAAAGTAGGAAGTATTAGCAGTATTTTGTAATTTTTTTCTTGGCTTCCCAGCAAGAAACCTAGATTCCACTCATGTATAACTACTTGGATCGGTGATTTTAGGTTAGTTTGTCATAATTCTAAGGTTTTATTTACCTTTTCAGTCAATATTATTAAAGTTTTGATCAGGAGGATGAGATTTGAACCCAGGGATGCCTTACCACTGAGCTGCATTCCTCCTAATACTTTTATATATACACACTTTATATCTGTAATACTTTATATATATATATATATACACTTTATATATACTTTATACATAAAAGTTTATATATCATACACCCACACGCACACACGGAGAGACAGAAATAGACACAGACTCTTGCTGAGTTGCTAGGATCTTGCTAAATTGCTGAGGTTGGCCTCAAACTTTTGGTCCTCCTGTCTCATCCTCCTGAATCACTGGGATTACAGGCATGTGTCATGGTATCTGACTTGATAAATTTTCAAGTTATATGACACCCATCCAAGATTAGTATCCTCAGACACTCCCAGGCAAGCATGTTCTGAAAACCTTGAGAAGGAAATTCATTTACTGCTCTATTACACTGGTACAGAGTTATGTAAGAAGTTGTTGTGCAAGTTAGGTTTTGATTAAGCAAATATGAGCAAATGTGTTATTGATTCAAGAAATAAAGATTAGGGGCTGGGGTTGTAGCTCAGTGATTGAGTGCTTGCCTAGCACAGGTGAGGCACTGGGTTTGATCCTCAGCACCACATAAAAATAAAGGTATTGTGTCCACCTGCAACTAAAAAATGTATTAAAAATAAGAAAGATTAGGAAGGTTACATATAGTTTAAAAAACAAAAGAGGTATTACTTATAATAGAAGTAAGAATTCTCCTTGGGCATGGTGATTCATGCCTATAATCCTAGCAGCTAGGGATGTACAGGCAGGAGAATGATGAATTGAAAGCCAGCCTCAACAACTTAGTGAGGTCCTGAACAATTTGGCGAGACCCTGTCTCAAAATAAATATAAAAAAGGGGCTGGAGATGTGGCTCAGTGGTTCAGTCCCCTGGGTTCAATCCCCAGTCCAAAAAAAAAAAAAGCTCAGTTATCTCTAGGATGGAGATTACTTACATAGAATTAAATGACTTTTGCAAAGGTTGTTGTGGGACTGTGGAGGGTTAGAATAGTTAAAAATTTATAATACTGCCATGTAGGGGCCACACATGCGTGTAATCACAGTACATGAGAGGCTGAAAGCAGGAGGATCACGAGTTCAAAGCCAGCCTCAGAAGTTTATTGAGACCTGTCTCAAAGTGAAAAAGAAAAAGGGTTGAGGATGAGTCTCACTGGTTAAGTGCCTCTGAGTTCAATCTCTAGTACCAAATATAAATGAATAAAAACAAGGAGTTGGGGATGTAGATAATGGTAGAATGCCTTGAGTTTGATCCCCAGGGAAAAAAAAAAGTATGCTGCACATGTGTGTGTATGTACGTGTGTATAATATTGCCCACATATTTGTGCTAAGTCTCATTCCTGGAGGAAACTGTATTTGGGTCGAGGCGTGAGGCTTTGACAGATTCAGGATTGGCTTGAAGAGTAAAACCAACCAAGTAAAAATTGCAGTAACTATACTCAGTCAAAAAGGTGTAATTAGAGTTTCTGTTAGCTAAATATACTTCAAACGGTATAAGAATGTAGTGGATAAAGGATAGGTTATAGGTGCTCAGATTTTTTTCTGTGGTAATTTGTAAAGAGAAGCTGTTTCTGAAGCTATAAATGATAACTGAATTAAGTAAGATAAGCCATCTAGGATATAAATATCCAAGGTCCAGTTTGGGGATAAACATAAAATCTCAAAACTTAGGCAGTTCTATCATGGCCCCAGCATGACCAGACAATGTTTACCTTGAAGCAAAATATGTAGTTTGGAGGGTAGGGAGTTAGTTTAGGACTTATGAGGACCATGTGTAAACTATATAGGTTGAGAGAGAAGACAGTAGGTATGGGAAGAACCTTGGCAGAACTAGTTATCTGTCAGGTATTTTGACTGGTTGAGCCAGTGGGATTCAGACACTTGGTTACATGGACAATAGAGGCACAACCTGCGTAGTGTCAGCTGCCTGTGTCTCTTGTCCCATGAGACAACTCCATGATCACCATGTGTAGTGGATGCTCTGTTGCTGAGGACCTATTTCCATACTAAAGCTAAACATTTTCCTTAGCCTGCAGCTGTGATAAATCTCAGACCTCACTGAAGGCCAGAGGGTGGATGAAAAAGGTTCCCAGCAGCCTCCCACGAAGTAGGGAGGCGGGTGAGGTACAGCTTGGTAGTAGAATCATGCCATATTCTGGAGGGTTGGAGGCAGTCTGCCCAGATGTAAGCCAGCCTGTGCTGAGCCTGGCCTGTGTGACCTCTGGAACCCATATAGTGCTGCAAGGCACCAGCATAAAGACACTTTCTACTTTATCACCATGCGAGGGAGAAATGATAGCATGAATGATAGTACAAAAGCATAGAAGGATAGTATCCCAAGTGGTGGTTTTAGGCCTCTGGGAAAGCCATGTTCTATGGTTTTAGGATAAGCACTTTGTATTATGTTGTCTGCTGCTGAGGAAATCCTGACACAGTCACAAATTGTGTGTATTGCAGTGATCATGTTAGCTTGTCTCAGGCAGTTCGTATTTGTGAGTAAGGTTTTGTAATGACATCCATCAGGAGTGCGTGTATAGTCTTATTGAGGCTTTTGTGTTTCTTCCAGAAAACTGAGTTTCTGATCTGTAGCTTGTAACAGGAGCCTTTAGGCAATTGTAAAGAAAAGGCAGAAACTACCTGTGGAGGTAAGACTGAATGGTTCAGGTTAATTTTTATCAGTAGCCAGCAATATCAGAATAGTGAAAATTAGAATCCTCTGTTGAGGCGTATCGGTCTGTAAGGATTTAGTGAGTAATTACCTTCAGAATAAGAACATAAGAATGGTGAGGATACTGACCAGTTTCAGACTCTTTTATTTATACCATAGCATATTATAGTTTGCTCCATTTGTCTCCAATCTTGAATTTTTTAGAGAAAAAAATGTTTTTTAAACAACAACTTTACTGAGATACAATTCACCCTTTAAAGTATGTAATCCATTAGTTTCCAGTATATCTGGAGTTGTGCAATTGTTATCTCTATCAAATTTTGGAACATTTTTATCACTTCCACAAAGAAACCCCAGACCTGTTGATAATCACTTCCCATTCTTCCCTCTAGTCTACCTGGAAACCCTTAATCTACTTTCTGTCTCTGTGGATTTGATTAAGAGTTAAACTCTTTAAAATGTAATTTTGTGTACTAACTGGATAATTATTTACCAGTGTCTGGTACATGAACGTGAATGTGCCACATTCCTGAAAAGAACATAATCACTCTTATTTCCATGTTAATAAGAAGTGACATTTATATATTTTTTTGACATATGAAGTGACATACTTATATATTTGGTGTGTGTGTGTGTGTGTGTGTGTGTGTGTGTATTTGACCTAGGAACTTCTCTTTTTGATTTATTAAGTTTTAAAAAAATGTTTGGGTTTAGTAAACAAAACAGTTCTGATAATAGTGTTGAACTCATTCAAAATCTAGAGAATTCTAAGTATTCTTAAGTGTCCTATTCTATTGGTTTTTCTCACGACCACAGAACTAGGTTAATATCTGATAAATTACTAGTTGCTCAATAAAGAAAGCTTTATTTTATTTTGATGACAACTGGAATTAGATAGAACACAACTTTCCTTCCATTAATCCTCTTCCCATTATGTTACACATACTTTCATATGTGCTCCCAACTTACTTTTTAAAGCACAAGGAAACAGTTCATAAACATGTGAATCATTGTTCTTTATTTCCTTTATCTTATTTTTGTAACCAAACAAATTTGTGTTTATATCTGTTCTTTTATGAATGCTGAAATGATAAATAGGCTAAGGGAGAAGACAGAAAAAAAATTGAAACTTCCAGTGTTTTATGCCTAGTAAGAAATTCAAAAAGCTTGTATTTCACATTTAAAGAATTGATGTAAAGTAGGACATAAATTTGCATGGAACATTTTCAGCTTGAGTGCTTGATGTTTTTAAATAGTGCTAGTCAAAATGCTAAATATGAGTTTCTGATTTCTAGGTGTAAGATTTTTTTATGCTTTAAGAAGCTCAAGTTGGAGGTTAGAGGTAGAAAGAAATAATCAACACCCATAGATCTTTTTTTTGTCATTTATATTTACAATTTTATTGAGGTATAAACATAGTAAAGTGAATGATTTTTAAATGTAGTACTGTATTAATTTTCATGAATTGTATGTGTTTATGTACTGGTAGTAATCACAACATAGATCAGTGTGCAGAATACTTCAATACCCCAGAAATCAGTACCTCTTTCTTTTCTTTCTGTCTTCTTTTTTTTTGGGGGGGGGGGGGGACTCTACATGTCCAAGAGGCAGTTGCTATTCTGGCTTCTGTCACTGTAGATGATTTTTGTCTGTTATTGAAGTACATACAAATGAACTTACACAGTAATGCTTTTGTTTGGCCTTTTTCACTCATTAGGTTTTTAAGACTCGTTCATATTGTTTTGTGTAGCATTGGTTAATTTTTTCTTCATATTATTATATAAATCACAATTTACATATCTGTTCACTTGTTGATGGAGATTTGGATTATTTAAAAGTTTTTAACTATTATTAGTAAAACTGCTAATAATAGTAAAAACTATTCTTGTCCTTGTCTTTTGGTGATTATATGCATTGATTTTCTTGGACCATAAAGTTTTATAGTTTTACAAAATTTCAGAACATTTTTATTAAAATAAACAGAATGCCAAGCCTGCTTCACGAGAAATTTTGAAGTCCATCTTGATTTTATAATAGAACCTGGGAAAAAATGACAATAATTCAACATTCACTTATGGGTGGTATCATGTACCTGTTCTATAATGCAAGAGTTAAGGATAGTATACGTTCAGTCATTCAGTAAGCAGACAGGTACCATGCTAGATGCTCTGGCTGCACATGTACCCAATGTTCACCAACCAATAAACAAGGCATTTGAACATAATGTGCAGTGTGCAGGGATGAGAGAAATGGAGGGATTTTGGAGGCTGCTTAGAATGGAGCATCTCACCTAAACCTGGTTGGTAAGGTGGCATCTTAGAGGAAATAACCTCTAAAGTGGGTCCTAAATATTCTGTTAGTATTAGCCAGGTAACAGAGATGGGTGGATACTGAGATAAGCCTGGTAGTGAGTTTTTAGACAAAGTTTAAGGCTCATGGACTTGAGAAATGGAAAGTAACTGGATAAGCAGAGAATTATAAAAAGGAGGTTCGATATCCTCAGTCCATAAGGGAACCAGTGAAGATTGTCTTTTTATTACATAAAACTTAAACAGATAAAGAATAGTAGAATGAATCCTCGTAGAGACGTCCCACTCCTGATCTGTCTTATCGAAGCTACTTACTCTATTCCCAAATTTGAGATATCATTATCGAAGATTTTTAGCTGAAGAGTGACATGATCTATTTTTCATTTTAGAAATTACACATTTCTAGTGATTTTAAATTGTCTTTAAAATGTACACACCACAGTTTGGGTATTTCTCATTTGCTGCCAGTTATACAAAGACCAGCATGTACTATTTGTAGTTTGTAGCTTTCAAACTTAAGTGTATGGAAGCATGAATAAATGTTAAAATTGTTTTATGTATTCATCCTGTATATCAGTTGGTTTATTTGCATTTAAAATAATGAACACTTTGGCTTCTATAACTATAAAAGTGTCATAATCAATATAAAAAGTCAGTTTTCCAAAATAGCAAAGATATTAGTATTTGGAAAGTGGAATTAAATGTGTAATTTTACTGTGAATGTTTTTAATAGATTCATTGCCTCTTTTAATCTACATTAAGATTTACCTGGATTATTTTTTAAATCTTTACAATAATTCAGAAGAGGAATCAGTAATTCTTTCTTTCGTGGCTTGGTTTTGTTACTTATTGTGTATTAAACTTATTTATGTATTTGTTTACTTTGTTAAATATTGATTGCTTTTATTTTAAAGCTATTATCCTATACTTGGACCACTAAATTAAAAACACTTTCTTGTAATTAGAGAGTTTCCCCAGTATTTTAGTTTAGCTTTCATTTTCTCTTGAAGGTATTGTAGTAGATGGTAACTGTTATGATCTTTGGAATAGCACTGTATTCATTCATTCATTCATTTGGGGAAAGTCAGTGATCTTAATCTAAATTAGACTTTGGCAGATTTGGCTACTGAGAATGTTTCTTACATTTTTCAAGTTCATTTTTAAAAAGAGAAGATGAATTTGCAACAGAAAACATATGTGGCTTACAATGTAAAAATACTTACTCTTGGGCCCTTTGGTAGAAAAAGTTTTTCAGTCCATCATCTAAATGAATGTATTTTAAATTCTTGACACATGCCTTTTTTCTTTTGAAAATATTTCTATAAGATTTATTTTAGAACTGACATTTGAAAATTAAATTTTCATTGCCTTCTACAGAGAAGATGGTGAATTAGAAGATGGTGAAATAGATGATGCAGGATTTGAAGAAACACAAGAGCATGAAGCAAAAGAGGATGAAAAACAGAAAAATGAGAAAGCCTACAGAAAGTCAAGGAAAAAACACAAGAAAGAAAGAGAGAAGAAAAAATCCAAAAGGAGGAAACGCGAGAAACATAAGGTTAGTTGTACACATTTTTTCCCCCAGTTTGTTCATTTTGTTCTAATTGGTTATACAAGACTGTACAATGCATTTTGACACATTGTACACAGATGGAGCATCCTGTCTGTACATGGTGCTGAGTCACACCAGTAGTGTAATCATACATGTGTACAGGGTAATAGTGTCTCTATCTCATTCTTTCGTCCTTCCCACCCCCACTGCCCCACCCTGCCCCTCATTCCCGTCTGCACAATCCAGAGTTCCTTCATTCTTCCCTACCCCTCCACCCCCACTACGGATTAGCATCCACTTATCAGAGAAAACATTCAGCCTTCAGGTTTTTGGGATTGACTTATTTCACTTAGTATGATATTCTCTAGTTCCATCCATTTACCTGCAAGTGCCATAATTTCATTCTTCTTCAAGGCTGAGTAATATTCCATTGTGTATATATACCAGTTACTTTATAATTCATCTGTTGAAGAACAACTAGGTTTGTTCCATAGCTTGGCTATTGTGATAAATAAATGAAAAACAAGTGCTGTCAAGAGAACAGTAGCATGCTTGATGGAAAATAATGTGTTTGGAGTGGGTAGGAAGGGACCCTATACTGGAAGCAGTGGTGGGGTGGTTTTAAAAAACTCCCTAAATTTCTGCCATTGCAATTAGGAAAGCAAAACTAAAAACTCATTGACAAAATAAAATAACAAGTTATCCCACAAACCTCAAAAATACAATTAGCCAAACCCCAGACAGCAACAGGACCAGTATAGAGTCAGCAACTGTGTGAAATGAAACAGAGGGAAGATCAAGGAACTTCTGGAAAACAAACTGCCATCTCAAGTGGAAGGGTCCCTACTCAACACTGGGATCACATGGGTCTGTATGAGAAAAGCAACAGAAGTACGCAGGGACTTTGTGATTCTAGTTCACACTTGAATATAAGTGATGACAGAAAATTGGATGGTGCTGAAGTGACCCTAATGAATTCCACATACTAATCAACCAAATCCCTATTCTAGGACAAAGCCTTACACTGAGAAGGTAACTGTTGGGAATAGAATCTAAATTGAGTCACAAGCACACTAGGGCCAAGGAAGGAAATGGTGGGGAAGGAAGTGGAAGAAGCATGTCTCAGAAGACAGTTAGTTGGTTGTGTTCTTAACACTTCACACTGATAAAAGAGGAGGCAGCCCAAAGCCTTGACACTAGGGAACCTTTCCTGGCCCATTAATTCCATGCTTTCTTTCATATGAGAATCAAGACAGGATTCTGGTCACATTCGAGAGAAATTTTTACAAGAAAAAAGAATAATGTTCCTTTGGAAAAGAAAGAATGCTGACAAGCATACAGAACCATTTAATCTAATAGTTCAGAATGATAAAAAAATCAAGAAAATAATAGCTATGACTAAACAACAAAAATAGAATTTGGAAAAAAATTCTTTGACCATTCAAGCAAAAACAAACAAAAACAAACAAGGTCCTTATTAAGAAAAGAAAATCAGAATTTATATACAAACATTTTTGACAGATGATAAATAGATTGAAAAATTTAAATAAAGAAACAAAAGGTAAGCTAGGGGTTTTATATTCAGTTGGGATACTGACCTTCAAATATACAGTTTTCAGACAAAGTATACATGCAAAAACTCAGGAAATAGTGTTACCATGAGAAGCTACTAGAGAACAAGTTCAGATAACTAAAATCACTGGAGGTGGGGTGGGATCAGCCTATATGCACACACATATTTATTTGTAAAACCAAGAATAAATGATGACTATAAAAGGGGCAGCATTTAGTGTATTAGAACATTATGACTATAATCAGCTGCACTGGCATCATCCGCATATTCATTTATTCATTCATAAAGAATGTAAAGACTGTCTGGAAAAACTGAAGAGTGTATAGTAAAAGTATAAACTTGTTGCCTTATAGTTTTTAACTATAATTATCAGAATAAAAATTATAGTATTAAGTGTTCATAGTGAAGTGAAAAAACAAAAGGGTCAGCTAACTGCCCAAGTTGAAAAACTAGAAAGACAATAAAGGAAAATAACACAAAAAGGAAGTTCTAAATAAAGTTACAAGCAGAACTTTATGAATTAGAATGAAAAAGGCACAGTTTTAAAAAAGATAAACTTGTCATTGACCAAACTGGTCAAGAAAAAAAGGGAAAGAAAAATTAGATAAAAAGAGGAAATTAAAACTATGAGATTTATTTGTATAATTTAATGAAAATAAACCTAGATTAAATGGGTAATTTTCTAGAAAAATACTACCTTACAAACTTGGTTTCAGAGAGTTTTTGAAGAATTTAGTTTATAATCTCCCCTACTAAGAAATATAAGGACCAAATCTTTTCAAAAGAGAATCTTGTTCAAACTTTCAAAGATCCTGAAATCTCTTGCTATAGGGTCTTTCCATGGGTTGCCTCAGCACCCTCGAGATGTCAGCTGGTTTTCGTCAGAGCCATTGAAACGAGTGAGCGAGAGGAAGAGAGAATACCTGAGATCAAAGCTATCTTTATATGCTCTTTATAACCTGATATCAGAAGTGATATACCATCACATTTTGACATGTTCTACTTTTTAGAACTGAGTTACTAAATCTAACCCACATTCATGGGGAAAGGAGTGTTAAAGAATTTGTGGATTATAAAACCATCACCCAAGAATAGATAAGAAAACCTGAAAAAGAACACCATGTGGGTGACCCTAACACATTAAAGCACAACAGAGCCCTCATTACTGAACATTTGTCTGATATCAGTGCTTGGGGAAAGAGATAGGCCAATGAGAGGAAACCAGAAATAGACCTAATACGAGTGGAAATGACATATATGACAGAGGAGCACCTCAAACTAGCATAAAAAGGTGGATTTGGGGGCAGGGGGCTATAGCTCAGGGGCATAGCATTTGCCTAACATGTGCAAGAACCTGGGTTCAATCCCCAGCACTTTAAATAAATAGGCAGGTAGCTTTAAATAGATAGGCAGAGAGACGGACAGAAAAATAATGGATTTTTAAATAAGCAGTGCTGAGAAAATTGGACAATGATAAGAACATAAAAGTGGAGTCAGTTCTTAACATTACGGTAAATTCCAGTTAGATCAATGATTTAAATGTTAAAAAAAACAGTAGTTATATAAATGATAGAATAAAGCATAGTTGAACGTCTTGTAATACCTGGGGGTGAAGGGTGAAGAAATTTTCTTAGCTATGACCCAAGGTCATAGAATGTTAAGGAATTAATTAACTTTCCTACACGAAAAATGTAAAAGGATAAAGACTTTTACTGTGAATTAAGATTCTGTACTCTTTTCCGCCCCTTATTCTAAGACCTATGACCCAGAAGAACCTTAAAATTTTAGGAGTAAGAAGCACAAATTCCACATGGAGTAAAAGAAGATCTAATTCTACTGAATTCACAAATCCTATCTGTTGGTTCAAAGTATAGACCACATTTCTTTGATCTTGCCTAAGAAAGCAATTACAGTTGCACCACTGTTAATGTAGAGGGTGCAATCTGGCAATCCATTTTGCTAGAAAATCTGTAACTTTTGTTAGAAACCTACTAGGACATTGTACCAGCTTAGTGTGCTTTTTTCTTTGTTCATAGTCTAGGTCTGTATTATTGGCTGCTCTGGATGAGTCTTTTCTTTTTTTTTTTTTTTTTTTTTTTAATGGTAATTATACTTGGTATAATTTATTATTCATATTTTTGTCTACAGCAACTTGTAAAAAGCACTTAAGCTAGGCACTAACTGTTAATATATCTTTAAAATTCAAAAACCATTTTAGGAACATAGTATATCAAAATACAACAAATTTGAGTCATGCAGATTTTAAAAATATAGTTTTAAAATCTGATTAATAGCAGATAATTTACTAGTAAGTACTGGCTTTTAAAATTAGTGAAATCAGAACACATATTTCCTTTGCAAATCTTTTTCTTGTTCCCATTCTTCCCTTTCTCTGTCCTTGCTTTCTTTCCTTTCTTCGTTTCTACTTATTACTTACCAATCAACCCACCAATCTGTCAAACAACAATTATTTTTTGAAGTTCTTTTTTCATTTAGACAAATCAAATAAGCAGTCTATTACTTTTTAGTTAGTAAATTTTGTGTTGCAAAAAATTTTAAAAATTAAAAAATTAAAAGTTAATTTCCAATGTTAGTTGCTTTAGGACCCATCCCAGGCTAAGTACAGGAAAACATTTAACCCAAGAATAAAACGCAGGTCCAGTGATATCTGAGTTAAAACTTGACCCTAAAATATTTGTATTTCCTTCAGTCTCAGTTTATTATGCACCTGTTGCACTTTCATTCCCTCCTTCTGAAATCCCTTCTTTTACTCCTCTGGTGTAGCACCATGTGCATTCTCCCCGAGTATCTGCCTCCTTACCTAGCCTGTCTTCCCTCCAGTCTTTATTTATTTTATTTTTTTTTTGTCTTTATGTCTATTTTTTTTTATTGTAAACAAATGGGATACATGTTGTTTCTCTGTTTGTACATGGTGTAAAGGCATACCATTTGTGTAATCATAAATTTACATAGAGTAATGTTGTTTGATTCATTCTGTTATTTTTTCCCTTCCCCCCACCCCTCCCACCCCTCTTTACCCTCTATACAGTACTTCCTTCCTCCATACTTGCCCCCCTCCCTAACCCTAACTCTAACCCTAACACTAACCCTTCCCTCCCCCCCATTATGTGTCATCCTCCACTTATTAGCGATATCATTCGTCCTTTGGCTTTTTGAGATTGGCTTATCTCACTTAGCATGATATTCTCCAATTTCATCCATTTGCCTGCAAATGCCATAATTTTATCATTCCTTATGGCTGAGTAATATTCCATTGTATATATATACCACAGTTTCTTTATCCACTCATTGAGTCTTTTCTTTCTTTCCTTTCTTGGGGTTAGACAAGCTAGAGTGCTACACAAGCTCAGGGTAGGAAGGCAGAGAAGACTATCCTGATGTCAGTGCCTCTTCCTCAGGGGACACTCTTGCTAGTCCCAAGTCTCTTTACCTTTGGTTAACTTAGTAAACTTCCTGCCTATTAGATGTGTTAGTTTATTTGTCTAACTTTTCAACTAGTCCGAACTAGTCAGGTAATATATAAAAAATTATTGGCTAATGTATGGTAAAAACTCTGATTGAAGAAGAAGGAAAATACATAATTCTGTCTTGATTGTATTTGGTGGAGAGGGGGATAGATCATAAACATAAAACAGTTATCAGCCAGATGTGCTGGTGCACACCTGCAAGCCTAGTAATTCGGGAAACTGAGTAGACCTTATTTCAAGGTGAAAAATAAAAAGGGCTGGAGATACAGCTTAGTAGTAGAGTACCCCTGTGTTTAAACCCTATTGCCCCAAAAAACAAAGCAAAAAAAATCATCAACCAGTATGTAATAAAGTGCTTACTCACATGGCATAAGGTTATAGGTAAGACATTTTGCATTGTGCTAATTGTTCAGTTCAGATTATACACACATACACAATACTATAAGAAAAGGAAGAGAGTGGTAAGGATTAGAGTTGATGTGAAAAAATAAGATTTCAAAGGAAGAGAAAGGAGAAAATATTTCCAGTGATGAGGAAGGAATATCTAGGCGAGATTCGGTAGGAATGTTTTATATATGGAGACTTCAAGGAGATGAGCTGGATTGAGACATGTTTTCATCCTCAAGGAGGCATAACATAAGGTGAGGTGAATCAATTGAGATCTTGAAACAAACACAGAGCTGCTTGGTATCAGTGTGCTAGTCTGAGAAACACTAGATGATAAGGCCTGATACATAGTGGGCATTTGGGGAAAGTTAATCAATGCAGGGTGGACTGAATGTCTGAGATGTGAAGCAGACAGTCCAGGAGACATTGGTTTTGGTTTGTTTGAATTGACTACAGAATACATTTTCTTCTCTCTCTCTCTCCCTCTCATTTATATATTTATTTTTTTGGTGGTACGAGGGATTGAACTCAGAGTTCTTTTATCCCTAAGCCACACCCCCAGGCCTTTTAATTTTATTTTGAGACACTCTTGCAAAGTTGGTGAAGCTGGCCTCAAACTTACTGTCCTCTTGCCTCAGCCTTCTTAGTTGCTGGGATTACACATACCCAGCTGACTATTAAGCACATTTATGTACTATATTGTGTTGACAAAGTAACATGAAGGTAATTATTTAAAAACTAAGTAATGACTTACTAGAGTAACCACTATTGATGAACATTTCAGTATATTTTTTTCCAGTTATTTCTCTGTTTTCTTTTCCTTGATATTGGAGATAATATTGTTTATCTCATATTTACATTTTTACTTAATATCATAAGACAATCATTTTGTTACAGTACTATAAAATTTTATAAAATATTTTCATCAATTCATATGTACTATACTTCCATCAATAAGTATATTCCATTAGATGGAAGTATGTGGTAAATCTTTAAAGACAGGTAAGATTGTCTAAAAAAGCACAGAGAAGGGCTGGGTTGTGACTCAATGGTAGAGTGCTTGCCTAGCACATATGAGGCACTGGGTTCAATTCTTAGAACCATGTAGTCTGTATAAATAAATGAATAAATAAATAAAAGAAAGGGCAATCAACAACTAATAAAATATTAAAAAGTAAACAAATGAAAACAAGAGGCACAGAGAATAACAAAGCAAAAAAGTGTGAAAAGGGTGACCTGTTTAGAGAAAGTCACCTAAGTCCATAAGTTCTTTGTTACTATTTGAATATTTTAGGTGTCACTGTGTGGCTTGCATGTTAGTCTTTAAATCGTGTCTTTTGCCCTCCTTCCTCACCATGAGGTGACATGATGTTGTTAAGAGTTTTGTAGAAAACATGATAATTTAGACTTCAAACTTCAGTACTTACCAACTAAGTATATTGAAGGAAATAATTCACCTGTGTTTTACAGGTAAAATAACAAAAGTTAAAGCAGCACTCTCAAATACTTAAACAACTAAAACAATACTCTGACCACAGAAAAGGAGGGACAGGGACTGGGCGCATGGCAGCTCAGTGGCAAGGACTTGTGCTGAGATGGATTCCTAGCACTCCACACACCTCACCAAAAACAGGAATAAAAGGAAACACAAACATTCTCAAAACAGTATACCTTAGCACCTATCAATCAACGAAAACAAGACTCACACCACCACAAAAACAAATGTAAGAGCACTTAGGGACAAAGAGGTGAGCCAAGAGAGCAGAGTGTTTTCTCTAAAAGAAGATGTAAGAATGGAAGGGAGCAAAACAGACTCTTTCTGTAAGAGCATCAGAGTTTAATTCACTTCAACAAAGTATCACTGCTTTTGTACTGTACCCACATGTTGAGAATGCAGGAATGAGCCATACAGATGTAGTGTCTTCATTGCTGTCAACTTGAAGAACTTAAAGAGGGTGCTCAACTTGCAGAGATAATTATTTTGACCAGATGGAAGAGATTTGGTGACTCTTTTTGGAAATTACATTCATACTTGAAAAATATTTTTCAATCATTATCAATTACTTGTTGCTTTCAATTCACTTTTGGTTAATTTAATGGGCTAGATTTATTTCATATATGTTATTTGCAGTGTTTTGCTGTCTTCATTTTAGGGTACTCATGCAATAAAATAAGAACTCTAAAGTTATTTTACATAGAAACAAACTAATGCATGCCCTACTCATATTCTAGGACACCTTTTGATGATGAGGAGCAAACTTCCTTTAAGATTAGCTTAAGTATAAGATAATTTTAGAGCCCAAGAGACTTCTATTTGAAGTCCTTGGACCAAAGGGATAATGAAAAAAATGTTTTCATAAACAGGGGAAGACATACTTTTCACCTAGAAAACCTCAGAGAAGTTGGGGTGGTGGTGGCCTGTGGAAAAGACTTTTTCATTTATATTTAAGAGTCTACCAGAATACTGTGACCTACTTGTCAGCACATCTGGCTGAATCTTATATGTTAATCATTAAATTTGCTTCTTTTTGTAAATGTAACACATTTTCTTTTCCTTCCCTTCAGCATAATTCCCCATCTAGTGATGGTAGTTCAGACTACAGTCTTGATTCAGATGTGGAACATGCAGAAAGTTCTCACAAAAAAAGAACTGGTTTCTACAGGGATTATGACATTCCATTCTCTCAGGTATTGCCTTTTTATTGTGATAAAACATAGATTACATAAAATATACCATTTTAACCATTTTAAGTGTAAAATGTAGTGGCGTTCAGTATAATTCACAGTGTTTTTTTTATCACTGTCCATCTGCAGAACTTTTTGATCATCCTAAGGGAAATTCTATACCTGTTAACCAATTACCCCTTGATGGACAATTGAACAGCTTCCATCTTTTGGCTATTGTGAATCATGCTGCTTATGAACATAGGTGTACAAATTCTCTTCAGAATCCTTTCAGTTCATTGGAACGTATACCTAGGAGTAGAATTGCTGCATCATATGGTTATTCTTTTATTTTTTATTTGTTCTTTTTAGTTATACATGACAGTAGAATATATTTGATATACATACATGAAGTGTAATTTCCCATTCTTGTGGTTATACGTGATATGGAATTACATTGGTCATGTATTCATATATGAAAATAGGAAAGTTATGTTCAGTTCTTTCTATTGTCTTTCCCAGTCCCATCTCCCTCCCTTCTTCTCACTCCCCGCAGTTCAGTCTGGTGAACCTCCACTCCCCCGCTTCCACACCTATTGTGAGTCAGCATCCACATATCAGAGAGAACATTTGGCCTTTGGTTTTTGGGGATTGGTTTATTTCACTTAGCATGATACTCTCTAGTTCCACCTATTTACCAGCAAATGCCATAATTTCATTCTTCTCTACGACTGAGCAATATTCCACTGTATATGTGTTCCATATTTTCTTCATCCATTCATCTATTGAAGGGCACCTAGGTTGGTTCCATAGCTTAACAGTTGTGAATTGAGCTGCTATAAACATTGATATGACCAAGTAACTATATAGTATGCTGATTTTAAGTCCTTTGGGTATGTGCTAAGGAGTGGGATTACTGGGTCTAATGGTAGTTCCATTCCAAGTTTTCTGAGGAATCTCCATGCTGCTTTCCAGGGTACTTGCACTAATTTGCAGTCCTAGAAGCAATTTATGAGTATACCCTTTCCCCCACATCCTCGCCAACATTTATTGTTACATGTATTCTTGGTAATTACTATTCTGACTGGAGAGGGATGAAATCTCAGTATAGTTTTAATTTTGCATTTTTCTAATTGCTAGTGATGTTGAACATTTTTTCATGTATTTGTTGACCAGTTGTATTACTTCTGTGAAGTGCCTGTTCATTTCCTTTGTTATTTGTTTTTTTTTGGTGTTTAGTTTTTTGAGTTCTTTATATATCCTGGAGATTAATATTCTGTCTGGGGTGGAGGTGGCAAAGATTTTCTCTAGGCTCTCTCTTCATGTATTTGATTGTTTCCTTTGCTGTGAAGAAACTTTTAGTTTGATATAATCCCATTTATTGATTTCTTTTTTTTTTCTTTTTTTAACAGTGCTGGGGATCGAACCCAGGGCCTTGTGCTTGCTAGGCAAGCACTCTACCAACTGAGCTGTATCCCCAGCCCCCATTTATTGCTCTCTTGATTTTACTTCTTGTGCTTTAGGAGCCTTGTTGAGAAATTCGGTTCCTAAGTAGACATGATGGAGATTTGGGCCTACTTTTTCTTCTACTCAGCACAAGGTCTCTGGTCTAATGCTTAGGTCCTTGATTACTTTGAGTTGAGTTTAGTGCAGAGTGAGAGATAAGGGTCTAACTTCATTTTATTATGTATGGATTTTCAGTTTTCCTAGCATCATTTGTTGAAGAGGCTATCTCCAATGTATATTTTTGGTGCCACTGTCTAGCATTTATGTGGGTTTGTCGCCATGTCTTCTATTCTGTACCTCTGGTCTTCAGGTCTGTTTTGGTGTCAATACCATGCCATTTTTCTTACTCTAGCTCTGTAGTATAATTTAAGGTCTGATATTGTGATGCCTTCTGCTTCACTTTTCTTGCTAAGGATTGCTTTGGCTATTCTGGGCCTCTTATTTTTCCAAAAGAATTTCATGACTGCTTTTTCTACTTCTATGAAGAATACCATTGGAACCTTAGTAGGAATTGCATTAAATTTGTTCATGGCTTTTGGTAGTATGACCATTTTGACTATTAATTTGGCCTGTCCAAGAACATGGGAGATCGTTCCATCTTCTAAGGTCGTTTTCAGTTTCTTTCTTTTTCTTTTTTTTTTTTTTTTTTTTTGATTCAAGAATTTATTAAGTCATACATGCAAAACATACTGCTAATTGCATTAGCAAAAGATCAATGTAAAAACACTCCACAATTCTGCAACTGTCAATTTAAAAAATTTTGTTCTAGTGGTTGAAAGGACCAACATTGTGTTCTTGCCAGTGAGTTAAGTTGTACAGAACATTGTTAGCACTAGCACAGTTTACAGAACCTCACAGACCCAAAGGAACATCATTAGGCAAAGCCACAACAGGAAGCGTGTGTCCGTGTGTGTGAGGTAAACAGGGTCAGTATTAGTCACGTGACAGTGTTGGTAATCTGGCAAGACAGTGATGTTAAGAAGGTTCATAGTTGAAGAATATCTAAAATATTTTAAAAACTGTAAAGCTGCAACACATGATTTTTACACCTAATTACTAGAAAACTAAGGAAAGCACTTATTAGTTTTGAATAAAGTAACATGAAAACAGGAACGCACTTTTACTAAACTACAAAAAAAAAAACTAATGCATTATCAGAAAGATTTATAGTACAAGTAGGAGGCATATTGCTCATTAAGAGGGGTTCTATAAGAAAAGCACTTACTAAGTTAGCAACTATGGGAATGGCCAGTTCAAAGGTGAATTAAATGCCCAATTCTGGGAGGGATGGCAAGTATAGGAAAATGGAAAAGCTTAAGAAAAGACACTTAATACCAACCTTTCTTCATCTACTGCATTTGACAGAAATTAACCTTTAAAAATCTTTACCCGTGACACTTTTCAGTTGATTTATTCGGTGTACAATGTAGTGTAAATTAATCTCCACTTCATATTTAGGCAAAATACTGTCTTCATCCTTTGATCACGTCGTGTTTCACACACTCCACCCAGCACACCCATGACTAGGAACAGAATACTTCATTAGAGGAAACGTGAATGAGAGTTCTGTTCAAAGTCTCTGCAAAAGCTAGTCAACTGATTAAAAAAAAAAACTCACTATGAAATCAGAAACTTATCCAAAGAGCTGAGTTATGCTCGTTTCATTACGACATACAGTACAGTTACGTGATGAACATGGGCTGATAAGTTACTGGTGCGTTAAACGGCAACATGTCATTAAGGAGGCTGTGCTGCTTCACATGATCTGAAACTACACGGAAAGCGTCTGCACCTCCTGACTTCAGAAGTGCAGTCTTCTCAAAGGTCTCCCAACAGTTTAGTGCTCTGTGTTCTCAGCACAACAACACAACTTAGTTCAGAAGGTATTTTGGCAACTCTTAATCTGAGCAAGAATAAGGGGCTTTTGAAAAATAAGGCTTTAAGAAGGCTTGTCATTTTAGGGCTAAATTTTAATAGAATGTGAGTTTGAACTCATACATGTAAAACAAACCCTTAAAATTACTGATTGGTTCAAAATGGTTTTATGGAAAAATTAATCTGTAACAAAAACTTGGCATTGAGTGCGAAGGCTCCACCGTTTTTGAGCAAAGCATACAAAGGTTCCAAGGGGCAGGACCAAGAATGAGGGACTTGGACATTTACAACAGCAGGCATTTTCTCTTCCTCTTCTTGACAGGAGGTGGGCAGAGAACTGCTCGGATAGCTTCATCAAACACTGTCTTGAGGCCTCGCTGTGTGAGTGCTGAGCACTCCAGGTATTTTACAGCACCAATCTCCTTAGCCATGGCTAACCCTTGTGGATAGGTGATGGGAGTCAGCTTCTTCTCCTTCAGTTTCTCAATTGTGTCTTTATCATCTCTAAGATCAAGTTTCGTTCCCACTAGGATGATAGGAGTGTTGGGACAGTGGTGTCGTACTTCCGGATACCACTTTGCACGGACATTTTCAAATGATGCAGGACTCACAAGGGAAAAGCAAATTAAGAAAACATCTGTTTGTGGATAGGAGAGGGGGCGCAATCTGTCATAATCTTCTTGTCCAGCTGTATCCCATAAGCCCAGATTCACTGGTTTCCCATCTACCATAACATTGGCAGAATAGTTGTCAAAAACAGTAGGGATATACTCTCCAGGAAATGCATTGGTTGTATAACTGATCAGTAGGCAAGTTTTACCTACAGCGCCGTCTCCCACCACCACACACTTGATGGCCTGCATCTGGGCCGCTCGCGGGGCCGCGGCGGCGGCCGAGCGCTGAGACAAGAAGCGGCGGGCTCGGGAAGCAGCAGGCAGGAGGACGCGCGGCTGCGGGCGGCGGGGCGCGGGGTGCCGGGGCCGCTGTCCACGCCGCCTCGCCCTCCGCGAACTGGAAGCTGAAGCCCAGCAGCGGCCACCACCCAAAGCTGAGGAAAACTGCAGAGAAACAGGAAAATCAGTTTCTTTCTTTAGTGTTCTATAATTTTCATTGTAGAGGCCTTTCACCTCTTCTTTTAGATTGAATCCCAAGTATTTTATTTTCTTTGAGGCTGTTGTGTGAATGGAATCTTTTTCATAATTTCTCTTTCAGTTGATTCATCACTGATGTGGAACACAATTGATTTATGGGTATTAATTTTATTTCCTGCTACTTTGCTGAATTCATTTATGAGTTCTAGAAGTTTCCTGGTGGAGTTTTTGGGCCTTCTAAATATAGAATCATGTCATCATCAAAGAGAGATAGTTTGAGTTCTTATTTTCCTATTTGTACCTCTTTAATTTCTTTCTTCTTATTGCTGTGGTTAGAGTTTCTAGGAACTGTCTTGTCCCAGTTTTCAGAGGGAATGCTTTCAGTTTTTCTTCATTCAGAATGATGTTGACCTTGGGTTTAGCCTATATAGCTTTGACAGTATTGACATATTTTCCTACTATCCCTAGTTTTTCTAGTGTTCTGAGCATGAATGGGTCCTGTATTTTGTCAAATAATTTTTATGCATCCATTGTCTAAGTCTGGAGATGTGATGAATTACATTTATTGATTTCCATTTGTTGAACCAACCTTGCATCCCTGGGATGAAATGAACCCCACTTGATCATGGTGCACTGTCTTTTTAATATGTTTTTGTATGTGGTTTGCCAGTATTTTATTAAGAATTTTTGCATCTGTGTTCATCAGGGATATTGTTTTGAAAATTTATTTCCTTAATGTGTCTTTGTATGGTTTTAGTATCAGGGTGATACTAGCTTACAGAAGGAGTTTGGAAGTGTTCCCTCCTTTTCTATTTCATGGGAAATTTGAGGAAGATTGGTGTTTGTTGTTCTTTGAAGGTCTCAAAGAACTCAAATGAGAATCCATCTGATCCTGGGCGTTTCTTTCTTGGTAGACTTTTGATGGCATCTTCAATCTCATTACTTGAAATTGATCTGTTTAAATTTTCTGTGTCTTCCTAATTCAATCTTGGTAGGTCATATGTCTCTAGAAATCTATTGATATTGTCAAGATTTTCTATTTTATTGAAGTATAAACTTTCAAAAAATAGTTTCTGATTATCTTCTGCATTTCACTATTGTCCTTTGTGAGGCTTCCTTTTCATCACAAATTGTAGTAATTTTAATTTTCTCTTGCTCTTTGTTAGTTGGCTAAGAATTTATCAATTTTTTTTTCTATCCTTTTACCTTCAGTCTGTGGATGTCTTTGCCTATGAAGTGAGTCTCTTAGAGACAGCACATTGTTGTGTCTTAATTTTTAATCCAACCTGCCAGTCTGTCTTTTGATTGATGAGGTTAGGCCATGTACATTCAGTGTTATTATTGAGATTTGATTTTTATTCCCTGTCATTTTGATTTATTTCTGTTTTTTAATTTGAATTAGTTTCTCCATTGATTCACTATTCTTTTAGTGTAGTTCCTCTCTTTTCTGGTTTTCATTTTTATTTTTCATTTCTTCTTCATGAAATATCTTATTGAGCATGTTTTGTAGTACAGGCTTTCTAGTTGTGGATTGTTTTAAACTTGTTTATCATGGAGGATTTTTATTTCATCATCAATTCTTATTTTAATTTGGTCTTTTTAGTTGTAAATGGACACAATACCTTTACTTTAATTTTTGTATAATTTTACTGGGTATAGTATTCTTGGCTGGCATCTATTTTCATTTAGAGCTTGGTATATATTATTCTATGACTTCCTAGCTCTGAGGGTCTGGGTTGATAGATCAGCTGAGATTCAGATTGGTTTCCCTCTAAATGTTACCTGTCATTTTTCTCTGGCAGCCTTTAAAACTCTATCCTTATTCTATGTGGTAGGCATTTTCATAATAATGTGCCTTGGTGTGGGTCTCTTGTAATTTTTATATTTGGGGTCCTGTAAGCTTCCTGGATTTGATTTTCCATTTCATTCTTTAGGTTTGGGAAATTTCCTGATACTATCTCTTTGAAAGTTTGTGCATTCCTTTTGTTTATATCTCTGAGCCTTCATCTACCCCAATAAATCTTACATTTGGTCTTTTCAGGTTATCTCATATTTCTTGGAAATTCTGTTCATGGTCTCTTGACATCTTTTCTCCACAGTCAGTTTTGTTTTTAAGATTATATATTTTGTCCTCATTACCTGAAACTGTCTTCCAAGTGATCTAGTCTTTTGGTGATGCTTTCAGTTGAATTTTTAATTTGGTTTATTGATTCCTTAATTTTCAGGCTTTCTGCTTTTTTTTTTTTTTTTTTTTTTTTTTTCAGAATCTCTCTCTTTATTGAAGTTATCTTTTATTTCCTGTATTTTCTCTCTGATTTCACTCCTTATACTGTCCCTTACTTTGCAGATCAGTTTAACTACATACATTCTAAACTCCTTCTCTGACATTTCTTCTACTGTGGTGTTGATGTATTCTATTATGAAGTATCTTGATTTGTTTGGAGTGATTTGTTTCCTTGCTTTTTCATATTGTTTGTTTGGCTACCCATCTAATAGTATATATGTGAGGCAGTAGAGTTTCTACCCTGTGGACTTATAATGTCCCTGAAAGTTTTCAGTACCTCACTGTGTAGGGGGAGAGAAATGATAACAACAATCAAAGCAAACAATATACAGTATTAAATTAAATAGTTCCTGCTATGGTGCCTACAGTATTAATTGTCACACTAAACAAATTGCATCATCAATTATTGCCTGCAATAAAAACAGCAAGTTTGCAAAAGGGTTTACAATTTTCAAATGATAGACAGGGAGAGAACAGAAGTGATGTAGGATATGATTATTGTGAGGGAAAAGGAGAAGAGATAGAATATAAAGATTAAAGGAAGAATGAAAGAGAGAACAGTAGAGTTTGACTGTTAGTGGAAGAAAAGAGAAATAGAATCAAGGGAAACAGGTAAGAGAAAAATATACATAAAATAAAATTTTTTAAAATTAATAAAAATAAAATAAAAGAATATCAAAATATACAAATCAAACATCTAGTCCTTGACAGACTGATCCATAAAAAAATAACTGGCTTCAAAAATGGTAGAAATGAGTGAAAAACTAAATATGGGTATGTATAAATGTCCATGTACCATTAAGGTCATAATTAAACAGAGAAAAGAAAAAAAAAAAAAAGAAAAAAGAGAAAAATATCTCATTGAAAAATTAAAGAGGACTGAGGATGTAGCTCAGTTGGTAGAGTGCTTGCCTTGTAAACACAAGGCCCTAGGTTCAATCCCCAGCACCTCAAGAAAGAAAGAAACAAACAAAAAATTAAAGAATTCTTTCTGTTTGAGTTCAAAATATTCTCAGTTTCTCTTCTTAGCAGTTTTAGGTGGGGTTATCTGGAGTGTGATGGTCCACCTTGCTGGAGTGAGAGGTAATCCTATGGGCAAAATTCCTGAAGGTAGGGTTTAGGCTTAGATGGGCTCTAATCTCTTCACTGAATGCCAGTTGATCTGGAGATTTTAAATCAGTTCACCTCCAGGGCCTAGTAATTGCCAGTCCATGTTGGATCTCTCCTGGGTTTCACTCATGTGGTGTAAGAGCCAATTCTTAGTCCCCTATGTCACCTGTGGACCCCACATTTCCTGGTCTTGAGTTCCGTCTCCAAACTCAATCTCTCTTATGCCCACCCTTATGAGTTCCCAGCCAGATGGGACTCTCCCAGATGGTCCTATAAGCAGCTCAATTGGAGGGAGTGGGGGAGCTCCAGGTAGGTTTCTAGGACCAGTCATCTCCTATGTAAACCTCTCTCCACGTTTGATTTTCTCTTGGTCACTTAAGTGCACTCTATGTCATGCAGTATGTGTTTACTGGGTCTGTATTTTGGGCCAAACTCAGGTTTTCCAAGAATTGGTTTCCTCAGCTACCAGCCCCTATGCTGCAGCTACAAATGGTTCCTTCCTTTGTCATCCACTCACTGCTTGGACAGATGGTGGCTTCTTTCCTGCAGCAGAAGGATATTGTGCAGTGTGTCTTTCAGTTTAGTTGGGCAATTTCTTTGATCTCCAAACGCTCCATACCCAGACATGCCTCAGGCCTCCTAAAAATGCAGTTTCCTTTAATGCCCATGTCCTTCCACTTTGCTTGCGAGGGACTGCTATGGCTGGTACTTCTGGTCCTGCCATGGCGGTGGCTGTACTGCTGGGAATTTCTTCCTTTTTTTATTACATCCAACCCTGAGTCCCCAGTCTGCTTTGAATGTCCAGTTTTAAATTCCAAAATAGCACACCCCCCTCTGCTTTTTTGTTTTTCACCGACCTTGCTGAGAAGCGCCTATCTGCTTTCTTGGTTTCATGCCATGGAGCAGCCAGGAAAGCGACCTCCTCTATTCCGCCATCTTTAAAACTCTCATATGGTTATTCTACCTTTAACTTTCAGAGGAAGTGCCAAACTATTTTCAGCAGAGAAAAACATTTACATCTCCATTAGTAATGTAAACTTCTCCACATCCTTTCCAACACTTGTTATTACTTGTTATTTCTTTTCTTTTTTAATTTGAAAACGGGTTGTAGTTTTGAGGTATCACCTTTTTTTTTTTTTTTTTTTTTTTTTTTTTGTGGTGCTGGGGATTGAACCCAGGGCCTTGTGCACGTGAGGCAAGCACTCTACCAACTGAGCTATATCCCCAGCCCCTGAGGTATTGCCTTTTAAAGGAAAAAAATAAATCTTTCCATTATACTTTTTGTTTTCTGATATTTTGAAAAATGCCTTTTCAGAGGTGTATTGCAGATTCTAAATCTTTGAAAATAAAGAATACATTGCATGTTAGTTTGCTAGTTTTGCCATTTACACTGAGACTGGCCACAGTCTGAAGGGTGAAAGTCCAAGATCAAGGTGCCAACAGGACTGGTTTCCTCTGAGGGCGTAGGGGAAGGGTCTATTCTAAGCCTCCTCCCATGTTCTGGAGACGGCTGCCTTCTCACTGCTTTGACTTTTCATGGTCTTACCTCTGTGCATTAGCATACCAAGTGTCTCTCTGTGCCCAGATTTCCTCTTCTTACAAAGACACCAGTCAATTGGATGAGATGACACTCTAATAGTCTCATTAACTTAATGACCTCTTTAAAAACCCTGTCTCCAAATAGTCACATTCTGAAATAGTGGGGGTTTGGGATCCCACATGAGAAATTTGGGGAAATATAGTTCATCTTACAGCACATCATTACACATTATCCTATGTAATTGGGAAATGGGGAAATATTAAATTTTAAAGATAGATGACATCAACCTCTTTAAGTTCAAAAATTATTTGAAATGTTTTAAACAAAACAATTGAAAACATGATTTTACAACTTAAGTATGTTGTGTCATACAAAATCCTCATTATAAAAGTTATTAATTTTGTTCTAATAAAGTAATGATGCCATTACTTTTATTTATAAAAGCTCTATTCTTTCTCCTAATTTGGTGTTACTAATTTCTTGTTAGTTTAGAAACCAAATTATTTTGTTTGTTAGGGTTATTTCCATATTTTCTCTATTGCCTGCTATATAGTTGAGGTTGCCAAGTGAAGTTTCATTAAATTGTCTTCATTTAAAAGTTGAAAAGCATTATGCTTTTAGTTAATTAGGTAAATTTTAGAATATATCTCACATTTAACATGCATTAAGCTAATGATGAAGCATGGTCCAGGTTTTTCCAGATCCTCAAGTTGTAATTATGTGCAATTTTTCTTGCTTGATTAAAAAATATTAAGGATGTGATAGAATTAATAAAAAATACTTAAGTGAAAGAGACAGACTTGAACACTATCATTAAATAAACTTCTAGTGCTAAATTGTACTTTTTGTTTTCCCATGCTTTAGTAAGGAAGCAATAAAATGAATGTTTGTTGTGATGAACAGTCCTAATGATGAGCTTTCTCACCATTAGGTAAAGCTCTGTTTTCCTATTAGACCTTAGGTAAACATTTTTCTTTTATAAAATTTCCCACACATACAGTTTTTTATTAAACATAATGTCATTTTAGAATTTTTCAGTTTTAGAAGAATATTTTATTCTCCTAAATATTTTGCTGTACCTCCTCAAATGATTTTATGATCTTTTCCTTATCTTCAAAAGTCCTTTTCATTTTTATTTTGGAGAAGGAATTTGTGTATGATGGTATGAATTTTAGGTATTCCTGTGCATATGGATATTGAGACATAGAACATGGAAAACAGAAGCTAAAGAATGAAGATCATAATGTTTCATATCGTCAGTAGCATTTAGCCTTCTGAATGTAGTGTTAAATAGTGTCAGAGGGATGTACTTATCAAGAAGCAGAACTAATAATTGTCTTTTGTCTTCTTTTCTCCCAATTTACGGGGGTGAAAAGATACCATGTATTACTGTTAACTGCTATATATAATTGAAAAATCCTTATAATGATTGTCCATCTTCATTTAGCACGGACATTTATCAGGAAGCTACATGACATCAAAGAAGGATCAACATAACAAGAAGTTTAAAAGTAAAGAATATGACGAGTACAGTGCCTATAGTGACGACAACTTTGGTAACTACAGTGATGACAACTTCGGTAACTACAGTCAGGAAACAGAGGAGGATTTTGCCAGTCAACTGAAACAGTACAGACAAGCTAAAGAAACCTCAAGTACTTCCTTAGGGTCATCATTTTCTAAAGAACCAGGGAAAAAGCCAAGGCTGAAAGGAGCTCAGCAAGGTGAGTCTGAAATCAGTCTTCTAGAATATGAGAAACTTTCTGAAACAGCAAGATGCAGAGTGAAAACTGAGAAGTGTCTTAGCCTTCTCAAGATTTGCTAATTCTTATGGTACCTAGATTGATTTTCCTTTTTCTATAGGCCTTGAGGCTACAAATCAATCTGTATAATATCATGATGAAACTTTCTTATATTCTTCCCTTCTGTATGATATCCATATGCAGCTATCTTTGTTAACCTATGTATTATTTATATCTGAGACCAGGAAAAACAATATTGGGAACTGTAGTGTTCATCTTTGCTAGGCAAATGTTCATGGGGCTGTGGATCCTTTTAGATTAAGAAGATGAACATAATCTAAGAAATTTTTGCAGTGATCACTTGCTATATTGAAGTACCTGGTCCCTGGAGAGACCAGTACAAGTTGCTAGCTAGAGACAATAGATGAAGAAACTATAGGTCAATGAAGGCTCAATTCAGTCTTATGTACTGGCTAGTTGAGCTGGGCATGGTGGCGCATACCTATAATCCTAGCATCTCAGAACACTGAGGCAAGAGGATCACAAATTCCAGGCCAGCATGGGCAATTTAGTGAGACCCTGTCTCAAAAGAAAAAGAACTGGGGGTGTAGCTCAGTGGTAGAGCACCCACTTGGTCAAGCCCTAGTACTGAGAATAAAAACAAAAAAACAAGTCTCTGCTTGTTAATGAGTCTACTGGAGCATGTTGAGGCTGAGGTGAAGTAGGGATCTGTCACACCTTGTGTAACTGTCCTTTATTTTTGAATAAAGGAGTCAGTTATGAGTAAATTTTATTATTTCTATGGCTTTGTTTTCTTGATTTTCTAGCAAAATTCCTTTGAAAATATGAATCAAGGCTTAGTTGAACTAAAGAAAAAGGAATTTATCTACATGCAGGCTATTGTAACAGATAAATGTGTCCCTGGAGTCCATTTGTAGCCGTATCAGGGATAATCCCACTTGGATAAGATGAGTAGCATGGAGAAAATTCTTTATCACTTTCACAGGGTTTTTTTACTTTCAAGCTCTTCCTTGTTTGTCATTTTAAAGAATGGGGCATTTCCTTTTATGAAAGTGATATATGGTCAATGTAGACAACTTCTCTTGTGTAGAAAAGATAATGTTGTAGTGATTAGAGATAAATCAGCATAATTTGAATGTCTATTACCCAAAGATAATGATTATCACTATTTTGGGCCCACATTCTTCCATAATTTTTCTGACCATTATTTTCAACAAAAAACTATACATATTGTTGTACCTTGTTTTTCTCCCTTGTCTCTGAATTATCTTAGTTACTCTTAAGTTAATGAATAGCTTTTAACACCTGTATTCTATTCAGTTAAATAGATGTACCATAATTTGCCTTAACAAATTGTTAGGTATGTTTGGAACTACAGTGATTATATGGGATTCATTTTGCAACTAGTTGTTGTTGTTCCAGTTCTGTGATTGACCCTGCAATAAACTCAGTTGTACATATCTCAGAAAACATATTAGCCAACATTTTTATTAAGAATAAATTATGAAAAATAAATTTGCAAAGTCAAAAGACATAGATACACATTTGAAGATTTTTTGATTCAAATGCCAAGTGGAAAGCCAAAAAAGTGACATTCCAGTTTATAACCACAACACCCTCATCAGTGTGTGAAGGTGCAGACTTCTCCAAGTCCTACCAGCAGACTTCTCCAAGTCCTACCAACAATGAGGTTTATTATTCTTTGAGGTGAAAATTACATTATTATTTTAAAAAGCTTTAATTTTTTAAATTTCTGTTAATGATATTGAATGATTTTTTGATGTTTATTGGTTGTATTGTAGATTTTAAAGATATTAGAGCACTTAACAGTTCAACATGACTTTGGCAAAATGAGAAATTACTTTGTAATGTAACTTACCATCCTAACATAAAATTTTTTAAAATTGGAGTATCTTTTTAAATACTTTTAAATACCAAAATTTTCAAAAGCAAAAACTAGTATGATTTTTAGTTGGAGATGTACATGTATATATATCTGTTCGAAATTATCAGTAGAAATTTGGTTTGCTCCAAATTATCCACTGATATCTATAATGTATTCCTTAAATATGAATATAATACCTACCCCTCTTTAAAAACAAAATGGCTTAAAAAAAAAGAGACAAAGACTTCCTATCCTAAGGAAATTTTTTTTTTTTTTTTTTTTTTTTTTTTTTTTTTTTTTGTGGTACTGGGGATCGAACTCAGGGCCTTGTGCTTGTGAGGACAAGCACTCTACCAGTTGAGCTATCTCCCCAGCCCCTAAGGAAAATTAAAAGAAAAAATACTAGTGTTGGCTTCTCTAGCTATGAATATTCTTGCTCCTTCCTATGTTGTTAGCATCCCTTTGGAAACAAAGGAACAAGAACATTTTACATTTAAAATGTAAAAATTCAGTTAAAATTTTTTCATGGAATCTGAGGAGAAATAAAAGGATACACTATATACTATAGACTATTAAAATACACTGTTCTTCATAAACTAATATATTGTTAGATGTGTTGTTTTTCTATAATATTTGAATACATTTCAACTTTTTTAGGTACTGAACAGAGGATTAAAAGTTTTAATATTGGTCGTGGACGTGGTTTGCCGAAGAAAATCAAACGAAAAGACCGTGGGGGAAGAGTTAATAAAGGGCCCAATGTTTTTTCAGGAATGGATGACTTCCAAGAGGTACTGAGAATTTATATATAAGGAAGAATGGAGTTTTTTCATCTCTTAATATATTTGGTTGCAAAGAAAGCATTGTGATTTTAACATCTCTTTCCTGGTAAATGAAAAATGTCCAGCTCAGATCAAAGGATTATAAACTTCCCCTAACCAAGAATTGTTTTAATTAGTCATGATTGTAGCATAGAGGTACAAATTTAGGTGACCTTGAAATAAAATTAATATGTGTGAAAGAACCTTAAAGTAAAATTGAGATGTTTCAAAGCAAAACTATATCCCGTTAGTCCTCCCTTGGCATTCCTTTCTTATGAGTCCTCTTCCCCAGACACAAATAGCAGTAAACTTCTAACAGCTCAACATGAAGCAGAACCAAGAAGGGAGGCAATGGTAAATCAACTTACTTATTCCAGTGGAAAGTATGAAAGGAAGGGAAGGGATATAAATGGCTGGAAGGATAAACTTACATACCTTGCAGAAGTAGCTCTTCATTCAGTGTGTTGAATTGAAATCTGAGCATGTACATTTCTTTTTGTGGGGTGGTACTAGGGATTGAACTCAGGGGCCCTTGATCACTGAGCCACATCTCCATTTTGTATTTTATTTAGAGACAGGTCTCACTGAGTTGCTTAGCACCTCGCTTTTGCTGAGGCTGGCTTTGAACTCTCCATCCTCCTGCCTCAGTCTGGAGCTGCTGGGATTACAGGCGTGGACCACCATGCCTGGCTGAACATGTACATTTCAACTACAGTAACTGTGGATTAGATTCTGCCACTGTAACTGAGATTCGATTGGATTTTACAGAGTCAGGAGTGGGTTATTTAAAGCTGCAACCTTAAATGAACTATATGTTGTAATTTGAAAATGTTTGTTTTCCTCATTTAAAAGTTTGAAGATTATGGGCAGAAATTTCTTAAGATGTTCTGCTTAGTATACTGTTTAAAGAGGTGTTAACAGCTGTGATCTTTAGATTTTCCAGAGTACTTTGATTATAGTATTATAGCCAAGATGCCCCCATAGTTTATGTTACTGAGATATTTTGTACCTGTTTAAACTGAACTGAACTGTAGAACTAAACAAATCTACTTCCATCCTTTATTAAAATAGTGAAGCAGTGTTGGAAAGAAATGTTGACAAAGAGTTATTAATGAAACATAAATTCTATTTGTTGCATTTTCAGTATGTGTGTGTGTGGTGGGAGGAGGAGGAGAGGAAGGGAGAGAGATTACCTATTTTTTCACTTTTCTTTTTTGGTACTGGAGACTAAACCCAAGGGTACTTTACCACTGAGCTACATCCCCAACCTTTTTTAATTTTGAGACAGGTCTTGCTAAGTTGCTTAGGGCTTCACTAAATTGCTGAGGTTGATCTTGACCTTGCAGTCTTCCTGCCTTGACCTCCTGAGTTGGTGGGATTATAGGCATGTACCACAGTGACCTGCTAATTTTTTACTTTTCAACTTCAGACTCATTCTTCAAGTTGGCTCATGTCACTTTGCATAATGCAATCTCTGTGGCTGCATATTTTATCATAGCCACAGTTCTTTGTACAGAAGGCATATGTGAGCTGGTCATTTATATTCAACTATTCTAAATGAATCCAGGCCCAACTATAAAAATGTTTATGAATCAACTTTATGCAGATTTCAGATATTTTAAACGACTGTATCAGAAGTAATTTCATTGTGTTTTCCTGGGGCAATTCGAGGATACTTATATTTTAAAAAAGAACCTCCACCAGGCACGGTGGTACTCACCTGTAATCCCATCAGCTCGGGAGCTGAGGCAGGAGGATCTTGAGTTCAAAGCCAGCCTCAGCAAAGGCAAGGTGCTAAGCAACTCAGTGAGACCCTGTCTCTAAACAAAATACAAAATAGGCCTGGGGAGTGGTTCAGTGGTTGGGTGACCCTGAGTTCAATCACCAGTACCAGAAAAACCTCAAGAATCAAATCTATATGATTATCTAATTATTCAATATTCTTGTACATTTTTCAGAATTCTTATAGTAATCCATTATCAGCTATGAGTGCTGAGGATCGCATTTTAGTTGGCTATCTCTTGCTTTATGTGTTTGCTCTGAAATTATTTTCAGTAGATTCTGCATTGTGCTGCATCTTGCAAACTAAGGGAAAGGGGGAAAAGCAATCCAATCAAAGAGCAAATACCTGTGATGTGCAAGGCACAGTGCATACTAGGTGCTTGAAAAACAATATTGTTTTATAAAGTGTATGCATATAGCTCATTATATTTAGCTCATCTCAGTACCAGTACCTAATACTTTCATGCAGTGTTTTTACACAGTATTTTTATATGGAATAGAGCAGGACTGGGGAGAACGAAGGAAAAGAAATACTGAGATTTAAAAAAAATTAAAAAAAAATTTTTTAAGAAATAATGAAAAAGAAATCTATTTAATTTTAAACTTAAAAGTTAATAATGCTTGTTTCTTCTTTTATTTTCCTTTTTTTTTAAGAGGAGGAAAAGTTTATTTTGGCTTTTTTTTTTTTTTTTTCTTGTAGAACAGAAAAAACACGTACTTACAAAACCTCTAGTCCCACCATCCAAATACATACACTAAAATGTGGCAGTATATTGAGTCTTTTTTTCTTTGCCTTTATTTATTATTTTAAAATTGGGATCAGTTTTTCACTTAATAAGGTATTGTAAGCATTTCCTTATATCCCAAAGTTCTCTATCACATGATTTAATGACTGTATAACATTCCACTACCTAAACATATGTATAAAATGTTTAACTTTTCGATGTGTTGTTTCTGGTTTTTGTTTGTTGTTACTATGTATGTAATTATTTAGTAATAATTTTTATAGATAAATCTGTTTGCCTTTCTGAGAATTCCTTCAATATAATCCTGAAAACTACAAATTATATGTCAGACTGCATGCATATTTAATTAATTTGTTTTTGCAGTGCTGGGGATTGGACCTAGGGTTGTTGTCCCTGGGTCTAATACGTATATAATTTACTCTCAGCAGTACATGAGAGCACATATTTTGTGGCATCTTTGCCAAAACAGTATTATTGTGATATTTTCAGTTTTTTGTAACTTTGTTTTACGTACTACATTCTCATTAAAATAGAAGTCACGTCTTTTCCACCAGTAGTAGCAACAAGCAGCATACTAGAAATATGTCTCTCTCCAGTTAAATGAATAGTATCACAATGTTCAATCTTGATTAACCTTATTAGTCAGTTTGTACTGCTGTCCAGACCCATTTAACTATATATTTTAATACCTGTTAATATTTCATATGTTTCATTTAAATGAAAATTTTTCTTGCAGTACAGTAAACCAGGGAAAAAATGGAAGGTGATGACTCAGGAATTTATTAACCAGCACACCGTGGAACACAAAGGAAAGCAAATCTGTAAATACTTCTTGGAAGGAAGATGTATTAAGGTAACAACATATGTAAGGGGTGTCACAAGTCATTCTGACTTCCAAAAATAGTCTTTAATATTTGAAGTCTGGTGGGAGTGGTTAATTTTTTTCATTTCTCATATAGTTGTAATAAAACTAATTCTTTAAAATGTATCATGAAATTACTATACACTAGAGCTCATTTAATTATATTCTGTGACACTAGCATAATTTATAGAAATCAGATTTTATTTAACAATTATTTTAATATTTATGTCAAGTACTGACAGTGTGGCAAATACTTCAATGAATAGGAAATAATTTAATGCTTCAGTGACCTTACGTAGTTACTGTTATTATTCCCATGTATATATGACACCAAGAGGCTAAATAAGTTCCCATTTGGAAAGTCAGCTCAAAATGGTGAATGCTGGTGGGCAGTGTCCTCTGAGGCCTTGCTCACTCTGCTGCCTCACTGCACATAGCCATGTCCACTGCTTGGGCAGTGGATCATTTGTGTTATTATTAACTCATTATTTAAAGACTAAGAGAATGACCATAATTACATTATGAAATCTTATGGAGGAAATAAACTTCTAATGTTTCGTTGTTTGTTTTTCATTTCTCACTTTTTTTTTAAATAGGGAGATCAGTGTAAATTTGATCATGATGCAGAGTTGGAGAAGAGAAAAGAGATCTGCAAATTTTATTTACAGGGATACTGTACCAAAGGAGAGAACTGCATTTATATGCATAATATCCTTTATTAAAGATGTATTTTAGCCAGAATATTGAAGTTTTAAAGTATCGTTGTGGTTTTAAAAAAATCATAAATACAACTTAGAAATCTTAGCTTGGTTTTACATTTAAAACAACACATTACATAAATCCAGAATAGGCAAACTGGATTTTGCTCTTTAGGGAAATGAAATAAATTCCCTTAGGGAAAACTATATTTAAAAAGGTACTTTGTGTTAAAAATAATCTGCTTAAAATATTTTAAGAGACTGTGCATCCTGAAGAAATAGTTGGAAAAGTATTTATCTTACAACTTATTTATTTTACTTAGGTTCATAATTAATAAATTATCATTTTGTATTAGAGAACCAACATAGTATATTACCATTAGGGAAAAAAACCCAGCAACTTTGCTAATATAATGGCTAAATATATTTTATTCTTTAAGTTTCTATATTTCAGATTATTAATGAGGAGTGCCTTTTAAAACATTCACATCTGATAGGAGTATAACTTGGTATAATCTTTCTGGAATGTAATTTATTAATATGTAGCAATGATCTTTAAAATGTATGTATCATTTGACCCAATTTCTTCTTCTAGGAAATTATAATTAATATATTAAAATACTATTATATTATTCAAAAAAATTATCATTGTTGAAAATTATAAAATTAGTCTCATCAAATCTTCTACCGAGTGATAAATACCATATATTCTCCCCTCCTTTCCTTTTGGAGATATATACATTTAAATTATACTCTTGCTCCTATCCAAATGGGAATTTCATTATATATAGTGTAGTGGTCCATTTAAGAACACACACATTATGTACCTTTCCATGTTAATTTTCCCCAAAATACCTAAGATGTTTGCTTGCTGCAGCTTATGACCAATGAAAGTCTCCCCAGGGACTTGAAACTCCATCTTTATCAGACCCAGAATGTTTACTTACACATATTTTTCCCCCTAGATTTTCTTTTTGGTGCCATGAATTTGTTTGCCTTCATATCTGTGTTGCTTTGCTTTGCTACTTTGTATGCTGTGATATATTGATTTCTCATATTTATTTTTCTAGATACGATTTTTTCTTTTTTTTTTTTTTTTGGTACCAGGAGTTGAACCCAGGGGTGCTTTCCACTGAGCTACATCCCCAGCCCTTTTTAAAAATTTTTTTTGAGACAGGGTCTCACTAAGTTGCTTGGGGCCTCACTAAATTGCCCAGGTGGCCGTAAACTTTGAATCCTCCTGCCTCGGCACCCGCCAGCTGCTGGGATTATAGGCATGCTCCACCACAGCTGGCATAAAAAGACATTTTCTTAAAAAGTCTGACAACTTCCTATATTGACTGGGTACTAGTTACAATTAATGCAGTAAGTTTTTCAAGTTGATAATGAAGTTATGATTGGTAAGAAAAAGTATCTTTTGTCTGTTTGAAATAGATATGGAAATATTTACAGATGAAACATGTTTGGAATATGCTTTAAAATTCTCGAGTGTTTGGAGTGAGTTGCGAAGAGAGTGTAGGGATTATGCAGACCTCACAGAACTGCTAAATGATGAAAATGGTTGACCCTCCATGGTCAGCATGAGGAAGTTAATTTTCTTATCTTTATTTTGGCATATGTTTGATAACTTTTAAACTAACTTTTAAAAAAAGTATCAAGTAATGTCATTCTTCAGAGATAACCATACCTACAATATGACTTAAACCTTCCAGACATTTTTCTATGCTAAATTATAGGTGTATGAGAGACTGTATACATGTATATATATTCAAGGACATAAGTTTTTAGAAAAATGAGATCTATGATTATGAAGATTTTATTGTTTTACTTAACATTTACATCCTTAATTCTATTTTGGGCTCTATTTTGCAGCAAGGACCTTGTTTTTTCCAAATGGTTAACTCACTGTCTCACCTTAACTAATGTCTAGTACCTTTGGCTGGGTGGTATGGCACATGCCTAGAATCCCATCTCTTTGGGAGATTGAGGCAGGGGCTTTGTGAGTTTGGGGTCAGCTTGGGCAATAGAGCAAGTAAAAGGTACTTTCACCAGATCCTAATTTTTAAAAAAATACACAATTCTGCTTCCTATCTCTTGTGCTATTTAACTATTCCCCATTAACAGAGTATGTTTGATATTTGGTAGAATATATATATATATATATTCATGCCATTTGTAAACAGTGATTATTTTATTCCATTCACAGTATTTATACCTCAGATTTCACTTTAATTGTACTGTGTATGCTTTTGGAATAATGTTAGGTTATAGTGATTGTGGAAGATGTGGTTTGATGATAATGTCCTTTTTATTTTGGCTTGTAGCTATAATTTTAAGACTGATTTTTAAATATCAAGGAAGTAAATTCTTATTTTTACCAAGAATTTTTTTTTAATTTAAAAAGAAACAAACAAAAAAAGGATTTTGAAGTCTTTTTTTCTTCATGGTATTAGGGATTGAATCTAGGGCCTTGTGTATATTAGGCAAGTATGCTACTTCCAAGTTACATCCCATGCTACAGTTTTGAATTTTATCAATAGCCTTTTGCATCCTCCAAGATGATTGTATGCTTTTTTTCTCCTTTGACTTTGTCATTATGATTGAAGTAATAGGTATTCCCTGGGCCTACACCACCCCAAAATGATGTACTTTCAGTTTTCTTCCAGATCTATTTTCTTAGAAGTTTGTTTCTAGAAACTTAAGTATGACATATCAAGCCTCATTATTTTCATCATAGATATAAATTCTTGCTATAAAATTTATATATTCTATATATTTTATTGTAGAAAGTAGCAGCTCCAGGCTGGGGTTGTAGCTCAGTGATAGAGCACTTGCCTAGCATGTGTGAGGCATAGGGTTCAATTCTCAGCACCACATAGTAAAATAAGTAAGAGAAATCCATTGACAACTAAAAAAAATATATATTTTTTAAAAAGTAGTAGGATCTACATAATTATACTGTAGTATTTGATACAATCATTATCATTTTTTCTTTTTAAAAAGTGGTTTCTATTTTTAATAGAATAATAGATTAAAATTTTTTTAAGGGGCTGGGGAGATAGCTCAGTTGGTAAAGTGCTTGCCTTACAAGCACAGGGCCCTGGGTTCGATCCCCAGCACCACAAAAAAACAAAAACAAAACAAAACAAAAAAAACCTTTTTGACTATTTCTGTATAATTAAAATATTAATCTTTAAAAAGGCAATAAATTATCTATATAGTTATAGAAGCTTCAGCATATTATACCATATAGTTCTATTGATTTAGTATAATTTTTTATTGTAGTAAGAACACTAAATATGAACCTCTGAACAAGGTTTAATATCCTCTGAACAAGGTTTTAAAAAGGTACAATACAGTATTGTTAGCTGTAAGCACATTGTTTTACAGCATATCTTTAGAAGTTAATTATCTTATATAACAGTTACATTTTTAGTTTAAAAAAATTAGACCTTGATTTTACTGTCTGTTCCTTAATATTTTTGTTTACATGAATTCCCATGCAAGTTTTATCATAGTGGAGCAAAATGTTATCAAGGAGACAACTGTAAATTCTCCCATGATGATCTAACAAAAGAAACAAAGAAGCTTTTGGACAAAGTGAGTAGCATTATTGTACCTTGAGTATTTGTTACATTTCTCCACAGATTAATTTGACTTGTATCATATTTTATAAAGTAAATTTTGTGGAAATCTGATAAGATATTGAGGATTTGTTATTTGATGTTTTATTCTATTAATATCACGTGTTAGAAAAACTGAATTTTACTCGATTAGAAATTAGGAATTTTCAATCTTTTTCTGCATTTAAAAACTTATTTACTTTGAGCAACATCCCTTACCTCTTGGAACCTCATTCTGTTTGTTTTGTTTTGTTTTTGATGGGGGAGGAGAATGGTACTGGAGATTGAACCCAGGGCACTTTACTGGTGAGCTACATCCCCAGTCCTCTGTTTTTTCATTTTGAGAAAGGATCTTGTTAACTTGCTCAGAGCAAGTGGATGCTGGCCTCGAACTTGGAATTCTCTGACCTCAGCTTCCCTGAGTCACTGAGATTAATTACAGGCATGCACTACTGCACCTGACTATCTCATTCCATTTATTGAACATAAGGATTAGCTACCTCTGACCCATTTCAACTTTAATAATGTATTTTTCTGTTTCTAAACTAGTTAACTAAAGTCCTCACAGTTTTTAATGTGAGAAAGCTTATTTTGAAATAGTAATCTTTACCCATTATTTCTAGGTGTTGAATATGGATGAAGAACTTATAAATGAAGATGAACGAGAATTAGAAGAACTTAGAAAGCGTGGCATAACTCCTCTTCCCAAACCACCTCCTGGAGTTGGGCTTCTGCCAACCCCACCAGAGCATTTTCCCTTTTCTGATCCTGAAGATGATTTTCAGACAGATCTCTCTGATGATTTCAAAAAAATTCCATCTCTTTTTGAAATAGTTGTAAAACCAACTGTGGATTTAGCACATAAAATTGGGAAGAAGTAAGTTAAAACTTTGCAAATGGCAGAAAATTTTCCCCTAAATATTTTTATTAAGATACTAAGTTGCATTTCAAATTAATTGTGCAGTTAACATAAGGTAGAGATAACATCTGGCACGCATTCTTGTTCTTTGTCCCCACTTCAAGAATGTGTGTGTGTGTGCGTGCACGTGTGTGCAGGCTGGGAGTGGAATGCAGGGCCTCACAAATGCTAGATAGCACTGTACTTCTGTGCAAACAATTGGAGCACAAATGTTTCTTAAACCCCAGGCACTTAAAACAAAACCTTTGCAGAACTTCAGAAACCTGTCAACATAGGACACTGCCAGGTGGATGGATTGGCATTCCTCCCACCTGATTATGAGCCTACATTTTTATTGATAATGTCTTTAAATAGTGGATACTATGTCTCCAGTGTGTTTGGTTCTTTTTGAAAAGTAGTTTCTTAGGCTATTAGAGGAAAACCTGTGAGTAAGCTCACTATAGATTTCCAATTTTTAACAATACTATTCCAACTCTGCTGCCCATCCCTTAGGGTCTGTGCACCATAAGTCCCTTACTGATTATTTTTTCAACCCTGAATACACAGGGAAGCTTTGAGGTCTCAGCAGATGAGTAAATGTCACTATTAATGTGAACCATTAAAGTTAAGAAGACAAGTAGGTCTACTATTTTGCTAATATTGTATAACAAATCCCAGGTAATAACATGAGAGAAAGAATTTAAGAGTATAAAGATTAGAAGTGGAGAGGCAGACTCATTATTGGCAGTTTCAGTAAACCCAAAGGATTTTACTGCCAAAACTATTAGAAATAGTAAATTAGAAACCAAAGGATAGAGAGTTCAGAGCCAGCCTCAGCAACTTGGTGAGGCCCTAAGCAACTCAGCAAGACCCTGTCTCTAAATAAAATGTAGGACTAGGGTGTGGCTTAGTGGTTAAGCACCTCTGGGTCCAATCCCCAGTACAAAAAAAAAAAAAAAAGAGAGAGAGAGAGAAATAATAAATTAGCAAGATGTCCAGAAAGAAAAGCAACATTCAGAGACTAAAAACCTTTTAAATGCCAGCAATAACTCATTAGAAATTATAGTGAAAAGTTATATATATATGAGTATGATTCTAATTTTGTTGTAAGAAAAGTGTACATATGCCTAGAAAAAGGAGAGGACAGAACTGATCAAAAATTTCATCTCTGGATGATGGGATTAGAAGTGATGCTTATTTGCTTTTGTACTGTTCTGTGTTTTCCAAAATATCTGTACTAATGAGTATGTTTTAGAACAACCAGTAATAAGCAGTAATTTTTAAAACTGAGCTAAAATGAAAATAAGAGGCATGAGTAGTGTTTCCACTTAACAGATGATATAGAACAAATTGTTTCTTAAACACATGTTATCCTCTTTGGATATGGCAAATCATACCCAGTATCTATTTATGTGTGGAAATATTCTTATTTGTCCCTTTTCTTTGAACTAAGAAACATCCTTTTTTTCTATCTACAGACCACCAGCATTTTATAACAGTGCCTCACCACCAGGACCACAATTTCAGGGAAGCAGTCCATGTTCTCAGCATATCTACAGTTCTGGGTCAAGTCCAGGTCCTGGACCTAACATGTCTCAGGGACGAAATAGTCCTGTGATGCACCCAGGCTCCCCTGGACATCACCCATGTGTAGGGCCTTCAGGTCTATCAGTGCCACAGAGCCCATCTGAAGTTGTAGGTCCTCACAGTCAAGCAGGAGGTCCTGTTCAATCAGATACACCCTTGACACCATCAAGTGTGAGTGGGGCTTACCACTCACCAGGCTTTCCAGGACATGCTGTGAAAGTACCCAGAGAGAACCACGGCTCTCCAAGCTCATCATACCAGCAGATTCCTGGGGAAATGCAGCTCAACACCAATTATGAGTCCCTGCAAAACCCAGCTGAGTTTTATGATAGTTACTATTCACAGCATGCTCTCCATAATTTTCAGCCTCCCAATAACTCCGGTGGTAAGTTTACCTTTTGAAATAACTCATTTCTAATTTAAAATATTGAGTTCTATTTTTTTGTTAAAAATATTGATAGAAATGTATAAAGCCAAATGAAACTGTTGCTATTGAAATCTTAAAATATGTTCTCATTTCACCAAAACAATAGAAAAAGTAGAACTTTACATAACTTTTAATAATACTTAAAAGTTACATAATGCCTAGAGAATCCAATGTGATGATTATTAAAATTTCAATCTCCTAGGTCTCTGATGGGGTTTGTGTTCATGCGGTGTCTTCTCTTCCCTGTTGTCTGCAGATGGGATGTGGCATGGAGAATTTGCCCAGCAGCAGCCCTGCGTTGCTGAGGATCCACCTAACCTGGGGAGCGGGCCTGACACCAGTGGTAGCCTGACAGGCCATAGCCAGCTGTCTGCTCCAGGGCTCCTCCCTGCTGTGCAGAGAGCTCTTTTCCTCCGACTTACTCAGAGATACCAAGAAGATGAAGAATTAGCTAGCAACCACCCTCAGAGGACACCAAGCAAGGAAGAAGGTATGTCAGGTACTTAATAGCATTTTACCTATTTGAGTACATTAAAATGTGAAAATTAGTTCCTTTGAACTATCTACAGTTAGCCTCATAGCCCCCATCTTTTTAGAACTGCTTGCAGTTTCAGTGGCATTAATGCTTTAATGCTTTACCTAATTGTAGGCAGGCAAGCTGGTGCACATCTGTGATCCAAGCAACTTTGGAGGCTGAGGTAGGAGCAATCACAGGTTCAAGGCCAGCCTCAGCAATTTAGCAAGGTCCCAAGCAACTTAGTGAGACTGTGTCTCAAAATAAAAAAAGGCCTGGGGATATAATTTAGTGGCAAAGTGCCCTAGGTTTAATCCTCAGTGCCTCTTCCCTCCAAAATAATAATTAATTTCAAAAAGGTTTGACTTGAACCTATGAATACATTTAAAACTGAAGTTCAAGACCAAGGTGATCATATTTGCAAGCAACCAAGATTTTTCTTTTTTCAGGAAGAAAAGAAATAAAACAGAAAAATGGTGTCTTCAAGTTTGGAGATTTTGACTTCTAGCTCTACTTCAGAATGATTCAATTATCAGAGAAATTTTTATGGGCATAGAGTATATACTTCTTCTATGTTTTTAAGAAATACTATTTTGGTCTAGGGATATGGCTCAGTGGTGGAGTGCTTGTCTAGCATTCATGAGGGCCCTGGGTTTGATCCCCAGCACCACAAAAATAAAACCAAACCAAAACCAAAACCAAAAAAAAAAATATTTTAATATAAAAAGATCATATGGAAACAAGTTTATCTTAGTATTTTTTTTTACATTGGTAAGTGTACAGCAATTAGTTTATTTAGGTAAGGTTGAGAAAAGTTTAATATATTCAGTTCTTTTTGTGAATTACAAAATTTATATGTTTGGCCACTCTTAAACATTAAATTTATGAATAACCATATAAAATTAAGCAACACTAGTGTTAAATAACTCCAAGCTATTATATGAACATTATTTGTGACATTTTCAGAGAAGGTAACATTAGCTTTTCTTATATCTGACATCACAAGTAAATGAGGGATTCCTAATAAGTGAATTTCCTATACAATTTAAATTTACTTCTTTTAGTGATAAAACTTAAAATAAAAACCATTTTTTACAAAATGTTTATCGCCTCCTACTACAAACAGATTATTTTTTAATAGTGGGGATCAAATCCCGGGCTTCACACGTGCCAGGCAACAGAGAAGTGCTCTTGCACCAAGCCACATCCCCAGCCCTAAAAATAATCACTTTAATGGTAATCTTTCTATTAAGTCTTACAGACTTTTAAGTTTTAATAAGCAAGAAAATTAAAACTTGTAGATGATAAAAATTATATACTGTACCATTACATAATTGGTGATAAAGGTTGTTTGCTCGGTGTACAGAAATAATCTTGAGGTAGTCATGGTGGCGCAGGCCTGTAATCCAGGTGCCTCAGGAGGCTGAGGCAGGAGGAGCACAGGTTTAAGGTCAGCCTCAGCAACTTATCAAGTTCCTGTCTCAAAATAAAAAGGACTAGGGATGGGGCTCAGTGCTTAAGCACCCTTGGGTTCAATCCCCAGTACCAAAAAAAAAAAAAAAAAAAAAAGAATCTTGAACAGCTAGATTTATGTTTGTATTCATTTTTATAAATCTTAATGTTCTTTTTCTCTTTTGATAAAAAGCTATTAATTCTATTCCTAATATCTGTTTTCTGTTGGGCAATCTCTACTCTTCTCTCCATGTATTACTCTGTTCATTCCAAAAAAAGGACATCAGACTGCTTATAAAATACATTGATATGAAAAACAAAAAATATATTGGTATGAAAATTAAAGATAGAAGTAAGAACTACTTGAGGAGTGAAGTTACTATATAGAAATATTCAAAATAACCACAACCACAACTAGTAAAAGTGAATCACTAGTCCAACTTTATGCTTCCTGGAGGTCAGAGAGGAGGGAAGAGAAATCTAGTGTCCAAAAGTGGATTTTACAGGCACCGAGATCTGAGGAAAACTTTTTGGCATTGTGAGATATACATACCTATATATGTGTGTGTATATGTATGTGTGTGTATATATATACGTACACACATGCACATGTACATACATACATACATATATATGTGTGTATATATAGATTTTTTTTAAAGCCAAATCTTACCTTAAATAACAATGCTTGCTTTTTGTAAGTACTGCTCTGTTCAACTAATCCCGTAACTAAAGTTTCATGTACTTGGTAAAGCTGAAAATATCTACGATAGTCTACTGACCCAAGATGTTCTAGGATGGATATATCATATCCCTATATAGATATATTATATATATATGTATTAACTGTAGATAATGTGTGTATGTATATGCTATGTTTTGACTGGGATGTGAAGAGTTGATGCTCTGTGGCCAGTTCAGAACCATCCTGTGTAAGCCTTCATGCAGAGAAAAGAGGACCACTCTATTGAAGCATCAGTTTGTAACCCCTTCCTGCACTGCTAGAGAGCATAGCTCCAACAGCCAGGCTCTTCCAAAAGCTGTGTCTAGCCCACCCTACTTCTAATGGCTTGAGGAATAGTCTAAAAGTGTTCTTATAAAGTTAAAGTATACAGTTTTTTTTAGGAAGTAGGTTTATTTGTTATTTTAATTTAATTTTAAAGAGCTAATATATTGCTTTGATCAAACATCTGAAAATATAATAAAGTGTTAATAAGTTTCTACCCTGTCCCTCATTTGCTCAGTTTTCATTACTCCCTTAACCATCATTATTGTGATCTGTTTTATTTCCAGTCCCGTGTTATCTTGATAAATTCAGAGTTATGAAGCTCAAGGATTGCTTGAAGAGAGTCAAAACATTTTAGAATGCCTTCCCAAGAATATTTTTCTCCCCCCTCCCAATCCTGCCACACACTGTGAGTTTCCTTTGACCAGTTAGAATGAAAGGTCCTGACTTTTCTCTGACTGAGAGGATGTATACTTGTTTCAAAATCTCAGGTCCTCCTGTGTAGAATACAACAGCTGATTGTTAATTACCTTACCATATTTTATCTTGTTCAGTATGGAAACTTGACATTTCTATCGTGGATTTTCTTGAAGTTAGACTACACTTATTTCAGAAATAGTATGCATTTATTTATCTTAAGGCCAAATTGAATGCTTCGTTCTTTACAATAAGTTTTTGTCTACATTTAGATGATACAGGTAACTGGTATTCCAGCAGTGAAGAGGAAGAAGGAGGCAGTGTCAAGTCAATACTGAGAACATTACAGAAACAAACAGAAACATTAAGGAGTCAGCAGCAACCTTCCACAGAACTCAGCACTCCTACTGACCCGAGACTTGCTAAAGAGAGAAGTAAAGGAAGTCAAGTGGTTGACCCGAGACTCAGAAACATCCCAAGGCAAGACATTAGAAAGTCTTCTGAGTCTGTCCCAGTAGATCTTAGACTTGCATGGGATCCCAGGAAGCTAAGAGGGAATGGAAGTGGTCACACTGGCTCTTCTGTTGGTGGAGCAAAGTTTGATTTACATCATGCAAATGCTGGTGCTAATATCAAACAAAAACGAGGAGATGATGATGAAGAAGATACAGAAAGAGAATTGAGAGAAAAAGCTTTCTTAATACCTTTGGATTCTCCACCTGGCGTAACACTGCAGGATCCAAGGTCACAATTGAGACAGTTCAGCCACATCAAAATGGACATCATCCTAACCAAACCCAACTTTGCAAAGCACATCGTATGGGCTCCAGAAGACTTGCTTCCAGTACCTTTACCTAAGCCTGATCCAGTATCTTCAATCAACTTACCTCTTCCCCCTCTTATAGCTGACCAGAGGCTCCATAGGCTGTGGAACACAAAAGGTGACCTTCAGCAAAACCCACTGTCCACAGATCCAAAATCAGCAGCCAAAGCCAAATCTACTCCAGCAAATAGAGAAGGCTACTTAGAACAATTTGGAGACTTGCATAGTTCAGGAAGTAAATTAGGAGATCCTAGATTGCAAAAGAATTTTGATCCCAGACTTCACAGACTGCCCAGTACTGAGTCTCATCAAGTAGGTATGAAGGAATCACATACATCAAAGAGTGCCCCTCAGTTAGCCAGATCAAACCCCAGTTCATCACAGCCCTCAGGGGCAGTTGCTAGCAGCTCAAGTCCTGGGACCCTGCCTCCATATGCCCCTAAGCTTTCGTCTTCAGCAGGCCTTCCACTGGGAACACCAAGTTCTGTCCTTAGTGGTATTAGTTTATATGACCCTAGGGAGCAGGGTTCATCACCTACATCAGAACTAGCCCCAGCTTCTTTAGGAGAAAATGCAGAGAACCAGAGAAAAAGTGGTGGTTTAAAAAATAATGACAAAATAGAGCCTTGTCCTGGAGAAGCAATCCTGCCACCAAAAACCACTCCAAATGTGGAAGGCACTGTTACTGGGCCAGCTGACACACAGGCAGATACTCTCAGGAGCTCTGGGAAGGTTCAGGTCCCAGCAGTGCACAGTCTTCCTATTCAAGCCTTAACGGGCTTGATTAGACCCCCATACAGTGATCCAAGGCAGGTGAGGCAGCCGGGACAGAGCAGCCCGACTCCAGACAGTGAGCCCAGTAGGGAAACAGATGACAGATCCCTGAAGGAGGTTTTTAAAACTTTTGATCCGACGGCTTCACCATTTTGTTAGCTATTGTGTAATTCAACAGTTCTTTTCACTCTGTGACTGTCGCAGTCCTCTGCTGTTTTGTAACTGGTTTACCTCTATAGTTTATTTATTTTTAAATTATAAACACTTTTCAGCTGCTAGTATCCGAACCACATGAAGATATATCCTCTAAAGCCTGTGGTATTTTATATGATATTTTTATAACTTTAAGAGACCGTAGTAATTGATATAGAAACTTATATATCATGTTAGCTTCAATAAAAGTCCTTTTGTTGTAAATAAACCATCATGAACTCAACACTCTGCCTGAATATATGCCAGTTGTCTTTCGTAATCAATGTTTAGATCAATGATTACCACTTTTATATGGTTGTTTAGTTTCAAGCAATATGATATACATTACTTTTGAGAAACAGTATTTTGACTAGGACCTTCTCTATTTGTCAGCACAGAACTGATTAGTATGCTAATTAAAGTGTAAAATGAAGTCAAACATATAAAAATTATAATTAGCAGAGCAGTTCATGTTCAAGGGCATCACTTTTGTTAGTATTGGCAATATTATTTGTGTAAATGAAACATTTAAATGTCATATTTTAAAAGTATTTTATTGTATACTGTATAATAGAAGTTGGAGGTACATAAATAGAATGTTTTGCTAAAGTGAAAAATTCCCAAGTTCTCTGACATAACTTTTTAAAAATTTAATTTTTCATATTCAGTGGTCATGAGTTACTGCTGTTACATTATGATGATGTATTTCAATGTTTTTGTCTTTAGTGCATTAATTTATATTACTTTTTCAAATGAAGTTGCTGCAATAACTGTGTTCATCATGACTTCGGAGATTTTTAACAAAATTTTAACAGATCCAGTGAGTCTGTAGTGATTATTACATTGACAATGTTTTAAATGTCTAGGTTCTGTATTTTTTTCCTGAATCACAAGAAAACAGGGAGATTGCAGGTATAGTCAACTGTGTATGGCCACCAATAAAGAATCTCTTTCAGATTTCACCTGACTGGTATTCTGTAACAGAGGGAATTACCTTGTGTTTTAAGTATTTAGTGTCCTCATAGTTTGGAAATTTAAATTGATACAGCAGTTGTGTTTTATGAAAAATAACTTGTATTCATTCCCATGTATTTATTGCAGTATGTAAAATAATGAAACTGTTTGTTTTATTCATTTATAATTTATAACTTAAAGTATTATGCTGATACTCATATCTTGAACTGCAGGCATATGGCACTGTTTGCTGGTAACAACTCCAGTAAGCAACTTGAAAATGAGCATTTCATTATAAAAGATAACAAAAGTAGATAATAAAATTGGTCCTTGGATGAAAACATCTACCCTTGAGAAGTGATTTTAAAAACACAGAAAAATATTTGTGTGAGAACTGACACACAAATAGCATATGGTTTAGTAATAATGCATATCCTTTCTAGTCCCTTCTTCACTTTGTTTTTGTGCTTTAATTCCTGGTTCAATGGTGTTGCAGTTACATGAACAAGAACTGTGCCACCTGAGGAGGTCACTGTATTCTCAATGAGAATTCTTGCTGTTCATACTTTGGTGGCATTTGTTGCTTAAAATGGCCCTGGATAACATTTTAGGTCTAAAAAGTATGGCTTAAAGCCACCATAGAAAATATTTTCTGATTTGTTGTCCAAACAAATATTGTTAATTGAAAAGATAATAAAGTAGATAAATCTGATTAAAAATACTCCAAAATAGTATAATTTACTCTCTTATCAGGGCAAAATCAGGAAAATTGCTGAATTTTATAACTTGAAATTTTTAGCAAATGTTTAGTTCATGTATTTTATCATCATGTTCAGTAATGCTATTTTAATTATCAAAAAAGATAATCTGACTCGTAAAATATCAATAGGATTCAAACTTTTAACAGTTTCCATTTACTTATTTAGTTACATATTTTTTGATTTAGCATTCTAAATGAATTCTGAGGATTGAAAATCCTAGGACCTTGCACATACTAGGCAAGCACTCTACCACTGAGCTACATCCCTAGCTCTTAATTTTATTTCAAGACAGGGTTTCACTGAATGGCTGCTGCTGGCCTCAAACTTGTGAGCCTCTTGCCTCAGTCTCTCAAGCAGCTGGGATTACAGGTATGTGTCACTGTACCCTGCTCAGAAAATCTTTTTTACTACTGAAAGAGATATTTAAGAATTAAAAAGTAAGGTTTAAAAGTCATGAGTGCACATTATGCAATGTTCATTTATTCAGTATTCTTGAATCTTTACTATGTCAACTAGTATCCTAAAGGCAATTTTGCAAGAAAAGTGGGACTTAGTTTTAATTTTGACAATGTATTTTATGTGAAAGTGTTTTGTGTTTAAAATGATTGTTGCTTATTATACAGCTTTTATTGATATAACATTAGCCTAGGGGATATCTGTCAGATCCTGTCAACAGATTCTTTAAATGTTCTTTTTTTTTTTTTTTTCCTATTTTCTCACAAAAATTTAAGAAGTAGCAGTTTCCCTATGAACAAGCTCTTGTTCTTGTTCCCTATGAACAAGCTCTTCTTTAAGGTGGACTATTGTGTTGTCTTAGAACCTATGGAATTTGATTTGTACTGTCACACTGAAAAGTAATGTGTTCTTAGAAGCTACACATTTAGAGATCACAGACATACCTACCTTGTGTCTTAGTTTTTGGAGATGCTCATCAATTCAGATGTCACTTAGCTATTTGTACTGGTTTGCACAGAAGTTGTGAGCCTGTTAATTTAATATTGAATCAAGTGGGATATACCAAGGTCTGGAACTAGGACGCCAGAAGATCATCATAATTTAGATTTAGCAACTACTCTCCTGGATCTCGCTTCTGAACTTCAGAAACAAAGGAGAGGTTGGAGGGATTTCATGCTGCCTCCGTGGCTGGGTCTGTTTCTGAGTGGATGCGCTCTGCCACCCCGAGAGCAAAGCCCCGTGTTAGGGCACTGAAGGCAGCCTGAAGGTGGAAGGAGACGTGTGGAGGCTCCATTCGTCTCTTCAACTGCCTCAGGCTGAATTGTAGTGTTCCTTGCTAGTCCTACTTACTCCAAGAGCAAAAGAATAGTTGATTAGTAAAGAAATCTTACATGGGCTGAATTAAGTGGAGAGGAGGAGAGAGGACTCTCAAGGACTGGGAGTTAAGGACAAGGAATCCATATTCTTGTTCTGAATTTATTTCTATGAAGTTTATCTCAAAGTTTTCTTTCTTATCTGTGAAATGGGGATAATTTTGACTTACCACATGTTTGATGAAGGGAGGGTGTTAGTTATTTTTGTAAAGTATTGGTAAATATAAAATTGCTTTGTGACCTTCACAAATATAATTGTTTTGCTACCATTCAGTTGTATTAGGTTGTACAAAGTCCAGAACAACACCATGGGGTTTGTGTGATTTACCAGTTTTATGAAGTTTGAGATGATATGCACCACAGCTACTACAGCAGAATTGCCTGAGAAACTCAGAATATTAACCCAGAAAGTAAGCCGTGTCCTTAAGTACGGGTGTATCAAAAGACACAGGATTTTCCCACTGGAGCTATGTAGACTTGCAGTCTCTTCAAGAGCTGATGTTCCTTTCCATTTTTTTAGGTTGGATGTTGATGGAGGGTTGAAAGGCTATGACGATCCATGTTGTGCAGTTGTTTGCTTAAGTCATAGTGAGTGTGGACAAAGTGACCAGCTCATTCAGTGTGAAAGCCATTTATTCCTAGAAACAAGGTACATTATCTTCGACCCCTTGGTACATATTTCTGCAGGCATGTGGCACCTCATGCCTGAGTGACCACATGCTTGATAAAGGTATTTTTATTTTCTTCTGGTTAATGGCAACTAGAAGTCAGGAAGTTCCTAGAGATGTTGTTATGAGGTCTTGGAGAAGCTGTCAGAACCTTCCCAAGGGTGTGACACAGAACGTCACCATGGCCAGGTTTTCCCCGAGTTAGGCTTGCCCCAGAGGGCAGGTCTGTCATCAGGCAGTCGGCTGTTGGGCCCCTGCTGCCTACAGTGATCAGACTTTCTGTCAATCTCATCTTACATGAAGAGTAATTGTGTTACCAAAAATGACATGGCAGTACTTGATATGTTAGAAATGAAGTTCAATAGAATATATAAGCATTACTGAACTATAATCTTTTAAAATGAGACAGTTTAAGAAAGCTAAGCTTTGACAAATGTAACCAAACAGGGTCTAGGTGTTTTAAGCTGCTTTCTTCACTTATGTGTTAGAATTTAGCATTTATTTAGTGCCTTGCCCCAAGCGGTTTAATGTGATTGGCAGAACCAATTTTAGTGGCCACCAATCACTACATTGTTGGGGTATTGTGTTTGAGTATGTTATTTATCTGCATCTGTAACAAAGCCCAAATTAACTTGCTTTTTTTGGAAAGGATACAGACTTAAGAAAAGACTAGGGTAACATCAATATAGTATTAGAATTTTTAATGTTTAAATAAGAAACAAAATGTATATTTTCAACCCTATGCATTGCTTTTGGAAGAAGGACCCATCTGTGTCTCCAGAGCAACAAATCTAGTTTTGGGCACACAGTGGGTGCTTTACTAATTGCCGGTTGAAGACTTTGTGGCAGAACAGTCCGTGATCATGTTAGAAAGGTTGCAGCTCATCAGCTAGACCTCAGTAGACCAGGAACATACTGCCCATTTGGGTTATCCCTGCCCCTACCCTAAACAGTGAGAAGGCAGGTTTATGACAGCTTTACTTGGGAATTAAATATTTCTGTGATGAATCTAGTGTTCAGATGCCTCCTGGCTTACAAGGTAGTCTCTTTTGCTCCACAGAAGTTTGGTTAGATCAATCATTTATCCTATACATCTATGAAGAATTCTTTCTATAACCAGATAAGGAACTGCATAGCTGGAGTCTCTTTTCCTCTCTCTTTTTTGGGAGAGGTTGTTACTGGGGATTGAATCCAGGGATGCTCTACCACTGGGATATGTCCCCAGCCATTTTTATTTTTTATTTAGAGCCACAGTCTCACTAAATTGCAGAGGCTCAAACTTGCCATCCTCCTGCCTTAGCTTCTCGACTTGTTGGGATTACAAGTGTGTGCCATGGCACCCAGCACATTCATTTTTAAAATTCTCTAATTTCTTCCTTTCTATTCCCCTCAAAATGTCAACTAAAATTATGAAGATAGGTCTAATGTAGTGAATTATCAAAAGCATTTAAAATTCCTTTTTTCCCCAATATTATGAACACTTTCAATTGAGTTAACTTTTGATTTCTAAGCCTCGGATCTGTTTTTAAAACACCTTGGGAATCAAACAATATGGTACAGTTAGAACATCATTGTAGGTATAATGGAAATCTTTAAAGAGGATTCAAAGAGAGTTCTTGAGTTTTTATAATAGTATTTTATGGCACTGTTTATCCTTGAATTGTCTTATTTTTTTAGAGTTTGTAAGAAAAAAGTGAATATACAGCTACTTACCATATTTTAGAAAAAATTCGCTCTGCAAGTTATCAATCCCCTCACTTCTTGGTTCATTATAGATTTTATAAACTCTGTATATGTGTGTGTGTGTGTGTGTGTGTGTGTTGCTGGGGATGGAACTTGGGGCCTTGCACAAGCTAGCAAGTGCTCTCCCACTGAGCCACATCTCCAGCCCTTTGTCACTGATTTTAGTACTTTCATAAGGGTATTAAAGTTGGAAGTATGGGAATTTGCATTCTCTGGTACTTTATCAGAGGTCTGATTTATAGCATACTGTAAAGGAATTAAATATAGAAAGGCCCGATTTTTTTAAATAAATTAACAAAGTTGTTTCCAAACCTCCATTACCAGCAATACCTTCAACTTATTTGCCAATGATAGACTGACATTTTATATACTTTTTAAATAGAGAAGGTGAAATTAGTAAATTGGCCATCATTATAGGTAAGAGGTTTTCACCTACCTCTCTTTTATAGGAGTTTGTCCTCCAGATGCTTGAGAGGGAACTCAAAATAAGAATATTTTTTCAAGAGGCAGAATGATAGTTCCTTATAAAAGTGACAATCAAATAATTTGTACACTTAACTTGCCAAAGTTCAAAGCATTTTTATATCCCTGTGCTAAACCTGCTGCTCCATCCATTCCCATTCAGAAAGGGCTCAGGCCCTACCCTGAGCTGCGGGGCCTAGGACGTTGTGTTTCAGGTGAGGGCTCCTGTGCACGCAGAAGGCAAGGACGCTGGGGATCCCAGGATGGAGAATGTGTGCTGAGGGTCGGGAGATGGCCAGACAGGATCACCCATTTCCTGTCAGATCCACAAATGCAGTCTGTGGGCTGAGATCCAGGTCACACCTTTTTGGTATGAGGTGTTTTGTTATTATTTTAGTTCCCCAAGTTCTATGTCAAATGTTGGGAAATGCCACTGGACTATCTCACTTCAGAAGGTTTTGGTACATACCAATTTGGTAGATTAAATTGTTAATCTACTGTCTGTTCAAAAGCACCAGCAAGGGGTATTTTTTTTGCTGAATTGATCAATTATCAAGGACTAACAAATTGCTTGGTAAAATCAGGATTACCTTTTCTTCTTTTCATTTGTTGATAAATTTCCAAGATGCATTCTGCTGTTGCAAGTTTCTGTAATGTTTTTCCTGTGACACCCTTCTATTGTCTGAATTTAAATTAAAATGTTTCTAATAATATCTATTTGGCAGTGTGTTGCTTTGCTTTGATAAATCTTCAGCATTTAGCCACAGAATATAGGGGAGTCATGTGCACAAACAAGAGGTACACCTGGAACGCACCCCAGGCCTTCCCAGGGACCCTGGCACTAAACTTTCCTGGAGTTTATCTGTTGTCCAGGGAGACTACGCTTTACTCACTGTGTCGGCTGACGTTTAAGGCCCTGTGTCCTGGCGCTGCCTTTGTCCAGGAAGCATCTCTTACATTTGCTTAAATTCATTTTCTGTTAAAAGATCTGAGTTTGAAAGGTCGCTAGTAGATGAACTGCTTAAAGTAGAGCAGGAATTTGGGATCAAAATAGAGTCTCGTCACAGGAAAGGCTCTCAGAGCAACTGCCCAGGGTTCTCCCCTTGGGACCCTTGGACGCCTTGACAGATGAGCTTCCTGTGTCCCAGTTTCTGAGACTGCCTTATCTGCCCCTTAGGACAGTCGGGGGGAAGGAGGACTGTCAGACTCCCTGCCATCCCTTTCTCTTCTCTGATCTTTAGGCTTAACCTTACTTTTTTCTTATGGCAATTTTTACCTTTCTTGTTTTTATTTCAGAAGGAGACATCTGTCCTGCCACCCACTTTTAAATCTTGATTTATCTCCTTCCTCTAAGAAGTTGCTTTTCTAGGCATCCCTTCTCTGTTCATTCTTGGGACTGTAGCAACTGCACCCATACCTAAAGCCAATAAGCAGTTACTACATGTGACGGAGACTAGGCTTATTCTTCTGCCTTAAACAACTAGAAAATGCAGGAAAATCAATGGAATCACTAATATGGAAAAGAGAAAAACAGTACAGAAGACAGTGAAATTAAAATACGTTTATTCATGAAGTTCAACAAAATTAATGAATCACCAGGCACAGTGATCAGGAAAAAGAGTGACAGAAGATGCAAATTAGCTATATAAAAAGTGGGAGATGTGTTGCTGTATCTTCCATAGATAACAAAAGAAAAATGCATACTACAAACAGTGTTGTGCCAGTAAGTGTGACAACTCAAGTAAATGTTTACAGCAGTCTTACTCAGAGTAGGCCCTAAATTGGAAAATCCCAAATGGCCATCAACCGATGAATGACTGAAATGTGTGTATCCGTACAATGGCCATATCTGTCCATAAAAAGGAAGGAAGTACTAATACATGCTACGATGCAGACGAACTTTTAGAAACTACGACAATGAGCCAGTCACAAAGAGTCACAGTTGTATTATTCCACTTACATGTAATGTTTAGGCAAATCCATAAAAATATCTGCAGAAAGTAAGTAGTGGTTGCTTGAGCTGGGAGGAGGAGGAGGAGGAGGAAGAGGAGATCATAATTAAGAGGTGTGGGTTTCTTTTGGGGTGTTGAAGGTATTACAAAACCATTGTGGTGATGCATGGATCAAAAACCATTGAGCCAGACAACTTAAACGTGTAGGTCATATGATAGATGAATCTATACAGCTGTTAAAATCAACATGAAGCAGAAAAGATAAGGGAAGGGACAAACAGGTGAAACAAGTTGAAAGATGATAGGTTAAACTCAGTGGTATTGGTGATCATGATATAAGTGGTCTAAGCACCTTTATTTAAAGACAGAGATCATCAGATTTGGTTAAAAAATTAAGATCCAACTATATGCTCCCTATAAGAAATCCACTTTATAAAGGTACAAATTTGAGAATCAACTGAAATGATATGCCATGTAAACATTAATAAAAAAATGCCTGGTGATTAAAAAATTGGACAATGTAGGTTCAGAGTAAATAATTTTACCAGGAATAAAAAGTATAATTTCATAAAGGAATGAATTCATCAAGAGGACATAGTGTTTATGCACCTAATAATAAAGATTCAAAATGCACGTGGTAAAACTCACTAGGCAAACTCACCTGTGGTCACGGATTCCAATAACCTTTCTCTATTAGAGCTGATGAAGCCATAGAATGGGAATGAGGAAGGACAGAGGAGACCTGAGCAGCAGTGTCAGGTGGCCCGAGCCAACTAGTGTCCACAGGACACCCCACCTAACAGCAGAGCCCACATGGTTTTCCAGGGGACGTGGAACATTCACCAAGACACCCAGCTCAAAAACAAGGCTCTAAACATTCAAAGGATTCAAGTCGTACAAAGAATGTTCTCTAATCACAAAATCATTAAATTAGAAATAAAAGGAGAAAAAAGTCTGGAAGTTTTCCAAATACTTTAAATAACAGTTAAAAAAAAAAAAAAATCCATGGGTGAAAGAAGAAACCAAAAGGGAAATTTAAGATGTACACTGAGGGCTGGGCTTGTGGCTCAGTGGTAGAGCGCTCACCTAGCACACCTGAGGCACTGGGTTTGATCCCCAGCACTGCATAAAAAAACTAAGTAAACAAAATAAAGGTATTATGTCCATCTACAACTAAAGATGTTTTTTTTAAAAAAATATATACCAAGATAGACAAAAATAAAAATCAAAATTTAGGATTAGCTAAGTCAGTGCTCAAAAATGTAGAGCAGTAAAAGTCATACTGAAAAGAATGTCACAAAATAATAACCTCGGGGCACAGGTCGGCACCGGAGGGGTCCGGGAGCCTCCCTGTGGGGTGCGGGCCGTGTCCCAACCTTCCGGGGTGAGTACCAGAGCCGGCCGGCAGCCACTGCCAGGAAGGGCCGAGCCTGAGCGTGTGCAAGCACCCAGCAAAACACCTGGAAGTGCCTTGTGCATTAAGAGCAAACTTGCACGTTCAATTTTAGTGTCTTCCCTTTCAGAATGAGTTTTCGTATGTGGAACGCATTACCGGCAGTGTACTGGAAGTGAGAACAGAAGAATCAAATGGTTGCACTTTCACACCACACTGAAGTCAAATGTCATCCATGACCAATTTCCTGTGACCCAGCTGAGGATCCAGAACCACTTTGAGCAGCGTACACCACAGGCCTCCTGCAACAAACTGACAACTGTTGGCGTTTCCATTTTTTCATAAGCCTTAACCCTAGTCATCTTGGCAGGAGTGTTCCCAAGTGCAAGAGTGTCCAGTAGTGGGATTTTCCAAGCTACTGGTCAGGGACACAGCTGTATAAATGATGACCACCTGCCACAGAGCCTGTCCCAAGGGCTTCACCTGGGAGCCTAATAAATCATAGGTGGCAGGACAGTAGGTCAAGCCATATGGGACTTCCCAGTCAATTTTCTCAGCAGAAGTTTATTTGTGATGGAATTTTAAAAGCCAGACTCATTTTTACTGCATCTGGGTTGTAGTAAGCCATTATGATAATCTGCTACATGATTTTGGAAAATTTAATTCTGGTTTGGTTATGAGTAATAAAATGATAACATGTTTAATGGCCACACTAAAAATAATAATAATAATAATGACCTCATCTTTCACATTCAGAAATGTGAAAAAATATACCAAACTAAAGCCAAAATTATCAGAAAAAAAGGAAACATTAAAGGCAAGAGGACTTGATGAAACAGAAAACAGGGATCCAGTAAAAAAATTAAAAGATACATTAAATGAATGAAAAGATAAGCTATAGACTAGAAGAAAACATCTGCAATTACATATCTGTCAAAAAAAACCTCGTATCCAGAATATATAAAGAACTCTCAAAAGTCAACAAGAAAAAATAGAAAATGGTGGCAATAAATTTAAAAGACACTGTCATTGAAGGCAAATATGTGAAGTGCAACATCATTGATAATTAGAAAAATGTAAATTAAAACCATGAGCTACCACTGCCTCCTGTTATAACGGTTAAAATTAAAAAGACAGATCACAGTGACGAGGCTGTGGAGAAGCTGGAGCTCTCAGACACGCTAATCAGATGTTAATGGTACAGCCACCTTGGGACACAACTTGTCAGTTTCTTTAAAAGTCAAACCCTCACTAGCACTACATCCAGCCATTCCACTGCAAGACGTTTTCCTGAAAGATGGAAGCATTGCCTGTTCAAGGACGTTCGCAGTAGATTTATTTGTGACAACCCCAGGTCATGAGCAACTCAAGTGTCCATCAACAGGTCAAAAGATAAAAATTGTAGCCTCTTTGGGTTTGGGCCATTATCCAAATGACCCAGTTCTCAACATCATAATTCTGAATGTTGAAAGCCAAAAGGATCAAAGTCCTAAAAGATACCATTTGAAAAAAGTAATTTAAGAATTTTTAAAAGACATTCATTTACGTTTCCAGTAGATTTATTTGAGAAACGTGAAGATGCAAAAAAACACTTCATCGACTGCATTATATTTTACAAGCATAAGCACATGGGCATACTAACCACAGCTGCTCAGTGCACCAGATACGACCAGACAGCGCAACCAGGAAGAAGTAGATGAAAGTGAGTCAAGGAACCCTACTGCTGGTAATCGTGTGCACCCAGCTTCCCGACTGTGGTCGTCAGAAATCCCACAACGGATACGCTGTCTTCAGATGGGATCGCTCCAAAGCCACAGTGGGTCACCATCTCTGTCAGTTGCCAAAGGGGTGAGATCTCGAGAAATTATCCCTAACAAATGATACAACAGATCTAATGATCTAACAAATGTACAAAATAAGGACACATTTCCACTTATTAAAAAGGCTTTGACACTTTTCCATAGATGCACAACGCTTATACACGTCAATGTCTGAGTCCACTTTCACAGAATCAAATCTGAAAAAAAAAGTGTAAAAAGTCTAAATACAATTTGAAAGCTTTACAATGTTTACCTCCAATATTAGAAATGAAGATGAAATGTGTATCACAGTGAGTTGTCATAAAAATGCTGATAATTTAAAATGGTGGAAAACACTTATATGAGAAAAAGAAACAGAAAGTTTGACATGTGACGGTGTACTGCCAGGTGGAGGACCGACACTTGGACAGGTGGTATCACCGTCACCCCGCTCTGTTTTGAGGAGCAGAGCCTTGTTTCTTGCAGGGCCAGTCATGCGCTTCCCACACGGTGCTGCGCTTTCTGACGATCTGTGGTAGCGCACAGAAGTGAGCATGCGCTGCTAAACCTTTCCATCTTCGGTGCCAAGCCTGCCTGTTTGCATTAGCAGAAACGCACCCACCAGGCGCTTGCAGAACAGACTTGGCGGGAACAACACAGGTGCCCAACAGCAGCACCCAGGCGCATCTCCTTACCCTGCTGGGCGCGTTACTCTTGCTGGAGCCGGTCTGGTTTCTTCAGACTCGGTTTCAATCATGCAGCACTCCTGAAATTCATCCGTGGGAAGAAGTCAGTGCAGAAAGGTGACACATTTTTAAACCAAAGTCTAAAATGACCCTTTGGGTGATCCTTTTCTTAGAATGCTTTTCCTACCGCTCTTACATAGTTTTTTTCTATGTGGGAATTGCAGTTTTGAGGGTTTCAACTTTCAGGATTTCAACATTGAAGGTTTTAATCTTTCAGGATTGTGATATTTGGAATTTTTATCTCTCGGGTTTTTTTTTATTTTTTTATGACACTTGGATTATGTTTTTCCAGATTATGGTTGCATGGATACATTCTCATGGGCCACGAAAAGGAACGGACCACTGATTCACGCAGCAACTTGGCCCGATATCAGGCCAGAGGGGGCAGAATAAAATTTCATAAAAATTCTAGAAAAATGCAAACTAATCTTTAAATGTCAAAACAGATAAATGTTTGGAGGGACTTGGTTGGAAGTAGGAAGGGGCATGAAGGAGAGATTGCAAAAGGACCTGAGGATACTTCAGGGGTGATCCACGTGATCATTTTCTCAATTGTCCTCATGGTTTCATGGGGCATATGTGTCAAAACTCATCAAAGCATATCTCATTTTTTTAAAAAGCATAAGAAAAATTCTTGTCTTTACTGTAAATCCAAACTACTCTCCCCCTGGATAATGGGAAACTCAGTCATCCAATGTTGACCTGGATGGTTGAATTTCTTGAGAGCTGCCCCAGGATCCAGGGGGCTTACCTGGTTCCCCTCAAACAAGCAAGACCCCTGTTCCCTCCTTCCTGTCCCTGGACTGAGACTCGGTCCTCTGTGCCTGGCCCTGGTGGGCCAGCCTCTGAGGTGACAGTTCTGGTCTCCTCAATCCCCCTTTCCTTGTTTCCTTAAATCTTCTGTGCAAGATGCTGGGAACTGAAATATTCCACAGACCCTGGCCAGGATTAGCTCCTCCCCATCTGGATTCACCAGGTCAGAGTCCAGCAGCTCCAGGTTGCAGGGGAGCATCCCACCCTTGCAGCAGGACCTCTTTCCATCTCTTCAGAATCTGAACAGTTCCTGAACATCTGAGCAAGGTGAACTCTGTCCTCCCCAGGGTGACAGTTCCTGGCTCCCTGCAGAAACTTCTGGCAATGTTCTCACATCACACCATCTTCAGAAAGGCTCAAGCTGATGGCACTTGGAACTGTCTCCCCTCAGTTTACATGGCACGTTCCTCCTATGCCCAGAAATGGAAGTATCCTTCCCAGGAGCAAAGTGGCCATCAGGGGCTGGTGGTGTCTGCGTCACCAGGAATGTCAACTCTGAGAAAGCACGGGCCCTGGCCACCCAACGCTCAGTGTCACTCTGATTCAGCCTAAAGGGCACATTCTAGAGGCCCCTAGGGTCTCAAAAGTGCAGGGCAAAGAGTGCCTTGGAGACGATGTCGTAGCTTGTTATAAGGTTTCTTGAAACTTATAAAAAATGCAGGGGGTTTAGAGCTTGGCTTTTGTGGGCCGCTCATCACAGTCTGTTTGAGGTTTCTTGAGTCTCTGACGTAGTAGTTCCTTCCTCCACTGTATGCAGAAGGCAGCAACTTCCGGCTCCTCCAGCTCTTGGCAGGGTTGTCTCCAGCCCTGGAGGAGAGCAGGCGCTGAGTGTGTGTGGGCAGGCTCCTGGTCAGCAGGCTGAGCTCCCCAGGAGATCGGCCTCTCCGAGCTCTCACCTGGACTCCTCCAGGTGGGGCTGGCGCCGCTGTGCTGACCCCTGGCCCTGGTTTGTTGGAGATGGAGGATCCATGCTGGAGGGCGTCCTCTCAACTGACCTGCACACCCTGCGAGGAAAAGGGCTGGGATGGAAGTTTGTCACCACGCAATGCTCGAGAATGCAGCCAGCTGGTGAGCACGCTCCTTCCAGAGGCTGCCTCCCTTAGGATGGCGCTTCATGCAAAATGCCCACGGGGGGCTCCCAGGTTTACGCAGACCCGGGACGCAGGGGCAGGTCGGAGCGCTCGCCCGGCCCTGGGGCTCTCAAAGGGTCTGGGGCCGGGGAGGCGTGGCCCTGCCTCGGGCGGTGCTGCAGGGTCAGCACAGGTGGAGGGCTTTGGCCAGGCTCTCGGGCACAGAAACACGGCTCCAAGGGCCCGTCTGAGCTTTCGCCTCAGTTTCCTCATACTCAAGGGATTCTGGGGCGTGGACTCTGGGTGTGGACTCTGGAGCATGGACTCTGGGGCATGGACTCTGAAGGTGTGGACTCTGGGGTATGGACTCTGAGGTGTGGACTCTGAAGCTGTGGACTCTGGCGTGTGGACTCTGGGGTATGGACTCAGGTGTGGACTCTGGGGTGTGGACTCTGTGGCATGGACTCTGGGGTGTGGACTCTGGGGCGTGGACTCTGGGGTGTGGACTCTGAAGGTGTGGACTCTGTGGCATGGACTCTGGGGTGTGGACTCTGGGGTGTCGACTCTGAGGTGTGGACTCTGGGCGTGGACTCTGGGGTGTGGACTCTGGGGTGTCGACTCTGAGGTGCGGACTCTGGGCGTGGACTCTGGGGCATGGACCAGAAGGTGTATATTCTTCAAGGCCTCTTCACAGTGCACGTCTAGTCTGTGCATTCTTGGAACTTCGCTGGTCCAAAGTTTCTTTAAACTCAAAATGAAAATTCTAGGTTTTTTTTGTTTGTTTGTTTTTAGTTTTTCTTTAGCACTTTCATGCACTAGCCCACTAGTCTAGGTCTGAGACTTCTCAGAGTTTACTTTCTAATAAAACAGCCAGAGAAATAAGTAAATACAAGGAAAGGAAATCATGAACTGTGTTGAGGGCTATGGAGGAATCATACAAGGCGCTGAAGCAGGAAACTGTGTCTGGTTTAGTTTAGGTCCAGATGATCCCTGACTGGTGATGGTTTGGTTCAGAATATTTCAACTTTACCAAGCTGTGAAAGCAGTCTTCACTCAACAGACTCAACTAGAATTTTGAATTTTGATCTTTTCTCAGGCTGGTATTATGTGGTACCATACTCTCTCCAGATGCAGGGCAGTGGCAGAACTGCAGTTTCCAGTTGGCCATGAGATCTCCAGGGTGCACAGCCAACTACAGCATGTAGCACCGCGAAGCCACGGAGGAGACGTCTGGAAGGTGAAGTGAGTTGAACGCATTTCAACTTAATGGTATTTTCAATTTTAAAGGGGTTTATAGGGACACAACCCCATCACCAGTTAAGGACCAACTATACAGGAAAGGTATTCTGTCCCTTCTGAGAAGGCAGGATCGAGTCTAGGTCTGAAGGACAAGAAGCAGTGAAATGGAGAGCAGGGTGGGTCTCCATAGGACAAGCAGCTCATATAAAGCCCCCGAGGAAGGTGTTCTTTCAGGCATGCAAATACCGTCCATCTCTAGCTTCCACTTAGGATATGAAAAGCTGGAAAGATTGTTCCTCCCACTCTAACAAAAGTCAATATGCAAAATCATATCTTTTCTTGAACCCTTAGACAGCTGAGTTTGAAGCTCTTTAGTGTGAGGTCTAATAAGGGACAGACACCTTGCTGGGTGTGGTGCTGCATGCCTGTGATCCCAGTGATTCTGGAGGCTGAGGCAGGAGGATCACAAGTTCAACACCAGCCTCAGTAACTTAACAAGACCCTCAATAACTTAGCGAGACCCTCTCTCAAAATAAAAATAAATGGACAAACAAAAAAGGACTGGAGATGTAGCTCAGTGTCCCTGGGTTCAACACCCAGTACTCCCCTACTCCCAAAAAAGACAGACAACTCCAAGGAGAGACAGGAGAGCACTGGTGTATACAGGGCACAGCATAAGAGGAACATGGGCCTGCCATACAAATGGATAAGATTTCCATTAAAATTTTAAGAAATCACTAATGGCCAAGTATAGAATCCATGGGAGCTGCAACTCAAGAGAAGTCCTCATCTCCTGGCAGGCATTGGTCTCAGATCTCAAAAGGTGCTCAGGAGGAAGACTCAGGTCAGGAAATGGGACTGGGGACACCTCCCTGGGTGCAGCCACCACTACCACAAAGGCACCAATCCCCACCCAGATCCATGTCCTTTAGGGTACAGGGCCTCAAGCCCCTGAGGGAAGGAGGGTAAACTAAGGCTACGGTGATGCCAGCAGGTTGGACATCTGTGCCTACAGCAACTCTACTCACAAAACCCAGCTCAGATCAGCTGCTGACTGTCCATTCCTGCTGCACACTGAGGCCTGGGACAAATGATCATTCTCTTATTTATTAGGTCCCTATACCACAACATCAAGTTTTCAATGGAAAACTATGAGATATACCAAAAAAAAAAAAAAAAAAAGAAAGAAAGAAAGAAAGAAAACTAAAATCAAAAAACTCAAACCACTGTCAAGAAAAATAATAATAATAAAAAAAAAAAAACAGACTCCAACATGAGCCACATATTGAAATTGTCAGACAGGAAATCAGAATAACTATGATGAATATATTCATGCCTTTAGTGGAAAAAGTAGATGAAAATGCACGGAAAAACTGGGAATCTTAGCAGAGAGATTAACAACTATTAAAAATAAGAAATGGAAATGCTATAAATAAGAGAAAACATGGTAACAGACATGCAGAAGGCTTTGACTGGCTCAGTCATGGACTAGATACAGCTGAAGAGGTAATCAGTGAAATGGAAGGTTGGCTGGTGGAAATTAGCCAAATGGAAACAGGAAAGCAGGTGACAGGTCTGGGGAAGGAACGAAGTTACGTTTGTTAAGCAGAAGAGAGAATCCTTGATAATGCCTGCCATTCACCATGTCCCCGGAGCACTTACCCTGAGACTCGCAGCTTCTGCAGCCCTCATGGTCTTGGAGACGGCCTGGAGGAGTCGCTGGGCGTTGTCAACTAGTATCTCTTCAGAGGACCTGCTTCTTGCCAAGGAGGACTTTACGCTTGGGAGTTTACAGAAGGGAAGCCAGCCTTACATGGGGCAGGAGAGGCGATGTCAAATAATTAAATGCCAGAAGGATTTACAACATGAGCCTCTTCCAGGGTTGCCCTGCTGGGGCCTATTCAAAGGAAGAATGCTCTAAAGATCTAATTTCACATTTTAAGTGAAATTTTTATTTTAATACCAAGAAAATGTGACTCATATAGAATCTACACATTAATAAGAAAGATATATTTTTAAACAATTTTGTTTGTTTTAATATTTTTTTAGTTGTCAGTGGATTATTTTATTTTATTTATTTATATGTGGTGCCGAGTATTGAACCCAGGGCCTCACACATGTCAGGCAAGCCACAACTCCAGCCCCAAGAAGTACATTTTTAATGAAAACAACTGAACAGATGTAACAGAACCAATGCCAACTACCCCAAACAATGGAAGGGAAAAAGAAATTTTGTATGGTATTATATTCCAGACTTAGATTAAAAGTTGTAATTAAAGATCAGACTCGTTCTTCGTAACTGATTTAACATTTCAATGGTATTTGTTTTAAACTGAATATAACTGAATCTAGTTAGGTCATGCTCTACCCTTGAAAATAAAAATGCTGTGAAATTTGACTCACGGTGGCAAAACTGCAAGACTTTCCGGTCCGTTAGAAGACCGAGAGCTTGATAAATACACCTGTACTAACCATGCCGTTTTACCTTCTTCCTTTCCACCTCCCGCCTCTCCTCCCTCCTTCTCTCCCTTTTCCTTTGTGCTGGGGGTTGAACCCAGGCCCTGAGCATGCTAAGCATGTTTTCTGATGCACTGATGTGCTGAGTACCAGAGGGACTGCCCCTCAAGGGACAGCCAATTCCTGGAGACGGTAACGAGTTACCTTTGGTGTGTGAACCCACCTGCCCAGAGCCCACACCCCACTCACCTCCCTTACTGCTTCCACACTCCAGGCCTGCCTGGGTCATCCCAAGGCCAGGTCCCAGACCACGAGACATCTCCACACCCGGAGCCCCTGAAATCCTTCGGACTCACTCATCCTGGACACACCAGCCTCCTGTGCTGCCTCACCCGTGCCTTCCTGTGAACACCAGGCCACATGCTCCTGTCCGTCTCCCCCAGCTCCCCTGCCTTGGGTCTGACCCTGGTGCTTCCTGTGCGGCCTCGGGTGGCATGCTCTGCCTCCTGCTTCCGGAGCTCTGTGAGCATGAAACTGCCTTCCTGTCTGTGAGTTTGGTTTCTGTCTACCCGATCAAGGTAAATCCTGGGATCCTTATAACAAGACCCACACATGAAATGCTAAAATTATCCTGTATCTTAAGTAGAAAAATGTTGGTAATTCATCTTGAGGTGACTAGGTACCTAAAATATTATTTCTTAGAGAACAATAGCCAGGTGTTTGTTTGTTTTTTTTTTAATTTAAAAAACATGTATGTACCTGGTTTGGGTGATATAAATTTTATGCCTCACAATAATTGATAATAGTTCAACTACCAAGCTTTCCTATAATGCAAGGGACTCGGGTGGAAAGGAATCCTTGCTGTGATCTTTAAGACATTCTGTTTTATCTACAGGAAGGTGTTACAATGAGGAGACTGTCAATGAGAACTGCCGGTTCCAGAGTCTGGCCCCATGGAATGGGCTGATCCTCACGTGAGCTGGCGTGTCTTCCTGGTGGATGATATTCATGGCGTTCTCCTTGGCCATTCACCTACAGCCATGCATCGCTAAGGATGGGACACATTCTGAGAACTGCATTCGGGTGACTTTTGTTGTTGGGTGGCCATCAGAGAGGACTTACTCAAACTGAGATGGCTATGACTTCACTGGGGAAGATAATCTCAGGGGATCACCTTTGCGTACGCAGTACATTATGGGCCAGAAGGTCATTATGTGTGACATGACTGTACTGATAAAGATAACTGGCTTTTTCATTCAATAAAATTAGTATGAAAACAAAGACAGAACTCACGGTCAAAATTTAAACATGGTTATAATATAAAGAGATCAGTTGTAGATTAACCCAAAGTGCTGTGTACCAGCAACATCACCAAAGTAAGTTCCTGGTGTTTGGAAGGGAGGAGGGACTGAGGCAGGCTCTTGGGGATTAGAAGATTAAAAGAAGCAAACAGAAGTGGAACCTCACCCTCCCCACTGGGTCTCAAGAAAGCAGAGCTTAGCACTTCGCTGGGCTGCCTCCTACCTGGAGATGATGCGGAGCTGGCTGCTCATGGTTTGAACCTGCTCCAACGCACACCAGAGCTCCTGGGAGCACCTCTGATCCATGCAGTTCTCAGCAATGACGCGAAGAAGTCGGGTGAAGCTTTGCCCAGAGGCTGCAATTTTCTTAGCAGAGGTAATGAGCTGATCCTTGGTCTGTGTTAAAGAAATGAAAGAGTTAAGCGTGGGCAAACACCGCCCTCATAGTTTGTCCCCAAGAAACTGGTGGCAAACTGCAAAGCCTGTCCAAAACTTGCTGGGCACTACCTCTCTCCATTCCCCAAATGAGCATGCATCAGCATAAGCCACCATCTCCTGAGCTTCCCTGGGTTGGTCAGAAGCTGACCCTCTGATACCTGGCAGGACGTGGTGGCTGGAAGGGAGGGCAGCCATGGGGTCATGACCTCACTGGCCCTCCACCAGAGCTGTGGCCTGCTTTCAGCTGTCAGCTGGTGCAAGGCAGGTGTGAAACCTCAAGAAGGGACAGGGATGGGACATCCAGGCTGGAGCAAAGCTGCGGAGTCACATGTAGAGCTTCTGCTCAGGACTGGTCATTAATAGGGAACAGGAACTTCCTATTCATTGTTTGAAAGCATTTTTTTAATATGTTTTGTTTTAGCTGTAGGTGGACACAATACCTTCATTTTATTTATCTGTGGTGCTGAGGATGGAACCCAGGGCCTCACGCACGCCAGGCAAGCGCTCCACCACTGAGCCACAACCCCAGCCCCATTGTTTGAAGTTTTGAGAGAGATCTGGCCTAAATCAACAGTTCTACACTCCTTTCCTCTATTTAAAGCAACAAAACCATTGGCTCGAATAAAATTCTTTTTTTTTTTTTTAATGGTGCTGGGAATTGAACCCATGGCCTTGTGCTTGCAAGGCAAGCACTTTACCGACTGAGCTCTCTCCCCAGCACCTTCAAAGAAAATCTTAAATGTAGTGGTGAATGTTGGGGCCACTCACACAAACAAAAGAAGGACAGTGGGGGCTCGGTGGACACAGAGCCCCCAGCAACCCTCCCTGCTGGCGCTCCAACAGGCATAGGTCAGCAGAGGAAGCAGGAAATGCCAGTCCTGCTGTTGCAGTCACCCTGGGGGGACGGGCGTGCCCTCTCCAAATTCAGTGCAGACGTAGAGATGGATGATCCCACGTGAACCAAGTTGTGAAAAGAGTTCTGCCTCCGGTGACGAGGCCTTCTGGGGAGAGCAGGGCAGGCTCCCCCCAAGTCTAAGGATGGCCAGAGAACAGAGAAAGGGGCAGGTCTGATTCTGACGATGAGGGGCTTTCGGGGAGGCAGGTGTCCACACATGGGCCAGGGCTTATGTGGTTTGAAGGCGGCAGCGTCTGGGCTTTTTCTTTTCTTTCCTTTTTGTAGTTGTCCATGGGTCTTTCATTTTATATATTTATATGTGGTGCTGAGTCTTGCCCAAGGTGGGGCCGGAAGGGAAGAGGAAGGAGTGAAGCTTCAACACTCTTAGCAAACATCAAAATGCACTTGGACTGCTGCACCTGCCTGTTGAGGGACTCCTAAATGCCATGAGGAATGGGCACTGATTTCATGGACAGAGCTTAACCTCGCTTGCCCCAAACCTTTCAAAATGGCTGGCTCGAGGGGAACCACTTCCGGGCTCTCTCCCCTCTATGCACAATGCTGCCCTGGCTTCCCAGTCAAAAGGAATGCAGTACCAATGGTCTCAGGGCGAGGGGCTCAGCTCAGGAGAGGGGTCTGCAAAGTCCATGCGAAGGGGGCAGGGGCAGCCACGTCCAGCGCCTAAGTCAGAGCAGTTCCGAGCTCCTTGGCAGGCCCCGGGGAGATGGGAAAGCCTCACTGAAACAGGGACTGAAGCAGCTGTCCCCAAACTGCCTGAACCTGAACCTGCACTGGGTCGCCGGGACTGTGTGGTCCCTTCTGGTTTTTAAAGATCAATGAGGCCACCCCAAACTGAGACCCACCCAAAACACCCACTTCCTTTTAGGCCCTCTTAGGAGGACTTGGGTCTTTGCACTCTGGCAGCTTGTTTAAGACATGCCAAGTGAGCAGGTGAGTCACGAAATGCGTATTTTGCTTTGTTCTGGATAAGGCTTGGGTCCAGGCAAGCCCTTTGGTCCCTCAGCCTCCTCCCTGTGCAGAATGCGGTTTGAGTGCCTGATCGAAGTCCCTAGCCTGGATGATGCCTTACTTAAGGAATGGCTGTTGTTCTCTGCTGGCACAGAAGGCATTCAGGAAACAAAGATTTCAGATCTGGCAAGATGACCTCTGCGGTTGAAGGGGAAGGGCTCAAGCGAAGAGATGGAGCGGAAATACCTGCCACCCCCTTGCTCTCTGCAACTCTAGCCCCAGCGTGGGGATGCACAGTTGCTGGTAAGGTGGCCTCTGCATTTGTCACCACGTCGTGGCATCTGACTATGCTGCTTCAGGAAGCCCTAGTGCCACACCTGTTGCCAGTGCCCCCCAATCAGCCCTTTAAACGCTCCTCTGACCCAAGAGCACCAACTGCTTTGGTTGTTCAAGTTCAGTCCATTGTAGGATCAGGATCTGGGACTGGAGAGCCTGCGGAGGACTCTGCGCAGGGATTCTGTTACCAGGTACTGGCGTCACTGTTAGAACCGGCCCTTCGGTTTTCCTTTTGTCCTTTCCAGAGGGAACTCAGTGGGTGGAGGATTTGCCTATTCGGGGGTCCTTAGCCACACCTGCCAGCACCCCAGTTCTCTATAAATCAGAATATCTGAGGTACTTAGAAAGAAAAGAGAAGTCAATACAAGGAGGTAGCTACCCTCACTGGGGTCCGAAGACCGGAGAGCCACTGTTCCCATGAGAGGCTGCCCAGTAGGAGTGAGTGAGCAGAGGCTGGAAGAAGGACAGAACGATGGAAGGTCTGTGGCTTGGGGCGGCGGGGCTGCTGGGTTTGGTTTTGAGGTCATCTAGCCAGCGACATCCACCCTTCTCTTTGAACCATTTATCCTAGACGGAGAGAGGGGCCCACATAGCTCAGACGTGGATTTTGGAACCACTGGCACCTGGCAGGTTCACACTGGAAGTTTCCTGCATGGAAACTTATTGCCATTTTCTATCTTCCTTCCCATTACACACTCAGCAAATGGGCTTTTTTCCATGTTGGTGTGTTGATATTAAAGAATGCTTACTTCAATTTCACCAAGAAGAGGGATAAAGAATTAGAATAGGCCTCACATCGTTGAAGTGGGTCCCCAGGGGCTGGTGGGAGCAGTGCCTCCCCTCCAGGATGAGTGGCCCCAGGGGTCAGCCTTCAGGAGGTGGCTGTCCTCCTTACCTCTGCTTTAAAGGTTTTTTGAGGCAGGGGGGTGTACTGGGGATTGAACCCAGAGGCTCTTAACCACTGAGCCTTATCCCCAGCTCTTTTTATTTTTTATTTTGAGACAGGATCCCACAAAGTTGCTGAGGCTGGCCTCAAACTTGTGATCCTCCTGCCTTAGCCTCCCAAATGACTGGGATCACAAGTGTGCACCACCACTCTGGGCTTGCTTTGGGGAATTTTAAAGACATAAATAGCTCCCTTCAGTTCATTCTTCTGGGATACGAATGAGGCCTTCATTTACTAAGGTGCAGGTTTGGGGAAATTATCTTCCCTGGTGCAACATGACAAAGCCTTAGAGATCCAGCATCAGAGGAGGGGAAGGAAGAGGTGAGGTGACGCGATGCCAAACCCGGGTAGGGATTGAAAGGAGAGCACCAAGATGCTGAGTGCTGATCGGTGCCACAGTGCCCTTCCTTCTCAGAGCTGGCCAGGGCTGCCCCCGGCTCCTAGAGGGTGACTTCCCCAGGATGCCCAGGCTCCCTCCGCCGTGGCTGCTGATGCCCAGGTACCAGGACGCGCCCACTCCTCCTCAGACTCTGAGCCATCAGGGACACCTCCGTGGTCATCTCCCGCGTGATCTTGGTGATCCTGTCCTCAGGGTCCATGCTGGCGTCCTCAAGGGCTGGCTGGTCCAGCTCAGCACACGGCCTGGCTGCTGGGCAGGGGGCGCCATCCTGCTGCGGTAAGAAGGCAGGGCGTTAAGAAGAGTGCATGCCGCACGCTCAGCCTCCAGACCGCAGCCGCCTGCCCTTTCATTTCCTTTGTGTTTTAGAGAAAACGGGAAGGGAACCAGGAGGGTTTCCTGATTCCTCCACGGCCCAGCAGTCTTGGCCACCTACCCCAGATGTTTAGGCAAACAGTGAGGGGATGGGATGTTCCCTATTAACTTGTGCCCCCTTCATCCAGAAGTTACATAACCTGAAACCTGGTGCACTTAGATCCCAAAATAGTTAAAATATTAAATTTTCTTTTCTTCTGAGAAGTTTTAGCTTTTGCATGGGAGAAGGATCATCTGCAGGCTCTTGAACAAATCCAAGAACTCTTAAATATTACAATTTTGGGAAGCCACTTTCACAAAAGGATCTGACGGTTTGGGTGTCAATAACTATGACCCCCCACCACCTACAGCTTGGTGGTTATTTTCTAGTGAGAAGAGGAGCAGCCTCTGACCTCGACAAGCAGGCTGTACACTCACAGTTAGGCCATGCTATGTCCCTCTTGAACTTTTAACAGAGCCTCCCTCCTCTAAGTCTTTTCCAGACTCTGGGATTGACAAGTTCTTCTACATTTGGAAGTAAATGCAGTAACTAAGTTGAGAAAATCCTTGATTATGTCTTTGCTTCACTTCTTCAGAGATGGGACCCTTGTCTAGGACTTCCCAGCCTCTGAAACTGTGAGCTAAATAAATTTCTTATCTTTATGAATTACACAGCACATGGTATTTTGTTATAGCAGCAAGACGTGGACTAAGACACTTGAGCTAGTGTGAACCAAGAAGTCACCCGGCCTTACACCTATTCGTTGCCTTCAGGTAAATCATCCGCACCTTCTGATCATGTGCAGTGCCCTCTACTGCTTCACTGGTCTAGTGCTGGACAGTGTAGGGTGTCCCCTGAACCCTGGGAGCCTTTTCTGGAGAGCACCAGCAGGCCAGCCAGAAGGGGGCCCAGAAGGTGAAAAGAAGGGAAAGGGAGAGAAATCTGTGGAGACCAAGACTCAACTGCAGTGACTGAAGGCCAGGGGAGGAAATGGTGCCCGGATGAGCCCAGCCAAGGGTGAGGAGATGGGAAATACCCTTTTCCACTCATGTCCCGTATGGAACTGTGGAGACCATAAGCACCCAAATCTAGCCCTGTCATTAGGCTCTTCCACAACGAGAGGAGCCTAGGAGGTGTGTCCTGAATGCAGCAAAGATTCCGAGGGTGACTCACTGGGGCCAGGGCATGCACAAGCCCCTCCCCAGGTCCTTGTCCTGCCACCAGCTTCTGACTGGAGACTCAACTTTTGAGAGGCCGATCTGGGTTGAATGGAGGGTGTGCCTGCACCGCAGGAGCCCCAGGGCATGGGGACTGCAGCAGACAAGTGTCTGGTGGCAGTGCTGGCTTCTCGGAGTGTCCTCACCCAAGGGTGGGCCCTAGGCAGCGTCCTTTCCTATCCCAATGTTCTCCTGTACATGTAGGACAGTACCCCCGGAGCAGAAACTTCAGAGTGTGCCCCTCGCCCAGAGGGACTCCAACAGAAAAGTGACCTCCCTTCATGGACAGGAGGGGCAGTGTGGCTGGATGAGCTGCTGCCCTCCACCCCGAGACCTTTGGACCTGGGCGGCCAGCTGGCAACGGTCTTCCCTCAAGGCGTGGGGGCTGCTCCGTGGGAGGCTTTGATGGAGGGGATGTGTCAGGTGACCTAGCAGGGAATCCGGTGGCCTCAAGACGGTCAGAAGACCCTACGTAGAAACAGGTAGGACAAGGAGGAGCCTGCCAGTCCTCTGAAGGTGGCAGCGAGGGACCCTAGAGCCCCATGGGCATCTGCACAGAGGACTCTGGCTGCAGGAGCAGGGACTGTGCCTGGTAATAGGGTCACCTCTCAGGACAATGATGCTTCAGTGAGGAAAATGAGGGGAAGGGTGGAAGGGGGAAGCACAGGCTGCGGTCAGCCGCAGCCTGGGAGGAGGCCTTGGGAATGGTCCGGGAGGTTCTGCACAGCCCACACGACCTCACAGAGGGACAGACCAGGCTGCAGTGCTGGGCTGAACGAGTCTGCTGGGAACCTCCCGCGCCCTGCCAAGCTGGCCTATCCTCCACTGACTTTGGTCGTGGTCACTATAAATGAATTAGACATTTGGGGTCCACAAGACCTGGGTGTTCGGTCTCACCCTGGAAAGAAACATGTGTGTGTGGAAGGACAGACCCTGCACCTTTTCAATAAATGCTTTCTGAAGTTTTCCTTGCCGACAGTAATTCAACTGGATTCCTGCCACTTGCAAACAAAAGAACCCTGATTGGAGCAGGCAAGTACCGGCCGTCCTCGGAGGTCAAAGTGGCGGGGAAAACCTGACCCACAAGAGAGTGCTGTCAGGCAGAGCAAGGAAGCCACGTCCGGCCGGGGTGCTCCGGGAAAGCCTCATGGAAGACAGCATAAGTATAGGCACTGTTTGTAGGACACGTGTCATACACCAGGCAAATGCAAAATATGTTGCCTGGATACTCTTCGTCCTCCATCAGACTAGAACGCCAGAGTCCAAAATGGCTATGGAGCTTCCCAGCTGGGAGATGAGCTCAGCTGGGAGATGGCAGAGGCAGGCACAGCCCCGGCAGTCTGACCCAGCCTGGGCTCTTAGAGGTGGTGTGCTACCTGCCCAAGGCGAAGTGCGCACACAGCCCTGAGACCCTGGGACTTGGCAAGATCTCTGAAAGAGGGCCAAGGTATGGGTGGAGGAGAGATGCGGAGCAGCCTACCATGCCCCTGTTGGCTGTGGGGGTCCCAGTGACCACTGGCTCAGCAATGCAGGTTCCCATTGAGCTCCCAGGGCGGGCCCTGGAGGCAGAACCCAGAGGACCCACGTCGCCCCCTGTGGCACCCTCTTCACAGTGGAGCTGGGGCTGTTCGGAGTCCCGTTCTGGGGCCCTTGCTGGCTCCTCCCTGAGCTTCAAGCACTGGTCCAGGAGTCTGCAGGCCTTGGAATGGCCACCTCCCCAGGCCTGGAGCTGGGTCACTGCATGGTGGGCCCTCGCTGCCCACTCCCACTGAAGCCACTCCAGTAGGTGCGTGCCCCACGCCTCTGGGCATTCTTGGAGCACAGGGACCCTCTGGCTCACCTCCTTGGTGAGGATAAGAATGCTCTCCAGAGCTACAAGAAGGTCTTCTGGGCAGGGTCCAGACTCTTGACCTCTCACTACAATTCCCTGTACAGCTTGGATACCAGAGATCACTCTTTCCAGGGAACTCTCTGTCCTGGTCTGGAGGTTCTTGCAGACAGAAAACCTTGGACAAACAGCATCTTGAAAGGCACGTTCGTACTCTGCATTGATGCTGCTAAGGTGACCAGTCAGGGTCTTGACTCGGAGGGTGAGCTCTAAGCAGAGAAGTTGAAAGCGTGTGGACAGACTGGGAGATGGTTTGGGGGAGGAGCCTAGGATCCCTGCCAAGTCCAGCAGAGCGTCTCTGAGTACATGAACTTCCCTGCACAGAAATGAGATCTCATCCTTTACTTGCTCATCCCCACACAGAAGGCTGGACAGACTGGCAGCCTCCTGCAGCCTTTGACAAACATCTGCTGCCTGATCCAACCCTTCCTGCAATCCCTGCTGATTCTTTACGGCTTGTTGCAGGGGCAGTAGAAACAGGCTTTGCCTCCTACTTAGCCTCTCCATGTTCTGGATCAGGTCTTGGACTGCCACTGACCACAGAAGGCATCCATTCTCAATGTTCTTTTCCCATGATGTGGGAGCTTGGAGACCACTGGAGGCCAGAACTGCGTCCAACAACTGTTTGGCATGGATCTCTGCCTCCTCCAATCTGTCTTGCATTTGTAATAGCACATCTGGATGCCCCCTGGAGTCAGGGTCCTTCTTATCCAAATTCATGGGTCCACTTTTAGCTGCTAGTTGAACCATTGAGGCTAAATTCTGCTGAAGCTCTGTGAACACTGCCATGCTCCCTGGTAGATCAGGTTTTGGGTTATGGCAAAAGAGTTGCTGACACAGAGGATACCAGTCACCAGCCATGGCTACCTGACCCAGCCTGCTTTCCCTGGTCCTCCCAGACAGTCGAGGGGCAGATTCCAGAAAGCTAGCACCTCCAGCAATTGTGTAAGGGGCTATCTCCTTTGCTAGGTCAATCATAGAAGGTGGCAGTGTTGGGATCTCTTGGAGTTTTGTCATCCTCTCTGACCCCAGTGGTGCCCCTCCAGCCTCTTGAGCTGCCTCTGGGGCTGCACCCTGCTGCAGCACTTGGGTGCAAGCTGAGGCCACTGCCTGATGGCCTTGGCTCTCTGCGGCAGGACTGAGTTTGCTAGTGGGGAGGAGAGGAGCAGAACTCTGCGGAAAGGTGTCGGGACTCAAAGGGTGAGAAGGACAGTCCGGTGGTGGACAGGGTGTGGCTGGGTCACTTTCCCCCAACGCAGGCACCCTCTGGTGTTTCCACTCAGGAGGCGTGGAGTCCTGGAGGCTTGGGAGAGGGATATGGGGCTGTCCCTTACCAATGTCAAATCTTTGGACGTGGTCTCGAAGAGGACTGAGGATAGGTGGGTGGTTGGTCCCATCCAGCCCATCTAGGACTTGCTGAGCTGAAGAGACCAGTTGTTTCGCCAGGGTTAGAAACACATCTCGGTCCTCGGGGCTGCACCTGCCGGTGCTGTGCCAGGCAGCTGCACCCAAGACCAAGGAAGACTGTTCCAGCTGCCAGATCAAAACTCGCAGGCCATTACGGAAAATGGGATCTGGGTCTTGGCCCACATACCTGCTCATTACCTGCACTATGTGTGTGGCTCTACCCTGTAAATACATCACAGGCCTGGAAAACCCTGTGGAATCTCCACTCTTCAAAGCCCACGTGAGGAAGTCCAAGTGCTTGATCATTTCCTGAATGGACACGCTCAGGAATTCAGGGATGTTGAGAACATCATCAAAACAAGCCACCAGGCGATCGCTAGCCTTGGCCCAGGCCTGAAGCAGGGCCCGCAGGGCCGCAGGGCTCCAGTCCACACCAGACTCTGCGGGGCCTCCAGAGAAAAGCCGGTGCACTCTAGCCACCAGGCCGCCCAGGTCTGCCATCGCGGCCTCCAGGTCTCTGCCAGTTTGCCTCCGGGACCAGCACACCAAGACCAAGTGGGCCACCCGGAGCATCTGCGTGGCCCGCTCATGGAAGGCCGCACGGAAACGCTGAAGGCCCTTCCACAAGTCCCCGCCCGCGCTCGGCCACCTAGCTGCGGAAGTCGCCACGGCGGCGTGGACCAGCCTTTGAAGAGGGCTGTGAGTGTCCGTGAACGTGTCCAGGATCTGGCGCAGGAGCGCCGCGCGCACTCCCTGGGAGAGGGCGGCGGTGGCGGCCCGCAGCTCCGCGCACTGCTCGGCGGTCTCCCGTCTCTCGGGGCCGCTCCGCGCGGTCCCGACGCTCCGCAGCTCCAGCAGCCGGCCGCAGCGGGCCACCAGGCGCAGTCTCTCGGGTGGCGCGGAGCAGGCGGCCAGGCGCATGCAGTGCGCGACCACGGCGGCCAGCGGCGAGTCCAGCAGGCCGTCTCGCAGGCGTTCGGGCTCCGCCAGCAGCTCGCGCAGCTGACCCAGGCGCCAGGAGAGCGCGCCCACTCCGGTGCCGGCCGCGGGGCCCGCGACGCCGGGCTCCAGCCGCCCCAGCAGCTCTCCCAGGGTCTTCCTGGTGGCCGCGAAGACTCGGCTCCGGGACGCGGCCAGCTGTGGGTCCCGCGGATGCCGGAGGTGGCCGCGGGCGGTCGCGAGCAGCGCGGGGACCCAGCTCCGAAGCAGGCGACCCGTGGGGCCCAGGCTCTCCTCCCATCCGCGCGCCTCCAGTCCGCTCAGGTGCTGCAGCGCCGCCGCCAGCTCCGCCCAGCGGCCTCGCAGCGAGGGCGCGTCCTCCACCGCCTCCAGCGCGTCCAGGCAGTCCAGGCACCTGCCTGCCGCTCGCACCGTCTGCCTTGCGATCGCTGCGTCTTCGAGGAGCAGGACCTGTTCAGGCAACCAGGACAAGAGGAGCTTGAAGACGATTGCACATTTTTGGAGTGATGGGGACAGCAATGGCTGCTACTTCTGTTCCCCCCAAACTCCCGAGACTGAAGAGTATAGACTCAGCCCAAACAGTCACCCAAGAGTGGCATTTATTTGGTTACATTTGGTTTAACTGAGAAGGGGAGGCACCTGCATTTGATGCATGGATGAAGCCATCTGGAGGGTTTATTGTTTGGATGAGGACACTGGGGGTTGGAGTGACGGCCTGCACATGAAGTGCCTCTCAGATATCCTGCCTAGCCTGTCCCTGCCACTCCTAGACAGCTGTGTCCACTCCTTCAACAGAACTGGTACCCAAACCAAGAGCCTGCCCTTCCACCCCTCTCCTCCCCGCCGTCAGCAGGTGCCCAAGATCCCTCTGGTTCTGCCTCTCTCATCTCTTCATTTCCAGTCCTCCTTCAATAGAATCTGTTAAAATTCAAGCACCCACCCCCTAATAGCCTATACTACTACAGTTTTAATGATTCTATTTCATAATATTTAAGGCACATGGATTTTAATAAGCAGCCATGTCCCAGTTTAAAAGTCGTGTCATAATGGTGGCTTGTCAGGAAGGAAAATGGAGCGTATTTGAAGGCTAAGGCATTACCCAGGCTTCCTTCTGGAGCCTTCCAGCTGTAGACCAGGCCACAGAGCTTTCAGCTGGGAGCCTGGTTTGCCAAACAGGCTGAGGGTTGCAGAGATTTCCGTAGCCTCTTCCCGTAGCTCCTGGCAGCATGAGGATGGAAACTGACCCTTTGAGTGACATCTTTTTATTAGAGATTGGTAGTTAAGTGTGAGGGTGAGGAGACATATGGGAGCTCAAGGTGTAGACCCTAAGTATGTCCACCCAGCTCCCTGTGGAAGGTTCCACGTTTAGCATTGATTAACCTGGTAATGAACTCTGTGCCTGTGATCTTTACAGAAACGAGCAGGCTTCACTCTCAGGGACAGCTGTTCACTGTGGGAGTCACATGCCCATCCATGTCAGCCGGCACCGACAGCACCTCACCTTTGTGGTGTTCACCAGCATCTGCTGAGCTGTGGTCACCAGCTCCTCCTGGTGACACCGACCTTCTGGCTGCAAATGGAGTTTCTGAGCCACCAGGGTGATGTTCCTCCCAGACAGGATCAGAGACTCGAGCACAGGCTTCATTTCCTCCTGGAGGCTCTTCTGGGACTCTCCTGCCAACCTGGAAAGACACATTGCATTTATAACATGCAAAAAAGTTAAAAAACATACCCACCAAGAAATTAGGATACACGGACGTTAGAAAACACTAAGCAGCCATTAAAAGAGAGATGTAGGGCTTTATTTGTGATGATAGAAGTCTTTCCAAGACATAGTGTTGTGCTTTAAATAAATTCCTCTCACCAGTATGATGTCACACACCTGTAATCCCAGGACACAGGAGGCTGACAAGAGAATCCCAAGTTCAAAGCCAGACTCAGCAACTTAGCCAGGCCCTAAGCAACTTAGCAAGATCCTGTCTCAAAACAGAAAATGAAAAGGACTTGGGATGTGGCTCAGTGGGTTAAGCATCCCTGGGTTCAATCCCTGGTACAAATAACTAACTAAATAAATAAAACCCTTAGGGATAGGACATTTGAAGATATAAATATGCCCTAAATGATATATGTAAAACATTTCACCCAGTAATCTGGAATATGTGTCTATTCAAGGACATATGGAACATTTACAAATAGAGGTCAAATAATGGGCCACCAAATATGGCTAAAAATATGTATTTAGTGGACCACAGTGCAATTAACTAGAAACAAGACCAAAACAGTAAATAGAAAACCTCTACCTGTGTGTCCAGGAGAGACCGAAGTTGGATCTGGAGGGGAGGAGGTAGGGGAGGCTGCCATCTTTCCCAGCACTGTTCACACAAAGCCTGAGCGTGGAACCCTCCAGGGACATGCAGTGCGGTGACCTTCCCTGCTCACCACCAGTGTGACTGTTTTATGTGTACACAAACATGAGCACATTCATGGGTGTGTGCGTACACCTACGCCGATTTTTAAATGAGTTTTAAAAATGGAAAAATGGTAGAAGATGGGGAAGAAACCAATGGGAAGAGGATGTAAAAATGAGAAAGAAGAGAAAAATGTCTGGAATACAGACCTGCATGTTCACAGTGTGGCTCTAGGTCATCAGTTTATAGATAATTTTTCTTCCTTCAGCTCATTCGTATTTCTTAAAAATTCATCATATGGGATATTTGCAAAGGAAAGAAGACACACAGGGTCCTTCCTGAAGCCCCGCCATGCTGGCCAGCACTAGTCCAGGGCAGTGGATGGGGCCACTTCTTTCTGGGTTCCAGAGAGCTTAGCCGGCAGCAGGAAGCCGGAGCTGGCCAGCAGGCCCTGGGCGCTTTGTGCTGGGCCTCCATCGGGCCTCCCTGAGCGCTTCTTGAGGAGATGCTTCCAAAGTCAACATGCCAAACCCAAGTCCAGACAGGAATGACTGCAAAGTTAGTTAGTGCATGCTGCAGTGTTGCCCTGAGAGAAGGGCTGGACGGTTGCCCATGGTCGAGAACCTGTGTGAGTGATTCGTGATGCCACAAACAGGCAACGCAGTGAAAGCACTTTCAGCGAAACACATAAAAAGGTTTAGTGTGCCTTTTTCTGTGTGATTACAAAAATGTGTTTCAAAACGTAGAAGGTACAAAGTGTTAGATTAAGATGGAATCGATCTGTTCCCAAACTCCTAAATGAATCAAAATAAATATTTTGGGCAAATTTCTATTTGCCTCGTTGGGGTTACACCATGTATAGCCGCCAACCTGCTGCCATATTTTTATATTATCATGGTAAGATATGCATAACATAAAATTTATCTTTTTTTTTTTTTTTTTTCTTTTTAGTGCTGGGGATTGAACCCAGGACCTTGTGCATGCTAGGCAAGCACTCTGCCACTGAACTATAACCCCTGCCTGGATTTTACCATCCTCAGATGTACAGCCCTGGTACTAAGTGCTGTGTCCACACTACCGTGCTCCACTCAGGCCGTCCATCTCCAGGACTTGACTCATCTTCCCAAACGGTACCTGAACCTACCAAGGGATGATTCCCGCCTTCCCTCGCCAGCCCTTAGTCACCACTCCACTTCTCTCTTGGATACGACCGCTCTCGGATCCTCGTATAAGGGGAATCCTTTGTGTCTGGCTTATTTCCCTTGGCATAATGTCCCCGAAGTCCGTCCGTATTGTCGCCTGCAGAAGCTCCATCATTTCTGAGGCTGAGCACCTGCCGCCATGCGAGTCCCGATTTGCTTACCATTCATCGGTCTGTGGACATTCACGCTGCTTCTGCCTTTCCGTGTGGTCAATACTGCTGCTGTCAGTATGAGCATTTGCTCAAGTCCTTGCTTTCTTCCCTTTTGGGTATATCTCAGAGGTAGAAGTGCTGAATTATATGGCAGTTCTCTTTTTATATCTTTGACAATTCATACACAGTTTTGAATCCTCTCGTGTAATTCAGTTCTGGACATGAATATTTTTTCAGCAACATTTTTGTCATTCCTTATCGTTACATAATTTCCAACTCACAAATTTGCAAAAATGGTCCAGTGTACTCGACACACCCATTAGCCAGTTCAAAACTGTCATTTTGCCACCTTTGCTTTATCATTTCTTTCTCCCTCTCTCTCTCTCTCTGTTCTTCATGCACGATGCCCCTTTTATGCTGAAATGGCTCAGCATGGATTCCCCACAAACAAGAACATTTACTTTCATAACCACAGAATAATTATCAAAGCCAGGAAATTAAACATTGATACAATGCTGTTAAAGCCAATATTCAAATTTTGCAAGTCAAATCTAGCTGGATACATTTATTCTTATTTTTGTTCTACATTTTATGGTTTCACCTACATCCTTGAAGATTTAAATGTTTTTTCATATGCAGAAAAAATTGGTGTGGTTCCCAACATAAAAATACACACAGAAAATATATATAAATTATACAAAAGAAGACACAATCATAGGAGTATCACTCTGCCCCGCCTCACCCCTTCCATCCAACCTGCCAACCTCTGAAGGTAACCAAACACATCCAAATTCATTAGTATCTATTTTATCTTTCCTGTTCTTTTTTTAAGCAACAATAAGAAAATCATGGGTATTTTCTTATTCCTCTCTTAACAAAAGGTGGCAGGTTGCCACAGTTTGGCTCTGGAAAGCAAACAGAGGAGGCAATCAGGAAGCAGATTTAGTAGGAAGTGCTTCTAGGATAGCCCCTGTGAAGGGTGGGAGCAGCTGTGGGTTCAAGGGAGAAGCTGAGCCACCAAGCCACATGAAACCGTAGATCCTTCAGAATTGTCAACGCTGGGTGGAAAGTTGAGGGGCCTTTGCACACCTGCGTAAATCAGTCCTTGGATGGGGACCATCCCACAGACAAGGCAGTTCTCTGCAGCCAGGGTGGGCTGCATAGAGACTGACTCCTCAGGGCTTTCTGCCGCCAGCACCAAGTCCTTCGTTCCCAAAGTGAACCTGGTGGGTGCCATCCCAGCAACCACCACACAGACTCCCGTCTTCTTTTGCACTTTGCTTTTTCACATAACATAGCATGGAAGTCACTCCAGATCCATTTATAAAACTCTTTCTTGCTCCCTTTTTAACAGCTGTATGACATCATGTGTGTCTACAGTTTATTCGATGAGTCTTCTACAAATGGGTATCTGTGTTGCTTCAGAAGTTTTATAATTATGAATCATGCTGAAACATGTATCCATGTAAAAAAATGCTCTTACCTAATTCTGCATAACTTTTACCCAGCTTTCCAACCTATTATGTAATCATGATGCATTTCATGGTGCTTGTCAAACATAAGAAATTAACTTTGCTGTACTGTTAAAGTCTGTTGTGTGTTCTGCCAGTATAAATTAGTCAAGGCTCTGTGTTAGCCTCAAGGGTTTGGCAGCCTGCTTCCCACATAAACAGTGCTGTAGCCATCTCCTCTAACAAGTGCATGTTCCTCCATAACATGGTAGGCATTGATGATCTATTTTGTTTCAACACAGGTTATGCCGTAGTTTAGCCTTTTTCTGTGTTTTTCAGAAGTTCAAATAATGTCACAACAAACATCCATACACATACATCTTGGCTCTTATTTCTGAGTTTCTCCTTAGAATAAATCAGTAGGATCGGAGTTAATGAGTCAACAGATACATGTTTTCTAAAATCTTGAATCTATATTATCAAATTAGCCTCCAAAACATCAGTTTCCATGTCTTCAGCGAAATGCCTGTTCTCTCCCCACTTTCTGTATGGGTGTTGGGTTCTTCCATGTTGATGAAGTTTTGTGATTTCTCTCTGCTGGCTCCACTACCCCTAGGGAAGGTCTGTCTCATTCACGGCTGTGCTTCAGCACCGCGGACAGCGCCGGTGGCAGGTCGTTCACTGGGTACCTAAGTAGGTGGCTAATGCATACCTCTTTCTAAATTGAAACTAGATCCGGGGCGGTTGTAATTTGGTTACCACACATGCCAGGCACCATGCTCAGCGACTTGTTGGGATTATTCTCATGACCCTGATGAAGGTCCTATGGCCTGGATACTATTTCCAGCTTCACAGGGGAGGCATCTAGAGATTTTGGAACTCACCAAAAGCCAGACAGCTAGTACGCAGTGGGGCTAGGATTCAAATATGGATGGTCCATTTCTAGTATCTACATTAAGTTTGGGACACAAAACTGTAAGACTTCTTTTTTTTTTTTTTTTTTTTGTACTGGGGATTGAACCCAGAGGCTTTACCAATGAACCACAGCCCCAGTCTTTTTAAATTTTTGTTTTGAGACAGGGTCTTACTAAGTTGTTTAGGTCCTCACTAAGTTGCCCAATCTGCCCTTGAACTTGCCATCCTCCTGCCTCAGCCTTCTGAGTCGCTGGATTATGGTGTGCAGCACTGTGTCTAGCTAAAATGTAAACATTTGTTGTAGCATTCAACTTTCATTTAAAGAGTTCAGTTTTATTCTTTTAAGTAAACCCCTTTACATTAATCCTGAAATGGGAACTTAATAGGGGAATAATTTGCATGGAGGTTTACAAGTCTAATATACTAATTGGCTGACATGGAAATTATGTTTAGTAATTATGAAAATTATGAAATTCTCATCCTAGAATAAAATGGTTAAATTGTGAAACACACTAGGATTTAATCTAGAAATCTTTTGCTGGAGCACAGAACCCCATCATAGTGGAAAATCCAACCACTTCTGAAACATTTGCATACTTAAATTATACCCCAAGTGCTAAGCAATAACATAGCAAACAGTTGGCTTTATGCTTTATCCATTTGTTTTTCCACACCTGACTTCTTTCCAAAAGCACTTGCAAAGACCATAACAAGGCTCTAGTTACAAGCTCCTCCTGCCACCTGTCACAGTAAACACCGGGAGTTCTTGGAAAGTATTACCTTTTGGCAACTTGCACAAACTCTTCACTAGCTTCAGCCAGGTCCTCTGCTGCCTTCCCCAAAGAGGCAAACACTTCATTCTTCACATCATCCCTCTCCAAGGAGATGAGCAGATGGCAAAGCTTCACAGTCATTGATGAGATGATTCTCTCTATGGCCTTGTTCTGTATCATTGAGCCGATGTCATCAAAGAGGAAAGACTCCATCTTTTCTAGTCTGTGAGCAGAAGCAATGACCTGGTTGCAGCTCGGGCTGTTTGACAGGTAAAAGTTCTCCTCCTGGCTTTGATGTTCCTCTAATAGTACTTCTGTAAATGAAGAAAATCTCTAAAATATTAAAGGGATAAGTAGGGATTATATTCAGGGCTTTACAAGTACAGGATAGCTTGTGACCTAGCAGAAACATTTTAGAAAGTGGGCTAAAGACACATTGACAGGGCTGGGGGGTAGCTCAGTGGTAGAGCACTTACCTAGTAGGCTTGAAGCCCTGATGCAATGCCCACACTGAATAAAAAAAAAAAAAAAAAAAACAAGAACAAAAAACCTTACTCAGATGATTATATTTGGGGCCGGACATATAGCTCAGTGGTAGAGCACTTGCCGAGTATGTCTGAGGCCCTGGGTTTGATCCCCAGTACTGTATTAAAAAAGAGATAATAATATAGGTACAAAAGAAGGCAACACAATGGAGAGAGGATTCACACTACGAAATACAGACAATTTAAGAAATGGTTACTCTTTCTAGGGGGAGGGAGAAGAGGATGAAAGAGGAAATACTGGGAAATGATATTGGCCAAATCATATTGTTATATTGTGTGCATGTACAAATATGCAACAACAAATCCCACCATTAGCACAACCATAATGCTCCAATAAAAAAATGGGAAAAAAGAAATGGTTAATCTTGTGCTGGGTGTGGTGATGCACACCTGTGATCCCAGTGACCCAGGAGGCTGAGGCAGGAGGCTCGCAAGTTCAAGGCCAGCCTGGGCAACGAAGTGAGACACTGTCTCAAAAAAAAAAAAAAAAGTGGGGAGGAGGCAGTCAGAAGAACTGGAGATGTGGCTGAGCAGCAGAGCAGCCCTGGGTTCAGACTCCAGTTAAAGAAAAAAAGAAACGATGACTCTCGTGAGTGCGTGATCGAGGTCTTCAGCCTGTATAGCACTAAATGCAGTTCAGGGAACAGATTCTGCCCAACATCTACTCTACGGAACTTCTTAGAAGAAGGGCTGAGAACTGGACAACAACAGGAAGTTCTCCTTCTGATCGCATCTCAGAGCAAAATTCTCAAAGTCTCATCATGCTGTTACTTGAGGGCACACTGAACTTCCTTCTTCTGGCAGTGTCCAAACCTGATGACAATTTGAGGCTGTTACATAAAAATTTCAAGCATTGTGTCGGTGGATGGAGACAACTTCAGTGTTGAAATTCTGCAATTTTTCAATCTTATTTTCTCATTTAAAATATCCCCCCAAATGGATATTATCAGAAGAAGGCTCAGACTGACCTCTTTTGTTTGTTTGTTTGTTATTGGTACCAGTGGATTGAACCCAGTGGTACTCAACCACTGAACCACATCCCCAGCCTGTCTTTTCTGATTTTTATTTTTTTAAGATAGGTTCTTACTAATTACTAAGGTCCTTGCAAAATTGTGGAGGCTGGCTTTGAACTCACGATCCTCCTGCCTCAGCCTCCTGAGCCTCTGGGATTGCAGGCATGTACCACCACACCTGGCTGAGATGGACCCTTCTAGTTGGGATAGAATAGACCACAACAACTGGGTGTGGTGGCATACACCTGTAATCCCAGCAGCCTCAGGAGGCTGAGGCAGGAGGATCACAAGTTTGAGGCCAGCCTCAGCAACTTAGCAAGGTCCTTTCTCAAAATTAAAAATAAAAAAGGGCTGGGCATGTGGCTTAAAGGCTACATACCCTTCAGTGCAATCCCTGATACAAAACAAAACAAAAAAAAACCTGAAACAAACAAACAAACCAAAGAATAGACTGCAACAAGTCAAAATCCCTGCTGTAAGAGGCAGGCCTTCTTGCTGGGTCATAACATGGCAGAAGAGCAGAGAGAGAGATCGAGAGGGATAATGAGCCCGCGATGAGGGCCTTAGTCCAGCTGTGAGGGCAGTCTTGGTGATGGGCACGCCTCTTCAAAGTCTCACTCCCAGTACCCTCACAATGGCATTTAAATTTCAACATGCATTTGGAAGCAACAAACATTCAAGCCATAACACCCCTTAAACCAGCAGCCATTATATATGTGGTGGTCCTAAAATTTAGAATTCATAGATAAGATAACCAAATGGTGAAAAGGATGGTCTTCCTTATCCCTGTCCCATTGGGGAATTCGTGCTTCTCTCCCTTGCCAGCCTGGAACTCTGTGGAGGACAGAGCTGCTTTCCCTGGGGAGTAGTCCCTCCCCCCGGGGTGAACCCTAGCCAAGGACGCAAGGATAAAGAATGTGGAAGTTCAGTCCCCAGCCTCTGGGAGGGAACTGTGATGCGCTGTGTGCTTCCTGGCCTTATCTTGCAGATCACGCCAGGTGGACTTGACCTGAAACTGCACCCCTGTTTGGCTCCTTCCCCTGCCTCTCTGGTTTCCCTCCCTCCCCATAGGCTTTTCCTGATGGGTAATAAGATCTTCACTACATTAAGTTTTTCCAAACCATTATCTCAGCTTGCTTCCAGGGAAGCTGTGCTAAGAGCCTTCTCTCTGAGTGGACCAATCCAGGGCGGGCAGATGACCTCAGCCTGCCCAGGTGTCAGGTTGGCCATGTTGTGCCTGGAGGTGCTAATGGCTGTTTGTGCCCATGTGGGTGCCTGCTTCTCAATTAGGCCAGCACTGTGGAAGATGTAGCCAAGGACAGAGTGTGAGGCAGTGTCCTGGGGACACTACGTAACCCCAAGAGTCAGGCAAACGTTTATCCTCCACACACACATTTTTGTTTTGCTGAAACCATTTTGGTTGTGTTCAGGTGGCCTGACTAGCACGCTTATGCACTGCATTTCTCCAGAATCTTCCTTCAGCCAGCTACAGGGGACATATGTGCCTACAGAGATGGAGACAGGTCATGCAGAATCCGCACATACCTTCCTAGTAATCCAAAGGAGAGGCGGTTCCATCTAGTGCTGCGTGCGTGGGTGTGTGTATGTGTGTGTGTGTGTGTGTGTGTGTGTGTATTTTAGTACATCTTGGATTCTCTTGTAAAATAGATAACCCATATAATGTTTTTTATCATGAACTCTGTTAATGAAATACTTTGCCCCATCAAAATGGACCAGAACATAAACTATTCCGGTAAAAAGAATTCAACACATAAGAAAGAGAGATACATGCTTATTCCTGCTTCTGAATATGCCTAACAACACCATTTTAGCCAGAACATAAACCGTAAAATTCCTATAATCCATCTGTGATTGACAGTCATGAGTGTAGCCGTCCATGAAGAACCCACAAGGGAAAAAACACAGGTGTTTTTCCTTACCTTGTTGGGAAGACACTCTTCACTCTCCAAGCAAAAGAGACGGTCGCTGGATTAACCGTAGAGGTAAGGGATCTAGTTGGTTCACCAGGCACAGAAATCCACCTGCATTTGCACACAGTTCGGAACAATGCCATCAACCAGCAACCGTCAAACGACTCTGCTGCTGATGTCACAGACAGTATCGCTGACAAGCAAGGACCATGATTTATGCATGTGGAAGGTCAGCTCCCTGCTGCAGCGAAGGTCCTGGATGAGAGCCCAGGAGGGAAGCTGGAACTCTGAGAGCAGTCACAAAAATAAGGCTCAGCCAGGGGGCTTCAGAAGGTTCCCATGCATGGAACTGAAGGGAATCTGGCCCTGGGACTAACTAAAAGCCAGGGATGAAATGCTGTGCAGTTTCATTGATTCAACTTCTCACTTCTGGGTCCCTCCTGTGTGGAGTTTCATAGGAATTTCTTTTGTGAATGAGTACCAGGCTGCTGTTTCTTGGGAACCATAAAAGGAATGGAGGCTTATACTGGAGAGAAAATAGATTTAAATATGTTTCAGGTGTGTATTGTATTCAGGTATTTCCCATATATCATCTCATTTCCCCTGAGCAATTTCCCTAGGCAGTATTATTAATTTCTTTTTTAAAAACCTAGGTGAGGCAAGGTCGCATTTGCATGTAATCCCAGTGGCTCAGGAGACTGAGGCTGGAGGATCACAAGTTCAAAGCCAACCTCGGCAACTTAGTGAGACCCCCAGCAACTTAGCAAGATCCCGTCTCTAAATTAAAAAAATAAAAAGGACTGGGGATATGTTTCAGTGGTCAAGTGTCCCTGGGTTCAATTCTCAAGTATCAATAACTGAGTAACTAAATACATAAATAAATACCTGACAGGTAAATATTGTATGTATTTGTGGTATACAACATGATATTATTATATATGTGCCCATTATTTAATGAACCAAATATTCATTATCAGCTATTATTAGCTTTACTGATGAGGAAACCAAAGCTCGCAGAGACTCAATATCTGCCCTCATCTTAGAACTAACAAGTGGGTAGAGACTAGATTCCAGTCTGCACTGGAGTGATTTCAGTCTGGTCTTTCTGTGTATAAGTGTGCACGTGTGAGTGGGAGAAGACTGGGGCATACGGACCATGTCACACTTTTGAGAATGACTCCCTATTCAGAATCATAGCTCATTCCTTGACTTACTAGTACGTTCATGAAGACTACTGTGTTCAAGTTGTGTCTGGTCAGGAAAAAAGTAACTGCTGTAAAGTATTTAGAACAGAGGGAGTTTGGTTCAGTGAAGTGTTGGGAGGGATAGGGATTCAGGTGGAACCTACCGCTGTGGCTGAGGAAGGGAATCATCAACTCACTTCCCTAAAAGCAGTTATAAAGATGGACAAGATCCCTTCTCCCCTGCAAAAAAGAAAAGACATTAAACAAGCCCCACCCATTTCATGCTCTGGAGACTAACGAGTCAGGCAGCAGATAGGTGTTGTACTGGGCACTCGCTGCCCTTTGTGCAGTCTGCAGCACTCTGCTCAGGCTGGTTCTGTCCACATCCCACCCCCACCAGCTGGGTCAGCATGGGGCTTCGACCAGAAGGGGTAACCTGCAAGGACCCACAGCTCCCCCATTGCCATGGAGTGAACTCTCCCCATTGGGAGCAGTAGACAGTGCTCACACCCAGGATGGCTGTCAGTGACAGTGACTTCCCTGAGGCAGGTGTGGGGAACAGTCGAGGTCTGATCTCTACTGACCTGAGGTCAAGGTCATGATGGTGGCCACTGTGTTCTGATGCTGTGCACACATGCGGCAGACACTGAGAATCACCAAGCTGTTCACATGATCCTGGCTGACCCCAGTGCTTTGGGTGGAAGCAGAGAAGACTTAAAAGCCCAGGGAAACCTGGGAGCAGCCTAAATTGTTCTTTATTTTTTTTCCCGCGGTACTGGGGATCGAACTCAGGGCCTTGTGCTTGTGAGGCAAGCACTCTACCAGCTGAGCTATCTCCCCAGCAGCAGCCTAAATTGTGAATGTGCTCCACCATGTGCATTCTGGTGCATCAGCAGAGGATGCAGTTCTCATGGGTTTGAGGTGCTTGAGCAATCTATCAAATCATTGGCTGACCACCAAGCTCTGCAGGTGCGAAGCGACCATAGGAATTCAGACTAAAAAATAAAACCATCTGCTCTTAAGCAAGACATTAATGACTGCACACCACAGGGTAGACAAGTTTCATGTCTATAGTCTAGGCAAACTACTGAATAAATAGCTACAAAACAACTTCCAGGAGAAAACAATCTGAATCCAGAGCAGCTATGCTGACCATTTTTTAAACAAAAAATTTACAAGATGTGAAGGGAAACAGAAATGTGACTCACATTCGGGGAAAAAACAATCAATGGAAACCTTTGAGTTACTTCAAGTGTTAGATTTGTCAAAGATTTCAAAGGAGATATAGTAACTATGTTCTAAAGAAAATAATGTTCACAAACATAAAGAAAATTACGACAACAATGAATGAACAAATAGTGGTCTCAAGAGTATCAATAAGAGATGATTAAAAATTGAAATATCTGGTGCTGAAGAGTACAGCAACTAAATAAAGACTACACTGAGGTTGTTCAACAGAAGATTCAACATGGAAGAAGGAAGAATCAGTGAACTGGAAGATAGATTGAGAGAAATATCCAATTTAAACAAAGAAGAAAGGAAAAATGCAGAAAAATAAACAGAGTTTCAGTGACCTCTCCTCTACCATGTGCACCAATATGCACTTAGGGGGATTTTCAGGAGAGGAGAGAGGGAAAAAGAGCAGAAGGATATAGTTGAATAAATAGTGGCCTCAAACTGTCCTGGGACCACACTTTTATTACTGGGGTTTTTAGGGGACATTCTAAAGCCAAGCTACAGCAGTCCGTAAATATTAGTACGTATATTTAAAGAGCATTTGCCAAGATCAACCTATCAGAAAAAGGTGGAAAGAACATTCTCAATTAAACTCTTTTTTTTTTTTTCTTTTTGGTACTGGTGATGGAACCCAGGGGCGCTTAACCACTGAGCCACATCCCCAGCCCTTTTTAATTTTTTTTATTTTGAGAGAGGATCTCACTATGTTGCTTAGGCCCTTGCTAAGTTGTTGAGGCTGGCCTCGAACTTGTGACCCTCCTGCTTTAACTTTTGGAGCTGCTGGGATGACAGGTCTGAGCTAATAAACTCTTCCTTTTCAGAGAGTGTATTTTCCTTGTTTAACTAATTGTACAAACTCATCAACTCTTTACGATTGGAAACTTCTTTTCTCTTCTTCAAAAGATCTTTTTGAAGCACTTAGTGTATGTGAAAGATAAAATAAGCACTGAAACCCTGTGGCCCTGGACCTGGGGCTAGTGAAGGCCACAGCAGGTCCTGTGAGGTCACCGCAGGGGCTCCGGGAGAGAGGAGGGTGAGGGGGCCTTTGTCTGCAGGGCCCGGGGTTCAAAGGCTCCACTGGAGCAGGAGAGTTCCACCTCCAAAGTGCTCAAGATAGATCAAGCCCTCAAAGGAGAGTGGGCTGTTACATTCGGTGTCTTGGGGAGGTAGAAAATGCTGGCTAATTAACGGTTTTGATTAACTGAGATTTTATGATCCATGCGCTGTGTGGTTCTGCAATTTTGGAAGGTTCATACATGCTCAACATGAAACTCCATCTGACATACTAAGAAAATGGACTCGATGATGACAGGGCCTCTCGGAGACTCTGGCTGAGGGCGTGTGGAGATGCCCAGGGAAGACTGAATGAGAACTCTGGTTTCTACCCGCCATTGCGGTTTGATGCAAGGCTGGCCTGGGTGGACGCTGTGTTTTATAAAACCCCCTGTGGTCAAGGGGCTTGCGGAGGGTCAGAGAGGTCAAGGGTAAAGCATGGAGTGCAGCGAGAGGCAGCTGCAGTAACAGGCATGGGCTGACTGGGACGCCGGGGATGGGGAGGGAAGGACGGTTCCGAGATGTTTAGGCGGCTGACACACACAGAGTAGAGACGGGAAGGGGGAGCTCAGGATTGGGAGGCCCACTTCTTAGGAGCACCACTCCTAGTCCCAGGTCAGACAGCGGGAGAGGCTCCTGCTCTGACCCTGCTCCAGCCACGTCACTCCCCACTGGGAGCTGGGCCTTTGTGAGGTCCACGGATGTGGCCACCAGAGATCATCATGCTCCTTTTGTCTAGAGGGTGCAAGGTACCTGGGAATCAGATTCACTGTCCAAACAGCCAAGTCTGTTCCTGGGCCTGTGTGGACTCCTTCCTGGGTCTGTGCGCCCAGGGGTCAGTGGCATTCTAAGCCCTGAGCCCTGGCAGGGGGCAGTGGTGATGGGAGATAATGGCAGATAGAGTGCCCGACCTGCATGGCCATTAACTCAGGTGACCGACCAGGTGAGGGGATGAAGAAAGACAGACACACAAATACAGAAAAGGCCAGGTCCCGGTGGTTCACTAACAACCCTGGTGGGAAGCAGTGACCACCAACAAGCTCGGCACATTCATTATACGGGTTTTAACACCAGCAGGGTTTATTGTGAGACAGTTTCTTCAAGATAAGCAGAACCAAAGTCGAGGGCATAAACAGTCCAGTTGGAGTTTTGGGCTGCTTATCGATCTCCTGCTGTTCACCCATTTGTCTGCTGTGATGACCTGCAGTCTGCCAGCATATAGATGCCTTTTTTGAGAGCAGATTGCTCACTGTCAGGCGTCTATCATCCGCCATTTGCCTGCCTCTCGCCTGTCCATCGCCTACCTTACCCCTATCCATCACCCAATGCTCGAGGTTCACCTCCTGATCGTCCAACAACAGTCAGCAAACTGATCGCCAACTGCCAGTGGAGCGCCAGCTGCCTGCTGTTGCCTGGAAGTTCACTGTTACAGTACCTGCAGGTTTGATTACACGTGGCTGCCGCCATTTTGAGACAACAGCCAGGCCCTGTAGGACCCCTGGCCAGACTGACTGAGCCCCATCTCCAGGATCCCTCAGCCCAACCGATCACTCCCTGCCTCTGGGGACCTTACATCGACTGACTGCTCCCTGCTGCCAGGATCCCCAGACCAACTGAGTGTGCCCTATCACCGGGACCCCAGACGGACTGATTGCACCCGGCCTCCAGGATCCCACAACCACACCAAACACACGGGACCTCCAGGACCCCTGCCAGACCAACTGCATCCCGTCTCCAGGACCTCCAGCTGACCACGTCCACCCCTGAGCTGCAGCTCCCCATTTGCCAACACATTTCGAAGCCAGAGCAGCCATCTTGGATAATCCTGGAAGCCACAGCTCCAATCTTCGGGTGGGGCAAGTCCCATCCTGAGACGCCTGCTGGAGGCTTGAAGCTCATTGTCAGGTACCTCTCATACATCGGGCTACTGAACACTGGGAGGTTTCATTAGTATATGACTGTTATACAGTAGATTTTCTTTATTCTCCTGTTTAAAAAAATTTAAATTTTTATTTCTTTACTTTTCTTGCTCTCTTTTCCTTTTGTTTACCTGTTCCCTCAGAATCTATTTCTCCCTTTTTTTGCATGCTAACATCTGATTTCTTTTGATTACACTCTCACACTTTCTATTTTCTAGAACTTCTGTATATTCTTTTCTTATCCCATTAACAGTCACATTCTACATCCCTCTGCATCCTCTTTGTCCTCCATTAGAAACTGCAGACCTTATTGCAAACCTGTTTGTTTTACCGAAGATAATATTTGAACTCACTTTATTATGACAATTTTGTTATTGTCCCCATAGGAGCTATTTGGTCTAGGATTGCATAGTGTCTGATTTGGGCATTGCTAATATTGATCTCCCCTTAAATAAAGGGTTTTGGAAACCTATAGGGCCACTATAAGCCTATAGGGGGAAATCTGCAATACCCCAGATCTGCACTGCTAGAGGGGAAGATACATGAACAACATGAAAAAACAAGGGAAGAAAATGATCCAAACAAATCTAGATTCTATAGTAATAGAATCCAATGACAGTATGGTAGGAGAAATGTCAGAAAAGGACTTCAGATTATACATGATTAAGATGATTTGCGAAGCAAAGAATGAGATAAGAGAGCAAATGCAGGCAATGAATGATAATACCAATAAGCTGAAAGAGCACCTGCAGGAAGCAAAAGATTATTTCAACAAAGAGATAGAGATCCTCCAAAAAAACCAAACAGAAATCCTTGAAATGAAGGAAACAATAAACCAAATAAAAAACTCAATGGAAAGCATCACCAAAAGACTAGACCACTTGGAAGACAGAATCTCAGACAATGAAGACAAAATATTGAATCTTGAAAATAAAGTTGCCCAAACACAGAAGATGGTAAGAAATCATGAACACAATGTCCAAGAACTATGGGACATCATGAAAAGAACAAACTTAAGAATTATTGGGATTGAGGAAGGCACAGAGATGCAAACCAAAGGAATAAACAACCTATTCAATGAAATATTATCAGAAAATTTCCCAAACCTGAAGAATGAAATGGAAAATCAAATACAAGAGGCTTACAGAACACCAAATGCACAAAATCACAACAGATCCACACCAAGACACATTATAATGAAAATGCATAACATTCAAAATAAAGATAGGATTTTGAAGGCCACGCGAGAAAAGCATGACATTACATATAGGGGGAGACCAATACGGATAGCAGCCGACTTCTCAACCCAGACTCTAAAACCTAGAAGGGCCTGGACCAACATATTTCAAGCTCTGAAAGAACATGGTTGCCAACCAAGAATCCTATACCCAACAAAACTAACCTTCAGATTTGAAGATGAAATAAAAACCTTCCATGATAAACAAAAGTTAAAAGAATTTACAAATAGAAAGCCTGCACTACAGAATGTTCTCAACAAAATATTCCATGAGGAGGAAATGAAAAACAACAATGTAGGTCAGCAAAGGGAGGAATTACCTTAGAGAAAAAACAATCAAAGGAGAAACCAAGCCAACTTAAATACCAAAAATAAGCCAAATGACTGGGAATACAAATTATTTCTCAATAATAACCCTGAACATTAATGGCCTAAACTCATCAATCAAAAGACATAGATTGGCAGAATGGATTAAAAAGAAAGACCCAACAATATGCAGCCTGCAAGAGACTCATCTCATAGAAAAAGACATCCACAGACTAAAGGTGAAAGGATGGGAAAAAACCTACCACACACATGGACTCAGTAAAAAAGCGGGGGTTTCCATCCTTATATCAGATAAAGTGAACTTCAAGCCAAAGTTAGTTTGAAGGGATAAAGAAGGACATTTCATACTGCTTAAGGGAACCATAAATCAGGAAGACATAACGATAGTAAATATTTATGCCCCAAACAATGGTGCATCCCTGTACATCAAACAAATCCTTCTCAATTTCAAGAATCACATACACCACAACACAATAATTCTGGGCGACTTTAATGCACCGCTGTCACCACTAGATAGATCCTCCAAACAAAATCCAACCAAAGAAACCATAGAACTCAATAACACAATCAATAACCTAGACTTAATAGACATATATAGAATATTCCATCCATCAACGAGAAGATACACTTTCTTCTCAGCACCACATGGAACCTTCTCGAAAATAGACCATATGTTATGCCACAAAGCAGCCCTTAGGAAATGCAAAAAAATAGAGATACTGCCTTGTGTTCTATCAGATCATAATGGACTGAGAGTAGAAATCAATGACAAAATAAAAAAGGGAAATTACTCCAACACTTGGAGACTAAATAATATGCTATTGAATGAAACATGGATAACAAAAAATATCAGGGAGGAGATTAAAAAATTCTTAGAGGTCAATGAGAATGACAATACAACATATCAAAATCTCTGGGACACTATGAAAGTGGTACTAAGAGGAAAATTCATTGCATGGAGCACATTCCAGAAAAGAATGAAAAGTCAACAACTAAATGACCTAACATTACAGCTCAAAGCCCTGGAAAAAGAGGAACATAATAACAGCAAAAGTAGTAGAAGACAGGAAATAATTAAAATCAGAGCTGAAATCAATGAAATTGAAACAAAAGAAACTATTCAAAAAATTGGTTCTTTGAGAAAGTAAACAAAATAGACAAACCCTTAGCCACACTAACAAAGAGAAGGAGAGAGAAGCCTAAAATTACTAAAATACATAATGCAAAAGGAAATATCATGACAGACACAACTGAGATACAGAACATAATGAGAAGCTACTTTGAAAATCTGTATTCCAACAAAATAGAAAGTACCAAAGACATTGACAAATTTCTAGAGACATATGCTCCTCCCAAACTGAACCAGGAGGACATACACGATTTAAACAGATCAATATCAAGCAATGAAATAGAAGAAGCCATTAAAAATCTACCATCCAAGAAAAGCCCAGGACCAGAGGGATTCTCAGCCGAGTTCTACAAGACCGTCAAAGAAGAACTCATTCCAATACTTCTCAAAGTATTCCAGGAAATAGAAAAGGATGGTACCCTACCAAACTCATTCTATGAAGCTAATATCACCCTCATACCCAAACCAGGAAAAGACACATCAAGGAAAGAAAATTTTAGACCAATATCCTTGATGAATATAGATGCAAAGATCCTGAACAAAATATTGGCAAACCGTATGCAAAAACATATTAAGAAAATCGTGCACCACGATCAAGTGGGGTTCATTCCTGGAATGCAAGGATGGTTTAACATCTGTAAATCAATAAACGTGATCAATAGACTTAAGGATAAGAATCATATGGTTATTTCAATTGACACAGAAAAAGCATTTGACAAAATACAACACCCCTTCATGCTCAAAACACTAGAAAAAATAGGGATAGTAGGAACATAACTGAACATTGTAAAGGCCATTTATGCTAAGCCCATGGCCAACATCATTCTTAATGGAGAAAAACTGAAACCATTCCCTTTAAAAATGGGAACAAGACGGGGATGTCATCCTTCACCACTTCTATTCAACATTGTCCTCGAAACTCTAGCCAGAGCAATTAGGCAGACTAAAGAAATTAAAGGGTACGAATAGGAAAAGAGGAATTTAAGCTGTCACTATTTGTGGATGACATGATTCTATATTTAGAGCATCCAAAAACTCCTCCAGAAAACTTCTAGACCTCATCAATGAATTCAGCAAAATAGCAGGCTGTAAAATCAACACGCATAAATCTAAAGCATTTTTATATGCAAGCGATGAAACAGCTGAAAGGGAAATGAGGAAAACAACTCCATTTGCAATAGCCTCAAAAAAAATAAAATACTTGGGAATCAATCTAACCAAAGAGGTAAAAGATCTCTACGATGAAAACTTCAAAACATTGAAGAAAGAAATTGAGGAAGACCTTAGAAGATGGAAAGATCTCCCATGTTCTTGGATAGGCAGAATTAATATTGTCAAAATGGCCATACTACCAAAAGTGCTATACAGATTCAATGCAATTCCAATTAAAATCCCAATGATGTGTCTTACAGAAATAGAGCAAGCAGTCATGAAATTCATCTGGAAGAATAAGAAAACCAGAATAGCTAAAGCAATCCTTAGCAGGAAGAATGAAACAGGGGGTATCGCAATACCAGAACTTCAACTATACTACAAAGCAATAGTAACAAAAATGGCATGGTATTGGCACCAAAATAGACAGGTAGATCAATGGTACAGAATAGAGGACACGGACACAAACCCAAATAAATATAATTTTCTCATACTAGACAAAGGTGTCAAAAATATGCAATGGAGAAAAGATAGCCTCTTCAACAAATGGTGCTGGGAAAACTGGAAATCCATATGCAACAGAATGAAACTAAACCCCTATCTCTCACCCTGCACAAAACTCAACTCACAATGGATCAAGGACCTTGGAATCAGACCAGAGACCCTGTATCTTATAGAAGAAAAAGTAGGTCCAAATCTTCACCTTGTTGCCTTAGGATCAGACTTCCTTAACAGGACTCCCATAGCACAAGAAATAAAAGCAAGAATCAACAACTGGGATCGATTCAAACTAAATAGCTTTCTCTCAGCAAAGGAAACTATCAGCAATGTGAAGAGAGAGCCTACAGAGTGGGAGAAAATCTTTGCCACTCATACTTCAGATAGAGCACTAATTTCCAGAATGTATAACAGAACTCAGAAAGCTCTACACCAAGAATACAAATAACCCAATCAACAAATGGGCTAAGAAAATGAACAGATGCTTCACAGAAGAAGATCTACAAGCAATCAAGAAACATATGAAAAAATGGTCAACATCTCTAGTAATAAGAGAAATGCAAATCAACACTATTATAAGATTTCATTTCACTCCAGTCAGAATGGTGATTATCAAGAAGACAAGCAACGAAAAGTGTTGGTGAGGATGTGGGGAAAAAGGTACACTCATACATTATTGGTGGGACTGAAAATGAGTGCAACCACTCTGGAAAGCAGTGTGGAGTTTCCTTAGAAAACTTGGAATGGAACCACCATTCCTCGGTTTATACCCCACAGACTTAAAATCAGCACACTAGTGATGCAGTCATGTCAAGGTTTACAGCAGCTCAATTCATGATAGCTAAGCTATGGAGCCAATCTAGATGCCCTTCAATAGATGAATGGATAAAGAGACTGTATACATATACACAATGGAATCAAACTCAGCTTTAAAGGAGAAGGAACTCATGGCATTTGCAGGTAAATGGATGAAGTTGGAGACTATCATGCTACGCAAACTAAGTCAATCCCAAAAAACCAAAGGTCAATTATTTTCTCTGATAAATGAATACTGATCCATAATTGGGGGTGGAGGAATGGAGGAACTTCCAGGTGGGCAGAGGGGAGTGAGGAGAGGAGAGGGTGCAGGGGATTGGGAGAGATGGTGGGATAAGATTGACATCATTACCCTAGATACCTGTACGTTCACACAAACGGTATCGCTCTACATCATGTACGACCAGAGAAATGAAAATCTGTGCTCCATTTGTGTATAAAAATAACAAAATGAAAATAAAATAAAATGGTCGAACAAAAAATAAATAAATAAAAAGTAAAAAATAAAATGCTTTGAGACAAGGCTATGGTGGGTGTCATGGCAGAAACCAAAACAGATATCAAAGTGACCACTCCAAGTACAATAAGGCCAAGAGCACGGCCGGGGCCTATTCAGCAGGGCACGCATCTGCCGAAGGTCTTGAACTTCAGCATCCGAATACCATACGGGGGCTTAGAAATATTAGTGTGAGTAAAACAAAGGAGGTTTGGACTAACACAAACACTCCCTGTCGTTCATTATACCTAGAAATGCACTGGGTCAGATTACATCTTTGAGAAGTTACACGATATTTTTCTCCAGTTCTCTTTACTTTTGCTTTTCTGAAATCCAAACATAAGGAGAGTGGACACAGGACCAGAGTTCATATCAGGGAGTCAATTTACAGCTCATGTCCCCAAGGTTAGTTAAGGGGCTGCCAAAATAATTGATGAAATCTAAGGTAGTTATTAAACGCCACAGATGCTTTTGCATGCACACTGAACACTGCCAGCAAATCCTCCAGGAGTCATAGATTCCTTACATCATTGTCTCAACAATGCTGCGAGACCAATTCAAGAAATATTCACTACTGCCAGGGACTTTATGTCACAGTGGCAAAATATTAGCACATTACATCCATTTAGGAAAGGTACCCAATTCTTATGTAGTATAAGATTGGGGCAATAAGGTATTGGTGGATGTGCCATGGGAAACACTGCTAAGTTTTTGGGGAGTCCCATTTTTGTTACTGTCTGAAAATATAATTTTAAGCCCCAGGGACCAGGGAGATTGGCTACCCTTGGTTCCCCATATACTGTCTTTTTCTCTGGGGTGACTTTTAGACAGCCAGTATATTTATGGTGGGACCAACATATAGGTAAACTCCCACTGTGTATGGTATAATTAAATCCAATTTGTACAAACAGGTGTAAAATCTGAAAAATCTCCCATCATATGAGTATCATTAGTAAATACTAGAATGATTCCAGACAGGATGAGCTGTACCTTCTGGAAAGACACAAGCATGGCCCCTACTGCATATTATCACTGGATCTGGACCATTCCATTGTCCTGTTTGTTAGTTTCTCCAGCAGACTAAGCCTGACGGAACTACTGCAGGGGCAGATGTGTCACTCATCACGATTTTAAAAATCTAAAACATGATTCAAAGAGCATGATTCAAAAATTCCATGGAGTCCTATCTCCCTTTTTTGTTTTTATAATAGTAACTTAAAAGACAAGTGAGCCCATTTGACAATGGCTGGGCCTTGGGGATTACAAGGGACACCTGTTTAGTGATCAATATGATATTGATCAAAAAAGTGTTGAAAAGGAGAACTAGTATAAACTGGAGCATGGTCAGTTTTAGTTTGTAGAGGATGGCCCGCACTGTAAAAGCAGCTAAGCAGTGAGAAATGACTTGATGAGTATCTTTTATGTGACCAAGAAAATTAGTGAAAGTCAGCTGTTAAGTGTGTGAGGACTGCCAAGGTCAATGTGATTGAACTGAAAAGGGGCACCCTAATGAAAGAAGGGTCAGGGCCCACCAACTGTGTGACTTGTCTCTTGTCTTCAATAATAAGCTGAGTGATACGATTGTGAAGTGGGGTCAATCTCAGTCCCGGAAGTCAGCCTTACGTCTTGTCTGACCTACAGGTGATGACCTATGATTTCAAATTAACTTAGTTCATTATATTGAAAGTAGTACTCCTGTAAGGCACTAACAGAGAAAAGTTATCAAGTGTACAAGGAAAACAGAAAATGAAATTAACAAGAGTAAAAACATATTTAGTTTGTAAATAGCTATGAACCAAGAAGCATAATTTTTTGTAATCTTAAACCTTTACTTAGCTATATATTATATTTTCTGTTTAAGATTAATCTTTATAACAAAAATGTATCTTTTACACTTAACTTTAAATGAACTTGAGAGGTTTTCTTAATATGCAGTAAGGTGTTTTACTTTTGACACTAATCTTTGTCTCTTTTTCAAATATTATTTTATAAAGTTTTTATGTATCGTTTTTAAGTCTATACGAATCAGTTAACATGATTTAACATCACATCTGAAACATGAACCAAACAAATTAAAAGAACTTTCAGCTCCCTTTGTTGTAAAGTGGCAAAATGTCTTCCCATCCCATATTGTCAACCTGTAAATGAAGCAGGCTCTCTGCTTGTTGCCTTTTAAAAATGTTTTTAAGTTCCCATCCCAGTGTACAGAGTAACAAAAAATTTTATAACCGATGACAGATTATTTTTATGTAATTACAAAGTATTAAATGGCATAAATAAATTTCCCATTAAATTTATTGTTTTTATATAAGTCTGTAAGAGATCACTGTTACAGAGAACTTCAGTCTGAAGAACACCAGCTTGTTAAAATGTCCACTTAAATCTTATACTTTAAAGACTTGTATATGAATACTTTTAGAATACAAAGAAGCCTATGGCAACACCACAATTACACTAATGTTCTTGTATTAACCAAGTTTAACTTGTAAAGAAAGATGTTGACTCAATAATGTAGTATAATACTCTAAAATTAGTCGTTTAATCAGAATTGTACAAACCTTAATTCCTTTAAGACTAGTTTCTCTAAATAATAAAACTTAACAGACACAAGACATTATCTTGTAGGATGAGAGCGGATTAATGTTTTAAGAAATTTTTATTACTTTAACACAGAGAGGGTTAAACTGTTTTATGCTAGCACATTAAGTTTTCACTTGTGCTGGGGGAGGAGTCAGTTTTCCTTCCCTCTCTCAGTCCTTTTTCAGGAAGACTAATTAGTCTCTTGAAATGGAACAGATGTCTGTGAAAAGAGTTGCTTTTTCTTTTCTGTTTCTGTAAGCATGCTCCTTGCCAGAAACTCCACACAAGGCTGTTAGCCTTGTACATTAGGAACTTTCTTTTTAAAAGAGGAAAAAGCCTTAAAGAACTTTAGCTGATGGTGTTAATTATACATAACTGGTTTAGTTGCACACAAATTTTTGAAATCTATCCTCCACAAATCTTTTGTACTTTATGTAGACATCTTACAACCTTTTACTTTAACAGACAAAAGACTTGTTTATCCAAAAACATTTCCCTTCACTTTTTATATTAAATGTATTTCCACACCTGGAGTCTTCTTATATCTTTTCTAGTTACTGACCTCTTTCCAAATTTATATTTTGAAACAATCCCTATGAAATTTTTGAATTAAGACAAATTAGTTAGGTGAATTACTTTTGTTTTCATAGTACTTTAATTGAAACCCAACTGAAATTTCTCACACTCTGTGTATAAATCACACCCAGCAGAGTCTTAACTCTTTTTTTTTTTTTTATTGTAAACAAATGGGATACATGTTGTTTCTCTGTTTGTACATAGCGAGTCTTAACTCTTAAAGACACAGAAACAAAGCAATCTTAAACTTTTTTCCTATTTACCAACTTATGAAAACACATATAATGCTTAAATATATTTCAGTTAAGGGTGATGATTTTATATTCAGTAGTTGATATTTTAGCACTCAAACCTTGTAAATTAATCAGATGTTTCCTTTAACAAACACATTTATGATTAATCCCATTTATGTTAAATCTAACTTACTCATTTTTAACTGTAAAAGTCAAGATATCAAACACATGTAGTGAACAGTATTTTTTTTTTTTTTTTCAGTGCTGGGGGTTGAACCCAGGGCCTTGTGCTCACAACTACCAACTGAGCTATAACCCCAGCCCAACAGTATTAACCATTTATTTCCTGTTGAAAAAAAAATCCTAGAAGCAATGGATATTACATATTAGACATTTTATAGAACCCAACACTTCATTAAGTGTCTGACCACCTAGAAAAACATGAGTAGTAATTTCAAAGACATCTTTATTTTTATCTGTTTCCCCAATTCAAACTGAACTTCTTTTATACCTAAGTCATAAACTAAAAAATATTTGGATCCATTTCTTATTTTAATTTAGGAGTGCTCATTTGTCTATGTTAATTTTGATACCACGTACATAATATATAGACACCAACACATATGTAGACACAATAATATGTTTCACAGTTGTGTACACATACACAAAACAAAGATTTTTTAAGTTTTTGTAAGTGTAGCTGCACAGGGAAGAGGAAATATTACAGATGTTTACTAAAGCCTCTATTAGATTTAGCCCATTAGAAATGAAATTAGAGCCTATCAGACTTTTACATTTATGATTTAACTATAGGCAGGCCTGTTCAGCTGGAAAAGCCAGGCGTAAAATCTAACCACCATGATAGACTCTGAAGCCAAACGCTCAGATAGCTGACTTCTGTACACTTCGATGAGCGACTGGAGACCCTCTCGTATTAAGGACAACAAAGTGAAGGTGACCCTGGGGACCTCGTCTGGTCCCTTGGCTGCATACCTATCACGCAGCGGCTCACCAAGTCTCTCCCATATCCCTACATTACAGCTCCCTCTTTAAGGAACCGGCAGCAAATCTCGGTAACTAAGTTTGAAAACAGTGACAGCTGTGCCTCCCTTGATTTAAGCATAGGCTTAAGTGTGAGCGCAGCAGCAGAGAGTCCCTTTGGGTCCTCATTGTCCCACGTTCTACACTGAACAATACATAAACTCGCTCCCCCCCTTCCTTTATCCAATGCATGTCTTTTTAAGGAGTGTCCCCCTCACCTGACTAATGAAAAGTTTGCGTGAGTGGCCAGTGTCCCAGTTAGGGCACCAACAACTGTGACCTGCCTGACCATTAACTCAGGTGACCGACCGAATGAGGGGATGAAGAAAGAGAGGCAGACACACAAATAGAGAAAAGGCCAGGTCCCGGTGGTTCACTAACAACCCTGGTGGGAAGCAGTGACCACCAACACGCTCGGCACATTCATTATACGGGTTTTAACATCAGCAGGGTTTATTGTGAGACAGTTTCTTCAAGATAAACAGAACCAAAGTCGAGGGCATAAACAGCCCAGTTGGAGCTCTCAGCTCACATCTGTAATTCTGTACCCCAGGCAGCTGGCGTGTGACCCTCAGGTCACGAACTGACAATTCTGTGGCTGGCACGGAACCTCCTTTTGAACTGGGCATCACTGCCACAGCCCCTGGGCATCTCACATTGATGCCCCTGCACTGAGTTGCCAGGAGGGCCTTTGCTTCTGTTGCCAGATGGCTTAGGGACCATAATTCATTCACTGCTCCAATAGTGTTACTTGAATTTCCGGGCTGTGCTGTCCCTAGGCATGCAAGCAAGTCCCCTTGCAGTGTGGAGTAGAGTCAGGGAGAGTAGGAGCAGGGTAGGCAGGAGCCAGGGCCACCTCTCCTGGGACTACTGAGTTCTGTGTGGAACTCAGTGAGTTTGATAATTCTAGAACTCCTGGTCTCCCAGGTCATCCTTATAAAAGCATATTTATGAGGAAGGGAGACAGACATTATCCTTAACTCATTGGGGTGGTTTGAAACTTTGAGATATTTGTGATGGACATTTAGGTGTCTGGTTCTCATTTGTACTCTTGCCCTGAAATGATTAGATGAGTACCTGCTTTCTATCAATATATTCCTTAGTTTCTTAGTACAACTCTTTTCTAAATCTTCTCTTTGCGGATGGCATACGTCTTAGAAAAGTACCCAAATTACTTCCTTCGTTAATTGGTTTGTCAGTTTTAAAGAATTGTATTAATTTGTCATTTCTCTTATACACCAGGTGAATCCTTTGTTAGATGCATGTGTGTAAAAACATCTCATCCTATTCTGTGACTTTCCTTCAGAGTCTCTTGACAATGTCTCTTGATGCATGAAAGTTCTTATTTTCAAGGTTTTCAAGGTTTCTAATCCACCAAAATTCCCTTTTATTCCAAGCTTTTTTCCCCCCCAGGGGGGCTATGAGATTGTATTAATAGCACTCAAAAAAAAAAAAAAGAAAAAAGAAAAGAAAATTAAAACAAAATACTTATATACCTTAACTAGTATTTTAGTTTCTTAGGACTTCTATAACAACCACAAATTGGGTGGCTTAAAACAAAACAAAAAAAGATTTTCTCTTTCAGTCCTGGAGTTGGAGTATTCAATACCAATGCAGCCACAGAACCTTGCTCCGTTTGAAGGCTGTAGGGGAGGGTCTTTTCGTGATTCTTCCTGCTTCTCATAGTTTCTTGGGTTTAGCTGCGTGACACTTCAGTCTCTGCCTCAGTCTTCACATCTTTGTTTCGTCTTCAAAGGAAATCACCCAGTGTAAGATCGTGAAGTTTTATAGCTTTATATTTTACCTTTACATACATTAGGCCATAGGGCACCTGCAACTGGTTTTTTATGTACCCTACTGGGGGATCAAGATTAAATTTGTTTTTCATATGGATATTCAGTGAACCAGCTCCATCTACCAAAAGTTTAACCTTTCCCCTACTGATCTGAAGTATCACCTTTGTTATTAACCAAGTGACCATATATATGTGGGTCTCTTTACACTGATCTCTTTCTCTGAAATCCCCACTTCCCAAATTACTACTTTTTATATGTTTATTTAATTTTTTGGTACCAGGGATTGAACCCAGAGGCACTTTACCACTGAGCCACATCCCCAGCCCTTAAATTTTTTTTTTTTTTTTAATTTTGAGACAAGGTCTTACTAAGTTGCTTAGAGCCTCGCTAAGTGGCTGAGGCTGACTTTGAACTTTTGATCCTCCTGCCTCGGCCTCCTGAGTCTCTGGGATCACAGGCGTGCACCACCACATCCAGCAATACCTTTATATTTAAATTCTGTAACTCTTGGTATCCAGTAGCCTTTCTTCAGCACTGCCTGTCCTATTTTTGCTCCTCTGCATTTCTGCATATGCTTCAAAATTGACCTGTCGATTTCTATGCATAGCTCTGCAGCGATTCTGCTTGGGGTTGCACTGGATCTACAGATCCATTCAGCAAGAATTGATATGGCTTTAACAGTTTTGAGTTTTCTAATCATGAGCATGGTATATGTTTCCTTTTACTTTATGCTTTAAATTCTTTTCTCACATTTTGTAGTTTTCAGTGTAGAGGTCTTGCATAGCTTTCATTGGTAGTCTTAAGTATTTTACTTTTTTTGGGGGGGTGGGTGGGTACCTGAGATTGAACTCAGGGGCACTCAACCACTAAGCCATATCCCCAGCCCGATTTTGTATTTTATTTAGAGACAGGGTCTCACTGAGTTACTTAGGGCCTCGGTTTTGCTGAGGCTGGCTTTGAACTTGTGACGCTCCTGCCTCAGTCTCCAGAGCTGCTGGGATTACAGGTCCTGTGCCACCACACCCAATTTGGGTCATTTTCTTATGTTTTACCACCTGCTATGGCAAAAGGGATGGAGTAGACCTGTTGAACTTGGAGATTCCCTTTCCAGTGCCCATAATGGACAGTGTCACTTCCACCAGAGTCATATAAGGTCCCAAGGGGAAAGATGAGTACTGTTATCCAGAGAAGAGGATAAGGAATGCTGCCCCCAAACTAAAACCAAAACAAGTATAAACGGTGTTCACTGCAAAAGGCAGGTGAGGAAGGAGAAGAGGAACCACTGGATTGGGGTCCGTGGTGTTGCTGGAGAGACCACGGCTGTGGAGCAGCAGAGAAAGAAGCTAACAATTAGAGGAAAGAATGTGGCTTGTGTGAGAAGCAGCGGCTACAGCCTATCATGGCTTGGGGTTCCCCCCAAACTGATCCTGACACAAGGACTTAAAAGCACGTGGTATATGTGGAGGAGCAAGTCGGGTAGTGAGTTAGGGAAAGGAGGGAAGCCAAGAGAAGGGCAATGAGCAGCTGTGGACAGCAGGAGCTGGATCCTGCAGGGCCCTGAAACACAGTCCAGGATGTGGGCCTCCTGGCAGGCTCGGCGAGGGGTGAGGAAGCCAGGGCATTGCCAACCCATTCTTATCCTGATGGATGGAGGCTGGGAGGAAACGTAAGCACCTGCACTCTGGGCCTGCTGCCCTTGTGCTCTGAGCAAGCTCCCTAGGGACAGGGAAAGTGCACAGATCAGAACGTTTTGCTAAGTGGGCGAGGGCCCACCGCAGGGAACCAGGGAAGGTGGGGCCGAGTTGGGGGAGGAGGGCGCTTTTACAGTGTGCTCCATAGCACTGGGAGAATGGGATGGGATGTTCTTTCTCTACAGGAAGAGTAAAGGCTGACGTGGGTCATTTATGAAGGAGTATAGGCACGGCTGTGGGAAATCTGATAGTCACTGTCCTCTCTGTCCCTCAAATGCACCAAAATGGGTTTCTTAAAAGTAGGTTCCTGGGGTTTCAAGATGGCGGCCTAGAGGGTGGCTGCATTTCATGTTGCTCCAGGACTCAGGATTCAAAAGAGGAGATATTGAGACGCCTGGGACCAACTCAAAGCAGCCGGGTGACTCTCACCCCTTGGGAAGGCGTCCCGGATGGGACGGTGGTCCCAGAACGCAGGAAACTTTATGAAGTAGAACTGCCAGTGAGACGCCCCTCCCCCCGCTGGAGCAGTGAACTTGGACAACTGGGAGCATCGTAAAGGAGGCCGCTTGGCACAGCGCTGGGACTCGGAGCAACCACTGGGGCTCCGGCGGCTGCCCAGGGGAAGAGTGGCAAGGAGAGCTGTGTGGACTCAGGACACCGGGGCCTGCCCTGAGGAGGAGGAGGAGGAGCGTGGCCACTTGGATTTGGAGTGACTGCACCAGAGCTACAGGCGGTTGCCAGAGGAGAAGCTGCGCGGCGAGCTGTTTGGACTCAGAACGACGCTTCTGAACACCGGGGCCTGCCCTGAGGACGAGGAGGAGGAAGAGGAGCGCGGCCGCTTGGATTCGGGGTGACTACGCCAGAGCTACAGGCGGTTGCCAGAGCAGGGGCTGCGTGGTGAGCTGTTTGGACTCAGACCACTTCTGAACCCCGGGGCCTGCCCGGAGGAGGAGGAGGAGAAGGAGCGCGGCGGGTCCTTTGGACTCGCAGTGACTGCATTAGCGCTCCAGGCGGCTGCTCAGAGGAGAAGGCGAGTGGTGAGTTGTTTGGACTTGGGGTGACAGCTCCTGAACACAGGGGGGCTGCCTGGAGGAGAAGCGTGGTGGGACGCTTGGTCTTGAGTGGCCGCACCAGAGCTCCGGGCGGTTGCCCAGAGGACCCGTGCTGCGGGTCACGTGGACTCAGAGCCACTCAGAGCGACCGCTCCTGAACACCCGGGGGGTTATCTGGAGAAGGAGGAGGAACGGGGAGGGTCACTTCGACTCGGAGTGATTGATTGCCCAGGGCTACGGGTGGTTGGTGGAGGTGGAGGCACGCAGTGAGTTTCTTGGACTCCTAGTGACCGCACCGGAATACTGGGCGGCTGTCTGGAGGAAGAGGCGTGTGGCGGGTCTCTGGGATTCAGAGCGATTGTACAGGGCCCCAGGTGGCTGCTCAGAGGAGGGGCCGCATAGCCAGGCGATTAGGTGCAGAGCAGGGTCCCAGGATCTAGGAGGCTTCTTGGTGGAAGAGCCGCACAGAGACAGGCTTAGGGCGGAGCGAAGGTTCCAGGCCTGCGGGCAGATTCTCTGAGGAAGGGCAGCCTAAGGAGAGTCATCTGCAAAGGGCGAGGCTCCCAGGCCCAGGAGGTAGGGCCGGGCCCCTGGGAACTTTGCAGAGGAAGGCAGCCCAGCCCAGGCGGTAGCTGTAAATTGAGGGGAACCTCTAGGAGGGAACTGACCAGCGAGACCTCCCCACCGGGTGAGTCTTCCCTGCTGGGTGAGGTTTCCCCACAAGGACGGTAAAACCAGAGACTCAGGCCCAAACAGGCCTTGCCTCAGCCCACAGCCTAGGTCCCCTTTGGATGACCATTGGTCAACAAGTGGAGGCACCTCTGCCCACTAGCAGGGATTATACCCCACCTGAAGGCCACCACTCCTAGAGAGGCAGCTTCCTTGTGGAGCACCGCATTATCAACTTCCTCCAAGACTTCAGCCTACTGAAGGCTAAGGGGGGATATATATAGAAATCTTCAGGGACATTGTAAGTCAATAGAGGAAATCTGCAATATCTCAGCGGTCCTCTGATACCTGAACAATATGAGAAAACAAGGAAAGAAAATGCTGCAAACAAATCTAGATGTTACATCAATAAAACCCAGTGACAGCATGGCAGAAGAAATGACAGAAAAGGAGTTCAGAATGTACATAATTAAAATGATCAGAGAAGCAAACGATGAGATGAAAGAGCAAATGCACGCACTGAATGATGAGATGAAAGAGCAAATGCAAGCATTGATTGATCGCACCAATCGACAGTTAAAAGAGCAAATACAGGAAGCAAAAGATCATTTCAATAAAGAGTTAGAGATATTGAAAAAAAAACAAACAGAAATCCTTGACATGAAGGAAACAATAAACCAAATTAAGAACTCCATAGAAAGCATATCCAATAGGATAGAACACCTGGAAGACAGAACCTCAGACATTGAAGACAAAATATTTAACCTTGAAAACAAAGTTCAACAAACAGAGAAGATGGTAAGAAATCATGAACAGAATCTACAAGAACTATGGGATATCATGAAAAGGCCAAATTTAAGAATTATCGGGATTGAGGAAGGGCTAGAGAAACAAGCCAAAGGAATGAACAATTTATTTAATGAAATAATATCAGAAAATTTCCCAAATCTGAAGAATGAAATGGAAAATCAAGTTCAAGAGGCTTATAGGACTCCAAATACACAAAATTACAACAGACCCACACCAAGGCACATTATAATGAAAATACCTAACATACAAAATAAAGACAGAATTTTAAAGGCTGTGAGAGAAAAGAACCAAATTACATTCAGGGGGAAACCAATACGGATATCAGCAGATTTTTCAATCCAGACCCTAAAAGCTAGAAGGGCCTGGAACAACATTTTTCAAGCCCTGAAAGAAAATGGATGCCAACCAAGAATCTTATACCCAGCAAAACTTACCTTCAAATTTGACGATGAAATAAAATCCTTCCATGATAAACAAAAGCTAAAAGAATTTACAAAAAGAAAGCCAGCATTACAGAACATTCTCAGCAAAATATTCCATGAGGAAGAGATGAAAAACAAAGAAGCAAATCAGCAAAGGGAGGAATTATCCTAAAGGAATTGTCAAATAAAGGAGGAAACAAGTTGTGTCAAACAAATAAATAAATAAAATTTAAAAAATGAACCAAATGACCGGGAAACCAAATCATATCTCTATAATAACCCTGAATGTTAATGGCCTGAATTCATCAATCAAAAGACATAGACTGGCGGATTGGATTAAAAAGAAAGAACCAACAATATGTTGCTTGCAAGAGACTCACCTCATAGAAAAAGATACCCATAGACTAAAGGTGAAAGGATGGGGAAAAACATACCATGCACATGGACTCAGCAAAAGAGCTGAAGTATCCATCCTCATTTCCGATAATGTGGACTTCAAGCCAAAGTTAGTCAGAAGGGATAAAGAAGGTCATTTCATACTGCTTAAGGGAAGCATAAATCAGCAAGATATAACAATCATAAACATCTATGCCCCAAACAGTGGCTCATCCATGTATGTCAAACAAATCCTTCTCAATTTCAGAAACCAAATAGATCATAACACAATAATACTAGGTGATTTTAACACGCCTCTCTCACCACTGGACAGATCTTCCAGACAAAAATTGAACAAAGAAACCATAGATCTCAATAACACAATCAATAATTTAGACTTAACGGACATTTATAGAATATACCATCCAACCAAGAGCGAATACACTTTCTTCTCAGCAGCACATGGATCCTTCTCTAAATAGACCATATATTATGCCACAAAGCTAATGTTAGCAAATACAAGAAGATAGAGACACTAGCATGTATTCTATCAGATCATAATGGATTGAAGTTAGAAATAAATGAAAGAGTAAAACACAGAAACTATTCCAACATCTGGAGATTAAACAATATGCTATTATATGATGAATGGATAACAGAAGATATTAGGAAGGAAATTAAAAAATTCTTAGAGGTAAATGAGAACAAGGAAACATCATATCAAAATCTCTGGGACACTATGAAAGCAGTACTTAGAGGGAAATTTATTTCATGGAGCGCATTTAATAAAAGAAGTAAAACTCAACAAATAAACGACCTAACACTACAGCTCAAAGCCCTAGAAAAAGAAGAACAGAACAGCACCAAAAGTAGTAGAAGACAGGAAATAGTTAAACTCAGAGCTGAAATCAATGAAATTGAAACAAAAGAAACAATACAAAAAATTGACAAAATAAATAGTTGGTTCTTCGAAAAAATAAACAAAATTGATAAACCTTTAGCCACACTAACAAAGAGAAGACGAGAGAAAACCCAAATCACTAAAATTCGGAATGAACAAGGAAATATCACAACAGATAGGATTGAAATACAAAACATAATTAGAAGCTATTTTGAAAATCTATACTCCAACAAAATAGAAAATTTTGAAGGCATCAACAGGTTTCTAGAGACATATGAATTGCCTAAACTGAACGAGGAGGACATAAACAATTTAAATAGACCAATTTCAAGTACTGAAATAGAAGAAGTCATCAAAAGCCTACCAACAAAGAAAAGTCCGGGACCAGATGGGTTCTCAGCCGAGTTCTACAAAACCTTTAAAGAAGAGCTCATTCCAATACTTCTCAAAGTATTCCATAAAATAGAAGAGGAGGGAACCCTCCCAAACTCATTCTATGAAGCCAATATCACCCTGATACCTAAACCAGACAGAGACTCATCAAGGAAAGAAAATTTCAGACCAATATCCTTAATGAACATCGATGCAAAAATTCTCAACAAAATTTTAGCAAATCGCATACAAAAACATATTGAAAAGATAGTGCACCATGATCAAGTGGGTTTCATCCCAGGGATGCAAGGTTGGTTCAACATCAGGAAATCAATAAACGTAATTCACCACATTAATAGACTTAAAGTCAAGAATCACATGATTATTTCAATAGATGCAGAAAAAGCATTTGATAAAATACAGCACCCCTTCATGCTCAAAACACTAGAAAAAATAGGGATAGTGGGAACATTCCTTAATATTGTAAAGGCCATTTATGCTAAGCCCATGGCTAATATCATTCTAAATAGTGAAAAACTGAAAGCATTCCCCCTAAAAACTGGAACAAGGCAGGGATGCCCTCTTTCACCACTTCTATTCAACATCATTCTTGAGACTCTGGCCAGAGCAATTAGACAAACCAAAGAAATTAAAGGGATACGAATTGGAAAAGAAGAACTCAAACTATCCCTGTTCGCTGATGACATGATTATATATTTAGAGGAACCTGGAAATTCCACCAGAAAACTCTTAGAACTCATAAGTGAATTCAGTAAAGTAGCAGGTTACAAGATCAATGCCCATAAATCCAACGCATTTTTATACACAAGTGATGAATCTTCAGAAAGAGAAATTAGGAAAACTACCCCATTCACAATAGCCTCGAAAAAAATAAAATACTTGGGAATCAATCTCACAAAAGAGGTGAAAGACCTCTACAATGAGAACTATACAACACTAAAGAAAGAAATTAAAGAACACCTTAGAAGATGGAAAGATCTTCCATGTTCTTGGATAGGAAGAATTAATATTGTCAAAATGGCCATACTACCTAAAGTGCTATACAAATTCAATGCAATTCCAATTAAAATCCCAATGACGTACCTTACAGAAATAGAGCAAGCAATTATGAAATTCATCTGGAAGAATAAGAAACCCAGAATAGCTAAAGCAATCCTTAGCAGGAAGAGTGAAACAGGGGGTATTGCAATACCAGATCTTCAACTCTACTACAAAGCAATAGTAACAAAAACGGCATGGTATTGGTACCAAAATAGACAGGTAGATCAATGGAACAGAATAGAGGACACGGACACAAACCCAAATAAATACAATTTTCTCATACTAGACAAAGGTGCCAAAAATATGCAATGGAGAAAAGATAGCCTCTTCAACAAATGGTGCTGGGAGAATTGGAAATCCATATGCAACAGAATGAAACTAAACCCATATCTCTCACCATGCACAAAACTAAACTCAAAATGGATTAAGGACCTCGGAATCAGACCAGAGACCCTGCAGATTATAGAAGAAAAAGTAGGTCCAAATCTTCACCTTGTTGGTCTAGGATCAGACTTCCTTAACAGGACTCCCATAGCACAAGAAATAAAAGCTATAATCAACCAGTGGGATAGATTCAAACTAAAAAGCTTTCTCTCAGCAAAGGAAACTATCAGCAATGCGAAGAAAGAGCCTACAGAATGGGAGAATATCTTTGCCAATCATACTTCAGATAGAGCACTAATCTCCAGAATCTATAAAAAACTCAAAACACTTTACTCCAAGAATTCAAATAATCCAGTCGACAAATGGGCTAAGGAAATGAATAGGCACTTCACAGAAGAAGATCTACAAGCAATCAACAAACATATGGAAAAATGTTCAACATCTCTAGTAATAAGAGAAATGCAAATCAAAACCACCCTAAGATTCCATCTCACCCCAATTAGAATGGCGATTATCAAGAATACGAGCAACAACAGGTGTTGGCGAGGATGTGGGGAGAAAGGTACACTCATACATTGCTGGTAGGGCTGCAAATTAGTGCAGCCACTCTGGAAAGCAGTGTGGAGATTCCTTAGAAAACTTGGAATGGACCCGCCATTTGACCCAGCTATCCCACTCCTTGGCCTATACCCAAAGGACTTAAAATCAGCATCCTACAGAGACACAGCCACATCAATGTTCATAGCTGCTCAATTCACAATAGCCAGACTGTGGAACCAACCTAGATGCCCTTCAATTGATGAGTGGATAAAGAAACTGTGGTATATATATACAATGGAATATTACTCAGCCATAAGGAATGATAAAATTATGGCATTTGCAGGCAAATGGATGAAATTGGAGAATATCATGCTAAGTGAGATAAGCCAATCTCAAAAAGCCAAAGGACGAATGATATCGCTAATAAGTGGAGGATGACACATAATGGGGGGGAGGGAAGGGTTAGTGTTAGGGTTAGAGTTAGGGTTAGGGAGGGGGGCAAGTATGGAGGAAGGAAGTACTGTATAGAGGGTAAAGAGGGGTGGGAAGGGTGGGGGGAAGGGAAAAAATAACAGAATGAATCAAACAACATTACCCTATGTAAATTTATGATTACACAAATGGTATGCCTTTACGCCATGTACAGAGAAACAACATGTATCCCATTTGTTTACAATAAAAAAAATAAATAAATAAAGTAGGTTCGACAAGGCGAGATCCGGAATAGGGAAGGCTTATGGCCCAGCGCTGGAAAGGGAAGGACTGGAGCGAAGTCCAGGACTCCTTGAAGCCTGTACGGACTGTCTCCACCAGCGGACGCTGAAGTCACCCCCGTCCCCGGCGGTGCGACAGACAGGAGGTCTCAAAAGATGAAAGGAGCGCTCTACCCTCCACTAAACCAACAGCACCGCCAGGTTCAGGGTTCGCTAGTCCTTACGCAGAGAGGAAAGGAAGCGCACCTTCCCTTGGGCACAGGAGAGGGCCTTAGAACTTTTTTTAACCCATAGAAGTCCTTTTGAAATACTAGGTGGCGGAGCACTGGAACTCCCTGCGCGGGCACCGCCCCGCTGTGGCCCTGGGCTCTGGAGGATCTGCCCATCCCCCGGCTCTCCCGGCGCGGGCGGCCCCAGCGCACACCCGCCAGCCCCGGCCCGCTGCCCCGGCCCGCTGCCCCGGCCCGCTGCCCGGGCGAGGCGCTCGCAGGCGGGGTCCCGCAGGCGCCGTGCGGGCCGCGCGGAATCACGGGGCGGAGGCGGGGCCGCGCGGCGGTGGGCGCGGCGTCCGGGCGGCGCTCGCCACTCGGGCGGACGCGCTGCGCCCAGGGAGGCGCCGCCGGGATCCGAGAGGCGCGGCCAGCGTGCTGGACGCGGCGTGGGGGGCCGGACACGGTCCACGCGGAGCCGCCGCCTCGGCCGGCTCGTCCTTCGGCGGCTGCCCGGGGCCCGGGCGCGCGGCCTCGCCATGTACACCTTCGTGGTGCGCGACGAGAACAGCAGCGTCTACGCCGAGGTCTCCCGGCTGCTCCTCGCCTCCGGCCACTGGAAGAGGCTGAAGCGAGACAACCCCAGGTTTAACCTGATGCTGGGGGAGAGGAACCGGCTGCCCTTCGGGAGACTGGGTGAGCTTCTCCATCCCCGCCTCCCGCCCCGAGGCCGGGCCCTCCTCCCACGGCCGGAGAGCGAGCGCTTTTGTTTTTAAGGTCATAAATCCTCCTTCCGCGTGGTTTCTCGGGCTGATCTCAGGCGGATCCACAGACACCCAGACTCGCTTTTAATGCCTTCTGATCTCCTAAGTCGGATCCGGAGGGACTCGCGGCGCGGCTCCAGCTGCCTCCTGACAATGACCTGTCCCTGCAGCCCGGGGACCGTCAGCCGCTGTCCCCGGCCCCCCGGGCCCGATGTGCCCAATCCGGCAGGTTGGCGGAGCTGAGCGCCGGGCGTACGAGGCTCCGCAGAGCCGGGGAGTCGCCTCGGTGCGTCCCCCACCGAGGATTCCGCCCTGCCTGGTGTGGGCGTGGAGGGGGCCGCTGTAGTTGTTGAAAGCCCAGGGGGTTCTGCTAGCGCAAGGCTCAGATGAACAGGCAGGGAGGGCATTTGGGAGAGACTCCTCTCCAGCTGAGGGGCCTCAGAGGAGACCCTCCCCCAGGAAAGCTGGAGGGGCATCTGAACTTAGACCTTTCCTTAGCTTCACCAAAGAACGTATTTCACTGTCGTGCATTGAATAAGGTTTTACAGGAGGCTGGGTTCCCCTCATCTCTGCCCAGAGGGAGTTGCCTCTCACACGGTGGAAGCCTGCTTGGCACCACCCTGTACACCTACTCTCCTTAGGAAGGAACAGGAGAGAGGGGAGGATTAGTCGCTCCTTTCCAAATGACGTAATCCAGAAGTTCTCCGGAAGGTGCAACTCACATCCCGGGGACCTGAGCATCCTCTCGTGACCTGCTTACTGCACAGTCATCTGGGAAGGGCAGCCCCTCTCTGGGTAGCTGTGTTCCTGCCCAAAACTCACCAGGGATGGGAGCCAGTTGTACTCCAAGGACAGAAGGGGAGAATTGATAAGGAGAAAAAGTCTCAGTCTTGCAGGGCCAACCAAAGGGAGCAGTGTTGTATCTTGGGGGAGGAGAGTTTCAGAAATAGGTTGTGTGGGACTTGGATTGTGACTCAGTGTTAGAGAGCACTTGCTCAGCATGTGTGAGGCACCGGGTTCGATTCTCAGCACCACATGTAAATATTCATCAACAACTAATAAAAATATTTAAAAAAAAGAAATAGGAGGGGCTGGGGATATAGCATAGTTGGTAGAGTGCTTGTCTTGCAAGCACAAGGCCCTGGGTTCAATTCCCAGCACAGGAAAAAAAAAAAAAAAAGAAAGAAAAATAGGTTGAGGGAAACAGGCCATCTGGAATTGACTGGCCATTAATGAGCTTATTAGAGCATTTGGGTGGGGCCGGAGTTTGAGAACCAAACTTGTCCAGGCAACACCTTACTGAGTTTTTTCTTTGGAATAGTGCTGGGGACAACTCTTCATTGCTCTGCATGTTTATGAGGTAAGGGCTGACAGGAGCACCCTAGAAATGCCTTGGATTCCAGAGAATGTGCTTGGAGAGTCCTTTCTGTTAAAGGGCCTCCTCAGGAAGCCCTCCTCAAGACAGGGCAGGGACATGTGCTTGTTAAATTACTTCCCTGAAAGAAGGAAAGGAGAAAGTGCTTATAGTAGAGAAGTTATTTCCTCTGACTTTGTCCACAGTCCTTCCTGCCTTACTTCTTTTCGTCTTTGGGCTTGGCAGTGCCTGACTGTGAAAGCTTAGGTGGAGTCTTAATGTTGAAAACAGTCAAAGGCTTCACTGCCCAGGTAGAGGTGGGGTATGTGGCCTAGCAGTGAAGCTCAAGCCCAGCTGGGGGATGAGAAGCAGAAACGTGCAGGGTTCGAATCCTAAACAAGCACTACAGACTCAGCAGATGATCAGCAAACATTTGTTTTTTTATGGGAAAACCATAAAAATAGCATCTCCAAACCAAAGTCGTTATGTGTTGCTATTGGAGTTATTTACCTTTTACTGAAAGTGGAAACCAAGGAGCTTAGGGGATCAGGTAAGGGCGCAGGGCCCTGGGCATGTGGAGGAGGCTGTGCAGGGAGAATTAGAGTCTCTGCCCCAGGGAAACTGAAATCCAAGTAATGCCTGACACTTTTGATCTGAGTGAATGCCATTCTCTGATGAGTCATGGCCTCTGATATCAACTCATGATTCCTTTGTTTGGTCTTACTTTATGTTATTGGAAATGCAATGCATTTTGTTAATAAATAAAAATTAAATATGCACGTATATATTTATTTTTGCAGTATTGGAATTTGAACCCAGGGGTACTCTACCACTGAGCTACAACCCTAGCCCTTTTTATTTTTTATTTTTAAAACAGGGTCTTGCTAAATTGCCCAGCTTGGCCTTGAACTTATGATCCTCCTGACTCAGTCTCCAGCGTCTTTGGGATTACAGCCATGTGCCACCCTGCCTGGATTGTTAGAATTTTAATCAAAATAAAACAAAACGTTTCAGTGTCTTTTTTCCCCCACTCCTTTTTTTTTTTATTGGTGCATTATAGTTGTGCATAAGGGTGGGATTTGTTGTTACATATTCATATATGCACACAATATAACAATATAACTTACCAACGTCATTGGTTCCCAATAACCCCGAAAAATGAAGTAAAACTGTGTTTCTATTTGTATCCTTTCTGCTCTAATTTTATAGAGAAGGGTTGTATAATGAGAATTGTGGAAAGTGGGATTCCCTCTGGGGCGGTGCACACAGTGGAGTTCTTAGACTTCTGACATTCTAGACGGCCTGCCCGCCACCTTCCTTTACCTTCTGGTGTCTCCAGAAGCTCGCAGAGGTCATGCCTGAGCAGGAGCCCTGTGGAAGGCCGAGTGGGGCTGTGCAGACCGTGACTCTTAAAGGAGCTAGCTCTCCTGTACTTAGAGGTTGCCAGTCTTCGAGTGTTAAGCCAGAGAGGAGCGTGGTGAGATCAGGGAGAGGCATGGAAAATACCCAGCATGCTCCACTGCAACAAGAGAAGACCAAGGTGGCAGGGCTCCCCGCAGACCTGCCTGTTGGTACCATAGCATCCCCTGGGGGAGGGGGAGTGGCCAGAACGGTACTGAGAGAAAGAACCTCAGGGACAGAGAATTCCATTTCTAAGGACCAGAATTGAAATGAGAAATGGGAAGCAGTGACCTGCCCCTCCTGTTCTCTGTGTGGCATGCTTGTGCTCTTGCCGTCACCCTCCACTGTCCAGGTCCCCTCTGAGCCTCCTCTTTCTTGCAGGTCATGAGCCCGGGCTGGTGCAGCTGGTGAATTACTACAGGGGGGCTGACAAGTTGTGTCGCAAAGCTTCCTTAGTGAAGTAAGTGTTCTTCCATTTTCCATGTTTTACATAAATGTCTTTGACTTCAAACACTTTTGCAAAAATATGGGATTATTTAAAGGGTGAAAATGCGTTTGCTATTTAAAAAGCCAACAGATACCAGTTCTGAAGCTTCTTCCGGGCTGCTTGCAGTTGGAGGCGATGCTGTCGTGGGGTAAAGCCTGCAGTTCCCTAGGTGAGGCTACCTAGGAGCGCAGCTGACTCGGGGTTTCCTGCAGAAGTGATTTAGTGGGGGCTAGTTCTCAAGGCACACCCTCAGGAAGCCAGGGAGCAGGGCAGGGCAAGCTGAGAGCCAAGCAAAGGGGCGGTTTGCTGTGTCACCACGGAACTCTAGAGTGAAAGGCACCTTGGAGTTGTCGCATCTCCAAGGACCCTGGGTTTTTATACTGCAGTCACTGTTGAGGGAAAGGTGGAGGACGTAGCTTTCTGTGCTTTTCTGGGCAGAGCTGTCCCTGGTGAAAGGTGTACGTAGCCCTTGGCAGCCAGCCCTGCCAGAAGGGAGGGCCTTGTAGGAAGGAGCTCTGGGCAGGTGTGGCAGGAGCATCTCCACCTGTTATGGCTGGATGCCACCAGAGCAGTTTTATAAAGTGGAGGCAGACAGTATCCTACAATGACTAGGATCCAGGTGGGCAGCGGGGGTTGTAACCCAACTCTTACTGGTGTGGTCAAGATCTGCCTCAGTACTGAGCTCTTGAGGCAGTGGTGAGGGTTAAATCAGGTGACGCATGGTAAATGTACATGACTCAGTGGCCTGGTACATAATGTGTCTTTGACTCTGTGCCTTAGTTTTCTTCTCTGTAAAATGGGTATAACAATAGCAACTACTTTAGGGTTGTTACGGGGATCAATTTATTTGAAGGCTTTGAAGGATGCCTGTCTCATGGTTCACACTAGCCAAGTGAAAGGTCTTATTACTCCTTTTATTACCACTATTATTGCTGTCATTTTGATAGGAAAATACTGGGTATGGTCCCTAAAATCAGGGCTGTAGTAGGTCTCCAGGCACTCCTCGTAACTAGTGAACACGGATATGTAGCCAAACGGAGCTGTGATATTTTTCTCTAACAATCAAGGTAGAATTCTTCCCTTTAAAAGTAGGAAGCAGAATACGCTATAAAAAATAGCATTCTGCCTGGGTGCGTCGCACACGCCTGTAATCCCAGCAGCTGGGAGGCTGCAGCAAGAGGATCACGAGTTCAAAGCCCGCCTCAGCAACTTAGTGGGACCCTAAGCAACTCAGCAAGACCTGGTCTCAAAATAAAACATAAAAAGGGCTGGAGATGTGCCTCAGTAGTAAAGTGCCTCTGGGTTTAATCCTGGGTACAAAAAAAAAAAAAAAAAAAAATAGGTAGGGGCTGGGGTTGTGACTCAGTGGTAGAGTGCTTGCCTAGCATGCTTGCCTAGCATGTGTGAGGCCCTGGGTTCAATTCTCAGTGCCACGTATAAATAAATGAATAAAATACAGGCCTGTCAACATCTAAAATTTTTTTAGAAGAGTAGTGTTCTGCATATTGCCTGTTTAGCAGCTGTGATGAGGTGTGGGGGCAGGACTGGAGCCCTGACCTGGTCCCAGGCAGCATCTGGACCTTGGGTAGCACCACTCCAAATCCCAGTGTCCCACCTACAAAGTGGAGATGGGTGGTGGACAGTGCCCGCTCTCTGACCCTTGGAGGTGTGGGACATGACCATGCTGGCACCTGGGAACCGGTGACGTGCCTTGTGCAGCTGTGGCTTGCCCCACCCATCAGCTTCCTTCATGCCCTTGGGTTTTCCTGCAAGGGCTGTGGTCATTCTAGGAGGGCTTGGTTCCCTTTGTATGCCATGACTTTGTGTGACTTGGAGGACCCAGAGAGTCAGACCTGCAGTCTTCCTCGTGGTCTAGGACAGAAGGGCCATGCAGAGAAGCCAGGGCCACAGCGTTCCTGTTGAGCCAGGATGTTCTCATCAATATTAATGGACCCCACAAACAGCATGAGTGGGCGTCCCTCAGGGTGGCCCAGAGCCTCGAGGGGGCTCTGCTGGACCCAGTGGGCCTGCTTCCGGCTGCTCTCACTGCAGGGAGCATCAGCTTCATCAGGGCCAGAGCCTCAGGGCCACAATGGGTTCCCTTCTGCTGAGGTAGGAAGCTTTCTTTTCCTCTCCCCTGGAGACAGGAGTAAACCTTCCTTTGTGACTGCTTCCTGAATGGGCTGATGAAGGAACAGGACAGATGCAGAGGATTCCTGCAGCCCTGCTCCTGGTTCTGTTTAGGAAGTGAGGGTTTCCGCACCAGGTCATCTTTCAGGCCAGCGCTGTCCAACAGAAATGAATGCCAGCCGCACCTGCCATTTACACTTCCCAGTAGCCACATTAAGTGCAAAGAAACAGGTGCAGCTTAATTAATAGCCTGTTTTATTTTACCAACTAAATCCAGAATATTGGGCTGGGGCTGTAGCTCAGCAGTAGAACACTTGCCTAGCATGTGTGAGGCCCTGGGTTTGATCCCCAGCACTGTAAATCAAACAAGTGAACCCAAAATGTTATCCTTTTGACATGTTAGTGTAAAAAAACCAACGGGGTATTTTTTTTTTTTCATTTTGAGTGTTCAAAATCTGATGTGTATTTCCTCTTTGTAGCACATCTTAATTCAGACACTAAATTTTCATTGGAAACCCTTGATCTGAATTGAGATTGCATAGAAATTTTATGATTGAAAAAGTAGATATTCATACTAAAGTTGTTCCAAAATACACAGAAATTTTTAGGAACTGAATTGAGTTCTAAAAAATTGTTTTAATATTCATACATTGAGAAAATGAATTGATCTTATTTAAAAGAATTGATTTGGCTTTGAAGAAAAAGCATATCTTTTGCAAAACTAGGTCTGTCCAAGTTGAGTGAATTCACCAACTTGCATCAGCTCAGCATTATATATTGGATTTAAAGGGGGTATTGAATATAAAGAGGAGTTTATCAATATCAACAAAGTGTTCTTCAATTTTTTGTTTTTGTTTTTGAAGCCGGTTTTCTTAATACTATTATAATTAAAACCTGCATCTTGTCATGTTACAAAAACATATAAGATCATTATTATTAACTTGTTCTATGAAATTGGAACACGAATACCTGAATAGGTGGATCATAAACTAGGTCTTTTCCTTCCCTTGGAGCTGTGATTTAGCTTGTTCCTATGCAGCATGGATATGGGTAACATAAATAACACTGTCATTTAAAATCTTGGATTATTGAACTAAATAATGACTTGTTGAGTGAATGTGATGATTTGGCAAGCATTCCTTTTATATCAAGAAAATTTGAATCAGAGATAGTGGTACAGTAAATCTTTGTAAAACTTTCATCTCAAACATCATCAAACAGTGAGTATTGGCTAAGAGCTCGGTATCATTAAATTCTTTGTCTTCTGTTTCTTTCAACAGTTCCATGAACTGGTGAATCATTGTAGCATTTGCAAGTATATACTGAACCATTTCAACAACTGTATTCATAATATTTTGTATAGAGTATGTTTCAGAAAACTGAGAAAACATGTTTTCAATATGTATCATGCAGCAGTGTGAAGTAAAAAGGAAACAGTTGGATGCCTAAAATCCTAGTGACTCTGGAGGCTGAAGCAGGAGGAGCAAAAGTTTGAGGCTAACCTCGCAACTTAGCAAAACCCAGTCTCAAAAAATAAAAAAGACTGGAGATGTGACTCCGTGGTTAAGTGTCCCTGGGTTCAACCCCCAGGACCCACCCCCCCAAAATCAAATGCATAATTTAATCTAACCTAGTTGTGAAGTTCTTTGAAAGATGTAAAATATTAAAATAATGTCTGCATCATTAAAGCACCTTGCGCAGGGCAGGCCTTTACCTTCTGTGGTGGTGCGTTTACTGTGGGGCTAAGGAGCATGTCTCATTATGTCCCCTGGTGCCGCATCCCATTAGAAGGATTTCTTCTTTATTCTGTCACTGAAGCGAGGCTGAGCTAAAAGCAAGAAATGAAGGACTTAAAAATAGTCCTTAGATAAATCAGATTCCCAAGTAGAGAGTGAGGCCGAGACAGCATTTTTACTAGTTGTTTGAATTTTTCTTCTGTTCCCCATTTCATTTTTTGGTGTTGGTCTGGCTCAGTCCCAGCATGTTTTTTGAAAAGGTGTTTTGCTCAGAGTTGTGACAACTTGAGTGTCTTTAGAACTCATTTAAAGGGAGTTTAAGTTCTAGGCAGTAAGCCTTTTTTTTTTTTTTTTTTTTCCCCCTGGTATTTGGGATTGAACCCAGGGCTAGGCAGGTGCTCTGAGGCTAAGCCTTTTTATTTATTTTTGAACTAGTTATCCATGCTGGATTTGAACTTTCTATCCTCCTGCCTCAGCCTCCTGGGTAGCTGGGCTTACAGGTGTGCACCACTGCACCTGGCCAGCTGTAAACCTTCTGAGTGCACTGGGGTTTGCCTTTAGTGTTGCACATAATAGCTGTAACATGTTAGAGGTCTGTCCAGGGAGGCCACGAGGAGGCAGAGGGGTAAGGAGGAGTCCAGGCCATGTCTTAACTCCTTGGAAACCTCTGAAGGGGAAGCAGTGGCCTTTCTGAACAGAGGGACAGCATGCACTGAGAAGGGAGGCTGACTCTGTCCTCTGCAGGCTGATCAAGACAAGCCCAGAACTGGCTGAGTCCTGCACATGGTTCCCCGAGTCCTATGTGATTTATCCAATGAATCTCAAGACCCCAGTTGCTCCAGCACAGAATGGAATCCAGCCACCTGTCAATAACTCCAGGACAGACGAAAGAGAGTTCTTCCTGGCTTCATATAACAGAAAGAAAGAGGACGGGGAGGGCAACGTCTGGATCGCAAAGTCCTCAGCAGGCGCCAAAGGTGAGCCCCCCGGCTGGCACATCAAGCACTTGAATGACTGGCCAGTGTGACCTGAACAGCAGGGGCAGAGGCCACACCTGGTTTTAAGAGCTCTTGTTTTAGCGCCTTCTCAATGATTCTCTCTGCCCAGATCCCGTTAAGCCCAGGCACATGGTCCCCCTCCATCTCTCAGTGGCATTTCACTCTTGTTGCGTCCCGTATGGAACTCCTCAGGTCTGGCTCCTCTTTTGTCCTTCCTACTTGGCGTTTGTCCTCTGGCCACCCCGGAGCCCCAGCACCAGGATCGCCCTCCTGGCCTGTTCTTCACACTCTAGACCCAGTACGTTCTGTCTTGCTAGCGCAACCTTCAGAAGAGACTCTGGATTAGGCTTTTTCTTGCCTTTCCTAAGCTGCCACCCTGAATCAAAGCCACTATCCTCTCCCGTCTGTAATCGCAGTGCCCACGCTCAGCCGGTTCCCCCAGACGAGGGCTGTTCCAGAAACATAAATCCGAGCAGGTCACTTCCTGACTTACCAGCTGGCTTCCTAATGCAATTAGAGTAACTCCAGGTCCCTGAGGGCCCTGCCCCCTCTGGACATCACCCGGGACCTCTGATCTCACCCCCTTCTATTCTTGGTCTTGCTCACTGTGCTGCCTCCACAGAGATGGCCTCACCTCCCTCAGATGCTCTAAATTTGTCTCCGTGCCTAGAATGTGCTTACGTGGACCATTTGGTTTCTTGGCTCAGCTGTGGCCTTGCCAGAGAGTTCTCTTCTCGTCTAAAATAGCCTCCAGCCCGTCACTTCCTGTCCTGTATTTTGCTTTCTTTTTCCTCCTGGAAGTACCCTCTTCCCAGCACTGTGTTAAAGTCTGTCCGTCTCCCCCAGCCTAGTGTCCACTCCACGTAAACACCTTCTGTCTTATTTGTGTCCCTGCCCTCCTTTTAGGCACTCAGTAAATGTGTGCCAGACAAACGCATTGAAGGGTCGAGGTTTATAATTTCAGCTCAGGCTAAAAACGGAGGCGGCTCCCACTGCAGCTGGCCCATCGACGGCCTCTCTATCACTACTGTGGTAGGCTCTTTAAAAAACCATTCCATTTTGAACTTGCTGTTGCTTCTACTGCTGTGGAAGACCGTTTGGCCAGGGCACTCATTTCTGTCCCTGGTCCAGTGGGTAGACCTTCCTTTCCTCCTGCCTGAGGCGGGGGGCATCACCTGGAGTCTCCTGAAAGCGTGAGGGTGGGGCTCTGGCCTCTGCTGAGTGCCTCACCAGCTTCTCTTTCTCCTCTTGCACTCTCGAGTACTGTCCCCTCGCTTGGTTCTGATGGTGAAAGGGGTCAGTTGGAAGGGGACGTGTTCCTCCGTGGCATTCCCGATTCCTCCTGTGGGTTTGGACTTGGAGTCAGGATGGCTCCTGGGAGGACCCTGACGGGTCCTGAACCCTCTTTAAGACCAGACACAAGGGACACTGTGCAGCCAGGAGAGGTAAAGAGGGGATACAGTGTCAATCAAAGACTCGCTTATGAGTTGAGGAGGTAAGTGGTATATACCAGATTTGTTACCACAAAAGGAAGCCAGTAGGATGAACAGGCAGCTTCTGATCTTCTTAATACCTACTGTGTGCTTGGTATCCGTGGCTCAACCTGAAACCTTGTCCAATATCAAGCCACTGTTCACCTCCACCAGCCACCTCTGAACCGAGGTTACCTTCACGTCTCGCCTGGAGCTCTGCTCCCTGTCCTCCTGCTCTGGGCCGTTCTCCAGGGTTTACCCAGAACTTCCCAAACAGAGACTGTTAAAGCGCCACATCAGACCGTGCCACATCTGTGCCCAGTGCCAGGACAGCACCTGGCATCCAGCAAAGGTTCCGTATGTGTGCTGAACAGATGCGTGTTTGGGGATGCAGGAGTAGGTGAATGAAGTATATATGGTCTTTTGCCCTCCTGGGCCCATAGTCTAGTCACCAAGAAGGGTGGTGAGGCATGTATTTCCAGAAGCACCAAAAGTTGAAATGACAGTGGGTCAGGGCATCAGGGACCATGACCTTAAAGCTTCTTAAAGATCCCCACACAATAAAGTCCCCTCAGAATTTTTCCATGTTTAGTGAGTAAGGACACGAGCCAGTAAGTGAAATAAGAAATGCAGTTACAAAGACCACGGGACATGCTACCCCAGTATCCCAAAATTGCTAAATAAATTTGAATTTTATGTACCATTTTACTGCTGCAAAATAAGGAAACAGAAGGTGTCAGTGAAGCTGCTGCTGAAGGGGGGCTGCGAACGGCTCAGCTGGCGGTGGTTCATAGCCCTTGGAAGGAGCACTGAGCCGACCAAGGGCCTTACAGTCTTCTTTAATTAGTCCCCGGCGTCTCATCCCGGAAACCTGCTCCAGAGAAACACTCAGCTGCAGCAAGGACACCTTCTACTCTGATATCTGTAATAGCAGAATATTTTTTAGTAATATTGTCTAAGTCAGTAAACAAATGCGTGTAGGTATATGTTTTACTTCCACACAGTGGGGTGTTTTCAAGCTGTTAACACAAGTGTGAAGTTCACGTAGAACAGGGAAAATACAACATAAAGTGAAAGAGGAGTCCCGGAGCCTGACCAGGCTTTGCCCAGGTGCAGAGGAAGGCGATATGGAAAAATGAAATTAATTAAAATCGGAAATAAGATATGATTGACTTTTCCATTTCTCTCTAATGTCTTGTTCTTAAAATGGTGTTTTTAAAAGTCATAAAAATGTATCTACTGAACTCCTTCTTTTCCCCCCACTAGTTTTCTCCCGACCTGCTAGTGTTAGGTTTATTAATTTTCAATATCAGAAATCGTTTCCAGGGCTGGGATTGTAGCTCAGTGGTAGAGCGCTTGCCTAGCACATGTGAGGCACTGGGTTCTATCCTTAGCACCACATAAAAATAAATAAAATAAAGATATTGTGTCCATCAACAACTAAAAAAAATAAAAAGAAAAAAAATAGTTTTTATAAGGAAATAGCACAAGGAATATAAGGTTGGAGCAGATGGGAGGGGAGAGGGCCAGGCCCCGTGCGGCAGGTACCCATAGGGTAGTTTCAGGGAAGCTACCCTATGATAGTAGGTGATGGTTCCAAAATTTAAAAAATATTATTTACAGTTGCCCCAGAGAAAATGAGATGCTTAGGTCTAAATTTGACAAAATACCTATAGGCTCTGAATGCTAAAAAAATTAGAAATTACAGAAGAGGCCAAGGAGCACCTAAAAAATGAAGAGGCAGACTGTTAGTGGGTCTCAGAACTCCAGTAAAGGTGCTTGTTGGTTTTCTGTAATTCCATCAAGACATAACAAAGTTTTTGCACGAACATAAAGCTTCATGTGGAAACACGCAAGCCCCAAGATAGCTTCAACAGCCTTATAAAAGAAGAATGAAGTAGAACTCATCTCTCTGCCCAGTATTAAGGCACTTTACAAAGAATTCTTAAACTTGGCTCCATAGGTACAGTTCATAAAATCAAAAATTGGTTAATTGAAACTCATCAAAATAAAACTTTTGCTCTGTAAAATACACCATTAAAAGGATGAAAAGACAAGGTACAGATGGAAGAAAGGATTTGTAAGCCATATATATGACAAGGGAGCCAGATCTGGAAAATATAAATAACTTTCAAAACCAGCATTCAGCAACAGGAGGCCCACAATCTGATTAGAAAATGGGCAGAAGAACATGGAAATACTTTTCAATGAAGAGGCTACATAGACAGACATGAGCAAATGAAAAGATTTTTCCAGATGTTAAATATTAGGAAAAGGTAAATTAAAACCACAACAGACTGTCACTTCATCCGTAATAAAGTAGCTAAAATAGGTTAATTATAGTAAATGGTAGCAAGAATCTGGATAAACTGGCACACACACACTTTGCTAGTGGGAGTGTGAAGTGGCACAGCCTCTCTGGACAAAACTGTCAAAAAGTTTGGCAGTTTCTTATAAAATAAGCCTTAGATCTGGGCATGGTGAGGTGCCCCTGTAGTCTTGCATTTGGGAAGCTCGGGCAGGAGGATCACTTGAGCCCAGGAGTTTGAGACCAGCCTGGGTAACAGCAACGAAAAAGCAAAACCAAAATCCAAAACAAGAGACGGACAGAAAGAAACAAGCCTGGACACATGTCTGCCACGCCACCCGAATAACTGCACACTCCTGGACTTGGGTCCTAGAGCAGTTAGAACTTAGGTTCACTCAGTGACCTCTGTGTGATTCTTCACAGCAGCTACCTTTGTAAGAAGCTCAAACTAGAAACAGTCCAGATGTCTTTCCACAGGGAAATGATTAAACAAACTGGAAAACTGGTACCTAGAAGTCCACCCAGCAGCAAAGGAGCTGCCAGTGCACATGGCGGCGGGGGTGGATCTCCAGAGAATGATGCCAAGTGGAAGAAACTAGTCGGGAAGAGAGTGTGCTGTGCACTTCTATTTGTGTAACATTGTTGTTTTAGCTGAACTAGGGATAGACCCCTGGGTTGCTCTGCCCCTGAGTCGCACCCCCAGCCCTTTTTACTTTTTATTTTGAGACATGGTCTCACTAAGTTGCTGAGGCTGACCTTGAACCTGAGGTCCTCCTGCTTTGGCCTCCCGAGTCGCTGGGATTACAGGCGTGCAATCTGCTCCCACTGCTTCCAGCACACATTTTGAAATGACAGAATTATAGAAGTGGAGAAGAGATTGATGGTTACCAGGATGGGGGAGGGAGGAAGGTGTGGCCTTACAAAGGCAGCACATGGGATCTGTGCAGCAATGGCATTGTTGGGAATTGAAGATATTTACAAATCATATGTCTGATAAGAGACCTGTGTCTGTAACACACACACATGAGCCACTTATGACTCAATGATACAAAGACAAGTAATCCAATTGGAAAATAGACAAAGAACCTGCATACGCATTTCTCCAAAGAAAATATGCAAATTAATAAACATAAGAAAACATGTTCAACATTATTAGTAGGGAAATGCAAATCAAAGCCACTTAAGATATCCCTTCATATATACATACATACGTACTCTGGGATGGCTCTAATCAAGAAGACAGATGATAACCAGCATTGGTGGGGCACTCAGACAATACTGGTGGTAACATGCAGTGGTCCGGATGTTTTGGAAGAGTCTTGTACTCCCTCAGAGTTGAACACCTGCCAGGCACTGTGGCACGTGCCTGTCATCCCAGCGGCTCAGGAGGCTGAGGCAGGAGCATCACAAGTTCAAAGCCAGACTCGGCAATTTAGCAAGACCCTAAGCAACCTAGTAAGACCCTGTCTCTAAATAACATAAAAAGGACTGGGGACATGGATTAGTGGTTAAGCACCCCTGGGTTCAATCCCTAGTACAAAAAAGAAAACAAAAAAAGTTAAACGGTGTTTAACATGACTTAGCTATTCCGCTGCTAGACACAATTCCAAGAGAATTGAAACGTTTTTGTCCACACAAAGACTTGAGGCAAATCTTCATAGCAGCTGGACAAAGAGCCAGGCAATAGCAGAGACAACCCAGGGGTCCAGTTAATGAGCTGTATAAGCAAAATGGACCTGTCTGTACACTAGAGGCTGTTCACCCATAGAAGGGAGTGAAGTATTACAACGTCCTGCAACACGAAGGAACTTGAAAGCCTTGTGCAGAGTTAGCCAAGCACCATGGCCACGCTCCGAAGGATGCTGTGTATTTGAAAGTCCAGAAGAAGCAGATCCACAGAGACAGAGGTGGATTTAGGGCCGTCGGGGGCTGGATGTGACTGCCCATGGGGACCTAGCTTTCTTGAGGAGGTGATAAAGATGTTCCAAGTCTAGATACAGTGATGCCTGCCCAGCTCCTGAGCGCATGGAAATCCCCGTCATTGTACACTTCAGAAGGTGAATTCTGCCAGGTGTGGTGGCACCAGTGGCTCAGGAGGCTGAGGCAGGAGGATGGAGAGTTCAAAACCAGCCTCAGCAACTTAGCAAGGCCCTAAGCAACTCAGCGAGACCCTGTCTCTAAATAAAACATAAAAAGGCCTGGGGATGTGGCTCTGTGGCTGAGCGCTCCTGGGTTCAATCCCTCCTATCAAAAAAAAAAGATGATGAATTTTGTGGTATGTTACATCTCAAAGTGTTCAAAAGGACACATCACTTGTTTGATGTTCAGGGACAATTCAAGTGTTTCCATTTGTTTTATTACAGTGACACAGGAACATCCCTACATTTGTGTCTGTGCCCCAACCTTGCTGATATTCCTGTAAGATACAGTGTTAGAAATGAATTTATTGGTCATGTGCACCATAGTCTTCATGGTGGCCAGTGACCTAGAGTACATGGCATTTGGTTCAAGTGCTTAAACAATTTGGATGTCTGGAACGTCATGGTTGGAGCCTTCCAAGATAGTGATGAGAAACCTATGTGGCAGAAGAGTCAGCTGGGTAATCCCAGGTGCTCTTGTGGGGACAAGGTGAGAGTAAGGGGACTTGGGGAGGGGCGGGGGAGAGGGAGAGGGGTGAGCAGGCCACCGGGAGCCTCCCGTGGGATCGTCTCGGCTGCGTCTGTCTCCTTCCTGGCTTCGTGGTGCGCCTTGCCATTGGCCTGAGCTGGATTGGTGTGTCTTGCTTCTGTTCTGTTAGGCGAAGGCATTCTCATCTCCTCCGAGGCTTCCGAGCTTCTGGATTTCATAGACAACCAGGGCCAAGTGCACGTGATCCAGAAGTACCTTGAGCACCCTCTGCTTCTGGAGCCAGGTCACCGCAAGTTTGACATTCGGTAATACTTCGGGGTCCGCAGCTTGTTTTCATCGGTCTGGAGAGGACGGGGCGGGGCCCGGTGGGAAGAGGGACATGCAATGTGAGGGGGCCTTTGTGTTGAGCACGGGGAACGTACCGAGCTCTACCTGACTTTCTCCTTTTATTTCAGTATTTCTTCTGTCTAGGAAACGGTACTGGGGTGATGGGTTTTATTCTTTGAAAGTATTCTCCTTTACGAAAATGACTGGTGGGTGCAGAGAAGAGTGTATTTGCACACGGCTTCCTTGTGGAGGAAGCCAAGGTGTACACAGGAACCTCAGTCCAGACATAATGCGTTGTGTGACCCTGCCAGTTTGTCCCCGCTTCAGTTTTGTGGCACGCTTTGTACAGATGTCACGAGCATACCTTGGGTTGCTGGATTTTCAGTTTCTGAACCAAGAGCCTGTCATGCAGATAGAATTTATGTGGTGCTTTCTGAAGCCAAACGGCCTCCTCCCAGCTCGCCCCTGGCCTTGCAGTCAGCTCCTGGTCAAGATGCTGGTCTCCCTGAGGCCTTTGCAATGACTTGCTGCTTCTCAGACATCAGCCCAAATCAGGATCACTTTCTGATGTGTGCTGCTCTTCTGCAGACACCGAAGGGGCAAAGGGAGGCTTCTTAGTGGCCCCAAAACCCAGCCAAGTCTTGGCAACATGCTATGTTTTTAATGGATTGACGTCTCCACATCGTTATGGTGATAACCCACTGTCTTGGCTAGCTCATGGTTTGCCCTGTGTGATTCCAGAACCCACCTCCCTCATTTGCCACCTGACACACCTCAGAGAGAGAGCTGATGCCTACCATTGCCCCTAGGGACTGCATGCACACACAGCGTGGAGAAGCTGAGGTAGCCCCAGTAACGCGGTGCTTGTGTCGGATTGCAGAAGCTGGGTCTTGGTGGACCATGAGTATAACATCTACCTCTACCGAGAGGGTGTGCTCCGAACCGCATCAGAACCGTATCATGTCGACGACTTCCAAGACAAGACCTGCCACTTGACCAACCACTGCATTCAGAAGGAGTACTCAAAGAATTACGGCAAGTACGAAGAAGGGAACGAGATGTTCTTCGAGGAGTTCAACCAGTACCTGACAAGCGCTCTGAACATCACCTTGGAAAGCAGTATCTTACTGCAAATCAAGCATATCGTAAGGTAACACACCGCCTTCCTAGGAGCCTTGCGTGTTTATGCCTGAAGGAATTGTTCCACTCACGTTGTCTAATTTATGGGCAAAAATTATTGATGATATTCATTTTCATTTTGATACCTGTAGGATCTGTAATGATGTCACTTCTTTCATTCCTGGTATTGATCATTTATATTTTCTCTCTAGTTAGAGGGATTGGTTAGAGGGTTATTAATATTTCAAAACTTTTCACAAAAATTAACTTTTGGCTTTATTGATTTTCTCTGTTGTTTTTGTTTTCAATTTCTTTGATTTATGCTTTTTCATTCCTGCTTCTCCTGGAGGGGAATTAATTTTCTCTTCTTTTGTTTCTTAGGGTGAAAGTTTAGCTCATTGAATTGAGAGACTTTTTTTTTTTTTTTTTTTGTGGTGCTGGGGATTGAACCCAGGGCCTTGTGCTTGCGAGGCAAGCACTCTACCAACTGAGCTATCTCCCCGAGAGACTTATTTTTAAAACAACAATCATTTGATGCCTACGGTTTTCTTCCAAGTTCTGCATTAGCTCCCTCCTACAGATGTTGTGTTCTTATTATTTATACTGATATATTTTTCACTTTCCCTTGTGACTTAATCCTTGATTCTTATAGGACTTAAAACTTTTTGCGTCATGTCCAGACATTTGAGGATTTCCTAGTAATTGGATTATGGTCTCAGGGACATACCTGAAATGTGATTCCATTTTTGGAGTTCTGTTGAAATTTGTTCTGTGGCCCATGGCGTGGGCTATGGTAGTGCACTGACATGAGGCGGGCTCTGCTGTAGCTGGCGAGTTCCCTTTGCCGTCAGGTCAAGGCTGAGCAAGTCTCCTTGCTGACTGACAGGTGCCTGTCTTCATTGCAAGGAAGAGCGATGGCGTCCTCAGGCATGGCTGTGGACTGGCACCTCCTTTCTCTTGTACTGGGTTCTTCTTCATCTGTCTTGAGGATCAGTTGTTAGGTGCACCTGCGTTCAGTATTGTCCTCTTCTTTGGAACTGGCCATTTTATCAGGATGTAATTCGTCTTTATCTCCAGTTAGTCTTTACTACTTTCTGAATGATTTTGTCTGATTTTGGTTGAGGCAGTACCGCTTTCTTCTGATTTGTGTTTCCATGGTGTGTTGTGTCCCACCCCTTTATTTTTGTCTCTTATTTTCTATGTTATATGCTATATCATACTCTAGATTTAAGGTAGGTTTTTGGTAGCAGTGATTTGATTCTTTATTTTTAAAATCTTATTCCAATATGATACTCTATTATCTATTGTCTGTTTTTCCTATCTCTTTTTAAATCTCTCCTTTTCCTTCCTTCTTTTGAATTATTTGTATGTTATTTTAAAGTTTCATTTTAATTTTTCTACTGAGTGTTTGGCTCTCTCTCTTTGGTACCAGGAATTGAACCCAGGAGTGCTTAACCACTGAGCCACATCCCAGCCCTCTTTATTTTTTATTTAGAGACAGGGTCACTCTAAGTTGCTTAGGGCCTCACTAAGTTGTGAGGGTGCTTTTGAACTGTGATCCTCCTCGAGGCGCTTGGATTACAGGAGTGTGTCACTATGCCTGGTTGGCTATCTCCCTCTGGCTTTTTGTTTTGTTTCCTTTAGTGGTTGATCTAGGGATTAACCTCTTACCTAACATTTCACAGCCTTTTTAGCGTTAATAATTTACCACTTCAAATAAAAGGCAAAAGCCTTGGGCCCTTATAGTTTGCTAACACTGCCCACTGTATTGTGATTTTCATGTGTATGGAGGATTGAACTCAGCCAGATTTATGTATTCATGGAGTTTCATTTTGAGACAAGGTCTGGCTAAGTTGCTGAGGCTGGCCGTGAACTTGCGATCCTCCTGCCTCAGCCTCCGCTGGGATTACAGGCCTGCCCCCTTGTGTCTTGCTCATTGAGTACGTTTTAAGGAATGTCTGCTTGTAATGGATTATTCAGTTATTACTCTGATACTGTCTTTTGTCTGTTCTTTGAAGACATTTTCTCTGGAAATCCATGTCCAGGTCGGCAGTTCACTTATTCCACCACGTTGAAGGCGGCATGCCGTTGTCACCGGTTCTGAGCCTTCTTCTGCGAAGCCAGCGGGAAGCACTGTGCTGCTCTCGCTCTGTGTTTCCTCTTGGCCGAGTGTTATGGGTTTTGCTGAGGGCGCCTCCGGGGTCTTCTGGGTTCTCTTCCTGCCCTGGTTCCCACTCCTGAGCCTTTTCGTGCCATTTTTTCTCTTCCTGGTTCCACTCCTGCTTTTCTGCCAGCTGTGGTTTGCCACCTGTCAAAACGTTTTCAAACGCTGAAGCTTTCAGAACCTGCCCTTCGTCTGGCCTTTTGAGTTCACCATTCTAGCTATTGTGCTTTTCTAGTTCTAAAATTTGTGTTTGCTTCTTTTCTCTGAGGCTACAATTCTCTCACAAATGCTCCCACTTATCTTGTATTTTTTCGAACTTACCATTGGCAATTCCTGAACATCCTTGTCTGGTAACTCCAAAATCCGGATTTCCTGTGACCAGTGTGAACTGCACACTATAGGCCAGAACCTGCCAAATGCCTGTTTTTGTAAGGTCTGTGAGCTAAGAATGGTCTTTAAATTTTTTAAATATTTTGTAGCCAGGCAGGGTGGCACACACGTACAATCCCTGCTACTTGGGAAACTGAGGCAGGAGGATGGCAAGTTCCAAGCCAACTGGAAACTCAGCAAGACCCTGTCTCAAAATAAAAAAATAAAAAGGGTTGTGGGTGCAGCTCATGGTACAGCAGCCCTGGGGTCCATCCCAAGTACTAAATAAATAAATAAATGAATAAAGACTTAAGGATTGTTAAAAAAAGAAAGGAAGGAAAAAAGAGACAGAAGAGGTTATGCAACTGTATGTAGCCTAAAAAACCTAAAATATTAACTATCAGGCCCTTTATAAAAAATGTTTGCCTACCCCTGACAAATAGGTCTGTATCTATTATGGTGCATGCAAGGCAAGCACTCTGCCAACTGAGCTATCTCCCCAGCCTGGTCCTGTTTCTTAATATGCCTAGAAATAATTTTTTAGGGCTAATCTATCACAGTTTATTAATCCAGTTGAGGTCTTTATTTTTTTACATGAAATTTAACATAAATAAAGTATGCTATTTAGGAAGTTTTTAATTGTACATACATTTTTTTTTTCTCGTGGTGCTGGGAATTGACCCCAGGGTCTTATGCACACGAGGCAAGCACTCTTACCAACTGAGCTTCGTCTCCAGTCCTAATCACGCATACACTTACCAAACTGTGATGCAAGTCAAACTCCGAAACATTCACAGCACCTCTGAGCCCCCTTGAAAAATGCCCTGCCCACGAGAGCCACGATTCTGGCTTTCATCAGAAGTCAGGGCTGCTTGCCGAGGGTGTGTGCCTGAGTCTCCCTTCCGTTCTGCTGGTCTGTTTATCTGCTGTGTCGCTGCCACCTTGCTGCAGTGCCTGAGACTTTCCCTAATGTCCTCTTACAGAGTCTGGCAGGATTCAGGGCTTGGAGTCCCATTTTTTCAGGCATTATAGATGATTAGAATTCTGATACCAGGTAAATAAACCCTGCAGGAGGAAGGGTCCCTGTCCAGGCAGGGGTTGCACCTGCTCCTCTGCTGCTCCTCCGTGGCTGCCAACACCCGCCTTGCCCTTTGTGGGCGCTGTGAACGCTCCTTCTCACTGCTCCCAGGTTCCCTTCTTTGTTCCAGTCTCCCTCCCCCTGCCTGCCCACTGCTGCCAAAAAAAGATGCGCCGTATGAAGACTGATAATGAAGACGCGTCCCGGCGACTCTCCCATCTGGAGCGCCAGCAGAGGAAGCACGGGGTTTAGTTTCGGAGTGGTTCTGGCTGGGTTTTTCCTTTTTCCTTAATTGTAATAATTTAAAGGATATTTTAATTTAAATATCTTCAGGGCATTCTCTCATAGAGCAGATTTAAAATGTTTTTTGAAGCAAGGTCTCACTGTGTTGCCCAGGCTGGTCTCAAACTTCTGGGTGAACTGATGATCCTCTTGCCCGGGCCTCCCGAATAGCTGGGAAGTAAGTGTGCACCACCATGCCCTGTTGGTGACATATGTTTTAAAATGTGAGGTGTGACTGGCCAGTGTGGATGAGAAACTAATGGCTAGGGTGCAGTGGTGCACACCTGTAATCCCTCTGGCTCAGGAGGCTGAGGCAGGAGGATTGCAAGTTTGAGGCCAGCCTCAGCAACTTAGCAAGCTCCCAAGCAACTTCATAAGACCCTGTTTCGAAATAAAACATAAAAGGACTGCGGATACGGCTGTGTGGTTAAGTGCCTCTGTGTTCAATCCCTGGTACCCAGAAAAAGAAAAAAAAAAAAAAAAGGTGAATGACTAACCTTCCCAAAATTGTTTTCAAAGATTTAGACATCTATAGAAACATTTTATTTTGGGGGAAGGAAGAAATATAAGAATATTGAAATTGGGGTTGGCTAGTGGAAGAGGGCTGGGGAACAAGACCTCTCCCTAAGTTCAAGGCCTCTGGTCCTTTTAAAGTCAGAAGTCAAAACCTCCCTGCGAGGGTATGTCTTAGAGTTAGTCACGCGGAAGCCCCTTCCCTGCACGTTCTTCCTTCTGAACACACAGCTGAATGGAAGGACAGTCGCCTCTGGTGAGGCCAGAGTCACCAGAACACATTTATTTACTAGCATAAATATTTTGCCCACCATCCAGCAGAGGGAAACGTCAGGGAAGATCTTCATAAAACAGAAACAGCTGAAGAAATGAAGAAACAGATTCTGGGATGTTGGTACTAGAGAATGAAGTAATAAATGTGTTTACTATTTTATGTACATTTATTATGCAGAAATAATGAATGTGTTGTCATTACTGTTGGTGAGTTAATGAAATGTGCTATTCTTAAGAGTGACACTTATTAAATGGCTCCTAGGTACCAGGAGTCGCACCAGGTTCCTTAGGTCATTGTCTCAGTGAACTCTCAACACTAAGTAGAGCTAGAATTTTAACCCCAACTAGGTAAGGAAATCAAAGTTTGGTTTAGAAAGGTTAAAAAATACCAGGGGTAGAAGCTCACACCTATGATTCCACTGACTCGGGAGGCTTAGGCGAGAGGATTGCAAATTCAAGACCAGCCTGGGCAACTGAGCAAGACCCTGTCAAAATAAAAAATAAGAAGGGCTGGCATGGAGCCCCGTTGGAGACTGCTCCTGGGTTCATTTCCTGACAACAAAAAAGTTAGAGAACTGGTCCCAGATCCTGGCCTGATCCTGACTCCTGTGCTTCTCATGTTCCTAAGATTCACTCGCAACTTTTTTCTGTGTCTCTGAAATCCATTAATATTTTCAAATAGTAGTTGATGCTAATAATAATTCAGTGCTGTTGCTCAATATTTAGGTTCTTTAAAATATTTTTTTTAGCTGTCGATGGACCTTCATTTTATTATTTATTTATATGCGGTGCCAGTGATTGAACCCAGTGCCTCACACATGGCAGGCAAGCACTCTACCACTGAGCCCCAGCCCCAGCCCAATATTTACTTATTTTTTAATATTTGTTTTAGTTGTTGATGGGCCTTTTTTATTTATTTATTTTTATACGGAGTGTTGAGAATTGAACCCAGTGCCTCACACATGCTGGGTGAGTGCTCTACCACTGAGCCCCAACTCCAGCCCCAACTTTTAGTTGTAATGTGTATAGTTCTGAAATCTTTTAATTAGCAATAATTTGGCTGTAGAACTAGAGCTAGCCAAAGAAATGAGTGAGGCCAGCATTCTTTTTGCAAATGATGCTTTCCGCCAAATGGAAAGCCATATTTTATAGGTAGGCGTACAGGAAGGTGTGGCGGCAGGGCCTTCCCCCACCTTGGTGGCATCTGCAGTCACAGAGTCCTCACTGACTCAGTGCCGAGCTGCCTTCCAGGCCTGGGACAGCAGCCTTTGCCTGGAAGAACAAGTGGTTACGGTGGATTCTGACAAATGGCTTGCTGAGTAGCATTCTCTTAAGTAACCTCTTGGTAATCTGTCTTGAAGGGAGAAGTCAGTTGAAGCCAGTATTTATTTGCATTTTATATAAAATCCTCTAAGCACACCTCGTGCACCTCGGCCTCCTCGACCCAGCTCTCAGCAAGTTGTCCCCGCCTTCTGCCCTACAGGAGCTGCCTCCTGAGCGTGGAGCCTGCCATCAGCACCAAACACCTCCCGTACCAGAGCTTCCAGCTCTTTGGCTTCGACTTCATGGTGGACGAGGAGCTGAAGGTCTGGCTCATCGAGGTCAACGGCGCCCCTGCTTGTGCTCAGTAAGCGAGGAGAGGTGGGGGCGTTGGTTGTGCATGTGGAATAGTTTGAGGTTCAGATCTACCCTTTGCTGCTGTCAGGGGGCTTCCAGGGTGACAGGGTCCTTGAGGAGGACCTGGCTGGTGGGGGGCTTAGCTGTGCCATTTGCTCGCCCATTTCCCCATGTGGTAGTCAGTCAGATCCGTGGCAGATGCCATGAGAGCTTACAGCAAAACTAATAATGGCCGAGAGACCCTCATGTGACAGGTTGCATGAGCAGGATCCTGGGAGTATGGAGAGGGGAGGTTTAGGGGCACCCCAGGCAGGAGGTGGTCTGAGAAGGCACGGTGGACATGGCGGAGCTGGAGCTGGCAGGCAAGGGGAGGGGTTCGGGTGCCCCAGAGGGCATGGGAGGGTTAGTTGATGAGGATGCAGAGCCTGTGCCGGGCTCTGGGCAGGTCGGGAGACACTCCGATGGACCGAAGTTGCCCCTGGGGGCTTCCGTTCACTCTGGCTGCCGTGGGAGCAACACCTGTGGAGTAATGAAAGGTGAAGGTGAGGGAGCCCGTGGGGACCTTCTGTGCAGGCAGGTCGCTGGGACTGAACCCTCCCTCGCTCCTGAAGGCCCCCTTTCATCGCATCAGGACGCTCTCCTGGCTCTCATGTCTCCCCTTGGAGAAACTGAAGTGATTTTCCAATGAAGGCCCCACGCCTGGGGGGACAGTGTGGATAATCAGTAGTCTCCTGCCTGATGACGGACGGGTGTGACCTGCTTTGCCCGTCAGTCCCTGCAGCCGTCACAGGCTCCCAGTTTGCACCCAGCCTGACAGTGCCAGGCTCTGCATCCTCGGGAGTGAGCAGAGGCCCGGGCCCTGCCCTCGGGGGAGAGGAGCTGTGGGCGAGATGAAGACCGGATTAGGCACCAGCGGTCAACGGGGCGGGGGGGGGGGGGGGTGTGACTGAGCAGAAGGCCCCGCAGGGAGGTGCTGTTGGCATCTGAGATCCTGGGGAGAGGCGCCATCATGTAGGCGGTGGGAGCAGAGCAGCCATCTCCCTTCTCCACGTTGGCAGCCGCCCGAGTCGCCTCTGTCCTTCCAGACTTAACCCTGCTCTGTGCTCTGTGCCGCCCTCCCGCCCTGCCCACTGCGCTTCACTCCCCCTCCTGCTGCTTGGCTCCGTCACCGTCACCATGTTCCCACACTGATTTCCCAGCTCTTCAAGAATATCCTCCTGTGGGATATCCTCGTAGGCTGTGGCGACCACTCCCTCTCCCTGTCCTTCACAGCCCAGCCCCTGGAGAGCAGTATCCCAGGAGCTGCCTCCTCTTCCTCAATGCCCGTCTGTGTGCAGGTCTCCTCCAGGCTGGCCTCCATCCTGACCACCCACAGAGGCTGTTCTTTGAAGGTCCCCAGCAAGTCCTGCAGCCCATTCTCTGCTCACTTCCCTGGGCCTGTCAGCAGCACTCGAGGGCCCAGCCACCCTTTGCCGCATGCCCTTCCCTGGAGGCTTGGAGCCCGGGGTGTGCTAGGCAGCCTGGCCCCCTGTCGCTCTCCTGGCCTCTGCCCTCGCCTGGGGTGCATGTCTCCTGCCCCTGCCACGCTTTCTCTGGATGTGGGCTCACTTGGCTTCGCCGTTTTAAAACCACCAGATTGACACAGTCTAGAGCTCTAGACCCACACCTGGTCCTGCCTCCCCAGATCCTGGGAGGGTGTCCATAGGCAGCCCCCTCGCCCTCCCTCCGCAGGGGATGCAGGGCCACCACCCTGTCCCCAGTCTAAGTGGGAACCTGACACAGATCCTTCCTCCCCCTGCCGTCCCCCTCAGTTCTGCCCACTGAGCCGTGGGCTCTGCCCCCGACCTCCTCTGCCCTCTGCCGTCACTGTCAGTGTTGTTGCTCTTGGCAGGTCGTCTGCCGTCACCGAAGGCTATTGGAAAGAGCCCCCTGGCATCTCCACGTCTGGTCCTTCCCAGACCAGCCAGAGTGGAAAGGTGAAAACCAGATCTCAGGTCACACCGGGATTAGAACCAGACCTCTCCCTCCATCCTTGGGGCTGTCCAGCTGCAGCTAAAGCCGCCATTTCCCTTGGTGGCTCTGTGCTGGCTGTATTCCCTGTGTGGAGTCCCCTCCACTGCCACCAGTCTTACCATGACTGGCTCCTTCTCTGCCAGAATGGCGTGTCAAGAAGCCGTCCCTGGGCAATCTCGATGTCCTTCAGCCAGAGTCTTAGGAATTTCCTTCACGGTGTTGATTGCCACCAATTGACTGGCTTTTGTTCCTTTCTAGGTTGCCTAGACCATGAGGGGGTGGCCTGGGTCCTTCTCATCACTGAGTCTCAGAGCCCAGCATTCTGCTGGATACATTGTTCTCTGTAAACATTCATTGAATGTATTCCTGGTTAACACTGCTCCTCATTTGAGTTATTGTTTGTGCTTTAAGTAGAGACATCTTTATGTCACCTTTCTACTACCTAGTGGCTTTGGTGGGAGATTTATTTAGTTCAGCCCATCCTTACACATCAGCTGGGGTTGGGGTAGCGGGGCGGGCTTCCCGTGGAGAGTCTTGAGAATGTCAGATGGGGCTTCTGAGTACATTAGTGCCACGTATGGAAGTCGGGTGCTCAGGGAATAGAAGGTGGAATGCAGTCAGACATCCAAGTATCAGGTGTGGAAAAGAAGGAAGGGAACCCACTGAATGGAGAAGGGAAGTGATTGTTTTAGTTTCTTCTCGAAGCTTCTTTGGATGTTAATGAAGCTGTTTCCCCTAAGGTAGCTCCTCTGTGCAGGATGGAACCCCCTGAGCAGGGCCGGCAAGTGCTGGCCTCAGCCGGAGGCAGTGGTACTAGAAGGGCTAGGTGTGCCTCTTTCACCCCCATGAGGGGCTAAGGATGCCCAAAGGGGAGTGGAGGGGGACAATGACTTCACACCGGAGTGTGCGGAGAGCCTCTGACCTCCCCCACCCTCAGCACCCCTGTGTCCCTGAGGGACGCTCACCTGTTTCCCTGAAGAGCTTTTGCTAGAGCCGCCCCCAGACCTTTCGTCTGGACCCTCATGGCTCTGCGTCAGTGCCCTGTCTTTTATGGGGTCCTCTCCCTGGCCCGTGTGCTGCCACTCGATGTCTGCTGGACCCCCTCTGCCCAGTCTTGGTGGGAGTGGGGGGGTCCTCAGGGACAGGTAAAGTTGAGTGTCCCCAAGGAAGTCCCCTTGAGGAGGGAGGTGGGCACTGCCCAGACCATTGTATTATGAATGTATTTCAACAGAAATGTGAACAGATTTTGTCTTTGGGGGACATGATTTGCATGGGATAGGGGTCTCAGAGTGAGGTGGTCCTGGTGGCTGCCCACGCCATGCTGAGGTGCAAGACGGGGCCCTGTGGTCTCGTTCTTGTGTCGAAGGAAGTGACTTTTCAATGCCTATCCACTTGTTTCAACAAGGAGGAGGAGGAAAGGGAGCCGAAGGGGTGGCGGGTTGGTCCTGTGCTGGGGAATGCCGGCTGTGTGTGTCCACCCTCCCAGGCAGGCAGGTGGCTCTCAAACCATATTGAAATTGCTGACTGTCTTCTCTGCGGGTCAGAGCAGAGGTGGTCTGTTTGGTTCACCTGCAGGGCCTTCCAGAAGTGATTTGTTGAATTCCCCCCACCCCCAGCTTTGGTACTAGGGATTGAACCCAGGGGTACTTAACCACTGAGCCACATCCCCAGCCCTTTTTTGAATTTCATTTAGAGACAGGGTCTCACTAAGTTGCTGAAGCTGCTCCCCCTGCCTCGACCTCCCACGCTGCTGGGATAAAAGGCGTGTGCCACCCATCTGTCGAGCGAATTCTTTACCTCAGGCAGGCCTCCTGCAGGATTTGTCTATGTGATGGAAGCCAGTTTTGTAATGACGGTCACAAGGTGGAACTTCTAAGGCAGAGCTTGGTTTAAAGAGATACAAAAGGGCTGGGGTTGTGGCTTGGTGGTAGGGCCCTTGCCTAGCATGCATGAGGCTCTGGGTTCAATTCTCAGCACCACCTATAAATCAAATAAATAAAATAACGGTCCACCAACAACTAGAAAAATATTTTTATAAAAACCACAAGAGAAGCCTTTGATTTTTCACTTGTACACTGATGAACAACCTCAGTGACATTTCTGAAAACACGTTTCAGGAGGCTCTATGCAGAACTGTGCCAGGGCATCGTGGACATAGCCATATCCAGCGTCTTCCCGCCCCCCGACGTGGAGCAGCAGCCTCAGCCCGTGGCGTTCATCAAGCTATGAAGGCCAGGAAGAGAGGCCCCGGCGCGGGGCCGAGAAGCGGAGGCAGCTCCCGAAGAGCTGCGCGCTGCTCAGGGAGTCGCCGGGCAGGGCAGAGTGCTCCACAGGCTTCTGGAGCCTGAAGCAGGTGCCCCCAGGGAAGAGCAAACCGCCCCTCCCGGCACGACTGGGATTTGGCTCTCCTGCGTGCGTGCTCTTCTCGGAAGGTCTTTCTACACTTGGCCCTGGGCGCGGAGCCTCTCCTCCCAGAGGGCGGGCGCGGGGGGGCCTCTGGGGGTCCTTCCCTGCTGCAGCCCCGCAGTGCTGGGACACAGTGGACCTTTGTGCGCTCCCTGCTGGACTGCCCCACCTCATTCAGGCCCCACTAGCTCTAGACGCACATGCACCGGCTGCCCTCAGTTTTGCACCGTGCGTGGTGTCTTGGAGAAGGCCGTTTTCTTCGCCTCTTCCTGGTGGCTGCCCGTCGGGGTCCTGGGGGTGGGCCTGCACGACGGCCTCCGCCTGCTCTCTGCATGTTTAGAGGCAGCAGCCGGCCCTGTGAGCATCGAGTCAGCATGAGAGGGTGGGCGGGTCTTTGGAACACGGTTCGCACTTAGCATTGTTTTAACCAGAATTCTAAATGCACATTTGCTGAGTTCCCTTTCCTTCACTTACTTTCAACCTTTGTAAAGCCTCTCCAAGGGTTATGGAGAAGGCGGCTTCCACTCCCCAGTGGCCCTGGCCAGAGGCAGGTGGCTTTTCCTCTGCATGTTCTCCTGCGCTCTGAGCTCCGCGCACCACACACCACTGGCTGGAGCTGCAGGGGCAGCTTCTGAAGGAGCGTCTGTCCGCCAGCTGGGCAGGGCGTAGTCTAGAGTGCCACGCGGGTCTGGGTGGCTCCGCAGATGGGTTCCTCAGATGTGGCTTCCAAGTAACGGGTCGACTGACACTTCATGGGCTCCTCAGGAGGCCCCATTGCTAGGAGTGGGCGGAAGATGTCATTGTGTTCCGTGTGAGCTTAGAGTGTCCAGGACGTCACAGCAGATCCGGGGGAAGCTTTCTGGGTGCCTGCTGGCCTCCCTTACTCATTTTTGCTTGGCAGTTTCTGCAGTCAGGTGACTTAAGAAAGAGCAGGAATAACATCGCCGCCTCACATAGGATGAGATGTGGGAGCTTATGGCGACGTGAAGGAGTGGTGGTTAAAACCGGTCTCATGGGTGTGGCCCTGGGTGGTGATGGTAGGGTCACACGGAAGGGCAGTGGGGCCAGAATCACTTGTAATTTGGAATTAGAAAATCAAAGTCCTCCCAGTTACCCGAGTGTGGAGGATAACGTCTGTATCAGAGCGAAATAAGAAGGCCAGTGGGAAGGCAGTGCCTAGGCCCAGAGCAGCGGGGCTGGTGTCTGGGAGCTTCAGAGAAGGCAGAGGGCAGACCGATGGAGGGCAGGTGCACAGCCAGCCGCCGACAAGTGGCGGGAGGTGGGCCAGGGCTGTCTAGGTTCTGCATGCCTTGGGCCTGGGGACTCAGGTCGGGGGCACTGGGAGGGCTCTGCAGCTCTTGCGGTGAGGAGCGGAGAGATGGGCTGTTAGGAAGCGCGGTCGGCTCCTGGTGGGGTTTCTGAGAAAGCCACGTGGGGCATGTGTTTGAGGGAGGTACGGCTTTGGGTGAGAGCGGGCGCTGTGGCTGGGCCCTCCTAGAGTTTGAGGTGCTTCTCTTCTGGGTCAGGTGGAGGCTGGCTCAGAGCTGCCCTCTGCCCTTCCACGCCGTCCTTGGCACAGGAGGCACCCGCCTGGCTCCCCATTGGTTTGTCCCGTGTCAGCGCTGCCAGACGCTGAGGGAGGAGGCGCTGTTCATGTTCGGTTGATCCTGACCTTGGCTCTGTCTTGGTCCAGTGTCAGTGGAGCCCGTTACCTCTCTGTGCCTTAGTTTCTTATCTCATGGAAGAGACTGCTGCCTGACCCGAGGACTACCTCAAGGGCTTTCATAAGGGTGACTGAGAACAGGAAGAGCACCAGGGCTCTCTGCTGGAGTCACCAGGAGGCTGGCAGAAACTGCTGGCGCCCCACCTGCCCCTGGCCAGTGCCGTCAGAGCCTCAGCCGCAGGGCACCTTGAGATGCCTGGAGCCGCTGCAAGGGCAGAAGGATAAGAGTGTTATTAGCTAGACGAATCACACAAGGTGCGTTAGAACATTCATTTTGGAAATGAACATTTCTTTAAGAACAACCAGATGTTGACCTGTGGGTGACACAAGCCAGTGTTGTCCAAGCAGGTTCTCTGTGTGCTTCTATCACTGCATTTGGAAATAGACATGCTTTCATTTATGTGAACAGTGCATGGATCCCCCTGGTGGGAAAACAAACGCACGTGAATTTTCAGATCTAAGTATGTGCAAGTTTTAATTATGAGAAAAAGGTCTCTTCCCTCACAGTGAACTCCTGCGATAACTGTGATCCCATTTCACCAAGAGCATCAAGTGCCTCAGCGTTTGAATGATGGAGTGGAGCAGGTGCTGCCTGTGCACCAGGTGTGTCACTAAGCTCCTCAGGGTGATGGTCACATGCGTGGGACACCTGGGAGTGCAACACTCGGGGTGTCTGCAGCATGGACCCAGCCCTGTGGTGGGGGTGGCTCTGCTACCCAGCATGAGGCGCCAGAGTGGGTCGCATGTAGCATGTGGTGCCGTTGAGGACTCAGTGGTGTGTGTGTCTCTGATCCTGAATACAGACTCTGTACCTAAGAGGAAGTGATTTCTGAAATAAGGTAATTTTACAGATGTCTAAAATGCCTGGCGCATTAAAGATATTCCAAGTGTCTTTGCCCCATGTGTCTGTCATCTTATTGTAGTGTCGACTGCCCTAGGGTGTCCTACACTAGTTAAATCCCTAATATCATTACCCAGAGGGAGGCACTTTCTCTGTAAATAGGCAGCTAGTAAATCCCTGGGCTTTTGCAAGCTCTGTATGGCGTCTCTGTTGCGTATGCTTTGGGGTTATTTCCCCAACTCATAAAAAGTAGAAAGCTCATAGGTCACACACAGACAAGCCAGATGTGGCCATAGTTTGCTGACCCCAGGACATTGTTCATTACTTCAGCCAACAGATTGTCCTTCAGCACTGATGGGCTGCTCTGGGGTGGAGCATCCAAGCCATTTCAGAAGCTGAAATCCGGTCTGCTCTTTGCACATGTCTGAATCGTGGTTGAGGAGCACAGCCAGGGAGGAGCTAGAAGGGCTTCTGAAATGAGCCAACTTCCACAATGAGCTGGAAGGCAAAGGGTCCCCTGATGAGCATTCCACTTAGGCCAAGTTTTTAGGTGACTGTAAAGCTCACACACCTCAAGGCTTCACACCTGCAAAGTTGCTCACTTGTCCCTTCTTGTGCAACAAGGTGACATGCTTTGCTCTCCTTGTGTATAGCTGGCCCACCTCCAGGGGCTGCTTCTACCCTGTAGACAGACTTCTGGCACAGATGAGGGTCCGTCCACGCCAGAAACTCTGGCTTAGGTACCCCGCTCCAAGTAAGTTTCAGACGTGACATGACACTCTGCAGGGCTCCGCGGAGGTCCTCTGGACAGAGTGCAGGGTGGAGCAGGCAGGCAGAAGCCTGACAGGGCAGGTTCAAAGATGTTAGAGGGCTTCTCAGAAGCTCGGCCCATCTGCTGTCAGTAGCTGACCCTCTTTAAAGAACCTTGTGTTCTCCTTCACTCCAAGATGCAATAAAAATTTGAAGATGTTTTCCCTAAAGGCAGGGAAAACAAGCCCCTGCCTCATGGGGTGCTTTGTGGGATGACTTGAAGGTTGCAAGCAAAATTCCTTTTTAAAAATTCATATGAGAGGACATCAGGTGAATGTCCTCTATGGGAATAGCCGAGTAAGAACCTCTGAAAATGTCCTCTCCCATAAAAGCAACAGAACCCCAGCAAAATGGTGTGGACATTTACTAAAGGTTAGCAATCCAGAAAAAAAAAAAAAATGTATTTAAGAAAAACGGCTGCCTCTCAGTAGGAACCATGAGCTTCTGACATTTTAACTCGCCTGTTTCCATCCCCGCTCCCCTGCTCCATGGGAGCCTCGGAAGCCGGCAGCCACAAACTCATGGAGCAGTCCAGCGTCCTAGCAGCCATTGCAGGGTGCAGAAGGAGACGGGAGCTCCTCTAAAGCCCCGTTACCAGGAACTGTCACTGTTTGGCTCTTGTGGTGATTCCATGAAGTTCCCTCTCCTGGCATTCCCTTATGTGAAGTGGTTCAGAGCTTGCCCAGGTGAGCGACCTTTTCCCTGCTTACACTTGCTAAAAATGATAGCAGCAGTTATCTTACATCTCAGCTTCCTAAGGTAACTATTATCAGATATGGAGAAAAAACCCCAACACAGTAAGGCCTGAGGAAAGGGAGTGAAAAAGAAAGCCACACGTTGATAGTTTTCTCCGTGCGTTCCCTCCCAATGATGGAAAACTCCAGGAAGGAAGCCAAAGCATTGACCCTTCCCCAAATAAATCCTTTCCCAGTGACAATAAAACGGGATCCTGAAGGGAAAGAGATAAACACTGAACACTGACCCCGGGCCCTCCATTCTTCTCCAAGTAAAAATATCCCCAGTCAGAACAAATTTTTAAATTCTCAATAACCTGTTTCTTGAGTGCCCAAACTGATATGTTCACTAGACTAGCCCCCAAAATAACCTATATAAACCCAGCCCCTTTCTTTAAGTGGGTCCACGGGCGCCACTTCATCCCTGCATCCCCTGTTCCAGTGTGAAACTGTCGCTGAATAAACAGCTGAGTTGATTCCTGAGGTTTGCGTCCTGCCCAGTCTTCCTGTGCTAATGACTATAACCATTGGAAGAGACAACAAACTGACCACAAGAGGGAAAGCTGGGGAAGGAAATGTCCACAGGAGGTTTTGAAAAGCTTCAACATATTTCTAAGAACACAGAAGGCCCATGCATGCATAGGACTGTGTGCATGCCCAGGAGAAACCTGTGTATTCCCTCAGCTTCTGTTTCTGTGTGGTCTTGATCTCTACACAGCAGGAAGTAAGGACTAAGGCAGAGCTGCAACATGCCATGCTGGGTATTAATAGCCCATCTGCCAGGTGTGGTGGCGCATGCCTGTAATCCCAGTGACCTGGGATCACAAGTTCAAGGCCAGCCTCAGCAACTTACCAAAAAATAAAAATTAAAAAAAAAAAAAAAAAAAAAAGAACTGGGGATGTAGCGCAGTGGTAGAGCATCCTGGGTTTAATCTCCCGTACAAAATACACACACACACACACAAACACTTTTTTTCTAATACATATATTTTATTATATGAAAATGTATTAAAATAGTGACCAAAACCAACTCTGCTTTGATTAAAACACACACACACACACAAATTAAAATGCATCCAAGAAACTCCACAAATTCTAAATAGGACAGACTCAGCCACACAAAGACACATCAGCCACACAGAAATTAACTTTATAGTCAAAAAGACATGGAAACTGAAATGTTACACTAGAAAGTATAAAGTATATAAGAAAAGAGAAGACAGTAGTGAAGGGGGAGGGAGACATGACATAAATACATACTGTCTTACCAGAAATTTCATTAAATGTAAATGGATTAAACATTCCAGTCAAAAAACAGATTGACAAAGTGGATGGGGGGGCAGTACAAGGGACTGAACGCAGGGGCACTTTATCATGAGCTGCATCCCCAATTAGGTTCTCATTAAGTTGTTGAGGGTCTCACTAAATTGCTGAGGCTGTCCTTGAACTTCTGATCCCGTCTCAGCCTCTGGGGTCACTGGGATTATAGGTGTGTACCACCATGCCTGGCTGATTACTTAAATTTATTTTTAGGCCAAAATTGATTTTTAAAAAAATAATGCAACTGCATGCTACAAGAGGCACACTTTAGATTAAAAAACAAATAGGTTGACAGTATAAGAATGAGAAGATATACTATGTAAACAAAAATTCAACTAGAGCTACTAATATTAGACAAAAGAGGCTTTAAGAAAAATATTGCCAGGGGCCTGGGGTGTAGCTCAGGGGCAGAGTGCTTGCCTAGCATGCACAAGGCCTTATCTTCAATCCTCAGCACTACAAAAAAGGAAAAGAAATTCCCAGCAATTTGGGAGGCTGAGGCAGGAGAATTAAAATTTGAGGGTGGTGTTGGCAACTTGGTGAGATCCTGTCTCAAAAAATAAGAAGGGCTGGGGATGTATTCAGTGGTAGCATGCCCCAGGGTTCGATCGCCAGCACTACATACAAACACGCACACACATATTAACAATATACAACTCTTTCTTGATAAAAACACACAAGAAGTTAGGAGGAGAATGGAACTTTCCTCAGAAGGTAATCAAAGAATCGATAAAGGCCATCTTTGGAAAAACCCATAGACTACATCCTATATAACAGTAAAAGACTGAGAACTTTCTCCCTAATATCAGGCAGAAAACAAAAATGCCCATTCTTGCCACTTCATTCAGAAGTGTACTAATTCTAGGAGAGCCGTTAGACAAAAGGAGGGCAGGGCGGGCATCCAGGTCAGAAAGGAAGAGTGGAACTCTCTGCCAACAACTGGATCTTATACACAGAAAATCCTAAGGCATCTCACAAACTATTAGAAGTAGTAAATGAGCCCATCAAAGTTGCCGGATCATCAAAACAATTAAGTGCCTAGACATAAATTTAACAAAAATTCATACAACAAAAGTTAAAAAACATCTTTGATGGAAACTATGGAACACCGAAATAAATGGAAGACATTTCATGTTTGTGGACTGTAAGATAGTATCAGAAATAAGCCCCAAATTGAATGAGCTAGTTTGATCAAAAACTTCAGCTGCTGATGCTTCTCCTCTTCTTCACCCACTCCCTCTCCCCTTTCTCCTCCTCCTAGAGCAGAGGAAGAATTGACAAGTCGATACTGAAATTCATGTTAATACAAAGAACCATGAATAGCCAAAACAGTTTGGGAAAAGAACAAAAATGAAAGATGTCCACTTGATTTAAAATTTTATCACAAAGCTACCATTAATCTATACTCTGTGGTGTTGACATAAGAACAGATACACAGACCAAGGGAATAGAATTGGGTGTCCTGAAATAAATCCTTGCACATAAAGTCAATTGGTTTTTGACAAGGGGGCTAAGATAATGCAGCGGGGGAAAGAATATTCTTTAACAAACGGTGCCAAGACAGCTGAAGATATATATGGATCCCTTTTTCACACCAGCTACAAAAATTAAAGAGGTTTGAAGAGTTAAATGTTAAAGTTCAAACTATGAAACTCTTTAAAGAGAACATAGATTTTTTTTCCTTACCTTGGTTAGGTATCATTTCAGAGACGTCGTACCAAAAGCACGAGCAATACAAGGAAAAAAAACCTGCATTTCATCAGAGTTACAAACACTTTTTTTTGCCTCAAGGGGGGAAAAACCTCTACAGAATGGGAGAAAAGATTTGCAAATCATATGCTTAGTAAGGACAGGCACGTATAACATAAAGAACTATTGCAACTCAGTAGAAAGTCAAGCCAATGTTAAACAGGCAGTGTATCTACACATTTCTCCAAAGAAAATATACAATTGATCAATAAACACAGGAAAATATACTTCATGTCATTGGTTATTAGGTAAATGCAAATCAAGACCACAACTAGGAACTACTGCACATGAATAGGATGACTATAATCAAAAGACAGTACTGACATGAAGAAGCTGGAATCCCAGAAGAATATTGCTACAGTATCCTTATGTATTGAATAAATTGCACAGCTGCTTTGGAAAAGAAGTTTCATGGAATCTCAAAATGTTAAATATGGAGTTAATATATGACAGAAATTCCATTCCTAGTTGTACCAAGAGAATTGAAAACATGCATAACAAAAACTTGTGCACTGATATTCATTGCAGCATTTTTCATAGTAGTCAAATTTGGGGGGGGGTTCACACCCTGCATGGATGAGGGGAAGAGTTTCTGTTGGGGGATGATGGTGCCAGTGATCAATTAATTGCTAATAAACTTATCTAATCAATAAACACAAGAGCCAATACTCTTTTTAATAGGAAGGGGGTGTAATGGATCGGGCTGTAGGAGATCTGTCCTCCAACAAGATGGAGGAGCCCGCCTTCCCTTTATTTATAGTCCCACAGCTGAAGGGACCTTGATGGGGAGGGGCTGCTTCTGTGAGGAACAGGACGGGGGTGGAGTTAGGGAAGCCATTTGCTTAGGGAACTAGCATGTCCTCAGAGAAACCTCTGAGGTTTCTGAGAAACCTCTGTACAGGGCCGTCTACTCCCAGGCTGTCTGAAATGGTCTCCCATGACTGCCAGTTCCTGGGAGTCAGACCTCTATCAACCATGGCTCAGCCGAGCCTGATTCTGCTGGACTTGGGTGGCTCCCCACAGCCAAACAGTGGAATCAACTCAAATGTCCATCAACGAATGAATGGGTAAACGTGGTACATCCATAATGATGGATTATTATTCAACCCTGAAATGAAAGGAACAGCTGCCACACCCGCGGACCTTGGAGACGGCGGAGAGACAGTGAGGATGGCCAATTTTTCTCATTTGTAGTTTGAAGGGGAGCAGAGAAATGATGTCGCAACTGAAAAGGGACAGGAACCCGTTAGTGGTCTTTTGTTTAAAGAGCTCTCCCAGCCGATTTGTGTGCTGATGGAAATGATGAGTCCTGCAAGAATCCCTTTATTCTCCTGCCTTCCAGGAGTCCTTGACTGAGAGGGAAGGAAGGGTCTCCTTAGGAGCGGACATTGTGAAGGAGGGGAGGCAGGCCCTAGGTTGTTACAGCTGCACACCTGGGAAGATGTGGTGTTATCAAGAACTCCACATAGAAGGCAACTCCTTTGAAAGTCATGTAGGAATGGAAATTAACAGCTGCTGTGGCTTGAATATGAAGTGTCCCCAAGGGCACGTGTTGAAGGCTGGGTCCCCAATGCAGCAATGTTCAGAGGGGAGGCTTTTGGGAAGTGATTGGACCTCATCAGTGGGATCAATCCATTGAGGGGTTCACAGCTATGTCATTATTAGGAGGTGGGACCAAGTTGGAGGGGGTGGCTTTGGGGACATGCCCTTGAGAGCTGTATCTTGTCCCCTCCCCCTTACTCCCTTTGTTTCCTGGCTGCCATGAGATGAACACTTTCCTCCTCCACTCAGGCCCAAAGCCATGGAGACAGTGGACTCAAACCTTTGCAACCATGAGCCCCCTAACAGATCTTTCCTTCTCTTGGCTGTTCCCCCGCGCCCCCAGGTATTTTGCCACAGCCAGACAAAGCTGACTGACACACTAGCTGAACTAGGAAAAGGTGAAGCTGGCAGTAGGGAGGGTTCCCAAGGAGCGGGAGGACACCTGGAGGAGAGGTGGATGAGCTGTGTCTTCATCTTGGTGGTAGTTTCATAAGTGTACTCGCCAATGCACTCTAAATGCGTGCAGTTTCTGTATGCCAATCATGCCACGATGCGGCTGACACACGCACAGTCATGGTGAGGTCCAAGGACAGCAGCAGACCTCTAGACCGTAAGTCCACGTGCACCGCCCTTCCATCCGAGACCGCCCGCTTCGCACCCCACCCCCTGGGCTTCGGTCCATAAGAAGCGGGGGTCGGCACGGCCCGCCTCTGCCTGGCGGTCCCAGTGACCAGCTGGCTCGCGGTAACGGTTAGGTGGAGGCGGCTGACGGTGCCCGACACGTCTGCCCCGTCGCTGGCGCCAAGACGCCCGCCGAGATCGCCCCAGGGTCGGCGTGGAGGGGAAGACAGCCGTCCTCCCCAATCTTAACTGACCCAGCGAAGGGGCCACCGAGGCCGCACGCGGAAGCGCGGCTGCTCCCACCTCCGGAGTCATCTGCAGAGGAAGGGACCGGGGCCGGTCCGTCCTACTTTGGCTCCGTGCAGTTCCGGCCGCCCATTCGCGCCGCGGTTTTGTTTGCAAGCCGATCCCATAAAGCTGCCGGACAGAGCCGGACGGAGCCAGCGGGAACTACACTTCCCGGCAGGCCGCGGGGCGGGCCCCGGCCATTGCAGCCGCGCCGGTGTGGGGCGTGAGGAGGCATGGATCCCGGCGGCCGGTGGCGTGGCCTGCCCAGCGGGCCTAGCCTGAAGCACCTGACTGACCCCTCTTACGGGGTCCCTCCCGAGCAGCAGAAGGCGGCGCTGCAGGAGCTGACGCGGGCGCACGTGGAGTCCTTCAACTACGCCGTGCGCGAGGGGCTCAGCCACGCGGTGCAGGTGCGCGGGCGGCTTCCCGGCGCCAGGGCTGCGCCCGGCCGAGCCCGCAGAGCCGGGGGAGAGGCGGCGGGCGTGCGGGAGGCCCGGGAGCGGGAGGTGCGGGCGGCGCTCGGTAGGCCGGCCGGGCAGGATGAGGCCGCGGAGCAGCCCCAAGGCACGTGCGCTTGACGGTGCCCGGGAGAACCGGGCGCTGGGCTTGGCTGCCGCCTGTCCACTCGACAAGGGGAAAGCGGGTTTGGTTCTGGACTTCGGAGTGACTGCGAGCGGTAGTTTTTTAGGACGGTGCGGGGAGAGTGGGGACGTGCCCATTCGAGGCGTGCTTTCCATCTGTCCCAACGCACACGCCTTCATCACGCTTGGCTCCGCTTCTGCAAAAGTGCCTCGGAAGCTTCTGAGCGGATCCGCAGGTGGACCGTGAGGGACAGGCCATCCTTCAGCTTTCGTGCCTTGGAGTTTGGAGGAGCGAAACTGCCGGCACCTGCTCGGATGAGGCCGGTGTTGAGGAAGGTGCAAACGAGTCCTGTGATGCTGGGTCTGGAAGCGTGGGGAGCGGAGTGCCGGAGGGTGGTGGGGCGGCCTCCCCTAGTAAGCAGCCCCAGGGCTCCGGGCTCCGGGCCGAGGAGGAAGAGGCAGCTCTTGGGTTTGAGTGTTTGGAGTGTTGCAGAAGTGGCGGAGACCCGAAAGCGGTCAGGGTCATCGCTTTTGGGAACTGCCTGCCAAGAAGATGTGCAGGCTACCGAGGCACGGGGAGCTGCAGTTTCCAGGCATTTTGGAAAAGTCCCGACTGTATGAGTTCAAGGGAAGAGGAGAGTGCCTTCTCTCCAGGGGAAGGGTAGGAGCAGGGGGCGCCGCAGATTCGGAGACACCACACTCTGCTGCACACTCTGCTGGTGGTAAGACGTGCGCCAGAGGGATGGACTGTGGAGAGCTTCGATTGCCAGTCTGATACTTATAAATAGTATGGGAGCCAACAGGACTTATTTGAAGATGGATGCTCCTTAATCTTTTTGAGAAAGACAAGAGTGATGGGAAATATTTGTGTGGTTCCCTGGACTCATAGCATCCTGTAAATACAAGAAAAATTATATCTTGTTGAAAGTTTATTGATGGAGTTTAATACAAATAATGATAAAAGAATCCAGGATTGAGATGATCAGGGAAGGTTTGCCTTAAAGGAGCTCCTATGCATGGAGGGTTTTTTTTCTTTCTTTCCTTTTTTTTTTTTTTTTTAATAAAGGAGTAATGTGCAGACTGGCAGTTCCCAAAGGTTTTTTTTTTCAGGACTTTTTTCTTTTAAAATCCTTGAGGGGCCCCCAAACAGCTTTTGTTTATCAGTATTTACTTTATTAGAAATTAAACTTGAAAAAAATTTAAATAGTAATTCATTTAAAAATAAAGCATTTAGGGCTGGGGATGTAGCTCAGTTGGTAGCGTGCATGCCTCACGTGCACAAGGTCCTGGGTTCAATCCCCAGCACCACCAAAAAAAAAAAAACCCTTTTATTTATATTAGCTTTCTAAATGGAAAACATTTTCCACAGCAGAGAAGAAATTAGTAGGTGGATTGCATTTTTTAAATCTTCGAATGTCTGCTTATCAGACAGCAGGATTCTCATGTCTGCTGCTGCGTTTTGTCTGTTGCAGTATGTTCTCTCGGTTGAAATAGGTGAAGAAAATTTGACCCTGCATAAATGATGACAGCTCATTGTAGCTGGAATTATACTGCTGTTCGAAAAGTTTCCCTAAGGAGAAAGTTCCCACCCAGACTTGGTTAATGGCAAAGGAGAGAAGCGAGCAGCGCGGCTCGGACGGAAGCCCTGGTGGGCCAATATATCTATGGTGTGGAAACTTCGCAAGCACCAACTTGAGGTAGAGGCCGGGTTAGGGCCGGAGAGCGGTTATGGCGCTGGGGACCCTGGGATGTGGTGTGTGGCGTGGGACAGAACGGAAGCCTTGGAGGGTCAGAACGTAGCTGCGGAAGAAGGGGCCTGAAGCTGAAGAAGTTCCTGCCCCGGCTCGGCCCTGCCCTATGCTGTCATCACCAGGATGGTCAAGGAGGTGCCCCAGAGCACCAGCCGCCAGCGTCTTGGTGCTGTTCGCCACGTCCTGTGCCAACAGCTTTGCAATGAATGGGAAGCGCCAGACGCTCAGTGCCAGTGATGTGCTCTCAGCCGCGGGAGAGGTGGCGTTCCAGCGGCTCATTACGCCCTTAAAAGAAGCTCTGGTAAGAAGGAAGCTTCGGAGCACAGGAAGGACAAAGACAACAGACTCAGAGGAGCAGGACGGGAGCACGGATGAGGACAGTGAAGAAGATGGGGAAAGCCTGGAAGAAGAACGGGACGAAGAGGAGGACGCAGAGGTTGAATAGGGAGGGCAGACCGTGCACGGTGGAGCTGCCTCTGCAGCGTGGCACATGTTTATGCAAAGCTTTACCCTGCCGGGCAGAGCAGGGAGAGTTTGATCTTCGCCTGAGAAGATCAAAATAAAAACTGACCTGATCCCAAGACTCTGCCTGTCTAAAAAAGTAATGATTTCCCTGCTGCCTGCAATGTTCCTTGTCACAGAGGCAGTGAAGGCTCAGGAAACATTGGAGCTTTGATCATGGTCAGCCTGTTGGATTGTACAGTATTTGGCAATAGTAGCTTATTAAGAATGGTCAGAATGGGTTAGCTTTAAAAAAAAAACAAAAAACAAAACTACTAAAAGGCTGCGGGAGAATAATGAATTCTGTTGTTGGCCATCACTTGACGTTTATATTAGTTTGAGTTTCATGTCCTCTAATCCCACTTGGTTTTCAGTCCCTTTAGATTGCTTGTATGCATGCTTCCTGTAGGATGGCTGCACTCTGCAGACATGTGCTTTAAATTAGCAGTATTGATTGGAGTTGGTCAAACAGGAATGCCAGTGTCTTACTTTTATAAAACAGATGACATAGTGTTAGAGGTTCCTCACTGTTTACTACTGTGCAGCTTTGGGATTTATTGTCAACTGGAAGGTGTGGAACCCCAGGCTTTGTCTTCTCATACTCCACCTCCCAGACTTTGTCTTTTTCTTTTCTTTTTTAATTCCTTGTGAGTTTCAGACTTAATTTTCTCTAGGCACAGCTTTTTCCATTTGTGTGTCTCACTTCCTTTCTCTCTTCTGATTCTTTCTTTCCCTCCTTCACTCACTTCATCCACAATCTAGGAATTCTTATTACCTGCTTAATATGCCAAAGTGCAGGTTTCTCAGATTCATTAGTTCTAATCTCATATCTTAAAATTCTTTTTTTTTTTTTTTTTTTTGGCGGTACTGGGAATCGAACTCAGGGCCTTGCACTTGCAAGGCAAGCACTCTACCAGCTGAGCTATCTCCCCAGCCCCTTAAAATTCTTTTGTAAAAAAACTCTGAACCTTGAGGGAAATCTGATAGAGAATTTAATCTCCCACCCACACCCAAACCGCCCCTCCCCCAACTTCTCAGGTATCTCTGTGACCTTTCTTCGCCTTTTCTCTTTCCGTTCAGTGCTCCAGAGCACTTTTTTGTCTTAGTTGAGTGCTTGGGATTTGACAAGGTAGTGTGGTATGGTTTAACACTGTTAATTTGCTAAATAAATATAGTGGAAAGTTTGTTGATAAATGAAGACTGTTTTAAAGGTTATAATGCTTTGTACACATAAAATATTCTTGCTTTAAAAAAAAGTTCCATAAAACAAAATAAGGAAAAAAAAACATAATAAGGCAAATGACCTTAAAAAACCTAGGAAAAAGGGCCTTTATCATAATTCCAATTACTGTTTCGCCTTTGAAGTAGTTTTAACCATTTTGTGAGTTCAAATTTACATGTTAGTCTTTCCAAAATACAATTGATTTTCATTATCTGGTGATTCAGTATTTGCAAATTCACCCACTTGGTAAAATCTGCCTGCAGTCCCCTGATCCTTACTTCCCAGTATGTCATTGTACGTGTTCATGGCCGAGGTGCAGTAAGGCAGCTCTTTGCCTTCTTGTTTCAAGTCCTCAGACCATGAGCAAAGATCCTTTTGCCATGTTTTTTACGTTTTGTTGGTGATTTTGCGACTTGAAATGACCCCCAATAATAGGCTGTGCAGTGCTCTTTGGAAAAAATACACATTAGATGAGTTAGTGGTGTGGGCTGAAGAGTCTGGTGTTAATGACACAGAAGCATACTTGTACATATAAAGTGTCCTTAAGCAGAGACACAGAAAGTAAAGTTACGTCTTGATTGGTCAAGAAAAGGTTGCCACCAGAGGCTCCCAGGAGACTGCATTTTGCCTAGGAGCAGTGGGTTCAGTATTTGCTGATTGAGTATTTGCAGTAGATTTTTAGGCCATAACTATTATAAATAATGAGAACTGACAGTTTAGCTGTGATTTGAGAAAGCAGATCTCATATTTTTTCAAACTAGTATTTCACCTTAAACATGAAATGTCATAAATTTTATTTTTAAATATTAAATTGTTAGTACCAGCTTTAGGTAACTAATAAAAAATTTAGAAAAGGTTGTTCAGGCTCACATGAATGTGAGTAGAGGTCCTTTGTGTTCTTTTTTGGCTCTGTTTTGGCGTTTTCGTCGTTCTAACACTTGGGCTAGATGCTTGTTCACGGTTACTGCACAGAAGAGCTGGGGGTGCCCCTTCCTCAGAGGAACGGCAGAGCTGCTCCTTAAGGAAGGGCACTGCAGTGTCCTGTCCTAATTAGAAGAGCATTTCCCTGCCCTTTCCCTGTTAATAGCCGTCCCATCTGTTTTGCTGTGTAGGAGTAAGGGAAGGTGGGCACTTGGTTCAGAGACTAGGAGCTCTTTCACAGCTATACGCCAGGACCTACTACAGAATCTGACACACACACACACACACAGTGCGGGATCAAAATAAATAAAGTCCATTGACAACGAAAAAATATTTAAAAAGAAAAAGAAAAAAATGCTTAATGTGTTATAGTCTCTGAGTACTCAGAGGAATTGGGAGTGGAGTGAATGTACGTCTCCTGTCCTCTTTAGATGTGTCATTATTATTTTATTAATTAATTTATTTTTTAAATTTATTTTTATTGTAAACAAATGGGATACATCTTGTTCCTCTGTACGTGAAGTAAAGGCATACCATTTGTGTAATCATACATTTACCTAGGATAATTGTGTTAGATTCATTCTGTTATTTTTCTTTCCCACCTCTAGATGTGTCATTATTGGCATTTAGGCATCGCTGCTTGTAGAACACATGGGAATTGGAAGTCTGAGAGAAAAAATGCCTTGGAAATGCAAGCAATTTGTTTAATAGTATGAATTGTATTTCAGGATATACCTTCCTTTGAATTTGCTTTCAAAGATGAGCGTATCTCTCTCACTATTGTGGATGCTGTTATTAGTCCACCCACAGTTCCCAAAGGGACCATCTGCAAAGAACTCAACGTTTATCCAGCTGAATGTCGGGGCCGAAGGAGTACCTACCGGGGGAAGCTGACAGTGAGTATTAATGACAGTGTGTCACTCCCTGCATTTTTGAGAATAGAACTGATTCCTCATAAGAATTCTTTCTTGGTGCTGTCATCTAAAGAGATCCTATCTTCTAAACCTAAAGCATAAGATTATTTGTTTTCCTCTTCCTCACTTTGAAAATACTTGTTTGTTTCCCCAGATCCAGATATTTTAAGTAATTTTCCTCTCATTTTCATTCAGGCTGATATTAGCTGGGCAGTGAATGGAATCTCAAAAGGCATCATCAAGCAGTTTCTTGGCTATGTTCCCATCATGGTGAAGTCCAAGCTTTGCAACTTATACAACCTTTCTCCTCGAGCCCTCATTGAGCACCACGAGGAGGCAGAGGTAATTGAGGGGTCCAGGTACTAGGTCAGTAGCCAGCCTCGGTTGGGAGTGAAAAGACAGGAAGTTGTTGTTGGGATCCAGTTTTCCTGACTCTGCTCTGGATAGTTAAAATGGGGCATGATCATCTTGTCTGCATACTGCATGTGGCCCTTGACTGTCACCTGAGATAGTGTGGAAGAGCAGCTCTACACTTAGCACCGATTTGGGGGGAGAACTGGTGGTTGGTTTCTCCCCTAATTTTCTTCCTTTTCCTCTTCTTCCACTTCCTCCTCCTCCTCCTTTCCCCTCTTCCTGGGGATTGAACCCAGAGCCTCGGACATGCTAAGCACACACTGCCACTGATGTACACCCCAACCTTAATTTCCTGAATGATATATATTTAGAGACATACTTAGAAGAATTTTGTTCTTTTAAAGCTACCTTAAGTCATGAAACTTGTCAGAGATCCCTGCTTTACTGACAGTAAGATCTGGTGTAACAATTCATATACCTTCCCCAGTTTCCTTGGGCTGTGTTGGGGGCTTTCGAGTATCAGCTTAAAGTGGTTGAATGTACAGACTCTGCCTACAGCAGGGAGACTGGTATGCACTGGGTTTTGCTGTCAGATCTGGGTGTGATGCTCCACTGTTCACCTTGCAAACTTTTGTCTCCCTGAGCCTCAGTTTCCTTTGCTGAAGATAGGCTAGTAGCTGTTCAGTTCATGTTTATGAGGATTGAATATAACAGAATAGCTGGCATGATATGCCTGTTTTAGAGAGCAGTTAGTAAGTAGTAACTCTGTTACAGAAATGTGAACAACCAGAGCTATTAAAAATATTTCCCAGTGCTGACTCAGTGGTAGAGCACTTGCCTAGCACGCATGAGGCACTGGGTTTGATTCTCAGCACCACATAAAACTAAATAAAGAAAATAAAGACATTGTGTCCATCTACAGCTACAAAAATTTTGAAAAAAAAATTATATATATATATATATATTCCTATATTAATCCAAATTTCTGACTTGCAGAGCTGTCCTACAGTCAGATGGTTTTTAACTTATTTGGAAACCATATGGAAGGAAAATAATTGGCATTTTTATCTTTAGACTTCTCTTTGGAGTAATTTTTTTTTTTTTAAATGTCTTTTGAAGATTGACATTTTAGGAGGACAAAAGGACATGTAGGTCTTGCCTGTCTGGTAGTGGCAGTGCCTTTTTTCCTTCCATGCTATCTCCTGTGTCCCTAGGCCTTTCTAATGTATTTGAGAAGACTGGGTTCACACATGTCCACGCTGTTTCCAGGGGGTCTGTGGTCCCTTTCCTCTGTGTGCACCTCTTCTGCACGCTGTACTGCATCTGGCTAGAAAAAAGGTTTGTGTTTACAGTTAATTGTGTACCTTTGTTCAACAAATTTTAATCCATCTCTTTGGTAGGAAATGGGAGGCTATTTCATAATCAATGGCATTGAGAAAGTCATCCGAATGTTAATTATGCCTCGGAGAAATTTCCCCATTGCAATGGTCAGACCAAAGTGGAAAAGCAGAGGACCTGGCTATACTCAGTTTGGTAAGTTTTAGTGACCATCAGGATTTTATTTATTTTTTTTAGTGAAGTTTAAAACTGGTTTTTAAAAACATAGATGAATCTATGTAGAATCTTTAATATTTTTTCTCTTATATAATTTTTTGTTTTTCTGTTAAGCATTTCTGTGTTAATATTCATAATGGGGAGGAAGAAATGGAGAGATTGATTAAAGGGTACAGATGTTCAGTTATAAGATGAATAAGTTGTGCTAACAAAGAGCAACGTGACTGTGGCTGCTAATACTGTATTTTTTTCTTGAAATTTGATAGTAGAGTAGATTCAGAGTGTCATGAACCCACGTGTACACACACACAGAAATGAAAACTATGGGTGATGATTGATGTTTTAATCAGTTTGCGGTAATCATTACATAGTGTACAGATATTTCTCTGTTCATATTAGGGTCCTCTTCTGATAAACCCATCCAAGGTTGAAACTTCTGTATATCAAAAATGCTATAAGGGACTGATGATATAACTTGATGGTAGAGTGCTTTCCTAGCACATGTAAGACCCTGGGTTCAGTGCCCAGCACTAAAAAAATCACACTATATATCTAACCTACCCAACATTGTAGCTTAGCTTTGCCAAGCTCAGAACACTTGTGTTAGCCTGTAGGTGGGCAAAATCATCTTAACACAGTCTGTTTTATAAAATATTGATTGTCTCATATACCCACAGATGAGCTTTTTTGTGATCTTGATGGAACATGAAAATACAAAACACAAGAGTCCAAAAACTGGCAACACAGTACATTGTAGACCATCAATGCTTACCCTCTTGGTCACCTGGCTGACTGGGAGCTGTGGCTCACTGCCCCTGTGCAGCATCACAAGAAAGTGTCACACGGCATTGGAGCCTGGGCAAAGATCACGTTCAAAAATGCCCGGGCCTCAGAGGTACACGCCTCTAATTCCAGCAGCTTAGGAGGCTCAGGCAGGGGGATTGTGAGTTCAAAGTCAGCCTTAGCAACTTCGTGAGAACCTGTTTCTAAATAAAAAATATTAAGGGCTGGGAATGTGGCTCAGTAGTTAAGAATCTCTGAGTTCAATATCTGGGACCATACAAAAATATTCAAAACTGGAAGCATGATCTCTATAGAATAGGGGGTGGCCTTTGTACTATGGTGAAGTGGAAAAAATCACTGTCTCTCAGTAGGGTCATCAGATCACTTTAAATCACTTTAATAAGAATCATATCTGATAAAACTTTTTATGTTGGGAAACCTACTTTTGTGTTTTCAAACTGAAAGGCTATACATGTGTTTTTGTTACTAGATATGAAGGTGAAGACTGGCCTGACTTGGTCAGGGGGGCAGGTGCCTTGGTAGTCTTTGGTTCCAGCTGCCTTGGCACTCCCCTCAGGGGATGACTGACAACCTCCCAGCCTGTGTTTGAGCACTCTCTGTGATAGTGCCTGGCTTCACGAGACAGCATGTGGCATTCTTTGGCAATCCTGACAGTTACATGATTTATCCTTAGAAATGAGATAAAAATCAGCCTTTTCATTGTAGTCATACATATGGCACCTAGAAAAACAGTGTCTCAGTGTGTTAGAATGTTTAGCTATTGTCGAGTTTCTTCCATGTCCAGCGTGGGTGAGAGAGGGTTTCCGTGGGAGGGATGGGCTGACTGTAGATTAATCACTTGGAAACTTATTTAACAGAAGAATCGCAGGAGACAATTATCCTTTGAAGCAGGGGCAGGACTGATTGAGCCGTATCAGTCTGGCTCTAATGGCAGGAAGAGTCCACCTGTCCTTTATTTATAGTCATTTAGGTAAACGGGGGACCAGGAGGAGCTGCTTCTGTGAGGAACAGGATGGGGTACAGCTAAGGAAGCCATGTGCTCTAGGGGGTCCTCCCAGCAAGACCTGCAGATTCCCGGTGGTGAGCCACTGCACGGATACCACATGCCTCAGGCCATCTTGAACAATCTCTTAACGATTGCCAGTTCCTAGAAGCCAGATTTCCATGTCTGACAGCTCGCTAAGCCCGGTTTGCTGGTCATAGATGGCTCCCCACAAGCTTATGCTTTTCCTCCAGTTGATATGGTATGTCTTAGCAGTCGCTGAAGATGAAATAATTTTTTTTCCTTGTTTTTAAATTGAAATAAGAGTCTAAAGTCCTCCTTTTCTGTGTTTGAGTTGTTGGGTCAGGCCACCATCTCTTGACCAGACTATAGGGTGGTGGGGATGAAAGCCCTGAACGGTGCTGTTCTGCAAGGTGCTGGGACTGTAACAGGCCCAGGATGTGGGCCCTGGCCTGGAAAGAAACTTGGAAGTTTAAATTCTTGGCTTTGGTTGTTTTACGTCATAGTTTCACATCATGGGAGATTTTGCACTCCAGAGGACATTTGGCAAGGAAGGTCTTAGACACATATCTGGTGTCATTCTTGACTACACTTAGTGATTTGGCTTAAATTGTATCTAAAAGTAAAATAATTCAGAGAAAAATAATAATTGAAGAAATTACGGTTTTACCAAGTTTCTGATATTTTCCTGTTTGTTTCAATAGGAGTTTCAATGCACTGTGTGAAGGGAGAATATTCTGCGGTCAATATGAACCTTCACTACCTGGAAAATGGCACAGTTATGTTGAACTTCATTTACCGGAAAGAGCTATTCTTTCTTCCATTAGGATTTGCACTTAAGGTATGACTTGCTGAATGTTTCCTTTTGTCATGAAGAGATTCATTGGAGGTAATATCCTATGTAGATTGGATGGGTTCTGTTTGTTAAGTACATGCTATACCAGTTATCTACTGCTCCATAACCAATTGCCTCAAAATTCCATAGCTTGAAATATAAGTAAACATCTCTCTTTCACAGTTTCTGTGAGTTGGGAGTTTAGGAGTGGCTTGATGGGGCACTTCTGGCTTGGGGGTCTCAGGAGCTTGCAGTGAGATGTCAGCAGGGGTGGCTTGACTAGGGCTGGAGCCTCCACTTTCATGTGATTCTCCCACTGGCTGGTGAGTCAGTGCTGGCTGTTGGCAGGAGATCTCAGTTCCTCTCCCCCATCTTCCCCCATATAGTTAGCCAAGAGGACAAGGTGGATGCTGCAGTGCCCTTCATGACAACCTTGGGAGTCTACAACATCTTTCTTGACACGTTGATTTAGTCATGAAGGCCAACACCACTCACTGAGTGTGGGAGGACACTAGATGAGTTTGTGATTGCCAGGAGGTGAGGACCACTGGAAGCATCTTGGTGTCCAGCCATCTCACAAAGAATGCTTTATTTTGCAGAATTCACTTCAGTTCAGCAATAGCGGAGTGCTAATTTTTCTTCATTATTAAAGTCATTAGAGGAGAGAATTATAATTAAACAAATAAAATAGTTACATTATTATTGGTAAATGATTTTAAAAAATCTTTTTTTCCATTCTAGGCACTTGTCAGCTTTCCTGATTATCAGATTTTTCAGGAGCTCATCAAAGGAAAAGAGGATGACTCATTCTTTAGGAACTCTGTGTCTCAGATGTTGAGGATCGTAATGGAAGAGGGTTGTTCCACACAAAAACAGGTCCTTAACTATCTCGGGGAATGCTTCAGAGTAAAGCTCAGTCTTCCTGACTGGTATTCTAATGAACAAGCTGCAGAGTTCCTGTTCAAGTATGTGTGCTGGGCCTGTGTTTTGAGGGTGCGGGGTTGGGAGGAGGGGTGTCAGTGGTCTTCAGTGGAGTACAGATTGTTCTGATGAGTCGTCCGGGAATCAGTGAACATGGGTGGAATCCAGGCCCCGCCAGTGTGGGCTAGCTTTGTCTCTGGCCATTCTCCTTATGGTCATTTCATTCATTTTAGTGTACTTCTTTGTTTTGAAATTATTTCAGGGGTCTAGCACATTGTCCAAATAGCACGTTGGACACTGTAGCGGCTGAAGTAGTTCACGTTTTAGACATTTTCTTGATTTCTTTGTATGTAGATGCACTGGTTACAAGTGTCCTGTCATTCTGTTTCCCCACGGCAAGAACTTTGTCTTCCGTAACCACCCTATGATTATTAGAGGAGCCCAGCTCTGGAGCAGTACTGTCTAGTATGTAGCCAGGTGCGGCATGCTTGAAATATGACCAGTGCAAAATTAACTTTAAATAGCCACATAGGCCAGCACAGTTCTAGACTTGGTGAGGATATTCAGCTTTTTTGCTAATGTTGTTAGTAAAGGTAAAATGTAATTTTTTTGGAGGAAGGTGTTTTATTTTAAGTAAACTTGGATCTGGGCATAGGGGTGCATGCCTGTAATCCCAGCAACTTGAGAAGCTGAGGCAGGAGGGTCGCAAGTTTGAGGCTAGCCTGCACAACTTAGCAGGATTCTTTCTCAAAATAAAAAGGGTTGGGGATGTTGCTCAGTGATAAAGTTCCTCTAGGTTCAATCCCTAATGCCTACAAAAAAAATTCGGCATGAATTAGGGATCTGGTAAGAGGGACATCTGGTAAGAGGGATCTGGTAAGAGGGATTAGCAGCTGAATTGTTGGAAGCTTTTTCTTTTCTATTTTACAGTCAGTGCATCTGCATCCACTTGAAATCCAGTACTGAAAAATTTTATGTACTTTGTCTCATGACCCGGAAGCTCTTTGCTTTAGCCAGAGGAGAGTGCATGGAGGAGAATCCTGATAGTTTGGTGAATCAAGAAGTCCTTACCCCTGGTCAGCTCTTCCTTATGTTTTTGAAGGTAAATCTGTTGCTTTCACCCTGCGCTAGCTGCGCCATTCAGGGAGTGGTGTGCTGCATCCAGCAGTGTTGTCCCCTGCATGTTTGGTTTCTGATTTTGGCATCTGCAGAGTCTTCCTTTTTGTTTGTTTAGCAGCAAGGACATAATCAAAAATCCTAGCTTATTCCAGGTTCAGAAATTTGTTTTAATATTTTTAAAGAGTGTAAAGAAAATGTCAAATCTTGGTCATAACATTGATGGTATAGTATCAGTGGCCTGTATACATGTGTAGTCAATCCTCATTATTTGCAAACTCTTTATATTCAGACTCACTACTTGCTAAAGTGATGTGTATACCAAGGTCAGTACCCAGCACTTCTTAGCCATTCACGACGTAGACGTGGAGACCCCTGATCCTTGTGTTCCAGTTGAGGATGAATGAGGCAATGCTGCGCTGCCTTCTCTCAGCCATTGTGGTGTCCTTTGTGAGTTCTCCTGAGTGTGTTTCACACTTTTATGGGTTTATGTTTGTGCGTGTGTGTGCGTGCTTTGCTTCTCAGAATGGCCTATGGTGCCAGAGTGCCATCTGGCACTCCTGAAAGTGAGACGGCTGTGCTCTATCCACTGAACCCACGTTCAGTCAGTAAAGCAACTACACGTACTAAACAAAGTTCCTTGTATCAGAACACAAGTAAAATAAGGTGTTGTGGACTGACCAGTTGCAGAAGTGTTCTGACCAGAGACCGGCAGGAACCGAGCTCTGCGTTTCCCTGGGAGCAGTGGTCCAGCCCTTGCTAATTCAGGTTACAGCAGTGGCATGGAACCCGAGCAAGCGAGACTTGACCGTGTGTCTGTGTACACAGTGGGAATTGGCACGGTAAAAGGTGATTTCATAGGGAAATTGATTCCATGGCATCTTATACTTTGCATATTATTCCTAAAAAGATTTAATCTGAAAGGTAATGTTGTGGGTTGGAAGATAGAGAGGGCTAAAGATGAAAAAAAAAATTCTCCTAATTCCTCATTATCCTGTTAATAATTCTTACTGGCAGGTAATTATTTTTGTTTCTGTTTGTTTTGTTCATAAAATTTGGATTGAAAAAGTTTAGCACCCTGGAATTTCCCTGATAAAAATCTAGATCAGCCAGCAGAAGTTTGCTATTATTGGTGGCCTATCAGGTACATTTCCTTTTTTTTTTTTCTTTTCTTTTTCTTTTGGTACCAGGGGTTGAACTCAGGGGCACTTGACCACTGAGCCCCATCCTCATCCCTGTTTTGTATTTTATTTAGAGACAGGGTCTTATGGAGTTACTTAGCACCTCACCATTGCTGAGGCTGGCTTTGAACTTGCAATCCTCCTGTCTCAGCCTCCTGAGCTACTGGGATTACAGGTGTGCACCACCACACCCAGCACTATGTCCTTACAGTGAAGCACAGGGTTCATCGTATCCCTGTGCTATCGGCGTGTCTTCAGAAGCAAGCCATTAGTTCGGGGACCTGTGTCAGCAACAGGAACATTTGATTTCCTTACCTTGCACTCGCTCTATTTGAGCTTCCAAACCTCTGAATCTGAGGTGTGAAAACCATCTTCAGAAGATACCTGACAGTGACAGAAGAGGAATCCCAGACTTCCCTAGCCATTGCTGGATCAAGGGTCACTCTGGGGTGCATGTGATTGGTTCTGAGGGCTGTGCAAGGGCGGGGGTGGGAGCACTGGCAGCCGCCTCCCTGCCACAGGCATGGTCTGCTCCCAGATAAGCACCAGGTTACACCTGTCAGAGAGGCTGGAGCCCCATACGAGGCCACCCGGGGGCTTCGCTCACTTCCGCTGCTTGTGCCGAACCATGCAGGCTGCACTTTGGAGTCCCTAGCTCCATCTGTAGTTCCAGCTCTCAAAAGTACCGGAACAAAAATAGTGGGTTGGCAGCAAGACCTGGCCTGACTGCAGGAGATATGTAGCTTCCCTTGTCCTGCCATGGCTGTGTGGGTCTGTGGAGGTGCGTTTGACTGCAAGTCAGGGTCCCAGTGTTGGGCACTGCGTGCTTTACACACCCATCAGCTTCTGGAGAAGTCTGCAGAATTCTTGGTACTGAGGAGTTTGGCCCAGGGTTTTCAGTGGTCCTGGCCTGCTCCGCTCCCTGGAGGGAAGTTTGTTGTGAGGCTTGAAAAACATGCACAGTGCCAGCTGTAGTGTGTGCCCCACAAATGCTAGTTCTCACAAATGACCATTGCACTGTGTGTGTGTGTGTACTGGAAATCATCCCATTGTAATCCCTAAATTGGTACAGTTTTGTGTCAATAAAATCAGAACTTGGGCTGGGGATATGGCTCGGTTGGTAGAGTGCTTGCCTTACATGCACAAGGCCCTGGGTTCAGTCCCCAGCACTGCAAAAAATAAATGAATAAATACTTAAAAGACAATAAGCAGTCCTCTGAGGGAGGAGGGAGGAGAGAATGTAGCTCTTTATTCTTTAGGCCACAGAACTTTTGCCACATCTGACCTGCATCTCGGTGGCTTTCTTTCCTCTTTGCTGATTTTTTTGTCTTCAGTTACTCTTTGATTATATTTCATATTTACAGGAGACAGTGTCAGTCTTCCCTCCAGGCTTGTGGCTGTCTTGGATGTTGGATATAATTTGGAGACCTCATGCTCTTGGCCGTGTTTCTTCTTGGGAACAAAGTAATTGTTGCTTTGGTCTCAAAGCTTTGTGGTTGATTGTTCTGACTGCTTGATAAGAGCATTTGAATTTAAAGCTTATCTAAGGCCAACACTTCAATGTGGATGATCCAGAGCAGTGTTCTGCCCCACCCCAGTGCATGGAGGGCTCTACCCCTGCCCCCGTCTGCGTGGTCTAGACACATACTTGGTTGCCACGACGTGGGGCATGCTACTGAGCACCCTGTAGTGCATAGGACAACCTCTACCACACAGTCTCCAGCCCCTGGGTTGGTAGTGCTGGGGAGGAAACCCTGGTCTAGATGAGTTTGTGTCTTCTCTCTTAAGAAATGCTTGGCCTCCCGCAGGACATCAAAAAGCTGTTTTTAAGGCTTGTGGTTTGCAATTTCTACATCAAGTGTATAAATTAATGGACTGTTACTGATGGTACAGATTATGGCAGAGTGAATATGGAATTTGTGATAATTAGAGCATTTACTGTTTAAAATTTAAATTTTCTTTCAGGAAAAAATGGAAGCTTGGTTAGTGTCTATTAAAATAGCTTTAGATAAAAAAGCTCAGAAGACTGGTGTGTCCATCAACTCTGAAAATTTGATGAAGATTTTTAGTATGGGAGCAGACCTTACAAGACCATTTGAATATCTTCTTGCTACTGGAAATCTGCGTTCGAAAACAGGTGAAATTAAATATTAGGCTTCACTCTAGTTATATATTTCAAACTGTTCGCATAGTGTAGGCTTATGTCACTGAGAAAGGTTCTTTTTTAAAAGTGAACTTCTCTCTTTCACTGAAGACAGATTTTGTTTTATGACAAATTTTGATGAATGTCAATCTAAAGGGCTTTAGATGGGTGTGTGGCTTGCATCCTAGTGCACGCATCTTGGCCTTAGGTGTCTCAGGAGGCCTAGAAGAACTGCTGTAGGCCCATCCCTGAACCAGGTCCTTTGAAGTGATCTGGGAAACTGAAAAGGCTGTAATGGGGCTCGGCAATTTGTTTTTTTTAAACGGGTGCTCCTGGTGCAGATTCTGCAGGTTCTTGTTAGCGTGCTAGCATTGCTTGTATATTTTCCAGTGCTCTTAGATGAGTTTAATTACTGTGGTTTTATTACCATTTAATGTTCTCCCACAAAGGAGGTAGTGGTGGAGGAGATAGGCAACCAGTTGCAGCCAATAGATTTCTGAATCCTTGGGGTTTTAAATATTATTTTCTGTTTCTACTTATCAGGATGAATAGAGTGAATGTTATAATGACCCACTTTGCTCTGTAGAGTTCTCTGAGGCTTTGCCATCAAAGCCTCAGAAATAGACATTTTTTGGAAAAGTTTGGCCTGTTTTTGAGTAACTTCTATTTTATTAAGGTCTTGGCTTCCTGCAAGATTCTGGACTTTGTGTTGTGGCAGACAAGCTGAACTTCATACGCTATCTCTCCCATTTCCGCTGTGTGCACAGAGGGGCCGATTTTGCCAAGATGAGGACCACCACTGTGCGTAGGCTGCTGCCAGAGTCCTGGGGCTTCCTCTGCCCTGTGCACACCCCAGATGGCGCGCCCTGTGGTCTGATGAACCACCTAACTGCCACGTGCGAGGTTGTCACGCAGCTTGTGTACACAACATCTCTTCCAGCTCTGCTCTGCAGCTTGGGTATGTGGTGTCCAGCAGGAAACGTTCTTGTTTGGGCTTGTGGTTGTTAACAGGTGCAAAGCATCAAGGCATGCTTGTTCTAGGGATTCAGCAGATAATTCTTACAAAAACTCTTTTTCACTACTCCATGCAGGAGTGGGACTTTGTTCTTGGCTTCTTGAAAGAAGATTGAATGCATTTTTTGGAAATGAAAACAAGAAAAATTAAAAGTTGTAGGGTTTTCTTTTTTTCTCTTCTTAAAAAGAAGTCAAAACATTTGAAATAGAACAATAGTTGATATTGAAAGTAGACAAGCTATTACATAACTTTTAGAGGCACTTTTTCTGCATCTGTTGGTGGACCGTTGTATCTCTAAGTAGCAAACGATGCTGGTTGTAGGAAGACGGTTATAAAGGAGGCTCTCCTCTGTCCCTGATATCATCAGCGGTAAGTACAGTAGCCCCCGTTCCTAGTAGCCCAGCAGCTGCTGTCTCTGCCTTGCCTGGAACATGCTCCTGTTCTTCCAGGTTTGATACTGAACTTGAATTGACCTTCATAGGTACAAATAGCAGCCTTTTCTTTGAGTGTTAAGACGTTCTCCTGTCCTAGGGTTCTCTGGTTGTGATTGAGAAACCACAAGTGCTCTGTCTTTGGTGGTTGGTGGAGGGTCTCCGGGGGATTAATGTTTATACAGTAAAACTTCTGTTCATATGGTTCAGGTGATGGATATTCTTAGGCGACCCAAGAAGGTCAAGACATTTCTGTGTAAAAGTATTTCTCCCAACTAGAAAGTAACCTGTGAGAGGAAGTTCCAGTGGAAGTTACCAAGTAGTAGTTACAACGCTAAAGGTAGAATCATGTCATTTGTACTTTTGCTCTCTACAAGGAAAAGGATAATTGTGTGTACTGCCAATGATTAAAAGTGTCCAAGTCCAGGAGAAGGTAGAAAGGAAGAAAGAACAATGTGGAGAGGCAGAAGGTATCTCCCCTGCAGAGGAAGGGGTGGGAAGGGTGATCTGCTGCAGCACTGGGGAAGACTGCAGAGGAGCAGAGACCGAGACCGCCTTCTGCAGGAAGTGCTGGATGACTGAAGCAACAGCACGGGCGACCTGTGGCCACCAGGGAAACGTGCTGCCTTTAGAGGGGGTCACGGTGTGTGAAAGAGGGTTCTTTTTCACTTAATTGCAGTTGATTTTCATTGTCTGCAGCACTTGTGTTCTGTAAGTTCATTGCCAACACTGAATTACCAGTACTGAACCCCTGCTCTGACTGCTGAACCCAGGCCCCCACCCCAAGTCCAGCCCTGGGCTCACAGCAGCAGCAGTGCGACTGGAAGCTTACCTAACACGCGTTTTCTCTGTGAGGCTTATTATAGCTGCCTTGTACTTATGACGCTGGGCAGCAGTTCAGCACCACACTTGAGGGCCCTTTAAAGCCACAAAATCTCCAACAGAAAGCACAAAAATGCAAAAAATGTAGCTTTGAACAGGGTGCTTGACAGTTGAGAGCTGGGACAAGAAGACAGAAGGTGTGCATGAGGTGGCTCAAATCTTTGGTTGCATGACATTGAAATTGTCCATGGTATTAATTTTGTAGTTAAAATCAAATGTGGCAAGTGGGCATGTATGCACATATCAGTCTGCAAATAATGAGGGCCGACTATAGTTAGGCTCTTTTGGGAAAAGTCACTAGATTTCCATGGCTCAGAAATCAGCATGAAGGGCTGGAGTTGGTAGAGTGCTTGCCTAGCATGTTCAATCCCCAGCATCACCAAAAAAATAAAGAGCCTCTTCAGAAATCAGCTTGTCAGAAGTTAAACAGTGGGAAGCTTCGTTACACTCTGTCCCTGACTAGTCTGCTAACAGGCACATTCCTAGTGTCACCTGCATCCTTGCTGACATGATTCATGCTGTAATACAGTTTTACCTGTTTAGAGGCAGCATAATTAGATATCTAAACTGATGAAGCATATCCAGCCCACCCAGAGGGGATTGATTGGGTAAAGCATTCTGCATTGATTGTTCTGTCTGCTGTCTTCACCAGGGGTCACTCCTGTCGATGGGGTGCCACATCGACCCTACAGTGAGTGCTACCCTGTCCTGCTGGATGGCCTCATGGTGGGCTGGGTGGATAAGGATCTTGCTCCTGGCATCGCAGATTCTCTCCGACGTTTTAAGGTGAATCTTTATGAATTCTCTTGCCCCTTGACTTTTGGTTTCTCAGGCCTTTACTAGTTGATGAGGTAGCCCCAGTGTAGTCTGGAGCTGCCTAACTGTCAGGGGTGGAAGCTAATTCCAGTGGTGGAGTCTTGCCTTGTACCAGAGTTGTATGTTGGGGTCAGTGACAGATACCTAACTCACATGCATGTTTTGCTGGTTTCATTGAGGCCCCAGTCTGCCTGTCTTAACAAATTTTAACTTTAAGAGAACCACCATTTACTGTGTAAAAGACCCCTTAAAGTAGGTTTGTGTGTTACTTCCTTATGGTGACATTTGGGATGTCATTTCAGGAAGCACATGATGTTGGTTTTTCCTGGGGAAAGGTTAACTTTAATTCTTATTAGGTTGTATAATGGTAACTGTACAATTACGAACAAGTAATTTGTGGAGAGAGTTGAAAGGTACATGAAGCCCCTTTTCACCACTGGTTGATTTGTTCTTTGTTGATTTATCCCTGCTGCGTGGGGGATTCTCTCTAGAGTTCATGGTTACTGTGGTGGTTGCTGAATGCCGTTTCCTGACTCTGTCATTTGTTCTGTTTATTAGTTGCTATTCTGTGAGAGTGGTTTTTGTTTCTTCTCTATTTGTTTATTTACATCAGCATAGATTCGTAGATGCTCGCTTTATTTCTTGAGCATTCTGTTCTCATTTGTTTTTTTGTGCACGCCCCCCCACTGCTAGGGACTGAACTCGGTGTTCTCTATCACTGAGCACACCCCAGCCCACTATCATTTATTTTAATGCTCAGGTTGTATCAGACTTGGTCAGTGGGAACCCCGCTGCACTGGTTTCTTTTTTTTTCTGGTAAATATACATAAAAATTTTGACCACTTTAACCACTGCAAGAGTGCAGCCCAGTGGCCTCAGGCACAGTCTCACTGTTGTGGGCTGGCGCCCCCATCCGCCTCCACACCTCCATCAGGGTCCTGCGCTGCGGCTTGGTACTGCTTGAGCACTGCCTCTTCATCCCTCTCCGCTTCTGCTGCTGTTCTGCTTTCCCTCTGTGGAGTGACTGCCCTAGGTCTCTTGTGTAAGTGGCATACAGTGTCTTTTTTGTGACTAGTTCATTTCATGTAGTGTAACGTCCTCAAGGTTCATCAAGTCTGACATTTCACAGCATGTATCACTGTTTCCTTCCTTTTAAGGTTGAGTGACAGTCCACTGTGTGGCTGTACTACGTTTCGTTTATCTGCTTGTCATCATTGCTATACAAATAGCTATTCAAGTCTCTGCTTTCCTTTCTTTCTTTCTTTCTTTTTTTTTTTTGAAACTGGAATTGAACCCAGGGGAGCTTCACCACTAACCACATCCCCAGCCCATTATATTTTTTACTTTGACTCAGGGTCTCGCTAAATTGCTTAGGACCTTGCTAAGTTGTTGAAGCTGGCTTTGAACTTGTGATCCTCCTGCCTCAGCCTCCCTAGTTGCTAGGATTATAGGTATGTGCCACTATGCCCAGCTGCTTTCAGTTCTTTTAGGTTATATATCTAGAAATGGAATTTCTGGATCACATAGTAATTTTACATTTAATTTTTGACACCTTTGCAGGGGAAATTCAAGTTTTCCTGTAGATGTATTAATATGGTATGTTAATTCATTCTCTGATAATAGTAATGAATAATGAGTCAGTTTTGTGGAAAGATCCCATTTGGCACTGGTGATTGTTTTCTTAATATTTAAGGAGTACCATACTAGTACTTCAAAGCTGAGTGCAGTGGCGTACACTGTAATCCCAGCTACTATGGGGCGGAGGCAGAAGAATTACAAGTTTGTGCTCAGAACTTAACAAGACCCTGTCTCAAAAACAGTGGGGATCTGCGGATGTAGCTCTGTACTAGAACAATTGTTTAGCATATGCAAAGAAGCTCTGGATTCTTCTCCCAATATTCGGCGAGAAAAGTAGTAGTTCAAGGGTTTTTCTTCGCAAGTCAGAGACTTGCCACCATTCCTATGCTTGGTAGAGGAAGGAATGAAACAAGTGTGTCTGCCCCTCCCACAGGAGGCGTGTTCGCAGGTGCAGGAGCCCTGGTGGCTCAGGAGCAGGGGGGGGGGTCTGTTAGGGACAACTGAGGCCAGAGGTCCAAAGTGAGGCAAAGAGGCAATAGGACCAGTAGAAGATGTGGTTCATTTATATTTTTATTTTTTATTTTAAGTTGTTTTAAAATCAGCATTCATAAGAGTTATCTTTTATAAAGAGAAAGTTTTCCTTGCCTTGGAGTAGTTGGTAAAGCTTTAGAAATTCTTTATTTTTATTAAGGGATTAGTCTTCTTAAGCCTGCTATTTCTATGTAAGGTCTGTGTGGTAGCTTGCCTTTTTCCATTTCCTCTTGGTTTCTTAGACTGCTGGCTTCTAAAATATTGTCGCTAATTTCTTTTGGTCTACTTTGTTCTTTTTAGCTTTTGAGTTCAGAGTTTACTGTTTTGGGGGACCATTTTGTTTTTTTTTTAAAGAACCCTCAAGGTTTACACACTCGGCAGATTTGCAGTGCGCACTACGGTGTCATTAACCAGCGTTAGCTGTGGTCACGTGCTGTACAGTGGATCTTACTCCTGTGACATAACCAGCCTCTCCCAGTGTCCTTTCATCTTTATTGGTGATGGTTTAGTTCCCACATCACGTGTTTAGAATCCCCCAAGTTCTGACACAGGGGTCTTACCTTTTTTTTTTTTTTTTAACTTTTGGAATTTTGATTTGTATTTCTCCTTCACCCAGGAGTTGCTTAATAGTTTTTGGATTTTTTAAAATTCCCAGGTGGAAGGGTATTTTCATGTAATATATTTAAAAGTAAAACCAATCATCTGTGTTTCAGACTCAAGAGAATAAACTTTATTTACCTTTTCCCCAGTCTCATAACTGGTTTGCCCGATAAGGGGCCTGAGCCACGGAAGTGTAGGGCTTTTGCCTTTTTTGAATAAGAGGTGAATGGAAATCTGTGTTGGAATGAGTCTGGCAGGGACAGCTATGGCTTCGGGTTCGGCTGGCCCTACGTTTATTACTAGTGTGACTTAATATTTTAAGGTAGTGCTTTGCCTTGCAGCAAGAAGGTGGGGTGGCCTAAAGCATGGCATGTGCTCTTAATTGCATTCTCTTGTTGGAACAGGTGTTGAGAGAAAAAAGAATCCCCCCCTGGATGGAGGTGGTGCTTGTCCCCGTGACGGGAAAGCCGAGCCTGTACCCAGGGCTGCTGCTCTTCACCACTCCTTGCCGACTGGTTCGGCCTGTGCAGAACTTGGACCTGGGCAAAGAAGAACTGATCGGCACAATGGAACAGGTGCTGGCAGCGTGCGAAGCAGTCTGTGCTTGTGCAGTGTAGAACCTCCAGAGGCATTCCTGTTGCTTTTAAGGGTGTTGTTTCAGCAACAGTCAGGCATTTGAAAGAAAGTCAGAACTTGTTTTCTGCACCCTCTGTGACCAATATTGGCCTTTTCCGTGTCTTGCCTTTCTCCATAGGACCTGTGGTCACCTTGACTGTCTTTCCATGCTGTCCAGCTCCCAGAGCGCCTTTGCCCCTGGTTTTGCCCTAGCCCCTAGTGGGAGAGAGTAAAGTTCCTGTCACTCTCAGCTGCGCCTACATCTTTCAATTGCAAAACGGGGCTTTGCGCTTCTTGACCAAACTCGTCTTTCAGGGGTTCCCCTTCAGGTGGGGTGGGTTCGGGGTGAGGTGAGTGGTATTTCTAAGTGGAAGCTTCCTCTGCTCCCCAGAGCGTCCCTTCAGCATTCACGATGCTGGTGGGGGAGTGAGGCGGCGAGAGTCGCGGCTGTTCTGGCCTTGTCCTCATCCCTCCTCTTCTGCAGCTCTTCATGAACATCGCTATCTTTGAGGACGAGGTTTTTGCTGGAGTCACCACACACCAGGAACTCTTCCCTCACAGCCTGCTCAGTGTGATTGCCAACTTCATCCCCTTCTCTGACCACAACCAGAGTCCACGGAACATGTACCAGTGCCAGATGGGTAAGGTGGACGGTGGGCAATGGTGGGCGCAGTTGTGCAAGAAAAATGCACATCGATCTTGTTACTTTGAAGTACTTTTCAAACTTGGAGAAAATTTGCAAGAACAGGGCACAGAGTTCCCATAAACCGTCATCTTTTCTGTTGACGTTTCCCCTCGCCCTGTTTTTTCCATGAAAATGTGTTGCAGACTGAGACAGTGCTCACCCCTGGACACTGCAGCACGCGTTCCAAGCAGGGCCCTCACCCACACAGCACAGGCTAGTTGACAAAACCAGGAGAGTTACCGTAGCTGCGGTTTCATCCGTGTGCAATGGGCGTTTCCATGCTGCAGGCGCTTGGCCCAGGATCACCATGTGCTTCGTGTGGGCCAGCTCCTGTAGTTTAGAATGGCCCTTAGCCCCTCTCTGTCTGTCTGGACACTGGTATTTTCCAAGAAAAAGGCGATTTGATTTGTTTGTTTGTATGATTTATTTGTGTCCATTGATTTGGATTTGTCCAAGGCCTTTGATTTGGTTTTGAGGAGACTGGTGGCTATAACTGTCACCCACATAATTAGCACTGCCAGTACTTTTCAGTTCTGCCTGAGGGGGTCACGTTTTTATCATGTGTAAATTCCCTTCAGCCTGAAAAATGTTGGAGGTTTTGTAATACAGGTTGCTGGCCACAGGTTCTTGGTTTCATTCATCTGAAAACTATTTTCACCTTTACTTGAAGGAAATTTTCAGTGGGTACATAATTCTGAGTTGATCACTACTTTTATTTCAGCATGTTTAAGTTCTTAAGCTACCTGTTCTTGCTGTCTCCTTATTAGAAGGCAGTGTTTATTTTTGTTTCCCTAAATGTCATGTGTTGTTTTTTCTCTGACCTTAAGGATGTTTATTTTTTTGGCTTTTAGGAGATTGACTCTGATATGCCTAGATTTGGTTTCTTTGTGTTTGTCCTGGTTAGAGTGGCTGGTCTTCTTAAATCTGTAAGAGAAAATAAACTCACCAACTTTGGGAAGTTTTCCTCCAGTATAACTAAAGCTATTGCTTCTGTCCCTCTCCTTTTCTTCTAAGATTCTATTGTGCATTGTTAATGTCAAACCTTTTGTATTGACCCATGAGCCATTGAGTTTCTTTTTTCTCATTTTTTCTTTCTTGTCAGATTGGATTTTTTTTTTTTTTTTTTAATAAATCATGTTGACTTTATCATCTAGTGAATTTTTATTTCAGATACTTTTTGGTCTAGAACTTATATTTGTTTCTTTTTAATAGTTTCAATTTTCTGAGGTTTTTCTGCTCATTGTGGACATATTTTCCTTTACAGTTTTGAGCGTGGATTATGCGAGGTGTTGTTGAATCATTGCCTAATTCCAGCTGCTGGATCATCTCAGGACATCTCCTGCTCTTTTTCTTGAGAGTAGGTCATGTTTGACTGTTTCTTTGTCCACCAGTCATGAATTGTATTGTGGACATTCTGAGTAATATGTTTTGAAAACTGGATTCTCTTATAACTTCCTGGATAAAATTGATTTTTAGTTTTAATTGGTAGCTAACTTTGCTTTTAGTCACTGGTGTGCAGCCTGGTCCCGTCCTTTCAACACAGAGCCCAGAAATCTGCTGAAGGCGTGGATTCAGTTTAAGTGCAGGATTTAAGGCTGAAATCCTTAAATCATCCTTTCTGAAATCATCCCCTCGCTTTGCAGTTGCTGTCACGATCTGAGCTCTATTCCTTGGTTCTTTTTTTGTTTGCTTTTTTGCAGTGCTGGGAATTGAACCCAGGGCCTGGTACGTGCTAGACAGATGCTCTGCCAATGAGCTACGTCCCCAACTCCATCCTTGGGCTCTCTTAAGACAATAAGGCTGTGAATTTCAATCTAAGTTGTAATACTGCACTGTTTGAGCCATGAGGGAGAAAAAATTGGAAAAACTAGGAACTCATTAATGCCATTGCTTCTGTCCAGGTGCAGATCCTCAGTCTGACGGCTGGGTCACTCTCCAGTAATGCCATTGCTTCTGTCCAGGTGCAGATCCTCAGTCTGACGGCTGGGTCACTCTCCAGTAATGCCATTGCTTCTGTCCAGGTGCAGATCCTCAGTCTGATGGTTGGGTCACTCTCTAGTGCTTTAGCCGGGGTTTCCATGTGTATAGTTGGTTTTTCCCTTAGGGAGTTGCCCCGTGTTACTAAAAACTGTAAATCTCCTGTATTAAAAAAAATAAAATCCATTCTGTATATATATTTAAATGATTCCCTGTACTATAAAGTAGTACAGTGAGTCTTGCCTAGAATATCCTATTACTCAGAATTTACACATACTGACACTTTCCTCTGTGTATAAGAAAGGAGCCTAATTCAGTGACAGCTGCTCTCTGCCTTCTCCTACATTCCCCCAGTGGTAATACCCTGCAGTTTGTGTGTGGCCTTTATATCTGTGCCCTCTTTGTCCTCTTACTACATTGCATGGATCCATAAACTACATATAGAATTGTTTGGGATGTGCTCCAAATGCACACAAATAGTATGATCATTGCATCTGCTAGTCAGCTTTGCGTTGCTGAGACCAGAAGACCCAAGAAGAACAATTTTAGAGGATGAAAAGTTTATTTGGGGCTCACGGTTTCAGAGGTCTCAGTTCGTGAATGACTGTCTCCATTGCTCTGGGCCCGAGATGAGACAGAACATCATGGCGGAAGAGTATGGTGGAGGAAAGCAGTTTAGGACTTGGCCACCAGGACTCAGAGCCCTTGCTTACCAAGGACAAATACCCCCGTGATCCACTCCTCCAGCCACACCTGACCAGCCTACAGTTACTACACAGTTAATCCCTCTCAGTGGATTAACACACTGGGTAGGCTAAGGCTCTCATGACCCAGTCATTTCACCTCCGAACCTTCTTGCATTGCCTCACATGAGCTTTTGGGGGACCCCTCACATCAACCACAACAGCACCTCCCTCTGTACTTTTCACTCAGTTGTTCACGGTCTGAGCATGTTGATACTGAACCACTTCATTTTCACAGCTAGTATTAGTGTGTAGTGATTATACCACCATGATTTTTTTATTCATTCTTCTATGACGAATATTTAGTTATTTCAGTTTTTTATAACATCTTTACATTTGAGGGCTAAATAACAAATGCGAAGAATTTTTTTTCCTCTGTAGGTAAGCAGACTATGGGCTTTCCCCTTCTCACTTACCAAGACCGATCAGATAATAAACTGTATCGTCTTCAGACTCCACAAAGTCCTCTCGTAAGACCATACATGTATGATTATTATGACATGGATAACTATCCAATTGGGACAAACGCCATTGTTGCTGTGATTTCATACACTGGCTATGACATGGAAGATGCCATGGTAAGATTTACCAGGAGAAGTTGTTCAGTCTTTTTTTAACTTTGTTTACTGTGAGGTCACTGAAGGAGCACTTAGGTGTCCCCTTCTGCCTAGTCTTTGGCACATTAGTGTTCTGTTAAATTGTTAGTTCCTCGTCTAAGTTGGAAGTGGGCCTTGAGATACGTTCAGATATTCAGGTGTACGTCTGTCTTCCATACTTGAGCACATAGTACCAGTAAATGTTGAGTGAGTAGTCTCTGATGTAGCCACCTTTTATATTTATGCATGATTGGGCCTTAAGCCAATTATATAGCTGGGTATTAATAGTAGTGATGATTTGTAAAATATGGGAAGAGTTTTAAAATTCAATGCCAGTTATCTTAAGTATTAATATAATCCTAACAGGTTTTATTTTGAAAATCCTGTGTTGGCCTCAGTTAACAATTCTTCGTCCTCACAGATTCTGAATAAGGCCTCTTGGGAGCGAGGCTTTGCCCACGGAAGTGTGTACAAGTCGGAGTTCATAGACCTCTCTGAAAAGATTAAACAGGGAGATGATAGTCTGGTGTTCGGCGTCAAACCTGGTGACCCCCGGACTCTGCGGAAGTTGGATGGTGATGGGCTGCCATTCATTGGGGCAGCACTGCAGTATGGAGACCCGTATTATGGCTACCTCAACATCAACACTGGGGAGAGCTTCGTGATGTTCTACAAGTGAGTGTGTGTCTCTGCCATTTTCTAGAGCGGTGATTCCTCAGTGGAATTACTGGCTATTCATGAGAGTTGTCTTTTTGGGGGGGAACTGGGGATTGTCCTCAGGGGCACTCGAGCACTGAGCCACATCTCCAGCCCTGTTCTGTATTTTCTATAGAGACAGGGTCTCACTGAGTTGCTTAGTGCCTCGCTGTCGCTGAGGCTGACTTTGAACTTGAGCTCCTCCTCAGCCTCCCGAGCCACTGGGATTACAGGTTTGTGCCACCATACCTGGTGAGAGTTGTCCTTTAATGGGAGGTTTTGGAAAAAAATAAGAGTGTGCTGCTGTAACGAAATGTCTGAAACTGGGTAATAAAAACAAATTTATTTCTCACAGTTATGGAGGCTGGGAAGTCCAAAACCCTTAAGGCACTGGTAGGTGATCCGGTGTCTACTGAGGACTTATTCCCCACCGATGGCCTGTCTGGGTGCCCTTGGGGTGGAAGGTGAAGGGCAAGCAGGAGCAGGTGGCTCCCCCTCCCTCCAGTCTTGGCCACCTCCCGGGGTCCCTCCTCTAACACTCTGCAGGGAGGGCTATGAACTCGGAGGGACTCGGTCGTGCCTGAGCTGAGCTGACGCTGCCAGCTAGACGAGGGCCTGTTTGTCATGCTGCCTTGCTTTTCTGCTTTCTTTGTCGACAACCTCACAGTTTGAGTTGTCTGTGACTTAGGTTAAAACTGTTGTTGGACTTTGTCATCTCCTACATGATTTGGGGGAGGTTTTGGAGCCAAAACCTTGAGTTCACTATGCTCCTTATTGAAACAAAATTTTTATTTTAGTTTCTTTTATGACAAAATTGATTTAATAGGCCTTCCTAATGGCTTTTCCTTGCCTTTGTTGCTGGTGTTCTTTCAGATGAACATCATAATAGCCCTAAAACACTTCTAGGGTTCCCAGCTCTACTTACATTACAAATGCCCTTTATGAGACTCTAATCAGTCAGTAAAACTCCTCGTAAGTGTGAACAAAAGCTTGACTTCTGCGATTTGCATTTCCTAGGAGTAAAGAGAACTGCATCGTGGACAACATCAAAGTGTGCAGCAACGATGCGGGGAGTGGGAAGTTCAAGTGCGTCTGCATCACCATGCGCGTCCCTCGGAACCCGACTATTGGAGATAAGTTTGCCAGTCGCCACGGGCAGAAGGGCATCTTGAGCAGGTTGTGGCCCGCCGAGGACATGCCTTTTACTGAGAGTGGGATGGTGCCAGACATCCTGTTCAATCCTCACGGTTTTCCGTCCCGCATGACCATTGGCATGTTGATTGAGAGCATGGCTGGGAAGTCTGCCGCCCTGCACGGCCTCTGCCACGACGCCACCCCCTTCACCTTCTCCGAGGAGAACTCGGCTTTGGAGTACTTCGGCGAGATGTTAAAGGCTGCTGGCTACAACTTCTATGGCACAGAGAGGCTGTATAGTGGCATCAGCGGGGTGGAACTGGAGGCAGACATTTTCATAGGCGTGGTGTATTATCAGCGCTTGCGCCACATGGTGTCTGATAAATTTCAAGTTAGAACAACTGGAGCCAGGGACAAAGTCACCAACCAGCCTATTGGGGGGAGAAACGTGCAGGGGGGAATCCGTTTCGGGGAGATGGAGCGGGATGCGCTCCTGGCCCACGGCACGTCTTTTCTCCTTCACGACCGCCTCTTCAACTGTTCTGACCGCTCGGTGGCCCACGTGTGTGTCGGCTGTGGCAGTTTACTCTCTCCACTGTTGGAGAAGCCACCCCCTTCATGGTCTGCCATGCGCAACAGAAAGTACAACTGTGTTCTCTGTGGCCGCAGTGACACCATCGACACTATCTCAGTGCCCTACGTATTCCGGTACTTTGTAGCTGAACTGGCGGCCATGAACATCAAAGTGAAGCTGGATGTCGCTTAGCAGGCCTCAGCCTTGGGGACGGGAGAGCTCGCAGGCGGAAACGGGATGCAGCTGCAGAGCAGCGCCGGGGTCCAGGTTTCCTCCAGGGCGTTGGTGCTTTAGACCAAGACCAGGCAACCAGAGCTCAAGGTTTCTGAATCTCCGGTGTGATTACTGAGGTCAGCTTTTGGTGTATTTGTTAAAAAATTCCACATGTATCATCTTTAAAAATGATGTGCTGATGAATAAAGCTCACACAAGGGAAAGGGATACAATGTTACAGGCCAGTTATGTAGTTTTTTATTCTTATAGCCACATGAAGTAAAAGCAGACCAGTAGAAATGTTAGCAGTTTTATTGAAGTATAATTGCTGTGCAGAAAACTACACATGCTGAACGTGTGCAGCTGATGGGTTTGAACTTGTGCACAACCTGTGTTCCATCTCTCCGTCAGGTAAATAAACGAGCATCCTTCCCAAAAGGTCTGCCCCTCTGTGGTCTTTGTATCTTTGTGTGTATATCAAGAACACTGGACTCAAGACATGCCCTCTTGGCAGATTTTCACGTTTACAGTATAGTACGCTACAGGAACTTGGGTTCATGCACATCTCGGGAGTGTACTCATCTTGCATAACTGAGACCTCATGCCTGGGTCCCTCCTCCAGCCCCTGACAGCCACCTCCACTCTGCTTTTGTGAGTCGGACTGTTTAGATAGCTCATGGTGAGACCATGCAGTGTTTCTCCTCCTGCATCTGGCCGATGTCACTTAGCGTCCTGTCCTCAAGGTTGGACCGCGTGTAGAATATGGCTGGCTTTCCTCCTTTAAGGCTGACTGGTACTGTGTTGGGTACATAGGCCACGTGTCCACTTGTTCATCTCCTGATGAACATCAAGGTCATTTTTGTATCTTAGAAATTATTTTTTAATCTGTTTTTAATGAAATGCATATAGCCAGAATGTCATTTCAACATGTAAAGAATATTAAAGATTTATTAAGATCTATATTCTTTTTTCATACTAAGTCTCTGAAATCCAATCTGTATTGAGTTTGTGCTTGGCTTTTTCTCCTTTCAATTTGCAGTGTTTTGTTTGTTTTTCTTTTTGTATGTAATGTTTTATTGTATGGCCGTACTGTCTCCTGTTGATGGGTATTTGAGTCATTCCATTTTTTGACTCTTACACAGTGTTGGCAGTAGATAACCTTGTATGTACTTGTATAATATACTTTGATGGTTAAAGCTTCCCTAAGATAGTTCTTTTTTTTTTTTTTTTTTTTAATTATTCTAGCAAACAAACAAAAAAAAAAAACAAAAACTTCATTTCACTTATTTATTTTTATGTGGTGCTGAGGATTGAATCCAGTGCCTCACACATGTTAGGCAAGTGCTCTACCTCTGAGCCACAACCCCACACTGTCTAAGATAATTCTTAACTAGGTCTGGCTTTAGGCTGTTTGTCATTAGTTATTAAGGGAGCTTGGGCCAGACTGAAAAAAATCTAACCACTCAAGATATATCCTGGCTTTGCTTCATGGAGCTGAAAAGAATAAGAAAAAAAACACCTTGGATCTGTAGGTTGGTACTTTCCCTTGCCATTAACAGAATCTCCAGTCTTCCAGTCTCTCCTTCACAATCCCGTAGCCAAAGTTTTATTCAAGTCTCTGTTTACTAGCCCTAAAAATACTTCTGGAAAAAAAAAAAAAAAGACTTTTAATCTTAAGATGTAGAGTAACACTAAGAAATTGACATTAGGTCAGTCGACAGAGCTTATTCAGATTTCACCAGTTTTATTTGTGTTGTGCGAATAGTTCTATATAAATTTACCACTTGTTGTTTTAGTCAGCTATTTCGCTGCTGTGGCTAAAAGATCTGACCAGAATGATTGTAGAGTAGGAAAAGTTTATTTGAGATCTCACAGTTTCTGAGGTCTTAGTCCATAGACAGCCAGCTCCCTTCCTCAGGCAAGGGCTCAAGGTGAGGTTGGACATCATGACAGAAGGTCATGGCACAGGGAAGCAGCTCACGTTGTCAGGAAGCAGAGAGAGATATAAGTCTCTCACTTGCCAGATACCAATACGAGCCCAGAACCTCGCCCCAATGCCCAGCCCTCCAGCCACCCCACTCCAGTTACCACTCAGGTAATCCCATCAGGGACTGATTCACTGGTTGGGTTAAGAATCATTTCTCCTCTGAGCCTTCTTGCATTGTCTCACGTGTGAGCGTTTGGGGGACACCTCACATCCAAACCACGACACCTGTATAGATCTACGTAAACAGTGTAACTGAGATACTGAACTGTTGGATTACCACAGAGCTCTGTCGTGCTTACCCCTTTGTAGCCCTCCCTATCCCATCCCTTCATCTGTTTTCAATCTCTATAATTTTATTTCAAGAATATCATACATAGGGTCACAGTGAGATTGACCCTTTTTACTCATAAGGGTTCTCTTGAGATCACCCAAGTTGTATGTGTTCATAGTTCATTGTTATTGTGACATAGTACTCCACAGTGTGTATATACCAGTTTAACCATCAACCTTGAAGGACATATGTCACACCTGGTTTGGGGCACTAACACAGAGCTGCCCTGAACAATCAAGTACTGGTTTTTGTTAGTTGTAGGTTTTCATTTCTCTGGAACAAGTGTTCAGGAGTGCAATTGCTGAGTTGTATGTTAGTTGCTAGTTTTATAAGAAACTGCCAAACTTTCCAGAGCAGCTACATCCTTTTATTTTCCCACTTGCAGTGTATGAGTGGACTGTTTTCTGTGTTTTGACCCATTATTTAGTGGTGTTACTGTGTTTTATGTTAACCATTTTGATAGATGGGAAGTGATACTGCATTTTTTGATTTTGCATTTATCTAATGGCTAAACATGTTGAACACCCCTTCGTGTGCTTACTTGCCATTTATAAATCCTCCGTGAAACATCTGCTTGTGACTTTTTGTGATATTGTGGGTTGAATCCAGGGGTGCTCACCCACTGAGCTATATATCCTCAGCCCTGTTTGAGAGGCTCTAAGTTGCTGACCTTGAATTTGTGATCCTCCTGCCTCAGGCTCCCAATTAGCCCTTCCTGATGTTGCACACTTGGTAATTGCATTGTTTGACTTACTGTGGGTCTTGAAACTTCATTATGTTCTGGATCTCAGGCCTTTGTTGGCTCACCTGTTTTGCAAATGTTTTCTCCCAGCTTATCTTTTCATCCTTTTCAAAGGTCTTGCAGAGCAAAAGACTTTTTATTTAATTTTTTATTTCTAATCAGTTATACATGACAGTAGAATGCATTTGTGCATTTTGATAAGTCATACATAAATGGAGTATAATCTCTTCTGATTGTACATACTGTAGGATCACATTGGTCATGCAGTCATATGTACATGAAGTAAAAATGGCTCTTTCACTCTACTGTCCTTCCTACCCCATACCCCTTCCCCTCCCTTCACTCTCCTCTACCTAATCTAAAGTAACTCTGTTCCTCCCTAGCACCCTTTCCCATGTGAATTAGCGTCTGCCTATCAGAGAAAACATTTGACCTTTAGTTTTGGGGGTTTGACTTATTTCGCTTAGCTTATTCTCCCAACTCCATCCATTTACCAGCAAATGCCATAATTTCATTCTTCTTTAAAGCTGAGTAATATTCCATCGTGTACACACACACACACACACACATATATACACACACACACATTTTCTTTATCCATTCATCTGTTGAAGGACACCTAAGTTGGTTCCATAGTTTAGCTATTGTGAGTTGAGCTGCTATGAACATTGATGTGGCTTCGTTACTGTAGTGTGCTGATTTTAAGTCCTTTGGGTATAAACCAAGGAGTGGGATAGCTAGGTCAAATGGTGGTTCCATTCCAAGTTTTCTGAGGAATCTTCATACTGATTTCTATAATGGTTGCACCATTTTGCATTTCCACTAGCAGTGTATGATAACCTTTTCCCCCACATCCTTACCAACATTTATTGTTGCTTGTGTTCTTGATGATTGCCATTCTGATTGGAGTGAGATGAAATCTTAGTTTTGATTTGCATTTCTCTGATTGCCAGAGATGTTGAACATTTTTTCATATATTTGTTGATCAATTGTATATTGTCTGTGAAGTGTCTGTTCAATTCCTTAGCTCAGTTGTTGATTGGGTTATTTGTTTTTTCAGTGGTAAGCTTTTTGAGTTCTTTATATATCCTAGAGATTAATGCCTTATCTGAAGGTGTATGTGGTAAGGATTTTCTCCCAATCTGTAGGCTCTCTCTTCACACTATTGTTTCTTTTGCTGAAAAGCTTTTTAGTTGAATCCATCCCATTTATTGATTCTTGACTTAACTTCTTGCACTTTAGGGGTCTTGTTAAGGAAGTCAGATCCTAGGTCAACATGGTGAAGATTTGGGCCTATTTTTTCTTCTGGTAGTGCAGGGTTTCTGTTCTAGTGCCTAAGTCTGATCCATTTGGAGTTGTGTTTCGTGCCGGGTGAGAGATAAAGGTTTTATTTCATCTTGTCACACGTAGCTTTCCATTTTTCCCAGCATTTGGTGAATATGCTATCTTTTCTCCAGTGAATGTTTTTTGGCACCTTTGTCAAGTATGACATAACTGTATTTATGTGGGTTTGTCTCTGTGTCTTCTATTCTGTACCATTGGTCTGAGTCTATTTTGCTGCCAATACCATGCTGTTTTTATTACTGTAGCTCTGTAGTATAGTTTGAAGTCTGGTATTATGGTACCTCCTGCTTCACTTTTCTTGATAAGGATTGCTTTGGCTATTCTGGGTCTCTTATTTTTCAAGTGAATTTCATGAATGTTTTCTCTATTTCTATGAAGAATGTCATTGGGATTGCACTAAATATGTATAATACTCTTGGTAGTATGGCCTTTTGACTATTCTGCCTAGCCAGGAGCATGGGAGGTCTTTCCATCTTCTAAGATTTTTAATGAGGCCCAGTGTACTATTAGTTATTATTTGGTGGATGTTTTCAGTATCTTGTTTAAGGACACTCCACCAAGTCCAAAGATTTTCTTATATGTTATCTTCAAAGATTTTATAGTCTTATGCTTTACATTTAAACTGACAAATTTAGAGCTAATTCTTGTATAAAGTATGGGGTTTCATCAAGATTTGGGGATGGGGTTGGCCTATAGATTCTGGTTGCTCAATTACCATTATTTGAATTAATTCCTCCATTAAATTAATTTTGTACTTCTGTTAAAAAAAATTCAGTTGGCCATACATGTGTGGGGTTAGTTAATTAGGTAGGTAATTTTATATTTCATTTTATCTCCTTTGTTGGCTTACTGATCCTATCGCTACGTTTTGCATTTCCTTTAAAATTTCTAGCATTGTATGCAGTGACACCCACCTATAATCCCCGCAACTGGGGAGGCAAGGGTAGGATGATCACAAGTGTGAGGTCGGCCTAGGCAATTTAGTGAGACCCTGTCTCAAAATTAAAAGGTCTGAGGATGCAGCTTAATAGTGGAGCACCCCTGGGTTCAATCTTCAGTACCACAAGTAACTAATGAATTTCTAGTCTATATCTGTAGATGTATTGTGCTTTCACGTTAACACGTATCACTTTACCCAGTGTGAGAAAATTCCAACAGCACACACTTCCCCATCTCTCTGCTCTTGTGCCATGTTATCATACCTGTCCATGTGCAAATGTCATGAACACAATGTATTACTCCTTTTTCTTTAACAATTGCAAAGAAATTGATAACATATAGCATCCTTTTAGCCATATATGGAGATCTTTATCTTATACTAGATTTCCATCTTTCCTTGACATAAATGGCTTCAGTGTAGTGGTGCATGCTTGTAATCCCAGCAACTCAGGAGGCTGAGGCAGGAGGATCACAAGTTTGAGGCCAGCCTCAGCAATTTAGTGAGGCCCTAAGTAACTTACTCCCTGTCTCAAAAACAGCCGGGAATGTGGCTCAGTTGTTAAGCACCTCCTGGATTTAATCCCCAGTACTAAATAAATAAAAAGGGTTCACTGTTTCTAAGCTTTCTTAGCTGGGACCAGAGCAGCCATTAGGGCTAATTTTGCCCACTGCAGAAGCAATGCCTGATGACAAGTGGGCAGTTTCTCCACTAAGGCTCTGTTAAGGCTGATGGGAACCTGGGCAATTGGCAGCTCCAGGAACTCTTCTGCTTGTGTCTTTGGTGGATCTCTCCCTGACCTCCAGGAGTGTGTTCACAGGTACACCATGAGCTAAAGACTTGGGGAGCCCTCTACAGACCTGAGCAGCTGTGACTCTTGCACCCTGCTCTAGGAACTCTGGCTGTTTGGCTCTCCCAAAGCCTAGTCTTTGAACACAAGGAGGGCACGGGATATGCAGCTCTTTCTCCCTGTGCCGTGTGGCCTGGAAATTGCAGACATAAGCTGGGCTATTAGTGTCAGCTCATTTGTCTCCTCTCCTGCCACAATACTTGTTTCAACATCTGAACTCTTTCTCATGTCCTGCCCAGGTTTTAACTGATTGTGTTGGGATGGTAAACTCAGTTCCTTTTACTCTCATGGGCAGAGAGAAAAGCAAACTGGTTCTTCAAATATGTGTGTGCGTGTTTGTGTGTGCATGGAATCTAGCTGAATGAACAATGAAGCAGTGCATTTGAAGAAATTTAGTCCTCATAAACATGGTACTCAAGACATAACCACACAAAGTATAGTATTGTTGAAAATTACTTTTAACTTTTTTTTTAAAAAAGATGTTTGATAAGAGTATTTGCTGGAACTTAAATTTTCCCTCAGTACACATCTGGAGGGCATTTGGGTTACCTGTATTCTGACTCAGAAGAAAATAACCTGAGGTCCCTGCTGGCCACGCTCACTCCTTTTTAGGACAAAAGAAATCTCAGAGGCCTCAGGAGTCTACCACTACTACCGTTTTTCTCCAAAACAGTCTTTACTGAAATCCTGAAAAATGGATAGGGGGAAGAACTAGAGGTCTCAAGAGCATTTTTCTCACAGATATTTCAATTTTCCAATAAAGATGATACCACTCAAAGATGGTCAGGTCAGAACTGAAAGGATGAGAAAAGGAAATGGTGGAGATCAAGGGGACTGCAGAGACAAGTAGAAGTGACATCCATGCTGGAAGCAGAATCAAAGAGCAAATTTCCACTGCTGGCAGAGTATTTCACAACTTTTCAAAACTTGAAGTAAAGTGGAGTCTCCCTTTGCTTGTATTTGATTGGACAAGCAAAGAGAAAGCACATTACCAAATATTTCTGAAATCTGGCCTGAAATCACTCATCTCATGCCTCCTTTTTCCTTCCTAAGTGGCGCAACGTTGTTTGAAACAACTACTTTTCTTGAGGAAAAGCAGAGACATGAAGGAAATCCCCTCTTTGTGACCAGTTCCGGCAAGCCTCCCTGGAGGAGACCAGCACTGTAAGGAGGGCCTCCTGAAGCAGCTGTCAGGAGGAAATGGAAACCCAGAGTGCAGAATGTTTCATGAGATATCCCATTTAAACTCAGATTTGCTTCACTCCAAACCCATGGTCACTTAGTTCTCTTACATTTGATCCCTAGAGTAGTCAGTTTCATCCTTAAGTAACTGGTCAAAAAGCAACTAGAAGTTTGAGGGTCACATTCCCCAAGAGGGGTGTCCCATGTTGGAATCTTCATAACAGTTACTTGGACCAAACCAAGATATTTGAGCCCCTTCCTTGAAGAAACACATTGCCTAGACATTGGGATAAGATTGGAGAAGGCTTGGGACCGATTGAAGATTTCATTCTCCCAGAAAAAAAGAAAAAATAAGGATTCAGTTCACAGTTGAAGCCAATCATCTGTCTTCCCATAGCCCTTGGTGCCGTTTCCTTCCTATCTTCCCTCATCAAATATAAACTTGGACGTTTTCAGATCGGAAGAATGGAGGAGTCTCCTGGCTCCTGGCTTCAAACCTACCCCTGTCATATGAGGGAGATAGATGGCCAGTGGAGCAGCCATCAGATGTCAACTGCCAACCAGGGCAGCTCATGGTTACAGTCTCCTGTAACAGCTGTCACTTATCCAGAACTCATGAGGCCCAGGCTGTGAGAACCGCCCCGGGCTCTACGTGAAGGAAGGGGATCGTTGCCACCACTCCTACTTTGTAGAGGAGCACACTGACATTCCAGGTGGTTGTCGCTCACAGATAGCTCTTGTTCGTCTTAAACGTGATGATTAACTGCACTTTCTGCGCCTTCTGGCTGGAGCCTTGGAAGACTCTGCATACCAGATGGCAAGACAGATGCTCACTTCTCCGACCGAGAGAGATCCAGCTTCCCAAGTAGGGAAGTAGATGCCAACGTCTAACCTCGCCCTGGAAGGCGGAAGAGGAGGGAGGTGAGGACGTCCAACACCAGGAGGAACCTGGATTAAGGCCCAGCTTAGGGCCCCCGTCAGGGGGCTGGGGCATGGCTGGCGGGGCCTAGGCTGAGCAGTGGGGCGCCTGTGCCGGGCCGGGCTCTTGGGGTGACCCCCGCCCCGGGTCGCAGCGCGCGCAAGGGATGCACTGGAGAACAGCTGGCACGTGCCCCAGGCCGAGGGCGGCGGCTCAGCACGAGGGGCCCTTTTCCCGAGCCCCGCAGGTGCCCGCCATGGTGCCCAATCGGCCGCGAACCGCAGCTTGTTGAGGGGCCGCCACAGCAGCCGCCGCTCTCCACTAGCCCGGGTCAGGCAAGGTGGAGCGCGCGTGGCCGCCGCTCAGCCCCAGCAGAACCCGCTCTTCGCTGGGGCCCGAGGCACCGCAGCACTTCCGGCGCCACTTCCGGCGATCGCTGGCGCCGCCATGGCAGGCCGGAAGTAAGAAAGGACAAAGTCACACAGCCAGCCGGACCGGAAGCGGATATATGGGGAGCCGCCATGACAGGCCGGGGCCGGAAGGAGAGACCGGGCGCCGCCGTGACGGGTCGGAGCCAAGCGGAACGGGATGCTTGTCCTCTCTGCGACCGGAAAAGCGAGGCTGCGAGGGCTGGGCAGGGCGCCGCCATGACAACCAGGCACCGGAAGGGGCGGGTCGCTCCGCCCTGACTGATCCCACGCCGGCACCGGCCTCGAGATGTGAGTAGCCGGGATGCCTGCCCCTAATTTACTGCCGCTACGCTTCTCTTTCAGTGACCTGGACCTAGCCCAGGACCTCCGCCCTGCCCCTTGGAGAAAGGCCTCGGGGTTCGGCACCGTCGCAAACCCCGCCTCCGGCGTTCAGGCCCCTCCGGTTCCCTCGTAGGGCCGAGGACTTCCCGGCCCTGTCACCCCATCCCGGCCCCTGACACCACGGCCCTAGGACTCCAGTAGGGGTCCTCAGCGCCCCAGGCGCTCTCCTTGGGTCACCAGACCTTACCTCTAGCACCCAGTCTTGTTCCTAGACGCCTCGACCTTGCTCTGCATCCCTACACCGCACCCCCAAGCCCCCAAGATCTCTCGTGTAGGATTGTTCGATCTACCCCAGCATCACAAGCTCACCCAAGGCTTCCAAATCATGCCCCAGACCCTGAGTCCCATCCCAGGGTTCCCAAACCCACCAGGGCCTCGGGTCTCTTCTGTCTTCAGGCCCCATCTCTGAGACTTCCTGGCTAAGAGACCCTGAGACCCAACTTCCAGGGCCTCCAAACCCGTTTAACTCTCCTAAGCTCTCTCTCTCTACAACTCTGGGTCCAGCTCTGAGGCTCAAGCCTTCTCTACGTGATCCCCAGGCCTCCTGGATTCCAAGATGCCACAGGCCTGCTGCAGAATAACCAGACTTTGTTTTGGGACTTCCACTATCACCTCTGAAGCTCCCCCTGTGTTCCACAACTCCCAGGGCTCAGGCCTCACCTCCGCCCTTCCCTGTCCCCATCCCAGAATCCTTAAGATTCCCACATCTGCCCAGGACCCTTAGTCTTACCCCGGAACCAGATCAAAATTCCCTTTCTTGCTTGCTGTCTGAAATTATTCTCAGCCTACCCTGTCCCACAGGCAGGCAGCCCTGGAGGTCACTGCTCGATACTGTGGCCGGCAGCTGGAGCAGTATGGCCAGTGTGTGACAGCCAAGCCTGAGTCATGGCAGCGAGACTGTCACCACCTTAAGATGAGCATTGCTCAGTGCACATCCTCCCAGTGAGTGTGGGCAAGTATGTGGCAGGGGCTGGGGGAGTGGGGGTGGGAGTGGAGCAGGAGTGTTCCAGGGTCTGAAATGCCCTGCCTCCCCCAGCCCAATCATCCGCCAGATCCGCCAGGCCTGTGCTGAACCTTTTGAGGCCTTTGAAGAGTGTCTTCGGCAGAATGAGGCAGCTGTCGGCAATTGTGCTGAACATGTGCGCCGCTTCCTGCAGTGTGCTGAGCAGGTGCAGCCGCCACACCCACCCACAGCCGTAGAGGTAAAGCAGGCTTGTTAATCAGCATCTAGCCCCCTCATCTTTCTAATTGCTCAAGGTGAAGATTCAAGTACTCTGCCCACCCCACTCCCATACGTGCCTTCCACAGGTATCCAGAATCCAGAACATGGTCACCTCCTGCCCCCATCCAGTCCCTCCTTCAGTCCAGCCACCTTCCCCACCTCACTTCCCCAGGATACCTATCCCTGCCATCTCCTTTGTTTCCATGAATCTTTTCTTTCCTGCCTACAGTGGCCTGGAATCTTGTCACGTTGCACTTTTGCTTAAAACTCTGCAGTGGCTTCCCATTCACATTGGGAACGAAGTCCCAGATCCTTACAGGTTCTCTGTGTTCCTCAGGTTGACCTCCTCTGCCCCCTCCCTCACTCACTCTGCCTTCAATGTTGTTAGCTGTAGGGGCAGAGGGAGTGGGGTGGGTGAAACGTCTTAACTTTCTTTTATTCATACAGTACATAGGAGATACACAGCATATCTGAGATATTAAAATTTTATTGATGGGGCAATTAGAAAAAAGTCTTAAAAAGACTCCTTGGGTGGTAATAGTAGGAAACAAGATTGAGAAATGCTCCTCTGGATGTTCACCTGGCTCTTCCAGTGTCCTGTGAGCTCCAAAGGGAAAAGTCACACCTTTACTGGCCTCTGAATACTCTCACGTTTCTTCTCTTGGTCCCTACAGCCCTTCTTTCTGTACCAGCAGACCTGGGGTTCCTCTTGTTCTTTTCATGTCTTTCTCTGTGATGGTCTCAGAATGATCTCAGAGGAAATCTGACCATGTTCTGTTTCTAATTAGCCATCTTTCCGTGGATTTTATTGTCAGCAGGCCAGCTCTCAATTCCAGCACAGTCTGGAGCTCCATGACCTCTGACCCCATCCTCTCCCCACTTTGCTCTCCAAGCTGTATGTTCTAACCCCAGTGAACATGCTATTACCTAGTTGCCCGTCCCTCCTGCTTTTGTCCAGCTGTTTCCCTCTGCTCTAGGATTGCCCTTCCTAACTCATCTACTGGCCAGTTCTTATTCCAGCTTGTTTGGTCCTTCTTTTAGAAAACCTTCTCTGATGCCTTGTGCTTGTTCTTAGGCTCAAAGTCCACGAGCCCCTTTATCATGGCTCACACCCTACAGTTGTCTTTGTATCTCTTGCTTCAGGGGAGTTCTTGACTAAATACTGGGAAGATGCCCTTTGAATCAGAATGGTAGTCATTGATTTCTTTCTGTAGAGCAGCGATAAGTGAATAGCTCAGATTCCAAGAGCAGAAACCAACTGGAAGGACTTTTAATTCTCCCCAGAAAATGTTTAGTAATGACCATATACTGTCCACATAGTTTCTCAAGTCACTGTTAGGAGCATTTCTTTCTTCCAGATGTTTTGGGTATTGGATAGAAAAGACCTCTTTCTCCTTTAAGGCCAGTTGCTCCTTCCTGTCCTGGGCAGGCACCCAACCTGTCCCTGTGGCCACTCCTGCCCCCACAGTCTCTCTTCTCTGGCAGCCAGAAGAACTTTTAAAAATGGAAATTAGGCCAAATGTCTCTCCTTTAAAACTTCATGGTTCTCCAGCCAGGTGTGGTGGTATACACCTAGAATCCAGTGTCTTGGGAGGCTGAGGCAGGGGGATTGCAGGTTCAAAGCCAGCCACAGCAACTTAGTGAAGCACTAAGCAACTTAATAAGACCCTGTCTTTAAATAAAAAATAAAAAAGGGCTGAGGATGTGACTCAATGGTTAAGCACCCCTGGGTTCAATCCCTGGTACCACCACCAACAACAACAACTTTAAGGTTCTCCACTCAGTAGTTAAGACCCAGTTCTTTCCCACCGTCCTCTTCCTCCCAACTTTTTCTCCCTAATTGGGGGCAGTAAGATTCGGACCACCTTTGTTCTCTCCTACACAGAATTTCTCATCAATTGACACATTTCTGTTCATTTGCTCTTTGTCCCTTCCTACTTGAATGGAAGCTCCCAGAGTCAGAGATTTCTGCCTACTGGGTCCCCAGTACCTATGAAATGCTAGGCACAGCTCAGTAAATACAGCTGAATGGTGCATTCCTTATGACACCTTGCCAGGGCCTAGGTGTTCTTAGTGGCAAGTGGCAAGGTCATTGCCTGGCACCCTTTTCCTCCCTCCAGCCTGGGAATGCAGAGGCAGCCTCTGCTCTGTCTACAGTCTCACCAGCGGAGGTCCCAGGGCCAGGCACAGAGGAGGTTCCAGCAGATGCTGGTGTTCTCTCCACAGGCACAGTCGCTTCCTGCCTCCTGAGGACCCGGTTGACTGCAGTTGAACTGAATATGAGTGACTGGCCCCTTGATGTCCCTACCCCCTGCAAAGTAGCCATTTGGAGTCTTGAGGGCCCTGGCAATGGACCTGACTTACTGAATATCAGGACTTCCGATAAATAAAGACTGTGCAATGCTCTGATTGCTGCCTTTGGCACCTGGGGTGGGGTGGGGTAGGGTGGGGTGGAGAGATGGCTGGGTAGCAACCCTGATTATCCATCCCCCAGCTTCACGTGGTCTGAGTAAGAAGTGCCGGGGAGGGGAAGGTGCGCCCTCATGTCTACTGCTGCATGAATGTGGGGAAAGCCCCTTTCTCCCTCCACTCTGGCACTCACCAAATATTTCTTGTTTTCTAGAAGCTTGGGTGGTGGGCAGTAAATATTACTCCTCTTTTCTTGCTGAATTCAAAACTGAGTGAGCATTAGACACAGGCATTGGATGATGGAGAAGTACTGGCCTTACTATTGAACATGGAAGAATGTGGCTTAGAAGGCTGCTATACTGAACTCTGTCTTGGTTTGCACACCCCCAGAAACCCAGTGTCAGAATCTAAGTGCAGATAGTATATTCACAGTTTGAATCCACTGGTAGGGAGTCGAATACACCAAAAAATTATGCATTATCAGGCTAGTTATCTTTGGGAAATGGATTCTGCCCCACTGGGGGTCTCTGAAGGACAGCATAGAACTTAGCTCAGTTACCCTGTCAAAGGGCAAGGAAATTGGGGTGTTTACCCACCAACTCCCCATCTGGCCTCCAGGGCTGTTTATTTTTTATAGAACTTTATAGTTTTACATAGTAGTTGGGTTCATCCTGACAAACTCTTACATGCAAGGAAGTCTGTTTCGGTTCATGATTCTCCCTTCTCCCATTCTCCTCCTCAAGGACCTTTCATGGGTGATGACCCTCTGGTACTTCTTTGTTCTGTGAAGGCCAAGTGTGCTCTTGGCATCAGAAGAGCACGTGAGCAGAGGGTGAGGGATCAAGTAAGCCTGCGGTGTGCCGAAGAGATGCTGAGGGAATCTGGCAGGTACCAGCTTGCAAGTGCCTTCCCCCAGTGGGGGAAGAGGCAAGGATGCAGGGAGGCACAGAGCCCTGAGCTGAGCATGCCCATAAAAGAAAAATTCCACGATGTCCCAATTTTAATTACAAAGGACCAGAGGACAGAAGGGCCTCTTAATCAGTAACAAGCTCCAAGCTGAAAAGAGCAAATGGCCAGTTACATTCTTGAATGTATGTTAAAATCTTAAATGACACATGTTGACACACCACCTGCTAACTATTTACATATGAACTTTGCAGACTCTTGAAGTCAGCCAATCCAGAAGTAACAATGACTTCTCATGGACTACCCTGCTATCACAAAACTTCTTGCCACTCTTTGTGTTGACCTGTTCCTTTTAACTACATGGCAGTGTGGGTTAGAATACTTTCCTTTTCCCCAAATTTATAAAACATACTCTTAGCTCCTGCTTAGCAGACATTTTCCAATTGCTACCAACACTTGCAACTGATTACGAGGGAAACTTGTTCCAGGACTTGGTGCTTTCTTTTCTTGGATAGCATCTTAATGACTCAATAAATCCTTTTATTTTAGAGATCCTTTGGTCTCCAGAGTTTGGGTTTAACAATGCCCACGGCCTCAACCCAGATTTGATATTCAGACAAGTCTCTCCTCCCTGGAACAGACTCCTAACCTCTGGAAGTTGGAATAATCAGCCATTTGAAACCTAAGATTTGTGCTCTGGTTTAGAAAAATGAGTTTGGCCCTTGGGAGTCTTTCCTGAGGATTAATCTCCAAGGCAAGGGAACTTGTTTGTTGGCTTAGGAGCCAGGTAGAAGTCCTGTACAGTCTAGGTTGCAGGAGCCTCGGGTGCCTGTGACTGAGGCAGGAGGAAACCAGGCCGTGGAGAGAGTGTTCAGTCCCTGTGGTCCTGAAAGGGCTGCCTACGTCCTGGTGGCTTTCTCCCAGCTCTGATTTCCCTGGGCTGTGGACTGAGCCTGCAGATTTCTGTGGCTGTTTTGAGCCCAACCTACTTCGCTCGAGCAAGCTTGAGTGGGTTTGCTTCTCACAACTAAAAGAAATGTGATGTGAACAAACAAAATGGAGATCTAGACTACCTTTGAGACCATCCCTCCACGTGGCCTCTCTTCCAGTAGGCTGGGCCAGCCTCCTTGTATGGTGGTCTCCAGAGTCCAAAAGAGTGAAAATGGAAACCTCAAAGACGTCACTTTCAACACACTCAATTGGTCAAAGCAGTTGTGAGGCCACTCCTGATGGCATCTGTCTGCAGAGTTTGTGGCCATATTTAAGCTAGCGTACAAAGTTCAATTTCTATTTCTTCTTGTGGCTGTTTGGATATTGTACTTTTCTAAGAATTTCTCACATTGCCTACATTTTTGAATTGCTGTAGATTTGTTCATAATACCTCATTATCTTAAGTGCTGTGGCATCACCTTTGAGGGCTTTCAAGTTGTAATGAAGGATTTTGTGCTTGCTGTTGAACACAGACTTTGTTAAAAAACCAACAGAAACAACCTATAATCACTAGCTCCGTTTGCATTCCTGACACTGGTTATTTATATCCTCTTTTTTTTTTTCTTGATTAGTCTAGACAGGAGCTTATCAGTGATCTTTTCACAGAATTTATTTGAAAAGCCAAACTTTTCAAAAACATCTGAGCTACATCCCCAGTCCTTATTTTTATTTTGAGACAATCTCACTAAGTTGCCCAGGCTGGGCTTGAACTTGGTCATCCTCCTGCCTCAACCTCTGTAGAATTGCTGGGATTACAGGGATGTGTCATTACACCCTACTGTATATTTGTTTTTAATTGAATCTATTATCTTATTTTCTTCTTTATTTGCTTTTAGTGTTCTTTTTCCTACTAATTTTTTTTTTTTTGGGGGGGGGTCCTGGGGATTGAACTCAGGGCTTTACCACTGAGCTGCATCCCAGCCCTTTTTACTTTTATTTTTTATTTTTATTTTATTTTTTTGCAGTGCTGGGAATCAAACCCAGGGCCTTGTGCTTGCAAAGCAAGCATTCTACCGACTGAGCTATCTCCCCAGCCCTTTACTTTTTATTTTGATACAGGGCCTCACTATTGCTGAGACTGGTCTTGAACTTGCAGTGCTCCTGCCTCAACCTCCCAAGTCACTGGGATTGTGGGTGTGTGCTACTACACCTGGCTTTTTCCTGCCTTTTTGAAATGAATGTTTAACTTACTGGTTTTTAGCCTTTGTCTATTCTAATTTATGCACTAAATTATTGACAAAGCATGGCTTTCTATTTTGATTTCTTCATTGATATCAGATTATTTAGAAATTTATTTCTTAATTTCTAAACATATGGCGATTTTTCCAGCTCTCTTACCTACTTGCAGTTGGTTTGGGAGCACATAAGATTTCCATCTTCTGACATTTGTTGAGCTTCATGGCCTGGCATGTGTTCAGCTTTTGCTAATGTGCCATATGTGCTTGACTCACAGTCCCTGGCTCATGGTGCACTGTCTTAGCTTGAGATCCTGAGACAAGAATTTGGGAGATGATCCCAGAAAGCACTGGTAGGACATTGAGAAGTGAGACAGGGAAGGGGACGTAGCACCTAAGGAGTCCACCTTCTCGCAGATTATTACTGTGGGCCACAGTTCGCTGGAGAACCCTGGGAGACAGTGGAAAGCATGATCCTCAGGGAAGGGGCGAGGTACTTGTGTACCATCCTCCACCAGCATGTAGGGCTAGGATTCCCCCTGCCACTTCCGCTTGCCACGCACACAGGCAGGGTGGGTGCTGCTGGAGAGGAAGCTCTCTGGCAAATTGCTGCCTCAGCTGCTGCCACCCCCCCCTCACCCAGTCACCCGTGGCCACGGCAGCTATTGCCACAGCCAGGCATAGCTACCTCAGCGGCAGCCACCATCCTCATAACCATCTTCTGTGCCATCACCCCATTCCAGAGTAGCCACCGTTGTTGGGGGTGTTGAGAAAACAGGAAATCTTTCAGAATACCTCACTCTACAAAGAGTGGCTGCACTCACCAAGCAGCCACCCAGAAGTAACGGGTATGAGAGGCGGATAATTACTGGGAAGAGTGGAGGGGGCAGGAGGCAGTGTTGGGGAACGTGTGCAGATGCTAAAGTGGTGGTGAAGACTGATGGCATGCAGGGTTCTGAGGAGGCATGACAGGCCAGTCACTGGAATGTGGGTGTGAGGAGGTGGGGATGTTAACAGGAAGGGGGGACATTTTACCTTCGAGAGCTTTCCAGTTACAATGGATGATTTTGGGCTTGCTATTGACCATACTGCTTTGTTGAGAAATAATAGTCACTGCAATAATGATAAAATTTGTCAGAACTTAGCCTTCTCTGGGTAAACAGTTGGTGACATCAAAAACCTTCAAGCAAAATGTGTGCAAGGTTAAAAGCAGATCCTGTAAGGAACTTAATAATCTTGAGAGAAACTATGCTGCCTTCTACCATGAAGTGTGTTATTTTAAGAAGTCCTGATGCCCAGGCCATACCTGGACTAATTAGAAACTCCTGGGATCAGACCCGTACTTTGGTAAATTTTTTAAATTACCAATTTCAAAATCCAGTCAGTATGCATTCAAGGTTATTGATACTGGCCAGAGGTTGAACCTGGGGCCTCACACATGATAGGCCAGTGTTCTGCCACTGAGCTATATTTCCAGTTCTTTTAAGAAAAAAAGTTATTTTAAAAAAATTTTGAGACAGTCTCACCAAGTTGGCCATCCTCCCACCTCAGCCTCCTGAGTAGCTGGATTACAGTCTTCCTCAACTGCACCTAGCTAGGATGTTGAACCTATTCTGAAGTCCCTAACGACATAGAGTTTGCAGCACCTCGTTTTTTTAGCTCAATAAGAATTTATCAATAAGGTCATGACTTATGAGACAAGGTCACGTATAAATAGTATGAATCGTTTTCTTCTCTGATGGGCCGACAATGACTGACTGTGTGGTGGATCAGGTTAGCTAGCCCAAGGAGAAAGACTTAAAAGCATTAAGAAGTGACAAAAAGGTCAAGGACATGGACAGGTTTGCACATTGAGGGCTCCTGCCCCCTGAGGCTCTGGATGTTGCCACTGGAGCCACTCTTGCTGAAGAGCGAGTGGCAGTCCCAAGGCCGACCTTGGCCTTCCCTGCTGCCTTGTTGCCAGGTGCTGCTCAGTAAAAGGGGGTGTACAGATGAGCTCCCAGGAACCTGCCTGCAGAGCTCAAGTCCAAGGAGCCAGGCCCAGCAAGCAGATCTAGAGAACAGAAGTGCAAGACTTGTGAGATGAAGAACGCAGATGCAGTCGTACTGACTGAGTGGTTAGTACCTTTATTTAAAACAGCAGTGACGTTTCTTTCCATCCATAATACATAAGGTGTTTATTGTTTTTTTCTGTTTCCTTTTTCATGAATACTTCTTTAAAGTACCTGAGTCTTTGACATCCTTTTCTCTTGTGTAGTATGTAAAACCAAAACTCAATATTCAATGCCTTTGTTGAGAGGATATTTAGCTTGATGTCTCTGCACTGGACTGATAACAGAAATCAGCATAATGTGGGCTTGATGAGAGCTGACCTGCAAGGCCAAGTGGATTTTAATGATGAAGTGTGCCTGCCCATTTTGAGGAAATGGGAAAGGTCTGTAATGCACATTACGGAAGCTTCAGCATCACGGGCCATAATCACATGCCTTTTAGACACGGGGCTCACAGGCATCCAGGGCACTTGGCAAGTAGGATCTTTTCACTTTCTTTGGTAGGATGCTTATACACTGGATGAGATTTGCCAATATTTACATTTGCACTGTCTACCAAATATGCAGATAAGTTGGCAAAGTCTAGTTTCTATCTGAATATCAGCACTCTTTTGTTTTCCAAAGTTTCATTACAATTTTCATAGAACACCAGAAGATGATTTGAAACTCTGTTTTTCAGATCTGAGTATCTGAGATTGAGGGGGACCCTTCATTGTTGCTTCCATGATTCAGCATTAGAAGCACAATCGTTGGGAAGACCTCCCAGATTCAGCCTTATACCCTACAGGGTCGACACACACACTGTCAGAATTTGCCCTTTTGCTCATCCCCTAGGCATCTAGCTATAACAGCTAAGTCAGAAAGTGTAATTTTACTGTTTCATAAAGCAGCATGGTAATGCATTTTGTGTGTGTGTGTGTGTGTGTGTGTGTGTGTGTGTGTGTGTTGCCTAATCAAATTCAGCAGCTTCCTTTTTCAATGGAGCATTGGTATCTTCAGGGGTGAAACATCCCCACTTTGGATTTGATTTAGGAATACTTGCCTATCTCATTCTGACCTCATGAGATTCAGTCTTCACATATGCTTCTGTACACTCTTTTCCACCAAGCACAATCCCACATCTTTTCTGAACATTGTGGAGTGTGAACTGTTTTGCTTGCTTGCTTTCCTAATCCATTCGTATGTGTCCTTCCATTTGTCACTAAAACAACAGAATCACTTAGTCTTTGTTTCCAGTGATTTCTCGGTCATTCTGGCAGTGGTTTTGTTGACATTCTATTTTTTAATAGTTAAAACTCTTTTAAAAAATGGTCATGGTGTTCATAATGTTAAAAATCAAAGTAGCACTGCTCAGTACCAAGCACAACAGTTTATCCACAAAGACAGACTGTTAACACAACTACATCGTACTTAAGTTGCATGCTTATGTCACTTAATCCAGAATGATGCAGCAATGGTGGTTCATACTTGTGAGTCACAAAGTGTGGCTCAGGAGAACAACAACAACAGTGACTATGGAAGGTCATCGGCTTCCAAAATTTGTTCTCCACTCAGATTTCCCTGCAAAACCACACTTGCATATCAGCTGCCAGTCCAGCACTGCTATTCCAATGTCTTAAAGCATCCCAGTGTTGCTGGGTTCAGAGCTGCGCTTTCACTGTGGCTCCCAAAACATCTCCACCCTCGGCCTTCCTAAGTCAGTAGTTTCATTCTTCCAGTTATTCAGGTCAAAGACCTCAGGGGCCTCTTGGACCCCCTTCTTTCTCTCCTACTCATTATCCAGTGCATTAAGAAATCCTCCTGACTCCATCTTCAAAATATGTCCATGCCCAGTCCCTTCCCACCACCCGTTACCAAATCCAGATGAGCCTCCCTCAGTGTTTGTTGCTAAAGCAGCCTCCTCCCTGATGTCCCAGTTTCTACTTCACCTTGACATTCATAACTGTCATCCATATGCTAGCCAGAGACCTCCTTTTTAAGATGTAAGTCAGAGTACATATTGTTTTTCTGTCTGGAAGTGTGCAAAGGCATAAATCTCACTCAGCAAAAGCCAAAGTCCCTACAGTGTCCTCCAAAGCACAGTGCCGCTGAACATCCTCTTCCTCACGGCTCTTCCCTCATTTCCTTCCAAGCTCCTGGGCACCTCTCCTCTCCCTCCTCTGAGCACACCTGGCTTTGCTCAGCTTCTCAGCCTCTGCATAATTGTTCTGCTGGGATCCCTCTTCTCCCAGATAATGTGCTGCTAACTCCATCACCTCTAAGCTTTTGTACAAATATCACTTTTTCCCATCCAGTTACCACAGTCACCCTAACCCTCTAACCCTCACTTTATTTTTTAGATACCAGGGATTGAACCACCAAGTCACATCCCCAGCCCTTTTAATTTTTATTTTGAGACAGGGTCTCGCTGAGTTGCTTAGGTCCTCACTAAGTTGCTGAGGTTGGCTTTGAACTTGTGATCCTCCTGTCTCAGCCACCCAAGCCACTGGGATCACAGGCATGTGCTACTGCGCCTGGCATACCCTCACTTCCAATAGTGTCCCAGGCTCTTTCCCTCACCCTCTCCTCACACACCATCTCGGGCTCTTGTGTCTCGGTTGTCTCCCACATGAAGAGGAGAGCTTTGCAAAGCCGGGACTCTTATTTGCTTGCTGGTATATCCACAGCATTTAGAGGAGTCTCTGGCACACAGTTGGTGCTCAGAGAATATTGTGGATGAGCAAAGGAAGCAGTCGCCATGCTCTTTTCAGGTGCCAACTTGGGAAGTGGGCTGTAGTGTTGTGGTGGACTTGGAGACCACCAGGGCAAGGTGCACCAGGGTCCTGGGCCTTGTGCCAACCGCTGCTTTCTCTCACTTCCTGCTCTAAGTGGCTCAGCCAGCTTACAGGTTGATCAAGGCTGCATCCACTGGGAAGAAGGGTTGTAGGCAATGCAAATACTGGCACCTTCTAAAGGTGCTCCAAGGTGCTCACTCCATTTCTTGGCTCGACCCAGTAACGTGCCAGATCTCAGGGTCCTCCACTGGACCTTCTACACACATCAAGCAGATGAAGGAAGAGGAGGGAGCTCAGGAATCACAGGATGTTTACCAGGGGCCATTTCTAGAAGTGCATCTAGAAGCCAGCACCGTTGCCATCATCAGAACTCAACAGAGCTCACTGCGAGGGTTGCTGGGAAAGGCAGCCCACATGCCTGCGCACGGGTACCCCTCACCCTGGGGACGAGCACTCCGTGTAGACTGTGCAGCCGCGGGCGCTCACTGTTTCGCATGGTGCAAGTCTTCAAGCAGCCCTTCTGGGAGAAGTATCTTGTTTCATTTCTAGGAATTTGTGCTACAGAAACGTGAGTGCAAATACGAATGTGCAAGGACACACCCTGGGGTGTTTGTTATAAGTAATTTGAAACCAATTTGGCTAGATATTGTCTTGTCTATAAAATGGAGTGCATGTAGCAATTTGAAAGGATGAGATAGATCTTTGTTGGCATTTGAACAGATGGTCAATAAAATGCAAGCTATAATGCAAGTATATGATCTCAGAAAGATTTTTATTGGTGTGTTAATTTTTAATTTTTAAGTAATGCATATGGTACAAAATTCAAGAGGTACAAAAGTCTGTGCATTGGGTTCCCTTTCACCTTTGCTCTAAGTCTTAAGTTCCTCTCCTTGCAGGCAATCAGTATTACCCGGCTCTTGTATGTACTTCTAGAACATTCTGTGCACACACCCGCAAGTGCACACACATGCGGCATATTTACCCCTCACGTGCGTGTGTATTTACACCCTCCTTTTCATACAAGCGCTAACTTACTTTACATATTCTGCCCTTTTCTTTTTTTACCTAAAACTTTGACTTGGCAACCAGTCATATTATACATAAATAATGTTTCTGGGGGTCAAATCCAGGGCCTGTTCACTCTAGGCAGGTGCTCTAACATTGAGCTACATCCCTGGTCCCCTTGTTCTTTTTATGGCCACATAATATATGTTTACATGGATGTACAGAGGAATCATATCTAACGTTGAGTAATTTCAGTAGGACTATATAAAAACATCCTCATCCTCCTGCCAGGGCCACCGAGGACCTACATGTGGCTGCTCTTCTCAGTTCTCATCTCAGACCTGTCTCAGGACTCCCATGGACCAAGCTTTCTTCAGGCTCCTTCAAGCCCTCTTTTTAACTAGACTTCAGCCTCAACCTCCACCATGTGGCCTCCCTAGCACAGTCTTAGCAAATAATCCTGCTAAGTCAGTGAGAATCCCAATTCTTGATAGCCGATCAAGTTCCTTGTCCCCCACCTTTGATGTCTATACCCTTGACATCCTTGTTAGGTCAGTTTAGCAAGGATCATCCTTTTTTTTTTTTTTTTTTTTTTTTGGTGGATACTGGGAATTAAACCTAGGGACACTTAAGCACTGAGCTACACCCCCAGCCCTTTTTATCTTTTATATTGAAACAGGGTTTTGCAAGTTGCTTAGGGTCTTGCTAAGTTGCTGAGTTTGGCCTGGAATCTGTGATCCTCTTGCCTCAGCCTCTCGAATCACTGGGATTACAGACATGTGCCACTGCGCTCAGCTAGCAAGGATCTCCCTGCCCTTGGTGTCTCCTCTTAGAGATTTCCCATCCACTGATGCCATCGCTCTGCTCACTGGCTGTAAATCTCCAGTGTTCTTATGCTCAGAGTTGAGCCCCATCTATTTCTCTCCTAAGGTCCCTGTTGAAATTGTTCCCAGTACAGCAGTGTTCAGAGGTGGGACTGTTAGGAGATGGTTGGTCATGAGGGCTCTCTGACCTTGTTAATGTGCTAATCCACAGATGGAGTCATTGTTTAGTGGCCTCTTGGGAGGTGGGGGAAGCCTTAGGAGGCAGGCCTAAGAAGAAGAAGAAGAATTGAGGCAAGCCCTGGAATGGTGTGTTGGGACCCTGGCTCCTTCCTCTCTCTCTCTGCTTTCCTGCCACTGTGAAGTGAGTAGCTTTGCTCCATCCCACTCCCTGCTACAGTGTTCTGCCTTGCCACAGGCCGGTAGCAATGGAGCCACCAGCTGCAGACTAAAGCCTCTGAATTGTGTGCCAAATAAATCTTTCCTCCTTTACATTGATATTCTGAGGTGTTTTGTCACTGTGATGGAAAGCTGACTTACGCACACCCTGTCTCACATCTCTCTTTACACATACCCTGCAGGCTTTGCCTATGTGTCTAGATATTCCTTTGCCTTCTCCCACCCAACCATTACATTAATTAGTTCTGCAGGGCTTAAGCTAGGACTCTTCTTAATCTACTCCATGCATAATCTCATTCATAGAAAATGTTTTAAAAATCAGCCCACAGATGGGCATTTCCAGCCTGAGTCTTTGCCTTGGGCTTCCACCTGCCTATGTGGTTCTCTACATAGATTTTCCTTTTGAGAAAAGGGAGCACACAGTCCTGCAGTGTCCAACACTGAAGCCATCGACCTCCCCAGCTCCCCTTTGGCCACCATGCTGTTTCTCACCTGCACCTCTTTGCCTGGAATGCTCTTACTCTCAGCAGCCCAGGGTACTTAGTTGATTCCTATGCAGTGTTCAGACCTGAGCTCAGCCAGGAGTCTCTTACAGAGCCTTCCCTGTCCCCACTTTCCCCAGAAGGTCAGCTTCCCCTTCTGTGTGTTTTCACAGCAGCATCATAAACTCCTCACTCATGAACCCGCTTGAATAAAGAAGCATCAGATTCAAATTGAGAGACATTCTGCAAAAATGACAGTCCTAGATTTTCAAAAGTGTCAGTGTCATGAAAGACAGAAAAAGCATAGGGAACCGTACTCAACTAGAGAACATCACCCTCATCTGGGTTGGCTCCAAAGGCCACCACTGAAAGCGCTGGGGATGTTTGAACACAAATTGCGTGTTGGACACCAGTAATGTGCCACCGTGTCTCTGTTCTTAGGAGATCACACACCGAGGAGCCTGGGGTCGAGGCACATGATAGATGCAACTTAATCTCAGGTATTTCAGAAGAGAAAAGTGTATTGTGAACCTATATGGTTAGACATATATCCAGAGCTACAGAGGCTTGCATCCGTGTTCACCGTTCACATATATATGTGCATGTATGTGCATATGTACACATGTATAAATACATGTCTACATCTCTAGAGAGAAAATACAGGAAAAGATCAAAAAAAGATGGATCAAAGTGAAGGATTTATTCCACTATTGCAACTTTTGTAGGTTTCAAATATTTCAAAATAAAAATTTGGGGGAAAATGGATAATCAGGAAAAGTATAAGAAAACTTTGGAGAAGAATATTTCAATAACCGTCTCTCAGGCCATGTTATCATTTTCTTGGTTTTAAAAAATCTACAATACAGAAATATTGTCTTTTCTAAATAAATCCAGAGGCACAATGTAATGACTTAAAGTACATTTCAGTTGATAACACCGTAACTTAAATGACTCATGATCACCTGGTGCCATATTCCTAAAAACCATGGATAATATGTGGTTTAAGTTTTTTAAGCCAAATAGTAAAACTCTACTTGGCTAAGTTATTGTCACACAATCTTTCAAAGAAAAATTTAAAAGGAAAAAAGGGGTTGGTGTCACTGTGATTGCTTTGGCTGTGTTTTTCCTGGAAGGCTTCACCCATGTCTGAAACCTGGGCTGTGCGTCCAATGACCCTTTGGCTCCTTTCACAGCTGGGGTGCAGACTCTGTTAATTTTGCCATGTTGGTGTTGCCTGGTGAGCGCAAGTCTTTGCCCTGTGACTGTCCCTCACACCTGTCCTGTGTGCAGCCATTGACTCAGAGGAGGGCCGTGCTGCCCACCTCACTCCCCCTGCAGGCTGCCACACCACTTGGGCTTTTGGTTTCTTGGGATTCGCCAGTTACGCCTGTGGTTTTCTGCACCATTATCTTTGCTTTGAGGGAATCACCTTCCACCCTTTGCAACCCTGAATTCAGTGTCTTCTACAGCCAGAGAAGGGGGAAGGCATGATAAACGAAAAAAGGCAAAAACCAAGGTTTTCCACCCACTGAATTAAAATTTTGCAACATTTTCTGCTTTTTTCCAATCAGACTGGTGCCTTCTCACCAATTGTGAGCATGAACATTTTATGGATCTTGATTTTTATGTTTTCCTTGAGAATTTGGGAACTTTATGCAAACATTTTGTTGATTTCTTTCTATTAACATCTTCTGAATCCAAAGTTCTCACCAGCAGACGTTGCCTCCCATCGCTTAACAGCATGTGAAATCACACTGCACAGAGGGTGAAATTGTGCGGGCGTCCTTCCTGGCGGGAGAGGCCTTCCCTTGCCTTGCCACCCACAGGCTGCCATCTATGTGGGCTTCCTCTAGGTCCCAAGGCACCTGGGCTTGAGGGGTACCAAAGGTGGAAGCATTAGCTGAACATGTTTTCATTCACCTTGTCTACATTTGATCACAGTCCTTGAGAGAATCTCAATTCATAGAGGGGACCCAAAACCTCTGTCCACGGAGGTGAGTAGCAGGGCCAGGCCGTCTCCTGCATGACCTCTTCACTGTCCACTGTTCTGCTTGTCCCTGGGCCCACCTGGTTAAACGTGTGAAAGCCTGTTGGCTGGATTTTGTACAGACGAGCATGTGAGACGAAGAGGGTGGGGATCAGCACCTCTGTGTCTTTTTGTTTGTTGGTTTACATCTGTGGATTTTATGAGGACTAAACACTTTCTGTCACGTGGCTATAAAACCATGTGTTTTTGTTTTTGTTTTGTTTTGTTTGGGTTTTTGTTTTTTTCCTCCATATTTTTAATGGGTACATTATATTGCAGATGATGGTTGGATTTGTTGGCACAAATTCCTACATGCACACATTATAACAATATAATTGGCACCTCTCCATGGTGGCACCAAGTGGTAGGGATTTCCCTGTGGACAGGGACTCATTTTTTGTTTGGGCATCTTGGTGGAGGAGGTCTGTCTGCCATAACTGCCCTTAATCTTTGGATCAGGGAAGAAATGGAGGGATTCGGCCGTCATGCAGTGTATTTTGGTGTGACTGCAAAATAACCTCAAAATTAGTTCAGGATCCTACCTGACCCACTGTGAATGGACTCTGTCCAAAACTCTACTGACCTCCATAAGGTGGACCGTGGCACATTCTTGCTCTCTACCATGTACGTAAGAGCCAGTATCCACAGTATGGCTTCTAGTTGAGCACAGGCTTTGAGAAAGACCTGAGAACCTGATTCACACCTGACGTTTCTCCAGTTGCCTTTTGAAGCAAGGGAAGGGTGGTTCTTTGAGCTCCCTGGACCTGGTTGCCTCAATTGATCATTGTGAGGATATGAGAGAGTATACACTTCAAGCGTATTACATGTTGCCTGGAACACAGCCCGATAACTACAATACGCTTTGCTTGTTGTTTTGGAAAGAGAATGCAAACCTTAGTCATTACCATCATTTCATCCATATTTTAATAACATACGTTCCACAGTGTTCTTGATTCTTCTAATCTACTTCAAGTTTATAGCATTTAACTATATATAATATTTCTTGAAAGTAGGCAAAGATTTTGGATACCAAATCTCAATGACTTGCCATATATTTTCAAATAACTATATGTAACATATATAGTTTCAAATAACTATATACATATATATACATATATATATATAACATTTTTCTACATATGGCTATATAACTGGACTTGTATTTTAAACATTTATGTGTACTCCTTACCCTAGTGTTTAATTTAGCAAATTATTGTCTTTAAATGTCCTTGAGGGTGCAGGGAACGGTGTGCCCACCATACCTACTAGAAAGCTATGAGGAGGTGTTTCCAGAGAGCAAAATAGCGAGACTTCAAAGACCTGGGAAAGTTTCAATATCCTACCCCAGCAATTCATGGGTCTCGGAATTCATCACCAGGAGACAATTTTTTTAAACCAGCAAAAATTTATCTACAAAGGTTTCATCACATTGTGGTTTGTAACTGGAAAAAGGAAGCAATGCAATTATTTTAAATACAGGATTGGCTCAATAGGCTTTGGCACAGCTATGTAGTAGAACATAATGTCGTCATCGTGGTGAGAGGACACTGACGGCATCTATAGTCGACCTACATAGTCATAGGTTCCACACCCACAAAGTCAGTTAACCACAGGATAAAAAATTTGAAAAAAATTTGCATCTGCGCTGAACATGTATGGCTTTTTTCTTGACATTATTTCCAATCTAGTGTAACGACTACTTACATAGCATTCACAGTGTATTAGGTATTACAAATACTCTAAAGATGATTTGAAGTATGAGGAGATGATCCTTCTGTAGGAGGATTTGCAGATTCTGGTGCCCCTGGGAAGTCCTGGAACCACTCCTCCTTGGATACCGAGGGACAACTCTACTTAGGAACAGAACATCTATTCTCAACTTTTAAATGTGCAAGAGTGGGCAGAACATTTTTGATAAAGAAAAGCAATGAAAGGGGACATTTGCCTTCCTGATAGGGGAACATTTTGTGGAGCATGGCCACTAGAATAAGGTGGTATCACCGCTGGACCAGAAGACAGATCAGCCGAACAGATTAGATACCCACTTATACGTGCACATTTAACCTAGAATGGCAGAGGCAATTCAAATTTGTGGCAAAGAAACTAACTCTTGGGCTGGGGATATAGCTCAGTTGGTAGAGTGCTTGCCTCATAAAGCACAAGGTCCTGGGTTCAATCCCCAGCACCACAAACAAACCAAAAAACCCCAGCTAACACTTCAATAACAGTATTGGAAGAGTAAATTTAAAAAATGATCCAGATATATTAAAAAGCTAAATAGAAAACAGTATTCTGGAGAAAAACATAGGGGAATTGTTCATTTAATGAAGGCAAGAAAATCTATAATACAGACAGAAAATGTAACAGAAAAAGATGGATAAACTGTTTACGTCAAAATTTAGAACTTTGCATAGCAAATAAGTCATCAACAAGTTTACAAAACAGAGAACTGACTGGGAGGTAGTATATGCACTAGGTAGAAGAAAAAAAATCCAGAATATGCAGAGGGGTCTTACAGATCAAGAATAAAGAATAAAAGACAAAGCACCCGAGCGTGGGGATGGTTGGCGACAGGATCATCTTCATTGTGCACATTTTTCTCAGCAATTTTTCAGTCTTTTCGGATCTCATCATTATCTTGCATTCAAACTGCACATGGGATAAACACAGCACCCAAGGCAGTGGGAGTAAATAAGTCTCAGGGAAGGACACACTCAGCTTGCTCCTCTCCTGTCCAGGAGGTGGCGCTGTCCCAGGGACATCTGCATAAGCTCCTTTCAAGGGAGGCCTGGGCCTGGGACCTGCAGCTGGGAAGGAAACACCAAGGTGGAGGATCACTCTACAGAGGCATATTTGTTATGCGGAAAAGGTATTATACTAAAAAAATTAAAAACTGATTCATTATAAAAACGTGTAATTTTAGTCATAGTCAGTCATCGTGTGCAGATAATTCCAAATCCCATATTTCAAGGTATAGAGATACAGTGCATTCTCTCTAGCTCTTAGGTTGGACACTAATTACACAAGTGTTTATTATATTACTTAAAAAAAACAAATAAAGTAAGCCCTATGTATAGTGATGATAATGTAGAAAAAAAGATTCTGATTGGTGAAAAAGGAATTGGTAGAATTAAAACCTGATGTTTAGGAAACAGAAAATAAAAACAAAGCAGCCAGGCATGGTGGTGCAGTCTGTAATCCCAGTGATGCAGGAGGATGAGACAGAAGAATAGAAAATTGGAGGCCAGCCTCAGTAACTGAAAGAGATTGTGTCTCCAAATAAAATTAAAAAGGCGGGGGATGTAGCTCAGTTTAGAGATGGAGTCAATCCCCAGTACAAAAGAAAATGGTTATAAGATTAATCCTGAATTGCTTCCTTCAGGAGCCCAGTTAAGGATGAAGAAAGCAAAAGGGTAAAAGATGGGCGTTTAAAAATGAGAAAGGAGACGTAACCAGAGGCCGTCTGCAGACCACTGTGTGCCACTCAGCTGGAAACGTTTCCCGCTGAACTTTTAAGAGTCGCGTTTGACACAAGAGGCCATCGAACCGGCCCTCCTAGTATATGGGAGTGACAGGGCTCTGCAGCAACAGCGGCGAAGGCACTTGTCCATTAGGGGAGGTGCCCACCAGTCACTCCACTGGAGTGGCAGCCAGCTGTCTGGACACAGGGCCTTTTATTGGAGGGGATAAAGAGGGAAGATGGTTGAAGTATTATTTGAACTAAATAACCAGAAAAATTGAAGAGCCGGGGAACCAAGCCCCCCTAGCATCCACCACAGTGAAAATCGCAGGTCCTCATTCAGTTTCTACGTCTGAGTCAGTTCTCAAACTCAGACCCCCAGTGACAGAAGGGCAGCCCGGCCACCTTCCTCCAGGAGGGGCCAGCATGCCACTGTAAATACATACAATAAATATTCCTCTCATTCTCCCCTAAAGGGACCTGTGGCCCATGATCTAGGGCATCTGTCCCTCACAGAAAGGGGGATGTGTGGAATGCAGGATTCCTTGGTGACACTGATATGCGGTCATGGCTCCCTGCCCCGAGCAGGCCAACAGATGCAAGGAAATGACCAAAGTCCGGCTGCTCACGCCCATCTGGCCATGCATCTGGTGGCTCACAGACCATCTTGCAGTCGTAGCTCGACTCCTAACTGGGATGGATCTGTGTAACAGCCAGCAGAACTTGCATACTTTGGCCCTCACCAGTTACAGGTAGAGGATTCGAGCAGCGTGTGTCGAACAATAGATATCGACACCGAGTCTGGGAAAGTAGTGCAAAGATCAGCACCTCCATCAAAGACCAAAGACGTGAGCACTGTGGTTCCTGTCGCGTCCCATTTGGTTCAGTGTACAAAGCCCATATGGATTGCGGTAGATGACAGGGGACTTCCATTAGCCCAGTTGCAACCGCAGGGCTGGATTTCTACCTGAATGAATCAGTACAGCCTTTAGTACTTGGTTTGCAGCTACTGAGCAGGTAACGCAGTCTTTTCAGTCCTCATCATTAAAGGTGCAAAACTATTCTGGAAGAATAGTTATTTCTGGGAAGAATAGTTATTTCAGTCCTCATCATTAAAGGTGCAAAACTATTCTGGAAGAAGAGATATTTTACTTGACCCAGCGCAATGTAAACTCTCTTCCTTTCTCTCTCTCCCCCCTCCCCTTTCTCTCTCTCTCTCTCTGCAGCACTGGGGGATTGAACCCAGGAGCACTTTACTTCTGAGCTACATTCCCAGCCCTTTTAATTTTCTAATTGGAGATAGGGTCTCTTTAAGTGGCTTAGGCTGGCCTTGAACTTGCAATCCTCCTACCTCAGCCTCCCGAATTGCTGGGATTACAGGCGTGCGCCATAGTCCTGGCTACTCTTTTCCCTTTCATGGTATAAGCCACAGGGACCTCGACCGTTTTGACATTATACAGAAAGTGATGCTAATTGTATGGGTTGAATAAAACTGAGCAAGTACACCGAATGCTCCAGTTAGCTGGCAAGAGATAAGATCCCTTTCCCTAAAACTTAGAGCTTTGTGTATTGGTGAAAATCAGAGCGTTCACTGGTCTGGGACAAGATGTTTCATTTCACATACCCTCTATTGCTAAAGGAAATGTGGGTATTTGTTGGAACGCTTTGGATTCGGGGGGGATCATATACTTAATTGGCAATATAGCATTAATTCATCGTTTCCTAGTTCAATTAGTTCCCAGAGTAAGGAGAGATTTCGCAAGGAATCCAGGGTGTGGCAAACTGCCCTGCTCCTTGGCCTCCAGGCCAGCAAGTCCAGTGGAGCCAGTGTGTCCATGGTGGATAAAGATGACAGGTGGTATCTAAAGGTCCAGAACAGTTGCCCAACAGAAGCTTGGAGATTGGGACAAGGGTGCGCCTTCTGTAACAAACAACTACTTGTCATTCATTTGAAAAGCAGCTCCTGCCATGCCATTCAGCTTTAAAAGACACTTTGAAATGGACCTTGAGGCGTCAAATGACTGAAACTGGAGTTGCTTTTCAAGGATGATGGAAATGGTAACTGGGAGCAGGTCCAGAGAACACAAGGCAGTTAAATGAATACATGGCCCAGATCTCTACATCTTCCTCGTCTGATCCGTTGGAGCCAACCTCTCCCCTCATGTCTGCAGCCTTGGGTAGGTATGCACATCAATCAGTGGAAGGAAAATCCTGGGCCTTGTTGGTGTGAGCTAAAATGGGCTGCTGTATACTACTCAGGGTGGCCCTAAAAATTGCAACAAGTGAAACTCTGTCAACAATTCAAGCTGTGAGCCAGGTACTGGGTTGTCCACTTTGTATGGAGGAAGAAGAGGCCCGAAGTGGGTGTATCAGCCTTTTATTGCTACAACAAAATACCTGACACAGGCTGCTTAGGAAGAAAAAGAGGTTAGTTGAATCTACATTTTTGGAAGTTCAAGGTTATGGTGCCTGCTTTGGCTCATTCTAATGGAGATCTTGGGCTGAATGGCACGTGGTGGAGAGAGGGCAGGAGCAAGTATGCAATTACATCTTGAACCAGGAGAAGAGAGGACAGGAGGGCCCAGGCTTCCTTCTTTCATAACAGCTTTTTATTAAGAACTACTTCTGAGAGCATAGCAAGTACACCATCAGCAAGTTCACAAAACAGAACTGGCTGGGAGATCACACATGTACGAAGTGTGAGAGAAAAAATCTCAGAACACACAGCGCTCTTATACACCGAGAATAAAAAGACCAAGGGCTTGACCTGGAGATGGTTGGTAGAAGGGCTCGTCTTCCTTTGGTGCCATCCTGGTAGTGAGGACGACTATTCGTGGAGGCCCGAAAGTTGGAGCGAATCTCAGAACCGGGGGTGCTCCTGGGGACGTCTGACCCACAATCCTGGGGCTCGCAGCACTGGGGATATTCCCTCAGCTCTGGTTTCCGGGCTTGCTGGCAAGCAGCGAACTTGGGTCTAAACGTTACCCTCGTGTTCTCAGCGCAAGCACAGTGGTCGGCGTGTACTAGGAACTCAAGTATCTGTCCGAAGTGATGGAGAAAGAATGCAGAGGAAGAAGAGACACTCATCTGTCAGACCAGCCCTTTCCTACCCATCAGGAGTTGGGACTGGGGCTGTCTGAAAGATCACTGAGGCCCAAAAGTGAGCAAGAAGCTGTCTCCAGAGGGGGGTCCACCTAGAGAGGAGGGTCAGCCTGGGGGGAAAGCTGAGGATATTCTTCTGGAAAAGCTAGCCATTGTGGGAGTCGAGGCAGGCACAGGCCGAGAGCCAAGGATTCCAGGTAGGGCGGGCAGAGGAAGGAGGGGAGCTCAAGGCCAGAGAGTGGGAATGCAGGGCGAGGCTGCAGGTCTCTGCTTAGCCCAGGTAAGAAAGAGCAGCTTTCCCCAGACGTGGGGTGGAGTTCTACACAAAATGCAAAACACTGAAGGACGTTCTCAGGCCCAGGGCAGGGAGAAAGTTGGGTCTTGGGAGAGAGGCTAAAGGCCTGGGGAGTAGCCCCCTTCACTGCTTTCAGGGTCTCTTGCCCCCGTCGATCCAGAGGGAAGAGAGTGGGTACCAGCAACAAATACAAATTCCCAGAATTTGTCTTCCAAAACAGACCTCAGGACTCATGAGTTGAATATGAAGTCAGTTCCTTGTAAACACTTCCAGTTAACCTACTCCTGTTCATGACTTCGCGATTATTTTTCTTTAACCAGACCTGGTCTGCTTTCAGAATTCTCGATTCCACTCTCCCCTGCCTTCTTTGACCATGACCAAAGAGTGGGAGAGGTACACCCTTGACAAGACTGCCACTGTGAAAGTCTTCCTGGCTTCCTTCCTGCTTTCTGCAAAGATGCAAGAGAGCAATTGGCCAGATCCTGACTGCGTATGCATGCCTGTCATCCTTGTAGTCTGCTGCCTGGATACTGGTCAGGCAAAGCAGTTGTACTTGGCTCCTATTTGGTTGCATTTGCAGTCGTGCATTGTCTTCTACGAAGATACATCTGGTTTCTGCAGAAACCACACGTGACTAAGCGAGGGTATTGTATAATGGCGCCTCCGCCTCTGCATCCTCTTCTCTTCATGGGTGACATGAATCTGCGCCAGTGCCTCACTTGCAGCATTATTTTCTCATTCACCCTTTGGGTCAGGGAACCAGTCTCAGAGGTTCCCACTGGATGCTTACCACTCTGATAGTTCTTCCCGCAGGCAGGGTATCACGTGGGGTTATTCCAACTTCCACACGTGTCCATTTTACTACACATTCATGGATTGGTGAAATGACCTTCAGCTGGTTCATGAGCACAGTGGACCCACTAGGAGCCTTTGCTGACCCAGAACCCCAATTGTTGCCTGGCCTCTGTAATGATGATGTTTGAATCTCTGGTTGTCAAGGTTAACTCAAATCCTCTGTCCGACAGTCCATGAAATGTCTCCCTGCTTCTTTTCCTTAGTGTATAGTTCCCTGAACACATGACCCCCAAGTCCCTGTGGAGGGAGGTCAGGGGAACTTGTGGTCATATACCTTTGCCATGATGTGGTAGCATCTTGCCTAGCAGTCCAGTCTTCCTCTCAACTAAAGGGCACTTACTGATTGAAGTGTGGAAACTAGGCAAGTGATCGGGTATTTTCTTCCTGGGATGTCTGCCATAAGCCTTCTCACAATTGCTTATTCCCTTTGGTTGCATAAATTAGGCTAAGTCTTGCCCCTGGGGATACTATGTTCTTTTACCATCTCTATGATGCTCCATGGGAAAAGACTCCCTTGGTTGCCATCATCATATCTGTTCTTGCCATGGATTACAGCAGTCTCAACTTCCTGCTTCTGGGAGTGGGGTGCAGGCACGTGGCCTCAGGATCCCATCATCTGCATCAGTTTTAGGAGCACAGCTCTGCAGCAGCATCTCCCCCCCAGTCCTGGTTCAGCTTCTTGCTGAGGCTGCAGCTTTCTTACCACCCAGGTAAACATAATGTTCCTCAGTGGCAGATCCACGCCAGCATGCCCATTTCCCTGAGCCCTCAGTCCTTTATCCACTACTTGCATGGCAGTTCTGGGAACTCTACCTCACTTAGTGCCGGCCACTGCACTTTCTAAGCTTCTACAAACCAACCAAGTTTTAGCACCATCTCTGGGTCCTTGACAGAGTATTTGTTAATCCTGCTCTCCACAACAGTGCTCTTATATCAGTAAGCCATCATTTACTTGGGTTTGTCTCCCTTGATGTATCAGGGGAACAGTCCTGTGTGTATCCCCCAGTGCCTGCTGGACACTTTGGCTGTGCCTTGTCATTTCTTTGGTGTACAGTTCCTTTCCTCCCTAAGCAGACCCAGTTCCTGCAAGTGGCCACGCAGCAGCAGTCCGTGGAAATGCCCTCCTAGAACTCCGCAGCAGCCTGGTCCTGGGAGTGTATTGATCGGGTCTGGGTAGACAAAACTCCAGCTGATGGTATTTCCCATTTCATACTTCCTTATACTGGTAAGAAGCGGAACTGAGAGTGATTTCAGTTAGTTTCAGCTTTAGGCCTCTCCAACTGGCAGCTCAATGAACAGCACAAAAAGAGAAGGAGGTGTATTCCTCTCTCTTTCTCAGTACATATCCCAAGAAGAAGGTGAAAGAAGGATTGTTGGGCATAGGCAGTGACTATACATTCTCAACAACTGTTTTAACCACCTCTGTGGAAACAATTTTTTCCTTTTTCATTGAGAACTTTTTTTTTTCCTTTTCTTATTTTCTTCTTTTCTTTGTCTTGTGTGTGTGTGTGTGTGTGTAAGTTCTTGCTGTGCTGATTAGTTCTTAGACATATATGCATATACATATTTGTTTCTTTTTTCTCATTTTCAGCATTTTTAAATGATGATTATTTTTCTTTGTCTTGTTTTATGGGGGTGGTTAGGGTTTTTAGTGTGCTTATTTTTGTTTCATTTTGCTTTGTTTCTCTTTCTTGTCCACTAACAGCAACATTCTCTTTGTCTCTCTCTACTTTTCTTCCATATTTTTCTCTTCCTTCTTTAGTCATCACTTTCCATATCTCTTCTGCATTCTTTTTCTTCCCACTTTAACCCTCTTAAACTCTCTTTTACCCTCCTCTAACATTTTCTTTTCTATTACTGAACTGCATTTTTACCATCATTTAGAATTAATTGGTTTTATGACTCCTGCCCCCACCATTCATGCTGTTGCAATTTTTACTGCTGTGGATGACATAGTTGACAACTGCTTCTTACTTTAATGACAGATCTAGTTCATTGTTACTTATTGTTTTTGTTCCTAGCAACTGATGACCCTGCTATTCCTGTTTTTGTGGTAATTATGTTGTAGGTGTGCTAGTAGGCACTTTGGAGTTGTTGATGAATTATAAACTTTAGGAAACATCCAAAGATATTGATGTGGATGAAATAAATGTCAGATAAAAATGATTATAAAAATTAATAAGCTCCAAGAGAACACAGAAAAATGACTCATGGAATTAAGAAAGTCAGTAGAGGATTATGAATGAGAAATTCAACAAGGAGATAGAGGTATTTAAAAGAACCAAACAGAAATCTTGAAAATGAAAGACAAAAAAATCAAATAAAATGTTCAGTTGAAAATCTTTCTAATACAGTAGACCACTAAAGACAAAAATCTCAGAACTGGAAGACAAAGTGGCCAGCCTTGAATATTCAGACAGCATTAAGGAAAAAACAACAAATAATAACAATAACAAAAAACAACCATGATCAGACTATATACGAACTTTGGGACAACATCAAGAGACAAATTTAAGAATTACTGGAATTGAAGAGCATTGTGAAATGCAAGCTTATGGAATGGATAACCTCTTCAGGGAAATAATAATAGAAAAGAATCCAAACCTTCACAGATGGACATCCAGATACAGGATGCATCCAGAACCTCAAATAGACAAGATAAATAACGACAAACAAACAAACAAACAACAACAACAACAACAAAACTAAAAAAAGTTTCTCCACAACACATTATAAAGTACCTAACATACAGACCAAGGATAGAATTTTAAAAGCCCAAGAGAAAAATGTTAGTTCATGGTTAGAAGGAAGACAATCAGAATTCTAAAGCCAGGAAGTCTTTGAATGGTGTGTTCCAAGTCCTAAAAGAAAATAACTGTAAACCAACATTGTTATATGCAGCAAAGCTAGCCTTCAAAGTTGAAGGCAAAATAAAATCTTTCAAGATGAATGGAAATGAACAGAATTCATGACTATTAAGCCAGCATTACAGAAAATACTTAGAGACATACTTCACAGAGAAGAAATAAAAAACAAATTCCAGAGTCACAAATATATCTAAACAAATGAGAAACAGGACCAAGTTAAACATTAGAAATAAAACAAAATGAGAAACAGGACCAAGTAAACATTAGAAATAAAATAAAATGGCAGGAATTAATAAATATCTCCCTATAATAACATTGAATGTATGTGGTCTCAACTCTCCACCTAAAAGACATAGACTGGTGTAATGGATTAAAAAACAAAATCCAACTATGTTTGGATTGTTGTTTGCAAAAGACTCACCTTACAGGTAAAGAGAGCCACAGGTTGAAAGTGAAAGGATGGAAATTTATATGCCATGTGAATGGAACCTGAAAACAAGTAGAATAGCTACTTTCATATCTGACAAAGCACACTTTAAGCCAAATGAATCAGAAGAGACAAAGATCACTTCACACTGGTGAAGAGAACAATCCAAAAAGAAGATATAATAATAGTAAATATTAATTCCCCAAATGTTCATGCTCCCAGTTACCTAGTAACATAAAAGAGACATTTCTCAAAGTAAAGCCTCAGATAGACCCCAGTACAATAATACCAGGTGATTTCAACATACTTCTTTCACCAATATATAGGTCATCCAGACATAAACTCAATCTAAAGAATATTTGGATCTGAAAAATATTATAAATCAAATGAACTTACAAACATTCATAGAATACCAACCTTCAAGGGCTGATTACACTTTCTTCCCTGTGACTCATGGAAACTTCCTCCTAATAGGCCATACTTTAGACCACAAAGAAACTCTTGGCAAATACAAAAGGAAAATGATATAATTCCTTGTATCTTATCAGATCATAAAGGAATGAAATTAGAAGTCAGCACTAAAAACCCCATAGAAACTATATAAACATATGGAGATTGAATGACACACTTTCAAATGATAAATGGGTGATAGAAGAAATCATAATTTAAAATTTTAAAATTAAAAAATCCTTAGAATCCAATGAGAATAGTGATACAAAATACTAGAATCTCTGGAACACAGTGAAGGCCATTCTAAGAGGAAAGTTTATGGCTATGAGTGCCTACATAAATCAGAAAGATCTCAAATAAAGCCTAATGATGCATCTCAAAACCCTTGAAAAAAAGAACAAACCAATCCCCAAGTCGATAGAAGGAAGTAATAATTAAGATCAGAGCCAAAATTGATGAAATTGAGAATAAGAAAACCATGCCAAGGATGAATGAAATGAAGATAAAAATAAATAAGACTGATAAACTCTTAGTCAAACAAACAAAAATAAATAAATACATAATAAAAGAAAATAAAGAAGACCCAAATTAATAGACTTAGAGGTAAGGAAGGAGAAATCGCCACAGACATAAAAAATACAGAGATCATTAGGAACTATTTTGAACACATTGCCAATAAATTGTAAAACCTAGAAGAAATAGATATATTTCTAGATACATATGACCTGCTGAAATTGAATCAAGAAGACATAGAAAACCTAAAGAGATCAATAACTAGCAGTGAATAGAAGTGATAATAAAAACCTTTCAACAAAGAAAATCCCAGTACCAGATGAATTCTCAGTTGAATTCTACCAAACCTATAAAGAAGAACTAATGCCAACATTCCTCAAATTATTCCATGAAATACAAAGGGATGGCACTTCTGGGCTGGGGAGTAGCTCAGCTGGTAGAGTGCTTGCCTTGCAAGCACAAGGCCCTGGGTTCGATCCCCAGCACCACAAAAAAAAAAAAAAAAAAAAAAAAAAAGAAAGGGATGGCACTTCTAACTTGATTTATGAAGACAGTATCACACTCATACCAAAGTGAGATAAGGACACCAAGGAAAGAAAACTACAGACCCTAACCCTGATGAACTTAGATGGAAAATCCTTCATAAAATATGCAAATTGTGCTCAACAACATAATAAGAAGATTGTACATCATGGCCAAATTGGTTTTATCCAAGAAATAGAGGATAGTTTAATACATGCAAATTGATGAATGTAATTGTCATATAGATAGATGCAGAGAAAGTCTTTGACAAAATTCAGCACTATGATAAAAATACTGAAAAAACTAGATCATAAGAAACTTACCTCAATATCATATTTTCTATATGAAAAATCCAAAGCCAACATCAAAGTGAATGGGGAAAAACTGAAAGCATGTCCTTTAAAATTTGGAACAAGACAAATATGTCTGCTCTCACCACTCTATATAATATTGTACTAGAAATTCTTGCCAGAGGAATTAGGCAAGAGAAGGAAATAAAAGGCACAAAAATAGGCAAGAAGGAAGTCAAATTATCACTGATTGCAGATGATGTGTTTCTGCACTTAGAAAACTCAAAAAGTTCCACCAAAAGAAGCCTGCTGTGTAGGACCCCCCAAAAGGAAGACCCTTACTCGAGTCTCAGGATGGCGCGCTCCAGGAAACAGGAGAGACCGGCTTGATGCAAAAGCACGAGGCACTTTAATAACGGAGCTCCGGGCCAACACGTATCTCACGCAGGAGATAGACAGTTGACCACGAGGCTCAGAAATCAGGGGTTTATATAGGAAAATTTAGGGAGTTTCACACAGGTACACATAGTTGGCTGATTCAAACATAAGCGAGCACATGACTACATTGATTACATCAGCAGGTAGTACGTGCAAATTGACATTCCAACAGTATGGTAGGGCAGTGTATTTTGGTTAGCAGGGGTCAAGTTAACCTTAAAGAAAAGGGAAGAAGGGGGAAAGTGGGTGACACCAGCTGGTCCACGGCCTTGTGGAGATTGTTTATCCTCCATGGCCAGTTAGTTTTTGATGCTTTGGCAGTCTTATTTTAGGCTTGTTTAGGTATGTTCAGGCCTCAGGCCTGTCCCTCTTTGTTTCTTTTCCTAAGTTCATTTGCTAGACTACAGATTCTGTGCTTTAATTATGGGCACTTAAATTTTAACTCCTTCAGCTGGAGCTAATAAACAAATTCAGCAAAGTGGCAGATTACAAAAATCAACATACAAAAAAAATCCTCAGTAAATTTCCTGTATACCAACAATGAATCTGCTGAGATACAAATCAGGAAAGCAATTCCATTCACAATAGCCTCAAAAACAAAAAAATCAAATGGAGTGGGGATATAACTCAGTGGCAAAATGTTTGCCTGGCATGTATAAGGCCCTGAGTTCAATCCCCAGTACTGCAAAACAACACACACGCATACACACACACCACACACACACACCCTAGGAATAAACCTAACAAAGGAGGTGAAAGATATGTACCCTCCTATGGAACATTGAAGAAAGAAATTGAAAAAGATAAAAGAAATGGGAAGACCTCCCATGTTCATGGATAGCCAGAATTAATATTGCTAAAATGGCCATGCAACCAAAAGCAATTTACAGATTCAATGCAATCCCCATCAATACCAATAATATTCTTCACAGGACCAGAAAAAAAGTCCTAAATTCCATTTGAAGGAATAAACTCAGAATAGCCAAAGCAATTCTAAACTAAAAAAGCAATACTGGAGGCATCACAACACAGTAACACCATGGTGCACTGGCACAGAAACAGTAAGAAAGACCGCTGGTACAGAATGCAGACACACAGACAAGCCTGCACAAGTCCTTGACAAAGGTGCCAAACACTTACATTGGAGAGAAGACAGCCTCTTAAATGGTGCTGGGAAAACTGGTTATCCGTATGTTGGAGAATGCCACTAGCCACTAGGCCCTTATCTCTCAGCATTCACAGAATGCAACTCAAAATGCACTGAAGACCTAGGAACTAGATCAAAAACTATGCAACTCCTAGAGGAAAACAGGGTCAACACAGGCAATGACTTTCTCAATAGTACCCCGAAAGCTTAGGAGATAATTCTTAGAGTTAATAAATGGGAGGACATCAATTAAAAACTTCTGCACAGCAAAGGAATCAATTAAGAATGTGAGGAGGTCTTACAGAATGGAGAAAATCTTTACTAGCCACTCTTCTGACAGAGGATTCACATTCAGATGATATAGAAAACTCAAAAAACACCAAAAAACCCCCACCCAATTAATACAGGGCAAATGAACTAGACATTTCTCTAAAGAAGAATACTAATAGCCAACAAATATACAAAAAAATGACAGACATCATTAGCAATTAGGGAATGCAATCAAATTTGCACTGAGATTTCCTCTCACAACAGTGAGAATGGCAGCCATCAAAATACAAATAATGAGCTGGGTGTGGTGGTGCACATCTGTAATCCCAGCAGCTGGGGGCTGAGGCAGGAGGATCACAAGTTCAAAGCCAGCCTCGGCAATTAGCAAGGCCCTAGGTAACTCAGTGAGACCCTGCCTCTAAATAAAATATGAAAAGGCTGGGGATGCAGCTCAGTGTTAAGCACCTCTGGGTTCAGAACACAAATGATGGTAAATGCAGAAGAGGACGTGGGGAAAAGGAGCCCTTGTGCACTGTTGGGGACGGAAAGCACAACACGTGGACATCGAAATGGAGGCTCCTCAAAAGACTAGGCACGAAACCACCATGTGACCTGGCTGTACCACTCCTCAGTTTTTATCCGGAAGAATTAAAGGCATCACACTACAGTGACACAGGCACACCCGAGTTCAGAGCAGCACAATTCACGAGAGCCAAGCTATGGAACCAACCGAGGGGTCCATCCCGGATGAATGGATACAGAAGCTGTGGTATGTACACACAGTGGGGTTCTCAGCCACAAAGAAAGAGAAAACTGTCATGTGCGGGAAATTGGGTGAAACTTGAGACCATTATATTAAGCAAAATGAGCCAAACTCTGAAGTTCAAGGGCCATATATTTTCTCTCCTATGAGAAGTCTAGAGAGGAAAAAAGAAAGCAAAGGAGGGCAGGCAGGGCTCGTGAAAATCAAAGGGAGACCTGTGAAGGACAGGGGCCAGGGAGAGGGAGGAGCAGAGGGGGGGGGCAGCACTGGGCAGTGACATCGGCCAAATTACACCGTCATGTCGTGTCGTGTGTGCGTGTGAATATATAACTACAGAGCTCACCTCCTGCAATGTGCCATTAAGAAAGTATGAGGCTCGACAGAGTGAGAGGTGCACTCTGTGAGCGGAGAGGACCGGCGGGGAGAGGGGCTCGCGGCCCTGGGTCCAGGCGAGGCGCGTCTCACGTGCAGAGCTGTGCCTCGGTCCCCTCTGCAGGGACCTGATTGGACATCTTGCCCCATTTGTTCCCATTGACTACCTTATTTTTGCCTAATTAGAACAGTTTCCATTGGTCACTTGGGTTTAACCTGCCTGGCACACAGAGCTTGTGGTGCAGCTGCCATGGTGATAAGCCCTCAGTGGCAGTGTTGGCAATGGGACATAGGGTAAGTGGGGACTTGACTCTCCCGGCCTTTCCTTGGCCCTCTCCTCGTCCTTAAACTCCCACCTCACCTTCTTCCTGCAAAGTCTTAAACAGGTTTTTCCTGTAGCTACCTAGCTGCAGGGTCTAGTACATTCCATCAGCTTTCGGCTTAGCTGGCCCTATCTGTGACCAGGCCGGGCATCTTCAGGGACCTCGGTGTGTCAGTGTCCCCACGGACTGGCGGCATTGGCACAGGACTTTGTCTGAGGCCTGGGGATGCCTGGTTACCTTTTCATGCACAAGCCAGCCTCTCTGATGCCTGGTGACTTCATTCTTCACTGCCACCAGGCTTCGGCTGGGTGTCGCTGGTCCGAGTGGGAGGGTGGCCCTCACAGCCTGCTGGACGGTGTTCTTGAGCCCGCCTGCCTCTACTGCCTCCTTCTTCCTCACCCGCTGCCATCCATCCCGCAGGAGAGGGCAGGGGGTGCTGGGAGGTGGCCCTTGGGAGTCTTTCCTGAGGATTATCTCCAAGGCAAGGGAACTTGTTTGTTGGCTTAGGAGCCAGGTAGAAGTCCTGTACAGTCTAGGTTGCAGGAGCCTCGGGTGCCTGTGACTGAGGCAGGAGGAAACCAGGCCGTGGAGAGAGTGTTCAGTCCCTGTGGTCCTGAAAGGGCTGCCTACGTCCTGGTGGCTTTCCCCAGCTCTGATTTCCCTGGGCTGTGGACTGAGCCTGCAGATTTCTGTGGCTGTTTTGAGCCCAACCTACTTCGCTCGAGCAAGCTTGAGTGGGTTTGCTTCTCACAACTAAAAGAAATGTGATGTGAACAAACAAAATGGAGATCTAGACTACCTTTGAGACCATCCCTCCACGTGGCCTCTCTTCCAGTAGGCTGGGCCAGCCTCCTTGTATGGTGGCTCCAGAGTCCAAAAGAGTGAAAATGGAAACCTCAAAGACGTCACTTTCAACACACTCAATTGGTCAAAGCAGTTGTGAGGCCACTCCTGATGGCATCTGTCTGCAGAGTTTGTGGCCATATTTAAGCTAGCGTACAAAGTTCAATTTCTATTTCTTCTTGTGGCTGTTTGGATATTGTACTTTTCTAAGAATTTCTCGCATTGCCTATATTTTTGAATTGCTGTAGATTTGTTCATAATACCTCATTATCTTAAGTGCTGTGGCATCACTTTGAGGGCTTTCAAGTTGTAATGAAGGATTTTGTGCTTGCTGTTGAACACAGACTTTGTTAAAAAACCAACAGAAACAACCTATAATCACTAGCTCCATTTGCATTCCTGACACTGGTTATTTATATCCTCTTTTTTTTTTCTTGATTAGTCTAGACAGGAGCTTATCAGTGATCTTTTCACAGAATTTATTTGAAAAGCCAAACTTTTCAAAAACATCTGAGCTACATCCCCAGTCCTTATTTTTATTTTGAGACAATCTCACTAAGTTGCCCAGGCTGGGCTTGAACTTGGTCATCCTCCTGCCTCAGCCTCTGTAGAATTGCTGGGATTACAGGGATGTGTCATTACACCCTACTGTATATTGTTTTTAATTGAATCTATTATCTTATTTTCTTCTTTATTTGCTTTTAGTGTTCTTTTCCTACTAATTTTTTTTTTTGGGGGGGGGGTCCTGGGGATTGAACTCAGGGCTTTACCACTGAGCTGCATCCCAGCCCTTTTTACTTTTATTTTTTATTTTTATTTTATTTTTTTGCAGTGCTGGGAATCAAACCCAGGGCCTTGTGCTTGCAAAGCAAGCATTCTACCGACTGAGCTATCTCCCCAGCCCTTTACTTTTTATTTTGATACAGGGCCTACTATTGCTGAGACTGGTCTTGAACTTGCAGTGCTCCTGCCTCAACCTCCCAAGTCACTGGGATTGTGGGTGTGTGCTACTACACCTGGCTTTTTCCTGCCTTTTTGAAATGAATGTTTAACTTACTGGTTTTTAGCCTTTGTCTATTCTAATTTATGCACTAAATTATTGACAAAGCATGGCTTTCTATTTTGATTTCTTCATTGATATCAGATTATTTAGAAATTTATTTCTTAATTTCTAAACATATGGCGATTTTTCCAGCTCTCTTACCTACTTGCAGTTGGTTTGGGAGCACATAAGATTTCCATCTTCTGACATTTGTTGAGCTTCATGGCCTGGCATGTGTTCAGCTTTTGCTAATGTGCCATATGTGCTTGACTCACAGTCCCTGGCTCATGGTGCACTGTCTTAGCTTGAGATCCTGAGACAAGAATTTGGGAGATGATCCCAGAAAGCACTGGTAGGACATTGAGAAGTGAGACAGGGAAGGGGACGTAGCACCTAAGGAGTCCACCTTCTCGCAGATTATCACTGTGGGCCACAGTTCGCTGGAGAACCCTGGGAGACAGTGGAAAGCATGATCCTCAGGGAAGGGGCGAGGTACTTGTGTACCATCCTCCACCAGCATGTAGGGCTAGGATTCCCCCTGCCACTTCCGCTTGCCACGCACACAGGCAGGGTGGGTGCTGCTGGAGAGGAAGCTCTCTGGCAAATTGCTGCCTCAGCTGCTGCCACCCCCCCCTCACCCAGTCACCCGTGGCCACGGCAGCTATTGCCACAGCCAGGCATAGCTACCTCAGCGGCAGCCACCATCCTCATAACCATCTTCTGTGCCATCACCCCATTCCAGAGTAGCCACCGTTGTTGGGGGTTGAGAAAACAGGAAATCTTTCAGAATACCTCACTCTACAAAGAGTGGCTGCACTCACCAAGCAGCCACCCAGAAGTAACGGGTATGAGAGGCGGATAATTACTGGGAAGAGTGGAGGGGGCAGGAGGCATGTTGGGGAACGTGTGCAGATGCTAAAGTGTGGTGAAGACTGATGGCATGCAGGGTTCTGAGGAGGCATGACAGGCCAGTCACTGGAATGTGGGTGTGAGGAGGTGGGGATGTTAACAGGAAGGGGGGACATTTTACCTTCGAGAGCTTTCCAGTTACAATGGATGATTTTGGGCTTGCTATTGACCATACTGCTTTGTTGAGAAATATAGTCACTGCAATAATGATAAAATTTGTCAGAACTTAGCCTTCTCTGGGTAAACAGTTGGTGCCATCAAAAACCTTCAAGCAAAATGTGTGCAAGGTTAAAAGCAGATCCTGTAAGGAACTTAATAATCTTGAGAGAAACTATGCTGCCTTCTACCATGAAGTGTGTTATTTTAAGAAGTCCTGATGCCCAGGCCATACCTGGACTAATTAGAAACTCCTGGGATCAGACCCGTACTTTGGTAAATTTTTTAAATTACCAATTTCAAAATCCAGTCAGTATGCATTCAAGGTTATTGATACTGGCCAGAGGTTGAACCTGGGGCCTCACACATGATAGGCCAGTGTTCTGCCACTGAGCTATATTTCCAGTTCTTTTAAGAAAAAAAGTTATTTTAAAAAATTTTGAGACAGTCTCACCAAGTTGGCCATCCTCCCACCTCAGCCTCCTGAGTAGCTGGATTACAGTCTTCCTCAACTGCACCTAGCTAGGATGTTGAACCTATTCTGAAGTCCCTAACGACATATGAGTTGCAGCACCTCGTTTTTTTAGCTCAATAAGACATTTATCAATAGGTCATGACTATGAGACAAGGTCACGTAGAAATACGTATGAATCGTTTTCTTCTCTGATGGGCCGACCAATGACTGACTGTGTGGTGGATCAGGTTAGCTAGCCCAAGGAGAAAGACTTAAAAGCATTAAGATAGTGACAAAAAGGTCAAGGACATGGACAGGTTTTGCACATTGAGGGCTCCTGCCCCCTGAGGCTCTGGATGTTGCCACTGGAGCCACTCTTGCTGAAGAGCGAGTGGCAGTCCCAAGGCCGACCTTGGCCTTCCCTGCTGCCTTGTTGCCAGGTGCTGCTCAGTAAAAGGGGGTGTACAGATGAGCTCCCAGGAACGCCTGCAGAGCTCAAGTCCAAGGAGCCAGGCCCAGCAAGCAGATCTAGAGAACAGAAGTGCAAGGACTTGTGAGATGAAGAACGCAGATGCAGTCGTACTGGACTGAGTGGTTAGTACCTTTATTTAAAACAGCAGTGACGTTTCTTTCCATCCATAATACATAAGGTGTTTTATTGTTTTTTTCTGTTTCCTTTTTCATGAATACTTCTTTAAAGTACCTGAGTCTTTGACATCCTTTTCTCTTGTGTAGTATGTAAACCAAAACTCAATATTTCAATGCCTTTGTGAGAGGATATTTAGCTTGATGTCTCTGCACTGGACTGATAACAGAAATCAGCCATAATGTGGGCTTGATGAGAGCTGACCTGCAAGGCCAAGTGGATTTTAATGATGAAGTGTGCCTGCCCCATTTTGAGGAAATGGGAAAGGTCTGTAATGCACATTACGGAAGCTTCAGCATCACGGGCCATAATCACATGCCTTTTAGACACGGGGCTCACAGGCATCCAGGGCACTTGGCAAGTAGGATCTTTTCACTTTCTTTGGTAGGATGCTTATACACTGGATGAGATTTGCCAATATTACATTTGCACTGTCTACCAAATATGCAGATAAGTTGGCAAAGTCTAGTTTCTATCTGAATATCAGCACTCTTTTGTTTTCCAAAGTTTCATTACAATTTTCATAGAACACCAGAAGATGATTTGAACACTCTGTTTTTCAGATCTGAGTATCTGAGATTGAGGGGGACCCTTCATTGTTGCTTCCATGATTCAGCATTAGAAGCACACAATCGTTGGGAAGACCTCCCAGATTCAGCCTTATACCCTACAGGGTCGGACACCACACCACTGTGTCAGAATTTGCCCTTTTGCTCATCCCCTAGGCATCTAGCTATAACAGCTAAGTCAGAAAGTGTAATTTTACCTGTTTCATACAGCAGCATGGTAATGCATTTTGTGTGTGTGGTTGTGTGTGTGTGTGTGTGTGTGTGTGTGTTGCCTAATCAAATTCAGCAGCTTCCTTTTTCAATGGAGCATTGGTATCTTCAGGGGTGAAACATCCCCACTTGGATTTGATTTAGGAATACTTGCCTATCTCATTCTGACCTCATGAGATTCAGTCTTCACATATGCTTCTGTACACTCTTTTCCACCAAGCACAATCCCACATCTTTTTCTGAACATTGTGGAGTGTGAACTGTTTTGCTTGCTTGCTTTCCTAATCCATTCGTATGTGTCCTTCCATTTGTCACTAAAACAACAGAATCACTTAGTCTTTGTTTCCAGTGATTTTCCTCGGTCATTCTGGCAGTGGTTTTGTGACATTCTATTTTTTAATAGTTAAAACTCTTTTTTAAAACATGGTCATGGTGTTCATAATGTTTAAAAATCAAGTAGCACTGTCAGTACCAAGCACAAACAGTTATCCACAAAGACAGACTGTTAACACAACTACATCGTACTTAAGTTGCATGCTTATGTCACCTTAATCCAGAAATGATGCAGCAATGGTGGTCATACTTGTGAGTCACAAAGTGTGGCTCAGGAGAACAACAACAACAGTGACTATGGAAGGTCATCGGCTTCCAAAATTTGTTCTCCACTCACAGATTTCCCTGCAAAACCACACTGCAATCAGCTGCCAGTCCAGCACTGCTATTCCAATGTCTTAAAGCATCCCCAGTGTGCTGGGTTCAGAGCTGCGCTTTCACTGTGGCTCCCAAACATCTCCACCCTCGGCCTTCCCTAAGTCAGTAGTTTTCATTCTTCCAGTTATTCAGGTCAAAGACCTCAGGGGCCTCTTGGACCCCCTTCTTTCTCTCCTACTCATTATCCAGTGCATTAAGAAATCCTCCTGACTCCCATCTCTCAAAATATGTCCATGCCCAGTCCTTCCCACCACCCGTTACCAAATCCAGATGAGCCTCCCTCAGTGTTTGTTGCTAAAGCAGCCTCCTCCCTGATGTCCCAGTTTTCTACTTCACCTTGACATTCATAACTGTCATCCATATGCTAGCCAGAGACCTCCTTTTTAAGATGTAAGTCAGAGTACATATTGTTTTTCTGTCTGGAAGTGTGCAAAGGCATAAATCTCACTCAGCAAAAGCCAAAGTCCCTACAGTGTCCTCCAAAGCACAGTGCCGCTGAACATCCTCTTCCTCACGGCTCTTCCCTCATTTCCTTCCAAGCTCCTGGGCACCTCTCCTCTCCCTCCTCTGAGCACACCTGGCTTTGCTCAGCTTCTCAGCCTCTGCATAATTGTTCTGCTGGGATCCCTCTTCTCCCAGATAATGTGCTGCTAACTCCATCACCTCTAAGCTTTTGTACAAATATCACTTTTTCCCATCCAGTTACCACAGTCACCCTAACCCTCTAACCCTCACTTTATTTTTTAGATACCAGGGATTGAACCACCAAGTCACATCCCCAGCCCTTTTAATTTTTATTTTGAGACAGGGTCTCGCTGAGTTGCTTAGGTCCTCACTAAGTTGCTGAGGTTGGCTTTGAACTTGTGATCCTCCTGTCTCAGCCACCCAAGCCACTGGGATCACAGGCATGTGCTACTGCGCCTGGCATACCCTCACTTCCAATAGTGTCCCAGGCTCTTTCCCTCACCCTCTCCTCACACACCATCTCGGGCTCTTGTGTCTCGGTTGTCTCCCACATGAAGAGGAGAGCTTTGCAAAGCCGGGACTCTTATTTGCTTGCTGGTATATCCACAGCATTTAGAGGAGTCTCTGGCACACAGTTGGTGCTCAGAGAATATTGTGGATGAGCAAAGGAAGCAGTCGCCATGCTCTTTTCAGGTGCCAACTTGGGAAGTGGGCTGTAGTGTTGTGGTGGACTTGGAGACCACCAGGGCAAGGTGCACCAGGGTCCTGGGCCTTGTGCCAACCGCTGCTTTCTCTCACTTCCTGCTCTAAGTGGCTCAGCCAGCTTACAGGTTGATCAAGGCTGCATCCACTGGGAAGAAGGGTTGTAGGCAATGCAAATACTGGCACCTTCTAAAGGTGCTCCAAGGTGCTCACTCCATTTCTTGGCTCGACCCAGTAACGTGCCAGATCTCAGGGTCCTCCACTGGACCTTCTACACACATCAAGCAGATGAAGGAAGAGGAGGGAGCTCAGGAATCACAGGATGTTTACCAGGGGCCATTTCTAGAAGTGCATCTAGAAGCCAGCACCGTTGCCATCATCAGAACTCAACAGAGCTCACTGCGAGGGTTGCTGGGGAAAGGCAGCCCACATGCCTGCGCACGGGTACCCCCTCACCCTGGGGACGAGCACTCCGTGTAGACTGTGCAGCCGCGTGGCGCTCACTGTTTCGCATGGTGCAAGTCTTCAAGCAGCCCTTCTGGGAGAAGTATCTTGTTTCATTTCTAGGAATTTTGTGCTACAGAAACGTGAGTGCAAATACGAATGTGCAAGGACACACCCTGGGGTGTTTGTTCTAAGTAATTTGAAACCAATTTGGCTAGATATTGTCTTGTCTATAAAATGGAGTGCATGTAGCAATTTGAAAGGATGAGATAGATCTTTGTTGGCATTTGAACAGATGGTCAATAAAATGCAAGCTATAATGCAAGTATATGATCTCAGAAAGATTTTTATTGGTGTGTTAATTTTTAATTTTTAAGTAATGCATATGGTACAAAATCAAGAGGTACAAAAAGTCTGTGCATTGGGTTCCCTTTCACCTTTGCTCTAAGTCTTAAGTTCCTCTCCTTGCAGGCATCAGTATTACCCGGCTCTTGTATGTACTTCTAGAACATTCTGTGCACACACCCGCAAGTGCACACACATGCGGCCATATTTACCCCTCACGTGCGTGTGTATTTACACCCTCCTTTTCATACAAGCGCTAACTTACTTACATATTCTGCCCTTTTTCTTTTTTACCTAAAACTTTGACTTGGCAACCAGTCATATTATACATAAATAATGTTTCTGGGGGTCAAATCCAGGGCCTGTTCACTCTAGGCAGGTGCTCTAACATTGAGCTACATCCCTGGTCCCCTTGTTCTTTTATGGCCACATTAATATATGTTACATGGATGTACAGAGGAATCATATCTAACGTTGAGTAATTTCAGTAGGACTATATAAAAACATCCTCATCCTCCTGCCAGGGCCACCGAGGACCTACATGTGGCTGCTCTTCTCAGTTCTCATCTCAGACCTGTCTCAGGACTCCCATGGACCAAGCTTTCTTCAGGCTCCTTCAAGCCCTCTTTTTAACTAGACTTCAGCCTCAACCTCCACCATGTGGCCTCCCTAGCACAGTCTTAGCAAATAATCCTGCTAAGTCAGTGAGAATCCCAACTTCTTGATAGCCGATCAAGTTCCTTGTCCCCCACCTTTGATGTCTATACCCTTGACATCCTTGTTAGGTCAGTTTAGCAAGGATCATCCTTTTTTTTTTTTTTTTTTTTTTTTTTTTTGGTGGATACTGGGAATTAACCTAGGGACACTTCAGCACTGAGCTACACCCCCAGCCCTTTTTTCTCTTTTATATTGAAACAGGGTTTTGCAAGTTGCTTAGGGTCTTGCTAATTTGCTGAGTTGGCCTGGAATCTGTGATCCTCTTGCCTCAGCCTCCGAATCACTGGGATTACCAGACATGTGCCACTGCGCTCAGCTAGCAAGGATCTCCCTGCCCTTGGTGTCTCCTCTTAGAGATTTTCCATCCACTTGATGCCATCGCTCTGCTCACTGGCTGTAAATCTCCAGTGTTCTTATGCTCAGAGTTGAGCCCCATCTATTTCTCTCCTAAGGGTCCCTGTTGAAATTGTCCAAGTACAGCAGTGTTCAGAGGTGGGACTGTTAGGAGATGGTTGGTCATGAGGGCTCTCTGACCTTGTTAATGTGCTAATCCACAGATGGAGTCATTGTTTAGTGGCCTCTTGGGAGGTGGGGGAAGCCTTAGGAGGCAGGCCTAAGAAGAAGAAGAAGAATTGAGGCAAGCCCTTGAATGGTGTGTTGGGACCCTGGCTCCTTCCTCTCTCTCTCTGCTTTCCTGCCACTAGTGAAGTGAGTAGCTTTGCTCCATCCCACTCCCTGCTACAGTGTTCTGCCTTGCCACAGGCCGGTAGCAATGGAGCCACCAGCTGCAGACTAAAGCCTCTGAATTGTGTGCCAAATAAATCTTTCCTCCTTTACATGATATTCTGAGGTGTTTTGTCACTGTGATGGAAAGCTGACTTACGCACACCCTGTCTCACATCTCTCTTTACACATACCCTGCAGGCTTTGCCTATGTGTCTAGATATTCCTTTGCCTTCTCCCACCCAACCATTACATTAATTAGTTCTGCAGGGCTTAAGCTAGGACTCTTCTTAATCTACTCCATGCATAATCTCATTCATAGAAAATGTTTTAAAAATCAGCCCACAGATGGGCATTTCCAGCCTGAGTCTTTGCCTTGGGCTTCCACCTGCCTATGTGGTTCTCTACATAGATTTTCCTTTTGAGAAAAGGGAGCACACAGTCCTGCAGTGTCCAACACTGAAGCCATCGACCTCCCCAGCTCCCCTTTGGCCACCATGCTGTTTCTCACCTGCACCTCTTTGCCTGGAATGCTCTTACTCTCAGCAGCCCAGGGTACTTAGTTGATTCCTATGCAGTGTTCAGACCTGAGCTCAGCCAGGAGTCTCTTACAGAGCCTTCCCTGTCCCCACTTTCCCCAGAAGGTCAGCTTCCCCTTCTGTGTGTTTCACAGCAGCATCATAAACTCCTCACTCATGAACCCGCTGAATAAAGAAGCATCAGATTCAAATTGAGAGACATTCTGCAAAAATGACAGTCCTAGATTTTCAAAAGTGTCAGTGTCATGAAAGACAGAAAAAGCATAGGGAACCGTACTCAACTAGAGAACATCACCCTCATCTGGGTTGGCTCCAAAGGCCACCACTGAAAGCGCTGGGGATGTTTGAACACAAATTGCGTGTTGGACACCAGTAATGTGCCACCGTGTCTCTGTTCTTAGGAGATCACACACCGAGGAGCCTGGGGTCGAGGCACATGATAGATGCAACTTAATCTCAGGTATTCAGAAGAGAAAAGTGTATTGTGAACCTATATGGTTAGACATATATCCAGAGCTACAGAGGCTTGCATCCGTGTTCACCGTTCACATATATATGTGCATGTATGTGCATATGTACACATGTATAAATACATGTCTACATCTCTAGAGAGAAAATACAGGAAAAGATCAAAAAAAGATGGATCAAAGTGAAGGATTTATTCCACTATTGCAACTTTTGTAGGTTTCAAATATTTCAAATAAAAATTTGGGGGAAAATGGATAATCAGGAAAAGTATAAGAAAACTTTGGAGAAGAATATTTCAATAACCGTCTCTCAGGCCATGTTATCATTTTCTTGGTTTTAAAAAATCTACAATACAGAAATATTGTCTTTTCTAAATAAATCCAGAGGCACAATGTAATGACTTAAAGTACATTTCAGTTGATAACACCGTAACTTAAATGACTCATGATCACCTGGTGCCATATTCCTAAAAACCATGGATAATATGTGGTTTAAGTTTTTTAAGCCAAATAGTAAAACTCTACTTGGCTAAGTATTGTCACACAATCTTTCAAAGAAAAATTTAAAAGGAAAAAAGGGGTTGGTGTCACTGTGATTGCTTTGGCTGTGTTTTTTCCTGGAAGGCTTCACCCATGTCTGAAACCTGGGCTGTGCGTCCAATGACCCTTTGGCTCCTTTCACAGCTGGGGTGCAGACTCTGTTAATTTTGCCATGTTGGTGTTGCCTGGTGAGCGCAAGTCTTTGCCCTGTGACTGTCCCTCACACCTGTCCTGTGTGCAGCCATTGACTCAGAGGAGGGCCGTGCTGCCCACCTCACTCCCCCTGCAGGCTGCCACACCACTTGGGCTTTTGGTTTCTTGGGATTCGCCAGTTACGCCTGTGGTTTTCTGCACCATTATCTTTGCTTTGAGGGAATCACCTTCCACCCTTTGCAACCCTGAATTCAGTGTCTTCTACAGCCAGAGAAGGGGGAAGGCATGATAAACGAAAAAAGGCAAAAACCAAGGTTTTCCACCCACTGAATTAAAATTTTGCAACATTTTCTGCTTTTTCCAATCAGACTGGTGCCTTCTCACCAATTGTGAGCATGAACATTTTATGGATCTTGATTTTTATGTTTTCCTTGAGAATTTGGGAACTTTATGCAAACATTTTGTTGATTTCTTTCTATTAACATCTTCTGAATCCAAAGTTCTCACCAGCAGACGTTGCCTCCCATCGCTTAACAGCATGTGAAATCACACTGCACAGAGGGTGAAATTGTGCGGGCGTCCTTCCTGGCGGGAGAGGCCTTCCCTTGCCTTGCCACCCACAGGCTGCCATCTATGTGGGCTTCCTCTAGGTCCCAAGGCACCTGGGCTTGAGGGGTACCAAAGGTGGAAGCATTAGCTGAACATGTTTTCATTCACCTTGTCTACATTTGATCACAGTCCTTGAGAGAATCTCAATTCATAGAGGGGACCCAAAACCTCTGTCCACGGAGGTGAGTAGCAGGGCCAGGCCGTCTCCTGCATGACCTCTTCACTGTCCACTGTTCTGCTTGTCCCTGGGCCCACCTGGTTAAACGTGTGAAAGCCTGTTGGCTGGATTTTGTACAGACGAGCATGTGAGACGAAGAGGGTGGGGATCAGCACCTCTGTGTCTTTTTGTTTGTTGGTTTACATCTGTGGATTTTATGAGGACTAAACACTTTCTGTCACGTGGCTATAAAACCATGTGTTTTTGTTTTTGTTTTGTTTTGTTTGGGTTTTTGTTTTTTTTCCTCCATATTTTTAATGGGTACATTATATTGCAGATGATGGTTGGATTTGTTGGCACAAATTCCTACATGCACACATTATAACAATATAATTGGCACCTCTCCATGGTGGCACCAAGTGGTAGGGATTTCCCTGTGGACAGGGACTCATTTTTTGTTTGGGCATCTTGGTGGAGGAGGTCTGTCTGCCATAACTGCCCTTAATCTTTGGATCAGGGAAGAAATGGAGGGATTCGGCCGTCATGCAGTGTATTTGGTGTGACTGCAAAATAACCTCAAAATTAGTTCAGGATCCTACCTGACCCACTGTGAATGGACTCTGTCCAAAACTCTACTGACCTCCATAAGGTGGACCGTGGCACATTCTTGCTCTCTACCATGTACGTAAGAGCCAGTATCCACAGTATGGCTTCTAGTTGAGCACAGGCTTTGAGAAAGACCTGAGAACCTGATTCACACCTGACGTTTCTCCAGTTGCCTTTTGAAGCAAGGGAAGGGTGGTTCTTTGAGCTCCCTGGACCTGGTTGCTCAATTGATCATTGTGAGGATATGAGAGAGTATACACTTCAAGCGTATTACATGTTGCCTGGAACACAGCCCGATAACTACAATACGCTTTGCTTGTTGTTTTGGAAAGAGAATGCAAACCTTAGTCATTACCATCATTTCATCCATATTTTAATAACATACGTTCCACAGTGTTCTTGATTCTTCTAATCTACTTCAAGTTTATAGCATTTAACTATATATAATATTTCTTGAAAGTAGGCAAAGATTTTGGATACCAAATCTCAATGACTTGCCATATATTTTCAAATAACTATATGTAACATATATATAGTTTCAAATAACTATATACATATATATACATATATATATATAACATTTTTCTACATATGGCTATATAACTGGACTTGTATTTTAAACATTTATGTGTACTCCTTACCCTAGTGTTTAATTTAGCAAATTATTGTCTTTAAATGTCCTTGAGGGTGCAGGGAACGGTGTGCCCACCATACCTACTAGAAAGCTATGAGGAGGTGTTTCCAGAGAGCAAAATAGCGAGACTTCAAAGACCTGGGAAAGTTTCAATATCCTACCCCAGCAATTCATGGTCTCGGAATTCATCACCAGGAGACAATTTTTTAAACCAGCAAAAATTTATCTACAAAGGTTTCATCACATTGTGGTTTGTAACTGGAAAAAGGAAGCAATGCAATTATTTTAAAATACAGGATTGGCTCAATAGGCTTTGGCACAGCTATGTAGTAGAACATAATGTCGTCATCGTGGTGAGAGGACACTGACGGCATCTTATAGTCGACCTACATAGTCATAGGTTCCACACCCACAAAGTCAGTTAACCACAGGATAAAAAATTTGAAAAAAATTTGCATCTGCGCTGAACATGTATGGCTTTTTTCTTGACATTATTTCCAATCTAGTGTAACGACTACTTACATAGCATTCACAGTGTATTAGGTATTACAAATACTCTAAAGATGATTTGAAGTATGAGGAGATGATCCTTCTGTAGGAGGATTTGCAGATTCTGGTGCCCCTGGGAAGTCCTGGAACCACTCCTCCTTGGATACCGAGGGACAACTCTACTTAGGAACAGAACATCTATTCTCAACTTTTAAATGTGCAAGAGTGGGCAGAACATTTTTGATAAAGAAAAGCAATGAAAGGGGACATTTGCCTTCCTGATAGGGGAACATTTTGTGAGCATGGCCACTAGAATAAGGTGGTATCACCGCTGGACCAGAAGACAGATCAGCCGAACAGATTAGATACCCACTTATACGTGCACATTTAACCTAGAATGGCAGAGGCAATTCAAATTTGTGGCAAAGAAACTAACTCTTGGGCTGGGGATATAGCTCAGTTGGTAGAGTGCTTGCCTCATAAAGCACAAGGTCCTGGGTTCAATCCCCAGCACCACAAACAAACCAAAAAACCCCAGCTAACACTTCAATAACAGTATTGGAAGAGTAAATTTAAAAAATGATCCAGATATATTAAAAAGCTAAATAGAAAACAGTATTCTGGAGAAAAACATAGGGGAATTGTTCATTTAATGAAGGCAAGAAAATCTATAATACAGACAGAAAATGTAACAGAAAAAGATGGATAAACTGTTTACGTCAAAATTTAGAACTTTGCATAGCAAATAAGTCATCAACAAGTTTACAAAACAGAGAACTGACTGGGAGGTAGTATATGCACTAGGTAGAAGAAAAAAATCCAGAATATGCAGAGGGGTCTTACAGATCAAGAATAAAAGAATAAAAGACAAAGCACCCGAGCGTGGGGATGGTTGGCGACAGGATCATCTTCATTGTGCACATTTTTCTCAGCAATTTTTCAGTCTTTTCGGATCTCATCATTATCTTGCATTCAAACTGCACATGGGATAAACACAGCACCCAAGGCAGTGGGAGTTAAATAAGTCTCAGGAAGGACACACTCAGCTTGCTCCTCTCCTGTCCAGGAGGTGGCGCTGTCCCAGGGACATCTGCATAAGCTCCTTTCAAGGGAGGCCTGGGCCTGGGACCTGCAGCTGGGAAAGGAAACACCAAGGTGGAGGATCACTCTACAGAGCATATTTGTTTATGCGGAAAAGGTATTATACTAAAAAAATTAAAAACTGATTCATTATAAAAACGTGTAATTTTAGTCATTAGTCAGTCATCGTGTGCAGATAATTCCAAATCCCATATTTCAAAGGTATAGAGATACAGTGCATTCTCTCTAGCTCTTAGGTTGGACACTAATTACACAAGTGTTTATTATATTACTTAAAAAAAACAAATAAAAGTAAGCCATATGTATTAGTGATGATAATGTAGAAAAAAAGATTCTGATTGGTGAAAAAAGGAATTGGTAGAATTAAAACCTGATGTTTAGGAAACAGAAAATAAAAACAAAGCAGCCAGGCATGGTGGTGCAGTCTGTAATCCCAGTGATGCAGGAGGATGAGACAGAAGAATAGAAAATTGGAGGCCAGCCTCAGTAACTGAAAGAGATTGTGTCTCCAAATAAAAATTAAAAAGGGCGGGGGATGTAGCTCAGTTTAGAGATGGAGTCAATCCCCAGTACAAAAGAAAATGGTTATAAGATTAATCCTGAATTGCTTCCTTCAGGAGCCCAGTTAAGGATGAAGAAAGCAAAAGGGTAAAAGATGGGCGTTTAAAAATGAGAAAGGAGACGTAACCAGAGGCCGTCTGCAGACCACTGTGTGCCACTCAGCTGGAAACGTTTCCCGCTGAACTTTTAAGAGTCGCGTTTGACACAAGAGGCCATCGAACCGGCCCTCCTAGTATATGGGAGTGACAGGGCTCTGCAGCAACAGCGGCGAAGGCACTTGTCCATTAGGGGAGGTGCCCACAGTCACTCCACTGGAGTGGCAGCCAGCTGTCTGGACACAGGGCCTTTATTGGAGGGGATAAAGAGGGAAGATGGTTGAAGTATTATTTGACTAAATAACCAGAAAAATTGAAGAGCCGGGGAACCAAGCCCCCTAGCATCCACCACAGTGAAAATCGCAGGTCCTCATTCAGTTTCTACGTCTGAGTCAGTTCTCAAACTCAGACCCCAGTGACAGAAGGGCAGCCCGGCCCCCTTCCTCCAGGAGGGGCCAGCATTGCCACTGTAAATACATACAATAAATATTCCTCTCATTCTCCCCTAAAGGGACCTGTGGCCATGATCTAGGGCATCTGTCCCTCACAGAAAGGGGGATGTGTGGAATGCAGGATTCCTTGGTGACACTGATATGCGGTCATGGCTCCCTGCCCCGAGCAGGCCAACAGATGCAAGGAAATGACCAAAGTCCGGCTGCTCACGCCCATCTGGCCATGCATCTGGTGGGCTCACAGACCATCTTGCAGTCGTAGCTCGACTCCTAACTGGGATGGATCTGTGTAACAGCCAGCAGAACTTGCATACTTTGGCCCTCACCAGTTACAGTAGAGGATTCGAGCAGCGTGTGTCAGAACAATAGATATCGACACCGAGTCTGGGAAAGTAGTGCAAAGATCAGCACCTCCATCAAAGACCAAAGACGTGAGCACTGTGGTTCCTGTCGCGTCCCATTTGGTTCATGTGTACAAAGCCCATATGGATTGCGGTAGATGACAGGGGACTTCCATTAGCCCAGTTGCAACCGCAGGGCTGGATTTCTACCTGAATGAATCAGTACAGCCTTTAGTACTTGGTTTGCAGCTACTGAGCAGGTAAACGCAGTCTTTTCAGTCCTCATCATTAAAGGTGCAAAACTATTCTGGAAGAATAGTTATTTCTGGAAGAATAGTTATTTCAGTCCTCATCATTAAAGGTGCAAAACTATTCTGGAAGAAGAGATATTTTACTTGACCCAGCGCAATGTAAACTCTCTTCCTTTCTCTCTCTCTCCCCCTCCCCTTTCTCTCTCTCTCTCTCTCTGCAGCACTGGGGGATTGAACCCAGGAGCACTTTACTTCTGAGCTACATTCCCAGCCCTTTTAATTTTCTAATTGGAGATAGGGTCTCTTTAAGTGGCTTAGGCTGGCCTTGAACTTGCAATCCTCCTACCTCAGCCTCCCGAATTGCTGGGATTACAGGCGTGCGCCATAGTCCTGGCTACTCTTTTCCCTTTCATGGTATAAGCCACAGGGACCTCGACCGTTTTGACATTATACAGAAAGTGATGCTAATTGTATGGGTTGAATAAAACTGAGCAAGTACACCGAATGCTCCAGTTAGCTGGCAAGAGATAAGATCCCTTTCCCTAAAACTTAGAGCTTTGTGTATTGGTGAAAATCAGAGCGTTCACTGGTCTGGGACAAGATGTTTCATTTCACATACCCTCTATTGCTAAAGGAAATGTGTGGTATTTGTTGGAACGCTTTGGATTCGGGGGGGATCATATACTTAATTGGCAATATAGCATTAATTCATCGTTTCCTAGTTCAATTAGTTCCCAGAGTAAGGAGAGATTTCGCAAGGAATCCAGGGTGTGGCAAACTGCCCTGCTCCTTGGCCTCCAGGCCAGCAAGTCCAGTGGAGCCAGTGTGTCCATGGTGGATAAAGATGACAGGTGGTATCTAAAGGTCCAGAACAGTTGCCCAACAGAAGCTTGGAGATTGGGACAAGGGTGCGCCTTCTGTAACAAACAACTACTTGTCATTCATTTGAAAAGCAGCTCCTGCCATGCCATTCAGCTTTAAAAGACACTTTGAAATGGACCTTGAGGCGTCAAATGACTGAAACTGGAGTTGCTTTTCAAGGATGATGGAAATGGTAACTGGGAGCAGGTCCAGAGAACACAAGGCAGTTAAATGAATACATGGCCCAGATCTCTACATCTTCCTCGTCTGATCCGTTGGAGCCAACCTCTCCCCTCATGTCTGCAGCCTTGGGTAGGTATGCACAATCAATCAGTGGAAGGAAAATCCTGGGCCTTGTTGGTGTGAGCTAAAATGGGCTGCTGTATACTACTCAGGGTGGCCCTAAAAATTGCAACAAGTGAAACGCTGTCAACAATTCAAGCTGTGAGCCAGGTACTGGGTTGTCCACTTTGTATGGAGGAAGAAGAGGCCCGAAGTGGGTGTATCAGCCTTTTATTGCTACAACAAAATACCTGACACAGGCTGCTTAGGAAGAAAAAGAGGTTAGTTGAATCTACATTTTTGGAAGTTCAAGGTTATGGTGCCTGCTTTGGCTCATTCTAATGGAGATCTTGGGCTGAATGGCACGTGGTGGAGAGAGGGCAGGAGCAAGTATGCAATTACATCTTGAACCAGGAGAAGAGAGGACAGGAGGGCCCAGGCTTCCTTCTTTCATAACAGCTTTTTATTAAGAACTACTTCTGAGAGCATAGCAAGTACACCATCAGCAAGTTCACAAAACAGAACTGGCTGGGAGATCACACATGTACGAAGTGTGAGAGAAAAAATCTCAGAACACACAGCGCTCTTATACACCGAGAATAAAAAGACCAAGGGCTTGACCTGGAGATGGTTGGTAGAAGGGCTCGTCTTCCTTTGGTGCCATCCTGGTAGTGAGGACGACTATTCGTGGAGGCCCGAAAGTTGGAGCGAATCTCAGAACCGGGGGTGCTCCTGGGGACGTCTGACCCACAATCCTGGGGCTCGCAGCACTGGGGATATTCCCTCAGCTCTGGTTTCCGGGCTTGCTGGCAAGCAGCGAACTTGGGTCTAAACGTTACCCTCGTGTTCTCAGCGCAAGCACAGTGGTCGGCGTGTACTAGGAACTCAAGTATCTGTCCGAAGTGATGGAGAAAGAATGCAGAGGAAGAAGAGACACTCATCTGTCAGACCAGCCCTTTCCTACCCATCAGGAGTTGGGACTGGGGCTGTCTGAAAGATCACTCAGGCCCAAAAGTGAGCAAGAAGCTGTCTCCAGAGGGGGGTCCACCTAGAGAGGAGGGTCAGCCTGGGGGGAAAGCTGAGGATATTCTTCTGGAAGAAGCTAGCCATTGTGGGAGTCGAGGCAGGCACAGGCCGAGAGCCAAGGATTCCAGGTAGGGCGGGCAGAGGAAGGAGGGGAGCTCAAGGCCAGAGAGTGGGAATGCAGGGCGAGGCTGCAGGTCTCTGCTTAGCCCAGGTAAGAAAGAGCAGCTTTCCCCAGACGTGGGGTGGAGTTCTACACAAAATGCAAAACACTGAAGGACGTTCACAGGCCCAGGGCAGGGAGAAAGTTGGGTCTTGGGAGAGAGGCTAAAGGCCTGGGGAGTAGCCCCCTTCACTGCTTTCAGGGTCTCTTGCCCCTGTCGATCCAGAGGGAAGAGAGTGGGTACCAGCAACAAATACAAATTCCCAGAATTTGTCTTCCAAAACAGACCTCAGGACTCATGAGTTGAATATGAAGTCAGTTCCTTGTAAACACTTCCAGTTAACCTACTCCTGTTCATGACTTCGCGAGATTATTTTTCTTTAACCAGACCTGGGTCTGCTTTCAGAATTCTCGATTCCACTCTCACCCCTGCCTTCTTTGACCATGACCAAAGAGTGGGAGAGGTACACCCTTGACAAGACTGCCACTGTGAAAGTCTTCCTGGCTTCCTTCCTGCTTTCTGCAAAGATGCAAGAGAGCAATTGGCCAGATCCTGACTGCGTATGCATGCCTGTCATCCTTGTAGTCTGCTGCCTGGATACTGGTCAGGCAAAGCAGTTGTACTTGGCTCCTATTTGGTTGCATTTGCAGTCGTGCATTGTCTTCTACGAAGATACATCTGGTTTCTGCAGAAACCACACGTGACTAAGCGAGGGTATTGTATAATGGCGCCTCCGCCTCTGCATCCTCTTCTCTTCATGGGTGACATGAATCTGCGCCAGTGCCTCACTTGCAGCATTATTTTCTCATTCACCCTTTGGGTCAGGGAACCAGTCTCAGAGGTTCCCACTGGATGCTTACCACTCTGATAGTTCTTCCCGCAGGCAGGGTATCACGTGGGGTTATTCCAACTTCCACACGTGTCCATTTTACTACACATTCATGGATTGGTGAAATGACCTTCAGCTGGTTCATGAGCACAGTGGACCCACTAGGAGCCTTTGCTGACCCAGAACCCCAATTGTTGCCTGGCCTCTGTAATGATGATGTTTGAATCTCTGGTTGTCAAGGTTAACTCAAATCCTCTGTCCGACAGTCCATGAAATGTCTCCCTGCTTCTTTTCCTTAGTGTATAGTTCCCTGAACACATGACCCCCAAGTCCCTGTGGAGGGAGGTCAGGGGAACTTGTGGTCATATACCTTTGCCATGATGTGGTAGCATCTTGCCTAGCAGTCCAGTCTTCCTCTCAACTAAAGGGCACTTACTGATTGAAGTGTGGAAACTAGGCAAGTGATCGGGTATTTTCTTCCTGGGATGTCTGCCATAAGCCTTCTCACAATTGCTTATTCCCTTTGGTTGCATAAATTAGGCTAAGTCTTGCCCCTGGGGATACTATGTTCTTTTACCATCTCTATGATGCTCCATGGGAAAAGACTCCCTTGGTTGCCATCATCATATCTGTTCTTGCCATGGATTACAGCAGTCTCAACTTCCTGCTTCTGGGAGTGGGGTGCAGGCACGTGGCCTCAGGATCCCATCATCTGCATCAGTTTTAGGAGCACAGCTCTGCAGCAGCATCTCCCTCCACCAGTCCTGGTTCAGCTTCTTGCTGAGGCTGCAGCTTTCTTACCACCCAGGTAAACATAATGTTCCTCAGTGGCAGATCCACGCCAGCATGCCCATTTCCCTGAGCCCTCAGTCCTTTATCCACTACTTGCATGGCAGTTCTGGGAACTCTACCTCACTTAGTGCCGGCCACTGCACTTTCTAAGCTTCTACAAACCAACCAAGTTTTAGCACCATCTCTGGGTCCTTGACAGAGTATTTGTTAATCCTGCTCTCCACAACAGTGCTCTTATATCAGTAAGCCATCATTTACTTGGGTTTGTCTCCCTTGATGTATCAGGGGAACAGTCCTGTGTGTATCCCCCAGTGCCTGCTGGACACTTTGGCTGTGCCTTGTCATTTCTTTGGTGTACAGTTCCTTTCCTCCCTAAGCAGACCCAGTTCCTGCAAGTGGCCACGCAGCAGCAGTCAGTGGAAATGCCCTCCTAGAACTCTGCAGCAGCCTGGTCCTGGGAGTGTATTGATCGGGTCTGGGTAGACAAAACTCCAGCTGATGGTATTTCCCATTTCATACTTCCTTATACTGGTAAGAAGCGGAACTGAGAGTGATTTCAGTTAGTTTCAGCTTTAGGCCTCTCCAACTGGCAGCTCAATGAACAGCACAAAAAGAGAAGGAGGTGTATTCCTCTCTCTTTCTCAGTACATATCCCAAGAAGAAGGTGAAAGAAGGATTGTTGGGCATAGGCAGTGACTATACATTCTCAACAACTGTTTTAACCACCTCTGTGGAAACAATTTTTTCCTTTTTCATTGAGAAACTTTTTTCCTTTTCTTTATTTTCTTCTTTTCTTTGTCTTTGTGTGTGTGTGTGTGTGTGTAAGTTCTTGCTGTGCTGATTAGTTCTTAGACATATATGCATATACATATTTGTTTCTTTTTTCTCATTTTCAGCATTTTTAAATGATGATTATTTTTCTTTGTCTTGTTTTATGGGGGTGGTTAGGGTTTTTAGTGTGCTTATTTTTGTTTCATTTTGCTTTTGTTTCTCTTTCTTGTCCACTAACAGCAACATTCTCTTTGTCTCTCTCTACTTTGTCTTCCATATTTTTCTCTTCCTTCTTTATAGTCATCACTTTCCATATCTCTTCTGCATTCTTTTTCTTCCCACTTTAACCCTCTTTAAACTCTCTTTTACCCTCCTCTAACATTTTCTTTTCTATTACTGAACTGCATTTTTACCATCATTTAGAATTAATTGGTTTTATGACTCCTGCCCCCACCATTCATGCTGTTGCAATTTTTACTGCTGTGGATGACATAGTTGACAACTGCTTCTTACTTTAATGACAGATCTAGTTCATTGTTACTTATTGTTTTTGTTCCTAGCAACTGATGACCCTGCTATTCCTGTTTTTGTGGTAATTATGTTGTAGGTGTGCTAGTAGGCACTTTGGAGTTGTTGATGAATTATAAACTTTAGGAAACATCCAAAGATATTGATGTGGATGAAATAAATGTCAGATAAAAATGATTATAAAAATTATCAATAAGCTCCAAGAGAACACAGAAAAATGACTCATGGAATTAAGAAAGTCAGTAGAGGATTATGAATGAGAAATTCAACAAGGAGATAGAGGTATTTAAAAGGAACCAAACAGAAATCTTGAAAATGAAAGACAAAAAAATCAAATAAAATGTTCAGTTGAAAATCTTTCTAATACAGTAGACCACTAAAGACAAAAATCTCAGAACTGGAAGACAAAGTGGCCAGCCTTGAATATTCAGACAGCATTAAGGAAAAAACAACAAATAATAACAATAACAAAAAACAACCATGATCAGACTATATACGAACTTTGGGACAACATCAAGAGACCAAATTTAAGAATTACTGGAATTGAAGAGCATTGTGAAATGCAAGCTTATGGAATGGATAACCTCTTCAGGGAAATAATAATAGAAAAGAATCCAAACCTTCACAAGATGGACATCCAGATACAGGATGCATCCAGAACCTCAAATAGACAAGATAAATAACGACAAACAAACAAACAAACAACAACAACAACAACAAAACTAAAAAAAAGTTTCTCCACAACACATTATAATTAAAGTACCTAACATACAGACCAAGGATAGAATTTTAAAAGCCTCAAGAGAAAAATGTTAGTTCATGGTTAGAAGGAAGACAATCAGAATTCTAAAGCCAGGAAGTCTTTGAATGGTGTGTTCCAAGTCCTAAAAGAAAATAACTGTAAACCAACATTGTTATATGCAGCAAAGCTAGCCTTCAAAGTTGAAGGCAAAATAAAATCTTTCAAGATGAATGGAAATGAACAGAATTCATGACTATTAAGCCAGCATTACAGAAAATACTTAGAGACATACTTCACAGAGAAGAAATAAAAAACAAATTCCAGAGTCACAAATATATCTAAACAAATGAGAAACAGGACCAAGTTAAACATTAGAAATAAAACAAAATGAGAAACAGGACCAAGTTAAACATTAGAAATAAAATAAAATGGCAGGAATTAATAAATATCTCCCTATAATAACATTGAATGTATGTGGTCTCAACTCTCCACCTAAAAGACATAGACTGGTGTAATGGATTAAAAAACAAAATCCAACTATGTTTGGATTGTTGTTTGCAAAAGACTCACCTTACAGGTAAAGAGAGCCACAGGTTGAAAGTGAAAGGATGGAAATTTATATGCCATGTGAATGGAACCTGAAAACAAGTAGAATAGCTACTTTCATATCTGACAAAGCACACTTTAAGCCAAAATGAATCAGAAGAGACAAAGATCACTTCACACTGGTGAAGAGAACAATCCAAAAAGAAGATATAATAATAGTAAATATTAATTCCCCAAATGTTCATGCTCCCAGTTACCTAGTAACATAAAAGAGACATTTCTCAAAGTAAAGCCTCAGATAGACCCCAGTACAATAATACCAGGTGATTTCAACATACTTCTTTCACCAATATATAGGTCATCCAGACATAAACTCAATCTAAAGAATATTTGGATCTGAAAAATATTATAAATCAAATGAACTTACAAACATTCATAGAATACCAACCTTCAAGGGCTGATTACACTTTCTTCCCTGTGACTCATGGAAACTTCCTCCTAATAGGCCATACTTTAGACCACAAAGAAACTCTTGGCAAATACAAAAGGAAAATGATATAATTCCTTGTATCTTATCAGATCATAAAGGAATGAAATTAGAAGTCAGCACTAAAAACCCCATAGAAACTATATAAACATATGGAGATTGAATGACACACTTTCAAATGATAAATGGGTGATAGAAGAAATCATAATTTAAAATTTTAAAATTAAAAAATCCTTAGAATCCAATGAGAATAGTGATACAAAATACTAGAATCTCTGGAACACAGTGAAGGCCATTCTAAGAGGAAAGTTTATGGCTATGAGTGCCTACATAAATCAGAAAGATCTCAAATAAACAGCCTAATGATGCATCTCAAAACCCTTGAAAAAAAGAACAAACCAATCCCCAAGTCGATAGAAGGAAGTAAATAATTAAGATCAGAGCCAAAATTGATGAAATTGAGAATAAGAAAACCATGCCAAGGATGAATGAAATGAAGATAAAAAATAAATAAGACTGATAAACTCTTAGTCAAACAAACAAAAATAAATAAATACATAAATAAAAGAAAATAAAGAAGACCCAAATTAATAGACTTAGAGGTAAGGAAGGAGAAATCGCCACAGACATAAAAGAAATACAGAGGATCATTAGGAACTATTTTGAACACATATGCCAATAAATTGTAAAACCTAGAAGAAATAGATATATTTCTAGATACATATGACCTGCTGAAATTGAATCAAGAAGACATAGAAAACCTAAAGAGATCAATAACTAGCAGTGAGATAGAAGTGATAATAAAAAACCTTTCAACAAAGAAAATCCCAGTACCAGATGAATTCTCAGTTGAATTCTACCAAACCTATAAAGAAGAACTAATGCCAACATTCCTCAAATTATTCCATGAAATAGAAAGGGATGGCACTTCTGGGCTGGGGAGGTAGCTCAGCTGGTAGAGTGCTTGCCTTGCAAGCACAAGGCCCTGGGTTCGATCCCCAGCACCACAAAAAAAAAAAAAAAAAAAAAAAAAAAAGAAAGGGATGGCACTTCTAACTTGATTTATGAAGACAGTATCACACTCATACCAAAGTGAGATAAGGACACCAAGGAAAGAAAACTACAGACCCTAACCCTGATGAACTTAGATGGAAAATCCTTCATAAAATATGTGCAAATTGTGCTCAACAACATAATAAGAAGATTGTACATCATGGCCAAATTGGTTTTATCCAAGAAATAGAGGATAGTTTAATACATGCAAATTGATGAATGTAATTGTCATATAGATAGATGCAGAGAAAGTCTTTGACAAAATTCAGCACTATGATAAAAATACTGAAAAAACTAGGATCATAAGAAACTTACCTCAATATCATATTTTCTATATGAAAAATCCAAAGCCAACATCAAAGTGAATGGGGAAAAACTGAAAGCATGTCCTTTAAAATTTGGAACAAGACAAATATGTCTGCTCTCACCACTCTATATAATATTGTACTAGAAATTCTTGCCAGAGGAATTAGGCAAGAGAAGGAAATAAAAGGCACAAAAATAGGCAAGAAGGAAGTCAAATTATCACTGATTGCAGATGATGTGTTTCTGCACTTAGAAAACTCAAAAAGTTCCACCAAAAGAAGCCTGCTGTGTAGGACCCCCCCAAAAGGAAGACCCTTACTCGAGTCTCAGGATGGCGCGCTCCAGGAAACAGGAGAGACCGGCTTGATGCAAAAGCACGAGGCACTTTAATAACGGAGCTCCGGGCCAACACGTATCTCACGCAGGAGATAGAGAAGTTGACCACGAGGCTCAGAAATCAGGGGTTTATATAGGAAAAGTTAGGGAGTTTGGTGCGGGTACACATAATTGGCTGATTCAAACATAAGCGGGCACATGACTACATTGATTACATCAGCAAGTAGTACGTGCAAATTGACATTCCAGCAATGTGGTAGGGCAGTGTATTTTGGTTAGCAGGGGTCAAGTTAACCTTAAAGAAAAGGGAAGAAGGGGGAAAGTGGGTGACACCAGATGGTCCACGGCCTTGTGGAGATTGTTTATCCTCCATGGCCAGTTAGTTTTTGATGCTTTGGCAGTCTTATTTTAGGCTTGTTTAGGTATGTTCAGGCCTCAGGCCTGTCCCTCTTTGTTTCTTTTCCTAAGTTCATTTGCTAGACTACAGATTCTGTGCTTTAATTATGGGCACTTAAATTTTAACTCCTTCAGCTGGAGCTAATAAACAAATTCAGCAAAGTGGCAGATTACAAAAATCAACATACAAAAAAAATCCTCAGTAAATTTCCTGTATACCAACAATGAATCTGCTGAGATACAAATCAGGAAAGCAATTCCATTCACAATAGCCTCAAAAACAAAAAAATCAAATGGAGTGGGGATATAACTCAGTGGCAAAATGTTTGCCTGGCATGTATAAGGCCCTGAGTTCAATCCCCAGCACTGCAAAACAACACACACACGCATACACACACACACACACACACACACCCCTAGGAATAAACCTAACAAAGGAGGTGAAAGATATGTACCCTCCTATGGAACATTGAAGAAAGAAATTGAAAAAGATAAAAGAAAATGGGAAGACCTCCCATGTTCATGGATAGCCAGAATTAATATTGCTAAAATGGCCATGCAACCAAAAGCAATTTACAGATTCAATGCAATCCCCATCAAGATACCAATAATATTCTTCACAGGACCAGAAAAAAAGTCCTAAATTCCATTTGAAGGAATAAAAGAATAGCCAAAGCAATTCTAAACTAAAAAAGCAATACTGGAGGCATCACAACACAGTAACACCATGGTGCACTGGCACAGAAACAGTAAGAAAGACCGCTGGTACAGAATGCAGACACACAGACAAGCCTGCACAAGTCCTTGACAAAGGTGCCAAACACTTACATTGGAGAGAAGACAGCCTCTTAAATGGTGCTGGGAAAACTGGTTATCCGTATGTTGGAGAATGCCACTAGCCACTAGGCCCTTATCTCTCAGCATTCACAGAATGCAACTCAAAATGCACTGAAGACCTAGGAATTAGATCAAAAACTATGCAACTCCTAGAGGAAAACAGGGTCAACACAGGCAATGACTTTCTCAATAGTACCCCGAAAGCTTAGGAGATAATTCTTAGAGTTAATAAATGGGAGGACATCAATTAAAAACTTCTGCACAGCAAAGGAATCAATTAAGAATGTGAGGAGGGCTTACAGAATGGGAGAAAATCTTTACTAGCCACTCTTCTGACAGAGGATTCACATTCAGATGATATAGAAAACTCAAAAAACACCAAAAAACCCCCACCCAATTAATACATGGGCAAATGAACTAGACATTTCTCTAAAGAAGAAATACTAATAGCCAACAAATATACAAAAAAAATGACAGACATCATTAGCAATTAGGGAAATGCAATCAAATTTGCACTGAGATTTCCTCTCACAACAGTGAGAATGGCAGCCATCAAAAATACAAATAATGAGCTGGGTGTGGTGGTGCACATCTGTAATCCCAGCAGCTGGGGAGGCTGAGGCAGGAGGATCACAAGTTCAAAGCCAGCCTCGGCAATTTAGCAAGGCCCTAGGCAACTCAGTGAGACCCTGCCTCTAAATAAAATATGAAAAGGGCTGGGGATGCAGCTCAGTGGTTAAGCACCTCTGGGTTCAGAACACAAATGATGGTAAATGCAGAAGAGGACGTGGGGAAAAAGGAGCCCTTGTGCACTGTTGGGGACGGTAAGTTAGCACAACACCGTGGACATCGAAATGGAGGCTCCTCAAAAGACTAGGCACGAAACCACCATGTGACCTGGCTGTACCACTCCTCAGTTTTTATCCGGAAGAATTAAAGGCATCACACTACAGTGACACAGGCACACCCGAGTTCAGAGCAGCACAATTCACGAGAGCCAAGCTATGGAACCAACCGAGGGGTCCATCCCGGATGAATGGATACAGAAGCTGTGGTATGTACACACAGTGGGGTTCTCAGCCACAAAGAAAGAGAAAACTGTCATGTGCGGGAAATTGGGTGAAACTTGAGACCATTATATTAAGCAAAATGAGCCAAACTCTGAAGTTCAAGGGCCATATATTTTCTCTCCTATGAGAAGTCTAGAGAGGAAAAAAGAAAGCAAAGGAGGGCAGGCAGGGCTCGTGAAAATCAAAGGGAGACCTGTGAAGGACAGGGGCCAGGGAGAGGGAGGAGCAGAGGGAGGGGGGCAGCACTGGGCAGTGACATTGGCCAAATTACACCATCATGTCGTGTCGTGTGTGCGTGTGAATATATAACTACAGAGCTCACCTTCCTGCAATGTGCCATTAAGAAAGTATGAGGCTCGACATAGAAGTGAGAGGTGCACTCTGTGAGCGGAGAGGACCGGCGGGGAGAGGGGCTCGCGGCCCTGGGTCCAGGCGAGGCGCGTCTCACGTGCAGAGCTGTGCCTCAGTCCCCTCTGCAGGGACCTGATTGGACATCTTGCCCCATTTGTTCCCATTGACTACCTTATTTTTGCCTAATTAGAACAGTTTCCATTGGTCACTTGGGTTTAACCTGCCTGGCACACAGAGCTTGTGGTGCAGCTGCCATGGTGATAAGCCCTCAGTGGCAGTGTTGGCAATGGGACATAGGGTAAGTGGGGACTTGACTCTCCGCCGGCCTTTCCTTGGCCCTCTCCTCGTCCTTAAACTCCCACCTCACCTTCTTCCTGCAAAGTCTTAAACAGGTTTTTCCTGTAGCTACCTAGCTGCAGGGTCCAGTACATTCCATCAGCTTTCGGCTTAGCTGGCCCTATCTGTGACCAGGCCGGGCATCTTCAGGGACCTCGGTGTGTCAGTGTCCCCACGGACTGGCGGCATTGGCACAGGACTTTGTCTGAGGCCTGGGGATGCCTGGTTACCTTTTCATGCACAAGCCAGCCTCTCTGATGCCTGGTGACTTCATTCTTCACTGCCACCAGGCTTCGGCTGGGTGTCGCTGGTCCGAGTGGGAGGGTGGCCCTCACAGCCTGCTGGACGGTGTTCTTGAGCCCGCCTGCCTCTACTGCCTCCTTCTTCGTCACCCGCTGCCATCCATCCCGCAGGAGAGGGCAGGGGGTGCTGGGAGGTCCCGGGTGTGCCCTCATCCCACGGCGGGTGGCTCTTCTTATCGTAGCATTTCCCAACGGGAACATCACTTGCCCTTCATAGAAACACTGCATGTACTGAGGACAGGCGGTGTGTCCCACACAGCCTCGGGTATGACTGCGCCTGCGGGCCAGCATAGTTCTTGGAAGGGGTTCAACCGTGAGCCACTCGTAGCCAACACCCCAGCAGCTCATGGGGTGGCTGTGTTCTCCTGGAGGGGGACTCTGGGCGGTATCGACAGGTCCACTGCATACCCTAAGGACACAGGTGGCAAGCCCACGCTGCCCCCATAATTGAGGCTGCAGAGGCCATCCCACCATCTGCGGTTGGGCATGGCAGGGCGGGAGACCAGGATTCCATGACCTGGCCCACTGCCCACCATCTTCTCATGAAGATATGTTCCATGGAAAGACAACTTGTTGGAAATCACTGCGATCAAGTAAGCATTTGTAAATGCGCAAAGCGATGCTGGCAGAAGTGCTTTGGACAGGGTGAGCAAATCCTTATCCAGAGTAGGTCTGTGTCACTCTACCTTTGCCCCCACCACCACTGGCCTTGTGCACTGGCCAGCCAGGCGAGGTAAATGCAAACGTTAAGGAAATCACCCTGCATCATTCAGATCTTTATGGAACTAATTTCTGCAATGTCCCCAGGGGCACCGAATTGCTTTGGGGTTATTGTCCTGGCTGTGGGCCAAGGACACTAAGGGGCTAATCCTGCTCTCACAGGCCTCATTCCTTTGGTAAGGGAAGTGAGACTGGCAGTCTTGGTGTCTTGGGATCCCTCTTGACCCACTGTCTTACTCTCCTCCTGACCTCCCTAAGTCTCTCTGAGCCACAGATAGGCCATGGATTAGGCTCAGGTAGGCACCATTATCTACAAACGTGCCTTCCAGTAAAATGAGCACAGACTGGGATTAAGCTACTGAATTCCTGCCCCTCCCTGTTGCTAGGTGTATGTCAGACAAGATCCTTTAGGCTCCCTAAGCCTGTTTGCTTATCTGTTAGTTGGAGCCAAATATATTCTTCTGACTGTTGTTTGTGCTGATAAAATTACATGAGTACTTTATAGATTGCCTAGGACACAGCCTGACCATCAGGGTAGAAGTCACTGCTTCTTTTGCAAGGCGTAGAGGGACAGACGTGATCTGTTAAAGACCACTTGTCATCACTTTAAGAACTCATATTTTATGCACCATTTGCATTCACCGTCAATTTTTGTCTTTTTTCCATCCCTGTGCTGGGGGTCAAACCTAGTGCCTCACACATACTAGGCAAGTGCTCTGCCCCTGAGCTACCTCCCCAGGTCCCTGCTTTTTAAATAGCAGAATTTAGGGATGGGCATTTAGAACGAGGACATCAGGATTTGACTGCTCCTACGTGTAAGGCCCAGAGAAGCCCCTGACCTGATTCTCATTTTTAGGCAGTTGAGGTATGAGACTCGTACTTACTATTATTTTTGGTGGTGCTGGGGATTGAACCCAGGGCCTTCGGCATGCGAGGCAGACACTCTTCCAACTGAGCTATATCCCTAGCCCTGAGACTCGTACTTATTGATGTATAACTTGTATTCCTCATCCAGGATTAATTTGGAAAAAGGTTCTTAAGAAATCGGCAGGATGGTAGGAAACGTAAGCTCCAGGACCTCCAAGGCTGGTGGCCTCTCAGGTGGCGGGGCTGCCAGAGCCTCTGCTGCACAGGACTGTCAAGTCCACACAAGCGCTGACCCACAAAAACGTGGGAACCACCAACAGAGAACTTTCTGGTAACGTCTTATAAGCCAGGAAACCCTCATGAAGTTAGACCCAGGAGAGAAGCTGAAGTTGACCAGCCTGACGCCAGCTGGGGAGGTTCTGCAGAGGGCCCCCCAGGCCTGAGATGACCTCACCTGGTCACACCAGGCAGGCCCTCTGGCACCAGGAAGCAGAGTGCAGGAGACACTCAGCAGAGCAGGGCCAGGTTTCTGCCCTGGAGGACCCGGAACTGGGGGTCACAGTTGGTCAGCCCTGGGTTTTCAGGGGGTGGGGAGGAGTTCCGGGGAAGGGTACTCAGGACCACGCCCCACTCCCTCATCCTGTTTGTCCCCACAAAGCTTCTCCATATGTGGCACTCCACAGATGAGACTGATTCAGCTTACTTTTCTGCCTGGCCTCCCGCCTTGCTGGACGGTATGTTCTTCAGAGTAGGGATTGTTATGCTCTATGCAGGAGCAGCACCTGGATCAGAGCAAGCACTCAGGAAGTACCCACCGAATACATGGCAGTGCACACACAGCTGTATATGTGCGATAGTATTTCTAGAAGGATCCACAAGGAAATGGTAGCAGAGTTTCAGTGGCCCAGGGAAGTGGGGGAAGGAGGTGGGAGCCAGCATGACCTTTGACTGACTATGCAGCCCTTGAAATTTTCTTACGTATGTTCTACCTAGCTAACCAAAAGAGAAAAAAAAGTTAGATCCCTGTTATTGAATAGGAAAAGAAGTTAGAATAAAAATAGGCATAATAAGGAAAGAAGAAAAACCACAGAAGGGCCCCCATTGCGTAGAGCTGTGTGGAACTCCCAAGACGGGCTTAGAGAAGCTCAGTGCTGACCAAGCATCCCGCCACATGGCCTAGGGGTCTGACCTCAGCCCCACCCCAGCCCCACTTGGAGTCTGGTCCTACCTCAGGCCAACCAGGGGTCTCAGAGGCCTTTCCTGGACACCGGAAGCTCCCAGCCCTTCTGGCTGCCCATTCACATGTGTCAGGTGCTTACGGGGAAGGCGTGAGGGGCACAGAAATGTCTCCCAGTCCAACAAAGGAAAGGGCAAGTGAGGAACCCAGGTATCCAGAGGGGAAACAAGATATTTAGGGAGAAAGGGGAGGGGCCGTGAACTAGATCTGGCATGACTGGTCAGCATCTCAGGGAAACCAGAAGCTGGGTTGAGGAAGAGGAAGAGGGAAGCCCTGGGGGGCCTGAAGGAAGGAGCCTAGGCTGGGAAGCGGCTTGGAACCGGGAGAACCAGGCAGAGGGACATGGACTTGGGATGAGCCCATGGCAGGCCGCTCGCGTCTTTTAGGGAGAGGAATTTGGGGAAGAAGGATGGCTCGCTACGGTGCCCTCCTGAAGACAGACAGGAGCGGCTTCTGCCCAGGTAACCGCGAGCCTACTTATTCATGAAGCTCATCTTCGCGTCAGGCCCTATGCCAGGAAGAGCATTCCAATTTGACCTGTGAGGCCTCAGACTGTCTTCTCAGAGACATTTTGGAGGCACCGACACCACAAGGAGAGGCAAAGCCTTCTCTGAAAGGCAGCAGGGAAGCAGAGCCTTGGCTGGGGCAGCCTGGGGAGGGGCTTCTGTTCTCGGACCCCACGGCGCCTGCACTTGCCCAGCAGAGGGCAGCCTGAGCTTGGGCACCATTCTCCCCGGCCACAGGCATAGGTAACGGGGCAGATGGGTCCCTAGCCCCCGCATGGCCCCCTGAAGGTCGGGCATGGTGCCCACTTGCTGGTAGCAGCAGCACTGGAGAAGCAGGACGCACCAGGAGGCAGAGGAGAAGGCCGTCATGAGCTCTCCCTGAGCTGTCAGTTCTGCTGGCAGATGCTCGGCCTGGCACCCTGCCTTGCTCACCCTCTGGGATCCTGGGATGAAGGATCTTTCTTTCTCATCCCAGTGCAGACCGCTCCCTCTGTTTCCGGGCACTGTTCTGCATCCGTTGCTCGGAGGCTCAGGCTTCTAGAGCCCTGGGGCTGGAAGGTGTCCTAGTCTAGGAGTTGCATTTCCAATAGCGCTGAAGGCAGGCAGAGAGCCTCGCTGTGTGAAGCCCACTTTGGATAGGACGGCTGGACAAGGGGGCAGCCATGCTGGCCTGGCCCTTTTCCAGAAGGACCTCAGTTCAATCACGTCTCTGACTCTGAGTGACAGGGAGCATGGCTGTGGGCCACAGCCTTGGACGCTGGTTGCCAGTCTCTTCCCTGTCCAGTCTTCTTCATCATATAGATGAGAAAACCAAGGGCCAGAGAGAAGATGCTACTTGCTTAAGACTAGGGCCGAGGGCTTTGATTCCTTTTCTCACCAGAGTCCCGGTCTTTGGTGCTTCTTGTACCTCGGGGGCACAGGGCACATATTAACACGGCTTGGACGTCTCCATCGGCCTGCCTGACTGCTGCTGCTTCATCTTAGATTGCTTCATTTCCTTCCTTGGCCACAGATCTCCTGTTTGGAGAAAGCAGCCGCCCCCATGATGCAGGGCACTCCTTTTCCTTGGAGTGAGTCACAGCCTCTGCACAGACTTGTGGACAGCTTGACTCCAAGACGGAACCCTCTCCTCCCACTGCTTTTTCCAATGAATCCCTCCAGCCACCTCCCTGTGGCAGGGCATTTCTATTTACCCAAGTATTATCCTCCTTAAAATGAGGTCTTGTGGAGAAATATACAGAAGCCGTTCAATCTCTTTTAGATTCCTTTTTTTTTTTTTTTTTTTTTTGGTCCTGGGGATTGAATCCAGGGGTACTTTACCGCTGAGCTATTTATCCCTAACCCTTTTGGTTTTGAGACAGGGTCTCGCTAAGTTGCTTAGGGACTAAGTTGTTGGAGTTGACCTTGAACTTCAACCCTCCTGCCTCAGCCTCCTGAGTTGCTGGAATTATAGGCGTGTGCCACGGTGCCTGACTGAAGCCTTTCAATTTCGATTCCTCAGATCTCATAAAGAAAACAGACTAGAAACATAAAGTGCTGTTTTCTACAACGCGTGAAGTTCGCAAGAACGTGGCATGTGCTGGCGGGGACTTTGCAAGTCCTGAGGACGAGGACTGTTTTCAGAAATCTGGTCTCCTATTGACTTTGTGTCCACCTTCAGGAGGCGAGCTTTGGTGTGCAGCTTCATTAGGGCTTGAAACTTGAGCCTCCTGAGCAGCAGGAACTGGGTTGTGGCCCCATTACTGAGCACAGGACACCTTTGGGAACTGGGCTTGTATTTATGATAGAACTAGCCCCGCGAAGAATGTGAAGAATGTCAGCGCGGTCTCACCAGGACAGACCTGTGTGAGGTAACACATGACTAACCCTTTGTCATGGAGGGCTTGCTTTTCCAACTCCTCCCACCCAGAAAGCACAGGGAGGCAGACAGTCCTGGAAAACTGGTCTCCAAAGAACTCAAGAACTCTCAAGAGCACTTTGAGAGGAAGAAATAAGAAGGTGTACCTATTTGTTCAGGAAAAAGAAACAAAGAAAAAACCCCAGAGACTAATGAGATTAGCTGCCTACAGGGCCTGGGAACCAGACGGAAAGAATAAAGGGAATGAGGGGTAATGAATATATCTTCTTGCTCTGAGCTGACTTTTGGACACACTTTAATGTTCTGTTATCTGTTAATATTCTGTTACCTATTCAAAAATAAAATAAAATCACAAGGACATGGAGAAAACTAAAATTTATAAATCAGAGAAAAATGCCCTTTTATGTCTACCTTATCATTTTATAATAAAAAATAATCAGTGCCTTATATGGTTAAACCATTTTCCTACAGTTCCATTCGACCTTGGTGAAAGCCCTCGGTGGAACTGTGACTGCCCCCTTTCACGAGAGAGGAGTCCGCTGGAGTGCAGTCGGTGCAGAGAGCTTGCCTGGCATGTGCAAGGCCTGGGTTCCACCCCCAGCACCACAAAAACAAGCAAAGGAACAAAGATTTTGGCAGGGTTTGGCAGCTGCAAAGGGCCCAAGGACTTGAACCCAGGTTTGGTGACAACCTGGTATAAGATCTCAGTTCTGAAACCCAGTTCTGGGCCAGGCACAGAAAGATGAGTAGATAGAGTCCTCGGGTCCCAGGAGCCTATGAGCTCAGTGACAGATATTTAATCAAGAGGTTTTACATAAGGGGCTGTATGATTCCCTCATCGTTCGTAAAGATTCAAAGGCCATAAAGATTTTAGGAATTCTGAGCACGTCTTATAGGTTGGCTTCCTGGGAGATACAGGTTTTGAGATAAACCTTATAGGAAGGATTCAGATGGGTATAGAAAAGAGGCAAGAGGATTCCAGACAGCAGACCCACTGGTAGCAGAGAAGTAGGAAAGTGCTTGGTGTGAGGAAGACGGCTTTTGAGGGGAATGAACGAGACAGCAGGAAGGCCTCCCGTCACCGGAGGAAGATGTCCCCAAGGAGGCTGGGTAAAGTCGGTGAGTTCCAGCCACTGAGAGCTGCAGACTGATATTGATGTGTGCCTGGCCCCTTTCCAGTACCCGGTCTCAAAGAGATTACCTAGGGCAAGGCAAACGCTGAACTCTGGGTCTCCAACTAAAACAGTGTTTTTGCATAAAGAGGAAATGAAAAGCTGGCTCCGTTGGTGGCTTTTGCTTTCTTCTTCCGAGTCTACTCTCTGAGACGCTCAGGCAGGAGAGAACCCTCTCCCTGTTCGCTGCGCTGAGAACCCGGCTCTCAGCCCAGTCTGTCTCTGCAGTCAGCTTGCCTGCAGCCCCCAAGGGGTGTAAGGAAAGTGTGAGAGGAAAACACCCCCCGCCTTCTTGTCCCTTCCCCAGTGGGAAGAGCGAGCCTGAGCAAGGAGGCTTTGTGGAAAGGACCTGAGTCAGACCGACAGCAGGACAGAAATAAGACAAAATTAAAATACTGATTAGTCCCATCAGACCAGGTGGTCACTATCCTAAGTTTTAATCCGTTTCAATGGTCAGATAGACCTGAAATACCTTTGAAATAGGGGCAAAGGCAACCCCAAGTCCCTGACCCCATTGCCGTCCCCCTTTGAAACAACTACAGAAATGACCCCACCTCTCCCAGAGGAGAAGCGGCTGTCTGGCCCCTTCTGTCCTTCCGTCCTCTCTGTCCCCATTCCCCCTGCATCCTTCTCTGGCTTCCATGCCCAGATTTGCTCTGGGCCAGCCATGTCTGGCCTGCTGTCCCTCTGCACTGACCCCCCTTCCAGCCAGTGTGGGGACCAGCCACAGGCCCTGAGAAGGTGGTGGCTCCTCCTTCAACACCCGCGCTCCATGTGGTTTGCACATCCTGTCCCGGTGGTGTGTCTGTGTTCTCACCCCAGATCCAGAGCTTCCGAAGTGCGGTAGCCAAATCCTGCTGCTTTCCTCATCCTGGGACAATGCACCGTCTCCGATCATATTTACTATGATCAATGGGTGTTTTCCTTTCAGGGAATGTTTCTTAAATTTTTAAAATCTCAACCCACAGTAAAAAAAAAATGCTTTTCATTATCACCCAGTCCATACAGATTCTCACACACACACAAAGACACACACACACATACACACACACAACTACAACAAAAACTCATCAAGTAATACTTACTATGTTGAATGAACTGATATTTTCTTTTTTCTTTCTTTATTTTTTATTTTTATTTATTTACTTTTTTAAGAGCTTGTTGGGGGAAAGCCCAAGTCCTTGAGTGTAGGGAGCAGCAGTCAGTTGCTAAAGTGACAAGAGCTTGCTTCCAAGCCGGATGGGATTAGGTTTAAGCTGGAAGCATTACTCTGCTTTGTGGAGTCTGGCCTCACTACGAGTGGGGGCTGGAGGGAGGGGTGCTGGGGACAGTGGGACCCTTTGCAGCTCTCTTGTTCCATGCTCTCTATGTTTCCTTCATTCCTTGAACACACCCATCTCCTCCCTGCAGAGAAACCCCTGTGCTCTGCTGCTGCCTCAGCTATCTCTGTGCAACCGCTGTGAGGCCGGTCTTCTCCGGTGGCTGGTTGCTCTGTGAGCCCCTGGAGGAAGCTGGGTCTGGGAACCTGGCAATTCCGAGAACTGAACTGTCTGCAGGTCCCCTCTATGCAGCAGGATGGAGCTGCCCCGGGTCAGGCAGCGGTGGCTGGAATTAACAACAAGTTCACCAAACCCCTGGGCTTGCAGCTGGGGCTGCAGGAGATCTAATTAGATGCTCCGAGGGAGAGATGGTAGGTGGCAAGAGACCTAAGGGAGCCTGCAGCCTTTGGAGTGAGGGGTGGGCAAAGAAAACCAGGCTGTGTCCCCATCTCCCAGTCCAGAGAATCTGTGTCCCTCGGAATTCACGTGTTGGAACGTCACCCTGGCGTGATGGTGTCAGGAGGGGGAGCTTTGGGAGTTTTAAGGTCACGAAGATGGCGTTTTCATGCAGAAGAGACTGTCACAGAAGTCCCTGGCCCCTTCTGCCACATAAGAAGACAGACATCTACAAACGAGGACACGGTCTGTGGGCACCTTGATCTTGGACGTCCCAGCTTCCAGAACTGTGGGCAGTAAGGTCCTGTTGCTTAGAGGACCCCAGTCTATGGGATGCTGTCTCAGCAGCCGGAATGGACTAAGTCACTATTGTACACATTGCCAAACAGCAAGAGTGGGCCGTCGCCCTTGCCCCCGGACGCGCAAGCCTTCATCTGAGCGAGGTAAAGCCGGAGGGGAGTCCTTGATTGGAGCAGAGGCTGTGGCTCTCCCACCCTGCTCTGTGGCCTTGGGAGGTGACCAGCCTCTTCTGAGCCCCTGTTCCTCCTCATCTGCAGAATTGGGTATCTCTGCTGCGCCCCAGGCTGCTTGTGGGGAGGGCGGGAGGGGATTAGCTGGCAGCAGCTGGTGTTCCTGAGGAAGCTGGCATTCTCTAAGGTAACCCTGAAAGGTCACCTGCTTTCATGCAGGGGGGAGGGTGGGGCAGTGACAAGTCAGACCGGGCGGAGTAGATTTTTCCTGTGAGGAGGTGGAAGGTGGAAGATGGAAAACGGGGCAAGTGGGCCGAGAAGGGCCCTGTCTTGGGGAGCCCCAGCCGGGGCTTGTCCTGCAGGCAGTGGTAGTGGGGACTTTCTGAGAGTAATGTTTGCAGACTGGTCTGGCCATTGGTGCAGGCTGGCTGCAGTGGGTGGGGCCAGGGAACAGCTGAAGGTGTCAGGGGTGATCAGGTTGGAGCCCAGGTGGGCACAGGGGAGAGGGGCGGCAGGAGTGGATGGGGGCAGCATCCACATGCTTTTTGTTTCCTTCTTGCTCCTCTCTGGCTCTCTCTGCCTCCTCCTCTCCTGTCACCTTGGCAGCCCTGCTTCTTTCCCACCTAGGTCAGTGTGCCAGTGGCACTTCCAGCGGTCAAGACCTTGCCAGCCCAAGGCCCTTGCTGGCGGACTTGGTCTGGCTGACTTTGGGTCACGAGCAAAGGAGGGCAGCCTCGCTTTCTTTAGCACAGGAGTGAAAAGGCAGCGCCGCGTCAACCTCACAGGAAGCCTGAGGCCGTGGCAGCACCTGACAGCAGGCGCGGCCCCCCGCCAAGGGTGAGAAGAGGAGCCCACCCCCTGGGCCGCTGGGGGCAGCTGTGGCTCTTACTCCAGGCTGCGGAAAGCAGGTCAGCCTGCACCTGGCCAGCCACCCAGGCACTGGTCACTGCCCCTGAGTGGAACACACAGGGCCAGGCACCTGACAGAGGGCTTGTCACTGGAGTACCGGGGTCCACCCTACTGCAGAAGGGTGTGGCCAAGCAGGCCCTCAGTCTCTTCTGTCACACACCTCCCTCAGGACCGCATGCCTTTGCCTCACCGGTCTTTTGACCCGACCTTAAGAATTGTCAATTCCATCCTAGAAGGGCACAAAGAAATGCACATCAATGCCCCGGGAGCTTCTGAGACTGCTGGGAAAGCAAAATAAGCTCCTGGGGAAAGAGGAATGACCAGGTGACCAGGCCAGGCCCTGTGCCGTGTGGGAGGTGAAGGACTCAAAGGAAAGCAGGCTCAAAGCTTCAGAGTAGGTGAGACAGAGGCGGCTCTGTCAGACGCGGATTGAAACAGGTCAGGAGAAGGCGGCTGTGGATGGAGGTGGTGATTTGGGTGGGGGAATGGATAGAGGAGACTCCTGAAGGAGATGCAGGAAGAGAGACATGGGGGACCAGGGAGGGAGGAGGAAGGAGGAAGAAGAAAGCTATGGAACCAGAGTTGATCAGCATGATCAACTGCAGGGCCACGAGGAAAACGGAGCTCCGCGAGGAGGGAGCTCCCCAGAATTCAGCAGGCGTGGAGAAGGGGGCAGGTGCGGACACTACCTCAGGGAGCCTGCGTCCACAGGAGGTAGAAGTGACAGTCAGAACAAGAGGCAGGTCTTGGAGCTTCAAAAGCAAAATAGGAGATGACGAGAGAGAAGTCCTGAATCCAGGGAGGACCCAGGCGAAGGCGAGGGAGAAAGGAGCCGGGCGGGTGGAGCAGAAAAGGTGGAGGTGCTGCCTTGGATTTCACAACAGGCTGCTTCCCTTTCTCCCTGGATCTTGTGCCAGGCCTGATAGCATGTGCTGGCGTGGGCTCCCATGGGACCTGGTCTTCATCCCTGCAGCAGGCAGGCTGCAGGGAAGGTCAAGTAGCTGGAGGGAGCAGGCAGTCGGGGGGTAAAGGGAGTTCTTAGCTCAAGGCTGGGAGACTGAGCACTGGCCATTATTCCTCTCCCCTCTGCCAAGGATTCCTGTCTTCTTTGTCCGTCACAGGCCCCATCAGAGCTCTTAGCTAGACATTCTCCAGAGGGCCGTAAACATTAGTGAAAGGCCCTGAATGGCTCAGCTTTAGGGGCCCAGGATGACGGGAAGTCAGAGGGGTAACCACAGGGAGGTGAGGGCAGGAACTGGCTCCATCTTCAGCGCTCCTGGCAGCCAGCGCTGCAAAGCAGCCTTTGCTGAGACCGTAACTAGACTTCAAGTTCTCAGCAGTGAAGCCGCGTCTCTTTGGGGCTTGGCTGCCCACGCTGACCCCATGACAACCACCATGTCAACAGCGGGCCCTGCGGAGGTAGGAACATCAACAGGCAAGGAGGCGATGGCTGGATGACCTCATCGGAAAAGCAAACACATCCCCCACATAGCTGGGGAAGGAGGAGCCCATCAGTGGCTGGGAGGCTGCTAGGGAGAGAGCAGGCCAGGGAGAGGAAGGGGCCAGAGGGAGACCAGTGTGCTCAGGAATGACAGGTACAGAGCTGGGAGCACCCAGCAAAGAAAAGGCCACCCTGCTGAGGATGAGAGCTGATGGATCTCAGTCTCAGTCTGACCAGCTAAGGGTGGAGAGGGTGGTGTTAGTGAAGACGAGCATGGGCCAGCAGGCCACTGGCCACACATGCTCTGACAGAAATCTAAAATAGCCACCGACCTTGAACCTGGCACTTTCTTTTATGGGCTGGATTGGTGTGTAAATTAGTACGGCATCATATAAAATGAAAACGTGCATACAGCTCAGATAATCCACTGGCACAGAACACACCCACTTTATAGGGCACTACTGTGTAGATAGCAAAAGAAAACAATCAGAAGATGGTGTGCAATGATAGGCAAAGGCATCGAGGACAATGTTCAGTGAGAACAATAAAGATGAGCTTGTGAAACTTCATGCTATGATTTCATCTGATTCAAAAGAGAGAAATGGCATATGTTAGAGGAAAAAATACCTTCTCTGTATTTAACTCAAGGAATGGCAAATTGTGGTTATTTTGGGCATTAGACCAGAAAGCTGAGGTTCTAGGGTGGTGTAGGTTTAACTCCATACCTTCCTCTAGGTATCATCTTACAGGAGTATGAATTGCTTTTATAGTAATTTTTGTAAGTCTGGAGCTCCTCTTGCCTAACTGATTTCCTCTACTGGTCTAATAGTTTTCACGGCCGTATTCTGTGAACTAAATAGAATACAAGTCTGACCAATAGGAATTAGTCTGAGGATAAAGGAAGAAAGTCTCTGCAGCCGAGGTCATCTGAAGTTCTCTTCCTTCTGTTTTCTGCTCTGAAGGTTCCATCCTCTTTCCCATAACTGGCTCCTCTGGTCTGAGTCCGGAAGCTGCACAGAGTTGTGGGAAGAGCACTGGCCTTGGAGGTATTCATCCTTCCCGCGTTGCAGGCTCTCCTCTCTCTGTAAGATGGGGCACTGCTGCCTGCTGTGCCTACATCACACAGTGTGAAGATGAAGTGAAACAACACTACTTAAAGTTCGTGCGTGGGGCGGGGTGTGATGCTGGGGAAGGAACACGGAACGCCTGCTGGGCAGACGCTCCGCACTGAGCTACATGCAGAGCCCTTTTTTAATGTTTTTGAGACATGTCTTGCTAAGTTGTCCAGGTTGGCCTAGAACTTGCCTCCTCCTGAGTAGCTGAGGTTGTAGGTGTACGTCACCATGCTAAGCTGAAGGTACCAAGTTCCAGGAGGGTGAGTCCTGTGTATATATACATCTAAGGTTCTTATAAGTCAACATCATTAAAAAGGCAGAGGCATGATCCAAGGCAACAGTCAAAAAGTTCAGTTCCTGGGCTGGAGTTGAGGCTCAGTGGTAGAGAGCTTGCCTAGCACATGTGAGGCACTGGGTGTGAACCTCAGCACCACATGAAAAAAAAGTAAATCAAATAAACGTATCGTGTTCATCTACAACTAAAAAAAGCAAAAGCTCAGTTTCCTGCAGGTGGTGGGTGTTGAGTGGTGGAATAAATGAACTGTCCTGAAATGGATGTATTTTGAGGTATCAGTTAAGCGGCCCCTGAAAGCAAAGTCACTTTTGGAAAATACAACTGGGAAGGATCGTAAGTATAATGGATGAGATCACCAACTACAGAAGCATTTCATCCTAAACGATGGTGAATGTGCTATATACAAGATCTAGCGATACCCAAATCCAAGTCGTATCCAAGCGAGGGCTTGCTAAACAGCAGGAATAGTACTAAGCATGTGGCTTATTTAAGTCTCATAACGACCTTATGATCTCCACTTTGCAGAGAGGCGAAGCAAAGTGCCAGAGTCACAGCAGGTAAATGGTAGAGCCAGGAGTCTAATTTCCAATAGTCTGACCCCCCAGCCCATGAGTGCGCTGACTGCCCCCCACCATTTAAAATGACAGGAGGAATTGTTCAGAAACTAGGACTCAAAGTATTAAAAACTGGTGGTTTTTTTCTGACTGCAAAAGCATGTGTCAACATAATTGTTTCTAAACTTACCAGGTAACAAGAATCGATACTCTTGTAATTGCTTCCCAAACTGTAACGTGCATGAGAATCCCACCAGGGTCTGGTGACAATGCGGATTCAGGGCGGAACAGTGTGGAGCATGATGTGCTTCCCAGGTGCAAGCCCCCGGTTCAACCGCAGCCTCCTCCGAAAGGAAAGGAACAAGCAAAAAAACCGAAAAGCAATTCTGAGCCAGCAGTCCTGGCGGGCCTGGGATTTCGCGAGCCCCCTGCTGGTCTGTGACCACACTCTGAGGAGCAAGGCTCTAGGCAGCAGGCAAGAGGGTCTCTATCTATCACTGGGGATGATTTTCTAGTGAAAATGAAGAAGCGTGGCTCTGCTCTGAACCTTAGTCTCTCCCGTGAGGTGATTTCCAAAGCTGAGAGCTCTGTGAGCCCCTGCCCCGCAACTGTTGAATTTTGAGACCACCAAAGCAGGCCTGAGTGGCTCCCGGGCTTTCTCCACCCACTGGGCCCTGTGGGTGAGGAGCTTTCTCTAGGCGTCTTGCTGAGGGGAATCAGATGAACAGGAGTCCTGAGCTGGCTGGAAGGGGATGCTGGTGAGGCACCACACGCCACAGTGGGAGGGTGGACTGGGGGACTGGTGGCCGAGCTCAGGAAATGTCTGCAGAGAGACTGAATCATCAATCAGGTGTGCTGGGAGATGAGGTGTGTGGGTAGGTGAGAGGTGGCAGGTCGGGAGAGAAGGGGATGAGGGGGACGGGAGGTTGGCTGTCTGTGGCTGCTGTGTTTACAGCCAGTCCATGTGAAACTCAGCCCCAGGAGGGTGTGCTGCGAGGGCATGGGCTGGTCAACCTGGCTGAGCTCCTGGACCCACAGCAGGCTGTTGGTTGAATGAATGAAGAGCTGGGGCAGCCATGGACAGCTGAAGTTCTGTACCCCCAGCCCCGGAGATGACTCTGGGTGATTCATGTCCTGCCCCCACCCTTCGTAGTCTAAAGCCACATGTCCTTAGTCTAAAGTCCTGACCCTTTTCAGCTGCAGGATATTACTTACAGAATTCCAGGATCTCTAGCAAGTTGCTTTTCTTCCCTGCAAAGGAGCTGAGAAAGCTGAGCCTGGAGTCCCCCAGAAGCGTTCCTGAAGTGTGAGAATGCTGGGCTGTCCTGAGGCCGGCTTCAAGGACCATCCGGGCCATTTCAGGCGCTGGGAACTGCGTTCCTCCTGTTCCTTCCCTCTGGGTCCTCTGCCATATCACATCACCATGTGTGACCACGAAGCCAAATGAGACGAGCAGAGGGGGAGGGGGAGGCACTTCTGGAGTAGGAGGGCCAGTTTCTGCTTTGGCAGGGAAAGGGATGGACCAGCCCAGTCCAGTTCTTTCTTGCTGTGGGATGCTGGTCTGAGGCCAGTCTAAACCTGTGAGTCTCTACATCAGGGCTTGGTTGTCTGGGTGCTTGATGGCACTCTCCCCCAGCAAGACCCCACCCAGGCCCTAAGCTTGTCCTGGACCCTGCAGGGGCACAGCCATGGAGGCTGGGTGCCCAGTCCTGCTTCGTGGAGAGAGGCCTTGGGAAGTGTCAGGATGAGGCCCGCCACAACCAAAGTAGGTGGACGAGAAAGGGTGACAGTGGTGTCCTTCCTCGAAACAGTATTTTGAACCTATTTCCTGGAGAAGCTGACTCCAGGGGGGTTTTGAATAACAAGGCTGTTCCCTTTCTTGAGAAGACTCAAGAGAGTTTTCAGTAACTCTAGGACATGGTCAGGCAGCAACCTTACTTCTAGAGAGAATCTGTGCTCTGCCCTCCTACCTCTTTCCACTCCAGGGCCACTGTTGGAAGTAGGTCTCTTATAAAAGCCCTTTTCTCTTCCAACAGGGTTTGAGGAGGCTTAAAATACAGTTGGTAAAGCAAGAGTTAATAAAAATAAGGAGGAAAGAAGGGAGAAGTAAAAGTGTGAACCTAAGTGCGGAGAGGAGTCAACACCTAACTCCCTCTGCACCTGCTGGCATGCTGGGAGAAGGCACCAAGCTCTCCGAGGGCTTCACTGTGCTTTCACCCTCTGTACCTCAGTTTCTCTGTCCGTATCTCTTCAGAGGTTTATTGAGAGTCACAGGCGAGTACATGCAGAGGATCTGAAATAGTGCCTGGCCCCAAGCATTCTCTCACTTATCTGGGAATGGGGAGGGGACTGGCGGACCAAGAGGAGCTGCTTACATGGAAGTTGCTGCCTGCTCTGCCCGGATGCGCTCTCCGGGAGGGCCTGGGAAACTGCCTGGTCCTGGCCCTGCCCCACGCTGTTCCCAGGCCCACTCGAGCTCCCCTCTTCCCGGCAACTTTTGTAGGATGCTTACTTCATGCACATTGAATGTGACCTTAGGCGCATTTCCTTGACTGCAAGTCCCTCTGAGCTCAGAGAGTGGTATCTTCCCCTCCTTTTGTCCCAACTTCCGCAGGTCTGGAGGGGCTTACCCAGCCTTCCTAGCTTTTTGCAGTTCAACTCCACCCACGATTAGTGAGGGATGGTAATATTCCCAGGAAACTCCAAGCCCACAGAGCCTTGTTTGATGTTCTGCAGCTGGTGGCAGGCTATCTTGTTCTGTCCTCTGTGGGTGAGGGACCCCCAGGCTGCTGGGCTCAGTGGTGGTGGTTCACCAAAGCTCTCATTGGCAGTTGAGGTCTGTGCCAGGCCAGTGAGCCCATTCATGTGCCATGCGCTACAGCTTGCTCCTCCCCTTCTGGCAGCAGCCTGATGTCCTTGGACCCTCACTCCCTACCCACAGAGTAGTCTAGATGGCTGGGGAAAGGAAGGGGTCTGTGGCCTCCTGACACACATTTCAGATATGGGCTGTGCAGTCAGTGCTGAGCTGGTCACTGAATAAAGAGTGCTTAGATGTGCTAGACACTCTTGAGGACAGAAACAGATGTGGACTCATGTAGCTCTCCCAACGGCCCTGTGCAAGAGGACTCTCCACCTCTCCTGTTTGCAGATGAGCAAACTGCAGTGGAAAATGTATTTTCCCATGATCATGTGACCAGAGAGGAACAGAGCAGGTAGTTTGCGTCTGTGTTTAACCACCAGACGAACAAGCTTCCCTCGGATCCCAGTGGGTCTGTACTAAAGGCTGGATTCTAACACGGATTAGATTAAGCCCTCTGAACACTCTCCTCAGCATTCAGAGAAAAGGCCAGAAGAACCAAGGCCATCTATAGGCGAGCTGGGGGTCCTCGGTCTCCTCCTTCTTTTCCTTGTCTCCAGAGGCAAAGCCTCTCTCCTCCTATGGGAGCATAAAGATGTCCCTTGGAAACAAGGTGGGTACAGGTCCTGGAGGACTGGCTGCACTCTCTTGAGCCCCAGCACTCTCCCAAAACTCCCTGGACTGTATCCTCCCACCTTGGTGATATTCACCATGGCTGCCCGACTTCAAGAGCTACTACCTCCGACCGAAAAAACACATGATGGAAAAATTCTAGGCAATTTCCTTACAAATAATTACTCTGGAAATTGTCTTAATTGGCAGATTGCTAAGGACCTCTTCAGATCAGTCCTTTTATTCAATGTTTTTATAACCCCGATAAAGGTTATAAAAGGTTGGGGAGTAGCACATTCATACCAGAATTACACTCCAGGGTCAGCGCTCTGGGACATGAACTTTCTTTGGTAGGCATGACCTTGGGACCCGGAGCTCTGTGTAACTCATATAACTGTACCACATGTTCTGAGCAAGTCAGAGGACACTCGGGTGAAGTTTAACTCAGGTGGAGTCATTGGGGATGACTCAGATATAGCAAAAATTTACAACATTTTTTTGTTGCTGCTTTTCAGTGCTCTACTGCTGGAGGTGTTAAACTTGTGGGGAGGGCTACAGAGCATTCCAAACCTGGTATTTCTGGCTGGAATATTTTAATCTTACTATTCCCTGGCCAAAAGATCACGACCTAAATCTCCCAGGGCATGATTGGTTAGTCTTGAGCTTAAGCCATGAAACAGTCCCAAACGTTCACAACAAATCTTTTTAGTATCAGAATCACACCCTGTACCACACAGGGGACCAGGAAGCAATCTTAAATCTCAGGACAGGAAAGCTTCCAAGATGCAGAGACCAACCCCCTTCCACCCTTTTCTACATCCTAAAGCAGGCATATTCTCGGAAAGAGCCAAGCGGAAACTGGCATTTCCTGAAGGCCCACTGCGCTCCAGTCACATGCACTCGCTAACCCACAGGGAAGGATTGCCTGTTAACATTTTACATTCCTGACAAGGCGTCTGGGAGACGTGGGATCTGCTCAAGGTGACACACTGCAGCAAGTGTCAGGATCTGAATCCGAAGCAGCATCCTTACAGCCCCGGCGCAGAAAACGCAGGTCTGCCGTGGGGAAATTAATGACCCACAGCCACCCTGTAGTCTGCGCCACAGCCGGGGACGCAGGCCGGTTCCCGTGACTCTCCAGTCTTTCAGCTTTCACCCAGGAGCGTGACTGCGGAGCAGGGCGACCACGTGAGCCGCCCCGCCCCAGCGCCGGGCCAGAGACAGCCTGTCTGGCCAAGGGCAAGTCGCAGGTGCGAGCGAGCCAGGACGGGATCCGGCGCCCTGGGGTGCACCTCCCCTCGCCGTCCCGGGCCGCGGCCGGCCGTGACACCCAGGCGCGGGAGTCTAACTGCGCTCGAAGTGCGGCCGGCACCGCAAACCGGGGCCGCGTGCGAGAAACTAGAAAGGAGGTTGGCCGTGGCCTCCGTAGCCCGCAAGACGCCCTCCCGGGGCCGGGAGAGGGTTCGCGCGGGCTCCGCCAAGGACCGGACGCCGCGGGACACCCGGGAGGCCAAGGAGGGGCCGCCTCGTCCCACGTGGACGCGCTCCCCGCCGGGGGCGTGGCCTCGGCGCGACCTCGACCAATGAGCGCCGCCGTAGGGCTCGCCCAGTCGGGCGCGCCGGGCCGGCAGGGACTGCGTCACGCCGGGGGCGGGGCCTGGGCGGTGCGAGGCGCGGCGGGTCACGCGGGTCGCGCGCCGGCTATAAGTAAGGGCGGCGGCGTGCTCCGCCAGAGTGATGGCTGCCGGCGCGCGCTGCGTGTTCTCTTCTTTCTGCTGCTGAGGCGCCCGCAGCCACTCCCCGTGCGGGCCGCGCGCCCGTCGAGCCGTCGCCCCGGGCCCTCCTGGCTCGCCGGCCGCTGGTGCGTCTGGTCTCTTCTGCGCGACCCTGGGTTCCCGTGGTGAGTGGTGGCGCCGCCACGCCGCGGCTCTTTCTTCTCCCGGGGCGGGCGCGGACGCCGCGGCCGGGGAGGCGGCGGGCGGCCCCTGGCTCACGGCGGCCGCCTCCCTCCGCGCCCGCCCGCCCGCGGGCCTTTTTGGCGGTCCCGGGCGGCGCGCGCGGGAACGGCCCTGTTCCGGCCTCGAGCGCGCGCGCGGGCCGGCGCGGGGGACCCGAGCCACGTGCCCCGCCGCCGCGCGTCCCGCCGGGGACGGAGACGGGGACCGCGGGGACGGGGGCCGCGGGCGGAGCACGCCGGGCCTGGCGCTCGGCGCCCGGGGCGCGCTGCCATTGTTGTTCTCCCCCAGGGTGAACTTGCGTCCTCGCTCCGGTCCGCCATGGAATCCCGCGCCGTGCTTCCAGCCCTCCAGAGCCAAAGACTCCCCAGACCACAGACGCCCTCGCGCAGCCTCTAGAGTAACTTCGCAGCCCGCCTCCAGCCGCAGTTTACAGTATTTAATTTTACATAATATATGCTATTTATTACCGCGTTTTGATACCTCACGTTCTGTTTACACACCTCGGAAGCCGCTCAGTCTTTCTCGGGTTGAGCAGACACTACTCGAGAGCATGGCATCCACCGTGGCCCCGCTGATGGCGAGCACCGCGTCCGTCCCGCTGGTGGAGTACCGGCTGCTCGTCCTGGGCTTCATCATTGCGTTCGTCTTGGCCTTCTCCGTGGGGGCCAATGATGTAGCAAATTCGTTCGGTACGGCCGTGGGCTCGGGCGTGGTGACCCTGAAGCAAGCCTGCATCCTAGCGAGCATCTTCGAAACCGTGGGCTCCGTGCTGCTGGGGGCCAAAGTCAGCGAGACCATCCGGAAGGGCTTGATTGACGTGACCATGTACAACTCGAGCCAGGAGCTGCTGATGGCCGGCTCAGTCAGTGCTATGTTTGGTAAGTTCTCTTTCTGTATTGTGCTCTTGTTGGTGGGTGAGCAGATTTGTGTCATGGGTGGTTTCATTTTGGGGCTGAACCTTTCGGATTATTTCCTTTGTAACACTGCTTACATAATGATTTTTTTTTTTTTTTAATTTTCCATTTACTTACTAAAATTTGACCGTTTCAGGTTCTGCTGTGTGGCAACTAGTGGCTTCATTTTTGAAGCTCCCCATTTCTGGGACCCATTGTATTGTTGGTGCGACCATTGGTTTCTCCCTCGTGGCCATGGGGCAGGAAGGCGTCAAGTGGTCCGAACTGATAAAAATTGGTATGTTTGATCCTGAATGGCTTAATTTTTGTTATTGTCCAATGTTACCTTGGCTTTGCATATGTATATAAGTGGTATAAAATGGGCAGGTTTTTGAGTTTTGAAAATAGAGCATTTAACATTTAAAGTATTTCCAGAGTTTCACTAGTTTACAGTTATCCTTCCTGTGTTTTTTTTTCCAGTGATGTCTTGGTTCATCTCTCCACTGCTTTCTGGTATCATGTCTGGAATCTTGTTCTTTCTTGTGCGTGCGTTCATCCTCCGCAAGGTAATCTTTCTCCTCCCTGTTGTGACCTTCCAGGGGTCATGCTCACTCTGTTTCACACTTGGTCACATTCTTGGCAGATGTGATTGGTGTGTAGGTATGTGGCCTTGAGAAGGTAGAGTTCTTTGTTCTGTACATCTCTTGTATGTTGTGGAGTTGCATGAAAAAAGTAAGTTTCTAGTACCCAAGAAGACATTCAGGAAGAAAAAAAATTGAGTACTGTGGGGCACCTAGGAACAGGCTTGAAGGAGGAAAAAAAGTAAGGAAACATATTTGAGGTGGCTTTCCCAGCTCTATGTGGGTGAGTACTTCATTGAAACCACCATTGTTTTTAGGACATTTGGAATTGTAAGCTTAGGGTCCAACAAGTCACAACATCCCTGTGGGTGCAGCTAAATACGGGTCTCTGCAGTGCCGATTATTGGAACCGGTTTATAAATTTCTCAGTGAGGCTTCTTCCTCTTGTGGTGATTCCGGTTTCTCAGTATAGGTAAAAAGAACCAGTAAAGATAGGTTTCTTTTTTTCTTTTTTTGGTGGGGGGGGGAATTGGGCAGCAATTTAATTTCCTATTTGAAAATTCCTTGTGAGGGACCTAGTAGCATTTCTTTTATCAAGAAGTCTGATGCTGGCTCCAAAATCAAAGTAGACAACAAGGGATTACTTGGTATTGGACTGAGTTACAGTGAGAATAAATGCATTTTTCTTGGGAAACAAAATTGTCCTTTTTCTAAGGTGAATGTTCTTAACCGCCCATTGTTATCCACTTAAAAAATGCCCTAAACTGTAGAAATCTGAGTGAAGAGAGATAGCTTAATCCCAAGGGGTAAGAATGTATTCAGACCTCCACTTGTCTACTGTATTTCTGAGCTTCTCTGGGGAAGAATTTGTGTTTGTCTTACAGAAATTCTATTAACTGGTAAAGTGATTCTCTAGTTACTATTTGCAGCCTGAGTTTGGCAGAACATAGTAGTTTAATGCTTTGCACATTTACAGCTTGTCATAATGTGACAGTAAAAAGTTCACTGGTTCTGGTTCTTAAGTTTTGTAGTTTCAGTCAGGAAACAGGTACGATTGGCACCTACACTCCATTGCCTGCATCTGTCGTGTGTGGTGATATGCTTAAATTTTTGAGACACCAGAAATCAGGACCCAGAGTATTGTGTTCTTTCCAGAACCCTGTATGCCACTGCATACCAGAGAACCAGAAAAATTAACAACATCCCTTGCTAAGCATTCCTGCTTTATGAAGGTTTACACTGGCCCTTTTGATTATCAGGAAGTAGATCATGCTGATTCTGGAGACTGTGTGTGTGTCTGATCTCCACAAAATAAATCTGCCTTTCCTGGAGGGGAAGGTGGTGCTGCTGTGAGGTGCACAGAGGGACTTTGAGACTTCCGGTTGGAGGAATGCATGCCCCGTGTCTTTCCCTCTGCCCTGTTGCTGAGGGCTTCAGGTGGATTGCTAACTGTATCTGTGAGTGTGGGATAGGCATGCTCAAGGATGACTGGAATGGCGTTTCAAACGGTGCTGACCGAGGATCTTCTGCTCTTGCATGCCAGTCCCTCAGTAATGAGTTGATCAGTATGAACATTTGTGGTTGTTGTTAGGTTGTAAATTTCAAGAAAACATCCTTAGACTTGTAAGCTTTGGGGAGTCCTGCTGTATAGTCTCATTTGACTATTAGGATATATTCTCTTAAAATTCAATCTTGAAAATTGAGGTTAAAATGTTTCCTTTATTTAAAAAATACTGCTTTTTGAAAATTTTCTGAATGTTTTTTCCAAAGGTGTTGGCCATTTAGTAGGAAAAGGCAGAGTGGAGGTGGGGTTCTGTGAAGATCTGCGGCATTAAACAGGAGCAGTAGTGAAGGAAAGCTTTCCTGTTGAGTATTTAAGTTCTAGTCAAAACCAAGTGTTCTTCTGGTCTTGAGGAATCATATTTAGTGTATGTAAGGTATGTTCTTTTAATACGTGAAACATGAACTGTTCTGGTGAGGGGGAATGTGAAGACCCATTTATTGTCCCACATAACTAAATGATACGGTAGTCACATTACTTCCAGGTAAAGTTTTAATTGTGTGCTAAGTAGGTCATGTGGTGTTAGTATTATTTCATAAAGTGCTTTCTCCCTGGTTCCCTCGGAAGTGACTGGGAAGAGGTTGGAGAGGGGGGTAAAAGGAAGAGATCTTCTGTTTTTACCTTTTTCTTAGACTCTTCAGAATTACTAATTTTGTTCTAAAACCATAAACCCAAATTTTATAATGTACCACGAGTAGTATCCTCAGCTACTTTATTATTGTTTGTTTACCTGAGGAAATACTTAATTGGGAATAAGGAAAACTATATATAGGCTACTTTATATTTTTATGTGTATGTATGTATATATATATTTTTAGTTGTAGATGAATATAATATTTTTATTTTGTTTATTTTTATGTGGTGCTGAGGATTGAACCCAGTGCTCACATGTGTTAGGCAAGCGCTCTACCACTGAGTCACAACCCCAGCCCCTACAGGCTGCTTCTTAACTCTGACTAGTCAGTTACAGTTTGATTTGCAGGTGCCTTATTACTAAATAGTACTTGAAAGTCTCTTGAGTGAAGTCTTTTGAACCTTAATGTTTTAATATTCAGAGTGGGGCCTTAGGGTTATTTTTTCTTTCCTTCACAGTTAGCCTTTGAAGAAAGAGGCACCCTGGTGGTAACCTTGTTGTCTGCTCACAGGCTGCCCAACATTGTGGAGTGACTCAGGGATGTTCTCTAAGCTCTTGATTTTGGTTGTCTCACTGCCTGTTCTTAGCTGGACCAGGTGGCGTGTACTTGTAATCCCTGTACTCTGAGAGGCCGAGGCAGGAGGATTGTGAGTTTGAGACCAGCCTAGCCAACCATTTTATACTGGTTTAGAACAACAGACACCCTTACTCATACATGGATCTGAGCTTTCTCTTTTGTTGATCTTCAGCCCCCCGCCCCTCTCTCCCCACAGTGCTGATTAATCTTATTAGAAGCTTTAAATCTCTTGTAGATCTTGCCCTCTGACCCTTCTGTCTGGAATGTTCCATTGGTATTGTGATCAAGACAGCATTAAGCCTTGAGGCAGAGGCCTTTAAAGTTTAGTCTTCCCATATATTTACTTAGATCGGTGATCCCATTCCTTGGGTTTGTCTTGAATATTCTCCTGTAGAATTGATACACATTTGTTATAAGTGGAACACTTCTCATTTTTAGCCACGTTGGCCTTACTGCTGTTTTTTAAACATTTCCCATTTTTGCTTCAGGGCCTTTGTATTTGCCCATACTCTGTCCTGCCCTCCAGTGGCTGGTTGGCTTGCTCCTTGTCCACCCTGAGATGTCTGTGTCTTGGCTGAACTGATGCTCACTCCCTGATCCCCTTCAAGTGAAATGTGCTTCTCCTTCCAGCATTGTCCTCTTATTCTGTCTTTGGTTTCTCTTCAGCATTTGCTAGTATGGTACAGTGTTTCGTACTAGAATATGAATGTCTGTTCTTGGAGAACAAGATTTTGGTCTTCCTTCTATATTTCAGTGCTCATAATAGGTTTTTGGAATTGAACCCAGAAGTGCTTTACTACTGAGCTACATTCCCAATCATTTTTATTTTTTATTTTCAGACAGGTTCTTGCCAAGTGTCTGAGTCTGGCTTCAAACTTGAGATCCTACTGCCTCAGCCCCCTGAGTTACTGGGTTTCCAGGGGACTTCCACCATGCCAACCCAGAATAGTTGTAGCTTCAGTGGATGCATAATGCACAGTTGACATTTATCTTTCTATTTTGATAAATGTTAGCTATGCTGTGCCTATCAGATGTTTGGATGAGGTGATTGTTGCAGGTATTCTACCTGTTTTATTTTTAATCTTTGAAGATATAAAGTCAGGCAAGCAGTGTTCTAACATCTCATAGTCTTGTCTCTTTCAGCTTTTAGGTATAGTGCATCTTCAAGCATAGGCTTGGGTTTATGTGTGTCTTAGAAACATGAGTCTTGAAACTGATGATTCAGGGTGTTAGCAGTCACTAGTAGAGGTAGCTTTGTTATTAAAAATAGCAGAAAGTGTCCACTTTTGGGTCGCAGGTGGAATTGGCTTTTTCATGGAGACTTATAGGAGCAGGTGCAGGAAAGCCCAGTTGGCCTTGGGAATTATAGTAGAGGCTGCCCTGTTAAAAGATTCTATGGAAATGGGTTAACTTGTACAGCTTGTAAGATACTGATCTTAATGTTTTACAGGCAGACCCAGTTCCTAATGGCTTGCGAGCTTTGCCAGTTTTTTATGCCTGCACAGTTGGAATAAACCTCTTTTCCATCATGTATACTGGGGCACCGTGTAAGTACATATCAAAATACTTAAATGTGAATTTAACGTTATTTACAAAACTTGCATTAAATGCCCAATTTACCCCTTTTTGCTTTACAGGGCTGAAATCTCCTAGAAGGTGACTGGCCTGCGCCCATTTCAGAAGGCTGCAGGCTAGTGTATGCTGAGTTAATAACCTAGATAGTTTTTCAACCAAAAGAGACCTGCTCAGATTCTAAATCACTACAGACCTTTCCTCTTTAGTCTTCACAGGATCCATCGATAATATGACCTTCTCCCTCCCTTTTTCCTATCTATGCTAAAAATCCTGGAATTGATACTCGACTACTGAAGAGTCACTAGTTATATCTGTTCTTCAATAATCAGTCATTCAGGACTGGCTTGCTGGGTATCGTTTTTCTCTCCCAAGTGGAGCCACTTTTGTTTCTAAGTACTAAATTTACTCCCCTGAATCTGCTTGGATGAGAAGAGTTGGGATGCTTGACACCTGGTCTAAGTACACTTGGAAGAAGAGTCCAAGCAGCTAAGAGGAAAAATAATGAGACGTGAAGGTCGAAACGGGTGCTTTTATATTGGGACTGAGGCGAGGCATGAATTAGATCATGATGTTACATGTTTAATTTAGCGACTCTAGGAGGTTTGTAACTTCGACCTTGTCAGGTGGGAGAGTAGTTTGGCATCTGGGCTTTACTTGGCTGGATGATTCCTGACTGCGAAAGTCAGTGGCTTTTAATCTTTCAACTGTGACCCACTGGAAGAAAAACACTTGTTGCCTGGGGCACCTGCATATGTCTGTAGATGTTGAGAGAGACGACTAAGAGTGTCATGAAGCCATTTATTGTTACCTTGTGATCATATTTTGGGTTGGGGGTGGTACCGGGGATTGAACTTGAGGATTGACCACTGAGCCACATCCCCAGCCCTGTTTTGTGTTTTATTTAGAAAGAGGGTCTCACTGAGTTGCTTAGCACTTCGCTGTTACTGAGGCTAGCTTTGAACTCGTGATCCTCTTGCTTCAGCCTCCTGAACTGCTGAGATTACAGGCATGAACCACTGCACCCAGCACCTTCGATCATATTTCAAAATATTCTTTAAAAGTTTTTTAAATGCTTATTGTATCCTACTAAGACTAGTGGGTTATGATTCACTTTTTAAAGTCTCACTGAAGTAAGTCACTTTCCAAAACATGGAGCTGACCAAGTATTTTTAACCTTGCCTTTATTCTTGGAATATCAGGAAAGAAATAGACAACTTTATGAGAATATTGCTCTTGGAGCATATAAGACTCCTTACCAAACAGTGCAGGTGGAGAAAGGCTAGTATGCTGAATTTCCATTCTGTTGTACGTGGAGTTTTTCACATAAATCCAAAAAGTCTCCCATGAGGCTGTGAGCACTTACTGTCTATGTGGTCGCAGCAAAAGAACTGATAGGTAAGATTAGAAATTTAACCTCTCCATCATTTCTGAAAGTGGGAACTTTGATATTCTCTGACCTTTGTGGATCATTCATAAGAAAACCCAGTCTCATTTCCCCTTTGACTTGGAATGAGACAAATTGTGACAGAAATCCCACATGTGCTGTAGTTGGTATAAGCAAGTGCAAGGCTGAAACTGAAAGCAGAATTAAAATGCAGTCTAACTGCTGCCATGAACTTGAGTTGTGAGAAGACTTCAGTTTCTGTCTGATTTTTAAAGGCTAATTGTGGGTGAGGGCACTAGAATTTCCATTTTAAAAGTGATTTAATACCTAGTGGGCAAAATACAGCAAACCAGGTACAAGTACCTAAGCTGTCGTCTAAGCCACAGGTCTTCAGAGAATGTCTTGGCCCTGCAGTGTTACCGTGCTGCCCTCCGTCTTACTGGTAGAGGCTTATTGCTTGGAGCCTGTTAGCATGCAAGTGACAAGCAGGTGAGGACTCCAGTTGCTGATCCTTAAGCCGCAGGGAAGGTGTTGGTGGCAAGTCTCAGGTACAGCTCATTGGTGGAATTGCCGCTGGACTTCCTTTGTGAAGGACAGCTATTTAAAATATTCTTGAACCTTTTGCCATAGATAATGTACCTATTTTTCTTACCTTAGTTTGCTGCTTTCAGAGAGCTGATCAGGCTTTTCTGAAGGCTGGTGCAGTGGACATGGTGACTTTCCCAGAGTTATTTCAGCATGTGAAGTGTGACTGCCAGCCCTTTCTTTTTAAATTTTGTAATAAATCTCCATGTGCAGTTAAACCATGTGGCAGGTAGACTTGAGCCAGGCAGGGAATGGAATGCTTCTGTTTCATACCAAGTCACAGGTTATCAGAGTAAAGCCAAGAAAAGGAAAAAAAACTAGTGTCTGAAAAGCTTAGTCCATCTGGTGTTTCAGTGACCCAAAGTGGTATGGTCTGAAGATGGTCCTTGGGATTTTTCTCCCAGAGTCATGTAGCTGATGCGTAGTGAGCTCTGGACTTAGAGTTAGCTGCAGCTGTGCATGGTGGTGGGCTGGCTCGGGGAAGCCCTCCATCCCCAGGAGGGTTGACACGATGTTGCCGGGGGCTGTTGCCCTGGGGTTTTCAAGATGCGCCATTTTATCTCCTAGTGCTGGGCTTTGACAAACTTCCTCTGTGGGGTACCATCCTCATCTCGGTGGGATGTGCAGTTTTCTGTGCCCTTATCGTCTGGTTCTTTGTATGTCCCAGGATGAAGAGAAAAATTGAACGTAAGTAATCATTGTAACAGAAAAAAGTTTAACTAGTAATGTGCTTTTTTTTTTTTTTTTTCTTATAACCTTTAATCCTTATAAATTCCTGTATTTGGATAGCATTAGCAAAGTAAGATTCTAAATGGAAACTTGAAAATAATGGGTTTGTTTTCCAAACTGTTTTAAATGAACTTAAAATGACCTGAAACCTAATTGTAAAGAATTTCCAACCTACACTGGAGAGACAAGTTGGTCACTTACAATCTTCTTTCAGAATGTTCCTCAGTCAGTTCCCAGCGTCATGGTGAACAGAAGTTGTAGCCTTTTACTTGGGAAGTAGAAGGGTATATTAATGAAAATAAAGGGGTAGGCACAGTGTTTTCATAGAGGAAGTATTTGCCCAGCTGCTTGCTGTGTATAATTCAGAATCAGACAGGTGAAGCCAAGTCCAGTGTGCGTATCTGACCTTGGACACAGGCGTGCTGTGCCGAACACATGTATACACTGCTTTCCAAATGCCCGTTGTGCAGATAACATGCAGATGTGCAGTGTACTTGTGCTAGAAGTTTAGCACAAGTTCTAGAAATATACATTTCCAAGTGTCCCGAGCAGGAATCATTTTTGTGGCCATTATAACACACTATTGTCACTAATTAAATACTGAGTAAACTTCGATCAGTATCAGTCTTATTTAGATCTTTTCCTTATGGGCTGTGAGCTTTTAAGAATCATATTCAGCCCTTTCATCCATACAAATGCGCATTCCCGACACAAGCTCTGTCTGTCCTCTGCAGCAGCAGGCGCACGGACTGCGGCAGCTTTGGGAAGACTGCTGCGTCACTGCAGCCGGGCTCGAGCCTCAGAGGCTCTGCTTGTCAGCTGTGCCGCAGGCAGCAAGGCTTTCGGGACTCCCTGACCTCGATTCTCCCTCGGTCTGGGAGAAGATGAGACAGACTGGCTCTGTCTCCAGTCTGGTTTGGCTGAGATGCCTGAGCCAAGTACTGACCCAATGGGCAGGAAGTGCTCCTGACTGGCTTGGATTTAGAGCCATAGGCATGTCTCTGTTTTATGCAGGTGGATGTGAAAATTGTCATCTTTAGTTTCTTGCATTGAGCTGTGTCACTTTGCATGAACTCAAACTAAAATTTGGGGAATTTCTTTTTACAAAGAACATGAATTAGGGGCAGTCCAGATTTTCATTTGACTGGTAGTCCAAGCTCGAGCTACCTCCCACTGTAAGGAGTGAAGAAAGGTTTTTACATTTGTGAAGGGTTGTGAAAATACAGACCAAGAGTGTGGGCAGGGCTTTACGTAAAACCTGAAGTATTTGCTACCTGGCCCTTCACAGCAAGTGTTTGTGACCCCTGCTAGAGGGTTCTGCACTACTGACTCAGTCACAAGTGAAAGTTGAGTCCCTGGCAGACAGTAAAGCAGGCAGGACAGTTGACCTGTGTTCTAACAAAGTCTTACGTATATTCTTAGTTTGAGATAGACTGTGGGGGTGGAATCATGGGGGATTCGGAGTAAGGTAGTGTGGTCACTACCAAACCAACCCCTGCCCCCTTTTTTTCCCTAGGAGAAATAAAGTCTAGTCCTTCTGAAAGCCCCTTAATGGAAAAAAAGAATAGCTTGAAAGAAGACCATGAAGAAACAAAGTTGTCTCTCAGTGATGTTGAGAATAGGAATCCTGTTTCTGAGATAGGGCCAGCCACTGTGCCCCTCCGGGCTGTGGTGGAAGAGAGAACGGTATCGTTCAAACTTGGAGATCTGGAGGAAGCTCCGGAGCGGGAGCGGCTTCCCAGTGTGGACCTGAAAGAAGAGACCAGCATAGACGGCACCATGAATGGTGAGTCCACATTCCAGAGTTCTGCAGTTACCTGCATAGGCGAGCAGGCTGCTGGTCCAGACTTGATGCTCTTTGTAATGAATGTTACCTTTTTGGTCTTGGCTAGGCACAGTGCAGCTGCCTAATGGGAACCTCGTTCAGTTCAGTCAAGCTGTCAGCAACCAGATAAACTCCAGTGGCCATTACCAGTATCACACTGTGCATAAAGATTCCGGCTTGTACAAAGAGCTACTCCATAAATTACATCTGGCCAAGGTAGGCGACTGCATGGGAGATTCTGGAGATAAGCCCTTGAGACGCAATAATAGCTACACTTCCTACACCATGGCAATTTGTGGCATGCCCCTGGATTCATTCCGTGCCAAAGAAGGTGAACAGAAGGGTGAAGAAATGGAGAAGCTGACGTGGCCTAACGCAGACACCAAGAAACGTATTCGAATGGACAGTTACACCAGTTACTGCAATGCTGTGTCTGATCTCCACTCGGCATCTGAGATGGACTTAAGTGTCAAGGCTGAGATGGGTCTGGGCGACAGAAAAGGAAGTAGTGGCTCTCTGGAAGAATGGTCTGACCAGGACAAGCCTGAAGTCTCTCTCCTCTTCCAGTTCCTGCAGATCCTTACAGCCTGCTTTGGGTCATTCGCCCACGGTGGCAATGACGTCAGGTCAGTCCACTTTGAGTCTTAACATTACCACCTCTATTTTTAAACTCTCCTATCCTTTTTATGTGCTTGTGGTGGTACTTCTGCCACTCGTGTGATGCTGAATAATCTAGACCAGGTGAGGTAAGAGCAGTTATCACCTTAATAAAACAGTGAAGCCTTACTCTTTAGAGAGATTGCAAAGAATGTTTTTAACTATTCTGTACGTGATACATATAGACAGAAGTGTTTCACAGAGACACCTTTATCTGTTCAAATGGGATATAGTTCTTTAGTAAGTTATGGGATGTAAGGTGAAAATTTTAAAATCACTGCCCTGTTAAATGGAATTCTGGGTTGTTAAGCCTTAGTTCTGTGGTTTGTAAAATCACTGGAACCCAGGAGTTGCTGTTAAGCTGCTGCAGGAGGGGGAGGCCACAGCTGCATGGCACCCCTCCTCCATCACAGATCGCATTGTTTTCTGTTGCGTATGTTGGCGTTCCTTTGATTTTCTTTGAAAACAAGGTTGGTTTGCTAACTGGGCTTGAAGACTGACCTTAGACAACCTAGTAAATCAGTAGATCCAGTTCTTCCTTAAAAGTCACCTCTGCCCCTTTTCTCTTCCAGCAATGCCATCGGTCCTTTGGTTGCTCTGTATCTGGTTTATGTCACAGGGGAAGTTTCTTCCAAAGCGGCAGTACCAATATGGCTCCTACTTTATGGCGGTGTCGGCATCTGTATTGGGCTGTGGGTTTGGGGAAGGAGAGTTATCCAAACCATGGGGAAGGATCTGACGCCAATCACACCCTCTAGGTAAGTAGATAAAGCAGGTCTTAAGAGAGGCTAGTGTTTATTTTTTAAGACATGTAATACTGTATATTGCTAACACGAGTAACGTTTCGTAATTTTTTGATGTTATTCTCATTGTTGGTGTGAACCTTTTAGATTTACTTGCTGTTATTAATTCAGCTTTGGTGATCTAACCATATTTTCTGAGGAAGATGTGTTATGCTAATGACGAAATAACTGTGGATACCTTGTTTGTCTTGTCTTGGGAGCTGAGACTGATATTTACCAAATTCTTCAACATAAAATTAGAAACTTTAAAATGGAATTTGGCAGGCTGGGGATGTGGTTCAGTGGTAGGGTGTTTGTCCAGTGCGTGTGAGGCCCTGGGTTCCATCACCAGTGTGACACACACACACACACACACACACACACACGATGAAATTCCCAAAAAAAGAATTTAAACTGTAAATCAATCATTAGAGGATAGGGAAAGTGGGAGACCTGCGACCTGATCGAAAGCCGATGACAAGTGTAGCTAATGAAGATGTCAGGAGTAGAGCAAAGCACATTGCTATCTTGAGGAAGTGTTAGCTGAATTCATGACAGTCTTTTTGTGTTTGTAGTGGCTTCAGTATTGAGCTGGCGTCTGCCCTCACTGTGGTGATTGCATCAAATATTGGCCTTCCCATCAGCACAACACATTGCAAAGTAAGTGTGGTGTGGCTCGGCCTGTCTCCCAAGTGCTTGTAGTGATGTGTAGGGTGTTTTGTTTCACTTCTGATATTTTGATTTGTAAGTTTTGTGCAGTTGGAATCTTGAAGAGTTCACAAGTTTAGAACCAGTAACTATAAGAATAAAGGCTTACATTTTGTAATTTCTTGTCTATTCTAAAATAAGCGGTTAAATATATGTATTCTCCCCAAATAATGGAAAATTTCTCTTCTGTAGTGCTAGCTATGACTTCTGGCTCCTGACCTCTTTGTTACTTAATCTTTCATCATTGCAGTCTCTTTATAGTTTTTTTTTTCTTTTTTCTTTTTTTGTGTACTGAGTCATCTCTACTTAGCACCGTATGTTCTTTCTCTGTGGGGAAGCCGTTCAGAGTAATTTGGGTGTGTTTTAGTGAAATGGCCAGCTGGATAGTTCTGGCGGGGTGGGCTTTTTACCTTGTGTGGTGGCTAATGCCCTGGTTATAAGAAGCCTGGGATCCTTGCTGGGCTGTTGGGCAGTTTTCTTAACAGAAAGCACATATTCAGGGCCTCTCAGGGCTGTAGTACTGAGAAACTTAGTGACTCTGAAAGTCTTTGGGTGACTGTGTGATTGTAGGAAAAGGAAGAACAGGCTTCTTTTTTTTTTATTGTAAACAAATGGGATACGTGTTGTTCCTCTATTTGTACATGGAGTCAAGGCATACCATCTGTGTGATCATAAATTTACGTAGGGTAATGTTTGATTCATTCTGTTATTTTTTTTTCCCTTCCCCCCACCCCTCCTACAAGAACAGGCTTCTTGAGAAGAAGGGAGGCTGGTCCAGCATGGAACCTGCCAAGTCATCCTTCCTCTAATGGGATGTCTCCAGGGGGCAGCTGTTAGGTCTCAACCACCCTCTAGACTGGTCTTTGGAAAACCTAAAAGCAGTATAAGTTCATTTGATTCTGGTAGCATAGAAGGAAAAGGAAGTGTTGTTCTCATACCATGCTTTAGTGTAGTTGGTGCCGATTCAATGATCAGAGTTCCATATTGTCTTCTCAGGAATAGTAATCTTAGTGTGTTAGGAGCTAGCTTTTTTGGAGTTGGTCTTGTCTAATTGTCTGGGGCTTCTTGGCTAAACAACCTCAGGTGTTGTTGCCAAAATAGGTTTGACTTGTTAACCTTTTCCTTGGTCTGCTTCTCTCCTAGGTGGGCTCTGTCGTATCTGTTGGTTGGCTCCGATCCAAGAAGGCTGTTGACTGGCGGCTCTTTCGCAACATTTTTATGGCCTGGTTTGTCACGGTCCCCATTTCTGGTGTTATCAGTGCTGCTATAATGGCAGTCTTCAAATATGCCATCCTGAGAGTGTGAAGCCAAGATGGAACTTGATGTCAATGTCTGGGACCACCTTACACATTCCTGCTCCCTGGAAGAATGATCACAGTGTTACTGAAGACTGACAGGAGTCTTTAAATGGTGGGAGCTGTGGGAGGAAGTGTTAATTATGCTATAATTGCTGTTGTGCTAAATATGACTTGTCTCAAAATTAGCTATGTAAAATAGCCAGGTTTCCACTGGTTCCTTCTGAGGTCCCCTTTCCTTCTGGGCTGTGAATTCCTGTACATATTTCTCTATTTTTTGTATCAGGCTTCAGTTCCATTATGTTTTAATGTTGTCTCTGAAGATAGCTTGTGTGTGTGTGTGTGTGTTTATTTTTTATTTTTTTTTAAACCATGCAGAGCCATCTTGCAGGGAGAGTATCCTCTGCTTTGTTGGTCTCACCAGCTTTTGCCGTAACACGCACAGGAATCTAACAACAAAACCATGTGACTGAAGCTTCCCTTGTAGCCTCCTAGGAATAGTCGCCGGCACTCTGCCCTCCTGTCGCCGTGGCAGGTCCTCTCAGTGTACGTGGGAACTTCTTAGAGGGATGAGGTTCTTTGGACACAGTGAACATTTAGTAGTAACCTTGCAGACAATTCTTTGACCATTGTTGCTACGAAGTAGGAAGAAAAAGCCTTCTGGCAATCTTGGTTGTTATTGAGATTTCTGGTGGTGTGGGTGGATGAATGAAGTGGATATGGACTTCGGGTAGTTAAATGGGACAGCCTTCCATGTTCATCTGTCTACCTCTTAACTGAATTAAAAAGCCTATGATTTTTAGAAAACTTGTTGTCTTGGTGTTTGTTCAACATATTTGAATCATCTGGGCTCCCGATCAGTTAGCCTTATGTAATTCTTAGGCGCATGTAAATATCTTAAGTGGAAGCGCCTTTCCAGCCTCACAGTTTCCCACTCTTACGTTTCTGTGATCTGAGAATATACATGACATTGCTCTGGAAGGACCATCATAGCAACTTGGCATCTTCTAATAGTACATCTATGCATCGTTTTCAATGGCCTAAGTTCTGTGTGAACAGACTATTTGGTAGATAATTTCTAGCTTTGGCATTAGAGAAGGTGAAAAGTTTCTTGTGTGTTTGTGTAGCTCAGCTTCACTTGAAAACTCTTGGTGTCCAAGTCTTTGTTGTGCCAGGGACTGAGTGTAGGCTGTCCTATTACTGAACTACATCCCCAGCCCTTTTTGAGACTGGCTGTCGCTAAACTGCCTTGGCTGGCCTTGAACCTGCAGTTCTCCTGCCTCAGCCTGCCAGCTTGCTGGAATTTCAGGTGTGCCCCACCACTCCTGGCAGGTTATTCCATCTTGAAACACAGTATTAGAACAATAAATAAAAAACTTTCTTTGGTGATGGTTCCTGTCCTTCCTTAAAGTGGTGGGACTATGCTTGTGAATTTTCGAGTTTGCGTACAGTGGGACTGTACAAGGACAAGGCTGACCCTCATGTGACATACCCTAAGGGGTTAGGCCTCTGGCCAGGTGCATGCCGTTGTGTCCTCCTGCTGTCTGATGGGCAAGTAGGCGTTCACCTCTCAGTCTCGGCTGTCGTCCCAGGCTTCTCACACGTCCTCTTACCTCTTGGGGTAGTCTTGCCCTCGTTTTGTATTATTACATGTTAGCAGAGAGTGGGCTTTAGTTGTAAGCTTTGGGGCTGGCTGAAAATAGCCTTTTCACTTTTGAGGAAGGACGACAGGCCTGAGGAGGGGCAGCTGAGCAGTAAACCCTGAGCTGAGGGTTTCGGTGCTGGCTTCCCTGTCTGCTGTGTGGCTACATAGCCCCGATCCTTCCAGAGCCCTGTGATTAAGTGGAGAATAGTACCCTCTCCAACATTTTCCTTTTAGCTCAGAAAAAAAAATAGGCCAACAGGTGTTTCTCTAGGAAGGGCAGCTGGACTTGGGAAAGGGGAACCCCTAGAGCTGGAAAGTGGTCACAGGGGAGTTTATTTCCATATTTAGTAATATCAGCAATGAGGCAGGGACACAAGCTAGTAAAGACGCAGGCCTACTTGTGTGTGTGTTGGGGGGCACATAGATGTTGCATTGAAGCCCCCCCAAAAAAATCAAGGTCGTGTATATTAAAAGAAGAGTTTGATACGGCTTTTTATCAAAAACCACCAGAGCGCTTGCTGCCGTTTCCCTTTCCTGAGGCAACCACTTCTGGTTTTGCACTTGCTGCTACCTATCTAAATGCATACTTGGATCACTGGATGGAGACAAGTGGCCTGCATGGAAAGGTGAAAGCCTTTTTTTTTTTTTTTTTTTTTTTAACATTAAACACAACTTTTCATAGGCCGGCCAATAGACTAAGTTTATTTCACTTTTTAAAACATGATTATTACTAATACTGGTTTTGAGTTGTGCTGTTGCCCAGGCTGGCCTTGAATTTGTGGGCTCCCGGGATTCTCTTACCTCAGCCTCCTGATAGCTGAGCCCTCAGGAGCTGCCATCACGCATGGCTGCAAAGTGCCTTACAGGGACTTTGGGATAGTTAATTGAGGCTCTGTCCAGAGAGCTTGGAATTTCTTTAACTGATAATTTGGAAGAGGTAAAAGCATCACAGCAGAGGTTAACATTGGCAGTCGGTGTGGCAGAGACGTCATGCTGCACCTAACTGCAAGAGTCGTTCACGGGTACATTGAGCTGTATGTCAGGCAGGTGAGGCTGCTGCTGGAGAAGTTCCAGGTGGGCACCAGAGGAACTCCGGGAAGGTAAGCTTGCCCACCAGACCGGAAGTGACTGGTGTAGGGAGTGTGGGTATCCAGAGGAGACGGTGCTTGCCAGAACTGACAGTCGGCCCAGAGGTGCTTCACAGCACTGAGCTCAGAGGGCAGGACACTGGAAGCTGGCCTCACAGCACTTGGGGCCGGAATTCCCATTGTCTTAAGTACAGGGGACTAGATGGTTCTAGTTTCTTCATTTCCCCATACTTTCTAAAATACTTTAACAAACATACTAAGTTCACTGTACCACCATACTTTTTTCCCTGTTACCAGATCCCTTTGCATGGCTTCCGCTTATGTGGTCTTTTCCCTGGGCCCAAACTTGCCTTGTAAAGTCAGGAGGCCTGTGTGTTACTCGGCTATTTTCCAACCAGGGACCCTCTCATACCCTTATGAAGTAAACTTGAATGGCACGTGGGAGACATGCCTGGCTTTGGGGATGCCCAGGCTTGACTGCTATTGCTTTTAAAAAAAGGTTCATTATGGAAATGTTCAAGGTGCACAGAAGTAGCAGAACATAGTGACCCGTGTCCTGTGTGCCCTCACCCAGCTCCGGCCGGCTCCCGAGGAAGACCAACTGTGACTCTCGTTCCATGCATTTCCTCCACCTCACACTTTATTTTTTTTAAAGCTGGATTATTTTAAAGAAAATCCCAGACTTCTTGCCTATAAGATATTAGAGATATGTCTAAGAGATAAGTGTTTTTAAGAAATGTTTCCACAAAACCTGACTGTGCCTAGTAAGAGCTCTTCTGGTCACCAGCTGGCACCCCGCCTGCCCTTCCTGCTCAGACTCCCGTCTTTAGCTCGAGTCCCTCCGTTGTCTGCCGAGGTACCTGAGCCTCCCAGGCTCTGAGCAGCGGCCAGCTTGGCGCCACCTTCTTGGGCCTGCTAGTCTTTCCACTCTCTTGTTTGTGAGGCCCTTTGCTGTTCACTCTGCCTCTGCAATTTTCCTTCCCGCCGTTTTGGTGGTTGAGAGGGAGGGAGGTAAGATCAGTGTTCCAATCAGTCTTACCCAGGAATTCCTGACTAGTTGATACTTTAGTAATATTTGTAGAAAGTGAAGAATTTTTTAACAATTGGGTGCAGACGGTAGAGACTGAGCAAACCCTGCCGTCTCACTTTTCCCAGCCTCGTGACCCAAAGGAGACCTTCCCGGTAGCTTGCATGTCTGTGGGAACTGGCCTTGCTGCCTGTGGGCGCCAGCCACACTCAGGCTTGCAGGATCTTTCTTTCTGAAAGGTGAGGCCTTTGTTCAGTGGTAAAGCCCCTCAGATGGTTTTCTTCCTGGAGTGTGGGTGTGAGTCACCTGTTAGCCACCCTGGGGGCTGAGTTTCCCAGTCCTGCACATCTTTCTTGCAAGTTGCTGTGACTGTTGCAAGCTGGGCTAAACTGGGCTGAGAGGGTGCCTTCAGTAGTTCACTTCCCGATTGTCAGGAAGTGAAAGCATCTGCTCTCAGGCTCCGCCTCCCTCTTTCACCTCAGGCAACAGAAAGCTGCCTCAGGTGAAAGGTGACCGTCAAGACTGCTCTGGAGCTGGGTTATGGTGTTCCCCGTAGAACCTGGTGCGGGGGGCGCCTGGGTCCACTGCAAGCCGCCTTCTGCTGTCATGTTTGTGGAGTCGAGGATGCTGCAAATATCTTAGTGCCAGTGGTTTTTTTCTTGGCCCTGACAAAATCTTGGTTGGTGCTCCCTGTTTCTCCAGGTGACTGAACTCATTCCACGATCTGAAGTCTCCACCTTGCATGCACCTGAGACCACGGGATATGTGAAAAGTGGGGAAGGGTCAGGCCGCTGAGATGGCGGAGGTGGTTGTGCCAAACTTAGTTTCGTGACAGATTGAGGCTCTTCATACAGCGTCTAGATACACACGGAAGTAACAGCCGGAGCCGTTCATTGGCAGTAGTGCTTGCCTTTCTAATGAGGGGGCTTTGTGGAAACCCCTTTCGCTATATTCAGATATTTCCTAGTCTCTTCTAAACACTGATACAGGGCAGAAGCTATGCTTTAAAGGAATCAAGATGGTTGTTTTCTGGGAACTGCTGAAACGGTAGCAAGATGCCCCTCCCAGGGTATTCTTGCTAAAGACCTAGATAACTGGTCTCCACTTCCCATTCATTCTATTTCTAGAAGCAAGCAAATGTTCTCTAATTGCAGGCTTGGGCTGAATGGCTCAGCAGTGTTTCCCACTGTGCTAATTGGAAAAATATAATTTTCGACTAGCTGTGTCCTGTTTTGCAAAATAATAGTTGGCAGCTGAGTTGTCAGTTCCTTCCTAAAGTCAACTAGTACTTCAGAGTTTAGCACCAAGGATAATGAAGGGCTCTGTGGAACTCTCCGGGGCAGCCGGTGCTGGGTGTTCAGCCCAAGAACAAGTCCCTATTGACCTTGTATCTTTTTCTAGGAATGTTTATTAGATTTAATCCCAGTTATATTTGGGGCGGGCAGATTCTGGGAGCCATCGTCAACGTCGCCCTTTGGTGGAGCAGAGCAGTGACAAGCTTGTGATTTGGGTGCAGGGTACTTTCCTCGTAGCTGAAGTCCTGACTTCTGGCATCAGACCCCGTGTGGGTGGCCTTCCCAGGGCTGTGAAGGTGCTGCCGGCATGGGACCCTCAGTCGCCAGTGACTCTTCTCTTACAATTCTGGGTGTCCTGGAGCGGTCCCCTTACGTCCCACCTCATCACTGTCTGCACACAGAGGCTCTGGGGTCTGTTTCCCTGGAGGCAGAGCTCCTAGAAGTCAGCAGATCGCTTCCCACGTGGGTGTCGTGGCCTTGCGAGGAGCACAGGCTTGGGAGCCAATGCCGGCTCCCCACCTGGAGTTGTGCAACCTGGAAGGTGAATCTTTCTAAGCCTCTGTTCTCTCATCTAAAGAGTGGTGGTGATAACAGCCTCACAGCCCGGGACTTCATGAGGAGCACATAAAATGAAGCGTGCGATGTGTGTCGTGCCTGACTTCTTAAGCACCTATTCATGTTTATTAACTGTCCTCTTTCTTCAAATGGACGTATGTCACTTTTCTTGACACAATGATATTCTGCTTGTCATTGATGACCTAGGCATCTTTCCTGACCAGTGTGACAAGTAATGTTCCTGAACTATAACTTCATGTCTTAAACCTGAAATGAAGGATTTAATTTTGGCAGATTGCCTTTGAAACCAGAGTGTATGACCCTGTATTAATTCAGATTAGCTTAAACCATGAGTGTCAGAACTTCAAGGACAAAGAGGAAGTTCCTGTCACAGGTAGAAGAAGCATAGGGCCCATATGGTGGCTCTATGATCACCAGAGTACAAGGAGGCTTTTTTTTTTTTTTTTTTTTTTTTTTAATTATTTTGTTTGGCACTGGGGATTGAACCCAGGAGTGCTTTAACCACTGAGCCACATGCTCAGCCCTTTTTAAATATTTAATTAGACACAGGGTCTTGCTGAGTTGTTTAGAGCTTCCTAAGTTCCCGAGGCTGGCCTTGACCCTTAGCCTCCCGAGCCCCTGGGATTACAGGCACGTGCCAGGGGCCCAGGTAGGAGGCTCTTTCTGCCTTACTCCATCTCGGCCTGTCGTTGCACCCAGAGGGCTCAGTGGTCATGCTGGTTTGATCACATGGTGCTGACCTGGAGGACGGGAAGCAGTTCGGCCTTCAGGTACTTCATGCAGCCAGAGGTGGGTACAAATCCCCCTCCCAGCACCAGCCTCTGTCAGGAGCCAGTCGCAAGGTAGAAGTCAGTTATTTTAGCCAAACATTAGAGTTTAGAATTCCACTAGTTAGCTAGGCATGACCAGGTAGCTGAAATGGCAAGAAATAAACACTCAGGCTTGAAGGAGGCAGTCACCACTGGCAAGGCTGGACTCTGCCCCCGAGGAGTCCTCTGCTCAGCTGGTGCTGGTGCATGCTAAACTTTATTACGAGATCTTTTCAACATAGAAAAGGTAGAAAGAGTAAGGAAGGGGGGTGTGGCTCAGGGGTGCAGGTTTAGCACTCCTGAGGGCCTGGGTTCAACCCGGCACCAGCAAAGCAACGGAACAACAGCAGACGAGAATGAAATAACCCACAGCTGTGCCCACGACACCACTCAGACTTTAGGGTCCAGCCTCTTTCCCCTATCCAATTCCAGACTGGATTTGGTGTTCCTTATTTCCTGTCTTGACGGCACGCAGCATGGCCGCCGAGTCACAGTGTCGTGCGATGCTCAAGCCCTCCACTCGCAGTCCTGCATGGCGTCATCCTTCAGCGCTGTGACCGCTCGTGAGGTGCCCCTGCATCACCCCTGTGTCACGCAGGACCGCGCTGCTCTTCATGGAGAAGGCATCAGCTGCGGGCGATGAGGAGACGCCTTCCATTAGCCTATTTTTCCTGTTGCTAAGGACTGAACTCAGGGCCTCCCAGCCTCCCGCTGAGCCGTCCTCCTGGGTTACCGAGGGCTCCTGTGCAGCGTAAATCTAGGAGCAGCATCGCAGTGCTGGGGCATAAGTCCACCTTTAACTTTGGACATTGCAAAATCCGCCCCAGGCTTAAGCCAGTGGCTGCTCTCACGTCCTTGTTGTGTGAGAAGAGTCTTCGTTCTGTGCCTGAGCCAACATTTGGTATTGTCAAACTCACTGCTCGGGGCTGGGGCTGTGGCTCAGTGGTGGAGCACTGGCCTGGGATGTGTGAGGCACTGGGCTCCATCCTCAGCACCGCCTATACATCAATCAATCAATAAGATACAGGCCCATCAACAACTAAAAAAAATTTTTAAAATAAAGAGTCTCAAATTCTTAAAAAAACACGAACCTCATTGCTTCACAATCTATAAGGCAGTCTTTTCAATACAGGTGAAAAAAATGAGTGTCAGATATCAAATAGTTGATCAAATAGTTTATTGGGGGCCACACCAAATACTACACCGAGGTGGTTCTAACCCCGGCCTGCCGGACTCCACAGCTCTTGGTGAAGGTGAAGTCTCTGAAGGACTGTAGACCTTCCAAACCTGCAATGGGCTGAGAGTGGGCCAAGGACCAGGGGCTGGGCAAGAAGAGTACCAGGAAGTGCCCAGGGCAAGAAGGGTTGGTAGTGGCCGGTCTACAGCCCTGGCATGCCAGGCTGGCAGAGGAGGATGCAGGCAGTTTTAGAACATGCTCTGCCCTTCTTCCCACAGAGGTGGGAGCTGGTCTCCTCTCCTTGAAGCCAGGTGGGTTCACGCTTTGAGTCAGAGTTTGGCAGGGCGACTGACAGTTTCCAGGTCCAGGCCCTAAGAGGTGGCAGGCCCCCTGTCCTGTCTCCCAGAAGCTGGCTCTGGGGAGAGGCAGTTGCCATGGAGATCTGCCTGCACCAGGCTGTTAGCTTCAAGGCAGCCCGAGCAGGTTCCCAGGGAGGAGCCAAGGCCCTCCCCTCCCCTCTCCAGCAGCACCAGCTCCCCTTCCAGCCTGTAGAGATCCAGCTTGGAAGTCGGTGAGATCCCACTGCTGCCAGGTGAGCAGAGGAGGTCAGCTGAGCGGAGCCCCCCTGTGTTGCTGGCCCTCCAGATGTGGGCAAAAATAAGTGCTTGTCACGCAACCATAGATGGAGCTCTGATGAAGGCTCAAGCAGAAGGGAAGAGGCTCGATCCTCACGGATGTCACCAAATAGGGGTAGTTCACTCATCTCAAAGTCTGAATCCACCTATCACAACTCTGTGGAGTTCACCTTTCCCATGTTGTACGAACAGTTCATTATAAATCACCTGCTCATGGCTCCCAACCCACTACTGTCATTTCTCGCCTTCTTTTCTAGAGTGTGTAATTTGTAACTAAACATGTAATTATGGAACAGGTAGCTGCAATTTAGATTTCCTGTGTCGTGTAATTTTTAGATGGTTTGGCCAAAGGGAAGTCAGACGGTAATTAGGGTGGTGCCGAATGGGTCATTCGCTTCGCCCCTCGCTCGCTGCTCAGTAGCACCGGGACTCATCTCGCAGACCAGAGGACTCAGGCAGGGGAGAGGTGGGGACGGCGTCACGCGGTGGGGCAGTGGAAGCAGAGCCCGGATGGTGGTGTCCCTAGCGGAGCCAGCCCGCCAGCCCAGCAGGAGCGTTTCCAAGCCTGAGAAGATCGGGCGGCGGTGCCCACGGCCGGGCCCCTGCTGGTGCCAGCCAGGGCCCCAAGAGTCCTCTGAGGGCCCTGGACCAGCTCGCCCTCCAGGAAAGCCTGCAGCCCGCGGAGGTCCAGCCCCCTCAGGGAGAGGCACGCCCTGGGACACCTCCCCGCGCTCCGCGGAGGGAGTCCCTGCGGTGAAACCCTGGCCTGGGCTCTGGGGTCTTCAGGGCCAAGAAAAAAATAAGTGGGTGGTTGAAGAAGAAAAGGCACGAGGGTGAATTTGGGCTTTGTACTTGTAGTTTTGTCTCTGGTGCCTCTTCCTGGGGCTTTGTTGCTGGAGTCTTGTGCTTTTTAAAAATTAAAAAAAAAATCTTTAGTTGTGGATGGACGCAGTACCTGTATGTATTTACGTGGTGCTGACGATCGCGCCCAGCACCTCCCAGGTGCTAGGAAAATGCTCTACGGCTGAGCCCAGCCCCAGCCCCAGCCCAAGAGTCGTGTGCTTTTAAGATTTTTGTCAGGGGTGCTGGGGATGTAGCTCAGTCGGTAGAGTGCCTGCCTCACAAGCACAAGGTCCTGGGTTCAATCCCCAGTACTGCAAAAAAAAAAAGATTCTCTTCGTAGAGGAACCAGGTGCACATTGGACTACAGACCGTGGATTTGAAGCATCATGTGAAGTTGATAATGCTGCTGTTTTCTACATGCCTGGCCTGCAGCGCTGGCTGTCCCCGGGCTACTCGTGGCTGTGGCGCTGGGGTCTCCCTGATGGGCAGGGGAACTCAGGCCTGCGGAACCATAGCACCAAGCCTGCGGTTCCCAGCCAGTGTAGAAAAGGGGCCCTCTGTCCTGCACCCCCACCCCACAGCCGTGCGTGTGGCACTTTCTGCCAGCCAGGTCCTGGGTAGGAGCTCCTGCTCTGCCTGATGAGGGAGGGGACCCAAGGCTGCTGGGACTCGCAGATGTGACGCTGTCTCGGAGAGATAGGGCGGCGGTTCCAGGAATCGCCTTGCAAAGCCCCTGGGCTGACACAGGTGAGGGCTTCTTCCTTTCTCCTTCCCTCTGAGCCATGCTGCTGGCAACAGGCCAGCCAGCAGCTCGGCAAGGGCAGTGGCCACGGCAGGCCAGCTGCTGTCACCAGGGTACTTTCTGCTGTAATGGCTATCGATTGTTTCTTAGGGAAACCTTGTTCTCTGACCCATGACCCGGGGCTTTGCTTGTGCCCTTCCCTGAGGGGCTCGCCAGCACACTGGGCCAGAACCTGGCCTTGCCTGGCCTCTGGGGCTCTCCTTCCTGATTTCGGTCACATGCAGCTGCTCTGCCTCCATTTCTTTAGCATTGCCCCGGGGCGGATAGGACCTGTGAAACCTGAGCTTGGGAAGAAATTATAAAGATGTTATAAAGACTGATGATGTTGTGGACCTATGGAAGACAGGAGGCAGTTTCTCCAGTGACCCCACGTAGTACCTGCATGAAGTCTGGTGCAGGGACGTCCCTCCCTTCTTCCGGTGGAGCACTTCAGTGACTCCAGCTCTGTGACAGTGATTCTGTCCCCCAGGACAGGTGTGTGAACAGCTCTGGGCTATCCAGGGTGGGTCTCAGGACTTTGGCTGGGATTCTGTTTTTTAATTTTATTTTGTTTTTTCTTTTTCTTATTTTTGGACTGGGGATTGAACACAGTGGCACTCAACCGCTGAGCCACATCCCTAGCTCTTTCTTTGAATTGTTGATTTTAAGACAGGTCTTGCTAAGTTGCTTAGGGCCTCCTTTAGTTGCTCAGGCTGACCTTGAACTTGGGATGATCCTGCCTTACCCTCCTCGAGTCCCTGGGATCACAGGTGTGCACCCCTGGCCCTGGCTTTGCTGGGATTCTGCAGCAAAGAATCTGCTGCCACTCTGAAAGGGACACACCCAGCCCCCGGTGTCCACCTGAGGAGCAGCGAGTCCAAGCCTTTGCCAAGGAAGCTGGAGAGAAGTGAGTCCTGTAACATCTTTAAGCTGCTGGATGAAGCCTCCCTGGCCTTTTCATCACATGGGCTTATGAATACCTTTAACTGCTTAAGCGGGTGTGTGTTTTCTGCTCTTGCAGCTGAAACCATCCTAACTGGTCCCCCTGGGAGGCCGGTCACTGCTTTGATCTGGGCCGTTCAGCAGAGACGAAACCCCAGCGCAGGTGACTTGCAGCCGGGCCCAGGCCCTCCTGGGAGGACAGCACCTGAGTGCGCAGAACCCCCAGCCTGCACCGGGGGACAGCCCGGACCTGTTCACCAGCTCTCCCCGGCAGAGGCGCGACCCTTCTTCCCAGAGGCATGGGGCCTGCGCTCCCTGTGCGGGGACACCCAGCAGTCCCGCCACATGGGTGATCGCTCCCCTTACTGGGCTTAAAGGCTGACCCTGGAGGCTGTGCTCAGGCCCCTCTGGACACGGAAGTCCAGGCACCTGTGGATGATCACGAGTGCCCTGTCCCCGTCACCCCACCGTCTCCCATGCCCACTCGCACCTCAGAGCCCTGCCCTTCTTCCTGCCCCCGTGTTCTGCCGCCCCCCGCTGGTTTCGCCAGAGGACCTGGGTAGGGCTGTGGGTCAGGCGCCTTCTCCTATCGGCCTGGGGCAGCTGCTGCCTGCCCGCCCCTCCTAGTGCGCAGGCCTGCGGGACACAGAGGGCCCCCGCCCCACCCAATTCTGCAACTTTCACCTGATTGTTCCATGAGATTAAGTCTACTCGGAGGAGGATTAGGAAGGAGAGAGGGCTGGGAGATCAAGACTGTAAATGGATTTAAAAGTTAATACAAAACCACATCAATAAAAATTGTTTGGTACTACCAGTTCAAGAATAGGCATCGTCTTGTTGGAACTGAGTAGCAAGTTCTGGAACAGAACCAAGCACACATTGCATGTGAGAATGTACTGTGTGGCGAAAATGGCATTCCACGCCAGTGGTCCCACGGGGGCTGCGAGCACGTGGTGGCGTCTGGGGCGTTTGGCGTTACAGGAGGAGATGCAGCGGGTGTGATGGAGGCCAGGGTGCGGCTGACGCCCGCAAGGCACGGGACGCCCGCAGCAAAGCCATCAGTTCCATGGCAAGAGTGCCGCTGCTGAGAGACCCTGGGACACGCGAGCTGACAGATCGCCCCGGAGAAGGAAGAGCTTCTGAATCACGCTGCAACTAAAATAACTCAAGTTAGGTCAGAATACACTTTAATAAGTGGGATCTTTAAGATCTTTAGGAAGATTTAGAAGAACATGCAGACATATTTTTATCCTCACAGTGTGCTGACTTTCTAACATACAAAGCAGAAATGAAGAAGGAAATAATAGCGTTAACTCTATGATCATGCAAAAGTACCATGCAGACGATGTGAAAAGCCAGCCAGGGCTGTACCTGTGAGACAACAGATTCCTCTTCTCAATATGCAAAGAGCTCTTAGAAATCACTAAGAAAACAGTACAATAAGAAAATGAGCAAAGGAAATGCATAACTAGGAGGATTATTAAAATAAATACATATGACCAACAAGCCATGAGCCATGCTCAATTTTGTCCAATAAGAGATGATCAGAAATTTTACCTATTAAACTGCAAAAGATGAAAACAACCACCTCTGTGTTAGGATGGGGAAAGGTGCTCTGTGTTGGTGGTGGGTACGAAGGTGAAACATCCGAAGAGCCGTTGTCAATATCATAGCCTTAAAGCTTAAATAATCATGAAAAGTGAAAAACAATAACAAACAAAACCCAAAAAGCCAGACCAAATGCTACAGGAGAGATCAGTGTGGCGTTGTGACCCAGAACGGCTGGGGAAACACAAGTGCCCGATAATCAGGGATTGGTCCCACGTCCACTCAGTGGATACCACGTGGTCATTCACGATGACGTCACAGTGGCGTGAGGGACATCTGCCTTGGAAGAATGCTTGCAATTTATTCAGAAGAGGAAAAACAAATCATGAAACATTGTAATAGCATCACGTTTTGTATGAGGAAAGAAAGACAGAGTGTCTTCAGGTGAGTAGAGTAGGAGCCCCAGGTAAGGACGCCACCTGGCTGGTAGGACTATTTTTTTCTGTGTATTTTTCTGCACTTTTGAAAATTTCCAAAAGATGCTGTTTGTGATAAGAGAAGAATGTTCCTCTGAAATCTCAAAGGAAGAAGCCTGAGAGCGCTGTGTTGCCAGCCCTCTCGGGCCTCTGTGGTCTGGGTTCTGGGCCTTGGAGCAGCCCTGGCTTCTCCCTCTGCGGCCTCTGTCCTGCTGGGATGGGGCTGGGTGTCTGTGGGAGGCCGACAGGCCCTGGTTCTCCTGGGCGAGCCGTCGGATCCGCAAATTCAGGCGCTTCTACGAATGACGACTTCATGACGACACAGGAAGATGCTGACCGACCATCAGCTCAGCTCCACAGACCAAAGCGTGAGCCAACGGCCAGGTTAGACCTGAACAGCTGCTGCGAGCAGGCGGGGGGACTGGAAATGAAAGGGCTGGGGACGGGGACACCGTGGCAGGTCGCAGAGACCTGCCAGTCACAGCCAACTCCAGCAAGGCAGGCGGATCGTTTCTTTAAAGTGCTTTTCCCAGTGATGTAGGGTTGAGTCTGGAATGTGCTTCTTGTCTCCTTGTCTTTGATGTCCCTGTGAGGGTTGGGTTGAGGGTTGAGGGTCGAGGGTCGAGCGCAGACACAGGCAGCGACGCTCTGACCCGCCAGCACCTACTCACTTCCTCTGGCCCAGCGGCAGCCCGCGCCCACCTGGGAGATTCCGAGGCTTCTCTCCAAGCGCCTTTGCTGGTTTGTTTTTCAGTTTTGAGGCTGGGGATGGAAGGCAGGGGGCTTCACCACTGAGCCACATCCCTAGCCCCACTTTTTAATTTTACTTAGAGACAGGGTCTCACTGAGTTGCTGAGGGCCTCGCTAAGTTGCTGAGGCTGCTTTGAACTTGAGACCCTCCTGCCTCAGCCTCCTGAGCTGCCGGACACAGGCGTGTGCCGCCATGCTCAGCTCCCCTTGCTGTTTTCAAGCCCCTGGACAAACATGGCACCCCACCTGCAGCCCAGAGCCCACCCCTTAGGAAGCACTCTGGCCGCCAGCAGCTGGCAGGAGCTGGAGCTCCCTGTAAGCCTCCCCTGGACTCCTCTCACTTTGCCCCAGGTTGTGTTCTGTGCCACCTTCCCACCCCTCACGGCCTCTCGTCCTTCTGAAGTCGTGAGGATGGGGTGGGCTTGGGCTGCCCTGTCTTTGCCGCAGTGGCACAGAGGGTCTGGCTTCCCTCTCCACTGCTGCCCCAGGGTGAAGAGGGAGGCCGTGAGTGGAGGACAGCCAGGGCCTCACTGGCCTCTCTCTCCGCACCCAGAGCAGGGGTCCGGCCGGGACTCTGCTTTTGGTGGGCTTTCTCTGCACAGGGTGGTCAGCCTTTCAGGATATTGCCTGCTGTCTCGCTGTAGGGACGAACAGTGAATTCTGAAGCAATGGGACCCTGGAGCCCCCGCAGCCGACTCTCTGATGACCAGGCTCCATGCCAGGCATGGGCTTCTCTCCTGAGCTGCCTGGGACCTGCAGAGGGGACTGAGAGAGGAAGGTGACATCTCCTGCTCAGCTGGGCTGACCTCCTTTGGTGCCTGCATCAAGGATGTGGGGAGATGGATGGAAGCTTGGACAGTCTAGTCAAGTCCCGAATCCTTTGGTCCAAAGAGGGACCATACACGTCCGCCACTCGTTAGTGCCAGCAAGCACGCAGGCCCCCAGACCTGACACGGGGTTCCCACTCAAAGCCCGTCCTCCGGTTATTTACTGATTTTTCCTTTCCACACTCTTTTATTGGAGCAGTATTGCTGTACCTGATGATGGGATTTGTTGTTACATATTTGTACAGGCACACAATATAACAATACAATTTGGCCAATATGCTCTCTTCCATTTATTTTTTAACATCAACTTTATTGAGGTATACTTTGCAGACAATAAAATGCTTCCATTTTAACTACACAATGAAGAGTCAGGCAAATACACACACCAGGGTAGACCTCAGCACAATCAAGATAAAGTGTCATTGGCCCCAAGTGCCCTGCTGCTCCTTTGTCCCTCTCTGCTCGCCCCTCTTCTTCCTTCTCCCTCTTCCTTTTCTTCTCTCTCTCTCTCCCTCTCTTTCTTTCACTGGAGATTAAACCCAGGGGTACTGAGTATTTTCCTTTTTATTGGTGAATAGCATTCCATTGTATGGACATACCACAGTTTTTGGGTTTTGTTTTTATGGTGCTGGGGGCTGAACTGGGGTGCTCTATCAATAAATGCCATCTCCAACCCTTTTCATTTTGAGATTGGGTCTTGCTAAGTTGCCCAGGCTGCACGATTGTTAAATGGCTCTCTTACATTTGTCCTTGCAACAGATGATCATTTTAGCCCAATGGCAGTGACTCTCAAGGCGACTGGAGGTCTAAGAATGGGCTGGGTTTTCTCTTTCCTGCCTCTTCCTGGTAACCAGGGCTTTTCCCACCTCATCTTTGCCTTGTCTTAAGTCTGCTGAAGAGCAGAGCAGAGGACTTCTTCTGCTGGCTGTTTAAGATTACTTAAAAATAATCATCTATTGCACAAGTATTATAAAACCACCTCAAGACATGCCACATAAAGAAAAAAAAAAAAACCCACAAAAAGCCATGCGTGTGATCCTCACAGCTCACCAGATTAGGATTCTCAGCTGATGTTAGCACACTACCAATTCCTCACCACCTGCTTCTTCAAAAGGCTCTACTTTTTGCCAAAATGAATATTTTACTTTATCTTTTATGGAGACACTGATGTATTTGTAGACATATTGCATTTCTTTTTTTAAATAAGTATTTTTAAACTTTGAAAACATTTAAAAATAATACATGAATATGGTTAAAAAGAATTCAGAGAAAAAAGAGAGGAGACAAAAAGTCCTCCTCTCTCTGTCCTTTTCCTTTCTCAGGGGCAGCCCTGGGAACAGCCGGGCAAGTCTCCTTCCCAGCATTTCGACGGCCCAGATGCACATTGTACAGAACCTGAATAAAACCCGGCTTCTGTGCTCTCGCCTGAGCCCAGTGACATGTCCAGAGGAAACCTAAGCCTGGTCCTGAACTGGCCTCGGTGGCGCTGGGCCTCTGTGAGGGTCCCCGAGAGCACCGGGCGGGGTGCGCCCAGGTGCATGGTCAGGCGCGGCCTGTAGGCAGGAGTTTCCTGCCGGGCAGCCGGGGTGCCCACAGACTCGGGCTGGCTCACAGCCTGCAGGCCGTGCAGGCAAGACTGCCCACGCCCTGTTGCAGAGGTGGCCTGTTAGGACAGCGTGGCACTGGGGCTGCAGCCCGCAGTGTGCCACACCAACACTCAACCCCCAGGCCGGCTGCAAGGACCCTCTGCTGCCACCCTGGGGGCGGAGGCCCTGGGGGAGCGTATGGGATGGGCAGGGCCGTGTGTCCACACCTTCCCTGCGAGGGAGATGGAGGTGAAGTAAATCCTGACTCCTGAGAGGCTGTCCCGCTGCTGGGTGGCCAAGCAGTGCAGGTGGCCCCTGCTACGCCACTCTGCCGAATCTCGGCCGCGCCGCCGTCGCTGCCTCCAGAACCTCCCTCCCTCTTGCTGGGTTCTCCGTCCTGCTCAGGCCCCCCGAGGGCCCTTTTCTTCCTTGGGGGGCAGTGAGGAAACTCAGTTGTTATGCTCATGAGTTTGTCCCTGCCGTGTGTCCACCGAGAAGGACCAAAACGTGTCCCGCGTGTTTTCCATGCGCACAATGGCTGCCCTGTGCTCTGAGGGTAGATTGGAGACCAGTCCCTTTTCACACACGCAGAGCTCTGCCTTCTTGTCATGACAGCTGACAAGAGAACAGACGGTGACTTCTTGGGAACGTCTTCTCCTGGGCATTGGGACTCCACAGGGCTGCGTCCCCGTGAGTGTCCCTCTTGCTGTGTAAGGGGGGGACATTGCTCACTGGGTTGGGCGTCCTCCCGGGGGCTGCTTCCTGCCAAGTCCATGTGCCTTGTGGGTGGAGCTGCAGACCCCAGTGAGGCTGGGCAAGAGATTTGCTATGCGAAATGTCACAGCGACTGGTGACTGCCCCCAGGGTTCTCCACGTCCGTCCCGCTGTGACTGTTCCCGGGCGCTGAGCCTCGGTGGGACCCCACACACGGCTGCGATCAAGGAAGTGCTGCTCGAACTAAACAACGTGCACGGTATCTTCTGAACACCTAAAACACCCCTGATGGATTCAAGCCGCATTTTCGGGGGTGGTTTGGAGGTCTGCCTCTGCCCTGGGCTGCAGAGAAGGTGTTTTGTCGTCCGAGCGTCCAGCACACACTTACCTTCCGCTGGTGAACTCCCTGTTCCAGCTCAGAGGCCGTGGACTCTGCTGGACCTTGCTGTGTGGAGTGGGGCGGGAGCCAGGGAAGAGTGGCCCCTGCCGACACATTCCAGGGAAATGGAACAGACGTGCAGCCATGCCTGCGGCTGGGCTGCAGTGGCAGAGCTCACGTTGCTAGAGACCCGCATGTCTGGACTGACCTCTGGCTCTGCAGTGACCAGGGCGGCATCGGTGACCACAGGACCCACGTCCCCAGCTCCCCGGGCCCGCTGTGCACACCCTTCTGTTGTGGGCTACCTCGGTGGTTGCCCAGCTCCTCCGTGGACGCTTATCCCAGCAGCAGGCCCACCTGGCCTGTCCTGGCCTCCCTCGCCCCTGCCCTCACCGGCAGCTGGGAGCAGAGCCAGCCCAGACATGCTGGTCCCCTGCTGACCCCCACTCTGCTCTGTCTTCAGATGCCCAGTCCCTGGGGTCCCTCAGAAGGCGCTGAGTGACTGGGTCTGTTTCTCTCCAGCCCTGGGGATCCCTTCCAGCTCTGGGGATTGAACCCAGGAGCAGTCTACCTCTGAGCTACATTCTGCCCTGCTGTGGCCTTTTTTGTTGTTGTTCATCCTGACCTTGAACTTGCAATCCTCCTGCCTCGGCCTCCCGACCAGCTGGGATTACAGGCGTGAGCCACTGCACCTGGCTGGTCCTGTGATTTCCACCTGGGTGGATGGTAATGGGCAGGTCTGGGAGGGGAAGGTAGAGGGAGAGCCAGTCACTGGAGGGATGATGGACCTACCAAAAAAAGACGTGAAGGTGAGCCTGAGGGCTCAGCTGGTGGACACTGGGACTCTGAATTGGGGATTCCAAAAAGTTCTCCCCAATTAGCAAGACCCCTTTCACCAGCCTGGGTTAATTCTGGACAGGATCTTTGGCTCTTTAGAGAAAATGAAGTCGCTTCTACTGTGAACCCATTTTAACACAGATGTAGTCCTTCGTTTTCATTTCTCATTAAGACCTGGCAAAGAGCCCAGGCCGTGGGGCACACCTGCCATCCCACACCTGTCAGCGGCTCTGGAGGCTGAGGCAGGAGGATCACAAGTTCAAGGCCAGCCTCAGCAACTCAGCAAGGACCGAAGCAACTCAGTGAGACCCTGTCTCAAAATAAAAATAAAAGTGCTGGGGATGTGGCTTAGAGGTTAAGTGCCCCTGGGTTCCATCTCTGGTATAAAAACCCCAACTCCCTACCCCCCAATAAAATAAAAAAACAATCAAAAAACTGTACTTGGTCTATAGTAACATGAGAATAAATTGCCCACTGTTTCTCCAGTTTAGTGACTCAGGGGAGGCGTGCGTATGTTAAATTATTTTGAAGTGTTTGGGTCCTCTGTGTGCTTTTGGGCTTCTCAATACAGATTTTAAAATGTGTTTTATTCTGGGGAATGACTCTGGTGTTCAGGGTGTAATTTTGCTTTTGGTTATAATAATGCTTCATATGATAATTTCCCTGTCGTTTTCCATTACATTTTGAATAGATACTACATTACATGGCTCATAATTTAAAAATACAAACCAGGACACCAGGAAAAGTCTGCCTCGTTCCCAGGTCCAGCTTCTTCTCTGTCTTCTGAAATCCTGTCTTTACTTTCCTATATATTCTTCTGAGTTTTTTATACAGTTATAGCAATTACAAATGCAGACTCTTGCCCCCTCCGTTACGGGCAGACTGTGGCGCCCGCTTGCCCTACAGGCCCTCCCTGCTGGGTCCCGGCGTCCCTTGGAACGCACCCTCGTTGGTGGCCGGGGGCTTCCCTGTGCTCTTCTGTCTTGTCTTGCCGTTCTCGGTCCTGGGAGTGAACGGGCCTGCATCTGCCTGCGTCTCGTGAGTCTGAAGACGCCACCTCCGTGCTCGCTCCCTCCCTGGGAGCTGTTGGTCTTCTTTCAGGAGCTGGCTGTCCACTGGCCCTGTTGCCCAGTGCCACCTGCCTCCTGGCTTTGCTTCCCCCGTGGCCTGCGATGCTGAGCGTCCTCTAAGTGCCTGCCCGCCGTCGCTCGACGTCTTTGGCCGGGCGTCTGTGGTGGCCCGTTGCCCACTTATGCACTGGCTGTCCGTTTGCTCGCAGGCAGCGTGAAGCGCTCTTTGCAGAGTCTGATGGCAGTCCTCCATCGGACGTGTCTTTGGTGAGCGTTTTCTGCCCGTCCAGGCCTTGTCTCCTCCTCCTCTTGGCGTCGTCCTCCTACGCCATTGCTCTTTAGTCTTCGCGTTAAAGCTCTACACAAACGCTCTCCTCTTGGGTTTTGAGAGCTCACGCTGTCCTCCTCGTGCTGGCGTGGGCCTTGCAGTCGGGGTCTTCCTTCCTTCGGTGTCTACTGCTTCCCCTTGGCACAGCCAGATTCCTCTGATAAACGTTCAGTGAGCACCTACTACGTGGCAGTCACCATGGGTACTGTGGATCCAGTAGTGAACAAGACAGAAGAGATACCTGTTCTCTTTCGTCTGCCTCGAAGGGTCTTGTCTACTATAGACGTATTCATTTTAAAAGGGAGGTTTGCTTGTGGTTTAAAAAATAAAATAAAATGAAACAGCGCGAAGGAGGATGTGACGGATGCCCCCTGAGTCCCGCGCCCCAGCGGGCTCCACACTTGGCAGCTGGGGGCAGGCCGAACGGCCGCTCGGCTCCCCGGCCCATGGGGGCCAAGTTCACACGCAGGTTGCGCACGCCTGGCGGGTGTTTCCTGGTGGAAATCGGCCCTCCTTGGGGTGTGAAAGCTAAATCAGAACACCTCTATTCTAAGAAGTTCTGTCCCCGGAGGGTCTGCTGACTGTCGCCTGCTGACCTCGGAGGTCACTCCTCACTTTTCAAAGTGTGTTCCTCCGAACCCAGGCTAGGATACGGATCTGAAATGAACGATTCTGTAGTCCAAGGAGTTTGAGAGACACCTCTGCTGTCCCTGCTGGGGACTCATGATGTGTGCCAGGCCATAACAGCACTGAGACCTCTGCAATCACAAATCCTGTCTACCCCGGTGTTCCCGAACTCTACCCTGTGGTCTTTGTTTCACGGCTGGCTTTGAACCCGTGCTCCTCCTGCCTCAGCCTCCCCTGCTGGGATCGCGGGCGTGGCGTAGGCCTGGCCCTCTCCTGTTTTTGTGAGTGTGTGCTCACAGACACACACGTCTCATGCATTTTAAAAAGGAGTGTATTCACACGAAAGGCAAACCTGGCTGATGTCCTGCAACAGTGGCTCAAGAGGCTTCCGGGCAGGGGTCCTCCAGGGAGGAGAGATTCTGGTTGGCAAACATCCTTGGCGTCCGGCTTGGTGCCAGGATGTGGTGGCACGCGCCGACCCTTGTTTCTGACTGTGTGGCTGTGGATGGCCATGCTCTCCGTCCCAGGTCCTATCTGGCCGCTCAGCAAACATTCTGCTTCCCCCTGGTGGCGGGTGGGGCCCGGGGCCTGTGTGTGCTGGGCAAGCGCTCTAACACTGAGCCACACCCGGCCCAGGAAGGGCCCTCTGTGTGGCCCCCGGGACCGCAGGACCTCCCGTGAGAGGCGTGAGTCCCTCCTCGTGCTGCCGTGCCTCCGCTTGACGCACTGGGCCAACGGGAAGAGAGTGGAGGGATGCGTGCCACTTTCAGGGTGAAGCCTTCAGGGCCAGCGTGGCTTCTAGTCTGTGTCTTTGACCTTGACCTTGAGGATGGAGGTAGGAGCTGGGCTGTACCTTCAACCTGGGCCTCAGAAGAAGACATGGAATAAAAGTCGCAGTTGACTCACGTCTTCTGAGCAATGTGGGTGAGAAAGGAACCTTGCTGTGACCCCCTGACCTTCTGGAATTGTCTGTTGCAGCAGCCTAACTGTGTGCGGGTTGACTGATGCTGGGAGGCGGTGCTGCTCTGCTTAGTCCCAGAGTCCCAGATGGCTCTGAGGATCGGCTTACCTCTTAACCGCGTCGCCTTTGCATTTGGCCTGGATCTACCTCCAGCTGGTAAAGAAGCTCTGCCCCTGAGGACAGGGTCAGGACACATGTGGGCACCGGGTGTCCCACACCCCCTGGTCCTGATGCCAGTTTCCATGAGCTCTCAGAAGGCCATGTGGCAATGTATGAAAAGGGCCCTAAACAACTCTATTTCTAGAAATCTAGCTCAAGAGAGTCGAAGAGAAGCAGGGAGGTGCCTCATCGAGTTATTTGAAACACTGGAAAGTCCCTAAATGTCCCATGACAGGGAGGATATTTTATGCCACATTCCATTTGGTGGATATTATGAGTCACTGAAAATCGTCATATTTTAGTATTAGTGGAATAAACAGGATTCTGAGCTATAGATACGTGTCGGTTCAAGTTTATAGGACAAATTCAGGATCCTGCAGCTTACGACTTTGTAATTCCTTTCACTCACGTTATGTGAACGAACAGCCCTTCTGTCGGCAAATATATCGATATGTATAAAAAGAAAGAAGACCAGAGAGAAATGAGCAAAAATAGTGGTTTTCTGTGTTTGGCATTTTCTTTTCTGTACTTTCTACATGTTGCAAACATTCTATGATGAAGATGTGCTACTTTTATAATCAGGCATAAGCAACTCTATTTAAAAATGAGGATCATTCCGGTCACCTCTGGGAACCTGCCTCTGCTGTGGCTGCCCAGGGGCCTTAACTGGGACTCCTGGTCCAAGAATAAGCCTGTGTTTTAATCAGGTCACCCTCCTGCCGGCCTAGAATCTCTGCTCAGGGCTGAGCCCCTGCTGCCAAGAGCCCCAGGGGATGCGCCTGCGGTCCTCTGAGGGTGGCTGGCAGGCGCAGGCTGCTTCGGCTCAGTGTGAATCTGAGAAGCCTGTGAACAGTCACCCCAGCCGAGCTGTCACCGCCATGCTGTTTCACAAGGCTTCTTTAAACACGCCTTGTCTCTCGAAGAGACAATGAAGACTTGCGAAGCCAGCGTCTCGGCCCCTGGGGACGATGACAGTCAGGGTTCTGCTGTACCAGGCCGCCGTCTTCCACCACCCCTGGTAGGTTTGTCCTGTGTCACACACAGTCGGGCCCCCAGGGTGGCTGGTCAGCAGGCGGCAGACAGGGAGCGTTCTCAGAAGTTCAGTTTGCGTGAGCACCTAGCGAGCCTCCGGGAGGTCCCCCACAGAGAGGAGCCTGCACGCCATGGCCTCTAGCAAGGCTGGCCAGGAGCGGGCAGCCCCCTTCCTGCCACTCCTGTCCTCTCCTGAGTCCCTGGAGTCTTTTCCCAGGTTGGCCCGGATGGGGGGTGTGGTCAGGTGTGGGCACGTCCTCCGTGCTGGACGGGGAAGTTGCAATGGAGCAAGGGCCAGTCAGGGACAGGTCACCAGGACTGCGACAGGAACAGAGCTGTGGACAAAACAGCTTGGCACCGGCACTTTCAAAACTCACTGTTCACATGATCCATGTGAATGACCGAGTGGCTCCCGGGGCCCTGGGAGCACGCCTGGCTGGCCCGGCTGCATCTGCTGACCTGCCCCTGCCCCGGTCACCCCCAGATGGCGCATTTTCTTCCTTGCTGATTCTGATGCTGTCCCTCTTCTGGGGCTGATGGGTTGTCCAGTGGGCTGATTTTGAAGGAAGACCATCCCTGTCACCCGCCGGCTCACCCTCAGCCTCTGGGCCTCACTGAAGCCCCGAGTCATGGTCCTGCTGGGCTTCTTGGTTGTCACTGTGGCCACTGTCCGAGACTCCTGCGAGGGGCCCCTTTCACGGGTTGCTCCCACTTTCCTGTTCTTTGCTCCCCCTTGACTCCTGCCCCTCCTTGCCCCACGGTCCCCTGTGGCCACATCTGGGGACATCTGGGCCTCCTAAGTGGCCTTTCTGCAGGGCTTGCCCTGCTCCTGGGGCTGGCGACCCTCCTGCTGTCTCTCCTGCGCCCCGCGTGGTGCCTCCTGGCCTACCTGCCCCACCCCACCCCAGCCTTGCCACTGTGGGGCTCTGTCCCCCGTCTCCTGCTCTGTCTCTTCCAGAGGGCCTCCCACTGCAGGGTCTTTGGCCACTGTAGATTCTGATGCCATGTCCCTCAGCCTCCTTCCTGAGGTCCAAATCCAGGAGGGACTTCCCAGGCAAACCTCGCTTGCCCCCCCTGACGTGAGTGCTTTCCTGGCTGTATGTGACCCTTGGTGTGCGTGAGTTGTCACCAGCTGGTTGTGGAAGGTCAGTGGGCTGTGGCCCCAGGCCCCACTGAAGGTGTGATCACGTGCTCTTGCAGTAAATCGCGTTACTTCTCACACTTAGGAAAGGCTGGATTCTGAAACGCCTCTCATCCAAGTTTCAGATCAGAGATCATAGTGCTGTGAACCCCAAATCAGCCCCAGCCCCAGCCTCCCTGCTCAGGAAGTGGGGTCTCCTGCTGGTGTTTCTGGGCTGTGGCCTCTGACTCCGGGTCCTCAGCACCCCAGCCTCTTCCCTCTCCAGCCTCCCCAGGTCCTGATTAACCTAACAGCTCTGGCCAGCTGCCCTTCACACTGGGTACTCTTTGGGCTCCACACTGCCTGGGCCATCTGTGCCTTGGCCCTCAGCCCTCCCTGGCTGGACCTCCGGGCTGCCGGGCAGGTGTGCTGGGGCCTTTTATTCCCGCTCAGACCTTGCCTTGGACTCTCTGCAGCTTCCTGCCCTCTGCCCGCCTGGCCGTAGCCTGACACATTCCTCCTGGTCAAGACACGCTACCTCCCAGCCTCCGTCTGATGCCCTCAGGCTGGTCCTGAGGCCCCCAGGCTGCCAGTCTGGATGGAATAGCTGCTGGCCATGGGCTGCCCTGATTCACAGCCAGGGGCAAAGGAGGCCCCAGGCCTCAGGGGCCAATTTCACCCAAAAGAGGGCCCCAGACAGCCTGGGGTGATGGTCTGTGGGGCAGCCCTGTCCTCCGGCCCTCACCTGTGCTCTCCTGGGACGGTTGGCATAGGCCGTGTGAGTGGCATCCTGTCCCCTGTTCATCCCACCCCTCAGCAAAGGGGCAGGCCCTTGGGGTCCAGCCGAGCAGGGTCAGTGATCGGAACGCCCTCTGCCCACCCAGGCCAGCGTGCCTCCGGGCACCCCCCCACGGCGGGCCCACACGTGCAGACGCACCCCGGGTCTGCTCACACGCACGGGCACCACGCCCCGCCTCACGTGCACGGAAGCCACGTCGTGAGCGGCCAGCTCCCGGTGTCTCCTGACCTCCCGCCTAGATCTGTCCCACCGCGGCCCACCCTGCCCAAGGAGGGGGCAACCTCGCCCCGGGCGGGCAGGGTTGTTTCCTGGACAGGTGCCCAGGGCCTAACTGGGTCCAGGCCCTCCCAGCTAGTAGAGTTCACCTCTGGTCACCCTGGGCCGCCCCCTCCATCCTTCCCAGAGCCTGCACTTGGGAATGTGGCCGTTAGAGGGGAAGACAGCTGAGACCAGGACCCCAGCCAGGGGTCCACCACTGGGTCTGAGGGTCTGGCCACTGCCCCAGAAGCAAGCCCATGCTTAGCTGTCCCCTGCGGGCCGGGTCCTTTCTGCCTCTCAGCCCTGAATTCGCTGGTTATGAGACGCCTACACTTCCTGAAAACCTCATCCAGACGCTCCTCTGGGGACTTCCCGGTGGACTGCTCAGGTCCCCCGCTCAGTGTCCCTATACTCTTGTGTCAGGAAGCTGAGGAACTGGTTCCCCAGGGATGCTCCCGGTTCTCCGAGCTCAAGGGGCTAGAAGCCCCCTCCAGCCCCAGGATAAGGTCCCCATTGCTCGGTGCCATGGAGGAGCTGGAGTGACGAACGGGGGTGACAGCTGTGCCCCCGCAGGCTCCCTGACCTGGGGACCTCTGCGAGTGCAGGCAGCCAGCAGCGCTGGACCTCGACGCTTCTCAGGCGCAGTCCCTGCGGAGTTGAGGGAATGCCCAGCTGGCCTGCGTCCTCCTGCCCCTACGGGGACAGGTGCTGCGCCAGGAGCTCAGAGGTGGGGTGGGGCAGGGGGTGTCCTGGAGCACAGACCTTCCTTAAGAGTGTCCACAGCTGGAAAGGTGTTCAGTTATGAAAAGTCACAATTGAAAACCACACAGAGAACATCCTTCTGTCCTCGACCAAGGTTTCCCGCTGCTGACGTTTTGTCCTGTTTTAGCATTTGCCCCCAGCCGGCGCGCGCACACACGTACGTGTGCACGCATGTGTATGTGCATGATCGTGATTCCTGAAGGTCAGTGACACGCATGGTGACCTTCGCCTCAGTCCCTTGGTGAGCATGTCCCAAGAACAGGGACGTCTTCTCACATTGCTGCAGTGGTGGGTTCCTGGGGGATGGTTCCCTGGCCTGCCCTGCGTGCCATTCCTGCCCTATTTGCAGAGCCCCTGGTGGCCTCCTGTGCCCTGGGTGTGCCCGCCCAGGAGCCAGGGCCCGTGGGCTGCCCTCGGTTGTCACGGCTCACAGCCTCCTTTGATTCAGCCTTGCTCTGTCTTTCATGACCCTGAAGAGTCAAGGGACTTTTGTGAGGGACGTGGGCAGGGGAGGTCTTGCCTTGTTGGTGAAGTCCCCGCACCTGCCTGGGCTCAGTCCTGCTGACTCCGGTGAGCATGGAAGGCAGCGAGCCCTGTGGTGGTGGCTCAGGGGCCAGGGATGGCCTTGTGACAGCTCAGGGTCCTCCCCAGCCACCCTCAGTTATGCCAGGGACTCTGCATCTGGACGAGCGGCCCTATTCTGAGATGGCAGCAGAGACGGTGCCAGCGAAGACTCAGTGGAGACTCAGCCACAGCAACGGATGGGCGATAGGGTGTGGGTGGCCGGGTGCCGGCTACTCCAGCGGTACCGGTCACACCAGGGCCCCAGCATGGTGCCCTTCCCACCCCCACAGTGTCCTGTCCACCCTAGGAGATGGCCGGGGTGTCCCTGGAGAAGCAACTTGAGGAACATGGAGGGACGGCGTGTACCTGAGCATTCGTGCATGGCTGCCTTGCCCTCAGGTGCACGGCGGGTCCCAGGGAGACCCCAAGTCCAGAGATAGGAGAAGCAGGGGCACTTTGTACCCCTGCTGTGTTGCCTCAGTGGGGGCCCGGGACTTCTGGGTGACCTGTGGCCACACGTCCCTCTTCTTTCTCTTTTCAGACGTGAAGGGGACTGCACAGCGTGGCAAAGCTCCCAAAGGGGAACGAGGGGGTGGGCGGCGGCCCGGAGTCATGGGTGGAAAGGACTCCCCAGCCTTCTGACTTCTGCAGCTTGATTCTCCTCAGGGAAGCTTACCACAGATAGCCTGCCAGCTGTCCGTCCATCTGCCCGTCCCTCCGTGCATCCCCAAGTCTGCCCATGCTGGCCTCTGCAGCGAGGACCCGGCCTCCTGCCTCCGTACCGTCCGCAGCCTAGCTGTTGCTTCCTGTCGCTGCCAGGGAGGAGCCCCCCTGTAAACACCCCCGACCTTCGTCCATTTGCAGATGTCGGGCCTCCCTGTGCTCCGCCAGCTGCCCACTCAAAGGCAGGCCGCCTCATCTAAGCCTCTGGAGGCAGGCGGCTGGAGGGGAAGCCGCTGCTTTGTTGTCCAGCGGTGCTGAGGGGCCGCGGGCTGTTTGCGACCTGCCTGGCCGTCCCCATGGCTCTGCTCCGTGGCCCCTCCTCTGGCCCTGCGTCCTCTGATGCGGCGATAGCAGTCACGTGGCACTTCCACAGCTCTCCGCCTGTTTCTAGAAGGATTTCTTCTGAATTGGCCTTGGCCTTGAGCTGGGAAACGCCATGACCAGACTGTTAGGACGGGTGGACAGCCACAGGAGGGCTCTTCTGAGGGCATGAAGGACCACTGGCCCTGCCTCCTTGCTCCTCCACTCGCCTTGTTTATAAGACGCCTCGACTTTCCAGGCTGCTGAGGCCCCTGCAGGCCTGAGCCCCAGACAGGCAGGTGGCCCAGCGCAGACAGCTGTCGGTCCTTGGTCCTCACTGCACTCTCCTGAACAGGGGAGGAGATGCCTGCGCATCTGCTGGCTCCTCCCTCCAAGGAGGGTCGGGTGCTGGGAGCCCAGATAGGGGCCATCTGGTCAGTGGGTTCCGAGGTCTCTGAGGGAGAGGCAGAGGGCAGCAGCTGGGCCCTGCAAGTGTGCGGGGCGCCCTGGGAGAGACCGCTGCCTCCTCCTTGCTCCAGGGCCATGTCCGCTGCGGTTGGGGGAGCCGCAGGAACCCAGCCAGGGGTCCGAGGGCCTGGCCTCTCAAGACCTGATGCAGAACTGGCACCAGAGGTGAGATGGGCACTGAGTGGGGCTGGTGGGGGCCTTGGCCTGTGAACACCCCACAGGACACAGCGGCACAGTGTGTCCTCTAAGTACAGATAGGGACAGGCCCTCCCTGAGCGCCACGGTCATCCCTGCCAGGTGGACACACTGAAGGAGTCCCCATCGCTCCTTGCCTCCCTCAAAGATCTCTGCCCTTCACCCGTGACACCGGACCTTGGACAGAGTGGCCCCGCTCCCCAGGTGACAAGCTGGCGCACTGGCAGCTGTGCCTCCTCACTCCCAAGGATGGACGTGGACACCCCCTGCGTGGCGGGCAGCAGCCCGGCTCCCTGCACACATCTGGACATGCCCAGGTGCCCAGGCCTGCTCCACACGCTTGGTGCTTATGGGACACTGGGGCCTGGGGGACCCCTGGCTCCCCCTTCTTTCTTCCACCGCAGGGGTGCCCGAGCCCCTCTGCTGGGTTCCCACCAGTGGGGACCCGTCAACCGCAGCCTGGCCCTGGGGAAGGTCCGCTGCTTCGGCTTCGACGTGGACTGCACCCTGGCGGGTAGAGGGGCTGGAGCGCGGGTGCCTGGGGCTGGGGAGGTGGGGCAGGCAGCCAGCCTCCCACCGGCTGGGTCTGCTGGGCCCTCTGCAGCCTACAAGTCCCCGGCCTACGAGGCGCTGGCCTTGGAGTTGCTGCTGGAGCGCCTGGTCTGCATCGGGTACCCACGTGAGACCCTGCACTACACCTAGGACCCCTGCTTCCCCACCAGGTGAGGGAGCTCTCCTGGCGGGGGGCTGTGGCCAGCCTGGCCCCCCCCACAACCCCGACCCCTCTCCCAGGGGGCTGGTGTTCTATGCGCTCTATGGGGACCTGCTGAAGGTGGATGGGCACGGGAATGTGCTGGTGGCTGCCCACAGCTTCGCCTTCCTCCTCAGAGTAAGGGCAAGGGGTGGGGACGGTGCAGAGGTGTGAGGGACAGCCAGGGCCCACCCCCTCCTCCCCAGGGCAGAGAGCTGGAGCTTCCACCCCAGCAAGTTCAGCCAGAGGGATGACCTTCAGCGCTCTCACATCCTCCCACATCCTCAGCACGTTCTTCAGCCTGCCTGTGAGGCCGCGGGAGGCGGGAGCCCGTCTTGGGCCCCTGCAGGTGGCCGCCTGGCTCCCTGGGGCATGGCTGACTAGCTCTCCCTCCCAGAACCTTCCTCTGTGCCTGCCTGGTCCCGCTACACCAAGTGTGTCCCATGCCCTGCCCAGTCCTGGGGTGACCAATAGGACATGGCTGCTGCCCAGCAGCCAAACCCCAAAGTGGGGCCCCCACTGAGGAGCAGAGGCCCCTCCTGAGGGGCCGGGGATTCCAGGCGCTCAGGAGGAGGGCCCCCTGCAGGGGCACTGAGCCTGCTGCCTGTGCTGCCCCACGGGGTGTTCGGCACAGATGACTCCCTTCAGGGGGGCTGGGACATGGGCCCAGCGGGGGACCACTCAGGTGTCAGCGTTGGTGACCACTTCAGGCCCTCTTACCAGCCACCCCGGGCCTCTCTTGGCCTGTCCTAGCTGTGACATCGGCTATCAGCATGGGAACCTCTTCATGTCCTTCCGAAGCCTCTTCCAGGATGTGACTGAAGCCTTGAACAATGTCTACCAGGCGGTGAGTGGTCCAGGACCCCAGGACCTCTGCCCCGGCTGCGCTTGGCCTTCCTGGGCAACCTCCAGGGCCCTCCCACCACCTCCCACCCTCCTCCTGCTGAGCACTGTGGTCTGGGCTGCCCAAGACCCTCCTGCCACCAGGACGCAGATAGGCAGGCTCGGCTCCTCCTGCAGGGCTGCCTCAAGGAGAGGACCCTGGGGAGCCTGGAGAAGTGCGTGGAGAAGGACGCGAGTGACTGCGGAGCCAGGCGGTGACTGCCACCCCCTCTCCAGGCAGCAGGCCGCCCGTCCCTGGTCATCCGCCTCCAGATCACGCGGAGCTGATCCTGGTGCTGCTTGGGGTCTGCCCTGGCCTGGAGCCCACCTGCTCTGGAGGGTGGGCTGCTCAGCTTCCAGGGGCTGGAACCCTAGGAAGGGCTCCCAGGGGAACCCGGGAGGCCAAAGGCATCGTTTCCTCTGCCCCAGGCACGAGTCCCCATCCTGCTGGGGACCAACAGCAACTACAAGTACACGGAGCGAGTGGCTGTCCCACTGCCCGGCTAGTACCCAGGTCCCACGACAGGCCTGTCATGGCCTCAGGGGATGAACAGCTGCCCCATCTTGTACCTGTGGCCCCGGAGGGGGACAGTGGGGTGAGGGCCCCCAGGCCCAGCCCGAGCTCAGTGCCCTGGCCACTGCCTGTCCCTGCCAGGCCACCACGACTTACCTGTTTGCGGTTGGTGAGGTCGGTATCCTGGGTTGGGCTAGGGTGGGCTTGGCGAGGGCAGGGCTGCCAGGCCTCCCCGTGGCCAGCCCCACTCCAAGCGGGGCAGACAAGTGAGTGGTCATTTCCCACGGTGACCTTGCTGGAGCCTCCTTGTGGGCGAGGGCAGGGATACTTTCGGCTTCCTAGACAGCCACAGGTGGCAGTTGGGAGTTTGGGGTGGGCCTGGGGTGCGGCGGGTGAGGTGAGGGTAATGTGCATGGTCCAGGGGAAGAAGGCCAGCAAGCCCTGGGCACAGGCGTGTCTGCATGTGTGAGTGACATGTCCTGGGTCTCTCTGCTTGCACTGTGAGGAGGCTGGAGGCTGATCTAAGACCCCCACCATGCCGGCACCCCACCTCCACGGGCATCTCCTGGGCCCCCCGAAGCCCACTTTGGTTGGGGATGCCAGGCAGTGGAGGTCTTCTGGGTCCTGGGCCCACAGGTGTCTCTTCCTACCCGAGGCGGAGCCGGGGATGGCGGGGTCGGGTTTCCCAGGCTGTGTGTGTCCCTGTGCCTGCACATGCCCCCCACCCAGGCCCTGGAGGTCCTACTTTGACTTGATCGTGGTGGATACTCAGCAGCCTGCTTCTTTGCAAAGGGGACAGTCCTGAGACAGGTCAACACGGTAATGGCAGGTGCTAAGGTCCGGTCCACCTTGACAGTCTGGTGGTTGCTGGAGGGGAGACTGCCCACTCTTAGATGTAACCTGTGGTGGCCACTGCCCTCTGCTGCCCTGTGCCCCTGAAGGCAGGGGACTACTTCAGGGCCCCACCGCATCCTACCTCCCTCACCCGAGGCTGCTCCTGCCAGCCCCGCCCAGGCCTCCCTGACCAGCTAGGGGCTGCAGTCCTTGGCTGAGGCTCCCCTCTGCCCTGCAGGACTCTGGGGACCTACATGGGGCCCCAATTCTGCGCCATCTACTCTGGAGGCACAGCCCTCGCTTGCCCCGTGGCCCAGCAGGCCTGCCCTCGGTGGGCCTGAGTCTCCAGCCACCCACAGGGCAGGAGGGTTGCTTGTGTCCTCCCTCCATGGGGCAGGCTCATCTGACAGGGTGTGTGAGCTGCTCGCGGTGTGGGGAAGGACATCCTGTATATTGGGGACCACATCTTTGGGGACATTATCAAATCCAAGAAGCAGCAGGGCTGGTGGACTTGCCTGGTGGTTCCTGAGCTGTCCTGGGAGCTGGGCATCTGAGGCCGGGAGAAGGGTGAACCACGGGGACCAGTACCAGCAGGGGGTGCTGGTCACCCACACATTGTCCTGCCTCACTATCCTTCCCTTTTACTCGGTGGATTAATGGCGACCAGGAATCTTGTCCACCTGAGGTTTATGAAAGTAAATCTATTTAAAAACAAGGAAGCAGACCCAGAGAGGTGAAGCGGGTTGCCCAAAGTCACACAGGTTGTAGGGGCCAAGCTGGGACTCAAATCCACGCCTCCTTGCTCCAGACCCCTGTGGGTTTCTGGCGCCTGGGACTTCCTTCCTCTTCCCCACCCTCCCACCTGCCCCGAGGCCTTTGGGGTGTGGAAGGTACAGGCTTTCCCACCCAGGAAGTACTTGAAGTCACCCTCGGGGGAGGGGTGCTGTGATCCCAGCCAGTTTGGGGTTTGTTCGAGAGTCTTTGCCCTGCGACTTCGTGAAGGTCACCTGACTCCCTGAATGCGTGGTCACCTGGCTCACAGGGCCTTTGTGGTCCCTATTTTGCTCTAGGCAAAGTCTTATCTGACATAAGGGGTCATGACATTACAGCTAGGGAGCAGAGACCCCTGGCAGACCCACCTGTTACTCAGCCCTGCTGCTCCCTGTCTGGTTTCAGTGAGGTCAGAGCAGCTGGAGAGGCTGGACGTGCACCTGGCTGACCCGTATCTGTGAGCCCTGGTCACTCTGGGCGTGCGGGAGGGTGTGGGGAGAGGGATGGAGGGCTGGCGCCCAGGCCCAGGCCTGCAGTGAGGTCTGAGCCAAGGCCCAGGACACCAAGCCATGTTGCAGGCTGGGCTTCCCTGGTAGGTTGGATTTGGGACCCACTGACCCCTTGAGACTTCACACCTTACGAGACTTCTGGGCCTTTCCCAACCCCCCAGCATGGACTCACACCCAGCACACCCCAGCCTGCACCCCTTCCTCACCCTCCACGGGGGCTGGGGAGCTGTGTGCCCCTCCTCCACTGGCCATGTGGCCATTTCTGTACCAGGCACGTGGATGGGAACATCTGTGGGCTGCGAAACATCAACTCCGTCAAGGAGATTCGAGTAAGAGCCCGGTGGTGAGCGAGGGGGAGGAGCCCAGTAGGGGAGGGGTCCCAGGAGCCCAGTAGTCTGATTGCCCCCAACATTGCCCTGGCCTTGATGCCCGGCGCCCCCTGCTGGCCGGTGCTGCAAACGACAGCTGGCTCCTGAGAAGGGCTCAGATCACAGGCTTGCTTCTCCTCCTTCTGTCCTGCCCTCTTCTCAGGCCCCTCTCTAGGAGGGCCTGCCTGCCAGACTGCGGCTTCGTGTGACTAGCTAGCCAGCTCTGATCCAAGTCTGCATTCAGCCAGAGATGGGGCCTGAGAAAGTGTGATTTAGGACCAGTGAGCTGAGGGTCCTGGGAAAAGAGAAGGGAGGAAGACATTACCTGTGGGCTTGCTGCTCTGTCACTGGGCGATTCCCACACCCAGGCAAAGGGAGTCAAGCTGCCTGGCAACCCCAGGCCCAGTGGGGGCCAATGGCGAAGGGTCCTTGTGGAGCCTTTTGCAGGCATAAGACAGGAAGCACAGCCACCTGCTCACTCCATAGCCTTGGGAGGTGGACTGGCAGGGACAGTCACCCTGACTCACAAACGAGGAAACTGGGGTGCAGAGAGGGGGAGACAGGTGCCCCTGGTCACCCAGGAGGCTCTGAAAGCAGGGCTCAGCTGTGCAGTGGGGCCCTGGCCAAGCCCTGGTTGTCGGGCTGTGGGTTTGGTCCTGGGTGGCCACTTTCCGGGGCCAGGCAGGCCACGGAGGGGGAAGCCGAGGGGCCTGTTGCAAAGGGCGGAGCTCCAGCTCTAAACGTGTGCGGTCGTGGTTGAAGCAGGAACCCTCTCTGCAGGTGGCACAGGAGGAAGGTCAGAGGGCTGGCCCTAGCAGGGTGCCCGCCCTCAGAGAGTGCCTGGGTGCCAAGGGTGCGGGTCAAAGTGGACCGGGGTCTTCCTTGACCTGTCACCCGGGAGCTGGACCTGTGCGACGGCACCATGGGCAGCCTGTTTCGCTGTGGCCTCCGCCAGGCCCTCTTCCCCAGCCAGCTGAGGGGCTACGCGGACCTCTACACTGCCACCTGCCTCAACTTCCTGCACTTTCCGCTCAGCTCGCTGTTTCGGGCGGTCCCAGAACTGGTGAGTCTCTCTGAATCTTCCTGCTCACCCCTGACTGTCCGCCTGGGAAGAGCCCACGTGTCCCCAGCCCTGCAGGGAATTTGCAAGGTTCCTCAGGCCCATCTTGCAGACACGAGGGCTTCGAAACCTTGCAGAAAACTGTTTGCAACTAAAACAAGCACAGGAGGTGCCTGTGCTGGAGACGCTCCTCAGGCCCGAGCTCCACTCCTGCTTTCAGGGGAGATCCCACATCGCACGTCTCCTTGGTAGTGATGCGGCCAGTTGCAGGGAGGAGCGTCTGCTGCTTTCACCTCCGGGAGGCACAGGTGGCCTCTGAGAGCAGGCAGCAGGTGGTATGGTAGAGGCTGCAACTGGACCCACACCCCAGACCCAAGGATGCCCCTGGCTAAAATCCAGGAGGCAGAGGTGGCTATGACAGCACGGTGGAGCCAGTGGCCTGGGGGCTGAGCAGCGAGGGGCTTCCCAGGAGCGTGCGCATGTCAGCCTCCCAACAGTTACTAGCTTCTCTCTTCTGAGACGTAGAGTCTGGACCAAGGATCTGGACTTCCGAGTGGGTCTTCGGGATTACCTCCCTGCTTTCCCGGCCCTCCTCAGCTGCCCTGCAGATGTTCAAGAGGGGACCATAGATTGGGCGTTGGGCTGGTACTCTTCAAAGGTTCTGCTCAGTACGACCCAGCAAAGGGAGTTTGATCGTCCTCATTACACCACTGTTGAACTCGAAGTGCAGAGGGGATCGAAATCAGTTGCTGTCACACAGCAAGGCCACAGGGCTTGGATTTGAACTCAGGGCTGTCCAACTCTTCTGTGCCCTACAGTGGCTTCCTCTCTGAGAAGGGCTGGGCTGGAGGGCTCCCATTGGAGGGCTCCCATTGGCAAGGCAGGGTTGGGAGGTCCCAGGCATAACCCTCTGTGCTATTAGAAGTCCCAAGTAGAGACGGAGAAGGGGAATAAAGGGCGCCCCCGAGTGGCCAGGTGAGTTAAGAACTCTGACCTTGACTGCTGGCTTTTGAGGGAGTCCAGTTCAGTAGTCAACACTTCCTCCCCTTGCAGCATCCTTGGCAGGAGCCTGGCAGCTGTGGGCTGGGGACTCTGCATACCTGAGGAATCCTGGGCACCTTCCCACTGATGGAGTTGCTCCATTTCCACCGTATTTGTCCCTGCAGATGCCACACGAGTCCATCTTGGAGCCAAAATAGGCCAGTCTGGATCCAGCCTCCTGCTTGCTCTCCTGTGGGCGGAGGGTGAGTGACTGGGAGCGGTGAGTTCTGCCCTGCCCAGCAGAGCTGGGGGGAGCTGCCTTGCTGGGCTGAGGAGCTCAGAGGCCTGGGGCTACCAAGGCCCAGAGCAGAGGCCACCAGCAGGAGCATCAGCCCTAGGGGAGGTTGGGGATCTGCAGGGGTTGGTTTGGTTTTCAACTGTAGTCATTCTTGGGCATTTATATGGAAACATGTATCATTATTAAACTCTTTAATTTCTCCCTTATTAGGACATTAAATCAATAATTTAAAATTGTGTAGATAACTATATTATTCGTGAATATCAATTCAGTCTAGAAAAGGGGAGAATTTAGACATTGGCTTTCAAAACGGAGCATCAGGTCAACAGGCCACAGGTTCCTCAACAGGGATGGGCTGCCTGCAGGTGCCCTGCACCGCTGCAGACTGCTGCTGGCCGGTCCCCTACAAACCCGTCCCCGGTGCTCCAGGCAGCGGTGGGGACAGGGAGCAGCTGTGCTTCAGGTCATCTGATGTTTGGGCAGAGACTCCCGCCCTCACGAGGGGCAGCCGTGGTCCCTGAACCCTGTACAGGGTCCTTGTTGCCACCCCGGCTTTCCTGGGGTCCCTCTTTGGCGGGGCGTTGCCCAGCCCCGTGTGTCCTTTCCGCCCGCGTGTTCCGGGCGCCCCCTGCTGGCCAGCGGTGAGGCGAGGCCCGGCGAGGGCTCCGAGCGCCGCGCCCCGCGCATGCGCCCGCGCACCTGGCGTGGGTCCTTGCGAGCCCGGGAGGAAAGCTTCCAGGGCCGCGTCCCTCCTTTCCTCCAGGGCGGAGGGTCTTCTGCTCGAGCTGTTTTCAGGTGACGGGAGAACCGCAGAAGGACGGAGAGGCGACCGGCAGGTCTTCCCCTTGGGACTCCTGCACCGGTGGAGTCCCTGATCGGCCTCCTGAGCTGCCGGTCCGCCTGCAACTGCGTTCGCATTCTTTCTAGAAGTGTCTCTATGCACTTGATTCTGTACCTATTAAATATAAGACCAGGCTGGCGAAGATGGCCTCATTAGAGGTATTTCCTCCCGGTCACTGAGGGAGGCTGACGGACACGGCCCGGACGCCTTGGTGCGCGGGGCGCCGTGTGGAAACGGACGAGCCCCTGCTGTGCCGCCGCGTCTCCGCGGTATCCAGCCCCGCCTTTGCTGTTCTGCTCCTGCCGTTGGCTCTGACCCTTGGCGCGGTGGCTGGCATTCTGCGCGGCTCAGCAGGAACCTCTGCGTTGGGAATGGCCGGGTGGACCCTCGTTCACCCTGGAGCCCTGGTCTGATGCTGCAGTCCCTAGTCTCTCCGGCTGCAATTGGCAGGTGCGCTGGCGTGTCTGCGGTCCACTGAGGACACCAGACCAGTGCTGGGAGTCACTTCTGAGTGTGTCCTGTGCATTTCAGAGGCAGGCAGGTCTGCGATGTCAAGCCTTTTAGCGTCTGCAGGGCCAAGGCTCTCCAGGTGAGGACCCGGGGGCTCTGGCCTTGTCTAAACTAGATCCTTGTTCCAGGGTTGGAGAGCATTTGATCAGCGAACGGCTCAGCTCCCAGCCCAGGCCTTTCCTGAAATGTTGTACAGTAGTCGATTCTGTGAAAACCCACCCTTAGCATCCGCCCTGGGTAGGATGAGGAATGGTCAGCAGATGTGACTTGGGGGTCTCAGGAGGGGGAGGGAGAGAGAAGGATAAGAAGGATAAGAAGGCGTGGGAGAGGAGAAAGAAGGAAAGGGAAGAGGAGAGAGGAGGGGAGGGCCCTGCTCCGGCTCTCCCTTGGCCCGCCGACCTCTCTCAGGCCTTGACTGTTTGCATCTGTGACTCTCGCTGGAGACCCCCGGACTCCTGGGGCCAGGCTCCTCTGGCTCACCACTTCTCTCTGGCGCCCGGAGGCCGCTGCACGTTTTCCTGAATGGAGCGGGGGTACCTTGTTCACCACTCTGGGACCGCATGGAGAACTGGAAAGAGTCGGGGAGGATATGGCACCAGGAGGAGGTGGGGAAAGGTCCGCTCAACTCCCAGGAAGCTGTCTGGGACCAGCGGGTGGGAGAGTGGGACAGGCGCTCCATGGGGGGCCATTCATTTGGTGGAGCTGTATTTTTTAAACCCGATGTCACGTTTATATGCAGTTAGTTACAGGTGTGTGCCCTTATGCCTAAGCAGTGTGTGGCTTCCCCCGTTTATGGAAGGATTAATCGGCCGCCTGATACACAATTCCAAGCTTTATTTCAAGATGGCCGGGGACCTGTGACCAAGTGCTGTTCCCTCCATCACAGCAGAAATAATGCGTCAAGCTTCCAAGTTGTGACTGTGACTTAGGAGAGGTGCTTTCCCCGTTCCTTTCTCCCCACTCCCGTGCTGCAGAGCGGGGTTGGGGGAGCCACCCATGGGCACATGGACAGCTGCATCGGGGTGGCAGAGCCTGGCACCGTTGGCCCTAGGTGCTTCACCTGGGCTGCTGCGTGAAGCACGTTTCCATGGGGGCTGCTTCAGCGGCTGAACCAATATCCAGTTCTGACCTTGAGTTCCTGGTGGTCAGGAAGTGACGAGAATGGAGGGGCCGTGGGCCGTGATGAGTGGTCAGAGGTGACCGGGCCACGGGACTCCTGCTTGGCCAGCGGGGAGCAGCAAGGGTCTCTCAGGGGAGCTCCCTGGGCCCCCTCGTTTCCTTGCAGGAGCGACCCGCTCTGGGCTAGCGCTAGACAGCCATGCGCTTGAAGTCCCCCTGGGCGTTCACTGTTCCCGCTGTCACCAAGCTGTGAGGCTGTGGAGACAGATGCAGAGCGTGTGTGGACCTACCTTGCTCAGGAGTTTTCATTGGCACCTAATGAAAAGTCAAATAAATGAAATGGTGTTAGGAAAGGGGATTCATCGACTCAGAAAAACGCAGGGCCCGGCCACGTGGGCATGGAGTCTGTCACTGATAGCCCTGCGCTCCGGCTGAGTTTATCCTTGTGGACGCTGTCTAGTCCTTGCAGGTTTTGTCCACGTGGTCATCAGAGGGCCAAGCCCAGCTCCAGACTCCCACCCTGTCTTTTCGGCAGCTCCACCTGGGAGCCCCTTGCCACCAAACACCAGGGACGCGCAGGCTCACTGGTTCTGACCAGGACGTGCCATCCCCCAGGTGACGCTCCTGGTGGGGGAGATGCTGGACTCTGGCTGTCCAGGCACGGTCACACGCTCACCCTGAGCAGAGTCCCTTGGACTGTGTGGGAGAGGTGGTCCCGAGGAGCTGGGGGCTCTCAGCGTGGGGCAGGCAGGCGTCTCCGAGTGAGCGAGTGAAGACTCAGCGCCCCGCCTGGTCTGGGACACTGACAGAGGGCTGCCCAGCACCCCGCCTTGTCCTCTGGCTCATGGTCATCTGCACCGTGGTGCTGCGCATACCCGTCGTTGAAGATCCACTTTACACTCGCCTGCCCTAGACAACACGGGACTGGCATTCGGCAGACACCTGTCCCCACGAACACTCCCTCATAAACCTTCCTCAGTGAGCAGCCAAGGGCTGGGAGCCCGGCCCAGGTGCAGGTCGGGCGGCTGGGGAATCGCCCAGCCATTTTCACATCTTGGCTGGGGAACATGCCTTTGTCCGATCAGGCTGTTGGAACCTCCGACCTGTCGCTCTGGGACCGCATATCATCAGACACCGCAGTTCCCCCTACTCCGCCAAGCGAGCACCAGGGAGGCCCAGTGGGACACTTGCTAGGAGCTGGCAGGGAAGAGGGAGCTGCTCTTCTGAAATGACCTTCGATAGCAAGACTCTGCTTGTGAGGAGACAAAACCAGCAGGCAGCTGGTCCCTGGGCTGTGCGTGGCGAGGATGAACCTTCCAGTCCCTGCAGGACGGTCGGCAGCGTGGGGTCCACATGGGGACCTGGCAGGCAGGCTCTGCGGACCCGGGAGCCCGGGGTTTGGTCCTCTGGGTCCCTGTGCTCTGCACACCCTCTGAGCATCCCTGGCCTCACAGGTGCAGCCAGGCTGTCTCCAGGTCAGGCAGGCAGGCCCTGGATTCCTAACCTCCCTGGTGCTGCAGTGCACCTCTCACCAAAGCGAGGCTGCTGGCGTTAGGGCTTCGGTTTATAAAGCTGAGAGAGAGAAGGGATATATATATATATATATATAGAGAGAGAGAGAGAGAGAGAGAGAGAGAGAGAGGAACAGAGAGAGAGGAAGAGAGAGAGGGGAGAGGGAGGGAGAGAGAGAAGGGGAGAGGGAGAGAAGGAAAAAGGGGGAGAGGGAGAGGGAGATGGGGAGAGGGGGAGAGGGAGAGGGAGATGGGGAGAGGGGGAGAGGGAGAGCATGCACAAGGGTGCAGGAGGGAGAGGTCTGCGTCCCTCACAATGAAAACGTCCTGGTGTGGCTGATGGCCAGCCCTTATCAGGGTAGGTTCTCCAGGGCAGCAAATATCCCCCAGGCCAGGTGGGTGGGTATTTCCCCAGAGCACCTCCAGTCCTCCCAAGCCACCACCCGTTTTCTATGATAAGTAAGATTAAGAAATATGTAAGAACAAACAATTTAATGTTTTTTTTTTTTTGTTATAGGGAATAATTAAATATTAAGAAAGCTAAACCTGAAAACGTGTCGAGTAGGTTTTTCTGTACATCATATTTACATGACGCTGATCCTGCCTACCCAGGATCAGCTGTCCAGGGGAAGAAAGCGACTTGCATAGTCTGGGGTTGACGCTGCCTTCTCGGGCCAGCTGTCCCACAGAGCGAAGAGCTGAAGTGCAGAAGTGCATGTCCTCCCGCCCTTCTCCTCCAAGCATCTGAGCAACAGATGCAAAACAAGGTTTGGGCACAAGAGGCTAGAAGAGCAGGCATCCAGGACTCTGCCTTGAGGAGACCTGGTGCACAGGACAAGAATGGCCCTTGGCCACAGGGCCAGGCGAAGGAAGTCGAGGGTCACCCACAGAGGTCCCTTAGGGTCTCGGAACAAAGGCACAGCAGCCCAGACAAGCTCATCTGCAGCATCAGGGGGCCTGACCGTGCAGCCTGGCAGCGAGCTTCGAGGCTCAGAGGTCCACTTGAAAGAACCTGCCCTCCCTGCTAAGGTGGATGCCGAAAGGTGAGTCCGTCACTGTGGCGCTGACCTCTGGCCAGGAGGAGCTACGAGGGGCTACAGTGGACGGGTGCAGTGCAGACTCCTTCCACTCTGGAGCCACTGACACTCGGTAGCTGGAACCTACGTACGCTGTGAAGCTGTGGTAGATGCGGTTAAAACGTGCGCAGGAGCACAGAACGGACTTTCCAGGGCACATGAAGTTTGAGTGGGGCAGGGAGTTACTTCCCGACTCCTGAGAGTCCGCAGCCTGCACCGGTGATGCCGCACCGTTGTCCAGTTTTTTCAGGTCATCTGGACAAGGGCATTTCTTATTTCTTGGAGGCTCTGAAACAACTTTTTTTAAAAAAAGTCAAGAGATCATAAGTCGAGCATCTCGAACGCTGACATGGGCAGAGCCTCGTTCTTACGGAACATGAAGCACTCTGTGTCCCCCACGTCTAAGAGTTCGTCAAGAGACGCCACCACCACATCGTGTTCCTGCAGCATCTCTGGGTAGCGGGACGCTGCTCGCTCGATCCTGGCCGAGCGTCGCACGGGGGTGATGAGCTTCATGTCCTGCACTTCTGGCATCCCGTTTATTCTGCGAGAGAAAGATGCAGTCAGAACCTCGAACCTTCGGGAGAATCGCGTCTGCTCTCCTGTTTCTTACTCCACAGGAAGACAGCCGCCTCCGTGTGAGCTCACGGAGTAGCTCTTCCCGACTCCAGAACCACACGTGGCGGCCCCCTGCTCCTCATGCTGGGCAATCCCGTGTGAAGCGTGGCTTCATCTGACTGGAGCCACCCTGCAGGGGGTGGCGAACTTTCAACCATGTTAACAGGTTTCAAGGAAATGGCCTCACACCAAATTTGGTTAGTCTGATAAATTCTTAAATGTGTTTGTAAATCATTCAAAACACACCTTTTAGGATGGCAGCCACACTAAGAATTGACACGGAAACTGACGGCATCTTTCTTGTATGCCGGAAGTGCCTTCCAGTGAGGAGCGCCTGGAGGACAGGACCTGCGTCCCCTCTGGTGACTCTGGTCACATTGGCTCAGGCTTTCATAGTGAGTTCTAGAGCCAGTGACAGCTGCCCGCTGTCATCCACTGCGAGCGGGCAGCAGGGCCCAGCCCGCTTTCCAGGGAACTAAAGCCCAGACCGAGGCCCTGGTGCTCTGCTTGGGATCCTTCAGGAGGGTGAGCAGACGTGGCTGGACTTGCCTGTGGGAGGTGAGGTGACGCCTGACAGGGTCCTTGTTAAAACAGACTGCTCTGTGGTCTGCGGCGGCACCTGCTCACCACCCTCCTGTTCTCAGGGGCCAGGCAGAGCCTCCTTCACAGCTCCAGAGCTGCTGCCTGGACACTGGGCCACCGCCTCCCTACAGCTGTGCCCGGCTGGCAGGAAAGGTAGGAGGGACCCCAAGTGCTGGACACATGGGGGAAGAGGTAGCCTGTCCTGGGAGGGGGCGAACCCACTCCAGCCCCCTCCGGACGCTGGCAGTATGTTCCTGTGCAGGGCACATCTCAGCAGGGGTGGGGGGTGGCGTGTGGAGACCCAGACCCTCGAGTCGGTGCCTCCTGCCTCCCCTCACCCTCAGACAGGCTAGACCGGTGCAGGAGAGCCGGTAGGGAAGGAGGGAGGGAGGACTGCGATCCGAGGCCAGCTCTGGAGTCTGCGTACCTCGGGACTGGGGCGACCTGCAGTTTGATACCAGCATGACTATGCTGCTCGGCCTTGGCTTTTGGGGGTGTCGCTGTGGCCTGGTCCCTCTCCTCTGCAGGAGGACAAGAGTGCCCGGGGTCCGTCTTGTTGGCCTGCTCTTCCACTGATGTGATATTAGTTTCAGCAACTAAAGCATCAGAGCTCATTCCTGTGTATGAAGGTCAGGGAGGAACGTAAGCTTGTCAGTTTAACCCTGATGTGAACCACGGTAGGTGCCCCATGGTGCTGGTGGACTCTATGTCCAGTAGACTCTGTATGTTCACCGATGTGAAGAGGGTCTATAACTAGTTTTTCCTCCCGAGCCCCACAGTCATACCCTGTGCCACCAGGCTGCCCTACTGCCCAGTGCTCCAGACAGCTTGTGGGTCTCTTTGCCACTTGAGGATGGATCCTTGATACCCTTCCAACACCGACCACAGCCCCGACCTCCTAGCCTCGCTCTGAGAGCTCTCAGGACTGCTCCCGCCTTTCCACCCCGCCCCGGAACCAGTCGTCTTGACTTACTGGTGCTAACTCTCAGCTCCCGACCCCTCCCTGCTGGGGCTGCCACGGGGCTGTTGCCACAGACAGCGAGCAAGAACGGTCCCGTCTCCACATAACTCTCACTATACAGTCACCGCAATCAAAATGCAGGAGGTCCTTCAGCCAGAGATGCAGCAGAGCCTGGCCGAGGCCCAGGGAGGCTGACAGCCCGGCAGGGCACTGATTCCTTCCCTCCTGCCCCTGGGGACACTGCTGGGCCTCACTCCTGGGCTCCCACTGGCGTATTTACTTTCTGTTTCCCCACTTACCTGTCAGTCCACTGGGTTGTTAAATGTACTCTTAAGGGAAATAAAACTGTTATGTTCTAAGATAAGAAGAAAAATATGCTTTGTTTTCTAAATATAGCTGTTTTTTCTTTCCATTCATATCACAAGTATTATAAGCAATTGCATTCACTGTGTTTAGTACAGCGGTTCTCACAGAGAGTCCTGTGACTGTAGAGCTAATGAGGAGACGTGAGAGGGCTAGTTTTGAAGAGGTGACATGGACTGGGTGACCCCGTGGAGGCAGGTTTATTAGGACTAGACCTGTCACTTAACCAAGGCTCCCTCCCCTTTAGGACTAGACCTGTCACTTAACCAAGGCTCCCTCCCCTTTAGGACGAGGCCTGTCACTTAACCATGGCTCCCTCCCCTTTAGGACTAGGCCTGTCACTTAACCAAGGCTCCCTCCCCTTGCCTCATGCTCTTCCATAAGGAGCCACTTATGGCCCCACCTGGGACCCCAGGAGAGCAGGGCAGTTGCTCTGCTGCCTGGTGGAAACACCTCTGCTCAGTGCCAGGCGGGCATCTGCTTGTGAAAACAAATGCAGGCTGACGGTGCGCTGCCAAGGGCAGCGTGCAGGGCAGAGGGAGAGGCTCAGGGGACCAGGGCCTCCTTCCCATGTGCTCCGGACGGTCTCATTGTACAGCTGGAGGGAAAGGACTCAAACGCAGAGCAACACTACCTTCTGTGGTTCTGGATGATTCTTGCAAAATATTAAGAACGACTTCCCGCAACTCTTGTATCGGCTGGAAGGAAGAAAATAAATGAATACTGTTAAACAGACTCAGAAAAAATGAGCTAAGGAACTTTAGACAACATCAAACAAACTCTCTATAATAAAAATGTTTCCTTTAAAAATATCCTGTCTAGGTATAAGTAACATCTACAAAGTTTGTTTTAAAACTTCATGAGAAAAATGAAGGAAGAGAGAGAATACTGGTTAAATGCTGGCACACTTGACCTTCTTTCTGAATCAGATTCTATTTTCCTATTAACTTGCATCACACCACTGAAGACTCTAACCGTGGGGAACACGCATCACACAATTTAGTGCTATCATAGCTTAATCTCGTTTTCATCATAAAAGTCACGTTTCTCATTTCAGAAAAACGAAACAATAGGTTAAACTCACTTATATTCCTGTCACCCAAAGACAATGCTTGTTAGTTATTTTGGGCAATTTTCCCCAGACTTTTTTTTTTTTTTTTTAATATAGTAAAATAATATGCCTTAAAAAAAAAAAAAAAAAAAAAAAACCAAAAATCAAAAACAACAACAACAAAAACTTTTATAGAAAAGTGACTTCCTGGGATAGCCTTTATTTTTTCAAAGTGTGTGAACATTTTTCCACGAGGCAGAATGTCATGAGATGGACTGTACTTTTTCATAGGAACCTCATATTTGGACGTTTGTCTTCCTGACCTGGGACTGTGTATCAAATTAATAATAGGCTGCAAAAGAGCATAAAAGCAAGCTTTCCATACATTTTTACAAAATCTAAAATGGAATTAGGCCAAGCTTAATGAGGTGGGCATAAATGAGAATACACGGCAAGGAGTCTGAATTATATAACACTCATTATGCATATTTTACATCTGTGCAGGATTCTGGTTAAAGATGGTACACTGAATGCACATTTACTTCTTTTTTTTTGCGGTGCTGGGGATGGAACCCAGGGCCTTTTGCAAGCACTCTACCAGCTGAGCTATACCTCCCCAGCCCACACATTTACTTCTAATCTCACTTGAAATGCTGAAATGAGAACAGGATTAAAAAGAGGCAATTGCTGGGGTCGTAGCTCAGTGGTAGAGGGCTTGCCTCGTGTGAAAAACTGGTTTGAGTCCCAGCACCACATATAAGTAAATAAATAAGTAAAATAAATGTCCATTGGCAACTAAAATATCTTATGTGAAAGGCAATTGCTACAAAGACTAGGAAAGAGTAAGTAGTAACCAGGTTCTGGAAATGGAGGGCAGAAGGAAGAGAAGGAGCACCCGACCCCTCGAGAGTGTGTCCTGGGCCAGGGCTGCGGGAAGTGTGGTTCACGACACAGCACCTCTGGAAGCCAGGAGTAGGGCGCCAATCGGGAGGGCCCTGGAGCGCTGCTCAAGCCTACCCGGCACTCCTGAGCTCCATGCAGCTAGCGATGGCACTGCCACCTCATCCGACAGAAAACTGGGGATCTGGCCCCCGAGTCTCTGGGGGACTTCATGCAAGGTTCAGGGTGACTGCCCACCGAGCAAGGGACAAACAGAGCCTGCGGCTGAGCGTCGGGACTCCTCCCCTATCACAGGCGCCTGGTTTCTAACTCCCAGGAAGGAGAACCAAGAGCCCTCTCTAGGGAATCCGACCTGCTTAAGGAGAAAGACCTGAAGGCCCTGATATGGAGGGTCCTCCAACCCATCAGGCAGCCATCACCCTGCGATGAAGCCTCATCTAAGTGCCCAGAGCTTTAACCTGCCTCTTGAAACCAGCTGTATCCGGATGAGGCCCTTAGGTAAACAGAATAAAATGCACTCGAGAGAGAGAGAAGGCAAAGCACTGGAGAAGGGACAGAGATGCAGGAAGAGGAAGACGTGACATGGCTCTAGAAACAGGAGCTCCACCCAGCTCAGGCAGGGCACAAGGGTGTCTGGGCAATGGTGAGAAGGATTCCAGAATGGCCGCAAGCGAAGGCAGGAGTGAGGAGCCACCCATCAGCCTGCACGAAACCACAACTTGCCCTCTAAGAAAAGATGGTGTTTTTCAAGTATCCAGCAATTTAGAAAATTAGAGTGTGAAAATTAATCACGTACTAAGTCCTCTGAAAACTAAACAAAGGCAAAGCTCACTCCAGGAAACCTGGAGGTCGTGCTTGGAAGGTGAGGTGGCCCCGGTCATACAGTCATGTCTTTCTTACACCTGCGTAACGGAGGGATGGCTACGTGCCCACGGTTTGCACACTGCTCCCACGGAAGCGTGAAGGATGGCAAAGAGCCGCAGGACATTGGTGGGGGTGTGCAGGTGGCCATGCAGGTGTATGTGAAGGGGGTCAAGTCCCTGCCCCACACGGCTGCAAGTCCACAAGCTGTCTAGGCCTGGAAACCACCGAACAGCAACATGCACACATCTTCGGAAGTTTCAGGGGTAAGAGTATAAAAATAACCTGTCCTGGGAAGTAGAAAACGGGAAGTGAGTGAGGGAGAAGTTTTGTACCAAATTTATTGAACTACTTGGTGGTTTAAACTGTGAGCTTGTGAAACTCCAAACCAACATGGAAACGAGATACAGAGCGTGGAGCAGGAAATGGAAAATGACAGTGTGAAAAGTGACAAAGTTATTCGAAGCAGTCTTTGTTAAAAAAGTTATCGACAGTGGGTTTTTTTCTAGGTTTTAGGGCTAAGAAGTTTTTTCATGCAGTGGCTCTGAATTATTAATTTATGCACATTGAATGTGTTGCTTTAGATTTATCTTTAGGTTCTTTGGTAAAGTTCTTTGTAAGCACTGGATACCAATGTCGTAACTTTCTGACTATTACTTTCTATAACTGCACACTTGTACAATCAGCATTGAGACACGGTCACTCGACAAGAAAACCGACTCTGTTGGTAACACTGCTTTCTGCAAAATGCATGCTTTTTAAATGTGTGCATCAAGGACACACTGCACCCCATACCCTAGCTATGACTTTGGAGGCGAGTTGGAAGTTCGACACTACATCACACAGCTGTCATGCTGCCAACAGAGAAATCACAGGAGAAGGTCACAGGTCACCCGCCTGAGACAGAAACTCACTGTGGCGCCACTTCTAATGGCCTCTTCATACAGCCCGATAACATCAAAGGTGCCTTGACTTGCCAGCAGCTTTGCTTTGCAGATCCAGAATTTAGCAAATTTCTCAGCCTCAGGAATGCCGGACAATATTGTAAGTATTTCGCTAGAAGGTACACCCTGGAAAAAAGGAAACGCTGAGGTGATTTTCAGCTACTCTCACACCTCCTAATACTTATCACAGCAGACATCGGCTTCATCAGTAATCTTCCGGAACTTTTTAAAAATCTTCAATGTTACTGAGGTACAACATATGTGTGATGTATTGGATCCCTGTGTAGCCATGTGAATTGTATTTTCGTGGTTTTGGCACTGATCATTAAATTTTAAGTTACATGAGATGAAGTGGAAAGAAAAACTTTCATCATGGTAGACGGGAAGTATATTCTACATGTTTATGTAGTGCAAAAATCAAACCAAACCAAACCGTAGCACAATCCACATTTCTTACTTATTCAAAATCCTATGTATTTATAAACGTGAGAGTGAATACGGCCAAAATTTCTGGTTGATTCTTAACAGCAGCATGAAGGATGGCACAAGGCAGGGGTGTGTGTGTGTGTGTGTGTGTGTGTGTGTGTGTGTGTGTGTGTGTGTGCTGGGAATTCGTGCGGGTTAAACTCCACACAACACAACTTTTAAAAAAAAATTTAATTTGTTCTAATTAGTTGTACATGTCAATGCATTTATAGAATTTGATAGCTCATACATAAATGGAGTGTGATCCCTCATTTTTCTGATTTTACATACTGCAGGATCACATGGGTCATGCAGTCATACATGCACATGAGGTAATCATGTCTGCTTCTCTGTACTGTCCTTTCCACCCCACACCCCCTCCCCTCCCTTTACTCCCCTCCACCAAATCTGAAGTGACTCTATTCTTCCCTATCCACCCCCCACTGTGAATCAGCATCCACCTGTCAGAGAAAACATCTGGCCTTTGGTGTCTGGGGTTTGGCTTATTTCGCTTAGCCTAAGGTGTACTGTGTTCGCTTGCCAGTTCAGAAGATTCAGCAGTTCTTTCAGGGAGGGGCAGGCTGAACGGCTCCAGAGTCAAGCAGAATTAAATGAGAAAAATGTTTAGAAAAGTGCCTCCCGCGTGCCAGGCAAGTGCTCCACCTTAGCCACATCCCGGCCTGCTTCAAACTGACCGAGACGCTAATAAATCGATGGTGACAGATGCAAGGAAGAAGGCAGAGCGGCAAATTTTCCAGGGAGAACAACCTGAAATTAGAAACACTTCCTAGACTATGGTTAGAGCATGAGGGCTCTTCTGTCAGTCAGAGTCCGGCTCAGCTCTGCGCAGGCGCGCTGACCACCTGAGGAGCATCGGATCCGGCTCAGCCCTGTGCGGGGCGCTGACCACCTGAGGAGCATTCATCTAAAGCTGGTGCCCTCCCTCGAGACCGAGAGCACTGAGGTCAGAGCACCCAAGCCACTTTGAACGGAGGCCAAGGCCAGCTTTATCAGGGTCCTGCTCCAGATCCCTGCAGCGCACCCAGACAGTCGTGGAGACTTGGAGGTAGGTTGTCTCAGGACGAGGCCGCTCCCTGCCCCTGGGCCCAGCAGGAGCAATTGCCTCATGGGAACCAAATCACCCGCCCCCCCACCCTCAGGTCTGATAAACGCCCTGCAAGGCAAGTGGAGAGTTGCCTGAGCACCTCCCTTGACATGGACAGGCCCGCGCGGCCAGCTTGACGATGAACTCTGCCTCCTGCCCGGTCCTCCCTCTAGTTGAATCTGACCTCCTGTCAGTGTCCCCGAGATTGGGCCTGGGAACGCTGGTCCCTTGTCTGGACTGGAGCTCCTTCCCTGCTTTTCACCATTACCTTTCCCATTTGGTTTTTGGGGTGAATAGCCAGATTTGATTTGTTGGGACCCCAGTATTGGACTTCTGGTCTGGGACTCCAGTAACATTGCTTTATTTTGTGATTTCAATATATTGTTTTATGAAATAAAACTGTATGAAACACAGAAATGAGGGAAAATAAAAAGGATTCATATAAACTGAGTTACAAAATAAGATGGCAGGCTGAATTTAAATATGAGTAATTACAATAAATGTCTATGAGAGAAATATGCTTTCAAAAAACATATTTTTAGATCTGGTTAAAAAATTCAGCTGTATACATTCATATGAGACATTCCTAAAATAAATCAACTCAGGAAGATTTAAAAATAAAGGGATACAAAGAGATCTACCAAATTCTAGCAACAAAAAGCAGGTATGGCAAGATTAATACCAGACAGAAGAGAAATCAAAGCAAGCCATGACTTTTATATACATACAAGATAGACTTGAAAAACAGGAAGTAAAAGTTGACAGGAATACAAGCTGTCAATGAGTAATCCCAATTCCAGAGAAATGTTGGCACATTTCTTTCAGAAAGCAACAGATCTAGTAAACGGACAGAATATATATCCTTTCAGAACACCTTTGCAACATATACTAAGAATGATGAGACTACAAAGAAATTTTAACAAATTCCATCAAGAGTAATACACATGGGCCACATTTGTCAACCACAACACACTTAGAAATTAACATAAAGATAGCGAGAAAAAAACTACAAATCTGGAAGTGAAAAGGTATTCTAAGAATTTCAAACTCAAAATGGAAGTCTCAACCTGTTTCGAAACGAACAGTGAAAACACGTTGGTTACTGAGCTCTGGTCCCCAGCTCCACCCACCTATCGCCTCTGTGGTAAGATGCTGAACTCTGTAAGGATGCTCTGCTCCGCAGCCACTCCCTGGGGCTCTGCCAATGTGGGGCAGCGGAGGGAGGCAGCAGGGAGGAGGGGACACTGCCTGCTCCACGGCCTGCACCGCCCAGCAATGGCTCCTCGCCCTGGCAGCAGCACTGGGTTCAGCCACCCCCCTTTCTGGCATTCATAGATCCCACCCACTGAGCCTGTGTGTGCATGCGCATGTACACAGCACCCACCCGGTAGCAGCCTGTTCTCAAGGTCTGAGACCCAGGCCCACAGGCCTCTTCAGCCCCTGGCTGGGCTTCCCATACCCACCGGCCTCTCCTTTCCTAGTGTGGCATCCAACTCCTAACATCTTTGGAATCTCCAAAGCAATGTCTTCATGTCTACTAATGAGTTGGTGATGGCTGGCAGCGCCTAGACAGCTTCCGTGGTGGCTGGCGACTGGGAAGACCAAGGCAGGATTAGAGGGCTGGCTCCCTCTGGGGAGGGGCTGGAGGCGAAGCTGCCCACCAGTGACCCCGAGTCAATCAATCGTGTCAATCATGCCTATGTAATGAAGCCTTCACAGAGCTTTCAGGTAGCAGAGCACATGACGGTGCCTATAGGGTGGTATGCCTTGAGAAGGCCTGGACACCCCGCCCTTCCCACGTGCCTTGCCCTATGCACATCTTCCTCTGTATCCCTTCTAATTATTTATATGGTACCAGGGATTGAACCCAGGGACACTTAAGCACTGAGCCATATCCCCAGTGCTTTTCATATTTTATTTAGAGACTGGGTCTCACTAAATTGCTTAGGCCTCACTAAGTTGCTGAGGCTGGCTTTGAACTCTGGACCCTCCTGCCTCAGCCTCCCCAGCTTCTGGGATTACAGGTGTGAGCCGCCATGCCCAGCCTTCCTGGCCATATTCTTAATATTAAACATTTAAGTATAAAGTAAGTAAAGTGTTTCCCTGAGTTCTGTGAGCTGCTCTAGCGAATTAGCCACTCAGAAGTGATGAGAACTGGCTTCCAGCTGGCTCTCATGAGCACAGGGCAGGCAGTGTTGTAGTGCCGGCTCTCCAACTGTGGATGTGATGCTGCCTCCCAGGAGGTGTCTGCTGGTGTCTGCTGTAGAACTGGGTGAGGACACAGCCCCACATCTGGTTCCAAAACGACTCTGCTGACCTGAGTGAGAGAGCAGGGAAAACCCTGGTGTGGTTGCCCTGCACACTCAGCCTCCTTGCTCTGCTAGAGCCCGTGGGTGCCAGCTGCTCCTCAGTCACTCCACCGTCACCTGGGGCCTGAGGGTTCTGGGCACCCGCTTACTCTGTGTTTTACTTCAACAGCTGCCCTGTGCCGTTTGGTACGTGCCCAGGACAGCCATCGCAGAGGGCCATGCATGAATTCACGCTGCAGTGGAGGCCGGAGCTTCCTGTGGTGCCAAGCCATCCTCCTCAGACAGCCCATTCCAACGGCTGGCCCCCTCCTTCCCAGCTTTCCTGGGAACTGCTTCCTGATAAGTTCCTTTCACATAAATCCTCCTCCCAGGCTCTGCTTCCAGGGGACACACTTAGAATATTGTATCCCTAATTCCTGCATCTTTTATTGAGATATTTGGTGTTTCCTGCTTTTGTAACTGGACCCTGATTGATGAAGAGTATTAGTCAAATTTAGAGGCAAATTTATAGCATTAAACATATTTATAAGAAAATAAGAAAGGCTGACCTAATTATCTAGACTTTAAAGAGGACAATAAACAGTAGGTGCAAACACTGATGCACAAGGAGTGATCAATAAAACTCAAAATACACACTTTGAAAAAGATCACAGAGAAATCCTTGGCAAGTCTGGTTCAAAAAAGGCACAAAATTTATTATAGTTGACTCAAGAAATACAAAACCTAAACAGACCAAAGACCACAGAAAAAAGTAAAGACATTAAAAAGACTATCCCCCAAAGCAGCACAGTCCATGCTGCTGTGGCCAGCCAAAGGAAATGCCAAGTTGTGCTGACCATTCTCATAAGAAAGAAGGGAAAAGTCCAACTCATTTTGTGGTGGCGAAACCAGTCCTGGTTGTGAAATGAAATGACAGAAACGTCAGGGAGGAGTCAGGGGAGGGTCAGCTTCCCTCCCGCTCAGCCTTCTCCAGGAAGCCGGATCCACGTGGCCCTGCCCTCTGCATGGTCAAGAGGGCTCCAAGATCTGACTCCTGCTCCTGAAATGTAGCTGTGTCTGTGGGCAAGCTGCTCCTTCTCCGTTCTCTGCCATGCTCTACGGGGGAGACCCTGCACAGGCCTTCAGCCGCAGAAATCAGGAATCATTTTTTTTAAAAAAGAGGAAAAAGCCCCCATGATAGGATGGGTTTAAGATGACGTGAAATATCTAAGAATATCGTGAGAAACTGTGGGTCAGGGCTCAGGATTTTGGAATGCTAATCTCCTCTGGGCCTGGCAGTGTGAACACAGCTTGGTTTCTCCTACTTTCTCTTGTCATTTCCACAACAATTTGACAAAAGTCAGCATACCACTGAGACGCGACAAAGAAAGGTGACGAAGAACGTGAACAAAAATGTAAAACGAAGCGACGGCAACCCGCAGAACAAGCTGGAGCTTCTCCTCTGCACCCGCAGGGGCGCCCACAAGAGCCGCCTGGGGGCAAGGGCAGTGGGGTCCCCGCAGGGAGCAGCTGGGCCTGCCAGAGTGCGTGTGCCAGGCGCAGGGAGGCCTGGTCTTGGCCGAGGGTCCTCTGAAGTGACCATGATACAGACGCATGTATTTTTTTAATGCAATGAAAGCAAAAGCCAAACAAACCAACCAAAAAAGAAGTGAAGTTTGATTCCACAAAGAGAAATGGCGAATGTTCAACCGATGCTGTGAAAGCACGAATCTGAAGGCCTCCTTCTTGTTAACGCCAACGCCACCAACCAAAGGGCAGCGTGGACTTGCTTCTGGTAGGGAGCTTTGCCCAGGGGTCTGCCCATCATTATTCATCCAGTGAGCTGCGTACTGGGGATGGAACCCAGGGCTGCGACCCCTGAGCGATAAACCGGCCCCCTTGCTTTTTTTTTTTTTTTTTTAAATTTTAAAATATTTTTTAGTTTCGTTAGATGTTTATTTTTATGTGGTGCTGAGGACTGAACCCGGTGCCTCACACATGCCAGGCAGTGCCCGCCCTGCTTTTTATTAATATGCCTTTCCGCCGGGGAACCTCCTAGCTCATGCCCTTTGCCTCCACCGACCTCACCCTCCTCTGGAGAGCCCGAGACACACGCAGACACCACTTCTAGCTACCAAGGGTGTTGGGGAAACTCCAGTCCTACCTGGGCTTGCCCTTTGGCTTCAGTTGCGCACCCAAATTTTAAGTGTCTGCTCTTGGAGCGCGATACCTGAAGAAGGCGAAGCTGAAACTCTCGGGACCCCGGCCAGACTGCTGGGTTATGGGTCAGTTCCCTGCTTCTCTGCCTGTTCCACCTGCACAGTGGCAGCGTAATGGTACTGTGGTAACTCTACAAGATAACAGTGCAGTGCTCGACAAAAGCCGGCCCCATGGGCCGCTGTTCAGTGCGCTGGCTCTCACCACTGCTGCGATCACTGCTCTGTGTCACCAAGGCAGCTCGCTTTCCCTGCTGTGGGGAACCTGGTGCCTCCCGCCCTCTCTCACCTCCTCGATGAGCCGCAGGCACCCCGTCAGCGTGCGGTTGATCTTACTGGACAGCTCCCACTGCGCTCGCTTTTCCTCCTCTTCTTTTTCAATGCTCTTCCAGAACGAAATATTCATTTCTTCTATTATTTTTCTTTTTGTCTTAAGTTCCATAGGGGGCCGCTTATAGATTTTCCCCTTAGATTTCTGCCACTCTTCCAGTTGTTTCCTGTTATGCAATCGAAGGGGAGAGACAAGATTTCACTTTTTAAAAAAGCGGCATCTAGCTTTTAAAGCATATGATCTGCAGTGATCGGGTAAGTCCACACCTTTGACTACAGTCAGGAGAATGGAATCAGAACAGTGACAGCAGGCACAGTGGCACTGGGCTGTGCCCACCCAGCAGAAGGCAGGTGTCGGGATCACTAGGGTCTGGTCTTGGGATGCTAAGATTCTTCTCACCACTGCTCTCTGAAGTCTCCATTCCCTGTAGCCACCTTACACTTGCTTTCCTGAGACACTGTCCATCTCTGAGGTCACTGGGTCTGCACTCCATTTCTCCCCCTAAGCTGTCCCTCACCTCAGACCAAACCTGCAACTGTGCCCTCAACAGCGTCTTGGTGCTCGGAGTGCCCCACTTCACTCAGCTCCTCAGTCCTCTCTGACCACGTGGCTCCCTTTCTTTTACAGATTGGATTGGTGACTTCAGGACTCTTCGTACGTGGCTGTTCCCAAGTCCTGACCTGGCTCTCCTCCACTGAGCACAGTCCGCCTTCCTGTTTCTGAGCAGGTGATACAGTACTTTCTGGGAGTGTTTGGGGTGTGCCAACATGTGAAGACGCTAGTGTGTAGACCGAGGGTCTCTAGCTTTAAATTATGACTGTGTTAGTGATTTGCAAATGTCCATTTCAGCCCAGATCTCTCTCGGAGCCCCTAACTTTGTAAAACCCCTGCCTAGTTGATCTACATTTGATGTCTGACAGACACTTAACTGAACAGGTTCAAAACAAAGCTCTTGACCTTCATCTTCAAATCTGCCCTCACTCTGATGGACAGCACCAACCTACCCAGTTTCCAGGGCCAACGTGAGTGGTGCTGTCTTTCCGCTCCTGTCTGACCCATCACTGTGGAGTGGGCGCCTCCTGTCTACGCTGTCACCTTCTGTCTGACATGCTGCACTAGGCTTATTCGGGGCCCTGATTAAGCCCCCTGGGCACACAGCAGCTGACCTTAAAATGGAAAGCAACTCTCCAAGCCCACTTCCCTTGGAGAAGTCGAGGGCTCTTCACGGTCAGAGTGCACAGTACCACTTGGCTCCTGCTATCTTTGCACCTCAGGTCCACCCGTCTCTCTGGCTCACTGCCCACCCGGCATCTTTGGGGTCTCTTGACGTGCTCACTCCTGCCTCAGGGTCTTCTGCTTACGAGACACCTGCTTGGAGACTAATCGTCCGGGATTATCCTGCCTCATTGAGCCAACGTGCTGCGTTTGTCTCCTGCACTAGAATGCTAGCTCCATGGGGGCAGCAGGGCCATCCAGGGCCTGGCACAGGGCCTGGCGCACTCCGGCCTCACCAACAGTGAAATCTGCCCTTTCTGAGCGAGTGATTCTTAGCATAAACACGAAGTTGCACAACCACAATTCTAATCGAGACGCGACAGCTGCGAAACTTGAAACAGTCCCTCGCGCCCCATACCCGACGGCTCTCAGGGCCTTCACGCTGACCATGGCTGACACATCTGGCAGGCGTTTCCTCCACGTGCTTGGCCATCTTCCTTTGCCCTCCCAAACATAGGAGCAGGTGCTTTTCTTTCCTGAACCAGGGTGCTCCTGGGACCTCAGGCCGGCACTTCACTCCTCTAGCCTCCGTCCACGCACCTGCGGCAGCACCCAGGGCAGAGATGGCCTCGGTGCTCACCATGCTCTCCCAGCGCCTGGCCGCTGTAGGCACCCGAGCTCTCGGGGACAGTGAGTGACCAGACCTTTCCACAGACTCTGGTCCTTTAGTGACTAAGTGTCCAACATGCCACACACAATCACATGACCACATCCCTGTTCTCTGGCCTAGGAGCTTGAGGGCAGGGACCCTGCCTGCCACCCTGGTGGCTGGGGGTCTTGCCCACGTCTCTGCTCAGAAGGCTTGCCCCGTCAGCAGCCCCAGGTCTCGGAGGACACTTCTGTCTAAGGTGGGTCATCTTCAGTCTCTGCAGAAGGCAGAGCTCGGGGGTCTCCCGAGGCCAGCCCCTGCCCTCACCCCACCCTGCCACCCCTGGAGCCCTCCTCTGACTTTGTACGCTTCTCTTGTCTGTGCCAGGAACCACTGGCTTTCTGCTCCAATACCCCTTCGTCCCTCCCTTGGGAGATCCCCCGTTCTGAGACTTCCTGACCCCAGGCAGCAAATGCACAAGGTCCTCTGGCTTAGTGGTATGGGGTCTGTCAAGGCTAAGCCCCAGCAAGCGAGATCCTGACTTATGCCTGAACCCTACTCGACAGCAGCTCCTCTGGGCTTGAGCTCTCCCTGCGCAGCTGGCCTACTCAGCCTCGTGGACGCTTCCTGCAACTGCCTCCCTGAAAACTTACTGACTCAACCAGGGGCTGGTTGACAGAGCTCCCATCCTCTGCTCCTGGCTACTGGAGTCCCACCTGAGCTCCCTCTAGCCTGCCAACTGCTGTGGTTTGGTCCCTGCAGATGCTTCTTGTGTGAATAGTCTATGTCTTCAACCCTATTTCTTACTCATTCTCTGTGTTTCAACTATTTTAAGAACAATTTCAAGCATGTATGAAATTACGGAGAATCGTGAATAACATGTATGTATCACCTAGCTCTTCAAAGTCTTGATATTTGTTATAGTTGCTTGAAATCATCCTTTTTTCCAGGCTATAGCTACAAATTACTTGGGAGTTATTTATGGCCTATTTTCTGACCAAGTTCTCTTTATTCTTTTTTTTTGTACTGGGGATTGAATCCAGGGGCATTTAACCACTGAGCCACATCCCCAGCCCTTTTTTATATTTTATGTAGAGACAGGGTCTCCCCAAGTTGCTGAGGCTGGATTTGAACTCGCGATCCTCCTGCTTCAGCCTCTTGACCACTGGCATTATAGGCACGCGCCATGCCCAGCTGACCAAGTATTCTTTTTTTTTTTGGTGGGGCTGGGGATCGAACCCAGGGCCTTGTGCTTGCAAGGCGAGCACTCTACCAACTGAGCTATCTCCCCAGCCCCTGACCAAGTATTCTTGAGGGTCAATTTGCCTAATTATCATAAGTTGAAACATTGTGGAAGTAAGACAACGTACCTTCGATCCTCTGCGGTTGCCTTCCTTTTGGTGTTCGGGTTAGTTTGTGCACCCCGTGGGACGCCTCTGCCGTTAGTGGCTGTGACTTCAGCTTGAGTTCTGGGAGCTGTCTTGTTCAGAAAATGGCTCTGGGGAAGAGTTGTCTTCAACCTGGAGTCCCCCATATGTGCGTTTTGTTGGACGTTTTTGTGTTTATTGTCCTTGGTCCCATTTGCTCCTATGCTAGGGGTGCTTGGAACAACTGAATTACACCTGCCAGTTGCCACATTGGGCTTCTGGCCTACAGCTCTTGTGTTTTGCAGTCCACAAGATGTCTGAGGCCTAGAACAAGGCTGCATGGACTTCCGATCTTGCTTGGTGCTTGGACGTCTGTGGTTAAGTTCTCCCTGATGCCAACTGGGGTATGTCCTGGGGTTGGCACGCTTTGCTTCCTGTCCAGCGACAGAGCATGACCGCGTGTGCTTCCCCCTTTCAGCCTTTACACTTCTTATGTCTTTGGCTGCTGGTTTCTTTGATGCAGGAGTCCTACCAAGTGTCTGCACGAGGGGAGGGGGAGCTGTCCTTGGGGGCTTTTCTCCTGGTTTTGCGAGATCTTTTCTCTTAGAGAGTTGCTGTGACTTCAGGGGTACAGTATGGATGTGTGGTTTCCTAACAAACTGCTTATTAACCCTGTCTTTCAGAACAGCACTAGTCACCAAACTTTTGCCCAGGACTTGTTGAGAAGTCAAACGGCTCTTGGTTTGATTATGAGTGTTGATCTCTGGCTTACTTATGGTACACAGTTCAGGATCTGGCATCTTCTCAGGTTCTGATAGGGCATGGGACAAGTTCTCTTTGTCCATCTCTTTTAAAAAGCCACCCACAGATTCATTTCCAACATGGGGGCCATCCACAAGGTCTGTATGTGGAACAATTCCTTGACCTGTTACCTGCTGCTCTTGTGTGTTAGGTGACCTTGTGGGTTTTCTTGGTAAGTCTCCTGCAGTGGATGATCCAGCTTTATGTTGCTGGTGGCTCTTGCTGGAAGGTTTACAGTTTGGGTTAGAAGAAACACATTTTGAGGTCAGTCTTCTTCCCAGATTTGGTGGCTCCAACTTTGGCTTCTGGAACTCTCTGATGTTGGCTGGTCTAGGCAGTGGTTTAGTGCTGATGGGTCTTGTAGCTGTGTCAGGAAAAACAGCATGCTTGGTAACATGCCTTTGGGGTCCAATAGTCTGAAAAGACAAACATATATTTTAAAAATTCATAACAATAGTCACTGTTTTTAAAACAGTGATAAAAATAACTGTTTAAAACTGATGCTAGAAAAACTTAGTTGTTTTAATTAGAATTTCATTTAGGAAAGTTGAATTCCGAGAAAGTCTCCCTTCATTAATAGGTGATTTTAATAACTTGAGCTCCGTCAGAAGTGCATCCGAATCCTTTCAGCTTGACAGAATTAAGTAGACATTCAGTGAATACACAAAAATTGCTGTTTAAAAAATGACTTTTCCTAAAGCAAACAGTGCTTGCAGAATGCCTGTTATGTTCCAGTGACGTCTTTCCACAGACCTTGGAGAGACATCCTGAAGACCCTATGTTACGATGCCTCTCAACAGATGGCTCCTTGCACTTTGTACAGCCACGACAAAACCCGCCTTTGTTAATGCCAGTTTCACACGGGAACCTCTGCCTTGCCTGAGAGCAGTGACGAGGAGACAGACTGGGGGACGAGAGGCTGGGCCGCCTCAGCGGTGCTGAGCACCTCTCAGTAAGCATCCAGCATCCCAGCAGGAGTGTCAGGGCGGGGCTTCAGGGTCAGACTCTATTTTATTCATAAGCAGGTGTTTTAGTCGTGTGATTTGATTTTAGATAAGCAAAGGAGAACCAGGTTACAGGAAACTGAGAACTAAGGAGGGAGTTTAGAGCAAGCCACGGTGAAAGCATTGTCAGAAAGGAGGACCTGGCGTGTGTAAGCGTGCACACCTCCAGGAGGAGCTCCGTGAGCACCAGGCTGCCACTCTTATTTCTGACTCAGTACTGTGAGGAACTGCATGTAAACTGGGCGAGTGTGTGAGGGGTCTGTCCTTAAAGGCAGAGCACTACCTGCCCTGAAACGTATTGGCACGTGGCGTTGCTCGAGTGGGATGGAGGAGGCAGAGAACTGGGGAGTGTAGCGCGTGTCACTCCTGGCCCAGCACTGACGCCCGTCTCAGATTTCTATATCACTGTGGAAAAAGTGGGGATGCTGGGCGAAAGCTTCCCAAGGTAGCTTGTATTTTGGTTGCACTTTTGTGAACACTTCTTAAATATTTACCACTTAAAATTTACCAGAAAATGTACAACTTTAAAGCATATAATTTGGAGTGTTTCAGCATATCACAAGGTTGACAGTGATCACTACTGCCTGATAACGGGCATTTCACTGCCCCCGAAGTAAACATGGAGCCTGTCTGCAGCCACTCCCCACAGCCCTCTCCCTGGCCCTCGGCTCTGGGTCTGTCCGTGGCCCTCCCCCCAGCCCTCGGCGCTGGGTCTGTCCCGTGGCCCTCTCCCTGGCCCTCGGCGCTGGGTCTGTCCCGTGGCCCTTCCCCCAGCCCTCGGCGCTGGGTCTGTCCCGTGGCCCTCCCCCCGGCCCTCGGCGCTGGGTCTGTCCCGTGGCCCTCCCCCCGGCCCTCGGCGCTGGGTCTGTCCGTGGCCCTCTCCCCGGCCCTCGGCGCTGGGTCTGTCCCGTGGCCCTCTCCCCGGCCCTGGGCGCTGGGTCTGTCCGTGGCCCTCTCCCCGGCCCTCGGCGCTGGGTCTGTCCCGTGGCCCTCTCCCCGGCCCTGGGCGCTGGGTCTGTCCGTGGCCCTCTCCCCGGCCCTCGGTGCTGGGTCTGTCCCGTGGCCCTCTCCCCGGCCCTTGGCACTGGTCCAGCTTCTACTGCGTTCTGTAGCCTGCCTGTCGTGGGTGTGCTTTTGGTGTTTGGCTCCTTCACTTATCAGAATGTTTTCAAGAGTTGACCCTGTTGTAGCACGTGCCAGTATGTCATTACTTGTTTTATTTCTCACTCCTTAGTTATAAAATTTTATTATTTTTAGCAACAATAATGTGTATTCATTTTAAGAATATGGAAAATACAAACAAGCAGAAGATTTTATTCATGATCCCACCACTGAAACTGAACTTTTGTTTTGGCGGCACTGAGAACTGAACCCAGGAGTGCTCTACCACTGAGCTACATCCCCAGTCCTTTTAATTCTGTGGCAGGGTCTTGCTAAGTTGAAGAAGATGGCCTTGAACTTGTGATCCTCCTACCTCAGCTAGGATTATAGGTCTGTGCAATCATGCCCAGCTTGAGTGAACTTTTTGTCTTTCATCCTTCCCCAGCTTTTAATGAGCATATATGTAATAAACAAATGTACCCTTACCTTATTAAAAAATCTGATTCACATATTATTTAACAACCTTTTTTTCCATTTTATATCCTATCAGGAAATTCTTTTTTATAGTGAGCAAATCCCTCCTATTCAAAATACAACAAACAATGAGATGCAGATAACAACAGATACATCTAAAATCACTAACAGCAACAGGTTAAAAGTAGAAAGATGGACAAAGATATATCAGGAAAATGCTAATAAAAAGGAAGCTATATAGAAATATTAATACCAGAAAAAACCAAACTCCAGGTAAACGACCTCAGATAAGGGTGAGGATGGTTTTGATCGACCTCCCAACGCATCACTGTAAGCTTGCTTCTTACTCTCCTCCTCTCCTGTTTCATCCACTTCCCCAACATACCTTCACTGCTCAAACGCCTGTTATGTGTATGTTCCTGTTTTTTTTTTTTTTTGGTGCTGGGGACTGAACCCAGGGCCTTGTGCATGTGAGGCGAGCGCGCTACCCGCTGAGCCGTCTCCGGCCCCTGTGCATGGTGCACGTTCTCTGAACTCCTGGAGAGTCTGAGGTTTCGCTAAGTCTCTTCTCGTTTTCCTCCTGCTCTGCTTCCCCTCTGGCTCTGGCGCTTCCTCCGGTTTGGGTTCATTCTCATCATCTGATTTTCTTCGGTTTTCTGACAGGGTTTGTCCTGTGACTCTCTCCTTCTCTCCTGCTTATTCCTCTTGGAATGCAGTTTCTTCTGGTTGATCTGGTCTGCTTCTTTCTCCTACTTTTGTGGCCTTGGGAGGTTCAAACCACAGACCTGCAAACTTCCAGCAGGTTGGGTCCTTCCGCTGGCCTCTGGAGCCACTGCCTGCATGGCCACAGGAAGCTCTGCCTTCACTGCTTGTGAATGTAATAAGACTGAGCAGAACGTACAGAGGTTCCCACATACCCGTTCTCACACACGTACTTTATTGCACTCCCACAGCTGAATACTGTCCCACTGTACGGCTGGACCTGTTTTGGTCACCCCTGCATTAACTGATGGACATTTGGGTTATTTCCAGTTCAGGGGGGTTATGAAAAATGTTGCTACAAATATTCGTGTACCAGTTTTTGTGTGAGCATGTTAATTTCCTTGGGTATGTACCCAGAAGCAGAATTGCTGGGTCATATGACAAAGCTATGCCTAACTTTTGAGGAACTGTCAAACTGGTTTCCAAAGTAGCCGCACCAGTTCACATTCCTGCCTATAATCTGGGAGGGTTCCAAACTCTCCACATTCATGCATCTTTTTGATTACAGCTATGCCAGCAGATGTGAAATGGCATTAATTCACAATTAAATGGTGGCTAAGGATGCTGAGCAATTCTTTTTGTTTCTATCTTCTTGTGAGTAATGTCCATTTGGATCCATTGCCCATTTTTCAATTGGGTCATTTGTCTTTTAACTGTGGAGTTGTAGGAGTCAGGTATCCTGGATGCTAAATCCTTCAGGTACATGATTTGCAAATATTTTTCTCTTGTACAGTCTCTATAGCTTGACTTCAGACCAGCCTGACGGCTGACTTATTATAGGTGGAAGAACTGGTCATGAGACCCAGGCATTCCACTGAGAAGGAAAAACTGAATTTGAAGAGTTATCAGGTTAGCAACTCATGAAAACAGACTCAAAACTGGAAGAAATGTCAGAGAGTCTTAAATTCATGCCTTCGTTTGAGAAAGAAAGTGAGCTGCCCAAAGTAGACAGGGAGTTGGAGATCAAGTTGGAGCTGAGCCTCTGTCTCTCTTTCTTCCTTTCTTCCTCCCTCCCTCCCTTCCTTTCTGAGTTCAGGAGATTGAACCCAGGGCATTCTGCCGCTGAGCTGCATCGCTGGTCCTTTATTTTATTTTCAGACAGGATCCTGCTGAGTTGCTGGGATGACAGGTGGGTGTCCTATACCTGGTTGTACTTTTGCCTTCTGAACCCTGGTCTCTGACCCTTGGTCACTTTCAACCCACCTCAGAACTGATGGGCCAAGTTGAAAAAACAAGCAAACAAACAAAAGACAGAATGTAAAATTACAATTGATTCAAACTTGCATGAAGTAGGAGAAGGGAGAAAATTCACAAGCTGTAACCAGCACCAGTCTCACTAGAGTAGGATTTACTGGATGTTGATCATATAATGGGCACTAGACTCTAAGGAGACATGAAGATGAGATCACACTGCCCCTCAGGGCCACTAGCAGAAAAGATACAAACACAAACAAAGGGCGATACAGTGAAATAAAGGCTGGAAGGGGCTGCAGAGCCCATCAGAGGTTGTCCATATACACCCCACAGGAAGTCCATGTTCAATATTACTTATTGCTATAATGACAAGGTTATGCATCACTTTTATTCCTTTTTCTTCTAATAAGTAGATAGAACTAGATGTTTTGCCACAGCAGTTATACTAACTTTTTGAGCTTATATTGAGGTATGTGCTAAAAATCTCTCAGCCACCTGTGAACGGCAAAAGCTTTATCACCAACACCATTATTTCAAAGTGTCCCTTGATTTTGTACTTGATATTTCCATCCTGGAGTACAAGGAGAATTAAGATTAGCCATGAGATGGGCGGGTGGTTTGTCTCTAACAGGCAGAGAAAGAAAGAACTGAGAAGAGGAGGAAGGATGAAGGTGCCGGGGGAGGGGGGACGAGGAGCAGGCAAGGCCCGCTCCTCCACACATCATCCTGGTAGAAGCGGGCATGAGAGCTGCAGCTCTGGGGTTGATTCTGCCCGGCTGTGTGCCTGCAGGGGCACAGCCCACTCTGCAGACATCAGAGTGTTCCCACAGTTCCTAATCCAGTCCTCTCAAGCAACCCTGTGAGGTGTCTCCTACCACTCCCATTTTACAGATCAGGTAAATAATTTGCTCAAGTCACTTAGTTATGAAATGGAGCTAGGATTTGGACCTAGGCAGTTCTTACTATGACTACATAAAACTTTGAGCAGTAACACCGTAGTAAGGGTACACTGGAAAAGCCTGCTTGTGTCCCAGACCTGGCTCTTACCTGTGTAACTGGGTCAAGTACTTAGTCTCTCTGAGCCTCAGTCCATTCATTTTGTAGAGTGGGCATGATAATCTGTCTTCTAGGAAGGGCATCCTGTCTTCTGGTTTTCACAGGACAGTTTTGATTTAGGCTTCTTGGTCCAACATAATTATTAACAGTCCTCCCGTTCCTCTCAAAGGTTCTGGTTTGAGTACTAAATCACATGGTTGACTTTCTTACGGGGTTATTTTTAGTACTGAGATAATGTACACATCTTCCTCAGCATCTAGATGACAGTTAGCACCCAGCTGTTAGTGTTACTGTTGTGGACCAAGTGTTTTTGAAGTGCATTATATAATTGTGACACTGTCTAATACAGTCCTTTTGAGTTTCTCCTAAATTCTGGAATTTCCTTCCCCATTTTTTTTTTATCTTGACAACTGTATGAAGCAGATTTACTAAGTCAGTACTATCAGTTGCTAGAGATGCCTCTGGGAATTCTGAATGAAAACTCTTTCCAGATTTTTCCTTCAGACTTGCAGCCTATACTGGTACAATCTGCATAAAGTAGAAGTATAAGCACAACCCCGTCAACCACCACAAACTCGCTTTGCCTTAGCTACATCTTTTTAATCTTTGGGTGTCTGAGGATGTGGTGCACATGTATGCATGTATGTATACATATGTGTATGTGTGCATGTACATAGTGAAGGATCGTTAAAACAATAAAATTGTCAACCATGTCTCCCTTTGGGCAACACAATTTGTTTGCCTTAGGACTTTGATGGAACTATGATTTTGGAAATCAGAGATGGGATTTTTGTGAATAACTTTATTGCAGATGAACAGTTTGCACCCTTCCAGAAGGCTAATTTCTCCCTTGCATATGTTAGGATCCTTCATCATTCTGTGTACGATCCAGCTGAACTGAATTGCCTGGGAGCACATTCTTGTTGAGTGGCTTGGAAGACTGAGCATAAGAGTTCCTTTCAGTGAGGACGACAGGGCTCCTTAACTTCAGGCAGTACCAAGCAGGTGGACCACAGTCACTTAGCAGCGGTCTGACCTTGGGAGCTATTCCATCTTTCTATGACTCAGTTCCTTCATCTATACCATGGGGCTACATAGAACCTGCCCTCATAAGGCTGTGAGGACTCAGTGAGTTAGAGTCAGAGGGAGCCAGGCACACGGTCAGTATTCAATGAATGTTAGCAGTTAAAAGGTCCCATGCCCACGTGTTTTGTTTTTTTTTTTTGGTTACCAAACTAAATTAAAATAAGTACTTTTCAAAAAAATGTTTCTCTTATTAAGTCAAACTACTTATATTTATGAAAAATATATTTGAAATATGTGTTCTTTTTGCTGGCATCATGTTTATCACTTTTATTACTGGTTATACTTCCATTGTGGATATTTCTTTTAAAAGACTCATTTCTACTTACAGATTTAGAAGGTGGAGGATTCAGGCAATTATTCGTGGCTTTTAGATATGGCCTATGAAAGACAAAATACAATTAATCCTGAGTATAGAAGGATCAGTAAAGCATAGAAAGTACAGTGACTAAAATTATGATCAGAATTTTAAATCATTAGAACTTCTGTATATGATAAAATGATTCAAAAATTATGAGAAATCTTATTGTCTCTTCCCTTCCTGTATTCTCCTCCTGAAAGACCACAATTGCTCTTACTCATTTTTTTGTGATCCTTTCAGACATATTCTATGCTTAAATGTAGCATTCTAACAGTATTAATGAAAAATGTGTTTTCTTCATGTTTGCAGTCTTATTAATTCAAACATTCCTTGGATAATGCAATGTGGCAGACACTGGAGATAAGACAATTGCTTCTGTAACGAACTTCCTTGGTATAAGTTTCTTCAAATAGTGAATTTTCAGGGGGAAAAAGTGATATGTAGTTGATTCTCCATCATCTCTGGGTTCTACATCTGTGGTTTTAATCAATCTTGGATCAAAAATACTTGGAAAAAAAATTGCATCTGTAGTGAACATGTTAAACAATACACTGTAACTGTTTATAGAGCATAGGCTTACTTTGTATTAGGTATTATAAATAATCTGGGGATGTTACATGTGAATACTAAGCCATTTTATATAAGGAACTTGAGTATCCATGGATTTGGTATCCTGGTAGATACTGAGGTGTGGATTAATTTAAAAAAAGGGACATAACATGAAATCTAGCTAGTAAGACAAAAATGAAAAAAAGAGATCAGGGCAGAATTCAGAAAGATTCAGTCTACATGGACCAAAAAGAATCGCTAAACTAACAGAGGCAACTATCATCTAGAACATACTCCCTGGGTGGGCAGAGACCTCTGTCTCATTAAGTACTGTATCTGTAACAGAGAGAGTGACTGACACCTATGGGTACTAAGTATATATCTGTGGAGTAAATTATTTTGGTTTACTTAATAAAGGAAATAGAGTTGAGTTAAAACCCAAGAAAAAAATAGAGTGAAAATTAAGTGTGTAAACATTAATTTTCAGATAAAAATTGAGCAACCCAAGTAGGAAGAAAATATATCTATGCAAAATAAGAGGGATAAATAACACCACAAAGATGGTAAGATGTTGACAGAAGGTATCATGAAGCAGTTATGTTCCTTCTACCTCATAAGTAAATGTTGAGAAACTGGTCAAAGAGCACTCTCAGGCTGGAGGATGCCAGCATGCTGCTATTATAGACAGGATAAAACCGGCTCTCCCACTTCAGCACGAAACGCCAGAACCAGGACCATTCAACTCCTTGACCAAGGTTTGCCATCACGAGAATCAATTTTCCCAGCACAAAGAAGGGACAAGATCGCTTCTAGCATGGTGTGCAATGCTGTGGACCCTTTCCCTCTTTCTCTGAGGCTGTCAAAATAACAATGCTTAAGTCTTTGCCAACACTGGAAGCTGCCCAGGGGTTTTGATCACATCTGGTCTGAAAAGGTCGGATACCAATATAGGCCGAATAGGCTGCAAACAAAGGCTGTGTTTTGAAGAGGCTTTAAATCGCTATTAGCACCGAGGGCAACAGAACTGGCATAATCGCAGGTAGACAAACTTACTTGGTGTTTTGACTCTTCAATTTTCCCTTGGCTGCTAGGTATTCCTGGAGCTTTCTCTGTCGCTCTTCTGCAAAACAGGTGAACAACCACAGATCTTTAGCTTGAGATTTTAACCAGTTCATTTATATTCTAAAAGATGACACTTTTTTGGGTAATGATTTAGGCTTTGCAAAATCCCCAGTCCTACAGGTTTACCTTTAAGCTATAAGTACATCGACAATATTATTAAAATGCCAGGCCCTCCACTAAGCTCTTTACTTCTTTTAATCCACACGACAATCCTGTGAGCTATTTTGCAGTTTGAGATTCAGAGAGAGTAAATGACATGCTTAGGTACCCAGCTACTCTGTAGCAAAGCCAGGATTTGAAAACACGTTTATCTAGAGTCCAGAGCCCTTGATCACAGCCACCATTAGCCACCATTCTCAGTTACAGCACACCACGCTTTACACAAAGAAATTCTGTTATTGGCCCACTTAAGCTGGTGAGCTAGGCTTGATCTTACTTTTTTTCCTGACAGAGACAGTGATTTTTATCAACAATCCCTTACATGGTTTCCTGTGGGATTACATAGAAAACAGGCCAGACTGGGAAGCTTATGGAAAACATCTACATGGTGACTTTCTAAGCAAGGGACTGTGAGGGGATGAAAAATCCATACAGATTGACCATCCCTAATCTGAAACTCTGAAATCCAAAATGTACCAAGGTTGAAAACTTTTTGAACATCAAAAATCAGTTAATAAATAGAAAATTCCATACTTGACCTCATGTGACTGCGTTTAGTCAAAACACAGATGCACTAAAAATAACACGTAAAACCACCTTTGGGCTATGTGTATGAAGTGTATATGAAGTGTAAATGAATTTCATGTTTAGATTTGGATCCCATCTCCAAGATAATCTCATTATATATTCAAATGTTCCAAAATCTAAAAAAAAATCTGAAACACTTTCGGTCCCAAGCATTTCAGATAAGGGAGATTCAACCTATATTTCTACCCTCAAGAAGTTCCAATCTAGTAGTAGAGATAAACAACACTAATTAAAATGTAAGGAAAAATCTGGATGCCATAAGAAAAGGTTAAAGACAGAATTATGGGAATTCAAAGGTGGGGAACAGTGAGTGAGCAGATGGTGGAAAAAGACTAAAATCACATTATGATTAAAAAAAAAAAAAGGCCACAGGCATGCAAAACTATTCTTAACCTCATCTAAACCGAGTTGCCCTGTGTCTTGCTATCCAACTTGGATGCAGACAGTGGTGAGAAACACAACACTTGAGGTCCACAGCGGGCAGCGTAGAGGGCAGGGGCTACAGCGTCTGCCATGGAGTTGGGATATCCCAAGTTCTGTGACTTCTGGCAGGTTCGTACACCTTGCTGCTGTTGGGCACAGAGAATCCCAACTTGCAGGGTTGTTGCCTAGAAGCACCTAGAGCAGTGCCCAGAACGGAGCTGACAACAAGAGGGATGGCTGATAAAACAATCAGGACCGCGTATGCACGCACTGAAGGGCAGGAAAGGGCTCCGGGCACATCGGCCAGGTCAGGGACACCGCGATCCCTGGCCGTCAGTGCAGAACCCGGCAACAGGCTGCAGCCCGGGCTGCAGGTGGGACCCCGCCTCTTGGCTCTGTCGACGTCCGGGGGGAAGCGCACCGAGGGCCACGCCCGGCGGCGTGCCGAGCCCGGACCGCACAGATCCAGCGCGTTGCTCCCCGTCCGTGCTGGGACCCCGCGCCTGGGCCTCGGTTGCTTCCTCCCGACGTGGTGGCAGCGACACGGAGTCCGGGGCTGCTGCAGGGCTCGCAGGGGAGATGCCACGCGGCACCTCGCCCCGCACGGCTCCCGGGGTCTGGGGCCCCGACTCCGGGCGCCGAGACCGAGGCAGGCAGGCGAGCGGAAGGGCAGCTTCCGCAGGAGGGACTCGCTCGGTGTACCCCTGCCTCCCCGCCCGTGTCCCAGCGCTGGCAGGAACCGGGGGCTCGCAGTCCTACTCACCCGCTGCGGCGGCGGCGGCAGAGGAAGGCCGCGGCCCCACCATGACTTCTCGGCGACAGTTTTCCTTCAAAAGCCGCGCCCGGAGCCACGGCCGCAGCCCCGCCTTCTCCGCACTCTCATTGGTTTCCGCGGGTTTTGAAACCCACCAATCGGAAGCAGGGGAGGGCGGGACGCTAGGAAACAGACGCTTTGCGATTGGCCCTGACCCTCTTTCCCTGGGGCCCTGTGATTGGAGGAACGTCCGTCGCGCGGGCTCGGGGCGGGGCCTCGAGGGGCGGTGGGACGCTCAGACCAGGGATAGGCCAGCGCGGTTGTCGGGTCTGATGAGCTTGGATCCCGGAACCCCGACTGCCGAGCTGTCCCACAGCTGGGCCGCCGCAGACTCCCTCCTCCCAGACCCGCGGTTCGCAGGAGCCATGCAAACTAAACAGCAAAAGGGGGGCGAGCCAGGCGCTTGCCACTCACTTCCTTTAGGGGTCGGGTCGCAGGCCTTAGGTCTAGGCACTGCTGGCTGCCTCTCCGCTCCGTTTTAAAGGTAGCTCTTAGTTTTAAAAAGGTTAATGTGTGCATCACAGGAGACAGCACAGGCAGCGGAGGACCGAGGCGGCCCGTCGCAAGCAGCGCAGTCGGCCTTCCTAGGTCCTGCGTGTGCGCAGCATCCCACTACGTGAGACCGAGCTCCGAGTGCACCTCCACCTGCGCGGACAGCCGCCAGTCCGGAGTCCCGGAGAGCGTGACGGTGTGTGATAACCAAGAATGCACCACTCCAGCTGAATCCGTAGGAGAAAAAAATTGTAGTCCTTCTTGGGGGAAGGGCAGCTCCTTTTAAATTCCATTTTTGCTTATGGTAGTATATACATAGCAAATTTTACCTTTTAACCAGTTTTAAGCATTACATTTCTGGAAGCGTACAGTTCAGTGGCATTAAGCAGATCCACAGTGGTGAGCAGCCAACGCCCCTGTCCCAGAGCGCTCCTCTTCCCAACCTGACCCTCCCTGCTCAGGAATCACCCATCCCTCCCTCCTGGTGGTCCCTTCTGTCTGAACTTGACTAGTCTAGGCCCCTCGAGAGTGGGACCACTGGATGCTTTCACTCAGCAGTGTTTTCCTTGTGACATGGGTTAGAATTTCCCTTCTAAGACTAAATGAAAGTCCACTGAATGCATCTGCTGCATTTTGCTTATCGGCTCATCCACAGAGTGTGGAGTGTGTTGCTTCCACCCCGTGGCTGTTGTGACCACGGCGGCCTGCAGAGGGTGTGCACTTACCCATGGCTGGCCCTCCTTTCAGTTCTCTTGGGTGCACACCTAGCAGTGGTGGTGTCAGACCATGTGCTAATTCTACTTTTAGGTTTTGGGGGCCACATACTCTTTTCAGCGGGGCATCAATTTTTCAATGGATGTTTTTGATTTGGCCACGGTCAGCTGGGAGGGCAGAGGGCAGGCCCAGTTTTCCCGAGTCCCCAGATGCACCTCATTCCTCTTGTTTCAGTCTGAAGCTTTTTCCTCTGAAGAGTGCTTCTTGTTCAGCTGCTCTGCAGTTTCATGGAGAGCTCTGGGAAATGTTCTTGTGTGTCAGGGAACTCCTGCCTGGGTTCCGGGATGGTGGTGGAGGTGGAGGGGATGGTCACATTTGGACCTCTGCTTGCTAGGTTGCTTCACTGGTTGGCTTCTTAGAAGGGCTACTCACAGCTCTTCTCTTTGGCCTGAGTGGGGATTTTGGAAGAGAGTGGTGCTAGGGCTTCCAGATCAATGCATTTTGACATTTACATTAGTCGTATAAAATATGTTTCTTCTTTAAAATTTTTTTTTTCTTTTTAGTTATAGGTGACAGTAGAATGTATTTTGACATATTATACATACATGGAGTATAGATTCCCATTCTCGTGGTTGTACATGATTGGGAATTTCACTGGTCGTGTGTTCATATATGAGCGTAGGAAAGTTCTGTCCTATTTATTCTACGGTCTTTCCTATTCCCCCTCCCCTCCCTTCGTTCCCCTTTGTTTGATCCAATGAATGTCTATTCTCCCCAGTCCCTCTGTTGTCTGTTAGCATCCACATATCAGAGAAAGCATTTGGTCTTTGGTTTTTTTGGGTAAAATGTGTTTTATAAAAGATCAGGAAATGTTGGGTAAAATTGTTAAGGATTTTAGTGAAAACTTTGAACTCTGTACCACCATGATGCTTACTCAGCTTTTTTGCTGCTGTGAACAAACAATTGGAGGAGGAAAAGTTTATTTTGGGGCTATGGGGCTGTCCATAGACGGCCAGCTCCGTTCCTCAGGAACTAAGTAGGACAGAACATCATGACAGAATAGGGTGGTGGAGGACAGCGGCTAAGATATCACACCAGGAAGCAGAGAGAGCTAAGTTTAGCTCACAAAATATATACTCCAAAGGCACATTCCCAGGGACCCACCTCCTCCAGCTACACCCTGCCTGCCTGCTGTCACCACTCAGTTAATCCCCACCATCCATGCACCCATTGGGTCAAAGATCTCACCTCACCTCTAAACCTTCCTGCATTGTCTCACACATGAGCTGTTGGGGGACAGCACACACCCAAACCACAACAATGACTCTGAGCTGGTTGGTTAAGTCTAGCGGCAGGGCCAGAGCCCAATGAGTAAGAAAGGGGCTCTTTCACAGCCAGTTTCAGAAAAGTGAGGGGGCCTGTTGGTCTGCTGGGAATGTTAGTGGTCGGACAGGTTCCAGTGTTGCAAGTGATCTTGCCAGTCTCCTGCCCAGCGCAAGTATTGTCCAGATTCCACATACCTGTTGCACCTGGGCAGAATCCCTGCTGCTGCTGGGGAGCCCTCCCCTGGCCTGTTATTGAAGAGCCCTGCCTGTTATAAAACGTCACATAAAGTGAGCCCAGATAAACCCTCCGCTTATTGGTGCTCCTTTAGAGCATCACCGGTCAGTTCTGCACCCACTCTCTCATCCTTTAGTTATTTGTAGGAAAATTAATGTGGGAAAAAAGATGGGCAGCAAAAGCCAGGTGGGTTTAAAAATGCAAACTACAGTGACACAGCCACATCAATGTTTATAGCAGCTCAGTTCACAATAGCTAGATTGTGGAACCAACCTAGATGCCCTTCAACAGATGAATGGGTAAAGAAACTCTAGTTATATACACAATGGAATACTATTCAGCCATAAAGAAGAAGAATATTTTGACATTTGCAAATAAACAGATGGAACTGGAGAATAACATGCTAAGTGAAATAAGCCAAGCCCAAAAAACCAAAGGCTGAATGTTTTCCCTGATAAGTGGATGATGATATATAATGGGGGTGGGGGGGTGGGGAGTGAAAGAAGAATGGAGGAACTTTAGATTATGTAGAAGGAAATGAGAGCGAGGGGGGTATGAAAAATGGTGGAATGAGACAGACATCATTACCCTGTGTACATGTATGATTACATGATTGGTATGAGTCTATATCGTACACAGTCATAGAATGAAATGATGTACCCCATTTGTGCACAATAAATCAAAATGCAGTCTGTAAAAAATTAAAAGATAAATAAAAAATAATTTTAAAAAATGCTGAATGCATTCCATGAGGGAGGGCTCCCATTGCTCCTGGGCGGAAGACCCACAAGCCCTTGCAGGGCTCCGCTAGGTCTCCTCTTCAGACCTGGGTCACACTACTCTCTGCTTGCTGCAGTCCAGTCTCGTGGCTTTTCCTTACGTTCCTTTCCATCCTCTTCTATGTGGGAACCCAACCCCTCTTCCTGCTTTCCCTGAGTTATTTTTTACTGTATCATCTTTAGCAGTTCATCCACTTGCCCTGTACAGTTCAATTTTAGGACATTTTCATCAGCCACTAAGGAAACCCTTTCCCAATAGCAGTCAGTCCCCATTCCCGCCTCCTCCCAGCCCCTCCCAGCAAACCATTCCTCTACGTTTGGTCTCTACAGGTCTGCCTAGTATGGACATTGAATACACATGAAATTGTGCGAGACGTTACCCATGATGAGCTTCTTTCACTTAGCACAATGTTTTCAAGGCTTATCCATGTAGTGCTCCATTCTTTTTAATGACTGGGTAATATTCCATTGTATGGGCATACCACCTTTTATTTGCCCTTTCACCGGTTGATAGACATTTAGCGTGTTTCCACTTTTTGTCGAGGGATTCCAAAGCTGGTTCTTTCCCTCTACATTAGCCTAAATTCACAAGAGACCGAATTAGGAGATAGAGATCAAGTTTTAATTTCCAGCAGGGCTAGGATGGCAGGTCGCGTTCTTTGGCCAGGATGTTCTCTTCCTGGAAACCAGCTGGTGATCAGAAGTTCCTTTAGCAATGTGGGTCAGAAAAAAGGAGTCCTCTATCTGATCTAAAAGCTAATGACTTTATAGCCCACAACCCACCCATGGCCGTGACAGAGATAGTCTTGCCATGGCACCGAACAGGTAGCCTGGCAAAAAAGGAGCCATGTCTTGGCATGGCTTGCCCCTCCTGAGCCGAGGCAGAGACCGCATGCCTGCGGTGCTTGGAAGACACCTGTGGAAAGTCCCTTCCAAACCATTACGATAGAGCCATGCTAGGAACGACCATCATCTCCACAGACCCTCTCTTTCCAGTTTATCAGCAGCATCTTCTTCATGAGAGGAAGAAATGATTCTGCCTTCTCTTAGGCAGGGAGTAGGGGCTGCGTGCAGGAAAGCTGCGTGCAGGGAGAGAGGGGCGCTCCTCTGGAACCAAGACCTCTCGTCTCGCTCGCGGCCAGACTTGGTTAGGGGCGCGGGAAGATGGGAGGATGAGCCACGGGCCTCTCTCCTTGGGGAAACACACCACAGACCTGTCAGGAGAGGAAATCTCAAGGCCAGGAGCCGATTGCCAGGCCCCAGAGCTCCGTGAAGGGCACCAGTGGGTGTAGGACGGGCTGCCTCTGCTGAGCGTTGTCTGCAGGTGGCTGCACCGTGTCCCCGTGGCTGTTGGATGGCCTCTGCTGGGCTGCTGGGACACGTGTCCTCGCCTCCTCCAGCCCTGGATTGACTCGCCCAGGCGGGAACCACGTTAGCCTGTGATACAACTGTGTTTGACGCTGGGATCAACCTCGTCCAGAAATTCTTGGCCACGGGTGTTGCCTTTGGAACTGAGAGAGAGAGAGAGGAGAGAGAGAGTCAAAGTCCCATCCCAGAACAACCGAATCAGAGTCTGCAGAGGCGAGGGGTCTGGCAGGCACACTTTTGAAAAGCTCAACGTTGGAGAACCCTGCACACCCCCAGGACCCCCGCTTAGCACCCTCGGGGGTGCAGCCTCTTTGTTCATAAGGTCTCATGGGACCCTTTCACGTTTATCCATCAGTCACTCTGATGGAAAACCAGGTGGGACGTAAGTTTCTGAAAAACAAGCAGCACAGTGAGAGTGGAGGGTAGGAAAGCAGACGGAAGGGAAAGCATCGTCTCTGGAGGGACGAGAGATAGACCTCCGGAGCTTCAGCAACCTCTCAGACCAGGGCGGAGAGAGGGCTCCGGGAAGGCCACCACGCGGGGCGTGGAACCGGGACACTTCTCTTTACCTTTAGATTACAAAAGTCTTCTTCATTGGGGTCTAATTTGCATATATTGAAATTCATTCATTCTATGTATAGTTCAATGAGACGTTTTCAAACAACAGATTCTAAGTTGGTGTTTTGTCATGGAATCATTCGTGCACTTAAAATCATGAAAATACATAAGCAAAACCCAGAAAACGTATAATTTATTCAATCACTCATAAATAAGAACTGTTAACATTTTTGTGTATGTATATCCTTCCATAATCTTTTTTTTTTTTTTTTTTTTTTTTTTGGTACTGGGTATTGAACTGAGCCACATCTTCAGCCCTATTTTGTATTTTATTTAGAGACAGGGTCTCACTGAGGTGCTTAGACCTTGCTTTTGCTGAGGCTGGCTTTGAACACAAGATCCTCCTGCCTCAGCCTCCCGAGCTGCTGGGATTACAGGCGCTCGCCATCATGCTGGTTCATAATCTTTTAACATATAAATAATAATAATCTTTTAAAATATAAATAAAGCAGAATCACCTGGTCAAAATGTTTGTAACTTATTCTTTCAACTTTACTATATACTGTGAGCAAAATTAAAACATGCTTCTTAAATTGCAGATGTCACCAAGCTGAGAGGGAGAACTAGGGTATTAGACAAGAGAATCAGAATCCAGAGCAGCCTAAGCAGTTCTTGGGGCCAAGTCAGCCAGGTTCAATTTAATAGGGATGCATTTTCAGTTCTGAAGTTAGGCTGAAAAGCCACAGGTCTTAGTTGTCTACAAATAGCACAGGAGTAAACAATGTCATTGGGTGTTCAAGAGACTAATACCTACGCTGTCTGAACAAAGACACGTGTCCAAAATAGGAGAGAAAAGCTCCCACTCTGGGCTGTGCTGAGCTGACCACATCTAGCAGTACATTCAATCCTAAGCAACCACGTTCATGCAGGATTGACACCGATGTTGGCCCAGACTCACGAGGACAATCCTGGTGGATGCTGCACCCCCTCAGTCAAGGAACAGCTGTGGACACGCAGCACATCTTATATCCACCACGAGAACTGTCCCTGTCCCTGACAGCGGTTCTGTCACTCCTGAAAGAGGGAGTGTAGGGATGTGGCTTTACGTCTGTTTGGAAACTGGCGTGTAAGATTTAGTTAAAGAAACCGACAGACCTCATCATGGTGGCCCTCTGACTACAGATGGTGAGGGATGTGGGGAAGAGGATACAAGTGGCTGGCCCTGAGAGAATAAACTCCAAAGCTGTTTCTACAACGATTTGATTTTCACTATTGGTCAGAGACTCAAAAGCTATTATATCTTTGTTAAGGTTTTCTTTTTTTTGGTCCCAGGGATTGAATCCAGGGGTATTTAACCACTGCTGCATCCCCAGCCCTTTTTTATTTTTTATTTTGAGACAGGGTCTTACTAAGTTGCTGAGGCTGGCCTCAAACTTGTGATCCTCTTGCCTCAGCCTCCTGAGTCACTGGCATTACAGGGGAGTACTATACTCGGCTAAAGCTTCTTGAATTTGTATTGTTTGCTCAGTGTTTTGTATTTCCCTATTTCTTAAAATTAAAGATATGTTAATATTAGCATAGTTCTTAAATGTTTCTTAAAACCAAAGGAAAGCAAGAAAGCAGGTTTTTACTTAGTCTTACTCTAGCTAGACTTGGGGTAAGGAAACCCGAGGGCAGTCGTGGCTGCTGGAAAGAATCAGGTGAGGCAGAAGGATCGCAAGTTCAATTCCCAATCTGCCCCCCGCCAATAAAATGGAATGAAATAAAACAAGGAGGGAAGAAGGGCTTCTTCCACGTGGCTCTCTCTTTCGTCAGGGTGGAAAATCTTTCCTGGAAGTTGCCTGGTGACTTGGCATCTTATTACACGGGATGAAGTCAGCGTGCCTTAGCTGAACCTAGACCAGTAGATTCATTCTTTAGGGAAGGGTGCCTCGGCCTCCCAGTGAGGTCAGGACTTTGCTGTGAGGAGGGAAGAGATGGCAGCTGTGTGGACAGCCGGTCTCCAGGCATTCTCCTCTTCACTGATGTCTCTTTCAGGATCTGACCTACTGCACAGCTAACAGTCTCTCCCAAACTCGTTCCTGCCCAGCTCTAACTTCCCCGAGAGCTGGGTGCTTTGCTGCTGCCCGTTGCACATCTGTGCTTGGGGGACCTGTCAGTGGCTCTGACGACATGTCTATCATTATGTGCATCCTACTTCATACCAGAATGGAGCACTCCATACGTCCTCCAGGAATATGACTGAGGACAATAGAGGTCACCCAGTGTCCAGGCCCGAGAGATGGCCCCTCTTGGACTCTCCTTCCTCATCCTGGTCCACATCGAATTGCAGGTTCCCTTGATTTTAACCTTTCCAGCTCACCATACCTGTGTCCAAGCTTTCCAGATGGATCCATTGATGGCCGTCCATGGGGCTCAGTAGGTGTGGGTTTGTAGGGACATAGGAACATTTGCACAGTGTTATGTGAGCTTAAAAAAGCCTAGGAATATTATCACAGTCGCTTTTTTTTTTCTTTTTGAGGTGCTGGGAATTGAACCTAGAGACTTCTGCATTCTAGGCAAGTGCTCCACCACTCAGCCTGATGGACTTGTGATGCTGTTTATGAATGCTAGCGGCTAACAAAGGGGAGAGAAAAACCATAAAATCTTGGCTTGGTTTTGTAAAGTAATCCTACATATAGTTATTTATATGAAGCTTTATTATTTGCCCCCATTACCCTGCAGTAAAACCGTAGTAAAAAGAACAATAAAGCAAACCCCACACACATCAAAACAAAACAATGAAACAACAAAACCCAAAACTGAAACAAAAAAAGATAACAACAAGGTGTCAGATCAAATGTGATGCTTTATTGAATTATGATTGATAATACCATATCAGTCATTCTTATGAATAATAGTGTAGCTGTATGATTTGATGATAATTTTTAGAATCCAGAAGAAATATCAATCATAGCCCTGAAAATAAAGTCTAGGTGACAATGGGCTTGTGGTCACCAAGTTGAGCTCCTCCCATTTTAGATAGCTGGACTTGATTACAGGTGAAGTTGAAAGACAGAGTCAGGCAAGGTTAAGGGCAGAGGAGTGAAAGACTGGCCTAATTACTAGCTCACACACAGAGTAATTAATATAAATTTATTACTATAATTATAGGGCTCCTGGGTACTAGAATGAAGAGCACCCCTGGGACCAGGGTGCCCCAACTCAGCCTGGGAGCTCTGCTGCTCCTGAGGGTGCCTGTTCCCCTCAGAGGATGCAAGGAGTTGCCATAAATATAATAATAACTTATAATTATCTTAAATATGTTAATAAATATACTCATGCATATACACATATAAATAATACTTTATAAATAACATTCTATGGTCTGTCATTTTCAGGCTCAGTTTCAAGAGATGCTTTACTAAAATGACCTCACTCACTGATTGGTATAAAAAAGCCATTGAGGCAGAAAGATAAAGGTATTATTCCCTCCCTTTAAAATAATTTTAATTAATTAGCTGATCTTCTTTTTGTGATACTGGAGATTGAACCCAGGGTCGCTTTACCACTGAACCACATGTCCAGCCCTTTTGTAATTTATTTTGAGACAGGGTCTTGCTAAGGTCGCTGAGGCTGCCCTTGGTCTAGAGATCCTCCTGCCTTAGTCTCCTGGGTGACTGGGATCACAGGGGTGCGCCACTGTGCCAGTCTATTCTTTCCTTCTTGAAAACGATAAAACCAAGGTCCTAGAAATGTATCCCACTGGATTAAGGGTCCAGTCACAACTAAGAAGCAGAAGGCCCAGAGAGGAAATGAAACCCTGGGTCTGTGGCTTCTCATTCCAAGTGCTGCTGTGTGTACTTATGGGTTCTCTTATGCCTTAGTTGACCCATCTGTAATATGGGTAGACTCTTTTTGGTAGCCACTGTCTGTAGCCCTGTGGCTCTCCTGAGAATGATATGAAGAATCGTAATTAAAATGATTGGTACTGTGCAAAGTATAGGGTGTTCTCTAAATAACAAATAGCATTCTGTGTCAGTGTTGCTTCCATTATGTTTGCTCTTCTCTTACAAAGAGGGTAAACATTCATTTAGAATTACAAAGGCTCAGCCCATTCTCAGCACATGACTAAGAGTAAAGGATTCGACTTCTTCATGTACACGGTACATACGGACTGTCGGCAGCTCACAGGGGAGCACACCCCACTGCGGAGGCTGGCTTTACGACATCTGGAAGTCTGTCGTCGAGGGTGGTCCCCTTGCCATGTGCACGAGACTGTCCACCTTAGTGGCAATAAGCAGCTCGGGATGGGCAGCCGAGGTGAAGTAGTTCATATTGCCGTGCCTTTCCCAGAAGAAGATGAGGTTGAGGTCGTTCTCACCCTCTTTGATGGTTTTTGGTGTCTCTGGCATCTCCTGTGAGTAAGAGAACCGAATTCTGTTAGAGAACGGAAGACACTAGAAAAAGAATGAGAGTGAGATCCCTCGGTGGCCTCTGGCCCAGTGGCCTCTGGCCCTGTGGGAAGCAGCCCTCTAGGACGCTGACTCTGACATGATGACACAGTTTCTTCATTCATTTGCTCATGCATCAAGCATTTTCCAGATGCCTCTTAGAGGCACGGCCTCAGGTATTCGCAAGACTTGATTTCCTTCATTAATTGGAAAGAAATCTTAATTGGTCCTGACTGCCAATGACATTGGTGTCTCACTGTGTCCAGGCGGGTTGGGGAGGAGCATTGCTCATGTCTTTCCGGAAGGCCTAAGGCGGTGATTCGAAGCCCTCTAAGCATGGTGACCTCTAACAGTGTAAGTCACACCTCAGGGAAGTCATTTAGCATTTAGATGACATTTGTCTCCATAGTTAAGTCAAAAATGGAAGGTTAAACACACACACACATCCCTTCCCAGCTATTCCAGTAGCTGAATACCTTGACTAGGATCCCTGTAGACAGAGCTCTTCCTGTGAGTGTGGATGAGCTCGGACAATACTTTCATGGAAAAATGAATTTCACTTTCCATGTTGAGACGCTTCTTCCCTACTCTTTATTTATTTGGTGCCAGGGATTAAACTCGGGGACACGTGACCACTGAGCCACATCCCCAGCTCTACTTGTATTTTACTTAGAGACAGGGTCTCACGGAGTCGCTTAGCGCCTAGTTTTTGCTGCGGCTGTTTTGAACTCAGGATCCTCCTGCTTCAGCCTCCTGAGCCGCTGGGATGGCAGGCGAGCGCCACCGGGTGTGGCTTCCCTACTCTTTTAAATCTAAGTGAGTGGCCCTCTGAGGTTCCCGCGGGGTTTTCAATGTCAGCAAAGATTTTACTTCTCGAATCTGTTCCTCTCCTACCTTTTGCCACCTCAGCAGGTGGAGTTCCTCCTCCGTTTCCTGCTGGGTTTCTCTCTGACCATGACCGATTCTAACTCTTCACCGTCTCTTTTGCCCTACTGCATGGCCACAGCCATGGCCCCCGGCTGGGCTCTCCTCCTGCTGCCATGCCTGCCTTCCGGTTTGTCCTCCCTGTGAGAGATCTAAGTGAGGATGGGGCACTGCACTGTCTGAACCCCTCTAGTGGCCTTTCCTTGTCCCTGAAGTGAAATCCAGATGCCAGCTCTGCAGTGCTGGCCTCCACACGTCCTTCCTCCTTCTCATTGTGCACCACTGCACCAGTGCTGAGGGACCTGAGCTCCTTCGGATCCTTAGAAGACTGAGTTCCGAAAGGCCGAGGACTCTGACACACTGTCTCCACGGTGGTGGGCACTATGCTCCAGAAGCAATACTCGCTGAGTGAATTGAAGCACGAAGCTGCTGCCCGAGGTGCAGACACACCGTTTTCATTTGAACTCTAGCTGGAGGCAGGGGTGCCGGTTGGCCATCTGCCCACCCAACAGTGCAGAACACATGGGCAGCTCCAGTGGGCTGTGCCTGTGTGTCTGTGCTGGGGGGAGCGGGGAGGGAAGAGGGGGCTGGGGTGAGAGATGCCGGGCCACCCAGGAAGAGAGAAGCCCTGGAGCGAGAAGACCCCGGTTGCTTCATGCTCTTTGCAGGTAATGGATCCTGGCTGACCTCAGCTGGCTTACCGAAGTGTCTAGGAGGCAGACCCCATTGTCCTTCTGATTGGGACCGTGCAGGATGGACCGGGGGTGTCAGTAGGGGTGGATGGAGTAAATGGATGCCCTGGGATGGGAGCAGCGTAGGGTCAGGCAGGGAGAGGAACAGAAAGCCAGAGGCGATTGACCTCTCATATTCTCTCTCTCAGATCCTGCCTGGGGTTGCCTCTGAGGACAGGTGAGAAGTCAGACGGGGTGGGGACCGTGGTAGGAAGGAGAGATCACCGGGTCACCCCGCTGGGGGCGTCTGCCTGTTGGGATCCTTGACATGCAATGAGAGGTCAAAGAGGCAAAAGCCAGACACGGAAGACAACTGACCCTGAGCAGCACAGGGTTGCCTTCTTCTTGGGCGCTCACGAAGAGTCGCGTTTTTGAGATCCTTAGAGTCACTGGAAATTTGGAATCCTCTGCTGGTGAAATGTAGGCGCTCATGTCGAATTTCACTGGTAAAGAAAAGAGCCAAAAAGAAAATTAATCCATTGTGTTCATTGTATCCTTATAAGATTATGTGTGTATTGAGGGAGAGAGAAAGAAAGAGACAGGATGGGGAGAGAGAAGTTAGGTCTTCAGGCCGGTCAATACTTAGGGTTTTTAGAATTTCCTATGTTGACGCACCACCTAGGAACTAAGTGGGCCTTTGTTGAACCTCTTACATGAGTGAAATGAGACCCTGCAAGTTCTTCGTTCGTGAGTTCTTAGTTCATGACCTGCGGTGGAGGGTTTAGGCCCAGCATGACCACGTGAGACGTAGTTCAGCTTTCCTGAGACCAGTGCTTAACCAGGGCTGTGACGTGCCTGCTGGCCTGGGCGTTCCACTGTGGGAAATGCCCTGAAGAAATAACCCAAGGGGGACGACAGTAACAGGTTTGCAGGTGTAGCTCCCGAGCCAAGCCTGCGGCCCGGCCCGCAGAGCAACAGGGCTGCACATACCCGGGGCCACTAACACGGCAGATGCACAGACTGCGCCCAGAGAAGCGAAGGCTGAAGTTACTGTTAGGTAGAAAGATCAGGACACACGATCATGTGTGAACATCACAAAGTCTGTCAACCACAGTGCCACCCATCAGAGGGAGCCCGGAGTGCCTTTGGCCAAATCGCCTCCCCGGGTCTTTAAAAACAGTTTGTGCTCCGATGACACGTCCTCAGGCGAAAACAGGCTTGGCGTGGGAATTGGAATCCCTGTGTGACAGGGATTTCTGGACCCTTAAATTTCATTCTTCAGACCCCATTTGCAGCCCGGTGGCTGTTCTGCCCCGTGAGCATGTCATCAAAGGTGGGAAGGCTCTCCTGGTCTGGAGTTCTTTGTAAGTTTGGTCATCAGGCTTTCTAATGGAGAGGGTTTGCTCCTCACTGGTGTCTGGGTCAGTCTGAGTAGGTCATTAATATTTCTTTTAAAATTCTTTTCTAGTTGTAGGTGGACACAAGACCTTCATTTTTATCTATTCAGGCGGTGCTGAGGATTGAACCTAGTGCCCCACGCATGCCAGGCAAGCGCTCTGCCACTGAGCCACAACCCAGCTCCAGTCATGAATATTTCTGAAACTCAGTCTCTTCAACTCTAAAATCAGAGGGGAAGAATATTTGTAAGAAGCAAGGAGATAGCTCCTCAGAGGGCTCCGTGTTCCCGGCAGCGATCGGATGCCGCGTGGAACAGGCTCTGTCCTTGCCTAAGCTTTCCACCAGGGCCATATGCTTTGTCCTGTTCTAGAAGATCTGTGCCAACCAACCAGGATCTAGCGAGGTTCACTTTTTTGAAAGTAGAAAGCTTGAAAGGAAGAAAGAAGAGAAGGGAGGGACAAGTTGGCCTGTTACCTTCACGGTCCTGGTCATTTAATGAGGTAGCCTTGAGGTACTGAGACGTCGGGTCTTGGATTATACTCTGGTGGAGGGTGTCATTCAGGAAGAACTCCTCTTTGATGACCCTCCTGTAGGTGTAACTGCCACTGCTCTGGAAGACGTGAGGTGCTGACCGGGGCTTGATGGTTTCTGAAACCAGTAGCACAATTCCACATTAACGTCTACACGTGCACATGATGATAGGTACATCTTCACGTGCGAACACAAGCCCAGCAAGCAGCTCTGGAAGGGATGTCAGGTGTCGTTCAGTCCAGGGGAGGAAACAGAGGTGTGAAGTCAGTCAGCGCTGGACTCAATTCTAAGAGTAGCCTTGTGGCTACTTGTTTCTTTTTAAACAGATTTCTTGGGCAATAGTTGTGTTTTGTTTTTTAAAAGGAGATTATTGGTGTGACTTTCTCATGTGTGGTTGTTTGGAGGTTTTTGTGGCCAGGAAGACCACTGGTGTTCCCTGCCTATATTTTTCACATGGATGCACTCTGAGATAAAAGTTATCCATGCCACCAGAGGGTGTAGCCCTGGACTTTCTGGAAAGCTGTATGTATCAATTGCTTCACAAGTCCTGTGACTCTGAGTAATTTCACCTCCAGGAATCTATTCTAAGGAAATAAAATATTCTTGCTGTATTGTGAAGTGAAAAGAGCTGGGTATAAAAGTGTAGGTAGCGTCTTCCCATAATGTCAAACATTTGTGTATTTGTGTGTGTGTCTGTGCATGGAAGAGACCACAAGGAAGCATGCCATCATGATGGCGGGGTGAATTCTGAGCAGCCAAAGTGAGTTGTTTCCATGTTCTTTCCTCTATTTCTATTTTTAAGCCTTCTAAGGTGAGCCTGTATTATGGCTTAGGTGTCATTTTTAAAAAGGCATGGGAGAAGACTCACGATGAGCTAGACAGAACTGCGTTAGATGCGAGGGCCTCCCATGTACAGGTGTATGGTCAGGCTACGCAACTCCAGGAGCTATTTGCTCATAGGTAAAAGGAGAATGTGAGGTTGTTGTGGGGCGAGTCAAGAGTGCAGCCATTAATAAGTGAGTGGTGTTGGTCATATTAGTAGAGGTAGCTGTCGTGATAGTGGTGACAGTAACAGCTGCTAGCATTTCTTGGTTATTCTAGTCTAGAGTTTGTGAGTGTTGACTTATTTAATCTTTACAATCAAATGAGGTAGGGACTCCAATTATCTACACTTTCAGTGGAGGGGACTGAAGCACAGATAGATTAAGTACGGTCGTAAGGAGGCTGGTAAGAAGTTACCCACTAACAGTATAGAACCGAGTCACGTGACCTTTACAAGAAAGCCCTGGCCAAGAAAGGAGCCCGGCAGCAAGTGTTCCAGCCTCAGGCCACTGCTTCCCGCACCCCAGAAGGACCACAGTGGACCTTCCTTTGTAAGATACCAGACTGAAGCCCGGCTGTGTCTGGGTATTCTGACTCGGGGCTCTGGAGCTGGAACCCGAGGACGCTCTTGTGCAGGGCCTTTACCTTCCACATCGTAGGCAATGGCCTCCAGGTCATCATCGGAGATGGGTTGATTGAAGCTCAGCCGTCTCTTCTTCAGCGTCTTCCCGTTGGCTGACACCAGCACCAGGCTTTGCTTGAAGGTCAGCTTGGCTGTCCTCGAGCTTTCAGAGGTGCCCAGAGACATCAGCTTGTCCACGCAGGTCTCGCCAAGCGGGTCGTAGCTCGCCGCGTAGAAGGATTTCTTTGAAGAAGGAAAAATGACAACTGAGCAGCTGTTGACAGCCGTGAAAAGAGACTCCTTTCCGTGGGCCGCGTTTCGCAGCCGTGGTGAGGGGGCTCTCCACACTGCCGTTCCCTCCCTCCCTCCTTCCTGTGTCCCTCCGAAGTCTTCTTGGGAAGACTTGCATCTCTCTGAAGGTTTGAAAATGAGATGTCAGGAGCCAAGTTAGCAAAGGATCTCAGCAGGGGCAGCCTTAGCAGGGAGTTCCCCTGGGGTTAAGCCTCTACTTGCTGGTGCTTAAAATAAAGCAGGAAAACAGTCACCCCTGTTTCCAAGGGTTCCATATCCCCAGAGTCAACCAACCTCACTGAGAATACTTGGAAAAAATCAATTACATCTGCACTGAAGGAGCACAGCCTTTTTCCTGGTCTTTCTTTCCTAAATGGTGCACGGTGGCAATTGTTTACATAAGCGGTTGCAGGTGCGAGGTGTCTTAAGCAACTCAGAGATGCTTTGAAGTACACAGGAGGCGATTTGCAAACACTGGCTGTTTCCTGTCAGGGTCTTGGACATCTGCAGATGCTGGGGGAGCGGGAGTCCTGGGGCCCATGGGGCATGGATGCCCAGGGATGGCCACGCTCCTCTGGAAACAGCTTTAAAGCCAGCGCCGTGACACATAAAGGGACACCTCTGGGTGAGCGTCTGAGATTTCCTGCTCTCAGTCGGCCTGCTCGGTGGCCAGCAGGGCTGCCTCTGACCTCTGGCGCTGGTAGGAGAGAGGGTGGCCACCACAAGTCAGCTCCGGAGACAGGCCCCTGGGCCAGTGGCCTGAGAGACCACCTCGGGATGGCCTAACTAACTGCCCCAAGACTGACCCAGGAGACCCTGCTCTCAGGCTTTCGGGGTCACTCTGCTCTGTTCTGGAAAAGCCGGTGAAGAATGCCAGCAACCAGCAGCGAGCAAGGGGTCACAGCCAGAGCGGGCTACGCGGGTCCCTGGGGCTCGGGGTTCAGCCCTCTGCTGGGCTCTGGGGTGGAGGAAGCTCTTTAAGGCCCTAAGGGCAGCGTCGGCTCACCTGGTGCAGAGACAGATGGTCGATGGCCGAACTGTAGTCTTCGCTCTCACTGTCAAGAAAGAGGATGAGGACGTGATCAGTTGTGGCACCTGGCACCAGGCACCCTATTCTAACGGGACACACGGGGGCACGACTGCCACCACACAGTCAGGAGTCCTCCACAGGCTCACGCGTTCGGCAATCCACACTTCCTGACAGGGAACCGGTCACCATTAGAGCAGGCCGTGGACTTTAATGAGCCTTTACCTATGATGGCGGCTCGGCTAACAGCTGGGAGAGCCTGGCTTCAGCTTAAGTTCCTTGAGATGAAGAGCAACTTTGAAACAGCACAGAGGTCCTCTGCTTCTGTGTGTTCACTGAGACAGATTTAACGGCCTGCACTTGGCAAAACGTCCAGGCCACCACTGAGAGCCCCGCTGGTGTTGCTGTTTACAGTGGGTAATGGGAACATCAGGAGACGTTCTGTTGTTTTAGTGTGCGCATTGATCTTTCTTCTGTATCGGAATGAGGTTTGGCTGGGTGCATTCCTGTGTTCGAACTTCCCAGCAGCCATTTCCTCCTCCCCATCAAGATCAAAAACCCCTGACAACGGATTTTCTCTTGGACAGTCCACTGTACCAGAGCACAGGAGTGCAATTGAGGCTGGACCTAAGTTGATGTTGAAGTTCATGCAGGACCCAGAGAACCAGGATTAAACCCAGGGGTGCTTTTCCACTGAGCCACATCCCCAGCCCTTTTTATTTTTTAAATTTTGACGCAGAGTCTCACTAAGTTGCTTAGGGCATCACTAAATGCTGAGGCTGGCCTCGAACTTGGGATCTTCCTACCTCAACCTCCTGAGGCTCTGGGCTTATAGGTGTGCACTATCACCCCAGCTAGAGGATCACTTTTTCTAAAGTGTCCATCTGCCAGTCATTGTAATTTTAGTTTAACACGCTGGACGCTTAATTTTCCCTGGTCTTCAAGCTTTCTCTGACTTGAGGGCTAGTGTCCATCTCTACAAGCCTTTATCCACTGGACTCACGCCGGTCACTTGTAACCCCTACTGGAGTCTAGTAAGGCCTTGAACCCCTCATTAAATCCCAAGAGATAGGACCTATTTCTTTTCTTCCCCTTATTTTTCACTGGTGCATTATAGTTACACATAACGATGGGACATGTTGTTACCTATTCCTAAATACACACAATATAACCATAACATTTGCCACTTTGTATCACTCCCCAGCACTTCCTTTTTCTCTCCTCTCCTCCTTCCTCCCCCATTCTCTTTCCTCTACTCGCCTGATCTCCCTTTGATTTTCACAAGCTCCCCTCATCACACTTCCTTTCCCTTTTTCTTCTCCAGCTTCCGCGCATGAGAGAGAACACATGACCCTGGACCTTCTGAGTCTGACTTAGCTCACGTGACATGGTGTTCTACAGGAAACTGTGTCTCACCTGTAGCAGTTCCTCAGGTCTTCGAACAGGTCGGGGACTTTGGCCATGTTGACTTCTGCAACAGAGAACACGGGTAGCTGTCAGCTCAGTTCAGCCAGCCTCGGGACCAGAAGCCTCCGCTCTGAGCGTCTTGGGAAACTCTGTGGGCAGCCTGCACCCAGCATCTCTCCTGAATTCTTTCCTACGCACCTGCCTCCCTCACTCCATGGTAAACTTCCTGGAACATGCCTTATTTCTCTTGGTATTCCTTTTGTGCCCAACCCAATGCATTGCACATGATGAACAGTCAGTGCTCAGGTGGGTTAAGAGAAAAAAAGCCCCTTAAATTGAAATATTTGCCTATGTAAATCCAAGAGAGAGACAGAGTGGAAAAAGGTTCAATGTTCTCCGATTGTTTTTGACAGCAGAGTTTCCTCCTGGAGGAAGACACAACGTGTCTTGGATGCCCTCCCAGGGATCCAGTTTGGCTGCCCCTCAGTTCCTCATCAGTCAAACCAGAGCCTTTTCCTGAAACCTGACTGTGCTTCTAGCACACACGCCAAACCAGGGCAGGACAAGGAAAGAAGGAAGGAAGAGGCCAGAGTTTTATAGACGTTAGTCTGAGCGTCAGCTGCCAAGGAGAGAGACGAAAGCCGTCTTAAGAGCCAGAGATGGAGCAAGGACAATACCTTGGCCGACTCAAACGCCAACGAAATGACTCCCTCTCGGCCTGGAAGCTCGCTCCTGAGTCAGGCTGCCTTTGCCTTTTATAATTGCCTCCTCTTGAGTAGGTGTGGCCTCCTTGAGTCATAGGGAATTTACAGGAACCCAGTCTTGTCTGTTTCGATGTTCACTAGCCTGACCCTCTCCAGAATTCAGTACTTGGTAATGGTGTGTACAAAGGTTCTAGGAATTACCAGCTTGATTCATTTGTTTATTCCTTGCTCCCTACAATTATAAACATGTAGCCTGAGAAAAAGGGGAGGAGGGCAGGAGGCTTATCAAGTTTCTAAAAATACATGATGGGGGAGGAAGGGAAAAAAATCCCCAAATCACAAGTGTAGATAGCGAGAGTCCCAGGGGGCTTGCAAGCACGCTTGGTGTTTGGACTTAATGTGTTCATCCGGCCCAAGGGATGAATGTGAACCTGCAGGGCAGTTGACAGCCACTGGTAGCTACAGGGTGGCATTTGAGGGAAAATGAACCATTTTTTTCTGAAGAGGGAGGTTTGCTTGAATCAGACACTAATCTCTTGAGTATGGAGTGATAACCTCATGGCTGTGTTAGGGGCAGGAGATAAAAGTGACATTTATCACAAGAGTCAAGATCTCTTGCTCCTGTGAATTTTGTCAGCAGAGGCGACAGAGCTTCAGGAGAGACGCCTCTGGCCCAGCCACCTGGAGGCACAGTGGCTCACAGATGGGGGACCCGGAGTGAACCAGCTGAACCAGGGACTCCGTTGTCTGATGGAGGCTGGGGAAGGGGAGGCCCGGCCTCGGGGTTCCCTGGTTGTTGTCATAGAAGGCTTTTCCAGAGTCCTGAGGCCAGCTAAGTTCAGGTGGTAGAACATCAGACCCTTAGCAGATGGATGCTTCAGGTTTTCCCTTGGAGTTCAAACCACACACATTTTAAACAAAGGAAGGGGATGGAAGAAGGACTGGGGAGAAAGAGGTGAGGGTGAAGGTCAAGGAAAGGTGAGATCCAGAAATGTGGCGTGGAGAAGCAGAGAGCGTCCTGGTGGCTGGTGGGAGCGTATGAAGTGTCCCTGGCCCCGCTCAACGGCAAATCGCTGCAGGGTTTGAGTGACCACGGGGTCTATTCCACACGTAAAATCTCTGATCCCGCGGCCAGCAAAGCTCCTCCTGGTGCCCTAACAGTTATGAACAGAGCCGCGGGGGCATTGGCACCTGGAGAGGGCCACTGGAAGGGAGCGAAGGACAGGAATGGGCAGAGGCACCGTGGCTCACAGGTGTCCCTGTGTGGACAGACAGCATGCCGGTGGATCCACACCAGTCCCTACCTCACCTCCCCGCGGGGCAGCACAGACGTGCCAATTCTGGTCACCCCCTGCCTCAGGCATTGTGTGAGGACTACGACAACAACAATAACAATGCTAATGAGGGCTTCAGCCACTCGGGAACCTGTGCAGTCAGCACGGGATCACCTCAGTTCCTGGGAGAAAATCAGATCCCGTGGGAACACGCTGGTTTGAAATCCAACATGGAGGACACGGGCAGGTGGAGCCGCAGTCCGAGCCCAGAGAGGGCTGGTTTCCAGGAACAGTGCAGGCTCCTCTTTTGTAACCCGGGAAAACACCGGAGGTGGATCCACCATCTGCAGGCACGCCCATCCTGGCCCCATCTTCATCCCTCAGTTGCTGAGAATTCTGCAGATGCGGTTGGTGAATTTCTCAAGGAGAGTTTGGTTGAGAAATAGCGAGCTTGGTTAGCACCGTCAACCTGCCCTTCACATGACCTTCTTAGAAGCAGGGTTTTTATTTATTTATTTATTTTTTGTACTGGGGATTGAACCCAGGGGTACTTAACCACTGAGCCACACCCCCAGCCCCTTTTATTTTTTAAGACAGGGTCTCACTAAGTTGCTTAGGGGGTCACTAAATTGCTGAGGCTGGCCTTGAACTTGGCGATCCTCCTGCCTCAGCCTCCTGAGCTGCTGGGCTTGCAGGCATGCGCCACCGCCTTTGGCCTCAGTAGAAGTTTTTAAGTGAAGGGCGGGTGGGGAAGGCTGGAGTGAGGGGCCTCCCTTTCTTGGGAGGAGCATGCTTCTCCACAAGTGCCAGACCACCTGTTCCGGGGAAGGGAGAGAGGAAGGCGTGGGTGGGACTTCCCTGTGGCCTGGCGTGTGGGGGACGCTGCCCTCTGATAGGGACTCGGGTGGCTTCATGTCTGTACCTCTGGACTCTGAGAGGAGGCCTCAGAACCTTTCCTGGACTCATCGTCACCAAAACCGTGCAGAAGAAATCGCTTGTGCGCGTGTTCTACGCCACAGGGTTTGGAAGGCACCAGTGTTTTTCTTCCACGACTTCCCGAATTAAGTATGATTGAAAATATTCAGAAAAACCGTGCCGTACCCAGCACGAGCAGGTAGCTGCTGCTCCTTGACACCATTCCTGGGACGACGCAGTACGCTCAGCATTCACAGGCGTGTTGACTGAGTGAGTCGAGACGTCACCCAGAGAGGGTCCAGGGTGTACCGGAGCGGGACGGGGGTCTGTGGGCTACTAAGCCTTCTCAGGCGAGGGACTGCCATGTCTGGGCATGCTGCTGGTGCTTACAGGGGCCGGGTGGTCCCGGAGGGAATTCCTGTGGATATTTTCTCCTTCGGGTGGCGTAAAGCCTCTCGGGGGCTAGAGCATGCATAAGCCATCACACGGGGGACAGCCGAGCCTTCAGGCTGAATTCCTGTCCTGTTTCGTTACCCTCTGCTCGTGAATCCCATGACAGTTAGGGAGGAGAAGAGGACTTAACAGGAGCCTGCTCCGCTCCAGGTGGTACAGCACATTATCTCACTTAATCCTCTCATCAGACCTGTGAGGTGGCTATTCTCTCACTTGAGAGAAGAGGAAGTCAAGTTCTGGAGGAATGAAGCAACCAGCATGGCTTGGCGGCCACCAAGTTGCGGAAATGGGATCCAGACGCTAGGCTGGCTCCCTCCAAACCGCGGGGCCTGCTGTCTTCCTCAGCGTGACCCCCGCCTGACCTGTACCCTTTTAATCTTCAAGTCTTCTGCTCTGCCCGAGTCTATTGAGGGTCCTGGAATTGTATGTTAGAGGAGGACGTGCTTTGGGGACTGTGTAGTTAAAACCCTTCCCTTCATGAAAGAAGAAACGGGCGTGGAGGGACATGCTGTCCCCAGGTCACATGGAGGATTCAGAAGAGAGGGGGAGAATTTAAAGCCATTTCTTGAATTCTTGCTCAAAACATCATACTTAGCAACCCTGCTCCTGGGGGAAGGGGAGGCGAGGAGATGATCTCTACTGAGGCGTCTCACTCAGATCAGGAGTCACGGAGAGCAAAGGGACACGGGAATCCCCGATCTGGAACTCGGTGGGACTCACCAGCACCAGGGAGCAAAACCTGTCGTGGTTTCTGCTTTCCTGAGAGCAGACAGCGAGGTCCGAGGAGGCCCGAGCGAGAGGACAGACTGAGGTCTCCGCAGGAGAGGCTGGAAGCAGGTTAATCAGTCGGGAGGGACGGGGCACACACCCGCCTGCGAGGCTGTGCGGAATGAGGTGCGAGGCAGTCACCTGGGAGGCTGGTGGCAGGGCAGCAGGGCAGCGGGGCGACGTCCTGCTGGCCATGAGTCCCTGCCCAGGGCTTAGTGAGGAGCCACACAGGTGGAGGGGTGCTTTTGAAGGACAGCTCTGCCTTCCCAAACAATTTCCAGGATGCACAGCATAGACGGGGTCGGGGGTCATAGCGGGAGGAGAACGTTTCCACCTGCCACCTGACTGCAGCCTGCGTGGCCATGACCGAGTGGGCCTGGCATGTTCGGGAGAGCAGAGGCGGCTGTACAGGGGGTGTGTGGAGATCCCGAAGGTGGCAGAGACCTGCCTCAGGGTGGGTCCTGGCAGACCCCCCTTCGGCTGGGACCCTCCCCTTGTCTTCCCTTATTTATCCCCTAATTTATGGGCTGTTTGGCTTCTAAATTCCCTTTCCCTCTTTTCTTGAGATGGTGAGTAATAGGGTCGGGCCCTCTTTGCCCTCTTCTGAGGATGCCCTTTCAAGAGGAGTTCACTGAAGCTTCCTGGGTGGCGACCGTCCTGTCTGGGCCTGTCTCCTACTTTTCTTCCTGCCTAATTGTGATTATCTAATCAGAAGTGCATTTTTAAAGAATTCTTCTTTTCTTCAGAGTTGTTTTCCTCATTGGAGTCAAGGTTACCTCTGGTCTGAACTTGGTTCTCAATTTCAAAATTGAGTAATTGTATTACTACTTTGGATTCTGAAACACATTTATTCAATATTGCTGTGTGAGGGAAATGCAAAAATATAAAGAAGAAGAACATAAAACCCGCCAACGATTTAGTAACTAGGGAGAATCACGACGGCGATCCTTGGTCCGTGGAGATCTCTTCCCAGACCGCCCTGGTACTCTGCATTCTTTCAATTTGTTGTCCTGAACCCTCGGAAGAGATGTGGTGGACGTGCTCACCAAGTCCCGTCTGCTCATCTGTGGGACGACCACCTTTGTCTTCTGGTCTCCCCTGCAGTGAGCTGAGGACTCACTGGTGGCTCCTGGCCAGTGACAGGGTAGGAAGTGACCGCGGTGGGATGAAGGGGATGAAGGGGCCAGCCTGGCCTGGTCAGGAACGACCTCCCCTGTGGCTGCCATGCGTGGGAATGGAGCAACTGTTTGAGACTCTGTGTCCCTCGTGAGTCACCAAGACTTGAGTGTTGGTGGCTGTGGAGTACCTAACTAACTCAGAGCAACCGACCAGCTGGGACCCCCTTCCCTCCCCACCACCGGCCTGGATGGCGGGCGTGGTCTCCAGACCACGCGGTCGTTTTCTTCTTGGACAGAATGGAGCCTAGATTTGTTTCCTCTCTACCCTCTGGGAGAGGGATCTTCCAGTCAGACAAATCAAGAACCTAAACAGATGCTCTCATTTTGACCCAATTTGGATTCTAGATACAGAGAAGAGTTAGCCAGGAAAATGAGACAGAGGACTGCTGAGCAGGCGTGCCGACAGCGCATCGGTCAGGAATGGGACACGGACACCCTCCGTCCCGTTTCGCAGGGCCTATCTTATAAAGATGGACATAGGCATTCGATCCAGGCAAATGGTCAATACCAGAAGCCCTCCACCCAGCCCCTGCTCTTCTCCTTCCTCCAAGGCTGCGGACTCCTGGCTGCAGAAGGTGTGGCCCTGGTGAGACCAGCCGGGGTGTGGGCGGGCCTGGCAGGTGGCACAGCCACTGGAGAAGCGAGAGGCATAGATCTCTGTGCTGGCTCTGATGCTGGCAGGTGCTGTGGCCTTTGGCAGTCCCCACCTGTCTCTGGGCTTCCCGCATTGACAGAGGGAGGAGATGGGATGACTTCCGGGACCTTCCAGCCCTATGCATCCCAGAGTTCATGAATGAACACCCAAACGTGACCGTGTCCTGCCTCATGGCCTCCCTGTGCCCCCAAAATACTGTGTGTGGTTGCGAAACTCATTTCCTTCCTGTCCTTCTATAGTCTTTCTCTGGGTCTTGGATAGTTGAGTCACAAATAGATACGGGCTAAACTTTCTGCTTTTCTTCTCCCATTACTTCAAAGGCGAACTTGGATTGTGACTCTGAGTATAAATAGAAATGTTCTATTTATTGTGTAATTGTTGCCGATGAATTAGAAGAAAATGGCCTCTTTGCCACATCTGTGAGGCGGGGCTGACTCAGTCTTGTTTTCTAGAAAGCTTGGTACCCACAGAGGACATCTGGGCTCTTACTGGCCCCAAGAAAAGGAAGTTTGGCTTTCTGAGACTGAAAGTCTGACAGGTTTGAAAGGGTTTTGATAGGAAAATGAACATCCGAGGGGAAAAAGTACCATTTTAATTTTCCCTTTTCCACATCCTTCCTTTTATGGAGTCTTAGTGCTGTCCCCAATGGGCTGTCCTGTCCCACCCGGGGCTGCGCGCAGCTGCTGAGGGAGAGCACTAGCAGAACGGGGAGGCCTGGGCTTGGGAGCAGAGCCGGGCGGGGAGCACACTGGCTGAGCCTGCCGGGGAGGCTGCCTCTGAGCTCCGTCTGCAGAGCGGCCCTGCGTGGAGCCCTGGGGCAGCTGGCAAAGCTCTCCAGCTCGCAAGCTGTGGGGAAGACACGTGAAGACCACCACGAAGCAAGCAGTGTCAGGAGGCCACACAGACAGAAGGCGGAGAGCGGCCGTGGGTGCTGCGTGCCAGCATGGACGCCACCGCTGTGTGTTTGCTTGAGGGGCTGGATTTGCACCGTGGAGAATGGACACTCCAGGCTGAGGAAACAGGATGGTGGAGGCGTTGGGCCCGTACTTCCCTTCTCCACCACGTGGCCATGGGCCAGTGGCTTGGCTTCTAGGGCTTTGGTGGCCTTGTCTGTGACACTGGCGTGGCCATCCTTACTCACAGGGCTTGGAGGGATTACGTCAGATAGTGTTTGCCAGAATGTTGTGTTGGCGCAATGTGCTGTTTCCTCTCCTCTCCAAATCTCCAGCATCCCCCACCTCTGCATCTTCACTTGGTCTCTTCTTCCCTCTTCTGTCTGCTCCACGGGTGGAATTTAGACCTTTCTTTACCTGTTTCAGTTCAGGTCGCTCCTTGACACAGGGTGGAAAGAACAGGCTTTCTGCAGGCATGTCCAATGTGGTTAGCCAAAAATCAAGTCTCAGTTGAGGGAGTTGGAGGTATGGTCAGCTTGCCTGCAGTGGGATAGGGGCCAGGATGTTATTCAGAGTTATGGGTTCATCCATCCGCCCTCTCACTCATTCCTTCATTCATAGAAAGTGGGGATCTTTGCTTCAGGAGTGACGTAGAGATGAGGACCGAATGGTAAATAAGACAAACGTGATTCCTCACGTTGTGGAGTGTGTCTGCTAGCAGAGACGCCACAGCTTGTGCATGCATTCCCAGGCGTGATGACGTCTCAGCCCGTTCATGTGCTATAATGAAATACCACAAACTTGGTGGCTTATAAACAACAGAATTTATTTCCCACAGTTCTGGAGGCTACAAGTTCCAGATCAAGGTGCTAGCAGATGCAATGTCTGCTGAGGGTCCACCTTCTGGCTCAGAGACTGCACCTTTTCCTTGTATCATGGCAGAAGTGGGCAAAGAAATTCTCTGGGGGCATCTTCTACATGAGCACTCCCTCATGACCCAGTTACCTCCCCAAAGCCCTGCTTCCTACGCCCTCACATTTCAACAAATGAGTGTTGGGCAGAGGCAAACCTTCAGTCCATAGCCGGTGCTCATTAAGAAAGGGGGTATGGATGGAGGTCACCCCAATTTACTCTGAGAGGCCAGAGAAAGTCCCCTGGGAAAGCACCATGATGGAAAGGAAGGGTAGGACTTAGCCAGAGGAAGGCACAGGCAGGGAAAGAGATTCAAGTGCCTGCAGGGTGAAGGGCACAGGGAGAGCCCGGAAGCCAGGGAGAACTGGAGAAGCTCAGAGAGGGCCATGCAGAGGCAGCAGCCCTCAGGGCGGGCCGAGAGGCACAGGATGGGCTGAAGAGCTTGCAGGGGCCATTTGTCAACAGAACACCCAAATCCGTAGATGTGGAGAGACCTCAACTCTCCACTTTGAGAGCTTCCTCCCAAGGGAATTCACCCCCAGGATTATCTAAAGATGCATCCTTATATTCTTCTAGTTATTTTATAGTCTAACTTTTTTTTTTTCACATTAAACCTTTAATTTATTAGGAATTCAATTTGGGAGGAGGAAGAGAATCTCACCTTTTATTTAGTTTAAATGGTTTGTTGGTTCCCAAACACTGCTCATAGATTGAAACCCACTTCCCACCTCCGGTTTGAAATTCTGGAAGTTCAGCATCTAAACGTAATTCTTTACCTTTCGGGCAACTTGGAGGAAATCAGAGACTGAGCGTCAGACGCCCCATTTCCTTCCTGAAGGGCACAACGACGACATCACTTCCCCTTGCTCCACTTGGTTCCACAAACTCTGTCTTTCTGTACTCTTGTAAGGCACCGGTTCAGCTCTAGAAATCCCCAGAGCCACAGAAAAAGCAGAACTAACTTGTGGAGAAACCTGGGAAACCCTCACCAATTGAGCTAAACCTCCCTGCGCGTCCAGAGGAGAGTCAGCACTTTCCCCCAGACGTCACTCAAGATCTCCATGCCATCCTGGAGTCCTGGTCGGCTATCCTGCACACCCAGACGGCCTCCATGGCCTCTCTGGCCTCCTCCACCACCTGGTGACCTCCTGGTTTCACCTCCTCACTCACTTCTTGTGCCCAGAACCTTCTAGCACGTTCTTGCTCTGCCCCAGTGCTCATAAATGGAAGTCCAGCTGTTAGATCTAGAAGGCTCCTGTAATCTGGTCCCGCTCTGTCTACCTCTCTTTGCCTTACACAAAAACTTGAGAAAATGGCTGGTCCAGGCCTGCAGTTCCTCCTTTCAGGGTTTTTGGAGCTGTTTCCCCAGTCCAACTCTTCCTCAGAGCAGCAAGTACTCCTGCTACATTCCCGTGAAGTTGGGGTGACTCCAGAGCTGGGTCACTTGCTGCTTTGCATAGCAGCCCACTCTGCAGTGGGCAGATCTGTTGCTGGAATATTCTTCCTTCCAGTGTACCAGTATCTGTGAGGTCCTGGGTGAGTCCCAATGTGTGTGCTAGGTAGACCCTTGAAGATGCACACAGGGTCTGACACCTCAGGAGAGTCCTTGGGCATTTGGTGGCCTCTCCAGGTGCCCTGAGCCCCCTCCACTGCTCCTCAAAGAGCTTGCTCCTTAGACCCCTCTGGGTGTGGTTGCTGTCCTCAGACCAGGTCCGGTTTGCTCTTGGCCCCCTTGAATGCTCCGGGGGGCGAGGGGTGGGGTGGGGTGGGCTTTCTGCCTCCCGTGGTATGGGTTTTAGTCACTCGGTAACAGAGCAGAGGCAACTCTCACAGTGAACCACATTTTTCTTTGTTTAAATGCTCTATGATTTTGTCTGCAAAAGCAAGGCCTGGCCAAACCATTTATGTCCAAGACTGGCTCGGGGAAGATTGGGGCCAGTGTCACGGAGCTGTAACTCTATTCAGTTTGGGGGACAGAATCCACGTGAGCAGGGCTCTGGGTGGTCACTGCCTCTGGAGGGAACTCATTGTTCATCTCTCACCATAGTAAGAGGATCGTGGGGCTCAGTCAGAAGGACGGGTCGGGGGCAGCCCTCCTTCCCTAATAGGAGTTGTGAAAATCACAGTGAATTTCTTGGCAAAAAAGAAAGATTTGGTAATCCTCAGGTTTCTTTCCCACACGTCTGATGTATTCCTTAAAAAGTTTGGAAATTTGCTGCTCTTGTAGACTTGTCGCCCATTTACGTGCTTTTGACAACTGAGCTATCTCAGTTCCCCATAGTACTGATGAGAATGTTGAGCCCCTGGGAAGTTAAGCGAGTTGCCCAGAGTTGCTTAACCAATATTTACTAGGTCCTGGGCCAAAACAGGGCCTAAGCCACCTCCTCATTGGTACCCTGCTTTGTTTCTGTACCTCACCATCTCTGGGTATGAGCCCGTGCCCTTGGCACACGACACACTGTACCCCAGGGGAACTCCCAGGTGGAACCAACTCCTCTTACTACAACAGGACTAATCAGTGATAGTATTTCCTCCAGGGCTGACACAGTTTTGAGTGCCAAAAAAGGTGTAAATGCAACTCAGGTCTTGGCATAACTACACAATCTATTAGCATATCTAAAATTAAAAAGACTCACCATAACAAGTGTTAGTGAGCATGTGGAAGAACTGGAACTGTCACACATTGCTAGTGGGGGTGTAAAATGGGGCACCTGCTTTGGGAAACAATTTGACAGTTTCTTAAGAAGTCACCAAGTATCTGTCACGTGACCCAGCCCTTCCACTCCTGTCTTTATCCAAGAGAAATGAAAGCATTGTTTATACAATGCTCATACCAGAGTATTCATAGTAGTGTTATTTGTCATTGCTAAAAACAAACAACACTAGGTCACTGATAAGTGAATGGACAAGCAGACTCTGATTGGTCATATAATGGAATAGTACTTGGCAATAAAAAGGAATGGGCCAAGGATACATACAGCAATATGGGAGAATCTCAAGATGGTAATGCTGAAAGAAGCTCGACCCAAAAGAGTACATACACAATATGATTTCATTTATATAAAATTCTAGAAAATTAAATGAATTCACAGGGGACAGAATGCAGTGGAAATGATCTGGTGTTGGGGACAGGGAGGGGCTACCCAGGGACAGGAGGAGACCTTGGGGAGTCGTGGCTATGTCCATCCTGTTGCCTGTGTGAGAGCTGCCGGCATGTACCTTGTCAACTTATCAAATTATACACTTCACATCTGCACAGGTTTTCCGTCCGTCAGTTACACCTCAATCAAGCCACTGGAAGAATATATTTAAAAAAACTAAGAAAAAAAAAGGGACCCTCTGAGTCTCATAGTTGTATATAAAGGATAAATGGTAATAATAATGCTATTTTCCCTGCCTGCCTCTGAGCCTTCCTGGGGGTACTTGGGGTCCCCAGAGCTGTCATATATAAATGGATATGGCAGCTGCAGCCCTCCACAGCATGGCCTGCTGCTGCTGCTTCCTGAGGCCCAGCCCTAGCCCTGCTGCTGGTGATCAGAGGAGACTCCTGCATCCATGTTGGAGGCCTGTGTGCCACAAAGCCCCGGGCCATTCTGCATCCATGCCCGTGGGAGTACAGGCCTGGGCACCCTCCGTTCTGGGTGCTCCTTCACGCTCTGTTTCAGAGCCTTTGGCGAAGGCAACTCCTCTGAGCCCTTTTCTGAGTGACTTCCTGGGACTGGGCAGAAAGGACGCCATGCCGTTCCCTCAGGGGCCACTCCTCCTCGGGTTTTCTGGTTCATGACGCAGACCAGCTCATGCCAACGAATGCCTGCTGCTCATCCCAGCGAGTCACCTGACAGGCCTGGGCAGGTCGGATCCCAGCGCGGAAACCACCGAGGCCCTGGCCCCACATTCCCAGCTCATGGCTGGCAGTCCTGCTGGCAAGCCCCATGTGGGGAGGTCTTTCCTCATTTCCTGGTGCTTCTAAAATTAGAGGAGGGAGGAAGGAAGGGTCAGGAGAATGAGGGGAAGGCGGGCAGTGAAGGACCAACATGGCGCCCTCCCCAGCTGCAGGGTGGGCTGAGGCGGAAGGGGAGGGTCTTGGGGTCGGTGAGCTGATGCTCCCCCTCCTCCCCCCGCCTCCCAGTCCCAGTGCTGGTCATGATGTTTTTCAGCACAGGGAAGTTCCAGGCCTGCAAACTCTTCCCCGGCCAGAGCCCTCAGGGTCCTGGCAGAGTTGCTCCTCTGTTTTGTGTCTGTCGCTGCGTGTGCGTTAACACTTAGTCCTCGTCCCTCTAACCGCTACTTTCCAGAGTAAGGAACTGATGTGATGGTCATGTATGTTCTGGTTTCCACTGGGTGGACTAACCTGGAAGTGAGTTTTAATTATGGAAAAGAGACTGTTTTGATTCTCTTTTTTTAAAAAAAACAGTGGCTTCATTATTTTTAGTTAAAAAGAAATCTCAACACAGTTCTACTTGTCGAGTCCAGTCGTTCTCTAAGGTCGTTTTACAAAAACGTCCCCTGCCCTCTGCCTTCTGCATCTCGTCCTGCATCTCCGTCTTCCCCTCAGGGTTCTGGTGCCTGCTCCTCCTGACACTGCATCGTTACCTCTCGAGCCTTGAACTGGAGACCCGAACCATTACATTCCCTCTCGAAAGCAAGAACTTAAGTCTCTGTTCGTCCCCAAGCTCCACCAGACATACCTGCCGCCTAGTTCCCGGATCTCCTCCTAGGGTGGAGACATCCTGATTTTCTTAGGTCAATTATTAGTGCTTTTAAAATTTTGAATGTGTAAATGCTGTTCAGAAACACAAATGACTAACAAGTACATGAAAAAATGCTCAACATCTCTAGCAATCAGGAAATGCAAATAAAACTGCACTGAGATTTCATCTGGATCCAGTCAGAATGACCATGACACAAATAATTTACAAATAACAATAAAATGCTGGTGAGGGTGTGGGGAAAAAGGTACGCTCAGGCACTGTTGGTGGAACTGCAAATTGGCACAACAACGATGAAAAGCATGTGGAGATTCCTTAAAAAACTAGGAATGGAACCACCATATGACCCAGCTATCCCACTCCTTGGTGTATATCCAAAGGATTTAAAATCAGGATTCTGTAGGGATATAGCCACATCAATGTTTATAGCAGCACAATTCACAATAGTCAAATTAGAGAACCAGCCCAATAGATGAATGGATGTAGAAAATGTGCTGTATATGCACGATTAAGTTCTACTTATAAAGAAGAATGAAATGATGGCATTTGCCAGTCTGTGAATGGAACTGAAGAGCATCGTGCTAAGTGAAACAAGCCAGACTCAGAAAATCAAGGGTCAAATGTTTTCTCACAGGCTGAAGCAAGAGCAGAATAATGGGAAAAGGGAGGGGGAGGGACCAGATATCATAAAGACAGAGGGAAGATCAGTGGAGTAAAAGGAGGAGGTGGAGAGAGGGAGGAGGACTGGGAAAGTGGAGGAATTGCAGAAAGATCTGACAGATCACACTTTGTGCACATATGCATACACACCCAGTGAATCCTGCCCTGTGTGTACGAAGAGAGTGATATTGACCAGGTTATATGGCTATATTGTGTATTGTGTGCATGTTCAAATATGTGACAACAAACTTCACCACTATGTGCAACTATAAAGCACCTAATAAAATGTGGGAAAAATACAAAAATTATGTACATGACACGTCAAACTTCCACGTATGCAAATCAAACCAACAAGTCATATGAAAAGCATTTGGGAATGTTTTAAATTCACATGTTAAGTCAGAAATGATTCTCTACATGTGTAGTTATATGTGATGTTAAAAAAATAAAAATAAAAAAATAAACAAGTGAAAGGAAGATTGGTAGAGTAGAGGCGGAGGAGGAGGCAGAGGGAAGGACGGGACAGGCAGGGGAACGGGAATTGAATTGGAGTGAATCAAAGTTCATGCATGTGTGATTTTGTCAAAACGAACCCAACTACTGTGAATAGCTATAATGCTCTAATAAAAAAATGCCGTTAGACATTAGTTAACTAGGACCTCTTCCTTTCCAATCCGACATTTAATTTTCCCTTTGTAACTAAGCATAGAAAACTATGCTTAGTTTTCTGTGTGCTCACCATGAGGGCAGGATATAATTTCTATTAGTGTTCCTTTAAGAAGAGAAATATATGATTATAAATATAGAATTAAGTTCAGGGCCTTGGAAAGAGCTCTGGAAAATGAAGCATCCTAAAATACATTCCATGCTTGTGTAATTATATTGAAACAAATTAAACTATCATGTATAACTAAAAAGAACCAATAAAAGACTTAAGCTTGATGAGCCTCGCAGTAATTGTACCTTAAACTTTTCACTAATCGATTAAGACTCCTCTGAAGGCGTTCAGGTGGATTAGGCAGTTTCTTTCTATCTCAGGAAAAGAATTTCCTGGCGTGTTCTGACCTGCTCTAGTTTGGACCAGGGGTTCCTTTCGCTGTGCCTGGCTTCACCCTGGCATCTCCCACCAGCACCAGGGTTCCCTTTGCCTCTCTCCTGTCTCGGAGCTCTTGTTTTCTCTGTATTCTCCCACCGTGCTTTAGAGATTTCTTGCAAAAAGATGTGTAAGGAGTAAAAGTTTAGGAATTTGCATGTCGGACAACATCTTTATTCTGCCCTGACATCTGGTTGATAGTTTGGCTGGGTATAGAATTCCAGATTGGAATTAAGTTTCGTGATTTTGATGACATTGCTCTATTTCCTTCTCGTTTCCAAAATTGCTGCAAAATTTGACACAATTCATGTACTTGATTATTTTCGTGAGACTCTTGTTTTCTGCCTGGAATTTTGTCTCTTTACCTTCAGTTTTTGAACTTTTATAAAGTGGGCCTTTTCATTCATTTTGTGAGGCACTTAGTGGGCTGTTGAATCTGGAAAAACTTGTATCCTTCAAGTTTGGAAAACTTTGTTAATTATTTCTTATTCTGTTTTTCCCCCCTCTTACTACTAACGTTCTTATCAGTTCAGTTCCATTTTCTAAGTTGTATCCTTTTGCTTCGCTTTCTGATTTACTTAACTGTATCTCTCAACTCTAATTGAGTTCTCATTTCTCTTATCGTATATTTTCTTTGAAGGTCCTGCCTGTCTTTTCCCTCATAGTAGCTTGCTCTTCTATCACTGTTCTAATATCTTACTAGAATCACATATTGTGCTAATATTTCTTTTTTACTTATTATATATATATATTATATATATACTTATATACTTAATATTCTGGGGATATTAATAATTTTCTGATACAGGGTCTTGCTATGTTGCCCAAGCTGATCTCAAACTCCTGGACTCAAGTGATCCTCCTGCCTCAGCCTCCCAAGTTGCTAGAAACATAGGCGTGGCCACCACACCTGAGATCGAAATAAGTTTGTTTTTAAAGTTTCCTTCTCTTTGCATTGTTTCTTTCTTCCCTTTGCTTTTTTGCAAGATGGGTTGTTTGATCTCCTTCTTGCTGGAAACCTTCTGCAGGTGATTAGTAAACTTAGGTTTTTTGAGAATCAGCAACTTAAAATCTGACTGGGGTCTCGGGTGGGTCTTTTCAGCAGACTCATTGCCAATGTCATTGCTTTATGACTTGGCAGAGCCTCTGGGTAGGAGCCCCTAACAGTAGTATTGGCCTGGTTCTCAGGGAAGGTTCTTATAATCTCCTGCCTGAAGGACAAAGGCTTGGTGCCCAGCCTTCTGCCCTTGGTGTGGGACGGGGGTTGGGACTGGCCACATCCTCCTGCATGCTCTATTAGCAACGCTGTCTTCTGTGTTCTTCTCCGGTCTTATGTGATGCTGGTCCCCCAGTCCAAAGACATTTTATTTTCCACTCTTTACAGAGTAATCTTCCTGTCTTCTGCTAGTGTAGGAAAAGGTGATCAGGGAATATAATCATTTATGTTTTCCCTATTAATGTCACTTTAATTTGTACCCAGATGTCAAAGTATTACCATGACATTCTCCAAAACCACTGAACCAATGAGCAGTGAGTGAGAATTCTGCTACAGCCCTGCCAGCATTTTAAAAAGACAACTGCATCAAGGAAAAGCTGACGTACAGTAAATCAAGCGTATTTAACGTGTCCAGCTCCTGTGTTTGGACATACCTGCCTGGGACCATCCCCACAATCAAGAGAGTGAGTGTCCTGGGTTGCTTGGTCATTCCTTCTCCCCTTGTTCATTGCCAAGCAAGCACCCATCTGTTTTCTGTCTCTGTGGATTGGTTTACATTTTGTACAAATGGAATCCTACAGTATGAAATCTTTTGGTATCTATTTCTCAACCAGCTTGAGAACAGACTTATTTATTTTACGATCCCTCTGATCTCACTCCCAGAGGCACTAGATGCTGGGGGCTACTGAATTGCCCTTGTGAATGTGAACTCAGTAAAGTGGATGTCAGGGACTTGCGTGAGGGATCAAAAGAATGCATCTCCCCACTCCCTCGTTCTTCTCTTCCTTTCTCTTCTCTGCATCTTTGTGGAATCTGTGCATTTAAAAATCCCTTCAATGTAGTGGTCATGGAATCTGGGGGAGGGAAAAGTGAGGTGCCAGAGCACAGTCTGCAGTCTTCTGAAACCTGAGACTGTTCATATACGGAGGTTATTTACCAGAAAGTTTGCATTGGCGTGAGATGTCCTGGAGGTACGGTGTTGGAAGCAGTTGATGCAGAAGAGTGAAGCCGTTCTGGTTTATGCTTCGCTAGGTTCTGCTTGCCCAGTGCCGTGTTCACACTTGGAGTCCGGAGCAAGTCCCCTCCGTCCCTCCCTGCCAACCGTGCCTTGGGAAACACCTCAGGGAGAACGCGCCAGCTCACGGAAGGGAGACGCCTCGTAAAGATAAAAGAGACGCTGGGGCTCAATTCAGGAGGGTATGGAGGTCAACGGAGATGTCTCTGGTGTCACTTAGGGATGGGCCTTCCTGGCAGGGAGGAGAAGGGAGGGAAGGCAGGAGGGAGTCACGGACAAACCCGCTGAGTGTCAGGGTTCCGGATCCTGGAAGACCTCAGCTGCGAAGCAGCTTCCTGGAGTCCAGGGAGGACTTTCTGGTGACCAAGTACAAAGTTCTTTTCTCACAGAATGAGGCCGAGGGTTGATGAGCTGGGGAGCTGGAGAGACGTGTTTGGGAAGCTGACCAAGGCGGAGACCACACGCTTTCTCACCCCTGATTTTAGAAACGGGAGCCCAGGGCTTCCTGAGAGCAGCTTGGAAGGGAGGAGTAGATGGAGCTGGGTCCCAGGACAGCCGCAGAGCCCCTGCCTGCTGTGTCCCAGGCACCCTGTGAGGTCCGGCTGAGGGAGACATGCTTGGCCCTGCCGGGTGGCCTTGAAGGAGGGGACCTTCTACAGCACCCAGTTCCCTCTCTGTCCATGAACTTCTAAAGGTCACCATTTCCTCTGGCAAAGGAAGTTCTACAAACATTCCATTTCCAGCTGTAGAAAGAGCAGAGCGTCAAGATACTGTAAACTTTCCGTGCTGGGGGATTCCCAAGGAAGCCGAGGCAGAAGCGTGGTGGCGACAAGTGAATTCAGAGCCACTCAGCAGCGTGCACAGCAGTGGCGTCAGGGACCGGTTTCCCTACCCGTGTCCTGGCTCTCCTTGGCCAGTTTAGTCTCTAAGTATTTCTAAGGACAGGAAAAAAAATAGTTGTGGGTGGAAGAATGCAATTTCAGAGCCTTCACCCTTCATGTGCCTGGAGGCCCGTCTCTCCTGATTATCCCGGAGATGGCAGACGGAGATGTTCCTGTGCCATTGTTGGGAAAGAGGAGTGAGAGAGTGTATTGTGCTTGAGTTCCACCATCGTCACCGTGAACAGGTGACTGTCAAGTGTGTAGAAGTCCCACAGACGGTTCTAACCCCAACCTGCCACGTCTGGGGAGTGGGTGAGCGATGGAGATGGCTCTGGGGGTCCTGCCCCTGCTTTGGGGCAGGCGTTCAAACTCACTTTCTGTAGGGGCAGCTCTTTAAGGCATTGCCTCTCTTTGGGGGCCAGTAGGGTTCCATGCTGAGCCTCAGGTGTTGTTCCCAGGTGGTCTGAGATCCCAGGTCAGGGCCCTCCTGCCACCTCTGCTGGAACACCCCCTGCCCCCGCCAGCCCGAGATGTTTCTGTTACGCTGAGGCACTTTGGGGGGGATGGGGAGACGACTGTGTCATTTCCACATATTTCGTTTTACAACAGGACGTCTTACCCAAGAGGTATGGGCTGAGTCACAGCAGGGTCAGAAGCAGCAGTCCAAGAAGAGGAGGGCAAAGTTCAGGCGATTGCTTACTCTCTCTGGGTCTCAACCTCTTCCTCTAAAAGTGGGATCACTTATTTATCGAACATTAAGCTCTTCTTCCGGGCACAGTGCCAGGCGCTGGACTGGATCTGAGCTTAGTCCCGGGATAGTTTTGAAGTATGTAAAAGTAACAGCACAGGACTATAGGAAGGCGGCTCTTCAGTGACTGGGTGGGGGTGACAGAGGACTTGAATTTCTTCCTCTTTCTTTTCTCATGCCCTGAAGAGGTCACGGTGTTGAGGATGGTTTTACGGTCATTGTAATGGTCCTTGGGGTCGACAGGGCCACCGCTGGTCTCCTGCAAAGCACCGGGAAGACAGATGTTCAGAACCACCTGCTTTGACGAGATGGCAAGCGAGATGCAAGGAAGGGCCAGAGGACTGTCTGTTTGGATACCTGGCAGGGGCCTCTGATGCCCCCCAGTCCCCAGGGGGATGCAGAGTGGAGAAGCCGGGTCAGCACGGCTGCCTGAAGCTGGGGTCCCAGCCTGGGCTCTCACCACTGTGCCGCCTGGTTACTTCTTGGCACTTTTTTGGGGAGGGAAGCCGAGGCACTGATGTTGGTGAAGGTCACCTTGAAATGTTCTGCAGAAGCTGAAGAGCAACCTATTAGTCAGGCGGGGGCCAGGTCGGCTTCTCAGAGCGTGAGATTTTGTTCTAGCTGTGTGATTGGTGGAAGCGGCTCCTCTCTGGGCCTCCCAGAGGGATGGCCCAGAGGGAGGGACGGTCCAGAGGGAGGGACGGTGGGGTGAGAGTCAATGCCCACCTGCTGTGGAGTCCTGCCCTGCGAGGGTGGGTGATCGGGTGGCCTCCACGGCCACTGGAGTCCTCTTCCTTCCCCGGCATGTCTGGCTCTGGCCCCTGCCCGGGTCCTGCTCCACCTTTGCTTTCTGACCCACCCATGACTATTGGTAGGAATTCTCATTTTTCAGCTCCTAACTTCCATTCTTGCCCCTTCGATGGAAACTCACTTGGAATGTCTGCTGCTCCCCCACCACCCCCAGGTCAGAGTGCACGTTGCTCTCCTTTTGGGGCCGAGGGGCTGGGTTGCACATCTCTCACGATGCTTCACATCAGGGCCAAATGTCGCCAGACCTCGCCTGCTGGAGAGATGAGCGTCTCTGGCATGCAGCCCTTGCCCGGACCTGCCTGTGGGCCTCCAGCTTCCTCCAGGGTTTGCCAGCGGTTCTGGAATTTCCTGTGTCACTGTGCAGCCCATGCGCTCAGGGTCAAGTCCATGTGTGCTCTTACTTCCTCTCTTCTGCAGTGGCTTTCCTGAGCTTGGGGTCCTGAGCTGCCGTGCAGCGGGTGGGGCGAGTAAGGGGCCTTCAGTGGCGGTGCTGTGGTTCTGCTTTCCCCCACAGCGTGGAACGGGGACCCAACAGAGCAGACCTGGCTCTCCTCCCCGAGGGCTCTGAACCTGCCACTCAGGCTGAGCAGGAGCTGGGTGCGTCCTGTTTTCATCAGACATCTGCTTAAGTTCCTTCTGCTCCCTGCAGAAGGTGTCGCACAGCCCCGCTGGGGGGCCTGCTGGGCTGGTGCCAGGACCCCTGCGGATAATCGGGAGGAAGCCCAAGTCCCTTCTGTAAAGTGGCACAGGACTTGCACTGAACTGTCAAATCCTCCCGTGGGCTTTAAATCATCTCTCCATGACGTACAACACCTAACAGTGTGGACGCTGTGTCAGTGGGGTGACTCCGTATTCCTCAGGAGGGGAAAGAAAAGTCTGTACATGTTAGCACAAATACTTTTTCCAATTATTTCCAGGGATCACAGGCGTGTGCCAACATGCCCAGCTCAAGTATTTTTGATTGGCAGTTGGTCGAGCCCATGGATATGGAGGGCTGACTGTGTGTGTGTAAATCTCTAATACAGGTATATGCAGCACAGACGTGATGTATGTTCATGTAACACATACACGTGCATATATGATCATACACGGATAGTATATGTAGTTATCAAAACTAGAATCAAATTTACATATCAAAACTTGCTTTTATTTTGATCTAACACTCTAACATGAATATTTATCTGTGTCATAGGATATTGTCTTTCAATGTGATTTTTTAATAGATGTATAATAAGTTATCATGGGTTTCTAGCACAAATTATTTAACTGGTCTCCAGTTTATTTAAAAATATTTTTTTAGATATTTTGCATAAATTGTTAAGGATTTTAGTGAAAACTTTGAACTCTGTACCACCATGATGCTTACTCAGCTTTTTTGCTGCTGTGAACAAACAATTGGAGGAGGAAAAGTTTATTTTGGGGCTATGGGGCTGTCCATAGACGGCCAGCTCCGTTCCTCAGGAACTAAGTAGGACAGAACATCATGACAGAATAGGGTGGTGGAGGACAGCGGCTAAGATATCACACCAGGAAGCAGAGAGAGCTAAGTTTAGCTCACAAAATATATACTCCAAAGGCACATTCCCAGGGACCCACCTCCTCCAGCTACACCCTGCCTGCCTGCTGTCACCACTCAGTTAATCCCCACCATCCATGCACCCATTGGGTCAAAGATCTCACCTCACCTCTAAACCTTCCTGCATTGTCTCACACATGAGCTGTTGGGGGACAGCACACACCCAAACCACAACAATGACTCTGAGCTGGTTGGTTAAGTCTAGCGGCAGGGCCAGAGCCCAATGAGTAAGAAAGGGGCTCTTTCACAGCCAGTTTCAGAAAAGTGAGGGGGCCTGTTGGTCTGCTGGGAATGTTAGTGGTCGGACAGGTTCCAGTGTTGCAAGTGATCTTGCCAGTCTCCTGCCCAGCGCAAGTATTGTCCAGATTCCACATACCTGTTGCACCTGGGCAGAATCCCTGCTGCTGCTGGGGAGCCCTCCCCTGGCCTGTTATTGAAGAGCCCTGCCTGGTTATAAAACGTCACATAAAGTGAGCCCAGATAAACCCTCCGCTTATTGGTGCTCCTTTAGAGCATCACCGGTCAGTTCTGCAACCCACTCTCTCATCCTTAGTTATTGTAGGAAATTAATGTGGGAAAAAAGATGGCAGCAAAAGCCAGGTGGGTTTAAAAATGCAACTACAGTGACACAGCCACATCAATGTTTATAGCAGCTCAGTTCACAATAGCTAGATTGTGGAACCAACCTAGATGCCCTTCAACAGATGAATGGGTAAAGAAACTCTAGTTATATACACAATGGAATACTATTCAGCCATAAAGAAGAAAATATTTTGACATTTGCAAATAAACAGATGGAACTGGAGAATAACATGCTAAGTGAAAATAAGCAAGCCCAAAAAACCAAAGGCTGACTGTTTTCCCTATAAGTGGATGATGATATATAATGGGGGTGGGGGGGTGGGGAGTGAAAGAAGAATGGAGGAACTTTAGATTATGTAGAAGGAAATGAGAGCGAGGGGGGGTATGAAAAATGGTGGAATGAGACAGACATCATTACCCTGTGTACATGTATGATTACATGATTGGTATGAGTCTATATCGTACACAGTCCATAGAATGAAATGATGTACCCCATTTGTGCACAATAATCAAAATGCAAGTCTGTAAAAAATTAAAAGATAAATAAAAAATAATTTTAAAAAATGCTGAATGCATTCCATGAGGGAGGGCTCCCATTGCTCCTAGGTCGGAAGACCCACAAGCCCTTGCAGGGCTCCGCTAGGTCTCCTCTTCAGACCTGGGTCACACTACTCTCTGCTTGCTGCAGTCCAGTCCTCGTGGCTTTTCCTTACGTTCCTTTCCATCCTCTTCTATGTGGGAACCCAACCCCTCTTCCTGCTTTCACCTGAGTTTATTTTTACTGGTATCATCTTTAGCAGTTCATTCCACTTGCCCTGTACAGTTCCAATTTTAGGACATTTTCATCAGCCACTAAGGAAACCCTTTCCCATAGCAGTCAGTCCCCATTCCCCGCCTCCTCCCAGCCCCTCCCAGCAAACCATTCCTCTACGTTTGGTCTCTACAGGTCTGCCTAGTATGGACATTGAATACACATGAAATTGTGCGAGACGTTACCCATGATGAGCTTCTTTCACTTAGCACAATGTTTTCAAGGCTTATCCATGTAGTGCTCCATTCTTTTTAATGACTGGGTAATATTCCATTGTATGGGCATACCACCTTTTATTTGCCCTTTCACCGGTTGATAGACATTTAGCGTGTTTCACTTTTTGTCGAGGGATTCCAAAGCTGGTTCTTTCCCTCTACATTAGCCTAAATTCACAAGAGACCGAATTAGGAGATAGAGATCAAGTTTTAATTTCCAGCAGGGCTAGGATGGCAGGTTCGCGTTCTTTGGCCAGGATGTTCTCTTCCTGGAAACCAGCTGGTGATCAGAAGTTCCTTTAGCAATGTGGGTCAGAAAAAAGGAGTCCTCTATCTGATCTAAAAGCTAATGACTTTATAGCCCACAACCCACCCATGGCCGTGACAGAGATAGTCTTGCCATGGCACCGAACAGGTAGCCTGCAAAAAATGAGCCATGTCCTTGGCATGGCTTGCCCCTCCTGAGCCGAGGCAGAGACCGCATGCCTGCGGTGCTTGGAAGACACCTGTGGAAAGTCCCCTTCCAACCATTACGATAGAGCCATGCTAGGAACGACCATCATCTCCACAGACCCTCTCTTTCCAGTTTATCAGCAGCATCTTCTTCATGAGAGGAAGAAATGATTCTGCCTTCTCTTAGGCAGGGAGTAGGGGCTGCGTGCAGGAAAGCTGCGTGCAGGGAGAGAGGGGCGCTCCTCTGGAACCAAGACCTCTCGTCTCGCTCGCGGCCAGACTTGGTTAGGGGCGCGGGAAGATGGGAGGATGAGCCACGGGCCTCTCTCCTTGGGGAAACACACCACAGACCTGTCAGGAGAGGAAATCTCAGGCCAGGAGCCGATTGCCAGGCCCAGAGCTCCGTGAAGGGCACCAGTGGGTGTAGGACGGGCTGCCTCTGCTGAGCGTTGTCTGCAGGTGGCTGCACCGTGTCCCCGTGGCTGTTGGATGGCCTCTGCTGGGCTGCTGGGACACGTGTCCTCGCCTCCTCCAGCCCTGGATTGACTCGCCCAGGCGGGAACCACGTTAGCCTGTGATACAACTGTGTTTGACCGCTGGGATCAACCTCGTCCAGAAATTCTTGGCCACGGGTGTTGCCTTTGGAACTGAGAGAGAGAGAGAGGAGAGAGAGAGTCAAAGTCCCATCCCAGAACAACCGAATCAGAGTCTGCAGAGGCGAGGGGTCTGGCAGGCACACTTTTGAAAAGCTCAACGTTGGAGAACCCTGCACACCCCCAGGACCCCCGCTTAGCACCCTCGGGGGTGCAGCCTCTTTGTTCTAAGGTCTCATGGGACCCTTTCACGTTTATCCATCAGTCACTCTGATGGAAACCAGGTGGGACGTAAGTTTCTGAAAAACAAGCAGCACAGTGAGAGTGGAGGGTAGGAAAGCAGACGGAAGGGAAAGCATCGTCTCTGGAGGGACGAGAGATAGACCTCCGGAGCTTCAGCAACCTCTCAGACCAGGGCGGAGAGAGGGGCTCCGGGAAGGCCACCACGCGGGGCGTGGAACCGGGACACTTCTCTTTACCTTTAGATTACAAAAGTCTTCTTCATTGGGGTCTAATTTGCATATATTGAAATTCATTCATTCTATGTATAGTTCAATGAGACGTTTTCAAACAACAGATTCTAAGTTGGTGTTTTGTCATGGAATCATTCGTGCACTTAAAATCATGAAAATACATAAGCAAAACCCAGAAAACGTATAATTTATTCAATCACTCATAAATAAGAACTGTTAACATTTTTGTGTATGTATATCCTTCCATAATCTTTTTTTTTTTTTTTTTTTTTTGGTACTGGGTATTGAACTGAGCCACATCTTCAGCCCTATTTTGTATTTTATTTAGAGACAGGGTCTCACTGAGGTGCTTAGACCTTGCTTTTTGCTGAGGCTGGCTTTGAACACAAGATCCTCCTGCCTCAGCCTCCCGAGCTGCTGGGATTACAGGCGCTCGCCATCATGCTGGTTCATAATCTTTTAACATATAAATAATAATAATCTTTTAAAATATAAATAAAGCAGAATCACCTGGTCAAAATGTTTGTAACTTATTCTTTCAACTTTACTATATACTGTGAGCAAAATTAAAACATGCTTCTTAAATTGCAGATGTCACCAAGCTGAGAGGGAGAACTAGGGTATTAGACAAGAGAATCAGAATCCAGAGCAGCCTAAGCAGTTCTTGGGGCCAAGTCAGCCAGGTTCAATTTAATAGGGATGCATTTTCAGTTCTGAAGTTAGGCTGAAAAGCCACAGGTCTTAGTTGTCTACAAATAGCACAGGAGTAAACAATGTCATTGGGGTGTTCAAGAGACTAATACCTACGCTGTCTGAACAAAGACACGTGTCCAAAATAGGAGAGAAAAGCTCCCACTCTGGGCTGTGCTGAGCTGACCACATCTAGCAGTACATTCAATCCTAAGCAACCACGTTCATGCAGGATTGACACCGATGTTGGCCCAGACTCACGAGGACAATCCTGGTGGATGCTGCACCCCCTCAGTCAAGGAACAGCTGTGGACACGCAGCACATCTTATATCCACCACGAGAACTGTCCCTGTCCCTGACAGCGGTTCTGTCACTCCTGAAAGAGGGAGTGTAGGGATGTGGCTTTACGTCTGTTTGGAAACTGGCGTGTAAGATTTAGTTAAAGAAACCGACAGACCTCATCATGGTGGCCCTCTGACTACAGATGGTGAGGGATGTGGGGAAGAGGATACAAGTGGCTGGCCCTGAGAGAATAAACTCCAAAGCTGTTTCTACAACGATTTGATTTTCACTATTGGTCAGAGACTCAAAAGCTATTATATCTTTGTTAAGGTTTTCTTTTTTTTGGTCCCAGGGATTGAATCCAGGGGTATTTAACCACTGCTGCATCCCCAGCCCTTTTTTATTTTTTATTTTGAGACAGGGTCTTACTAAGTTGCTGAGGCTGGCCTCAAACTTGTGATCCTCTTGCCTCAGCCTCCTGAGTCACTGGCATTACAGGGGAGTACTATACTCGGCTAAAGCTTCTTGAATTTGTATTGTTTGCTCAGTGTTTTGTATTTCCCTATTTCTTAAAATTAAAGATATGTTAATATTAGCATAGTTCTTAAATGTTTCTTAAAACCAAAGGAAAGCAAGAAAGCAGGTTTTTACTTAGTCTTACTCTAGCTAGACTTGGGGTAAGGAAACCCGAGGGCAGTCGTGGCTGCTGGAAAGAATCAGGTGAGGCAGAAGGATCGCAAGTTCAATTCCCAATCTGCCCCCCGCCAATAAAATGGAATGAAATAAAACAGGAGGGAAGAAGGGCTTCTTTCCACGTGGCTCTCTCTTTCGTCAGGGTGGAAAATCTTTCCTGGAAGTTGCCTGGTGACTTGGCATCTTATTACACGGGATGAAGTCAGCGTGCCTTAGCTGAACCTAGACCAGTAGATTCATTCTTTAGGGAAGGGTGCCTCGGCCTCCCAGTGAGGTCAGGACTTTGCTGTGAGGAGGGAAGAGATGGCAGCTGTGTGGACAGCCGGTCTCCAGGCATTCTCCTCTTCACTGATGTCTCTTTCAGGATCTGACCTACTGCACAGCTAACAGTCTCTCCCAAACTCGTTTCCTGCCCAGCTCTAACTTCCCCGAGAGCTGGGTGCTTTGCTGCTGCCCGTTGCACATCTGTGCTTGGGGGACCTGTCAGTGGCTCTGACGACATGTCTATCATTATGTGCATCCTACTTCATACCAGAATGGAGCACTCCATACGTCCTCCAGGAATATGACTGAGGACAATAGAGGTCACCCAGTGTCCAGGCCCGAGAGATGGCCCCTCTTGGAACTCTCCTTCCTCATCCTGGGTCCACATCGAATTGCAGGTTCCCTTGATTTTAACCCTTTCCAGCTCACCATACCTGTGTCCAAGCTTTCCAGATGGATCCATTGATGGCCGTCCATTGGGCTCATTAGGTGTGGGTTTGTAGGGACATAGGAACATTTGCACAGTGTTATGTGAGCTTAAAAAAGCCTAGGAATATTATCACAGTCGCTTTTTTTTTTTTCTTTTTGAGGTGCTGGGAATTGAACCTAGAGACTTCTGCATTCTAGGCAAGTGCTCCACCACTCAGCCTGATGGACTTGTGATGCTGTTTATGAATGCTAGCGGCTAACAAAGGGGAGAGAAAAACCATAAAATCTTGGCTTGGTTTTGTAAAGTAATCCTACATATAGTTATTTATATGAAGCTTTATTATTTGCCCCCATTACCCTGCAGTAAAACCGTAGTAAAAAGAACAATAAAGCAAACCCCACACACATCAAAACAAAACAATGAAACAACAAAACCCAAAACTGAAACAAAAAAAGATAACAACAAGGTGTCAGATCAAATGTGATGCTTTATTGAATTATGATTGATAATACCATATCAGTCATTCTTATGAATAATAGTGTAGCTGTATGATTTGATGATAATTTTTAGAATCCAGAAGAAATATCAATCATAGCCCTGAAATAAAGTCTAGGTGACAATGGGCTTGTGGTCACCAAGTTGAGCTCCTCCCATTTTAGATAGGCTGGACTTGATTACAGGTGAAGTTGAAAGACAGAGTCAGGCAAGGTTAAGGGCAGAGGAGTGAAAGACTGGCCTAATTACTAGCTCACACACAGAGTAATTAATATAAATTTATTACTATAATTATAGGGCTCCTGGGTACTAGAATGAAGAGCACCCCTGGGACCAGGGTGCCCCAACTCAGCCTGGGAGCTCTGCTGCTCCTGAGGGTGCCTGTTCCCCTCAGAGGATGCAAGGAGTTGCCATAAATATAATAATAACTTATAATTATCTTAAATATGTTAATAAATATACTCATGCATATACACATATAAATAATACTTTATAAATAACATTCTATGGTCTGTCATTTTCAGGCTCAGTTTCAAGAGATGCTTTACTAAAATGACCTCACTCACTGATTGGTATAAAAAAGCCATTGAGGCAGAAAGATAAAGGTATTATTCCCTCCCTTTAAAATAATTTTTAATTAATTAGCTGATCTTCTTTTTGTGATACTGGAGATTGAACCCAGGGTCGCTTTACCACTGAACCACATGTCCAGCCCTTTTGTAATTTATTTTGAGACAGGGTCTTGCTAAGGTCGCTGAGGCTGCCCTTGGTCTAGAGATCCTCCTGCCTTAGTCTCCTGGGTGACTGGGATCACAGGGGTGCGCCACTGTGCCAGTCTATTCTTTCCTTCATGAAAACGATAAAACCAAAGGTCCTAGAAATGTATCCCACTGGATTAAGGGTCCAGTCACAACTAAGAAGCAGAAGGCCCAGAGAGGAAATGAAACCCTGGGTCTGTGGCTTCTCATTCCAAGTGCTGCTGTGTGTACTTATGGGTTCTCTTATGCCTTAGTTGACCATCTGTAATATGGGTAGACCTCTTTTGGTAGCCACTGTCTGTAGCCCTGTGGCTCTCCTGAGAATGATAGAAGAATCGTAATTAAAATGATTGGTACTGTGCAAAGTAAGGGTGTTCTCTAAATAACAAATAGCATTCTGTGTCAGTGTTGCTTCCATTATGTTTGCTCTTCTCTTACAAAGAGGGTAAACATTCATTTAGAATTACAAAGGCTCAGCCCATTCTCAGCACATGACTAAGAGTAAAGGATTCGACTTCTTCATGTACACGGTACATACGGACTGTCGGCAGCTCACAGGGGAGCACACCCCACTGCGGAGGCTGGCTTTACGACATCCTGGAAGTCTGTCCGTCGGGGTGGTCCCCTTGCCATGTGCACGAGACTGTCCACCTTAGTGGCAATAAGCAGCTCGGGATGGGCAGCCGAGGTGAAGTAGTTCATATTGCCGTGCCTTTCCCAGAAGAAGATGAGGTTGAGGTCGTTCTCACCCTCTTTGATGGTTTTTGGTGTCTCTGGCATCTCCTGTGAGTAAGAGAACCGAATTCTGTTAGAGAACGGAAGACACTAGAAAAAGAATGAGAGTGAGATCCCTCGGTGGCCTCTGGCCCAGTGGCCTCTGGCCCTGTGGGAAGCAGCCCTCTAGGACGCTGACTCTGACATGATACACAGTTTCTTCATTCATTTGCTCATGCATCAAGCATTTTCCAGATGCCTCTTAGAGGCACGGCCTCAGGTATTCGCAAGACTTGATTTCCTTCATTATTGGAAAGAATCTTAATTGGTCCTGACTGCCAATGACATTGGTGTCTCACTGTGTCCAGGCGGGTTGGGAGGAGCATTGCTCATGTCTTTCCGGAAGGCCTAAGGCGGTGATTCGAAGCCCTCTAAGCTGGTGACCTCTACAGTGTAAGTCACACTTCAGGGAAGTCATTTAGCATTTAGATGACATTTGTCTCCATAGTTAAGTCAAAAATGGAAGGTTAAACACACACACACATCCCTTCCCAGCTATTCCAGTAGCTGAATACCTTGACTAGGATCCCTGTAGGACAGAGCTCTTCCCTGTGAGTGTGGATGAGCTCGGACAATACTTTCATGGAAAAATGAATTTCACTTTCCATGTTGAGACGCTTCTTCCCTACTCTTTATTTATTTGGTGCCAGGGATTAAACTCGGGGACACGTGACCACTGAGCCACATCCCCAGCTCTACTGTAATTTTACTTAGAGACAGGGTCTCACGGAGTCGCTTAGCGCCTAGTTTTTGCTGCGGTCTGTTTTGAACTCAGGATCCTCCTGCTTCAGCCTCCTGAGCCGCTGGGATGGCAGGCGAGCGCCACCGGGTGTGGCTTCCTACTCTTTTAAATCTAAGTGAGTGGCCCTCTGAGGTTCCCGCGGGGGTTTCAATGTCAGCAAAGATTTTACTTCTCGAATCTGTTCCTCTCCTACCTTTTGCCACCTCAGCAGGTGGAGTTCCTCCTCCGTTCCTGCTGGGTTTCTCTCTGACCATGACCGATTCTAACTCTTCACCGTCTCTTTTGCCCTACTGCATGGCCACAGCCATGGCCCCCGGCTGGGCTCTCCTCCTGCTGCCATGCCTGCCTTCCGGTTTGTCCTCCCTGTGAGAGATCTAAGTGAGGATGGGGCACTGCACTGTCTGAACCCCTCTAGTGGCCTTTCCTTGTCCCTGAAGTGAAATCCAGATGCCAGCTCTGCAGTGCTGGCCTCCACACGTCTTCCTCCTTCTCATTGTGCACCACTGCACCAGTGCTGAGGGACCTGAGCTCCTTCGGATCCTTAGAAGACTGAGTTTCCGAAAGGCCGAGGACTCTGGACACACTGTCTCCACGGTGGTGGGCACTATGCTCCAGAAGCAATACTCGCTGAGTGAATTGAAGCACGAAGCTGCTGCCCGAGGTGCAGACACACCGTTTTCATTTGAACTCTAGCTGGAGGCAGGGGTGCCGGTTGGCCATCTGCCCACCCAACAGTGCAGAACACATGGGCAGCTCCAGTGGGCTGTGCCTGTGTGTCTGTGCTGGGGGGAGCGGGGAGGGAAGAGGGGGCTGGGGTGAGAGAATCCGGGCCACCCAGGAAGAGAGAAGCCCTGGAGCGAGAAGACCCCGGTTGCTTCATGCTCTTTGCAGGTAATGGATCCTGGCTGACCTCAGCTGGCTTACCGAAGTGTCTAGAGGCAGACCCCATTGTCCTTCTGATTGGGACCGTGCAGGATGGACCGGGGGTGTCAGTAGGGGTGGATGGAGTAAATGGATGCCCTGGGATGGGAGCAGCGTAGGGTCAGGCAGGGAGAGGAACAGGAAGCCAGAGGCGATTGACCTCTCATATTCTCTCTCTCAGATCCTGCCTGGGGTTGCCTCTGAGGACAGGTGAGAAGTCAGACGGGGTGGGGACCGTGGTAGGAAGGAGAGATCACCGGGTCACCCCGCTGGGGGCGTCTGCCTGTTGGGATCCTTGACATGCAATGAGAGGTCAAAGAGGCAAAAGCCAGACACGGAAGACAACTGACCCTGAGCAGCACAGGGTTGCCTTCTTCTTGGGCGCTCACGAAGAGTCGCGTTTTTGAGATCCTTAGAGTCACTGAAATTTGGAATCCTCTGCTGGTGAAATGTAGGCGCTCATGTCGAATTTCACTGGTAAAGAAAAGAGCCAAAAAGAAAATTAATCCATTGTGTTTCATTGTATCCTTATAAGATTATGTGTGTATTGAGGGAGAGAGAAAGAAAGAGACAGGATGGGGAGAGAGAAGTTAGGTCTTCAGGCCGGTCAATACTTAGGGTTTTAGAATTTCCTATGTTGACGCACCACCTAGGAACTAAGTGGGCCTTTGTTGAACCTCTTACATGAGTGAAATGAGACCCTGCAAGTTCTTCGTTCGTGAGTTCTTAGTTCATGACCTGCGGTGGAGGGTTTAGGCCCAGCATGACCACGTGAGACGTAGTTCAGCTTTCCTGAGACCAGTGCTTAACCAGGGCTGTGACGTGCCTGCTGGCCTGGGCGTTCCACTGTGGGAAATGCCCTGAAGAAATAACCCAAGGGGGACGACAGTAACAGGTTTGCAGGTGTAGCTCCCGAGCCAAGCCTGCGGCCCGGCCCGCAGAGCAACAGGGCTGCACATACCCGGGGCCACTAACACGGCAGATGCACAGACTGCGCCCAGAAAGCGAAGGCTGAAGTTACTGTTAGGTAGAAAGATCAGGACACACGATCATGTGTGAACATCACAAAGTCTGTCAACCACAGTGCCACCCATCAGAGGGAGCCCGGAGTGCCTTTGGCCAAATCGCCTCCCCGGGTCTTTAAAAACAGTTTGTGCTCCGATGACACGTCCTCAGGCGAAAACAGGCTTGGCGTGGGAATTGGAATCCCTGTGTGACAGGGATTTCTGGACCCTTAAATTTCATTCTTCAGACCCCATTTGCAGCCCGGTGGCTGTTCTGCCCCGTGAGCATGTCATCAAAGGTGGGAAGGCTCTCCTGGTCTGGAGTTCTTTGTAAGTTTGGTCATCAGGCTTTCTAATGGAGAGGGTTTGCTCCTCACTGGTGTCTGGGTCAGTCTGAGTAGGTCATTAATATTTCTTTTAAAATTCTTTTCTAGTTGTAGGTGGACACAAGACCTTCATTTTTATCTATTCAGGCGGTGCTGAGGATTGAACCTAGTGCCCCACGCATGCCAGGCAAGCGCTCTGCCACTGAGCCACAACCCAGCTCCAGTCATGAATATTTCTGAAACTCAGTCTCTTCAACTCTAAAATCAGAGGGGAAGAATATTTGTAAGAAGCAAGGAGATAGCTCCTCAGAGGGCTCCGTGTTCCCGGCAGCGATCGGATGCCGCGTGGAACAGGCTCTGTCCTTGCCTAAGCTTTCCACCAGGGCCATATGCTTTGTCCTGTTCTAGAAGATCTGTGCCAACCAACCAGGATCTAGCGAGGTTCACTTTTTTGAAAGTAGAAAGCTTGAAAGGAAGAAAGAAGAGAAGGGAGGGACAAGTTGGCCTGTTACCTTCACGGTCCTGGTCATTTAATGAGGTAGCCTTGAGGTACTGAGACGTCGGGTCTTGGATTATACTCTGGTGGAGGGTGTCATTCAGGAAGAACTCCTCTTTGATGACCCTCCTGTAGGTGTAACTGCCACTGCTCTGGAAGACGTGAGGTGCTGACCGGGCTTGATGGTTTCTGAAACCAGTAGCACAATTCCACATTAACGTCTACACGTGCACATGATGATAGGTACATCTTCACGTGCGAACACAAGCCCAGCAAAGCAGCTCTGGAAGGGATGTCAGGTGGTCGTTCAGTCCAGGGGAGGAAACAGAGGTATGAAGTCAGTCAGCGCTGGACTCAATTCTAAGAGTAGCCTTGTGCTACTTGTTTCTTTTTAAACAGATTTCTTGGGCAATAGTTGTGTTTTGTTTTTTAAAAGGAGATTATTGGTGTGACTTTCTCATGTGTGGTTGTTTGGAGGTTTTTGTGGCCAGGAAGACCACTGGTGTTCCCTGCCTATATTTTCACATGGATGCACTCTGAGATAAAAGTTATCCATGCCACCGAGGGTGTAGCCCTGGACTTTCTGGAAAGCTGTATGTATCAATTGCTTCACAAGTCCTGTGACTCTGAGTAATTTCACCTCCAGGAATCTATTCTAAGGAAATAAAATATTCTTGCTGTATTGTGAAGTGAAAAGAGCTGGGTATAAAAGTGTAGGTAGCGTCTTCCCATAATGTCAAACATTTGTGTATTTGTGTGTGTGTCTGTGCATGGAAGAGACCACAAGGAAGCATGCCATCATGATGGCGGGGTGAATTCTGAGCAGCCAAAGTGAGTTGTTTCCATGTTCTTTCCTCTATTTCTATTTTTAAGCCTTCTAAGGTGAGCCTGTATTATGGCTTAGGTGTCATTTTTAAAAAGGCATGGGAGAAGACTCACGATGAGCTAGACAGAACTGCGTTAGATGCGAGGGCCTCCCATGTACAGGTGTATGGTCAGGCTACGCAACTCCAGGAGCTATTTGCTCATAGGTAAAAGGAGAATGTGAGGTTGTTGTGGGGCGAGTCAAGAGTGCAGCCATTAATAAGTGAGTGGTGTTGGTCATATTAGTAGAGGTAGCTGTCGTGATAGTGGTGACAGTAACAGCTGCTAGCATTTCTTGGTTATTCTAGTCTAGAGTTTGTGAGTGTTGACTTATTTAATCTTTACAATCAAATGAGGTAGGGACTTCCAATTATCTACACTTTCAGTGGAGGGGACTGAAGCAACAGATAGATTAAGTACGGTCGTAAGGAGGCTGGTAAGAAGTTACCCACTAACAGTATAGAACCGAGTCACGTGACCTTTACAAGAAAGCCCTGGCCAAGAAAGGAGCCCGGCAGCAAGTGTTCCAGCCTCAGGCCACTGCTTCCCGCACCCCAGAAGGACCACAGTGGACCTTCCTTTGTAAGATACCAGACTGAAGCCCGGCTGTGTCTGGGTATTCTGACTCGGGGCTCTGGAGCTGGAACCCGAGGACGCTCTTGTGCAGGGCCTTTACCTTCCACATCGTAGGCAATGGCCTCCAGGTCATCATCGGAGATGGGTTGATTGAAGCTCAGCCGTCTCTTCTTCAGCGTCTTCCCGTTGGCTGACACCAGCACCAGGCTTTGCTTGAAGGTCAGCTTGGCTGTCCTCGAGCTTTCAGAGGTGCCCAGAGACATCAGCTTGTCCACGCAGGTCTCGCCAAGCGGGTCGTAGCTCGCCGCGTAGAAGGATTTCTTTGAAGAAGGAAAAATGACAACTGAGCAGCTGTTGACAGCCGTGAAAAGAGACTCCTTTCCGTGGGCCGCGTTTCGCAGCCGTGGTGAGGGGGCTCTCCACACTGCCGTTCCCTCCCTCCCTCCTTCCTGTGTCCCTCCGAAGTCTTCTTGGGAAGACTTGCATCTCTCTGAAGGTTTGAAAATGAGATGTCAGGAGCCAAGTTAGCAAGGATCTCAGCAGGGGCAGCCTTAGCAGGGAGTTCCCCTGGGGTGTAAGCCTCTACTTGCTGGTGCTTAAAATAAAGCAGGAAAACAGTCACCCCTGTTTCCAAGGGTTCCATATCCCCAGAGTCAACCAACCTCACTGAGAATACTTGGAAAAAATCAATTACATCTGCACTGAAGGAGCACAGCCTTTTTCCTGGTCTTTCTTTCCTAAATGGTGCACGGTGGCAATTGTTTACATAAGCGGTTGCAGGTGCGAGGTGTCTTAAGCAACTCAGAGATGCTTTGAAGTACACAGGAGGCGATTTGCAAACACTGGCTGTTTCCTGTCAGGGTCTTGGACATCTGCAGATGCTGGGGGGAGCGGGAGTCCTGGGGCCCATGGGGCATGGATGCCCAGGGATGGCCACGCTCCTCTGGAAACAGCTTTAAAGCCAGCGCCGTGACACATAAAGGGACACCTCTGTGGTGAGCGTCTGAGATTTCCTTGCTCTCAGTCGGCCTGCTCGGTGGCCAGCAGGGCTGCCTCTGACCTCTGGCGCTGGGTAGGAAGAGAGGTGTGGCCACCACAATCAGCTCCGGAGACAGGCCCCTGGGCCAGTGGCCTGAGAGACCACCTCGGGATGGCCTAACTAACTGCCCCAAGACTGACCCAGGAGACCCTGCTCTCGGCTTTCGGGGTCACTCTGCTCTGTTCTGGAAAAGCCGGTGAGAATGCAGCAACCAGCAGCGAGCAAGGGGTCACAGGCCAGAGCGGGCTACGCGGGTCCCTGGGGCTCGGGGTTCAGCCCTCTGCTGGGCTCTGGGGTGGAGGAAGCTCTTTAAGGCCCTAAGGGCAGCGTCGGCTCACCTGGTGCAAGAGACAGATGGTCGATGGCCGAACTGTAGTCTTCGCTCTCACTGTCAAGAAAGAGGATGAGGAACGTGATCAGTTGTGGCACCTGGCACCAGGCACCCTATTCTAAACGGGACACACGGGGGCACGACTGCCACCAACACAGTCAGGAGTCCTCCACAGGCTCACGCGTATCTGGCAATCCACACTTCCTGACAGGGAACCGGTCACCATTAGAGCAGGCCGTGGACTTTAATGAGCCTTTACCTATGATGGCGGCTCGGCTAACAGCTGGGAGAGCCTGGCTTCAGCTTAAGTTCCTTGAGATGAAAGAGCAACTTTTGAAACAGCACAGAGGTCCTCTGCTTCTGTGTGTTCACTGAGACAGATTTAACGGCCTGCACTTGGCAAAACGTCCAGGCCACCACTGAGAGCCCCGCTGGTGTTGCTGTTTACAGTGGGTAATGGGAACATCAGGAGACGTTCTGTTGTTTTAGTGTGCGCATTGATCTTTCTTCTGTATCGGAATGAGGTTTGGCTGGGTGCATTCCTGTGTTCGAACTTCCCAGCAGCCATTTCCTCCTCCCCATCAAGATCAAAACCCCTGACAACGGATTTTCTCTTGGACAGTCCACTGTACCAGAGCACAGGAGTGCAATTGAGGCTGGACCTAAGTTGATGTTGAAGTTCATGCAGGACCCAGAGAACCAGGATTAAACCCAGGGGTGCTTTTCCACTGAGCCACATCCCCAGCCCTTTTTATTTTTTAAATTTTGACGCAGAGTCTCACTAAGTTGCTTAGGGCATCACTAAATTGCTGAGGCTGGCCTCGAACTTGGGATCTTCCTACCTCAACCTCCTGAGGCTCTGGGCTTATAGGTGTGCACTATCACCCCCAGCTAGAGATCACTTTTCTAAAGTGTCCATCTGCCAGTCATTGTAATTTTAGTTTAACACGCTGGACGCTTAATTTCCCTGGTCTTCAAGCTTTCTCTGACTTGAGGGCTAGTGTCCATCTCTACAGCCTTTATCCACTGGACTCACGCCGGTCACTGTAACACCTACCTGGAGTCTAGTAAGCCTTGAACCCCTCATTAAATCCCAAGAGATAGGACCTATTTCTTTTCTTCCCCTTATTTTTCACTGGTGCATTATAGTTACACATAACGATGGGACATGTTGTTACCTATTCCTAAATACACACAATATAACCATAACATTTGCCACTTTGTATCACTCCCCAGCACTTCCTTTTTCTCTCCTCTCCTCCTTCCTCCCCCAGTCTCTTTCCTCTACTCGCCTGATCTCCCTTTGATTTCACAAGCTCCCCTCATCACACTTCCTATTCCCTTTTTCTTCTCCAGCTTCCGCGCATGAGAGAGAACACATGACCCTGGACCTTCTGAGTCTGACTTAGCTCACGTGACATGGTGTTCTACAGGAACTGTGTCTCACCTGTAGCAGTTCCTCAGGTCTTCGAACAGGTCGGGGACTTTGGCCATGTTGACTTCTGCAACAGAGAACACGGGTAGCTGTCAGCTCAGTTCAGCCAGCCTCGGGACCAGAAGCCTCCGCTCTGAGCGTCTTGGGAAACTCTGTGGGCAGCCTGCACCCAGCATCTCTCCTGAATTCTTTCCTACGCACCTGCCTCCCTCACTCCATGGTAAACTTCCTGGAACATGCCTTATTTCTCTTGGTATTCCTTTTGTGCCCAACCCAATGCATTGCACATGATGAACAGTCAGTGCTCAGGTGGGTTAAGAGAAAAAAAGCCCCTTAAATTGAAATATTTGCCTATGTAAATCCAGAGAGAGACAGAGTGGAAAAAGGTTCAATGTTCTCCGATTGTTTTGACAGCAGAGTTTCCTCCTGGAGGAAGACACAACGTGTCTTGGATGCCCTCCCAGGGATCCAGTTTGGCTGCCCCTCAGTTCCTCATCAGTCAAACCAGAGCCTTTTCCTGAAACCTGACTGTGCTTCTAGCACACACGCCAAACCAGGGCAGGACAAGGAAAGAAGGAAGGAAGAGGCCAGAGTTTTATAGACGTTAGTCTGAGCGTCAGCTGCCAAGGAGAGAGACGAAGCCGTCCTTAAGAGCCAGAGATGGAGCAAGGACAATACCTTGGCCGACTCAAACGCCAACGCAATGACTCCCTCTCGGCCTGGAAGCTCGCTCCTGAGTCAGGCTGCCTTTGCCTTTTATAATTGCCTCCTCTTGAGTAGGTGTGGCCTCCTTGAGTCATAGGGAATTTACAGGAACCCAGTCTTGTCTGTTTCGATGTTCACTAGCCTGACCCTCTCCGAATTCAGTACTTGGTAATGGTGTGTACAAGGTTCTAGGAATTACCAGCTTGATTCATTTGTTTATTCCTTGCTCCCTACAATTATAAACATGTAGCCTGAGAAAAAAGGGGAGGAGGGCAGGAGGCTTATCAAGTTTCTAAAAATACATGATGGGGGAGGAAGGGAAAAAAATCCCCAAATCACAAGTGTAGATAGCGAGAGTCCCAGGGGGCTTGCAAGCACGCTTGGTGTTTGACTTAATGTGTTCATCCGGCCCAAGGGATGAATGTGAACCTGCAGGGCAGTTGACAGCCACTGGTAGCTACAGGGTGGCATTTGAGGGAAAATGAACCATTTTTTTCTGAAGAGGGAGGTTTGCTTGAATCAGACACTAATCTCTTGAGTATGGAGTGATAACCTCATGGCTGTGTTAGGGGCAGGAGATAAAAGTGACATTTATCACAAGAGTCAAGATCTCTTGCTCCTGTGAATTTTGTCAGCAGAGGCGACAGAGCTTCAGGAGAGACGCCTCTGGCCCAGCCACCTGGAGGCACAGTGGCTCACAGATGGGGGACCCGGAGTGAACCAGCTGAACCAGGGACTCCGTTGTCTGATGGAGGCTGGGGAAGGGGAGGCCCGGCCTCGGGGTTCCTGGTTGTTGTCATAGAAGGCTTTTCCAGAGTCCTGAGGCCAGCTAAGTTCAGGTGGTAGAACATCAGACCCTTAGCAGATGGATGCTTCAGGTTTTCCCTTGGAGTTCAAAACCACACACATTTTAAACAAAGGAAGGGGATGGAAGAAGGACTGGGGGAGAAAGAGGTGAGGGTGAAGGTCAAGGAAAGGTGAGATCCAGAAATGTGGCGTGGAGAAGCAGAGAGCGTCCTGGTGGCTGGTGGGAGCGTATGAAGTGTCCCTGGCCCCGCTCAACGGCAAATCGCTGCAGGGTTTGAGTGCCACGGGGTCTATTCCACACGTAAAATCTCTGATCCCGCGGCCAGCAAAGCTCCTCCTGGTGCCCTAACAGTTATGAACAGAGCCGCGGGGGCATTGGCACCTGGAGAGGGCCACTGGAAGGGAGCGAAGGACAGGAATGGGCAGAGGCACCGTGGCTCACAGGTGTCCCTGTGTGGACAGACAGCATGCCGGTGGATCCACACCAGTCCCTACCTCACCTCCCGCGGGCAGCACAGACGTGCCAATTCTGGTCACCCCCTGCCTCAGGCATTGTGTGAGGACTACGACAACAACAATAACAATGCTAATGAGGGCTTCAGCCACTCGGGAACCTGTGCAGTCAGCACGGGATCACCTCAGTTCCTGGGAGAAAATCAGATCCCGTGGGAACACGCTGGTTTGAAATCCAACATGGAGGACACGGGCAGGTGGAGCCGCAGTCCGGCCCAGAGAGGGCTGGTTTCCAGGAACAGTGCAGGCTCCTCTTTTGTAACCCGGGAAAACACCGGAGGTGGATCCACCATCGCAGTGCACGCCCATCCTGGCCCCATACTTCATTCCCTCAGTTGCTGAGAATTCTGCAGATGCGGTTGGTGAATTTCTCAAGGAGAGTTTGGTTTGAGAAATAGCGAGCTTGGTTAGCACCGTCAACCTGCCCTTCACATGACCTTCTTAGAAGCAGGGTTGTTATTTATTTATTTATTTTTGTACTGGGGATTGAACCCAGGGGTACTTAACCACTGAGCCACACCCCCAGCCCCTTTTATTTTTAAGACAGGGTCCTCACTAAGTTGCTTAGGGGGTCACTAAATTGCTGAGGCTGGCCTTGAACTTGGCGATCCTCCTGCCTCAGCCTCCTGAGCTGCTGGGGCTTGCAGGCATGCGCCACCGCCTTTGGCCTCAGTAGAAGTTTTTAAGTGAAGGGCGGGGTGGGGAAGGCTGGAGTGAGGGGCCTCCCTTTCTTGGGAGGAGCATGCTTCTCCACAAAGTGCCAGACCACCTGTTCCGGGAAGGGAGAGAGGAAGGCGTGGGTGGGACTTCCCTGTGGCCTGGCGTGTGGGGGACGCTGCCCTCTGATAGGGACTCGGGTGGCTTCATGTCTGTACCTCTGGACTCTGAGAGGAGGCCTCAGAACCTTTCCTGGACTCATCGTCACCAAAACCGTGCAGAAAGAAATCGCTTGTGCGCGTGTTTCTACGCCACAGGGTTTGGAAGGCACCAGTGTTTTCTCTTCCACGACTTCCCGAATTAAGTATGATGAAAATATTCAGAAAAACCGTGCCGTACCCAGCACGAGCAGGTAGCTGCTGCTCCTTGACACCATTCCTGGGACGACGCAGTACGCTCAGCATTCACAGGCGTGTTGACTGAGTGAGTCGAGACGTCACCCAGAGAGGGTCCAGGGTGTACCGGAGCGGGACGGGGGTCTGTGGGCTACTAAGCCTTCTCAGGCGAGGGACTGCCATGTCTGGGCATGCTGCTGGTGCTTACAGGGGCCGGGTGGTCCCGGAGGGAATTCCTGTGGATATTTTCTCCTTCGGGTGGCGTAAAGCCTCTCGGGGGCTAGAGCATGCATAAGCCATCACACGGGGGACAGCCGAGCCTTCAGGCTGAATTCCTGTCCTGTTTCGTTACCCTCTGCTCGTGAATCCATGACAGTTAGGGAGGAGAAGAGGACTTAACAGGAGCCTGCTCCGCTCCAGGTGGGTACAGCACATTATCTCACTTAATCCTCTCATCAGACCTGTGAGGTGGCTATTCTCTCACTTGAGAGAAGAGGAAGTCAAGTTCTGGAGGAATGAAGCAACCAGCATGGCTTGGCGGCCACCAAGTTGCGGAAATGGATCCAGACGCTAGGCTGGCTCCCTCCAAACCGCGGGGCCTGCCTGTCTTCCTCAGCGTGACCCCCCGCCTGACCTGTACCCTTTTAATCTTCAAGTCTTCTGCTCTGCCCCGAGTCTATTGAGGGTCCTGGAATTGTATGTTCAGAGGGAGGACGTGGCTTTGGGGCTGTGTAGTTAAAACCCTTCCCTTCATGAAAGAAAGAAACGGCGTGGAGGGACATGCTGTCTCCCAGGTCACATGGAGGATTCAGAAGAGAGGGGGAGAATTTAAAGCCATTTCTTGAATTCTTGCTCAAAACATCATACTTAGCAAACCCTGCTCCTGGGGGAAGGGGAGGCGAGGAGATGATCTCTACTGAGGCGTCTCACTCAGATCAGGAGTCACGGAGAGCAAAGGGACACGGGAATCCCCGATCTGGAACTCGGTGGGACTCACCAGCACCAGGGAGCAAAACCTGTCGTGGTTTCTGCTTTCCTGAGAGCAGACAGCGAGGTCCCGAGGAGGCCCGAGCGAGAGGACAGACTGAGGTCTCCGCAGGAAGGCTGGAAGCAGGTTAATCAGTCGGGAGGGACGGGGCACACAACCCGCCTGCGAGGCTGTGCGGAATGAGGTGCGAGGCAGTCACCTGGGAGGCTGGTGGCAGGGCAGCAGGGCAGCGGGGCGACGTCCTGCTGGCCATGAGTCCCTGCCCAGGGCTTAGTGAGGAGCCACACAGGTGGAGGGGTGCTTTGTGAAGGACAGCTCTGCCTTCCCAAACAATTTCCAGGATGCACAGCATAGACGGGGTCGGGGGTCATAGCGGGAGGAGAACGTTTCCACCTGCCACCTGACTGCAGCCTGCGTGGCCATGACCGAGTGGGCCTGGCATGTTCGGGAGAGCAGAGGCGGCTGTACAGGGGGTGTGTGGAGATCCCGAAGGTGGCAGAGACCTGCCTCAGGGTGGGTCCTGGCAGACCCCCCTTCGGCTGGGACCCTCCCCTTGTCTTCCCTTATTTATCCCCTAATTTATGGGCTGTTTGGCTTCTAAAGTTCCCTTTCCCTCTTTTCTTGAGATGGTGGAGTAATAGGGTCGGGGGCCCTCTTTGCCCTCTTCTGAGGATGCCCTTTCAAGAGGAGTTCACTGAAGCTTCCTGGGTGGCGACCGTCCTGTCTGGGCCTGTCTCCTACTTTTCTTCCTGCCTAATTGTGATTATCTAATCAGAAGTGCATTTTTAAAGATTCTTCTTTTCTTCGAGTTGTTTCCTCATGGAGTCAAGGTTACCTCTGGTCTGAACTTGGTTCTCAATTTCAAAATTGAGTAATTGTATTACTACTTTGGATTCTGAAACACATTTATTCAATATTTGCTGTGTGAGGGAAATGCAAAAATATAAAGAAGAAGAACATAAAACCCGCCAACGATTTAGTAACTAGGGAGAATCACGACGGCGATCCTTGGTCCGTGGAGATCTCTTCCCAGACCGCCCTGGTACTCTGCATTCTTTTCAATTTGTTGTCCTGAAACCCTCGTAAGAGATGTGGTGGACGTGCTCACCAAGTCCCGTCTGCTCATCTGTGGGACGACCACCTTTGTCTTCTGGTCTCCCCTGCAGTGAGCTGAGGACTCACTGGTGGCTCCTGGCCAGTGACAGGGTAGGAAGTGACCGCGGTGGGATGAAGGGGATGAAGGGGCCAGCCTGGCCTGGTCAGGAACGACCTCCCCTGTGGCTGCCATGCGTGGGAATGGAGCAACTGTTTGAGACTCTGTGTCCCTCGTGAGTCACCAAGACTTGAGTGTTGGTGGCTGTGGAGTACCTAACTAACTCAGAGCAACCGACCAGCTGGGACCCCCTTCCCTCCCCACCACCGGCCTGGATGGCGGGCGTGGTCTCCAGACCACGCGGTCGTTTTCTTCTTGGACAGAATGGAGCCTAGATTGTTTCCTCTCTACCCTCTGGGAGAGGGGATCTTCCAGTCAGACAAATCAAGAACCTAAACAGATGCTCTCATTTTGACCCAATTTGGATTCTAGATACAGAGAAGAGTTAGCCAGGAAATGAGACAGAGGACTGCTGAGCAGGCGTGCCGACAGCGCATCGGTCAGGAATGGGACACGGACAACCCTCCGTCCCGTTTCGCAGGGCCTATCTTATAAAGATGACATAGGCATTCGATCCAGGCAAATGGTCAATACCAGAAGCCCTCCACCCAGCCCCTGCTCTTCTCCTTCCTCCAAGGCTGCGGACTCCTGGCTGCAGAAGGTGTGGCCCTGGTGAGACCAGCCGGGGTGTGGGCGGGCCTGGCAGGTGGCACAGCCACTGGAGAAGCGAGAGGCATAGATCTCTGTGCTGGCTCTGATGCTGGCAGGTGCTGTGGCCTTTGGCAGTCCCCACCTGTCTCTGGGCTTCCCGCATTGACAGAGGGAGGAGATGGGATGACTTCCGGGGACCTTCCAGCCCTATGCATCCCAGAGTTCATGAATGAAACACCCAACGTGACCGTGTCCTGCCTCATGGCCTCCCTGTGCCCCCCAAAATACTGTGTGTGGTTGCGAAACTCATTTCCTTCCTGTCCTTCTATAGTCTTTCTCTGGGTCTTGGATAGTTGAGTCACAAATAGATACGGGCTAAACTTTCTGCTTTTCTTCTCCCATTACTTCAAAGGCGAACTTGGATTGTGACTCTGAGTATAAATAGAAATGTTCTATTTATTGTGTAATTGTTGCCGATGAATTAGAAGAAAATGGCCTCTTTGCCACATCTGTGAGGCGGGGCTGACTCAGTCTTGTTTTCTAGAAAGCTTGGTACCCACAGAGGACATCTGGGCTCTTACTGGCCCCAAGAAAAGGAAGTTTGGCTTTCGAGACTGAAAGTCTGACAGGTTTGAAAGGGTTTTGATAGGAAAATGAACATCCGAGGGGAAAAAGTACCATTTTAATTTTCCCTTTTCCACATCCTTCCTTTTATGGAGTCTTAGTGCTGTCCCCAATGGGCTGTCCTGTCCCACCCGGGGCTGCGCGCAGCTGCTGAGGGAGAGCACTAGCAGAACGGGGAGGCCTGGGCTTGGGAGCAGAGCCGGGCGGGGAGCACACTGGCTGAGCCTGCCGGGGAGGCTGCCTCTGAGCTCCGTCTGCAGAGCGGCCCTGCGTGGAGCCCTGGGGCAGCTGGCAAAGCTCTCCAGCTCGCAAGCTGTGGGGAAGACACGTGAAGACCACCACGAAGCAAGCAGTGTCAGGAGGCCACACAGACAGAAGGCGGAGAGCGGCCGTGGGTGCTGCGTGCCAGCATGGACGCCACCGCTGTGTGTTTGCTTGAGGGGCTGGATTTGCACCGTGGAGAATGGACACTCCAGGCTGAGGAAACAGGATGGTGGAGGCGTTGGGCCCGTACTTCCCTTCTCCACCACGTGGCCATGGGCCAGTGGCTTGGCTTCTAGGGCTTTGGTGGCCTTGTCTGTGACACTGGCGTGGCCATCCTTACTCACAGGGCTTGGAGGGATTACGTCAGATAGTGTTTGCCAGAATGTTGTGTTGGCGCAATGTGCTGTTTCCTCTCCTCTCCAAATCTCCAGCATCCCCCACCTCTGCATCTTCACTTGGTCTCTTCTTCCCCTCTTCTGTCTGCTCCACGGGTGGAATTTAGACCTTTCTTTACCTGTTTCAGTTCAGGTCGCTCCTTGACACAGGGTGGAAAGAACAGGCTTTCTGCAGGCATGTCCAATGTGGGTTAGCCAAAAATCAAGTCTCAGTTGAGGGAGTTGGAGGTATGGTCAGCTTGCCTGCAGTGGGATAGGGGCCAGGATGTTATTCAGAGTTATGGGTTCATCCATCCGCCCTCTCACTCATTCCTTCATTCATAGAAAGTGGGGATCTTTGCTTCAGGAGTGACGTAGAGATGAGGACCGAATGGTAAATAAGACAAACGTGATTCCTCACGTTGTGGAGTGTGTCTGCTAGCAGAGACGCCACAGCTTGTGCATGCATTCCCAGGCGTGATGACGTCTCAGCCCGTTCATGTGCTATAATGAAATACCACAAACTTGGTGGCTTATAAACAACAGAATTTATTTCCCACAGTTCTGGAGGCTACAAGTTCCAGATCAAGGTGCTAGCAGATGCAATGTCTGCTGAGGGTCCACCTTCTGGCTCAGAGACTGCACCTTTTCCTTGTATCATGGCAGAAGTGGGCAAAGAAATTCTCTGGGGGCATCTTCTACATGAGCACTCCCTCATGACCCAGTTACCTCCCCAAAGCCCTGCTTCCTACGCCCTCACATTTCAACAAATGAGTGTTGGGCAGAGGCAAACCTTCAGTCCATAGCCGGTGCTCATTAAGAAAGGGGTATGGATGGAGGTCACCCCAATTTACTCTGAGAGGCCAGAGAAAGTCCCCTGGGAAAGCACCATGATGGAAAGGAAGGGTAGGACTTAGCCAGAGGAAGGCACAGGCAGGGAAAGAGATTCAAGTGCCTGCAGGGTGAAGGGCACAGGGAGAGCCCGGAAGCCAGGGAGAACTGGAGAAGCTCAGAGAGGGCCATGCAGAGGCAGCAGCCCTCAGGGCGGGGCCGAGAGGCACAGGATGGGCTGAAGAGCTTGCAGGGGCCATTTGTCAACAGAACACCCAAATCCGTAGATGTGGAGAGACCTCAACTCTCCACTTTGAGAGCTTCCTCCCAAGGGAATTCACCCCCAGGATTATCTAAAGATGCATCCTTATATTCTTCTAGTTATTTTATAGTCTAACTTTTTTTTTTTCACATTAAACCTTTAATTTATTAGGAATTCAATTTGGGAGGAGGAAGAGAATCTCACCTTTTATTTAGTTTAAATGGTTTGTTGGTTCCCAAACACTGCTCATAGATTGAAACCCACTTCCCACCTCCGGTTTGAAATTCTGGAAGTTCAGCATCTAAACGTAATTCTTTACCTTTCGGGCAACTTGGAGGAAATCAGAGACTGAGCGTCAGACGCCCCATTTCCTTCCTGAAGGGCACAACGACGACATCACTTCCCCTTGCTCCACTTGGTTCCACAAACTCTGTCTTTCTGTACTCTTGTAAGGCACCGGTTCAGCTCTAGAAATCCCCAGAGCCACAGAAAAAGCAGAACTAACTTGTGGAGAAACCTGGGAAACCCTCACCAATTGAGCTAAACCTCCCTGCGCGTCCAGAGGAGAGTCAGCACTTTCCCCCAGACGTCACTCAAGATCTCCATGCCATCCTGGAGTCCTGGTCGGCTATCCTGCACACCCAGACGGCCTCCATGGCCTCTCTGGCCTCCTCCACCACCTGGTGACCTCCTGGTTTCACCTCCTCACTCACTTCTTGTGCCCAGAACCTTCTAGCACGTTCTTGCTCTGCCCCAGTGCTCATAAATGGAAGTCCAGCTGTTAGATCTAGAAGGCTCCTGTAATCTGGTCCCGCTCTGTCTACCTCTCTTTGCCTTACACAAAAACTTGAGAAAATGGCTGGTCCAGGCCTGCAGTTCCTCCTTTCAGGGTTTTTGGAGCTGTTTCCCCAGTCCAACTCTTCCTCAGAGCAGCAAGTACTCCTGCTACATTCCCGTGAAGTTGGGGTGACTCCAGAGCTGGGTCACTTGCTGCTTTGCATAGCAGCCCACTCTGCAGTGGGCAGATCTGTTGCTGGAATATTCTTCCTTCCAGTGTACCAGTATCTGTGAGGTCCTGGGTGAGTCCCAATGTGTGTGCTAGGTAGACCCTTGAAGATGCACACAGGGTCTGACACCTCAGGAGAGTCCTTGGGCATTTGGTGGCCTCTCCAGGTGCCCTGAGCCCCCTCCACTGCTCCTCAAAGAGCTTGCTCCTTAGACCCCTCTGGGTGTGGTTGCTGTCCTCAGACCAGGTCCGGTTTGCTCTTGGCCCCCTTGAATGCTCCGGGGGGCGAGGGGTGGGGTGGGGTGGGCTTTCTGCCTCCCGTGGTATGGGTTTTAGTCACTCGGTAACAGAGCAGAGGCAACTCTCACAGTGAACCACATTTTTCTTTGTTTAAATGCTCTATGATTTTGTCTGCAAAAGCAAGGCCTGGCCAAACCATTTATGTCCAAGACTGGCTCGGGGAAGATTGGGGCCAGTGTCACGGAGCTGTAACTCTATTCAGTTTGGGGGACAGAATCCACGTGAGCAGGGCTCTGGGTGGTCACTGCCTCTGGAGGGAACTCATTGTTCATCTCTCACCATAGTAAGAGGATCGTGGGGCTCAGTCAGAAGGACGGGTCGGGGGCAGCCCTCCTTCCCTAATAGGAGTTGTGAAAATCACAGTGAATTTCTTGGCAAAAAAGAAAGATTTGGTAATCCTCAGGTTTCTTTCCCACACGTCTGATGTATTCCTTAAAAAGTTTGGAAATTTGCTGCTCTTGTAGACTTGTCGCCCATTTACGTGCTTTTGACAACTGAGCTATCTCAGTTCCCCATAGTACTGATGAGAATGTTGAGCCCCTGGGAAGTTAAGCGAGTTGCCCAGAGTTGCTTAACCAATATTTTACTAGGTCCTGGGCCAAAACAGGGCCTAAGCCACCTCCTCATTGGTACCCTGCTTTGTTTCTGTACCTCACCATCTCTGGGTATGAGCCCGTGCCCTTGGCACACGACACACTGTACCCCAGGGGAACTCCCAGGTGGAACCAACTCCTCTTACTACAACAGGACTAATCAGTGATAGTATTTCCTCCAGGGCTGACACAGTTTTGAGTGCCAAAAAAGGTGTAAATGCAACTCAGGTCTTGGCATAACTACACAATCTATTAGCATATCTAAAATTAAAAAGACTCACCATAACAAGTGTTAGTGAGCATGTGGAAGAACTGGAACTGTCACACATTGCTAGTGGGGGTGTAAAATGGGGCACCTGCTTTGGGAAACAATTTGACAGTTTCTTAAGAAGTCACCAAGTATCTGTCACGTGACCCAGCCCTTCCACTCCTGTCTTTATCCAAGAGAAATGAAAGCATGTGTTTATACAATGCTCATACCAGAGTATTCATAGTAGTGTTATTTGTCATTGCTAAAAACAAACAACACTAGGTCACTGATAAGTGAATGGACAAGCAGACTCTGATTGGTCATATAATGGAATAGTACTTGGCAATAAAAAGGAATGGGCCAAGGATACATACAGCAATATGGGAGAATCTCAAGATGGTAATGCTGAAAGAAGCTCGACCCAAAAGAGTACATACACAATATGATTTCATTTATATAAAATTCTAGAAAATTAAATGAATTCACAGGGGACAGAATGCAGTGGAAATGATCTGGTGTTGGGGACAGGGAGGGGCTACCCAGGGACAGGAGGAGACCTTGGGGAGTCGTGGCTATGTCCATCCTGTTGCCTGTGTGAGAGCTGCCGGCATGTACCTTGTCAACTTATCAAATTATACACTTCACATCTGCACAGGTTTTCCGTCCGTCAGTTACACCTCAATCAAGCCACTGGAAGAATATATTTAAAAAAACTAAGAAAAAAAAAAGGGACCCTCTGAGTCTCATAGTTGTATATAAAGGATAAATGGTAATAATAATGCTATTTTCCCTGCCTGCCTCTGAGCCTTCCTGGGGGTACTTGGGGTCCCCAGAGCTGTCATATATAAATGGATATGGCAGCTGCAGCCCTCCACAGCATGGCCTGCTGCTGCTGCTTCCTGAGGCCCAGCCCTAGCCCTGCTGCTGGTGATCAGAGGAGACTCCTGCATCCATGTTGGAGGCCTGTGTGCCACAAAGCCCCGGGCCATTCTGCATCCATGCCCGTGGGAGTACAGGCCTGGGCACCCTCCGTTCTGGGTGCTCCTTCACGCTCTGTTTCAGAGCCTTTGGCGAAGGCAACTCCTCTGAGCCCTTTTCTGAGTGACTTCCTGGGACTGGGCAGAAAGGACGCCATGCCGTTCCCTCAGGGGCCACTCCTCCTCGGGTTTTCTGGTTCATGACGCAGACCAGCTCATGCCAACGAATGCCTGCTGCTCATCCCAGCGAGTCACCTGACAGGCCTGGGCAGGTCGGATCCCAGCGCGGAAACCACCGAGGCCCTGGCCCCACATTCCCAGCTCATGGCTGGCAGTCCTGCTGGCAAGCCCCATGTGGGGAGGTCTTTCCTCATTTCCTGGTGCTTCTAAAATTAGAGGAGGGAGGAAGGAAGGGTCAGGAGAATGAGGGGAAGGCGGGCAGTGAAGGACCAACATGGCGCCCTCCCCAGCTGCAGGGTGGGCTGAGGCGGAAGGGGAGGGTCTTGGGGTCGGTGAGCTGATGCTCCCCCTCCTCCCCCCGCCTCCCAGTCCCAGTGCTGGTCATGATGTTTTTCAGCACAGGGAAGTTCCAGGCCTGCAAACTCTTCCCCGGCCAGAGCCCTCAGGGTCCTGGCAGAGTTGCTCCTCTGTTTTGTGTCTGTCGCTGCGTGTGCGTTAACACTTAGTCCTCGTCCCTCTAACCGCTACTTTCCAGAGTAAGGAACTGATGTGATGGTCATGTATGTTCTGGTTTCCACTGGGTGGACTAACCTGGAAGTGAGTTTTAATTATGGAAAAGAGACTGTTTTGATTCTCTTTTTTAAAAAAAACAGTGGCTTCATTATTTTTAGTTAAAAAGAAATCTCAACACAGTTCTACTTGTCGAGTCCAGTCGTTCTCTAAGGTCGTTTTACAAAAACGTCCCCTGCCCTCTGCCTTCTGCATCTCGTCCTGCATCTCCGTCTTCCCCTCAGGGTTCTGGTGCCTGCTCCTCCTGACACTGCATCGTTACCTCTCGAGCCTTGAACTGGAGACCCGAACCATTACATTCCCTCTCGAAAGCAAGAACTTAAGTCTCTGTTCGTCCCCAAGCTCCACCAGACATACCTGCCGCCTAGTTCCCGGATCTCCTCCTAGGGTGGAGACATCCTGATTTTCTTAGGTCAATTATTAGTGCTTTTAAAATTTTGAATGTGTAAATGCTGTTCAGAAACACAAATGACTAACAAGTACATGAAAAAATGCTCAACATCTCTAGCAATCAGGAAATGCAAATAAAACTGCACTGAGATTTCATCTGGATCCAGTCAGAATGACCATGACACAAATAATTTACAAATAACAATAAAATGCTGGTGAGGGTGTGGGGAAAAAGGTACGCTCAGGCACTGTTGGTGGAACTGCAAATTGGCACAACAACGATGAAAAGCAGTGTGGAGATTCCTTAAAAAACTAGGAATGGAACCACCATATGACCCAGCTATCCCACTCCTTGGTGTATATCCAAAGGATTTAAAATCAGGATTCTGTAGGGATATAGCCACATCAATGTTTATAGCAGCACAATTCACAATAGTCAAATTAGAGAACCAGCCCAATAGATGAATGGATGTAGAAAATGTGCTGTATATGCACGATTAAGTTCTACTTATAAAGAAGAATGAAATGATGGCATTTGCCAGTCTGTGAATGGAACTGAAGAGCATCGTGCTAAGTGAAACAAGCCAGACTCAGAAAATCAAGGGTCAAATGTTTTCTCACAGGCTGAAGCAAGAGCAGAATAATGGGAAAAGGGAGGGGGAGGGACCAGATATCATAAAGACAGAGGGAAGATCAGTGGAGTAAAAGGAGGAGGTGGAGAGAGGGAGGAGGACTGGGAAAGTGGAGGAATTGCAGAAAGATCTGACAGATCACACTTTGTGCACATATGCATACACACCCAGTGAATCCTGCCCTGTGTGTACGAAGAGAGTGATATTGACCAGGTTATATGGCTATATTGTGTATTGTGTGCATGTTCAAATATGTGACAACAAACTTCACCACTATGTGCAACTATAAAGCACCTAATAAAAATGTGGGAAAAATACAAAAATTATGTACATGACACGTCAAACTTCCACGTATGCAAATCAAACCAACAAGTCATATGAAAAGCATTTGGGAATGTTTTAAATTCACATGTGTAAGTCAGAAATGATTCTCTACATGTGTAGTTATATGTGATGTTAAAAAAATAAAAATAAAAAAATAAACAAGTGAAAGGAAGATTGGTAGAGTAGAGGCGGGAGGAGGAGGCAGAGGGAGGAAGGACGGGACAGGCAGGGGAACGGGAATTGAATTGGAGTGAATCAAAGTTCATGCATGTGTGATTTTGTCAAAACGAACCCAACTACTGTGAATAGCTATAATGCTCTAATAAAAAAAATGCCGTTAGACATTAGTTAACTAGGACCTCTTCCTTTCCAATCCGACATTTAATTTTCCCTTTGTAACTAAGCATAGAAAACTATGCTTAGTTTTCTGTGTGCTCACCATGAGGGCAGGATATAATTTCTATTAGTGTTCCTTTAAGAAGAGAAATATATGATTATAAATATAGAATTAAGTTCAGGGCCTTGGAAAGAGCTCTGGAAAATGAAGCATCCTAAAATACATTCCATGCTTGTGTAATTATATTGAAACAAATTAAACTATCATGTATAACTAAAAAGAACCAATAAAAGACTTAAGCTTGATGAGCCTCGCAGTAATTGTACCTTAAACTTTTCACTAATCGATTAAGACTCCTCTGAAGGCGTTCAGGTGGATTAGGCAGTTTCTTTCTATCTCAGGAAAAGAATTTCCTGGCGTGTTCTGACCTGCTCTAGTTTGGACCAGGGGTTCCTTTCGCTGTGCCTGGCTTCACCCTGGCATCTCCCACCAGCACCAGGGTTCCCTTTGCCTCTCTCCTGTCTCGGAGCTCTTGTTTTCTCTGTATTCTCCCACCGTGCTTTAGAGATTTCTTGCAAAAAGATGTGTAAGGAGTAAAAGTTTAGGAATTTGCATGTCGGACAACATCTTTATTCTGCCCTGACATCTGGTTGATAGTTTGGCTGGGTATAGAATTCCAGATTGGAATTAAGTTTCGTGATTTTGATGACATTGCTCTATTTCCTTCTCGTTTCCAAAATTGCTGCAAAATTTGACACAATTCATGTACTTGATTATTTTCGTGAGACTCTTGTTTTCTGCCTGGAATTTTGTCTCTTTACCTTCAGTTTTTGAACTTTTATAAAGTGGGCCTTTTTCATTCATTTTGTGAGGCACTCAGTGGGCTGTTGAATCTGGAAAAACTTGTATCCTTCAAGTTTGGAAAACTTTGTTAATTATTTCTTATTCTGTTTTTCCCCCCTCTTACTACTAACGTTCTTATCAGTTCAGTTCCATTTTCTAAGTTGTTATCCTTTTGCTTCGCTTTCTGATTTACTTAACTGTATCTCTCAACTCTAATTGAGTTCTCATTTCTCTTATCGTATATTTTCTTTGAAGGTCCTGCCTGTCTTTTCCCTCATAGTAGCTTGCTCTTCTATCACTGTTCTAATATCTTACTAGAATCACATATTGTGCTAATATTTCTTTTTTACTTATTATATATATATATTATATATATACTTATATACTTAATATTCTGGGGATATTAATAATTTTCTGATACAGGGTCTTGCTATGTTGCCCAAGCTGATCTCAAACTCCTGGACTCAAGTGATCCTCCTGCCTCAGCCTCCCAAGTTGCTAGAAACATAGGCGTGGCCACCACACCTGAGATCGAAATAAGTTTGTTTTTAAAGTTTCCTTCTCTTTGCATTGTTTCTTTCTTCCCTTTGCTTTTTTGCAAGATGGGTTGTTTGATCTCCTTCTTGCTGGAAACCTTCTGCAGGTGATTAGTAAACTTAGGTTTTTTGAGAATCAGCAACTTAAAATCTGACTGGGGTCTCGGGTGGGTCTTTTCAGCAGACTCATTGCCAATGTCATTGCTTTATGACTTGGCAGAGCCTCTGGGTAGGAGCCCCTAACAGTAGTATTGGCCTGGTTCTCAGGGAAGGTTCTTATAATCTCCTGCCTGAAGGACAAAGGCTTGGTGCCCAGCCTTCTGCCCTTGGTGTGGGACGGGGGTTGGGACTGGCCACATCCTCCTGCATGCTCTATTAGCAACGCTGTCTTCTGTGTTCTTCTCCGGTCTTATGTGATGCTGGTCCCCCAGTCCAAAGACATTTTATTTTCCACTCTTTACAGAGTAATCTTCCTGTCTTCTGCTAGTGTAGGAAAAGGTGATCAGGGAATATAATCATTTATGTTTTCCCTATTAATGTCACTTTAATTTGTACCCAGATGTCAAAGTATTACCATGACATTCTCCAAAACCACTGAACCAATGAGCAGTGAGTGAGAATTCTGCTACAGCCCTGCCAGCATTTTAAAAAGACAACTGCATCAAGGAAAAGCTGACGTACAGTAAATCAAGCGTATTTAACGTGTCCAGCTCCTGTGTTTGGACATACCTGCCTGGGACCATCCCCACAATCAAGAGAGTGAGTGTCCTGGGTTGCTTGGTCATTCCTTCTCCCCTTGTTCATTGCCAAGCAAGCACCCATCTGTTTTCTGTCTCTGTGGATTGGTTTACATTTTGTACAAATGGAATCCTACAGTATGAAATCTTTTGGTATCTATTTCTCAACCAGCTTGAGAACAGACTTATTTATTTTACGATCCCTCTGATCTCACTCCCAGAGGCACTAGATGCTGGGGGCTACTGAATTGCCCTTGTGAATGTGAACTCAGTAAAGTGGATGTCAGGGACTCGCGTGAGGGATCAAAAGAATGCATCTCCCCACTCCCTCGTTCTTCTCTTCCTTTCTCTTCTCTGCATCTTTGTGGAATCTGTGCATTTAAAAATCCCTTCAATGTAGTGGTCATGGAATCTGGGGGAGGGAAAAGTGAGGTGCCAGAGCACAGTCTGCAGTCTTCTGAAACCTGAGACTGTTCATATACGGAGGTTATTTACCAGAAAGTTTGCATTGGCGTGAGATGTCCTGGAGGTACGGAGTGTTGGAAGCAGTTGATGCAGAAGAGTGAAGCCGTTCTGGTTTATGCTTCGCTAGGTTCTGCTTGCCCAGTGCCGTGTTCACACTTGGAGTCCGGAGCAAGTCCCCTCCGTCCCTCCCTGCCAACCGTGCCTTGGGAAACACCTCAGGAGGAGAACGCGCCAGCTCACGGAAGGGAGACGCCTCGTAAAGATAAAAGAGACGCTGGGGCTCAATTCAGGAGGGTATGGAGGTCAACGGAGATGTCTCTGGTGTCACTTAGGGATGGGCCTTCCTGGCAGGGAGGAGAAGGGAGGGAAGGCAGGAGGGAGTCACGGACAAACCCGCTGAGTGTCAGGGTTCCGGATCCTGGAAGACCTCAGCTGCGAAGCAGCTTCCTGGAGTCCAGGGAGGACTTTCTGGTGACCAAGTACAAAGTTCTTTTCTCACAGAATGAGGCCGAGGGTTGATGAGCTGGGGAGCTGGAGAGACGTGTTTGGGAAGCTGACCAAGGCGGAGACCACACGCTTTCTCACCCCTGATTTTAGAAACGGGAGCCCAGGGCTTCCTGAGAGCAGCTTGGAAGGGAGGAGTAGATGGAGCTGGGTCCCAGGACAGCCGCAGAGCCCCTGCCTGCTGTGTCCCAGGCACCCTGTGAGGTCCGGCTGAGGGAGACATGCTTGGCCCTGCCGGGTGGCCTTGAAGGAGGGGACCTTCTACAGCACCCAGTTCCCTCTCTGTCCATGAACTTCTAAAGGTCACCATTTCCTCTGGCAAAGGAAGTTCTACAAACATTCCATTTCCAGCTGTAGAAAGAGCAGAGCGTCAAGATACTGTAAACTTTCCGTGCTGGGGGATTCCCAAGGAAGCCGAGGCAGAAGCGTGGTGGCGACAAGTGAATTCAGAGCCACTCAGCAGCGTGCACAGCAGTGGCGTCAGGGACCGGTTTCCCTACCCGTGTCCTGGCTCTCCTTGGCCAGTTTAGTCTCTAAGTATTTCTAAGGACAGGAAAAAAAATAGTTGTGGGTGGAAGAATGCAATTTCAGAGCCTTCACCCTTCATGTGCCTGGAGGCCCGTCTCTCCTGATTATCCCGGAGATGGCAGACGGAGATGTTCCTGTGCCATTGTTGGGAAAGAGGAGTGAGAGAGTGTATTGTGCTTGAGTTCCACCATCGTCACCGTGAACAGGTGACTGTCAAGTGTGTAGAAGTCCCACAGACGGTTCTAACCCCAACCTGCCACGTCTGGGGAGTGGGTGAGCGATGGAGATGGCTCTGGGGGTCCTGCCCCTGCTTTGGGGCAGGCGTTCAAACTCACTTTCTGTAGGGGCAGCTCTTTAAGGCATTGCCTCTCTTTGGGGGCCAGTAGGGTTCCATGCTGAGCCTCAGGTGTTGTTCCCAGGTGGTCTGAGATCCCAGGTCAGGGCCCTCCTGCCACCTCTGCTGGAACACCCCCTGCCCCCGCCAGCCCGAGATGTTTCTGTTACGCTGAGGCACTTTGGGGGGGATGGGGAGACGACTGTGTCATTTCCACATATTTCGTTTTACAACAGGACGTCTTACCCAGGAGAGGTATGGGCTGAGTCACAGCAGGGTCAGAAGCAGCAGTCCAAGAAGAGGAGGGCAAAGTTCAGGCGATTGCTTACTCTCTCTGGGTCTCAACCTCTTCCTCTAAAAGTGGGATCACTTATTTATCGAACATTAAGCTCTTCTTCCGGGCACAGTGCCAGGCGCTGGACTGGATCTGAGCTTAGTCCCGGGATAGTTTTGAAGTATGTAAAAGTAACAGCACAGGACTATAGGAAGGCGGCTCTTCAGTGACTGGGTGGGGGTGACAGAGGACTTGAATTTCTTCCTCTTTCTTTTCTCATGCCCTGAAGAGGTCACGGTGTTGAGGATGGTTGTTACGGTCATTGTAATGGTCCTTGGGGTCGACAGGGCCACCGCTGGTCTCCTGCAAAGCACCGGGAAGACAGATGTTCAGAACCACCTGCTTTGACGAGATGGCAAGCGAGATGCAAGGAAGGGCCAGAGGACTGTCTGTTTGGATACCTGGCAGGGGCCTCTGATGCCCCCCAGTCCCCAGGGGGATGCAGAGTGGAGAAGCCGGGTCAGCACGGCTGCCTGAAGCTGGGGTCCCAGCCTGGGCTCTCACCACTGTGCCGCCTGGTTACTTCTTGGCACTTTTTTGGGGAGGGAAGCCGAGGCACTGATGTTGGTGAAGGTCACCTTGAAATGTTCTGCAGAAGCTGAAGAGCAACCTATTAGTCAGGCGGGGGCCAGGTCGGCTTCTCAGAGCGTGAGATTTTGTTCTAGCTGTGTGATTGGTGGAAGCGGCTCCTCTCTGGGCCTCCCAGAGGGATGGCCCAGAGGGAGGGACGGTCCAGAGGGAGGGACGGTGGGGTGAGAGTCAATGCCCACCTGCTGTGGAGTCCTGCCCTGCGAGGGTGGGTGATCGGGTGGCCTCCAGCGGCCACTGGAGTCCTCTTCCTTCCCCGGCATGTCTGGCTCTGGCCCCTGCCCGGGTCCTGCTCCACCTTTGCTTTCTGACCCACCCATGACTATTGGTAGGAATTCTCATTTTTCAGCTCCTAACTTCCATTCTTGCCCCTTCGATGGAAACTCACTTGGAATGTCTGCTGCTCCCCCACCACCCCCAGGTCAGAGTGCACGTTGCTCTCCTTTTGGGGCCGAGGGGCTGGGTTGCACATCTCTCACGATGCTTCACATCAGGGCCAAATGTCGCCAGACCTCGCCTGCTGGAGAGATGAGCGTCTCTGGCATGCAGCCCTTGCCCGGACCTGCCTGTGGGCCTCCAGCTTCCTCCAGGGTTTGCCAGCGGTTCTGGAATTTCCTGTGTCACTGTGCAGCCCATGCGCTCAGGGTCAAGTCCATGTGTGCTCTTACTTCCTCTCTTCTGCAGTGGCTTTCCTGAGCTTGGGGTCCTGAGCTGCCGTGCAGCGGGTGGGGCGAGTAAGGGGCCTTCAGTGGCGGTGCTGTGGTTCTGCTTTCCCCCACAGTGTGGAACGGGGACCCAACAGAGCAGACCTGGCTCTCCTCCCCGAGGGCTCTGAACCTGCCACTCAGGCTGAGCAGGAGCTGGGTGCGTCCTGTTTTCATCAGACATCTGCTTAAGTTCCTTCTGCTCCCTGCAGAAGGTGTCGCACAGCCCCGCTGGGGGGCCTGCTGGGCTGGTGCCAGGACCCCTGCGGATAATCGGGAGGAAGCCCAAGTCCCTTCTGTAAAGTGGCACAGGACTTGCACTGAACTGTCAAATCCTCCCGTGGGCTTTAAATCATCTCTCCATGACGTACAACACCTAACAGTGTGGACGCTGTGTCAGTGGGGTGACTCCGTATTCCTCAGGAGGGGAAAGAAGAAAGTCTGTACATGTTAGCACAAATACTTTTTCCAATTATTTCCAGGGATCACAGGCGTGTGCCAACATGCCCAGCTCAAGTATTTTTGATTGGCAGTTGGTCGAGCCCATGGATATGGAGGGCTGACTGTGTGTGTGTAAATCTCTAATACAGGTATATGCAGCACAGACGTGATGTATGTTCATGTAACACATACACGTGCATATATGATCATACACGGATAGTATATGTAGTTATCAAAACTAGAATCAAATTTACATATCAAAACTTGCTTTTATTTTGATCTAACACTCTAACATGAATATTTATCTGTGTCATAGGATATTGTCTTTCAATGTGATTTTTTAATAGATGTATAATAAGTTATCATGGGTTTCTAGCACAAATTATTTAACTGGTCTCCAGTTTATTTAAAAATATTTTTTTAGATATTTTGCATAATATACTAGTAAATATCCATAGAGCACATAAAATTCCTTGTACATCCTATTTCTGGTTATAGGATTTCTTATATCATTTCTTACAAGAAGAATTTGGGGCCCAAGAAGATGCAGGTTGAGTACTGCAGATGCCTTAACCCATTGAGCCCTTCTGTCGAAGTTTGTTGGTTCAGCGTGACTCAGCTGGGGAGGAGGTGGAGGCCGCGATGAGGTCCGAGTCGGGACAGGTGGGGTGGCTGTGCCCGGGCAGGCCCTGCTTCCTGCGTTGCCTCTTCTGCACCTGGCGTGGCCTCACCGTCCTGCCTGTTTCTGACTCCAGGAGCCCTGGCATTCAGGGGGGGTGGGGCTGGAGAAAGGCTGGGCAGCCCCCAGGACCAGGTGGCGTCTGGTCAGCCCACGTGATGGTGGTCCCACAGAGGCAGGCAAAAATCCCAGATCCATAGAGACGTCAAAGCACGACACTCAAGACATTACGAAAGTGATGCTCCAGTAAGCAGACTCACATCAAGGTCTTCCTCAGCCCCGCGGTGGCGGGATCACCTGGCCCAGCTGGTCAAAGGGGAACTGGAGGCTCGGTGTTCACTTCCGCAGAGAGATGCAGACGTACATGCACATGCCATCCGCGAACCAGCTCCCCAGAAAGAAGGCTGCAGTAAAATCGCAAGGTTTGTTATGGGGCGCAACTTAAGAACAGACCGATCACCACTGAGAAGTCCAAATTTGAGAGTCTTTATTAAGCCGGCCGACTGACTGTCTCACACAATGCCCCAAAAAATGGCTATTGGGAGAGCAGCCCCGACCACAGGGTTGTAGGGGTTCTGATACCAAAAATCCCATCAATCATAAGTGTCTGGTACTATGATTCGAAATTATAAACTAACATCATGAGATCATCAACAGAGGGGGACGTGGGTCAAAATGACCCTTACCTAGGTACAAACTAAAGAATGGTTGCTAACATCCACACAATCACTGTTCACATGGTACATTGTTTAGGAGCAATAGGAATCAAAAGAGAGCAATTTTTCTTTACATAGGAATTGTCATTCTGTATTGTTAAACATGTCACACTAAGTAACTGATGATGGGCACAGAGGCGGGGCGTTCCCATGGGAGAAGCTTATTTCCTACATAACATGGAGTCTCAGAGCAGAATGGAGTCTGTTTCGTCATTTCCCTTAGAGTCTGGCCTAGAACCTTCTCATGGAGTCAGATCTGTAGCCCATCATAGGTTCAATGCGCAGGACATGGCTCCGACATCGCCTTCCTTCCTGGCGGGCTGGGATAATTCGCTATTTCTCCAGACAGAAATCACCTGCCACCTGTCATTTTCCTGCAGGTTGACATCCAGCTGCAGAGCTGGGTCTGGTCACCAGTAAGTAGTCGAACACAGGCACTTCCTCCAGAGTCACGTCGGCAAGCCGCGTCTGGCCTTCTCCGGTTGCTTTTCTTGCTTTTCATTTCTCCTTTTGGTTCCAGGGACTGAACCCGGGGCACTAAACACAGCGCCACACCCCAGCCCTTTCTGTATTTTATTTAGTGACAGGGTCTGGCTAAGTTGCTGAGGCTGGCTTTGAACTTGTGATCCTCTGAGTCCTGCCCGTTTCTATAAAGGTTCCCTGCAGTACGGCCAGGTCCACCGTCAGGGCCATGGCCCGGGCAGCGTCAAGGAGTGACAGACCTCGGTCTCTGCCCTGGAGTGACGGACCGCGTCTCTGCCCTAAAAGCCGCGCTGTGCTGTCCGACTGTCCTCAGAGGGGGCTCTGTGGACCTGGACCTGGAGCGCCAGGCATCCCGGGTGCCCTGGGCACTCCTGGCAGGCGCCTTCTCTCTGCTTTCCACATTCTGGACCGTCTCTCAGCTCAGCGCCTCGGCCTTTCCCTCCCGCCCCGGCTCTTGGAGGACGGTTCTGCCTGAAGTCAGTGGCCTTCTGTGACAGGGAGTTTGGGGGCCGCAGGGCGGGAAAGCGGGCCGCCGGGCAGTGGGGGCTCTGCACACTGTCCACAGGGGTCTCAGACAACAAGTCGACAACACGCACTGTTCGAAAACTGCCTTTTCAGTTACTAAATAGGTGGTGTGTGTGCGCGTATGTGTGGTGTGTGTGTGGTGTGTGTGTGTGGTGTGTGTGTGTGGTGTATGTGTGTGTGTGGTGTGTGTGTGTGTGGTGTGTGTGCGCGTATGTGTGGTGTGTGTGTGGTGTGTGTGTAGTGTGTGTGTGTGTGGTGTATTTGTGTGTGTGTGGTGTGTGTGTGTGGTGTGTGTCAGTGGTGTGTGTGTGGTGTGTGTGTGGTGTGTGTCAGTGGTGTGTGTGTGGTGTGTGTGGTGTGTGTGGTGTGTGTGTGGTGTGTGTGTGGTGTGTGGTGTGTGTGTGTGGTGTGTGTGTGTGGTGTGTGTGTGTGCAGTGTGTGGTGTGTATGGTGTGGTGTGGGGTGTGAGTGTGTGTGTGCTGTGCTGTGGTGTGTGTATGTGTGTGTGGTATGGTGTGGTGTGTATGTGTGTGGTGTGGTGTAGTGTGGTGTGTGGTGTGTATGTATGTGTGGTATGGTGTGGTGTGTGTGTGTGGTGTGGTGTGGTGTGTGTGTAGTGTATGTGTGGTGTGTGGTGTGTGTGTGGTGTGTGTGTGTGGTGTGTGTGTGATGTGGTGTGGTGTGTGTGTGGTGTGGTGTGTGATGTGTGTGGTGTGGTGTGTGGTGTGTGTGGTATGTGTGTGCGTGTGTGTGGTGTGCAGTGTGTGGTGTGTGTGGTGTGGTGTGGGGTGTGTGTGTGTGTGCTGTGCTGTGGTGTGGTGTGTGGTGTGTGTGTGGTGTGGTGTGTGTGTAGTGTATGTGTCGTCTGTGGTGTGTGTGTGTGTGTGTGGTGTGTGTGGTGTATGGTGTGTGTGTGGTGTGTGTGTGTGTGGTGTGTGTGGTGTATGGTGTGTGTGTGTGTGGTGTGGTGTGGTGTGTGTGTGTGTGTGTGTGTGTATGCCGGCTGTGCAGCTGGTGGGGGGATGTTCTCCCCACTGGACTCAGTGCTGAGACTGAGCAGCCCACTGCCCTCAGTGGGGACTGGATGTGATGCCCGTCCTGTGTGGGAGGCAGGGCGGGCACTGCTCTGTGAGGACCCCTGGGGTGGGTCCTCTGACTTGGAGAGCTGGAGCAGGCAGGCCTCCCCGGTGTCTGCTGACCCCCCCTAGTGTCCCCTGAACTTCACGACTATTTTTCGGGCCTAAAGGAACGTGCTTGGACCTGACTGTATATAATTACAGTTATCACAATTCTCAACTAAAGCCCTATGTTTTCTCCACACTTTAAGTTCAATTTACAAATCTTGCTCTAATTGATAAGACCGTTTTTAATAAAGAGAAAAATCACTTCTTTAAAGTGATACTCAATATGTCATCACTTGAATATTTAACTCTTTCCTAGCATAATTGTGTTCTCTGAAATATTTTATCTAGATATTTAGTATATATGCAAGTTTAATACATCTTCCTTCCAAGCATATTAAATATCTAATGAATAAAAAATTTCCGAGCACCTAAGCAATTCCTGTAACTTCTTCTCCTTGAAAAAAAAAGGTGGTAAATTAGGACCTAAAAATTCACACTTTCTAAAACAAACAACCACAAGGGTATTTTATACATTCGCATTAAATAATATAAATAATATCAATTGCCTGTTTCACACCAAAATAATACAGTTTAATTTTTCTGATTCTTCAGCGTACAAAATTATTTTAGACATCTTAAATAACAAAGACAGATTGGAAGGTTCTACACTCATCTGTCCTCCGTGCTGTGGCAAAATACCTGATTCCGGGTCGTGTATAAAGAAGAGAGGTCTGCTCGGCTCCCAGGTCTACAGGCTCAAGCAAGCTCCTGCCATCAGCTGGGTTCTGGCGAGGACCTCACGGGGATGACATCAGAGTGGTGGGCTTGCGGGGTGGGGGATCTTGTCACCAGACAGGGAGGCGAGGAGGATTTGGAGGCTGGCTGGCTCTTGGTAACAACCCTCTCTAAGAACTGGCCAGCACCCCCTGGCCGCACCCAGGTATCCCAGGGGGCACCTAGACCTAGCCACCTCTTAAAGGTCCCCACCCTCCCACGTCACCCTGGAGCCTTGGGGACGCCCAGGCCTCCTCCACACCGCAGCCAACCCTAGAACTCGCTCCTGAACTCGCCCAGATGGTCCCTGCGTGAGCTCCCTGAGCCATCAGCATTCTTCCTGGGGTCAGAAGGCACGTCGCTACGCTCCCCGAGCTCCATCAACCACCCAGGATGGCTCCTGGTCAAAGGTGGAGGAGCTTGGTTTGGGTGACTGGCCAGCGGGTCTGCCGCAGGGTTGCTGGTCTGTCTACCCAAACCTGGGGATGGCAGGCGGAGGTGGCTCTCGGAGCTGCGGTCAGTGCTGTCCCGGGCCGGGCTTCAGCGGAGCTGGCTTCGACACCGATCCCTGGTGGCTGGTGTCTTCCTTCCCACTGTCCTCCAGCGTGCGGCCCGCCTCGCTCAGGGGTGGATTTTGTGTCCCTACCTGAGCGGCGGTGCGTCTCTCTCAGGGCTTCGCCGACTCACCGACTCCTTCAGTGCTGAGGAAAACCCAGCCCCGCCGTGTTTGCGGTGGCCACACTGAACTCGCTGTGTCCATTCACCGATGCTTTCAAGTCACAGCACTCTGCACTTTTGCCTGGGGTGGCCCGTCCACCCCGACCCCTCTTCCTATCCCACTGCCCACGAACACTGATCCCTCCGAGACCCTGGTGGAAGCAGCCAGCGGGCGGTAAGGAGTTGGGAGGAAGCACCGCGTGCCTGTCACCAGGCCATATTGGATGCCTAGGGAGCTGGGGAGAGCCAGCCGCGGGGACAGTGACCACAGGGCCGTGACAACCGCCACCAGTGCCCACCTCACTGGGAACACGGGCCGGCAGGAGGGAGCCTCTGTCTCCACCGCGGGAAGTGCCCCCACCTTTGCACCCGGCCCTGCGGGACCCTCATCACCCCCAGGGCGACTCCGTGTCTCTCCTGCGTCCTGGCCTCTCCTTCCCACCACGTGATCCGCCCGTCCCCACCGCGGGGCCGTGTGCAAACACCATCTCAGGCATGCCGTCCCTCTGTGGCACCTCCAAGGCCCTGCGCCCCGTCCCTCGCCTGCGCCCTCCTCCCCGCCTGGCCTGCTCTGGCTTCTCTGTCCTCCTCGTTTGTGTTCCGGGGCCACCACCCCTCTATCTCACGGGTCCTGAGACAGGCCCTTGCCACCTCGGGCAGCATGGGATGGTGGCCCGCATCCCCCGCCTCTGGCTGTCCTGCGGTCCTCTCGCCCGCAGGCTCCACGGCTCTGTTTCTTCCCTCCTGGCCTCTGTGCTGGTGTCCACTGCCCGGCTTCCAGTCCCTTGCCTCCTCAGGTGGCCATGTGTCTTCGCAGGCCGTCTGGTGGGTGTCTCCACCGTCGCTTGGCCCAGACAGAGCGCCTGTGCTGGCCCACCCCTGCTGCAGCACTGGGCCCTTGGGCTCCCCGGCTGCTCGGCCTCCGGCCTCGGGTCCGGGTTCCTCTCCTTCCCCGGCCCCACACTGACTCCCTCCGCCGCTGGTCCTGTTGCTCCAGCGACACAGCCGCTCCTCCCACCTCTCTCCGTTCTCTCTGCTCATCCACTGCCTGGCCTCCTCGCTGCTCTGCTCACAGGGACGTGCCCACCAACAGCGAGCGAGGCGACATCTTCAATCACACACCACCTCCCTCTTCCAGGGGCTGTGCAAAGGGCCAGACCACGCGCCTCGCTCCTCCTTGCTCCTCGCTCCTCACTCTTCGCCCCTGCCTGCCCCACTGTGCGGACAGCGGCGACAGAGGAGGGGAGAGCACTGAGATTCGGGGTCCCTGATGACCCCACGGCTGTGCAGGCTGCTCAGCCGCTGTGGCAGTGCTCTGCAGGAGGAGGCTCTGCAGGAGTCCTGTCAGCTCCGACCTTGAGCTCAGGCACACAGCTCGGGAAGGGAGGAACTCTTCTGCTAGACAGCCACGTGGCTCACCAGCTCCGCTTCTCCAGTTCCTGCCCGCCTTAGAGTAACTTTAAACAATGGACTTTATTAAATGTTCCACATCTCTAGTAATTAGAGAAATGCAAACCAAAACCACTCTAAGGTTTTGTCTCACTCCAGTCAAATGGCGATTATCAAGAGTACAAGCAACAATTGGTGTTGGTGAGGATGTGGGGAAAAGGCACACTCATACGATGCTGGTGGGGCTGCAAATTGGTACAGTCACTCTGGGCAGCAGGATGGAGATTCCTCAGAAAACTTGGAATGGAACCACCGTTTGACCCAGCTATCCCACTCCTGGGTTTATACCCAAAGGACTTAAAATCAGCATATTACAGTGACACAGCCATATCAGTGTTCATAGCAGCTCAATTCATCATAGCTAGATTGAGGAGCCAACCTAGATGCCCTTCAACAGATGAGTGGATAAAGAAACTGTGGTATAGATACACAATGGAATGTTACTCAGCCATAAAGAAGAATAAAATTATGTCATTTGCAGGTAAATGGATGGATTTGGAGAATATCATATTTTGTGAAATAAGCCAATCCCAAAAACCCAAAGGTTTTCTCTGATAAGTGGATGCTGATACAAAGTGGAGGTGGGGGGAGGAGGTAAGGGAAGAATGGAGGAAAGTTGGATTGTGTAGAGGGAAATGAGGGGAGGGGGAGGGGCGGGGGAAGGAAAGTTGGTGGCATGAGACAGACATCATTGCCCTGTGTTCATGTATGAAACCAACGGTGTGAATCTACATCGTGCACAACCAGAGAAATGAAAATTGTGCCCCATTTGTGTACAATGAATCCAAATGCATTCTGCTGTCATGTATAACTAAATAGAACCAACAATCAATAAAAAGAAATTGAAGAAAACCAGCGGACCTTCTTGAGAGCTGCACCAGGCTCCGCGCATTGCGCTCTGCAGCCGTGGATTGCAGCCGCGGAAGGGCTGCACAGATGTCCTGGTTTCCGAAACGTTCCTGGACTCAAAGAATCACGGTTGCGCCTGCGCCGTCTTCGGCCTGATAATGAGACATGTATGGATAAAGACCGCTGGTCTAACTCTAGGACTACACTCCATCAGAGGGCAGGCTCCTCCTGACCGGCTCCGTCTTCACCGTCTGTTTGTGAGCCTTTATTTTCTGACCCCCTTCGCCCCTCACCAGTACTGCAGTTTGGCTGTGCTGGTGGCGGCACCGCTGGCCTCCGTCAGCCCCCTGCCGCCTAGTTCGGGTCGCGCCAGCCCACCGGTCTTCTCTCTGTGCCCACTCATGCCCAGTCCACTTGCCACCTGAGGCCCATCCACCCCAGGTCCCTTCCTGCCTGTCGCTGCCCCAGATCCTTGGGGGACGGGCACCTTCTCTCCGCTCCAGTCTCTGCTCAAGCCGCCTTCTGGAAGGGGCCTTCCCTGGACGCCACCCCCACGCGGTTATTTTCCATCCGGTTCACTGAGGAGGAACCAAGCCACAAAATGCTGGAGCTGATGACCAGCCCTGACCCACCGCCGCAGGATTACAGAGCAGGAAGTGAGGTCAGCGGTGCCAGGCCCGGCCTGCCCCTGCAGCCCCCTTCCACGCCGGTTAGCGTGACTGTGGTCGGCGCCTGCACTTCCGTCCGCTGTGCTCACCCTTGGCTCTCATCCAGCCAGCTCACACCCAAGTTAGCAGAGGACCAGAGCGCCCTGGCTTCCATCCCAAAGATCAGCGAGCAGGCTGCCCCACGTCCCTCACCTGAGGAGTGACCTGCCCTGCACACCAGAACCCCGGGGCACAAAGCGAAGGAACACCTGAGCTTTCGGGGCCCAGCAAGAGGTGCCCCCACATTCCCATCTCGGGAGGCTGCCTGGCCTTTACTCCTAAGGCAACGGAAGGAAGACCTGGATAGGTCATGGTTCCTTAAGCCTTTAAATATATATTTTTTGATGATAGATGACTTAGTGACTTTAGCCAGTAATTCAAAAGGATTTCAAAGAATCAAGGGACAATGCTAAAATAAAATTCCTTTCATTCCTATTTACTTATTTGTGCGTACAGGTTTCTCAGCACTTGAGTGATGGGTAAATGTGTGAAATCATTTTCAAAGTCCTATCTCATTTAGATCTATTGTTAATAAAATCAACGTTTGTAATATATTTGTTATTTTGATCAATTGCATAGTAACTATCATTATACTAATAACTCGGTTTAGAAGAATTTTTAAAAGCCAGCCTTCTGTTGCTTATGTAAAATACCATAATTGAATGCATATTTTTGTTGTGGCAAAGAAGTTTCTCAGAATGATTGATAAAATGCCTTTACGTATAATATATGTAACATTAGCATAAAATTTCATGAAAGAAACATATAGAAGCATCTGTTGAAGGGGAAAAAGGAATGTTGTAAATTTTCTGAATTTGTATGATTTTTAGGTGGATGACAACAGGAAATAATCTCTCAGGTTGGGATTTCTCGGGTATGGTTATAAATCCTTTGGCAACAGAAGGCATTGGTTCCTGGACGCCTCGAGACTACCAAAGTCCACAGGCACTCAGTGCCTCTTGCAAATTGACATAGTATTTGCAAATAACCTATGTGTTTTCTTCCTCATAGTCTAAACCGTGTGTAAACTACTTACAATGTAAATACTATGAAAATCACTGGTATGCCCTGTTGTTTAGGGAATCATGAAAAAATAGTCTATACATGTTTAGTACAGAAGCAAAAAGCTTTTTCCTGCCAATTATTTTTCCATCCGTGGTTAATTGACTTCCTGGATGCAGAATCTGTGGCTACGGAGGGCCAATTGTTCTTGGAATACTCAGGGAATGATAACGTTTGTAACTAGCTCTTTAAAATACTGATGATGAAATTTAGATATGAACCTAAAATAAAATACATGGAGTGAGGTGGGAGGATCCACGGGGTTGGGAATTCTTTTATGCTGCGTACGATTTTGGAAGAACATGTCCTGCGATGTGGGAGGGGGCCCCTGGGGAGGACCCTGGACTTGCCACAGGGCTGACGGAGCATCTGGAAGACACCACCTCCCCAGGACCAGGCTCCAGCACCAAGGCCTCCAGGGTGCTGAGGCTCAGCGCCCGGCTTCTCAGGCTGCTGAGGAAGGCCCCCTGGCTCCCAGCTCGGCTTCTCTTCTAGGTAGTGCTTAGGACCCCAGGGCGTTTTATTTTAAAGCAGAGGGTGGCATGTTTTGACGCTCCTCTGTGAATCTGGATCCCAGACATCCACCTGCTCTGAAGAGCCCTCCGGATCTCCAGGTCCCACACAAGCTCTGTGGCCCCCCACCGTGTAGATGCTTCTGGCAGGGGATCTGCTCAGCCCAGCTGCCTGGTCCCTGCTGCCCCTCTGCCTCCCGCAGCTGCGTCCGCAGGGGCTGCAGTGTTCTCGAGACGAGACCTCCGACCTGACTGGCTCCTTGCACTCTGCAGGCCCCACCCCAAACCCCGAGGGATCCCAGCCCAGGAGCTGTATTTTAGGGTTTTATGAGCTGCTTTCTGGGAAGGATCTGACTTCCTGGGATCATTCATTCAGCAAATAGCTGTGCACACAAGGAAAGCACTCCCGGCCTCCCAGGGAGAGGAGTCTGATTCCAACCTGCTTCACCCTGACTGACTGCCCAGATTCCAGGCCGTGGGGGGAGGTCTGAAGAGCTGAGAGGAGGCTACAACTATGGTCACACACCCCTGGGCAGGCAGCACCCAGTCCCCTGGGCCACCCTGACCCCAGCTTCCAGTTGAGCCAGGTGTCTGGGGGTATCCAACGAGGCTGTCCTGGGGGATAAGGGACGGTGTGGGGGCCCCGTCCTGCTGGCCTCTGGCCTTTCAGACCAGGCGTGCTCCCACACGACGCGGTGTCTTCTGCCAGATGGCCCGAGGCTCCAGGAGAAGCCTTCCTAGCCCCCAAAGACCTCCGTCCTGCTGTTGAAGTTGTGTGCTTGGCTGAGCTCTGGGGGGATTCTGGCTCACTGGCCCTTTCCTTTTAGAAGCTGATCATTTCTCTACTCAGGCCAAGGACACCTAGTGCAGAGAAAAGCAGGAGTTACCAGGGAGAGAACGGGCTTCAGACCACGAATAGGACAGTTTTTGGAGGGTCAATTTTAGTCTTGGGCTCCGATCCGGGAACTGCAACCCAAGCCTTGTCTACATTTTAATGCAGAAGATTTTGTAACAAATACATGTAGTGTGTGTGTGTGTGTGTGTGTGTGTGTGTGTATTTCACAAATATGTTGTTCCTGTGAACGTTACAAATAAAGCTACAGCTCCTCCTGATGACCCCTCCCGTGCCCTACTCGCCCGACTAACCAGTACTTTCCATCGGTCTGCTCCAGCTGCCTTCATGTACCCGCAGAAGCACACAGTTGTGCCTTACAGGTGGCAACGCCCTTTCTTTTAGGTAAATGCTGTCCCTCTGTACTTATTATTGTGTAAAGTGTCCTTTCCTCAATGAGTTGCCTGGATACCTTTCCATTTCAGGACCATCTCCTTTTTATTTACGTTATCATGGATTATTCAACCTTCCCCTAACACTATAGTTAGGTTGCTTCCACTTGATTTTGTTAAATATTTATGAACAACATTCTTGACTTTGTCTCTTTCTTACGTATCCTTGAGAAATTTTCAGATCTAATAAGAACACAATGGAATGTGTTTTCTTCCCCAAAAGTCAGCACACCTTGGACACGGTGGGTGCCTTGACCTTTTTTTTTTGTCATCAGTATGCCTTGGAGAGGTTTCCACCTTGGTGCAGAGTTCTTTCCCATTCCTTTTCATAGTTGCATAGTGTTCCATGCCCCATAATCATTGAACCTGTCTCCTGTTGACAGACACCTGGGTTACTTCCTGCTTTTGTCATTGTGAATGATGCATCATGAATGATTTTGACCAAGTCCATCTTCTGGGTCTCAAGGGAAGTGCACTTGTGGATTTTCATAGTTATTCTCACATTTTCCTCAGCAGAGGTCACAACAACTTCCAGCCCCACACTATCAGGTTCAATGGTGGGGTTCACCTACAGTTCCACTAGCTGGGTGGGCTGCACTTTGGATTTCTTGGCTGGAGTTGAGAGTGCCTTTAACTTTCTTCTTTTTCCTTTTTTTGGTTAATGCTGAGCATCTCTCACTCTATCGAGGATCTTCTGTGAAAGGATTATTGTCCTTTGCCTGCTGCTTGGTGGCTTTCTGTTCCCAGGGGAGCCCTGCATGGGTTCTGTGCCCTGTCCCTTGTCTGGGGGGTCAGTTACATGTTCCCCTGGTTTGTTTCCTGCTTTGACTTTTCCTCTGGTGCGTCTGCCCTCCGTCTATGTTCTGCCCAGTACACGCTGCCGTTCTCCCGGGCCCCTGGCCTGCAGGTCCTGGCTTTATCTTCCCAGCTCTGATCCTCCAGCCACACCCACCACGTCGGTCAATCCCACCCGGGATTAAGTCACTGACTGGGTTAAGACTCTCACAACCCAGCCATTTCCCCTCTGAACCTTCCTGCACTGTCACGTGTGACCTTTGGGGGACACCTCACCTCCAAACCATAACACCCAATTATCTTTACTTTTCTGTGTCAAATCTAAGAAGAGTCAATAACCAGGGCAGATTTTTTTTTTTTTTTCAGCAAGATTTATTTCAGAGCCTTTGCATCAGTGTGATCCTACTTCTTATCCATAAATATCCCTGCCCGTAATCCGGGCTTGCCTGCTTCCCGCCTCGAGGAGGGGCTTGCTGCAGGCACACCAGGCCTGACCACAGCCGCTCCCCGGGCCTGAAGACAGGCTGTCTGAGGCTCTGCCGCCTGGCCCCCCTGAATTAAATAGACCTGCCAATCCATAAATACATAAATAAGTGGTGAGTGGACGCTCGTCAGGAGCTGGGAGCAGAAGGAAGAGAGCTTTTCTTTGCACAGGACGCCAGCTCCCCTCAGGCTGGCTTTGAGGAAGCAGGAGGGGAGAGCAGCCAGCCCAGCAGAGGTTCTGAGGTGGCCCTGGGAGGGCAGGGCTGCCCCCGCTGCCACCCGCGGGTGGCAGGAGATCTCTGCAGGCCCCTGGGGAAGGCAGCTGGCTGTCTTCAGCCCAATCTTCAGCCTTGCTCAGAACCCAGCTGGGGCGGAGGCCGCGCTCCTGGCCCCCTTAGGAAGACAGGAATTCCATGGTGAAGTCCATTATGTCCTGGCCACCGCTGTTCGCCAGGAAGACGGGCATGTGCTCTGCCTGGGAGGTGCTGATGTACCAGTTGGGGAACTCAGCAGACTCAAACTCCACCTTGTCTTTGATCTCTATTTTGTTGAAGATGAATCTCGGCTCCATCTTCTTCTTTGGGTAGTGTCTGGGGTCTACACTCTGCAGCAAAAGAGAAATAAGCCCTTGGTGAGGGGTGGGACAGAGACCCTGTGGGAGAGATGACCTTGGGACCCACCAGAAAGGAGACTTGGTGAGTAGGTTGCAGGACTGGGGGCCACACTCCTGAGTTACCTTCGGGCCCAGCTTTCTATGTGGCCAATGAAAGAGCCCTTGGGCTTTTCTGAGTTCTTAAGATCAATGCTGGGGAACATGGAGGTGTGGTTTTTTTTTAAGGTGTGAATTTTTATTTTTTAAGTAAAAATTAGGTTAAAGCTTCTAGGAGTAGTTTCTAGGTACTTTTGTGGTATTTATTATTTTGTTTTTATGGTTCTAGCCAGAATGACATCAACTTGGAAATGAAGCTTTTGCTAGGAAAGCTGTGGGTGTGGGGGGTGGTTTTGGAAGCGCTGTAGAGACAGGTGCCTTCAATTGATGAGTTCCCCAAAGTGTCATCTGGGAAGCAAGAGAGACTCTAGCCATGCACAATGCTAACGCCTGATGATCTGTTGGCATGGTAACAATGGCAGGATGTGATAATGGCTGCAAAGTTAATTTTCTGTGGTGGTGGTGATGTTTGCATGCACTAAGAATCACGTTAAATTTATTTTGCATTTATGCAAAGTTGTCAAGCAGCCCAGCTCCTGGATTTTTGGGGGGATGGGTGGGAAGCAGGTGGTTGCCTGGGTCACAGGTGCTGGCTGAGGCTGCTCCAGGGGTCTGACTCACCTCCAGCTGCAGAGTGGGCTTGTCCTCCTTCTTCACGCAGGACAGGTACAGGTTCTTTCCCTTGAGGCCCAAGGCCACGGGAGTTTTGTTGTTACTCTCTGCTCCTTGCACGAAGCTCATGGAGAACACCACTGGAGAAAGGAGGGGTTCTCTCGGTCAAGGACACAGGTGTGCAGGGCAGTCACAACCCCTGCACGCCAAACCCCGGACCCGGGCAAGCTGGCACGCTCCGTGGCACGGAGGTGAGGGTCCAGGGGCCTCGACCACAGCAGGGTCCCTCGGTGGATTCAGGGACTCCCCAGGGAAGGCCTGCCGATTTTGAGAAGCTTCCTGATAATGGAATAGGGACTAGGGTGGGACGTGGCTAAGGTTTAGAGGCCGAAGGATGGAAGGAGTTGATCTCGTCACTGGCTGCTGTGTGCCCATCCTCACGAGTAGAACACCTGGATCAGGCCAGGGAGGGCAGTGGCACAGGCCTGACATCCCAGCAGCTGGGGAGGCCGAGGCAGGAGGATTGCGAAGTCAAAGCCAGCCTCGGCAACTTAGCAAGGCCCTAAGCAACTCAGTGAGAATCTGTCTCTAAGAAACATATAAAAAGGGCTGGGGATGGAGCTGAGTGGCTCAGCACCCCTGGGTTTAATCCCCGGCACCACAAAAAAAAAAAAAAAAAAAAAAGAGCAGGGAGGGGAGAGGCAGGCTCCAGAGCCCTGGCAGGGCCCCAGCCCTGGGGCAGGACGGGGAGGCGTAGCCTCGCCCGGGCTCCAGGAGAGACAGCCATCTGGGCTTCTCAGGCACAGCTCTGAATCGGAGGCCTGGCCACGGTCTCCACTCAGTTCTGGAGAGCGGGGTTCTCCTGGGGGAAGCTCTCCTGGCGGGACGCTGCCCTCCCGCATGGCAGCTGAGGGAGGCGTGCTGCCCCCTCCTGGCCAGGGTGGCGCCGTGCCAGGGGATCCCGCGTCTGGAACGTTGGCCAGTGACAGCGAGAGATACGGCTCCCCACGGGCGTCAGTGTCCCTGTTAGGACCATGTGGCGGGTGGGAAGGAAGCTGGGGCCGGGGCAGCTGGGCCTGGGGAGGCCGTCTTATCTCCTGGCGGCCTAGGTTCCGTCTCCGCGGCAGGAAAGGGAACCCGCAGGCCGTTAGCTAGCGTGTCCATCAAGTGACCCTGTGCTGCACCCTCCCCCGGGACCGGGGACAGTGGCTGGGGCAGGCGGGCCTTCCCAGGCACCCCTCCCGCGGCCGAGGAGCGGGCCCGGCCGGGAGCCAGTGCCCCAGGGCTCTTCACCATGCTCCCGCTGCCCCACCCGCTCCAGGGCTCCGCTCTGTGCAAAACGGGGAGGACGGGCAGTGGCCTGCAGGCTGGGGGTCGCCAGGGGCCCAGCTACCTTGCTGGCTGAGGTTGGGTCCGTTGAGGTGCAGGGCCTTCAGCTCGCAGGGGTCAGACAGCACCAGGCACTTCTGCTGGATGTCCCGGAGCCTGCAGTTGAGCGACCGGACGGCCGCGTCGCACACGAAGTCCTCATCGTCCCAGGGGTCACACGGGATGGGCTCTAAAGTCAGGAGCACAGGGTTTCAGGTCTGGGCTTCTTGGTTTCCCACCTCGAAAGGCTTCAGCTGGGAGGGGACGTGGGGGTCGAGTGGGGACCGGGAGGCCGGGCAGGTCTCGGCAAGTACCTTCTTCAAAGAGGAAGGACAAGCAGGTGTGCAGGTCCTGGCCCTGGAAGGCCTGGGGGCAAGAGCCCTTCTGCAGCTTCTCCACGGCCACAATGAGCGACACCGCCTGCCGGAAGCTCTTGTCGGGGTGCGGGTGCGAGATCTGCAGCTGGATGCCCTCCTCCACAGAGCCGAGCAGCAAGTCCTGCAAGTCATACTGTGGAGAGACCCAGGCAGTGGCCAGGTTAGGGCGGCCAGGCTGGCAGCTCCTGCAGGCACTGCAGAGGGCAGGAAGGGCCCCCGGAGATCACCAGGCTTCCACTGCTAGTCCCTGTGTCTCTGAAGCCCAGAGAGGTTAAGTGGCTTTCCCAAGGACACACGGCAAGAAGAATGTGGGCCTCCTGACATCCTATATGGCTGTTCTCTTAAAATAGATCCCAATTCTGCCTCATCTCTGTGGTACACGTCCCACCGCCCCATACACTAACACCCCTTGCCTGCCGCACCTTTTCCACCCCAAATGCCCTAACCCTGCCATCACAATGATGAGCACGACTTTTTCTGCTGATCTTTCTCACTCAACAGGTTCTGGATTGTTCCACACAGATCCTTCTTGGGGCTGCAAACACTGTGAGAATGGTCACTGTTTGTGGAATATGTCATCCCTTCTCTGTAATCCAGAGAAACTCTGTGTTCAGGCCTAACTGAAGTCACCCTGGGCTTGATCTTGGTTCTGAAGTTTGGGGGGCAGTGGCAGAGACCTGACAGCACAGAGGAGAGCTGAGCAGAGCAGGGGAGAAGTTCTCGGATTATGAGATTATGAGGCTGGGGGAGGCTGGGGGAGGCTGGGGGAGGCTGGGGGAGGCTGGGGAAGGCTGGGGGAGGCTGGGGGAGGCTGGCCTGAAAAAGAATAATAAAAACAAAACAAAACAACAACAACAACAAAAAAAAAAAAAAAAAAAAGGAAAGAAAGAAAGAAAGAAAAAGAGACGGTCATACTACCCAGGAAACTTATTAGGCATCTCACAAGCAAGAAGGGACACTGGGACTGGAGCAGGACCATAGGAGCGGGCGTCTGAAGAAGCACATTGCTGGGGTGAACTTCGCTACCACTGAAGCTACCCAGAACTCAGGGCTGTAGGACACCAGTGTGGCCGAGACCATCTATTCTGCAGACGAGGACCACAGGGAGAGGGTGACTTGCCCAAGACCAAACAGCAATTCTAACAGAAGTTGGGAGCTTGCTTTCAACTCCCAGCCCACCTTTTTGTTTATACCATCTATGTCTTGCTGACCTAAGTTCCACCCCAGGGAGAAAAATGGTATTCTTCCCTAACGGTGGCAGACCTGGGTTAGCTCCCAGGGCCAGTCTCTCTGGGTGACAGGGCTTGACTCAAGTGCTGAAAGTAGGCTGGGTCACATCCTGGAAGGAGGACAACCAGGCCAGGTGTGGTGGTGCACACCTGTAATCCTAGCAACTTGGGAGGCTGAGGCAGGCGGATGGCAAGTTTGAGGCCAGTCTCAGCAATTTAATGAGGCCCGGTCTCCAAGTGAAAAATAAAAAGGGATGGGCATGTGGCTTAGGGGTAAAGCACCTCTGGGTTCAATCCTCTCTGCCAAAAAGATAAAATAAAAGGAGGACCAGATCCCCCTTGAAGACTTAGCTGTCTTCCTTGTGGGAAGCAGCTGGCCGTGCTGGAGACCGTGGGGAAGTGGGAGCCCCAAGGTGGCCGGGTCAGCATGTGGGAGCCCCAAGGTGGTGGGGTCAGCCTGGGGTGCAAGTGGTGTGTGTCTCACTGGAAGAGGCAAAAGTCATCCCATCACAAAACACCCGGGGAACCAGGTGCCCAGAGCCCCTTTCTTTGAGCCCCCAGGTCCCGGGAGCGAAGCACAGACTCTCACCTTCCTGTGTTCGGGACCGTCCACCTCAAAGAATAGGCTGTTCTCGTCACTGGAATAAAAGCAGACGTGGCTTAGGGACGGCTTTCCTTGGTGCACACCCGTCCCGCACTCAAGTTGCAAATGACCTGCTCCTCAACGCTGCAGCTTTGAGCTACCTTCCTGGTGGCGTGCACAGAACTGTCTGGAAGGCGGACTCTGGGCAGTGCCAGGAGGCATCTTGCGAGCACCCAGTGGAATCTGAGACCCAGACTCTGGCCCGGAAGAGTCACCTAGAATCTGGGCGCTCCCTCCTGTGCAGCCCAAGCCTGCAAAGCGTCCCTGGTTTGTCCGCCTCCCGCCTGCCTCTGTGGGAAGCCCCTGCAGCAGCAAATCTGGCTGGTGTCAGGGTTCAAGGCTGGACTCGGAGCAGTGGGGGATTAGGTTAGCTCGTTTGCCACCGAAAGAGGCCATCTGGGGACACATCTGGTCTTGCAGCACAGACAACCCTTCACTCACGAGAGGGGAGCCCTGGTTGTGACTGGTCAGCATCCCCACTGACCTGTGGTAGGCGGCCATCTCACTGGCCAGTTCCGGTACTGCTGCCATGGCTGCTTCTGGGTCCTGTGTGAAGAAGGAAATGAGTGGCCCCTGCAGGGCCCGGCCCCGGGGCTGGCTTCAGGGTGCGTCCCTCAGCGTCCGCAGACGGGCCTGCAGGTGAACGCTCTTGGGGTGAATGAACACCTGCATCGGGGACACCCTGGGGTCCAGAGGAAGGTGCTTGCGGAATCACACCCAAACCAGCAATCTATGCTAGTGGACAGGAGCAGTCCTGCCATTGGCCTCCGAGATGTCCGCTGCCGGAGAAGCAGTACGCATCCCAGGACACTTCTGAGTCAGAGCGGTACAGTGCAAAAAGCCCGGTCCTCAGGAGAGAGGAGGATGTAGGAGGGAAGGCAGGCGAGGAGGAGGAGGAGGAGGAGGAGGAGGAGGAGGAGGAGGAGGAGGAGGAGGAGGCGGCGGCGGGAGACTCCCTTAGGTCTGGGAGCAGGCGGGCGTTGAAGCCATACCTGCACCACGAAGACTGTTTGGAGAGACTCCGATCCACCTGCCCTGCCGGAGCGCAAGGATCCTTGTTCTGTGCTGGCTGGTTTCTCCCGCGATGTTTTATAACCCTTCAAAAGCAGAAGTGAAGAGCCAAGAAATTTTCCCTTGGTTAACTGATTTCACAACCAAGTCAAAGGCCTGGGGTGGGGGAAGAGGATTGGCGGGAAATTCTCAGGGAAAGGGGCCGATACTCTGAAATTATTCCCTGATCTGTGGGAGAACCGGGGCAGCTAGCCATGACACATTGTGCGGATGGGTCATCATGCAAATCAGCATCTTTTCTCCGATGACCTCGCTGCTCCTGGTGTTGATTCTAAAATATTGGATTTTCCTGGGTGAGAAGATGTGTTGATTTGGGGTCTCTGGAACAACGTGTGGGATGTCCATGCACAAATGGGGCCCCTCACTTCCTTGCACTTAAGTTTGGGGACCTTCCCCCCTGAGGAAGTGGCAAGAGCCCTCCCCGTCTGGCTCGAGGGAGCTCTTCTCTACTCAGGTGCTCCCCATCGATCACCCCAGCCTCTGAGGCGACGCTTGGCCTTTCTTGGAGGGAACGGGGGACACAGAGTGTGAGGAGGTGGGCAGGCTCCTGAGCAGGTTGGCTGACCCAGAGACCCACCCTGAGGTGCCAGGTGCTGGCACACCAATTTCACACCGAAACCACATCAGTGCTGGGTGATCAATGAAATGATCCCAAATTATGTTTTCTATGGAAAGGTATTTGTTGAATAAATCAAGTGTCCATGATCACAGAGACTCTAAAATGTAGAGATGTTCTATGTGTAAAATGATTTTTTTGGTGAGCATATTTTTTTGGTTTCCATGGGAAGATGCAGAGGAGACTCTGTCTCTTGGTAACACCAGGCATTACCAGACTCCGTTTAACCCGGAGAAAGTGACGTGACTGCCGCCGGGGACTGCCCCAGGGTGGCTCTTCCCTGCTGGGATGAACGAGGGACAGGGTCATCCATGGTGCATGGAAACATGGATGTTGGAGCATCATTTCAGCCTCAAATTGGAATCTTGTCACAGTGGTTCCCCGGGAGGCTGTGAGGTCTTTCAGAGCCAGCGAGTGCCTGGTGTGTGAACGTGCAGTCAGGCTTGTTGCCTGAACGGGTGAGCAGGAACTGACAATGTTTTCATTCAAATAAGTGTGTGCCTACTGTGTGCAGGGCACTGTGCTGACCCTGCCTTATCCAAGGGAGTCAGCCCCTGACCGCCAGGCGAGCGTACTGGAAGTGCAGGCTCTCCTGGGGGCCAGGGTGGGCTCGGGCTTGCTCGCTGAGCGACCTTCGCTTTCCTGGTTTGGTTCCCAGTATCTTGATATCAGGAAGGCAGACAGAAGAGTCCCACCTTTGGCAATTCATGTGTTCTGCTGGAAATTGAAAAGCCACCCACTGTATCAGTGTCCTGTGAGTTTGGTAAGCAGTATGCAGTTCCCAACACGAGCCCTGATGATATTTGGTGTCTTACCCTGTGGACACCCTAGAAGCCCTGTCCGGGTGGCCTGGTGACTCCTGTCTTGCTCCCCGGGATCTGCCTGTAACTTAACCACTGTTCTCCAAATGCAATTGGAGGGACCGTCACTTCTCTGGAGGCCTTTGCACTGTGGCCAGCAGGGCCTGGTGATCTGGGGGCTGTGCAGGCTGCCCTGACAGAGAGCAGAGGACAGCCTGGCCATGCCAACGTGATGGCAAGCTGAGCCCAGGAGGAGGAAAGCCAGTGGAAGGCAGGGTACAAGGTGCCCCGTGTGGCTCTGGCTTGGGACACGGGCTGGGAAGGTTCAGCTCCTGCACTTCACCGTCCTCTGTTGCAAGATTGCAGATGCTCCCAACTGCCAGCTGGAAGGAGCCCGGATGACTGTCCAGGGGGACCCAGTGGGGCCCTGGGGGTACTGATTGCTATCTGAGCATGGACAGCAGGTGCAGAAACCAAGGTCAAGACCATGAAGTGACTTGTCCAACGTCACATTGTGGTCCAGGAGCTGCGCACAGATTATTTCTGCACCAGGGAAATTCTGGAGCCCTGGGGCAAGGCCCCTGGATGTCGTGGTTCTGCCACATCTCATCCTGGCCCTGTGGTCCAGAGGCCGAGCCTCTACCCTCCTGCAAGTCTCAGGAAGTGAAACCTCTTGTCACGTCATGCAGGCAAGTTGCACAACCCAGTGCCAAGCCCCGTCTCCAGGGAGGCAGCTCAGGCCTTGCTTCCTTCTGGTCCCCGCGAGCACAGAACATCTTCCTGCAGAGTAGCTGCAGGACGGACCGGGCATGGAGTGTGCTCTGGGTGCGGTGGCAATGTGGAGCCCAGGAAATGGGACAGGCGGAGGTGGGAGCTGGCCAGGACGTCACAGGGCTCCAGGGTCCGGGATGTGTCAGCTCTGAGTCACTCCAGCCCTTCTCAGCCTCCAGCTCCCCTCTCCCTGGGCAGGCCACCTCACCCACCCTAGGCCTGAGCTGGGGCTTCCCAGCCTGCCCCATTGGATTGCGACCATTTCAGAGAAGACAGCAGAATAGTCCCGGCTTGGCCCTTGTACATCCTGCGTGGTGTGGTGACGTCTGCTCTCTGCAGGGCCCTGCCCTCTCGTCCGCCCCTTGCTTGGAGCAGAGCTGAGCGAGGGCTGCTCACCGTTTTCCCGCTCAGCTAGTTCTTTTTTCCTTTTTGTACTGGGGGTTGAACCCAAGGGTGCTTAACCACTGAGCCACAGCCCCGGCCCATCATATGTTTATTTGGAGACAGGATCTCGCTGAGTTGCTTAGGACCTTGCTATGTTGCGGAGGCTGGCTTTGCTCTTGTGATCCTCCTGCCTCAGCCTCCCAAGCTGCTGGGGCGACAGGCGTGTGCGCCACCGTGCCTGGCCCACCCACCTCATTCCTGAGGCTGACCTCTGGTGCTGTTCTTAGGATCCTGCCATTTTCTTCCCACCATTCCTGGGGGCCCCCTGGCACCTGAGGGTATAGATGAGGCCCTGTGTGTCCACAGCCATCTCTCTGGACGCTTCTGCTTCTTTCAGTTTAAGGGATTATTTGGACTAGGGCAATATGATTTTCAATATGTTGTAAGACCATCGCCTCCAGAGGCCTTGTTCCCCCTCTGGGACCCAAAACCTCAGAAAGAGGGCAGGCGAATCCAAGGAGCATCCCACCCTCCTCCCTGGTCCAGTCCAGGGGGCCTCACGGGGCGGGCCTCGGCCTGGTTAGGTGTGAGGGCTCCAGCAGCTTTTCACAGTTGCTGGAGCTGCTGTCCCACCTCAGAGAGGCCAAAGAAACCGTTTTGTTCAGACATCTTCTCTCCACGTACTGGCTGCCTTCTCTGACATACGGCGGGTGTGCAGACAAAGGAAGGATGGAAGGCCGGGGGACACACTTCCCCTGGCTCTGGAAACGCGTTCCACGAAGGGCCAGATGGCCAGTAGTGCAGGTGCCGTGGGTTTGAAGAGCAGTCACAGGGCTCTATTGTCCAGCTGGTCACAGGAGCAGCTCCTGTCCATCTGGCACTATTGTACGTGGCCACTTTTCTTAGATACAAATTTAGAAACAAAACTTTTTTAAAAAGCTGCCCTTTATCAAGTGCTTACTAAATGTCGGGCACTTTTCCCCTCTTATTACTTAGTTAGCCTTCACAGTAAGGTTTAAGATAGCTAGGACAGGCCCATTTCACCTACCAGGAAACTGAGGCTGAGGGCAGTAACTTGCTAAGACCACACACGTGCTAAATGCTGGAACCAGATGCAAATATGGTGCGTGGAGCCCAAACCAGGAGCTTCTCTCTCCCTTTCCATTGTTCTAACACTTGCTGCCCCCACGGCCTCCTGTACTCACAGAGACCACCCTGGACGTTTCTCAGTGGCTCAGTTAAGGTCTAAACAGATGCCAAGGGCCCCGCGACTGCCCTGAGCGTCACCCGGGGCACCTTCCCAGCGAGGGTGGGCGCCTGTCCTGGACCCCGCCCCGCCTGTGCCACGCTGTGTGAATTCACTTCTTTCTCCTTCTCCCCGTAGTGCCGGTATTTCCAAATCAGAGTTACCAGCCGTCTTCCTTCCTTTTCTGACTCTTCCTCGGTCCTCCCTGCTTTCTTCCTTGGGCTAGATTTTCCTTGTTATTTTGTTCTTCCATAAAACTTGTTATAGCACTGCCGAAACCAAACGAAAGCAAACAGATAAACCCAAACAGCAGCAACGAAACGGCTTTCAGGGTTTGTATCCTTGGAGTCATATGCTTTCTTAAAAATGATGCTAAAAATACTTCCTTCTTCAATCTGTGGTAAAGTACTTCTCCCCTGAAAGAGGACTCCCTGGCCCTGAAATCCATGAAGGGATCCGGCCACTTTCTTTCTAGGACGCTTTTGATTTCACTTCTCAGCTGCTTCCTCCTTGCTGACTGGAACTGAACTTTCTCTCTTCTGGGAGAAGAGGTTCTCTGCAAAACCACTTAGGGCTTGCGGGGTGCGTTGGTCAAGTCTAGGACCCAGACTCTCCATACCTGAGCTTCCCTAATTGCTGAGCCAAGTGGAATGGGAAGTCCTACTGGGCTAGGTGTCTGGCCTTGTGGAGAAACAGAGCTCAGCGCTACAGAGAGTACCAACCTCTCCATTCCAGAGCACACCCACCTCTGGCCTGGGTTCCTCTCTTTTGCTAGAAAATCTGCCAACATGTCATAAAAATCTGTGAGACTGTCACACAGGGAATATTTTTAGGTTTTCACCGGGAATCATGTTCAGTATGATAGTTCCAGGAGAGAACTGTCAAAGTTAGTAGTGATTTAAAAAACCGCCTTCTTAGGCATTTTGCCGATCTCTGTGTTCATCTTCAAAGCTTCGAATGACATGATAAAGTAAAAAGGGGAAGTCCTACCTCCCCCACTGTCCCCCCAGTCACCACCAGCCCGGGGGCTCATGGGTCCACCGTCCACTCAGTTCTTCGAATGGTCTCTGTAAGCGCAAGAGGACGGGTGCAGACCTCCATGGATTCTGAGAAGCCTTTATTCCTTTGAGGACTCGGGACTCATTTTCTGGATGTGAAAATGGCCGTCAGTTACGGGGGGATTTTGGTTTCATGGGGTACAGTGAGGATGGCTTAGTCTTGGAAGCCGTGGATGTGCAGTTCAGGGGCTGTACAGGTGAGAACTTTAACTCAGGAGGGAGGTTGTCAAAAGGTCGAAACCCGTTGCTGTCTGGGAGACAGGAGTCCAGAGCCCAGGGACGAGTACTCAAGTCGTGGCCCTTGCTTTCCTTTCTCCGGGATCCGGTGTCTCCCTGTTTCAGTGTGGGTCGTGCCTCCTCGAGGGCTAATTTGCGATGGAGAAGGTCAAGGTTCAGAGCCCAGCCTTCTGCATCTTCCCCTTTGCTTTAGGGCCCGTGTTATTAGGAAAGGCTTGCTGGGAGGTTGATCCCTGGCTAGGTGCCCTCCCTCCTCCTGAGCTGCACCTCTCCATTTTTCTTTGGGGGGCTATCTTGCAGGGATATTATTTTCCACAACCCTTCGCTCTCTCTAGTGCTTCCTGGAAGCTGGGTCCTGTATGTTTCTCTGCATCCCTACTGCTACAGTGTGGCTCGAGTCCTCCTCCCTTGACACCCAGGGCATTTAAATCATGTGCTGATGGCCCTTTGATGGCAGGGAAACCTGTCCCTCCACTTCCCACACATCAGCCTCAGGGCCTCTTCTAAGAGCAGGTCTGGTGCCCTGAAGCCCTTGCGCAAAACCCAGCCGCTGGTGGACGCTCAGGAGCAGGCCTTGTGGAGTCCTGCTCTCCCCTCCCCTGCCCTCCCCTCTCTTATCCTCTTCTCTCTCCCCCTCCTCTGTCCTCCCTTCCTCCCTTTCTCCCCTCCCCTCCTCCCTCCCCCCTCCTCTGTCTGTCCTCCCTTCCCCTCCCTTTCCTCCCCTCTCCTCCTCCCTCTCTCCTCTCCTCCTCCCGTTCCCCTCTCCTCCTCCCTCTCCCCCTCCCTCTCCCCTCTCCTCCTCCCTCCCCTCCTCCCTCCCCCCTCCTCTCTCCTCCCTTCCCCTCCTCCCCTCTCCTCCTCCCTCCCCTCTCTCTGCAGTGCTTCAGCCTTCCCCAGCTACACAGGGTTCCCTGAATGTCGCCTTCTTCTGGCTGCCGTGCGTGGTGTGACCTGTCCTCTCCATCCCGAGTTCCTTCTCCTCCTGTCACGCAGTCCAGGGTCCTTCAGGCCTCGGCTCACCTCCATCCACCCCACCCCACACCTCTCCCAGGCCAGTGGTGATGCTCTGCCCTGTGAGTCTCTGACCTGTCTGCCCTCCCATCATTTTCCCCGCATCCAGGGCTGGGTGACCTCTCTCACTGTCACAGCACCTGGCGGCGCTCCGAGAACCCTGGTGGTCAGATAAAGCAAAGCCAGAAGTGCTGCAGACAGGGCCGCAGGCTTCCTGGACCAGCTTCCCTGGCGGGAAAGCGCCTCCTTGGACAGGAGCACCTGGTGGAGGGCAGAGGCGCCTGGGTGCAGGCCCAGCTCGGAGCTGCGGGGAGCTGCGCTCTGTCCCCACCAGGCTGCGGCCTGCCTGGAGAACCAGAGGAGAACAGGCCACAGTGTGTCACAGCATGTCCTCGACCTGCCTGGGAGGCCACCGGGGCTGGCACTCCAACTGGTGGGGTGATGTCCCCGTCCTGTGTCATCGAATACCTGTGGCAGGTAAATTTCCGAAGAGACACTCTTCCTCCTCACAGGGTTTTCCAAATTCCTCTGGGAATTCCAGAAAACCAGGAAGGCAAGGTGATGGCACGCTGGGAGGCGACACAGAAGCCTTTGTCCTATTCATCCGATCACACGGACAGGATTCACAGGATCTGGGGTGTGTGTGTGTGTGTGTGTCACAAGCGCAGGACAGGGCATGGCTGTCCTCAAGCCTGGTGTTTTTGGTGATGCCCTCTGTTTAAGAGAGACCGTGCTGAGTGATGTGGGGCAGCACAGACAGCTCCCCAGAAAGGCCAGCTGCCCGTCCTGCACGCTCTCGGAGACACCCCTGGCCAGAGTGGGCGAGAAGCCGCCTGGCTCTCAGAGCAGGCCCTGCCGGCTTACCCTCTCGCCTTCCCAGCCCAGGGCTGGCCACCCAAACACCGCGTGGGCCAGTGCGGCCAGCCGTCCCCATCAAGCCCTCATCGTTGGCCCGCACCCTCTCCTGTCCTAAGCGCCCCTTCCTGTGCGCGGAACACACCAGTCCCGCAGAGTGTCTGAGTCGAGTCTTGGGACTTTGCTGTCCTGCAGGCCGTGCTGCTTCCAGGCCGGGCACAGTCCCCTGCCTTCTCTCACTTCCATGTGGGGGTCCCTCCTGAAGTCACTTGCCCCGTCAAGACAGTGACCACCCTGGTGCAGTCCTGAGCCACGGGAGCCAAAGCCACCCAAGACCTGCTCGTCCCCCTGACCCTGTTCCCAAGGCCAGTTCATAGACAAGGGATGAGACTGGATGGAGGCCAGCGTGGGCCTCAGACTCTTCCAGCTGGAGGTCCTCTGTCCACACTGGGCTGCCAGATGCAGAGGCTCAGCGCCACACTGTGCTCCAGGGGAGCCCAGGACCCTGAGACCTCGGGGAGCTTGGCCGTCCCTACAGAACACTCCTCCTCCAGTTGCCAGAAGTTGGCCCCTGCCCGTCTTCTGACCTGGGCTGCACTGATGGGGGCTAGAGTGGAGGTGGGCATAGGGGATGAAGCCCCCCATCGTGCCTGGGAGCCTGGCCTGAGTGGAGGTTGGCACAGGGGAGGAAGCCCCCCATGGTGCCTGGGAGCCGTGTCCCCTCTCTGGCTGAGCTTCCCGACAGCAGTCCACTTAGTCTCTTGTGTTGATGCAGGCTCTCTGCTTAATCGAACTTCAGCCAGACTCCTGAACTTTCTCCAGGGCCCATCTCTGCACCTCCTTGTAAAACCCAGATTTATCAAAAAGCAAAAGAAAAAACTGAACCCTGCTCAGTCAGCTTAACTGGATCCCCTACCCCCACATCTGATCACCTGGGTGTCTAGTCGGTTCCTCATTCTCTGCCCCACCATGTGCTGTCCTCAGTGGCTCTCCAGTCCCTGACTTCTGCACCCTCCTCCTTGCCTAAGCATGACCAGCTTCCTCGTGCCATGGTTGAATGATGTCCAGTCTCTTGCCCCTGCTGTAAAATCTCCTTGTGGTGGCCCCTGTTCCCATGGGGATGGTCATGAATGAAGATTGCCTTACTTTATCATCCAAGTGTCATTGGCTGGTTCCCTTTAGCGGTGTGATCCTTAGACAACTGGACTTCGGGAATTTGACCAGTCTCTCTGAAATCCCAGTTCCTTGAGTCCCTCCTTCCAAGGTTGAATCTCCGGGACATGCTGGCTTAAAATGTCAAGGATACAATAGGGTTCACCAAAGACTCACTTTCTAGGGCAGGAAAATTTCCTCCCACATCTTATAAGTTCTAGACAGAAGGAAAGGAAGCAATCTGTGACCAGGAAGACAGACATCAGTCCCCTTAACGCTCAGAAAGAAGAATGCTCCACCTCAGTCTCCGCCGGATCCGGGAGACCTTGTGGCCCATGCTGTGCATTCAACAAATGGGCTAGGAGTCTGGGGACACTTGGTGGGTAAGTCGGAAAGAGAAAAAGAGGGAACTGGATATTCCACTGTCCTGCCAGCTGTGTCCCAAAAAGCTACTCAGCTTCCTGGTCTGTGTCCTCAGGTTTACAACACGGACGGCGAAGGACCAAGTCTGAGCTGTAATAAGCAAGGTCCCCATGAAAAAGCCCCCGAGGCAGAGATGAATGGATAGTGCTCGCCAGGCAGCAGATATTTATTTCCCTCAAGCCGGGTGTGGTCCCCCTTCCTCCTTTCTCCCCTTCTTTATGGGAGAACCCCTGCTTTCGTTGGATCTCCAATGCCAATGAGAACCCAGCAGGTGTTGCTGGTTGTGGGTGAGCGTGGCGATGCTAAGACTAGACAGGGTCAGCTGGTCACCCTGACTGATGGAGTCCCGGCTTGGCCTGGCTGCAGAGGGATGCCAGTGTGGTCCCCAGGCCCTTGTCCAGTGGAGCCCCCACAGGCGCCCCACACGGGGGCTTCTGTGGGTTCCAGCACCCTCCCTATTGGCAGCGTCCATTCTCAAAGGCAAGTGAAGTGGCCCCCAAGCAGGCACGCACAACTGCACTAAATCTGGGTACTGCTCTTCAGGAAGCTGATTATCTCAAAGGTCAGGAATCACTGGACACTGAGGAGGGACCTTCCCTTTTGCTGCCCCTGTGACCTGGACCCTTAGATCAACTCCATCTCAGCAGTCCTGTGCAGAGAGTGACCACCACCACTGGCCTTCCCACACCCCCCACGCTCTCAAGACACCACTGTCCTCATGGGTCGCTGTGGCCCACCCACAGCCTCCCTCTTTTTCTCACCCTTCTGCTCCTCTTCCTCATTCCACAGCCTGATCACCTGCCTCATCTCTTCAGCCATTTCCCCTCTGGCCTCTGCAGTGATGGACTATGATCCATCACAGTCCGGGCTGCATCTGTGAGCTGCCTCCTCTGTATCTCTATAGGGGCTGCTCAGGGCTCGAGAAGAGAATCGCCTGGCCTCACGGGTGGATGCCGCCAGTAGCCATCATCAGCCACTGGACCCTCACACTGCCCACCAGCCCTGCAAAGCTTTCCAGGTCTGCAGTCCACAGCCATGATTTCAGTTATTCACCACTGAGCTCAAATCCCGACCCGCCACTCTCCCGTCCCCTTGGCCATGGACACAGAGCCCCGTGCAGTGTTGATGCTGGTCTGCAGGAAGGCACGCATCCTATCTCACTGGGCCCAGTGCCTCCGGCCCACCCCCAGCTCTGCCTAGTAAGGAGCCTGTGTGGCCTTTGTCCCTTGGGTTCCCTGAATGAGGGGAATGTCTTAGTTAAGCTAATGAGCTCACTCAGGGCAGGGTCCCTAGATAGTTTCAGGGAGTTGGTCACCAGGAAGACCAGTCCCACAATTAGGAGGCTTTCAGACACTTGGCATGGCCAGCCGTCCTCAAGACCCCCAGGGAGAAGACAGGCTCTGGAGATGAGTTCCTTCAGCTGGCCAGCCATTTCCCCACTCTCGCCTACATGACGAAACCCCGATGGAAGCTCTGGGAGCGGAGGCTGGGAGGCCTTCCGGGTGGGTGTGCTGGGAAGGCGGAGGTCCTCCTCCCCAGGAAGGGCTGCTGGAGACTTAGCCAGCCCCTCTGACTGACATCCTATGCAATCAGGTTGTAAAAGTAAGCAGAGCGCTTTCCGGTCCTCTGAGTCATCCCGGCCGACGGCTGGACCTGGGGTGAGGGGAGCCAGGCCTTCAGAGTTGGGCGTGCTGGGGAGCCCTGAGGGGCGCCTGGCCCCGGGAGCAGGGGCGCGTTGGGGGGACATGCGCTATGGATGGCGGGGCCAGGAGGGGAAACGGTCTGTCTTCTCAAAGGCCCGGCCTCCCCCATTCTTCCTCTGCCTCAACTCTGAACCCTACTGGCTCCTTCTCACCAGGCCCTCTTCAGTCTTGCTCACCGAAAACGGAACGAAACAAGAAGGCAAGGGCCTGGTGCGCCTGCTCCAGGGGCCCCGAAGGCCCCTCCCTTCCTCCTCCCCCATTTCGGCCCTGCTCCTTCCTGCCTCTGCGGGACCTGCCTCCCGAGGAGGGTGCTTGCCCCCAGGACACAGGGATTCCCTTGGTCTTTCCTTTTCCAGTGCCCCAGAGAACCTGTCCACCTTGAAGTGAGTCCAGGCGTGTGGTCCACCCACTGCGTCCTCCTCGACCCCCGTCTCTTGCCCCCCCAGATAACCTTCTGTCCACCTCATAGCGAGTCCAGGCGTGTGGTCCACCCACTGCGTCCTCCTCGACCCCCGTCTCTTGCCCTTTTGGATGTGGTCGAGTGTGCCTGCCCTCCTGTGGTTCACGGACTGGGAGCTGGGTCCTTACTGTGGCCATGACAAGGTGGGACCAAGTCCTTAGGCAGATGGAGGCACTTCGTGCTCAGAGGGATTAAGGCAGTTCTCCTGGGACCCCCGGATTAGTTCTCCCAAGGGAAGCAGGTGGTGTGTGATCCTGACCCCCAAATTGCTCTCTGGTTTTCTGCCTGGGGACGGGATTGCTCACTCCTGCAGGCGCCATCCCCCTGAGCCCCACCAAGGCTGAACGAACGACATTGGTGTCATGTCAACCTCCAGAATGTGAGTTGAGTAAACCTCTTTTCTTTATAAAATAGTCTGCCTCAGGTATTTTTATTTTATTTCAGAAACACAAATAGACTAATAGGCCCATGACTGTCACCACCTACCTAGGTCCCTGGGAGTGGCACCCTGAGGCTCCTGTCTGATCAATCATCACGTCTGGTTCCTTCTCCCTCCCACACGTCTCGTGTCTCTGGGCATCTATGTCCTCCTCTATTATTGCTCTAGTCTGGACCACAACCCCTGGCCCGTGTCCTTGGCTGCCTCTGATTCCGGTCGTGTGACCCTGTTTTCACCCCACAGACGGTGAAATTCCCAAAGTGGATGCAATCGCGTAGCCTTAGGCCTATGCAGGCTCATCCTCCCTCTGCCTGGAACACTCTTCCCACCCTTGGACCTCAGTTTTCCTGGGCCTTTTCCTGACGCGCCTGCCGTGTGGCCCCATGTCACTTCCTGCCCCACCTACTGTATTCCCAGGCGCTGTCCTGCGGTTGCCTGCAGCACATGCCCACCAGCAATTTCTCAGCAGCCCCACCGCTTTGGGGGTGCTGGGTGTAGCCAGGCTTCTAAATTGTGAGGATCTATTTGGCGTAAAATGGCCTCTCTTGTGGCTTAATGTCCATTTCTCTAATGTCCGTAAAGTTGAGCACCTTTTCAAACGTTGAGTGACCACCTGTGTTCACGCTGACAGAATGCATAGACTTTCCCAACGCATTATCTTATCTCATTTATTGGTAGGAGTTCTTCACACATCCTGAAAACCAATCCTCTGTGAGATGTGTTTGTAGTAAGCATTCTTTCTCTCTCTCTCTCTTTTTTTTTTTTTTTTGGTACCAGGGATTGAACTCAGTGGCACTGAACCACTGAACCACATTCCCAGGCCTATTTTGTATTTTATTTAGAGACAGGGTCTCTCTCTGAGTTGCTCAGGGCCTTGCTAAATTGCTGAGGCCGCTTTGAACTCAAAATCCTCCTGCCTTGTCCTCCTGAGTAGCTGGGATCACAGGCATGCGCCACCAGACCCAGCCAGCATTCTCTCTAGGTTTGGGACTTATTTCACTTTTTCATGGTGTCTCTCAATGAAAAGAGTTTAATGTTTAAATCGGGTCAAATCGGTCAGTTTTTCATTGCTAGTTCATGCCTCTGATTTTTTTCTTTCTTCCTTCCTTCCTTCTTTCTTTCTTTCACCAGGGTTGAACCCAGGCTGTTAACCACTGAGCCACATCCTCAATCCTTTCTTATTCTTTATTTTGAGGCAGGTCCTCAAAAGTTGCTGAGGCTGACTTTGAACTTGCAGTTGTCCTACCTCAGCATCCTGAACTGCTGGGGTCACGGGCGTGCACCCTTGTGCCCGGAGGCCTCTGGATTCTTGTGTAAGCAATGCCTCCTACTCCAAGGTCACGGAGGGTCTTTAGTATTTTGTTCTAAAAGTTTTGTGGTTTCGCTTTTCATATTTGTGCACCTTTCACCTTCATGGCATTTGGTTGGCGGCCTCCTCTGGGGCGTCAGCTCCATGAGGCGAGAGATGGATTGTCTCACATTGGTCCCCAGGGCCCTGCGCGTGAGAGAGCTCAGCAGGGGCCCAGCAGTAGCTGCCACGGGTGGACTCAGGGAATGATGGAAGGTGGGGGCACGGTGGTGCGGGGATTCAGAGGGCGCAGGAGATACCTTTGAAGAGATGAAGGGGAGATGAGAGGATAGTGGTTCTCAGTCCTGGGTCCACACTCGAACCACCTGGGGACCCTTAAAATGTTCTGTGGGGACAGCATCCCAAGGGGTTCGGTGATTGGCTTGAGGCATGCTCTGTGCACCTGTGAGGTCCAGGCTGACCGCCGCGGAATTTGAAGGTAAAGCGATTCAGTGTCAGGGCATAGATGTTGATATCACCAGACTTGAACGGTAAGCGACTGTAGGGTTCCGGAGCTCTGGACTCTCTCTTTCTTTCATTCCAGGCACTGAGTAGGGGCTGGACTTAGGAGGGTCAGGGCAACGGGGGAGTGCAGTGGTCAGGGAAGCAGAAGCAAGAATGGAGGCCAGTCCATGCTCTGAGAAGATGCAGATTTTGGTCCTGAGAGCAGGATTTGGGCCTTAGAGGGCATTGGGAGGGGTGTGGATCCTGCCTTCCTGGTAGCAAGCATTTTCTCTGAGCAATGGAGCGGAGCGTGGTGGTAGGACCAGGCAGCTTAGATCAGCTTCCTGGAGAGCCAAGAGTTGTAGAAAGTCTTCAAACCCATTCAGCGGGGTTCAGTCTGGCGTTCAAGTTCATCCACTATCGACAGGGTAACACGAAGAAAGAATCTGAAGGCTCAAGAGCGTGACTCAGATGTTCCGTGAGTTCAGCAGGTGCCTAGAATGTGCCCCAGGCTCCTTCCCTCAGTGCACACTGTGCCATCACCTGGCTGCTCTGCAGCATCTTCTGCTTCCCGTGTCCTGGACAGAACTCCTCATGCTGTCCCTCTCCCAGTGTCCTGTTCTCACGACACGTCACTCCAGACCCCCGATTGCTCAAGTGGAACTCTAAGGACTGGCCCAGGATCCCTTTCACCGCCTGCCCTGCCCATGCTGTGTTCTGGTTCCGGGAGGAATCCTGCCTGTCCTGCTGGTTCACTTGCCTGCCTTGCTCCTGTTGTGGGCCGTGCAGCCTGTCCCGTCGGGTGTGTGCGTAAACACAAGCAGGAAGCTTGAGCTCTACCTGAGACTGTTGGGCAGGGTGACCCTTACCAAGTTTTTTCTTAACCCTTTTCTTTTTTGTCTGAAAACACGTCGCCTTTCATCCTTGCCTGTGAACAGACTAACTCAGTAGGCAGGCTGTGCTGGTAGCGTCTGTATTAAGTTCTTGAACATCTGACTTTAATTATTTTCATGATCATTAGGGGAGCTCTTCTTTGTAAAGGGTCGCTGAATTTTCTAAAACAAAAAGAGGTTTAGGGTGTGCCCATGGCACTGGTGGTGGAATGGATTCTCAGAGGGACCTCAGCAGGTGTCCAGGTTCCGGTTAGAGGGCTTCGCTGGCTGCCTGCAGTGTTGGTCCTTTCGTGGGTCCTCATGATGCGGTGCTTGACCACAGCCTCACTCGCCCAGCTGGTCCTTGCTCTTATTGAGCCGTCAGGGATCCGACTCTTTGGGGTCGAATTCATGATACTCAGATTCACAAGGGATCAAGGAGCCCGAAAACCAATGGGTTCCATTTACGATGGAGGCCATTTGCACAGTGATTGTAAATCATTGGGCCTGAATTAGGACCAGAGTTCTTACAAACATCTGCCCGAGAGCTATGAAGTTAAATGCTCGAAATTTGGATTCTCCTAGAGAACCCAAATACGTGAGTGCCATCGACATACATTTGTGGGGTCTCTGCTCACACTCCTAATGTTAAAGGAAACTAAGCTGACGGTCAGATTGCTGTATGGCCAGTTCTCTTCCCAGGACCTAGACTGAGTCCCACCTTTTCCTGGCCAGCATTCATTAATGGTCTCCCATTGTCTACAAAACTCACGTTCCTGCTTCTGGTCCAGAAGAGTCTACAGGGTCCTCCTGACTCAAATAAAATAACTCATAGATAAAACAGATTTTGAGATACATTTCTGGACTCCCAGTAAGGAAAGAAGTCTCCAAGCCCCTCTTTCTGTCCCCAGGGCTCCCTCCAGAGGGAACGCCAGCCAGAGAGGTGGGACCCGTATGGCGTCTCAGGGGAGAGACTGAGGAGTGGTCAGCACAGGTCCAAGCAGGGATCCTCACGGGGATCCTCACAGCAGCACGGCAGCTGACAGGGCCCCTGAACTTTGGGCTGGTGGCACAGGGCTGCACCCCAGGGCCCGCCTCTGCATGGGTCTTCCAAAGCATGCAGATGTGGGTTCCATGTTGCTGGTGTCCCCTGGCCTCCCAGGAGGGGACCAAACACAGGTCCCTGGAAGCAAGACCCCCAGTTTATCCACAGATGACAGTTGCCACAGACCAAGGTGGGCCATGTGTGAGCTCACAAAGCGAGAAACCACACGTGACATGACTGAGAGGTGAAGTGTCACACACCGGCTGGGACCTTGGAGACCCCCCCTGTTGGGGTCACTGAATTACTGCCGCGGAGGCAGGCAGGCATGCGTCCCGCTCTCAGCGTGTGCCTGAGCCTGCTGCAAACACCGCACACTGCGCTCAGCTCGGACTTGCTCTGCATCCACCGGCTCTGCTCTCCTCGGACACCTCCTACTGTGCGCCAGGCGGACACATACTGTGCACCGCCGTTCTGCTTTGGCCTTGCCTCTGGCAGCACTGGCAGGATGCTGCAGCAGTGTGACTCTTGCCGTGACCTCCTGGTGGTGTGGGGTTACAGGTGGGAGACTTGGAGCAGCAGGTCCCCTGAAGGGCAGTAGCCAGTGGACAGGTGGGAGCTCTGGGCGGCCCACGGCACGGAGCCGAAAGGGCTCAGGGGGCCGTGGCTTCACATGTGCAGTGGTGCCTTCCTGCAGTCCTGATCGCTGGGTCACACGTCTTCCCCTTTTTTGCTCCTATAGCTCTTCTAATAATTTTCGTGGCTGACTTTCTGTGCATAATTCCCTCTGGGGCTGAAATGCCTCGACTGAATTCTGTGTCCTGGTGAGATAGCCTCTTGGCACACAGACAGCAGCTCATTCAATACTTGCATCCCTACCAGGGCGGTCCAGCGGTCATCTCCATCCTATAGATGAGGAAAGGGAGGAACAGAGGAATAAAGGCACCGGCACAGTCGCACGTGTACGGGAGGAGTTGATGTCATCCAGAACCACGGAGGGAAAGTTTAAAGACACGAGAGGCGGAAGTTAAAAATACAACCACACAGGCTTGAAAAAAATGAAATGATCTCGTGTAAGTAAAACATGATTGTTGAAAGATATATCTTAGTGGGTGGTTGTGCAGCAGGGTAAAGAATCAATGATGTGGAAGATAGTACTGAAGGAATCATGCAAAATTCAACCTAGATAAAAGTAGTAAATGTAAATTTTATAAAAACAGTGAAAGCGGAATGGGAATTATAAGAGAGGTCGAGTGAGGGGGAGGGTAGAGGACGGACTAACATTGTCTAGTTGGCGCTGGGGAGAAGAGAACGAAGAGAATTTTCCAGAACTAATGGCAGCTCTGACTTCATAAGAGAGGAAGCACAGTGCATACCAGGGACGACAGAGAGAGGAATTATGGAGAAACTGCAAAACAAAGACAAGGAGAAGATCTTAGGTCAAAGGAAAGCAGATCCCTCAGAAAGAAACGGCCGTTGCCAGGGCAGACTCTCAGTGACAGCCGTGACAGCGGATTCAATGGCGAGCTGGGGAGAGGGTCGCTCTGTCTTTGAAGGATGAGGTGTGAAGAAAACCTTGGTGGGAGACCCAGTCTGCCTCACAGGAAGCATCAGCCTCAGCTCAAAGCAACGAAGGTGATTCCAAAACACCTTCATGTACATGAGAGCAGAGGGAGCAGGCCACCAGTGGGCGTTTGCAGAAGGGAGCTTCACAGGAAATTCTCTTTCAGGAACAGGGAAACAATCCCATACAGAAGGTCTAAGAGGCAAAAAGGAATTACTAGAAAAGAAATTGTTAGAAGTATAGGTGAATTAAAGAAAAACCCATTACCTGCACAAATAATAATAATACAGTGATGCTATTAATAATTACCTGGTAGGGTTTAATGAAAGGATAGAACTAAAATACTAAACTTAAAACATTCAAGAGTTACCTGGCGTTCAAGTTCTAGGGTCCTTGTATGTTTTGGGAGGAGAAAAAAGATACCCATTTTTGATTTTCTTAATTATTCAGTATGAAACTTTAAGGATAACTATAAAAACAATAGAAATACAGGGTATAACTTCTGAAACAGTCAAAGGAAAAAATGGAATCAGAAAGCAAACAAACATCTCAATCAACCAAAGGAAAGATTTGGAAGGAGAAAACCGAAGCATAGAAAAAGCAGGACAAATAGTGGGAAAGAAAAAAAGTAGAAACACAGAAATGTCAGCAATGCACCTATACTCAAATATTAACAACCTCCTAAACTTTTCAGCGACCACACCAGTGCTAACAAGAATGGACTCTAAGACAGGGTCACCAAGCAAGGATGAAAGGCCCAGTGCACCAGGAAGTCACAAGGACTCCAAACTTGTAGGTACCTGATAACATAGTCACAAAACACATAAGACAAAACCAGCATGGTACTAATGAAAGTTGCAAGTTTGTCCTTGGAGTGGGAGATTTCCATTTTTTTCTTTCCGAGAAAGTCCAAACTGACAAAAAATCGGTAGTTTTTTTAAAGCAACGCAGTTAACAAGTTTGATTTAATGAACACCTGTTGGATATGTGTCTAGCCATTAGAGAATACATACTGGTCTGAAGTTCACGTGGAACACTTACAAAAGTCGACCAGATGCCTAGGCCACAAAGCAGCGCTTGCCTTACAGAACGAAGCACGAACTCCTGAATCAGGAACTCAGGCCTCCGCACCCTCCTCTGCCCTCTGCCTTCCAGGTCCACCTTTTGTCCCACCTCAGGGCAGACACGGTACGGCTTGCTCTTCTTGGTACGAACCCCGAGCGCTCTCAGCCCAAATCACACCTGGAATAGCCACCTTGAGCACCTTCCTGTTGAATCCTGCCTTAGCACACCACTTACTCCACACCTGGAATAGCCACCTTGAGCACCTTCCTGTTGAATCCTGCCTCAGCACACCACTTACTCCACACCTGGAATAGCCACCTTGAGCACCTTCCTGTTGAATCCTGCCTCAGCACACCACTTACTCCACACCTGGAATAGCCACCTTGAGCACCTTCCTGTTGAATCCTGCCTCAGCACACCACTTACTCCACACCTGGAATAGCCACCTTGAGCACCTTCCTGTTGAATCCTGCCTCAGCACACCACTTACTCCACACCTGGAATAGCCACCTTGAGCACCTTCCTGTTGAATCCTGCCTCAGCACACCACTTACTCCACACCTGGAATAGCCACCTTGAGCACCTTCCTGTTGAATCCTGCCTCAGCACACCACTTACTCCAAGGCAGAGTCCAACGGGCTTGCCCTGTCTTCCGTGTTCCCGATCACCTGTTTTCCCACCCCTGTTCTGCCATTAATCCCATATGTTCTGGGCCAGTTTTTCTCTGTGTGCCTTTCTCCTTCCAGCCCTGAGGTCTCCCAGAGCTTTGGATCATTGGATCATTTTCCTTTTATGTGTTTGTTCCCCAAAGCACATCGAGAGTCCAGGAAATGGCCAACGACTTCGACTGAGTATTCCATGTTGAATTGGCCTTGGGACCGCTTCCTTCTTTCCTCCCAGAGTGACCAGGAAATGGAGAACAGGTCAAAAGTACAACAGAGTCACGTGGAACCTTCTTCCTGGGTGCTGACAAAAAGCAGGGGGACATGCCAACGAGACCTCAGCTTCGGGACATGTAAGAATGTGCCCGCCTGAGGTGGGTCTTCATCAGGAAGTGACTGTTGGTGATTGATAGCCATTTACCCATCTATGGATTTACCTCCCCCACAGGCAATTGGGGTCAGGAATTTTTTTAGAATTTATTTTTATTGTAAACAAATGGGATACATGTTGTTTCAGTTTGTACATGGAGTAACAGCATACCATTTGCATATTCATACATTTACATAGAGTAATGATGTTTGATTCATTCCGTTATTTCCCCCCCCCCACCCTTCCCACCTTTCTTTTCCCTCTATACAGTCCCTCCTTCCTCCATTCTTGCTCCCCTCCCACCCCCCCCCATTATGTGTCATCATCCACTTATCAGTGAGATCATTCGTCTTTTGGATTTTTGAGATTGGCTTATCTCACTTAACATGATATTCTCCAATTTCAACCATTTGCTTGCAAATGCCATAATTTTATTATTCCTTATAGCTGAGTAGTATTCCATTGTATATATATATACCACAGTTTCTTTAACCATTCATCAATTGAAGGGCATCTAGGTTGGTTCCACAGTCTGGCTATTGTGAATTGAGCAGCTATGAACATTGATGTGGCTGTATCTCTGTAGTATGCTGATTTTAAGTCCTTTGGGTATAGGCCAAGGAGTGGGATAGCTGGGTCAAATGGTAGGTCCATTCCAAGTTTTCTAAGGAATCTCCACACTGCTTTCTAGAGTGGCTGCACTAATTTGCAACCCCGGCAGCAATGTATGAGTGTACCTTTTTCCCCACATCCTCTCCAACACCTATTGTTGCTTGTATTCTTGATAATCACCATTCTAATTGGGGTGAGATGGAATCTTAGTGTAGTTTTGATTTGCATTTCTCTTATTACTAAAGATGGTGAACATTTTTTCATATGTTTGTTGATTGCTTGTACATCTTCTTCTGTGATGCGTCTGTTCATATCCTTAGCCCATTTGTTGATTGGGTTATTTGTATTCTTTGTGTAGAGTTTTTTGAGTTCTTTATAGATTCTGGAATTTAGTGCTCTATCTGAAGTATGAGTGGCAAAGATATTCTCCCACTCTGTAGGCTCTCTCTTCGCAATGCTGATAGTTTCCTTTGATGAGAAAAAGCTATTTAGTTTGAATCTATCCCAGTTATTGATTCTTGCTTTTATTTTTTGTGCTATGGGAGTCCAGTTAAGGAAGTCTGATCCTAAGCCAACAAGGTGAAGATTTGGACCTACTTTTTCTTCTATAGGATGCAGGGTCTCTGGTCTGATTTCAAGGTCCTTGATCCATTGTGAGTTGATTTCTGTGCAGGGTGAGAGATAGGGGTTTAGTTTCATTCTGTTACATATGGATTTCCAGTTTTCCCAGCACCATTTGTTGAAGAGGCTATCTTTTCTCCATTGCATATTTTTGGCACCTTTGTCTAATATTAGAAAATTGTATTTATTTGGGTTTGTGTCCGTGTCCTCTATTCTGTACCATTGATCTACCTGTCTATTTTGGTGCCAGTACCATGCTGTTTTTGTTACTTTTGCTTTGTAGTATAGTTGAAGTTCTGGTATTGCGATACCCCCTGTTTCATTCTTCCTGCTAAGGATTGCTTTAGCTATTCTGGGTTTCTTATTCTTCCAGATGAATTTCATGATTTCTTGCTCTATTTCTGTAAGGTACATCATTGGGATTTTAATTGGAATTGCATTGAATCTGTATAGCATTTTTGGTATTATGGCCATTTTGACAATATTAATTCTTCCTATCCAAGAACATGGGAGATCTTTCCATCTTCTAAGGTCTTCCTCTATTTCTTTCTTCAATGTTTAGTAGTTTTCATTGTAGAGATCTTTTACCTCTTTGGTTAGATTGATTCCCAAGTATTTTATTTTTTTGAGGCTATTGCAAATGGGGTTGTTTTCCTCATTTCCCTTTCAGCTGTTTCATCACTTGCGTATAAAAATGCTTTAGATTTATGCATGTTGATTTTATAGCCTCCTATTTTGCTGAATTCATTGATGAGGTCTAGAAGTTTTCTGGAGGAGGTTTTTGGATCCTCTAAATATAGACTCATGTCATCTGCAAATAGTGACAGCTTAAGTTTCTCTTTTCCTATTCGTATCCCTTTAATTTCTTTAGTCTGCCTAATTGCTCTGGCTAGAGTTTTGAGGACAGTGTTGAATAGAAGTGGTGAAAGAGGACATCCCTGTCTTGTTCCCATTTTTAAAGGGAATGGTTTCAGTTTTTCTCCATTAAGAATGATGTTGGCCATGGGCTTAGCATAAATAGCTTTTAAAATGTTCAGGTATGTTCCTACTATCCGTATTTTTTCTAGTGTTTTGAGCATGAGGGGGTGTTGTATTTTGTTTAACGCTTTTTCTGCATCAATTGAAATAACAATATGATTCTTATCCTTAAGTCTATTGACATGATAGATTACATTTATTGATTTACGAATGTTGAACCATCCTTGCATTCCAGGGATGAACCCCACTTGATCGTGGTGCACAATTTTCTTAATATGTTTTTGGATATGGTTTGCCAATATTTTGTTAAGGATCTTTGCATCTATATTCATCAAGGATATTGGTCTAAAATTTTCTTTCCTTGATGTGTCTTTGCCTGGTTTGGGTATGAGGGTGATATTAGCTTCATAGAATGAGTTTGGTAGGGTACCCTCCTTTTCTATTTCCTGGAATACTTTGAGAAGTATTGGAATGAGTTCTTCTTTGAAGATCTTGTAGAACTTGGCTGAGAATCCGTCTGGTCCTGAGCTTTTCTTGGATGGTAGGTTTTTAATGCTTCTTCTATTTCATTGCTTGATATTGATCTGTTTAAATTGTGTATGTCCTCCTGGTTCAGTTTGGGAGGTGCGTATGTCTCTAGAAATTTGTCAATGTCTTCAGTAGTTTCTATTTTGTTGGAATACAGATTTTCAAAGTAGCTTCTCATTATGTTCTGTATCTCAGTGGTGTCTCTTGTGATATTTCCTTTTGCATCATGTATTTTAGTAATTTGAGTCTTCTCTCTCCTTCTCTTTGTTAGTGTGGCTAAGGGTTTGTCTATTTTGTTTACTTTCTCAAAGAACCAACTTTTTGTTTTGTCAATTTTTTGAATAGTTTCTTTTGTTTCAGTTTCATTGATTTCAGCTCTGATTTTAATTATTTCCTGTCTTCTACTACTTTTGCTGTTATTTTGTTCTTTTTCTAGGATTTTGAGCTGTAATGTTAGGTTATTTGGTTGTTGACTTTTCATTCTTTTCTGGAATGCACTCCATGCAATGAATTTTCCTCTTAGTACCGCTTTCATAGTGTCCCAGAGATTTTGATATGTTGTAGCGTCGTTTTCATTGACCTCTAAGAATTTTTTAATCTCCTCCCTGATGTTTTTTGTTATCCATGTTTCATTCAATAGCATATTATTTAGTCTCCAAGTGTTGGAGTAATTTCCCTTTTTTATTTTGTCATTGATTTCTACTCTCAGTCCATTATGATCTGATAGAACACAAGGCAGTTATCTCTACTTTTTTGCATTTCCTAAGGGCTGCTTTGTGGCATAATATATGGTCTATTTTCGAGAAGGTTCCATGTGCTGCCGAGAAGAAAGTGAATCCGCTCGTTGATGGATGGAATATTCTATATATGTGTATTAAGTCTACGTTATTGAGTTATTGAGTTCTATGGTTTCTTTGGTTGGATTTTGTTTGGAAGATCTATCTAGTGGTGATAGTGGTGCGTTAAAATCACCCAGAATTGTTGTGTTGTGATGTATGTGATTCCTGAAATTGAGAAGGATTTGTTTGATGTACAGGGATGAACCATTGTTTGGGGCATAAATATTTACTATCCTTATGTCTTCCGGATTTATAGTTCCCTTAAGCAGTATGAAATGTCCTTCTTTATCCCTTCTGACTACTTTGGTTTGAAGTCCACTTTATCTGATATAAGGATGGAAACCCCTGCTTTCTTACTGAGTCCATGTGCGTGGTAGGTTTTTTCCCATCCTTTCACCTTTAGTCTGTGGATGTCTTTTTCTATGAGATGAGTCTCTTGCAGGTATCATATTGTTGGGTCTTTCTTTTTAATCCATTCTGCCAGTCTATGTCCTTTGATTGATGAGTTTAGGCCATTAACGTTCAGGGTTATTATTGAGATATGATTTGTATTCCCAGTCATTTGGCTTATTTTTGGTTTTTAAGTTGGCTTGGTTTCTCCTTAGAGTGGTTTTTCTCTAATGTAGTTCCTCCCTTTGCTCATCTACATTGTTGTTTTTCATTTCCTCCTTATGGAATATTTTGTTGAGAACATTCTGTAGTGCAGGCTTTCTATTTGTTAATTCTTTTAACTTTTGTTTATCATGGAAGGATTTTATTTCATCTTCAAATCTGAAGGTTAGTTTTGATGGGTATAGGATTCTTGGTTGGCAACCATGTTCTTTCAGAGCTTGAAATATGTTGTTCCAGGCCCTTCTAGGTTTGAGAGTCTGGGTTGAGAAGTCGGCTGCTATCCATATTGGTCTCTCCCTATACGTAATCTGATGCTTTTCTCTTGCGGCCTTCAAAATCCTATCTTTATTTTGAATGTTAGGCATTTTCATTATAATGTGTCTTGGTGTGGATCTGTTGTGATTCTGTGCATTTGGTGTTCTGTAAGCCTCTTGTATTTGATTTTCCATTTCATTCTTCAGGCTTGGGAAATTTTCTGATATTATTTCATTGAATAGGTTGTTCATTCCTTTGGTTTGTAAATCTGTGCCTTCCTCAATCCCAATGATTCTTAAATTTGGTCTTTTCATGATGTCCCATAGTTCTTGGAGATTCTGTTCATGATTTCTTACCATCTTCTCTGTTTGGGCAACTTTATTTTCAAGATTAAATATTTTGTCTTCATTGTCTGAGGTTCTGTCTTCCAAGTGGCCTAGTCTTTTGGTGATGCTTTCCACAGAGTGTTTTTATTTGATTTATTGTCTCCTTCATTTCAAGGATTTCCGTTTTTTTTTTTTTTTTTTTGAGAATCTCTATCTCTTTGTTGAAATGATCTTTTGCTTCCTGAAGTTGCTCTTTCAGCTTATTGGTTTTATCATTCATTGCCTGCATTTGCTCTCTTATCTCATCCTTTGCTTCATGAATCATCTTAATCATGTATAATCTGAAGTCCTTTTCTGACATTTCTTCAAACATACTGTCATTGGACTCTATTAATATGGAATCTAGATTTGTTTGGATCATTTTCTTCCCTTGTTTTTTCATGTTGTTCATGTATCTTCCCCTCTAGCAGTGCAGATCTGGGGTATTGCAGATTTCCCCCTATAGGCTTAGAGTGGCCCTATAGGTTTCCAAAACCCTTTCTTTAAGGGGAGATCAATATTAGCAGTGCCCAAATCAGACACTATGTAATCCTAGACCAAATAGTCCCTATGGGGACAATAACAAAATTGTCATAATAAACAAAATGAATTCAAATATTATCTTCGGTAAAACAAACAGGTTTGCAATAAGGTCTGCAGTTTCTAATGGAGGACAAAGAGGATGCAGAGGGATGTAGAATGTGGCTGTTAATGGGATAAGAAAAGAATATACAGAAGTTCTAGAAAATAGAAAGGGTGAGAGTGTAATCAAAAGAAATCGGATGTTAGCATGCAAAAAAGGGAGAAAGAGACTCTGAGGGAACAGGTAAACAAAAGGAAAAGAGAGCAAGAAAAGTAAAGAAATAAAAACTTAAATTTTTTAAAAAGGAGGAAAAAGAAAATCTACTGTATAACAGTCATATACTAATGAAACCTCCCTGTATTCAGTAGCCTGATGCATGAGAGGTATGTGACAATGAGCTTCAAACCTCCAGCAGGCATCTCAGGATGGGATTTGCCCCACCCAAAGATCGAAGCTCCGGCTTCCAGGATTATCCAAGATGGCCACTCTGGCTTTGAAATGTGTTGGCAAATGGGGAGCTGCAGCTCAGGGGTGGACGTGGTCAGCTGGAGGTCCTGGAGGCGGGATGTGGTTGGTCCGGCAGGGGTCCTGGAGGTCGGGTGTGTTTGGTGTGGTTGTGGGATCCTGGAGCCTGGGTGCAATCAGGTGGTCTGGGGTCCCGGTGATAGGGCGCAGTCAGTTGGTCTGGGGGTTCTGGTGGCAGGGAGCAGTCAGTCGATGTGAGGTCCCCAGAGGCAGGGAGTAATCGGTTGGGCTGAGGTATCCTGGAGACGGGGCTCAGTCAGTCCGGCCAGGGGTCCTATGGGGCCTGGCTATTGTCTCAAAATGGTGGCAGCCACGTGTAATCAAACCTGCAGGTACTGTAACAGTCAACTTCCAGGCAGCAGCAGGCAGCTGGTGCTCCACTGGTGGTCGGCGATCAGTTTGCTGACTGTTGTCGGACTATCGGGAGGTGAACCTCGTGTATTGGGTGATGGACAGGAGTAAGGCAGGCGATGGACAGGTGAGAGGCAGGCAAATGGCGGATGATAGATGTCTGACAGTGAGCAATCTGCTCTCAAAAAAGGCGTTGATATGCTGGCAGAATGCAGGTCATCACAGCAGACAAATGGGGTAAACACCAGGGGATCGATAAGCAGCCAAAACTGCCTCACCGAGAAACAGATATCCTCTGCTTGAAACCGGAGTTACGGAGCAACAAGGAACACAGCCCCCCTCTGGTCCGCCATCTTGGATCTCCTCTGGGGTCAGGAATTTTGTTATTGTACACTCTTGGAAATAAGGACCACACCCAGAAAATTTTTATCATGCAGTTTTAGAAGAATTCTGTTTTGCCTATCTTTAATATTTAACTCAGTTGGTAGCTTAGTTGAAGGCTGATGGAATGTTTGGGATATCTTCATAATCGAAGGTTTTGCTTTTAGAAGAGTTATTCTGAAGCCATTGCTTCTGGCAATTAAGAGCACAATCCTCTGTTTCTTAAGGTGTGTCCTGGATTGTGACACCAAAGTCTATGCATAGAAATAAAGATGCTTATCCTTCCATCCCTGAGAGTGGGATAAGAGCCCAGCTTATTTCCTAAATGAACCAGGTGATTAAAGAGTGGGTCTCTGAAACAGGGAAAGCTTTCTGTTCTACACTGTTGGAGATCATCCCTGATCTCCCATGGGCCTGAGAGGTCATCAGGGTGAATTTAGAGATGGACACTGCTGACGAGCCCTCGTCCTAACTGGTACAGGAGGGGAGGAGTGGAGTGGGACTCCGGAGGGTGCCCAGCCAGCCCCCGAGTGTGGCCTGGGCCTCAGCCTCAGGGAAGGGACCCACTGCTGAAGGGCATCAGAGGTGCACTGGGAATGTCAAGTGGGGCGAGATGCCGTCTCTGATGTCAGGGGCTCATAGTTCCTGGGCAGACACAGGCAGAACCACCCAACGATGCTGATGCAGAGTTTGCAAGGCAGAGGTGGAGGCACTTGAAGGGCCGGGGAGGTCTGGGGGCCCTGGGAGCGCTCGGATGAGTCTCAGGAAGAGCTGTGCGTGAGGCAGGGAGGGTGGCGCCAGGCAGGAGGACCCCAGGCAGGGTCTCCGTGCTGGGACTAGGACCCTGGGCAGGGGCCAGAGTAGGAGGGCCCACCCAGGTGAGGGAGGCCCGCCTGCCGCGGTCTGAGCTGCCTGGCTGCGTTTAGCAAGCTCATTTCTTGTGTGGAGCCGCAGGAGCTGTCCAGGCTCGAGGCCGGGGATGGACGGCCTAGAGGGGACGTGACAGGGCCCTGGAGCGAGGCTGCGGAGGTGGGGATGGAATAGAGGGTTGGAACCCATGTTGAAAGTAAGAGCAGAGTGGACTTAGTGAGCCCTGGATGAGTAAAGAGGCAGAGCGGAGGAAGGTCTGAGGCTCTGAGTTGACGCGGGAGAGCACCATCCAGCACCGCCAGGGACCTGGGATTGTCTGCTTCGCTGGTGTGCTTTAGAGGGAGAGGGAGGTTGAGTAAGAAGAATTAATAAATCAAAGTCTGAATGCGTGGATTTGATATGCTTTGGGGACGTATGGGATCTGGATGAGCCGGCAGAGATGTCTGAGGGCCCTGGAGAGGACCAGGCAGGGTCATCCACCAGAGCTAGTGGCTCTGTGGTCCCCAGGGGTCAGAAAAACCCAGACTGATTCTTAAAAAAACAGGGATTAAGGTGGTTCTAGGGACTTCGGCAAGAGCCAGCTTGGTGGAGGGAGGCCATGGAGAGTTCCGTGGACCCCCTTGGAAACACTGCCCGGCAGATATCACCCTCCCTCCCTCCCACTTTCATGCAGGACACTGCCCCAAGTCACCTGTGCCAGGACCACCCTTCTGAGGTCACAGTCCCTCGGGGGCCTGCAGCAGTGTAAAGAAGACAGACTTATTATTATGATTATTTTTGGTAGACCTGTGGATTGAACCTGGGGCCTCACAGATACTAGGTAAATGCTCTACCACAGAGCCACATCCCAGCCACGGGAGCCACTTTTAGGAGATTGTATTTATGAGGGTCCTGGTGCTGGGCAAGGTATCCCCGCCACATCCAGGGCTGATCTGAGGAGCGTGCTCACAGGTCACAGGCCAAGCACAACAGCAGCGTCGTCCCTCTCCTGATGCAGGTGCTCCTGTATTTGTTTTTCTGCAGTTTTCTGTCTTCCAATGGTCCTTTAGGTATAGGAGGATTCACTTGCTTACTGCACCCTGGAAAGTTCCCAACATTCCACGTGGTGATGGGGACTGAGGTATGAAGTGGAGGGGTGAGGGGGACTGAGGTGGGGAAGTGGAGAGTTTAGGGGGACTGAGGTGTAAAGTGGAGGGGTGACGGGACTGAGGTGTGGAAGTGGAGGGGTGACGGGGACTAAGGTGTGGAAGTGGAGGGGTGATGGGGACTGAGGTGTGAAGTGGAGGGGTGATGGGACTGAGGTGTGAAGTGGGGGGGTGTTGGGGACTGAGGTGTGGAAGTGGAGGGGTGACAGGACTGAGGTGTGAAGTGGAGGAGGACAGGGACTGAGGTGTGAAAGGGAGGGGTGACGGGACTGAGGTGTGGAAATGGAGGCGTGACGGGACTGAGGTGTGGAAGTGGAGGGGTGAGGGGGACTGAGGTATGAAGTGCAGGGGTGAGGGGGACTGAGGTGTGAAGTGGAGGGGTGAGGGGGACTGAGGTGTGGAAATGGAGGGGTGAGGGGGACTGAGGTGTGAAGTGGAAGGGTGACGGGGACTGAGGTGTGAAGTGGAAGGGTGACGTGGACTGAGGTGTGGAAGTGGAGGGGTGACGGGACTGAGGTGTGGAAATGGAGGGGTGAGGGGGACTGAGGTGTGGAATGGAGGGGTGACGGAACTGAGGTGTGAAATGGAGTGGTGACGGGACTGAGGTGTGAAGTGGAGGGGTGACGGGACTGAAGTATGAAGTGGAGGGGTGACGGGGACTGAGGTGTGAAGTGGAGGGGTGGTGGGGACTGAGGTGTGAAGTGGAGGGGTGAGGGGGACTGAGGTGTGAAGTGGAGGGGAGACGGGACTGAGGTGTGAAGTGGAGGGGTGAGGGGGACTGAGGTATGAAGTGGAGGGGTGACGGGGACTGAGGTGTGAAGTGGAGGGGTGACTGGGACTGAGGTGTGGAAAAGGAGGGGTGATGGGGACTGAGGTGTGAAATGGAGGGGTGAGGGGGACTGAGGTGTGGAAGTGGAGGGGTGAGGGGGACTGAGGTGTGAAGTGGAGGGGAGACGGGACTGAGGTGTGAAGTGGAGGGGTGAGGGGGACTGAGGTGTGAAGTGGAGGGGTGAGGGGGACTGAGGTATGAAGTGGAGGGGTGACGGGGACTGAGGTGTGAAGTGGAGGGGTGACTGGGACTGAGGTGTGGAAAAGGAGGGGTGATGGGGACTGAGGTGTGAAATGGAGGGGAGACGGGACTGAGGTATGAAGTGGAGGGGTAATGGGGACTGAGGTGTGGAAGTGGAGGGGTGAGGGGGACTGAGGTATGAAGTGGAGGGGTGACAGGGACTGAGGTATGAAGTGGAGGGGTGACGGGGACTGAGGTATGAAGTGGAGGGGTAATGGGGACTGAGGTGTGGAAGTGGAGGGGTGAGGGGGACTGAGGTATGAAGTGGAGGGGTGACAGGGACTGAGGTATGAAGTGGAGGGGTGACAGGGACTGAGGTGTGAAGTGAAGGGGGACGGGGACTGAGGTGTGAAGTGGAGGGGTGACGAGGACAGAGGTATGAAGTGGAGGGGTGAGGGGGACTGAGGTGTGAAGTGGAGGGGTGAGGGGGACTGAGGTGTGAAATGGAGGGGTGACAGGGACTGAGGTGTGGAAGTGGAGGGGTGACGAGGACTGAGGTGTGAAGTGGAGGGGTGTCGGGGACTGAGGTGTGAAGTGGAGGGGTGACGGGGACTGAGGTGTGGAAGTGGAGGGATGACGGGACTGAGGTGTGGAAGTGGAGGGGTGACGGGACTGAGGTGTGGAAGTGGAAGGGTGACGGGACTGAGGTGTGGAAATGGAGGGGTGACGGGACTGAGGTGTGGAAGTGGAGGGGTGAGGGGGACTGAGGTGTGAAGTGGAAGGGTGACGGGGACTGAGGTGTGAAGTGGAGGGGTGAGCGGGACTGAGGTATGAAGTGGAGGGCTGACAGGACTGAGGTGTGGAAGTGGAGGGGTGAGGGGGATTGAGGTGTGAAGTGGAGGAGTGATGGGACTGAGGTGTGAAGTGGAGAGGTGACGGGACTGAGGTATGAAGTGGAGGGGTGACGGGGACTGAGGTGTGAAGTGGAGGGGAGACGGGACTGAGGTGTGAAGTGGAGGGGTGAGGGGGACTGAGGTGTGAAGTGGGGGGGTGTTGGGGACTGAGGTGTGGAAGTGGAGGGGTGAGGGTGACTGAGGTGTGAAATGGAGGGGAGACAGGACTGAGGTGTGAAGTGGAGGGGAGACGGGACTGAGGTGTGAAGTGGAGGGGAGACGGGACTGAGGTGTGAAGTGGAGGGGAGACGGGACTGAGGTGTGAAGTGGAGGGGTGATGGGGACTGAGGGGTGAAGTGGAGGGGAGACGGGACTGAGGTGTGAAGTGGAGGGGTGATGGGGACTGAGGTGTGGGAAGTGGAGGGGTGATGGGGACTGAGGTGTGGAAGTGGAGGGGTGAGGGGGACTGAGGGTGTGAAGTGGAGGGGTGAGGGGGACTGAGGTGTGAAGTGGAGGGGTGACGGGGACTGAGGTGTGAAGTGGAGGGGTGATGGGGACTGAGGTGTGGAAGTGGAGGGGTGAGGGGGACTGAGGTGTGAAGTGGAGGGGTGAGGGGGACTGAGGTGTGAAATGGAGGGGAGACGGGACTGAGGTGTGAAGTGGAGGGGTGATGGGGACTGAGGTGTGAAGTGGAGGGGAGACGGGACTGAGGTGTGAAGTGGAGGGGTGAGGGGGACTGCGGTGTGAAGTGGAGGGGTGACGGGGACTGAGGTGTGAAGTGGAGAGGAGACGGGACTGAGGTGTGAAGTGGAGGGGTGAGGGGGACTGAGGTGTGAAGTGGAGGGGAGACGGAACTGAGGTGTGAAGTGGAGGGGTGAGGGGGACTGAGGTGTGAAATGGAGGGGAGACGGGACTGAGGTGTGAAGTGGAGGGGTGAGGGGGACTGCGGTGTGAAGTGGAGGGGACACGGGACTGAGGTGTGAAGTGGAGGGGTGAGGGGGACTGCGGTGTGAAGTGGAGGGGTGACGGGACTGAGGTGTGAAGTGTAGGGTTGACGGCGACCGAGGTGTGGAAATGGAGGGGCCCAGACAGTTTGCTGAGGAGGCGCTCGAAACACCCCCATCCTGTAGAATCCTGGGTAGTCGGCAGTTTCATCACGCTGACGGATGGAAGAGGTGACCTCTGCAGAGCGTTGAAGGTGCTCCTGCCAGGGCTGGGCTTCTGGTTCTATGAGGCAGACACATCAGATGTCCTAGTGGGCTGGAGGTGAGTGCCCACTGTCACCGGGGCCTGGGGAAATGGCTCCTGAGAGTCAGGTCACGTTCTTAGGCCACTCCAGTCTAGAGGATGGAGAGCAGTGGAAGAGAAGCCCCAGGAGCTCCCTGGTGCCTGCCTTGCTGTGAGCCCAGGGATGCACTTGGGGCCTCTCGCCTTCCCTGCCTGGCCCTGTGTTCATCTGGGAACAGGTGGAGGCTGGAGCGTGGCTCTCCAAAGTTGCTGTAAAGTTCACTCTCCTTGAACATCCGTGCTTGAAGAACTGGACTTGCTCGTTGGACCTTGAGAGACTTGGGGAGTTTCTGGCAGGGACAGCTAGCTGCTCCTGTCCCTCTGAAGATGGTGCTCCTCTACCAGGGAAGGGCGACCTCTTTGGCCCGGCACACGCTTTGGGAGAGGTGATCATGGTATTGTGAGGGAGGGACACTTGCCCAGCCAGTCAGAGCAGCTGAACCAACCCTGGCCACCCATGGGCAGCATGTCACAGCCAGGTGGTCCTCCCATCCTTGACTTGCTGGTTGGATAAGGTAATTGCTCAGTGGGTCAAGGGATCCCCCAGGAGGAGGTGGGGTTAAAGGTGAAAAAGGGACCATACATTGCCTTCCTGTGACACTTGCTGAAACGTATTCTCAAGAAAACGCCATGATGTTTGAGACCTTGGAGTGCTGGGGTAGCCATCCTGAGGAAGTCTAGGACGCTCGGTACACCGTCTCCTTTAATTCTCACACCAGTGCTGTGGGACACTCAGAAACACCAGCCAGCTGCCTTCCAGGTGACTGGCAGCAATGGCGGCAGGTGTGTGGCATGGCGGGGTGGCAGGAAGGTGGGCAGGAGGCCGGGTCTAACCCTGAGAATTTAATGTACTGCTTGGAGTGTTCCCCATCCAGTGTATAACTGACACATCAAAGTTGTGCACTTACAATGCACCATGTGATGTAGACATGGTGATGTGTCTAAGTGGTGCTGATTGGCATGTCTGTTAGAAGTGTTTGGATGTCATTGAACTTAGGTTCAACTGACAGGCACTGTGAATGGGCAGGATGGTCTCGTTGTGTCCAGGGGTGATTGGGACACGGGTCCTTTCTCTCTCTGAGCCGCACCACTTTCTCTACCCTTGTGTCCCTGGTGCAGCCTAAGACTCAGGACATGGTCACCTCCTCTGGGTCTTCTGGACGCAAAGGTTCTCCCACCTCTGTTAGAACAGGACTAGTCCCCCTGCTGCCCCCGCGTCCCCACAGCTCGGGGCTGCCTCTGTGGTGGGAGGGTGAGACAAGGCCGGGGGTTCCTCCTGCTCCAAGCGCCCTGCCTGCTCGACCTACAAATGGGTTCCAGCACAGCTGGACCAGGGGTGTGTGCTGCTACTGGAATTCCAGGCTCTTTCAAGTCAGGTGCTGAAAAACTGAAGCTCCTAGGGGATGTTCTTAGTTCTTAAACATCATGCGTGCTTAGGGTAAGAAGTCAAACAGGGCAAAAGATTTTGTCCTGAAAAACAAAATGCTGTCTGCTCAGAGGCTGATACCGCAGCCCAGATGTTTCTCCTTTCAATGGTTTGGTTTTCTGAGGACTCCCAGGCAGGATCCCTCAATGTCGGTTCTGATGAGAGAGGAATCTGGGGTTGCCTGTGGGTCAGGCCACCAGAGATGCCGAAGGTCAGGTTGAGGGTCCTGGGCCATTTCTCCGGAGGCGTCCCATCCGATGCTGGACCTTTAAAGATGGGTCTGGGTTGGGCAAGTAAAGGAGGAGCTGGGAGCTCTGCTGCAGAGCAATGCCAGGCGGGAAGCGGAGGGGCCCGTGGGCAGTCGCTTCCGATTTTCTTGCCAACCTGCTTCCCAGGTTGCGATGGAGGGCTGAGCCGCAAAGCCACCCCCACCCCGCCCCGGAACCTGGGGACTGAGCCGTTGCTACAGTTGTTTATGGCGTCAGAAGTTGTTTGGGTTTTGCTTCCTCATTAAGCGGCCGTGGGAACAAGCTGGACACACAGATCATAAATCTGGAGAGCAGCTGTCCTGCCGCGCTGCCACACCGGCCAGTGGGGACTGTTTACATCGAGTTCTGGGGACGGAGAGGAAGGCTTTTCACCCACGGCAAAACAGAGGCTGCGGTTTCTTTGTTTTCTGTTGCTAGGCTGGAAGTTTCAACAATCAGCACGCACGAGAAGCGCGGGCTTGATGTTGTTTAGGTATTTCTGCGGCTAGTTTTGTAACTAGCTTTGAGTGCCAGGAAAGAGAATTCTTTGATTTCCCAAAGAAGTAGATATTTCTGAAGCAGCAGAAGTAAAGGGGGGTAGTGTTGGGAGTGCGATTCCTGTGACTGAGATGGGGGCTTCTAGGGACAGCTCCGGGGGACAGCAGCTTCCCACTCCATGCCCACAGCCACCCCCTCATTTCACGACACTTTCCTGTCCACTGCCTTTCACGGTCCTTTTGGGCCATGAGTGTTGGAGGGATGGCTCCCTCGTCACGACGTCCTCTGAAAACATGACCAGCCTTTACTCTGCTGGGATGAACCTGGCTTCCACGTGCCTGTGCCTGACAAGGAGAATGTGATGCACCATGTATACAGCAAGGGTGTCCCCTGTTGTCACTTCTAAAGAGAACAGACAGTAGCCGCCACCATGCAGGGGACATCTGCAGTGAGATGGGAAGGCTGCCAACCTCTTCCTGCTTATAATTTCACCTACCCTGACGGCTCATCAGGCACCGTGCTTGTGAGCCTTTCCTCTTTGTGGGGATACGATCCCAGCTGAGAGGCGTCAAGGAACTCGCCCAGGTTCCCATAAGTAGGAAGTGGTAGAGCCTCAGAGGTGATTTAAAATTTTCTGGTGTCCTCGATAGAAAAGTAAAAAATAAGTAGGTGAAATCAGTTTCAATATATTTCACTTAATGCAATACATCCCTCATGTTATCCTTTGAACGCACAGCCACGACGTGATCAACGCACATTTTACATCCTTTATTGTGTGCCATGTCTTTGAAATCTGGTGTTTTGCACTTCACTTTTCAGTTCTGACGAGCCACACTTAGGGGGTCAGGAGCCCACATGGTGGGTGGCCGCCATATTGAATCGTGTGGGTCTACAATGAAAGAAATGGGAAGACATTCCTGGAAGGATGGTTGTTGAGTATCAGTGCCATGGCTGATTCTTAAGGAGTTAAAACTAGCCCTGGTTTGGAGCACTGAAAGTACCATCAAGAAGTCACATGGGATGGTAGTTGTTATGCTAGTTTATCATTACTACTGTTTGAAGAAGAAAGACAAACATTTCAGACTAGATCGGGCGCGTTCAGGGTGGTATGGCCGTAGACAAGACAAACATTTCAAAGGTCAAAGTGGTAATGAGCTATAATGAGAAGAGGCCGGATCTCAGTATAGAACTGCTGGATTTGTGTCTGAGTTTTGTCCCCAACAGCTGAACAGCTTTTTGGAGGCCCTTCAACTGCTTTGAGCCTCAGTCTGCAAAGTGGGGTTTACGTCACCTGCTCACCAAGATGCAGACGTATTAAACCATGATCAGGGAGCTCATTTTCAGGGCTCTCCTCTTCCTTCAACTTTGCAGGTTGTGCCCTGAGGTGGCAGTTCCCTGCCCAGGAACTCTAGAAGGAGGAGGGCCTAAGTCCCAGAGCTGGCAACTTGGGTTCAGGTCATCTTGGTACAGTGGAAACCTCCACAGGCCACACACCCTGGGGGAGGACAAGTATGACTTTCCTCTTTCCCTATAAGTCACCTGATCTCAAAGAAGCCTTCCTTTTGTTTTGAGGTGGAAAACTTAATCCAGTCTGTTTCGGGTAAAGTCAGGCAATTCAATGATTTCATGATGATTTTGGGTTTCAATGTAGCCAGTCAGGGTCCTGCCCCCACCCCTTCCCCCCTTGGAGAGGCCCAGTGTGGAGGGTCTACACAGAGTGGAGCTGGGGTGGGAAGGGCACTGGGAGGTGCCACCTGGTCTCTGGTCCTACCTTACACTCCGGGCTTCCCACTGCAGGACAGCCGGTGTGCTCTTTGTCTCGACCACCAGCCTGCAGGCCTGTGGGCCCCTCTCTGTGAGATCCGGAGGAAGGGCAGCTTCTGGGGGCTCTGGGGCCATTGGAAGCTGCAGCGTCCGTGTCCACACTGTGTGCTTCTGCCCAGACCGTCTTCAACAACGTCTGCAAACCTTGCCACCTCTTGGCTCCCCGTGGAGGGAGGAAAGCCTTCTCCCCGTCAGATATCGATACACCTCCAGGCGTCCGTGATCTGCCCGTCCCAGAACCGGCGGACTTGGGGAGGGAGGGGCACGGGGCCAGGGCTCTCCTCCCCTCCCCTCTTCCAGGACCCTGCTTTCTGCCACCAGGGTTGTTGTCTGATGGGAAGGGTGGCCTGGCTGTCAGCTTTGAGAGATGTGGGAGAATACTGCATGGAATAAAAATGACCCTGTGCCAAAGAACAACCAGAGCTGGACATGGTTAAGACAGTGAGACGCGGGTTCACGTGGACACTGCTGGTGGGACGGCAGAGTGGTGCAGCCGCTCTGGAAAACAGATGGAGAGGCCTCAGAAAACTTGGAGTGGAACCACCATTGGACCAGCTATCCCACTCCTTGGTCTATACCCAAAGGGCTTAAAAATAGTGACACGGCCACATCAGTGCTTATAGCAGCTCAATTCACAAGGGCTAAACCACGGAACCAACCTAGATGAATGGATAAAGGAACTGTGGCATATACACACAATGAAATATTACTCAACCTAAAGAAGAATGAAATTATGGCATTGTGCATGAAGCTGGAGAATATCATACTAAGTGAAATAGGCCAAACCCAAAGAACAGAAGGTCAAACGTTTTCTCTGATGTGTGGATGCTAACTCACAATAAGGGGGGTGCTGGGGAAGAGCAGAGTTACTTCGGATTAGACAGAGGGGAGTGAACAGAGGGGAGGGGCTCTTGGGGTAGGAAGGACAGTAGAATGAATCGAACATAGGCTGGCGGGCTAGTGGGATGGCAGATGAGGAAGAAGACCGACCTTTGAGGAGGAAAATGAAGAGATTGGAGGAGGTGCAGAAGGTGGGCAGGGTAAAAGAAAGAGACTTTTTTCTAAGGAATTACGATGTGTGATGTATGGGTTTGGAGATGACCAGACCCTTACGCTGTCAGTGGACATTCTTGAAGACCTTGTCATAGAGTTCGTCACTGAAATGACTCACAAGGCAATGCCAATTGGAAGACAAGGTCAATTACCAGTTGAAGACATCGCCTTCTTGATTCAAAAGGACCCAAGGAAGTTTGCTAGGGTTAAAGACTTGCTAACTATGAACGAAGAGTTGAAATGTGCCAGAAAAGCATTTGATGAAGCAAACTATGGATCTTGATACTTTTTGTACTTTATGAAATTTCGTTATCTTCTGTGGAAATCATATATAATAATTGTGTATTTTCTACAGTAATGTCCTAATACCTAGGCATGTAAATGAAAGATGGAGAAACAAAGTTTTCAGCCTTTATTTTCATGTCTTTGATTTTAGATCGATACTTGAGCCTTTAATTGCCTGCCTTTACATGACCACACTTGAATAACTTACCGGGTTTTAATGACTACATGTACGTTAAAGTATATTGAAAATTATGCAGTTCCTTCTGACTTTTGACTATCTAAAGGATGAAGTAGTATTTACGTATTAGGTATATTTGTGTCATTATAAGCTATACTATAGCTGTTTAATATTTGAAATCTAAATGTCATTTTGACTATGACAGCTGAGACATATGCCTCACATATTCTGAAGTTTTTAGACAACTGTGGTCTGAGAGGTTAGTAAAGATAGTGAACTGGTTTGTGTTTCTTTTAAGGAGATGATATTTGAAACTACAAGTTTTTCTAAGAATGTTTACGTGTCTTAAAATAATTCGTTTTAATATTCTTTTCTAAAGAGTGATTTTTTTGAAACTTAAAGTTTCATGTTGATGCTTCCATGTTGAAAGGACTTTTTGATTTAAAACCTTTTGGGACTTATATTACTTTTTAAGTTTTAAAACTCATTTTTCCTGATCATCTATTTTCAGTAGCAGCAATGGCAATGTTTAATGAGTTAATGGCAGGATAAGCATTTGGGGTAGCGTTTTATTAACATATTTGTAAGTACTTGTGGAAATGTGTAGTTGACTAAAACCATATGTAGCTACAGAAAACACTTTTGTAGTTCAGAATATACAGGTTTTGTGTGTAGTTATCTTATTGCATTAAATTATTTACCTTAGCTTAAAATAAGGATTATAATTGCATTTAAAGAGCTCACCAAGGGCTGGGGATATAGCTCAGTTGGTAGAGTGCTTGCCTCCCAAGCACAGGGCCCTGGGTTCAATCCCCAGCACCACACAAAAAAAAAATCTCCTGAAGAGATTACTGAATGTTACTGTTTGTGAAACTGAACTTTTTGATTCCACTTATAAACTGTATCTATAAATCAGAACCTGGGAAAATTTTACTTTCTTAACCTATTGATACAAGGAATAAAGTATGAAAAATTAAATTTAAAAAAAAAGAATGAATCGAACATTATTACCCTGTGTACATATATGACTACATGACTGGAGTAACTCTTCCATCATGTACAACCAGGAGAATGAGAAGTTATGCTCCATTCATGTATGCTGTATCAAAATGCATTCTAACGTCATGTATAACTAATTAGAACAAATAAAAAACAGAAAAAAACATATTTTATTCAGGACTATCAATTCAACAGGGGAAAATAGAGCCAGTACAGAACAGGCTCAATTCCCAGGATGGCCTGGGCCAAGCGGACAGCTGAGGGGAGATGGGCGAGGTCAGAGGACGGAAGGGGACTGATAGGAAACACTGGGGTCAGAAGGCCTCTGGCTAAATGCACCTAAAGGAATCCTTGCTGAAGACAGCGGCTGGGGTGGTGGAGGTGAGGGATTGGATTAGATGTGATCTGGCTGAATTGGCTAAGCTGATTGAGCAGGGCTTTTTGTTTTGTTTTGTTTTTAAGCTGGATTTTGCAAGGAGGTGCTCAGACATGCCCCAGAGGAGGCTCAGGGCCTGAGAGTAGTTTGGTTGGTCAGAGAACCTTTATCCTGTCATGCTGGCACTGTTGACTGGTTCTCTTTAGGTCCACAAGCCAGTTTTTCCTGCAGCAGTCTTGGAGGCTGGAGGTGGGCAGGGTGGGGGAGCAGAGAAGGGTGCAGGGCAAGCCACTGGTCCACTGGTCCAGTCTCCAGTTTCAGCCTGCTGCCGGTCCTTCCTGCCCCTTGTTCCCAGACGTGGGCTCTGATCACTAGCATATTGCTCTTTCTTCCCGTAGAGACAAGCCAATAGAAGTAACAGGCAAGGGCGAGCCGTTATGCTGGAGGAGAGGTTAAGAGATGACCTAGATAGTGCTTCTACATTGATTTAAGAACAGTGAGGGGGCTGGGGTTGTGGCTCAGTGATAGAGCACTTGCCTGGCATGTGTGAGGGACTGAGTTTGGTTCTTGGCACCATATATAAATAAATAAAAATAAAGGTTCATCAATAACTAAAAAAAAAATTAAAAAATAAAAAAGACAGTGAGTTTGGGACTGAGGACATAGCTCAGTGGTAGGACATTTGTTGAGCACGTGTGAGGCCCTGAGTTTGGTCCCTCACACTGCAGAAAATTAAAAGCAAAAACATCGGTGAGTTTGTAAATTAAGCAAGGGTCCCTGGGACTGGTCAACCATGGCTTTGCTGGAAAATGTCTGTGCTCTAAACCTTGAGTGGGAAATGCCATAATGAATGTTCGCCACGAAGGTTCCTTGTGAAGTGCATTCTCCTCGTCATTAGCTAGCCATGTTCTGACGTCTGTTAACAAACAGATCCTGTGTGTACGGGAAAGTTGTGGTTCAGAAAGCTCTCATGCCAATTCTGCAGGCAGCCAGGGCCAGGGCTGGGCCAGTGCAGAAAGCTGGGCAGAGCTGGGTTCACCCTCCAGGCAGGAGGCTCTCCCCTGCCACCTAGAGACCATGTGTCCACATTGCAAGGGAGTTTCACCACTGAGTTCCACCAGAACAGGGTTTGCGCTGGAATTTAACAAAACTAAAATCAAACTGAATAAAGATAGGAAAAGAAAAGTGATGTTGTAAGAGAAATTTGGTATTTTCTTGTGTTCCAGGTCCATGTCAATACGTTGCACCCACAAAGAGCCCCCGTATGTGCCAGGCCTATTCTAAAACGGAGAACACGTTTACAGATGGGCCCGGCCTGTGGTTATCAAAAGATGGCAGTTGTAATATTCGGGACACTTATATTTTTGGGGACAAGATGCAGGAGTCTTGTGGGTCTAGGTTATAACATTCCAGAATGCTCAGGAGCCGACCACGGCAGGACCAGAGAGAGCGGAGCTGCCCCCTCGGCTCAGGTGTGCTTGGAGGATGCGGGAATCTGTGAGCCCCTCGTCCAGAGCCCCAGCTGGGTGAGGAAGCGCGGAGGCTCTGCCCGTTCGTGAAAAGTTAATGCTAACAATGCCATAAATTTGTGTTCAACAGTTGGAACTGGAAACCACAACCCCATACCCCTGAAATCGGGCCATGTTTGCTACTATTGGGAATTTTTAAAAGCTGCATTTGGACAGTTTTGTGTGCATTCAGAAAGGGCAAGGGATCATGGGAAGCATCTTTCTTTTGAGCTTCCTCATTCTGGAACTAGAAAACTGGGACTGGGGTTCCTACCTTGCCCTGGTGGCCCGTGTTAATCACTTACTTCCCTCTCCTCTGCCTCCTCCTCTTAAGTTTTTTTTTTCCCTCAAAATTCAAACAGCAAAGTTTTTGTAGAAGAAAGCTCAAGTGCACTTCAATCTTTCCTCACTGCCCAACATACTCCCTGATGACAAGATGACCTTGTACCAGTTGGCTGATGTCCTTCTAGGGTAAACCTTTTTGTTCTTCATATATATATATACTTGCCTGAATGAGGTCACACTTAACCATATTATTTTATTTAAAAATTAATTTATTGAGATACAAATTAGCTACAATAAAGCACCTGTTTAAGTGTATGGCTCAGTAAGTTTTGGCAAATGTACAACTTGCATAACTAGTACCCCAATCAGGTCTCCCCGCCACCCCCCAGTTTGCTTTACCCCTTTGTCATCGATCTCCCACCCCATCCCCACCCGCCCACCGGCCACCTCAGTTGGCCCTTCTGCTACTTCATATGAGTGGATTCCTGCTTTGCATAGTCTTTTGCTCAGCATAACGTTTCTGAGCGTTGTTGGGTTTTGCTGAGCCGTTTTACATTGTAACACCACGGTTTATTGGTCCATTCGACCTCTGATGGACATCTGACTTGCTTTTGGATCTTGGCGATTAGAAATCAAGTGGTCATGAACATTCAGGCGTGATCTTTGCCTGAATTTGCCTCTTCTTTTCTGCTGGGTAAGTGGTTGGGAATGGAGTTAGTGGGTGTGGTCTGTAAGGACCCGCCCACGGTTCTCTGTGATAGCTTTGCGGAATTCCTGTTAGCGGTGCGAGTCCCAGGGGCTCCGGGGCTCCGGCTCCGGTTCTCTCCAGTGCTTATGCTGTTACCCTCAGCGGCGCACAGAGGTCTCTCACCTGGTTCCATGTTTCTCTTCCCTGTTCACCAATGCTATTGAGCGTCTTCTCATGTGTTTATTGACCATGTGTATCTTCCTTTGTGATGTGCGTGTCCCAATCTTTTGCCCATTTAAAAAATGGGGTGGTTTGTCCTCATGTGATGTTAGGAAAGTTCCATATTGATTTTCTAGTCTTTCCCTATTTTGTGTATGAGTCCTTGGTCAGACATAATCACAACTGGGAAAAAGCTTTGCTAACAGGAAAGCATAGTTGACATGCTGTTCATTAAGGGCACAAGGCTCTTGTGTGGTCACAGAGACTGTCCACTCCCTGCTGGCCTCACAGCCCGACCTCTCTGGGGGTCTGTGTTGACTGATACTAGTTAGTCAGAGGGGTTTTTGGTCTTCTTTTACTATGTCATTCTAATTTGTGACACAGTATAACCACAGCCCTTGTCCTCTGGCAAGAGGATTTCCTAGATTTTGCAACAGCTGTGTGTTCTGCTGGTCTCATTGCTGTGTCTTCCGTCAATACAAACTCATGGAAGCAAAAGGTCTGGCAAAATACCTTGGAGACCCCCTTCCCTTTCTTCACAAAATGGATTTCTCTTACATATAATATTGAGAAAATTTGGAAACATCGAAGCATGGAAGGAAAAAAAAAAAAAAAAAAAAAAACCCACCATCCTCAGTTCCTCATTTTCTTTCTTTGTCTAGTTTCTGGGCTTTCTAGAAGTTTCTTTTCTGTCCCGATTTGCATGTTTAGGAGCGTTGGTTTTGTGAGTACTTGGGGTTGGTTTGCAAATCCTTAGAGAGAGGATTGCAGAACAAAGGGCCGCCTGGAAGCTGAGGGACTCCCTGAGCCCGGCAGGGGGTCCTCGAAGAACTTCCACAGGTCACTCCTGCAGAATTACCAAGCGAGAATTGCAGCGTCCAGAATGGGAGATTTGGGATTCACATTAATGCTCTGTTAATTTCTTTATTTGGTTTTTATTTTGACTTCAACAAGGTCATAAAAACTAGAGTCTAGTGACCCTAAGATCCTGGCAAATAGCCCAAAATAATTGTTTCTCCAAGGACGCGGCGAGGGCCCCGTGAACCTTGTCGTGAACTTTCATGATGACAATCGGCGTCCGGGTGCCTGCTCCCAGCCCCGCACCTCCAGGTGCCACCTCGGGACTCCCATAGTGACCTTCTACTGTGGTCCCTGGTGCACCAAGAGGGAACTTCTGGGCTCATTGCTGTCCTGTTTGCTGTCCCCTGCCTTTTGTCTTAGGAATGACTGATTCCAGTCCCCAGGAAGGAGGACTATATGGACGGCCTCTGCCTCCGCCAGGCTCAGGAAGCCACCTGCTTCTCTGCGCGCCCTGCAGCCCAGCTCAGCCCTCTCCGCCCAGACCTGTCTTTCACACTGCCAAGGGAGGGAGCGTCACAGAAGGGAGCCCCATGCTGTGGCGCCCGTCTGGAGGACCCTGCCCTCGAGGGGCTCCGGGCTGAGTGCAGGGCACCGTGCTGGCTCTGAGGCCTCAGCCTTCCTCCTCCCCAGCACGAGGCCTGGCCAGATGTGCTGGGCACAGGCCGGCTCCTCCTGCAGCCCTGAGCCTCACCCCTGCCGCTCTCTCTGCCTAAAATGCCCTCCTTTCCCTCCCTTGCCTGGCTCTGCCCAGCACCCAGGTGGCACCTGGCACACACTGAGCAGACCTTGGAGGAATGGCCCGCTCAAGTGGCTGCACTCCAACTGACCCCGGCATGCTCCTCTCCAGCACCTTCTGCAGGGCGCTGAGAGGCCCAGGCCGCTGGTTCATTCAGCTCTCTGGTCCTGGAGTGTCCTCTTCCTGCTCGCTCTGTGTCCTGTGCCTGGGCAGCGGGCCATGGGCCTGTGTCTCGCTGGCTCCCGTCCCCTCTCCCTGACTTCCTCATCTCCTCTTCTCAGAGGCAGGTTGTCGGAGGTCCTGGCCACCAAAGTCACATCAGCCCCTGGTAGAGAATTGGAAATGCACAGAGAAATGGAGCAAAACCCTCAACAACCCCACCCTTCAAAAACAGCCCGTTAATGTGCTTTTGGCCAGTTGAATGACTTCTTCCTGCTAGCCATTCCCACTGGCATCCTCAGACCACGGTCATGTCCATCTGTTTCTTTTTTGATGGTCTTTATTGGTGCACTATGATCATACACGACAGTGGGCTTCACTGTGACATATTCACGCATGCCCGTAACATGATTCCTTCAATATCATTCCCTTTCCATCTCCTCCTCCCTTCCTCTGCCCTACTGATCTTCCTCCTATTATTTTAACTTAGTAATTTTATTTTTATTAGTGCATTATAATTATGTATAAAAGTGGGAGTTATTGTGTGCTCTATCTAAGGAGAAGTGTGAGCTAATAATTTAAGAGTGAGACTGAAAAACGACGAGAGGAGCTAGTTTTGCTTGTGCTGGATTCAGGCCTGAGGCCAGCTCTAGTGTAGGAGAGGGGACCCAGGGATCGAGGGGACGAGGAGGTGATGCCTGGGCAGGGTCAGATGGTGTGTGGTCTCCCAGGTGAGCCCAGCAGCGAGGCCGCGGATGCAGCCCTCAGGGCCTGCACACCTGGACCTCCAGGTGCAGAAGAGATGACTGAGTGCCCCCAGCAGAGGGCAGCAGGGGTTCTCAGCTTCCGGCCAGGAGCAGGAGAGAGCTTTTCCTGCCATCAGATGGGGAGGAAGGCTGCCCCCGCTGTGGCGGGGTGAAGTGGAAACCTCGGGACTCCCACGCGACCTTCTACTGATGCACCAAGTGGGACCTCCTGGGCTCTGCTGCCCACCTGGACCTCCCTCCCTGGCTGTGGTCTCCTTGCCTCTAGGACCTTGGGTTGGCTGTGCCACCTACTGGTACCCAAACCCCTGAGGAAGCACCACCACTTGTTGCCAGCCGTAGCGAGTGTGAGACTCATACAGGATTGGGGGTTGAATCCTGTAAGTCTCCACCTGCACTCACAGACAGCCATGGGGAAGATGGTTGTGATGAAGGCAGGGTCTCTTTCCAGAAGGTTCTGACCAGGTGTGTTGAACTGAGGAGCAAGAAGCAGAAAGAGGACAGGCTGGCCCTCCCTCGGGAGGGTGCATTGGGCCAGTGTGTGCAGTGCCTTCCTCAGAGCGCTGCAGCAAGGGTGGTGTCGCTCTGCTGGGTGCACCCTACCCTGTTCCCCACCCAGGCACTCTCATGCCTGTCAGCACAGTACACAGCAACTTTTCCTCCTTCTTGTAATGGGGAGAGCAGGGATGGAGGAGTGAAGGCTGGTGCAATGGGTGCCAAGTGGCAGAATGAGAACAACTTCTTTCAAAACTGACAAGTTATCTGGGGCCTAAAAGATGAGATCAGGGTTGCAGTTGGTGCTCAGTGGGTGGTACTAGGGCCTGAGTGTCGGTCCGCCATTTGGAAGCTTCATCTTCACCCTTTGCTGGAGGTTTAGGGGCCAGAGGTTTAGCTCAGCCTCCGAGAAGGGGAGACTAAGAGCCATCTTGGGGGGTCAGGAGTCCAGTGGAGCACAGCAGAGTGTTGGATTGCATCCCAGTGCTGGGGCTGTTTACACAGTAGGGAAATGGGGCCCCTAGCAGCTGGCTCATGTAACAGCCACCACTGAGCATGTGCTGGGTGCTAGGCTGTGTTGCAGCCACAGGTGGTGATGCTCAGGCGCCTGCTCCCTTACAGGTCGTGTTCCTGGGGCAGAGAAAGCGCCACCCTCCATGAGGAAAAGGAAGCTGTGCTGTGGGGGAGGGTCGCGTGTGTCGGGGGTGTGGCAGAGAAGAGAGCTGGGGAGGTCTCAGGTGCTGTCAAGAAGGAGCAGGTGTGAAGATCTGGGGAGCAGCCCCCCCGGGCTGGGGTAACAGCAAGTGCAAAGGCCCTGGTGTCCAAAGAACCTACAAGGAGGCTCCGTGCTGGATCATCTTGCCCAGGGCAGGGTGGGAGCCAGAGACTCAGCTCCACAGGAGAAGAGATGGCCCTGGGAGCTGGGCAGTAGCAGGCGAGGAGGGAAGTGGAAGGATTTGGATCGCTTCTTGGGAGTGGGCTCACTGGCGGATTGTGGAGGGAGGGCCGAGTCCTGGGGGAGGTTGGAGGGGGCTGAATTTGGGCGACCTGGCGGCAAGGGCAGTTCTGGCCACTTGGCAGGAGAGGTGCCTGTGCCTGTCAGGTTGGCAGTTAGGTCAACAGCTAAGTCCACGGGGGAGCTGGGCAGGAAGGCGTTGCCTAGAGTCTGGTTGGAACCCCGGGACTGGGAGAGAGGCCCTGGACACGGAGACCCTGAGCACCGGGGAGGGCAGGAGACCACCCACGTCCTTCCTGCTGTGGGGACCAGAGAGGCAGGGCATTCAGCCTGCAGGTGGGCAGTCCTTCCCACCCACGTGGACACGGGGCTGCCCCTGGTCTCCCTTGTCCCTCCCCATCTCCACTCACGCATCTTCCCAAAGTCCCCTTTGTTGTCACACTCTGCCAACTGGCCATCCTGGTGGGTGGCAGAGCCTTGTGCTGATGGCCTCATCCAGTTCTGCCTCCTTGGCCACCATGTCTTGTATAGTTGATGGTAAAACCCTCAAATTTGTATCACCTAACACCTCCTCCTTCACCTCAAGAGTATAAGGGATCTCATGGCCATTGGTTTTCATTTTGAAGATGGGAAATGGAGGACCAGGGAGCAAAGGTGACTTGGCCAGGGTCACAAGAGAGGTCAGTGGGAGTCAGAGGCCACAGACATCCGCATGGTTCTTGATCCTTATGTAGAGATGGGATGACCAACAGCAAGGGCTTTCAGAATTAAAATGACATAGCTTTCAAAAAATTTTTCATGGGTCGGGTGTGGTGATGCGCACCTGTAATCCCAGCTACTCAGGAGGCTGAGGCAGGAGGATTGAAAGTTTGAGGCTAGCCTCAGCAAGTTCGCAAGACTCTAAGCATCTCAGCAAGACTCTATCTCAAAAATAAATAAATACATAAATAAATAAAAATAAAAAGGCTGGGGCTGTGACTCAGCGGTTGAGTACCCCTGGGTACAATCCCTGTTACCCAAACAAACGTGCAAACAAAGACCACCTTTCAATGTGGAGATAATCACAGGTTCAGAGGAGGGTGCAAAAATGTGTCCAGGGAGGTCCTGAGCACCCTCTTCCAGCCTCGGCCACATGAGCATCCTGCATTAGCCCCAGGCAATCAATCGGCCACGATGCGGTCCCCGGAGCCCGTTCGGATGTCACCAGTCACCCGCCTGCTGGTTCGCACACTGAGCGCGTGTGCCGTGGTCCAGTACGCTATCCAGTGCGCGGTCCAGTGCGCGCAGAGCTTCGCAGCACCACAGAGTGCTCGGCCGGCCATGGCCAGGTAGAGCCCAGCTTCCTCCCTGCCTCTCTGCCCACCACCTCTACCCACCAGCAGGCAGCCACCGTCTGCTGGGCACCGCCCCCGGGTTCCGCCCCTCTCCTGGGTACCCCTGGTTCTTCCTTGTTGCTGATCCGAACGCTCTGGTTCCCACTCGCCCCCTGCCCCCTGGGGCCTTCAGCCAGTTTGAAGGGTTTGGTTGTCGCCAGAAACGAGGCCATAAAACATTTGGAGCAGGATTTTGCGAGAAGCCGTCTTCTTTGATCCGGGATTTGGCCCAGGAGGGCAGCATCGTGTCCACTTCACCAGCGACCCCCCGGGCGGCCGCCTCGCTGCGCACAGCGTGTCCCTCCGCCTCTGCACAGCACGAATTGTCGTTTTTGTCGTTCTCGTGCGTAGGGATGTCACCCGGTGGATGCCGTCCACGCTTTTCCAGTGGCTGACCGGACCGGAGTTCTTTTCGTGCTTCTTTGGCGTCTGTGTCTATGTATTCTGAAATTGGATGGTTTGTTTTTAAATACTGGGTTTTGAGAGTTCTTTATGTATTTAAATACAAGTCTGCGGTCAGGCATGGGATTTGCAAACACTTCCTCCCAGTCCGTAATTTAATTTTTCAACCTCTTAACAGAGTTCTTTTGGCAGAGAAAAATATTTTAATGTTGATGAGGCCTGAATTACCAAATTTTCCTGCTGTAGATTGCTTTAACCTTAAGTCTAAGAAGTCTTTGTCCACTCCTAGCTACCGCACATCTTGGCTGATCTTGCTTTCCTGGAAGTTTTAGTTCCATGTTTCACATTAAGTCCATGATCCACAGCGAACTGATTTTGCAGGTGGCTTGAGGCTAGGCTGAAGTTCCGCCTTGGCCTGGGCATGTTCCAGTGCCTCCTTTCTTTTATCCTGTAGGGAGCTGTTGTTGGTGACATCAGGACTCATGAAATTCCTTTGACCACAGAGAGATGGAGATGTAGTGAAACTCCCACGGTGTCCCTGTGTGGTCCATGGCACGCTGTTTAACCGGAGGGGAACTGTGATCTCGAGATAGAGGACCAGCCTCATGAGAGCCTGGGTTTCAAGGATCCATAAGTATTTTAAAGTTAGAGTCTAAGCACAACATGCTGCCCGCCCCCCAGGCGGTCAGAACATGGTACCGACATCCCACGCCGCACTCCGCCTCCCTCTCCAGAACCCCTGCACCTGTCTCTCCTTTCAGGGTGCATTACTCGACTTTACTGAATAAATCTCCTCCTGTGCCTCTCTTGCTCGTGTGTCCTGAACTTTTTTTACTGAGGTGAACCTCAAAAACTCACCAGTCTGAGTTGAGTTCCCTTCTTGTTTGAAGGGACCTCCTCAAACCCCTGCTGGTGACGACATCATCATCACCATCACCATGAGTATCACATTATCACCATCACATTATCATTATCATCACCCTCATCACATCCACGTCATCATCATTAAATCCTCACCCTTATCTCCATCATCACCACGACCATTGCTGTTACCATCACCATCAGTGTCACCACCAATGTCACATATCACCCTCCTCATCATCAATATCCTCACCCTTATCTCCATCATCATCAATATAATCACGGTCCTCATCACCATCAATATCATCACCATCATCACCATTATCATCACCATCGTCACCATTATCTTCAGCACTATCCTCATCCTCATCGGAGTTTCACCCATGGACAACCTAGCAAGTCCCAGGTCCTGTGCAGTGTTGTACCTCTGATTCTGACCAGTGCCCCGTGAGACCAGTATTATTTCACTTTACAGAAGGAGGACTCTGGATCAGAAAAGTTGAGGTGAGCAAATGCACGGAGCTGGAAGGATGGAGTCGGGATGGTGGGTCATCCTTAGATGAGCAGTGTAATGTGAACCAATAATGCAGCAGGGTCGTGGGTGCCTTTAAGTTGCCCTTAAGACTAACGATGGATCTGGGGTTGTGGCTCAGTGGTGGAGCGCTTGCCAAGCACATGTGAGGCCCTGGGTTCAATCCTCAGCACCGCATATAAAAAAATAAAATAAAAAGTTACTGTGTCCATCTGCAACTAAAAAAAATGATGACAAAAGGCTAACAAATCATTGGGAAACTTGTAATCAAACAACAGGTGTGCTGACCCTGAGAACAAACAGGTGTGAACAAAGGGAGCCAAGTAAGAAACCCGTCTGGAAGGGAAGACTAAGGGCTCGCTCCTGGCAGGGTCTCCTGGGATCACTGTAGTTAGGATGTGCAGCCGCAGGCTTCTCACGTGCACCGGAGGGGGATTTCTCCAGCAGTGCAGGTGCACTAAGGTAAAGTTTGCCTGATCATGGATCCCGGCCCGCTTAACGCAAGACCGACTTGTAGATGAAGCCCCGGGATTTGAAGGTTGCCATGACAGTTCCCGAAAGGACCAACTAGGGTCACAACTCCCCTGCCCGGCCTGAAGGAGGAGTCAACCATTGAGTTGGTGGAGGCTGCCGAAGGTGGACCCCAGTTGTCCTGGCAAACATCAACATCAGTCAGATATCTGGAAGGAGCATTAAGTTTTCTTAGTGATTCTCCGCTTGGAGACAACTCTCCCTCTGTCTCTCTCTCTCTCTCTCTCTCCCTCCCTCTCTCTCTCTCTCTCTCTCTCTCTCTCTCTCTCTCTCTCTCTCTCTCTCTCTCTCTCCCCCTCTCTTGTGCTTTTCATTACTTTGACTTGTAATGAAATTCTCTTGCTGGACTTCCCATGTCTGACTCTAAACTTTCCTTCATAGGGACAAGGGGACTGAGGCTTGGCGCTCTGGCTCCCCATTCTGTGACAAGGACATTCAGAACCAGTTCTCTGTGCTCTGTGGAGGTTCTGGCTCTTTGCACTTCCTAGAACCTCCTTAATCACCTTCACCCCTCCCTCCCACAGTGAATTTCAGTGGCTTTTATAAACAAAGGTATCTACTAAGCAAGGATTAGTGTGTGTTTTAATCCGTGTGCTGAAACCATACAATGCTCAAGAGTGGCTTCTGCTTGCACAAGGCCATCAGGTCACAGCACAGAGCCGAGGATGTTCCGACTAAAAGCAGAGACCGGTCCTAGGTTCAAATGAAAGGCAGTTAAATACGTAACTTTTCCTCACTTTCTGAGATGCGGAAGAGCTCACGGCTCCCCTAGCATGACTCTGCAGATCTTCGATTGCACACAACTCAAGAGTGAATGAAAGAAGAGCAAGAAACCTCCTTTTATGGCTGCTTTTTTCAAGCAAGAACAGCGTGGAGGTGGGAAACATTAGGGCCATTGCCTGGGAAGCAACCGGGGCCAAGCAGTGCCCTGGCTCTCCAAGGAGCAGAAGCCAGCTTCACGCCTGCTGTGTCCAGGGAAGGCCGTGGGGAAGGTAGGACGCCCTGGCTGTGCCCAGAGCTTTATCTTGCAAGTAGACTTCAACAATAATTCTTTTAATTTGTTAGGAAGGAAGCTGGCTCTGTGGCTCCAGAGGCTAGATCTGGGGAGGGCAAGGGTGGGTGTCCTGGGCCCTCTCTGCCTCTGAGCAGGACCCATTGCTCTCTGAGAAGTGCATGCAGACTAAAGGCACACAGCTAGGTGCGTGTGAGACCCCCGAGTCCACCCGTATAGACGCAGTGGTCCCTGTCCTTTTTGCCCAAACTTTTCTCATTTTAGCTTGTTTCGACATCACTCACAGACGTGGATCATCACTCCCAAAGCAGGGGAGGCGACTTCCTCCTCTTCTGAGCTTGTCATCCTGTGTCCTCCTCAGATCTCAGCCCAGGAGTCACTTCCCAGTTCCGGTCCCCTGTCCTGAGCCCTTGAGGGCTGGGCATCGCTCTCTGCCATGCATTTGCCCCAGGGGTGGTTTTACTTTTGTTTCTGTGAGACTTGGATTGACGTCTGTGGGGACAGTGTGCACCCAGCACCTAGCTCAGTGCCTCATGCAAATGAGTCCTTAAGCGCGTCACGATACATGACTGTGTGAATGAGAAAGTGAGCAGCACTGGAGAAGAGCCACCCCAGGGTTTTAAATTTCTATTTTATTTTATTTTTGTAGTGTCGAAGTCTTCTACCTGCTTCACGGGCAGGTCACATTTCTTTTTTCTTTCTTTATGAAGGAAAATCCACAGTAGGATTGATTTCTACTGTGGTCTGTATTTGAGGCCAGATGGGGCAGTGTCAGTACAGAGAGCTGGGGCCTGGTCGCCCCATGGCTGTATGAAACAGCAGAAGGGTGAAATTTAAATATTAGCTACGCAATTCCATATTTTCTTGCACATACCAAGAGATTTCTAAAACCCTTCCCCACTCCCCCAAAAAACCATTTATGAGTAGATAAAGCTGTCTTACACTTTTTTAAAACGTCATGTGGAATGTAAAGCAGGAGACATCGCCAGATCTCTTAGGATCACGACGGAACTCTCCAAGCAGAGAGCCTGTGTGATTGGCTTGGCATATCAAAGGGTCCTGGAGCTACGGTCAAGGCGCGTGTCATGGTCTAATGGACAAGTGCTTCTCTTATTCACACACAGAATATTGCTCAAGGAAAGAAAGAGGATACTACTGTGTCTCACAACCAACCCACGGTGTCCTGGGGCTGACGTGAATGGTTTACAGTATTCGTAAGAAATACGTCTAAAACAGGAAGGTGGAGAAGACAGAAGGAAAAAGGGGTGAGGGCGGGGGCCGCAGCGGTGGCCAGAGTTGCCGCCCTGAGATGGACTCCCTGGAGCAGGCAGAAGCTCTCCGGGCTTTCCTGGGAGACTCACTGAACCCACCGGGGGTTGGAGAAGCGTCCTCCTACCCTCCCTGGAAACTTCCGTTTGCACAATCAGCTCCAGGAGGCTTGTTCTTTGCTGGAACACGTGGGGCTTGGCTGCCAAGTGTGGTTGCCAAGCGTGGCCACTCCATGTGGAACTGCATCAGCAGAGTCCAGTGTCTTGGGAGGACACGGGGAAACTAAATGGAAACCGGGGCCTCGCCTTCAAAGACAGAGTGCATTCGCTGCGCCCAGACCCCAACAGTCCTCTTCAAATAAGCGATTCACCGAAAAGCCACGAAGGATCCTCGCCAGTCACATACGTGTAGGTCATACCAGGGACTGGCAGGAAGGGTGCAGTATCTGCCCAGATTTTCCCAATGAGGATGAGGACTCACCGTTTCAGTGACCGAGACCTTGATTACCCATGTTCCCGTATTAGTGTCACTTTAGTACTCTGGCTCCTGGGAAGGTTTTTGCAGATGAAGTATATATGTATGTTTCTGAGTTAAACTTAGAAACAGAACTTCTTTCCACTCTTATAAGCTACTTTTGCAAAATAGTGTAAATAACAGATGGGTGCCAACGTTGAACGGCAAGGAAGGCGTGCGGAGGTTGTGCCCCTGCACCAGTATTTTGCAGACGCCTGCTGCACCCAGCGCTTCAAATCCAGCTCTTAGGTGTGCCTTTTGTTCTGAACTCGTGCTGCAGGAAAAATGTCAGACTCCGCTTAGACAGAGGAGAACTCCTCTCTTTTATATTGTAAGAAATTTTAGATGTTTGGAGAAACAGTTAGTTAGCCCAGATACTGAACTTCAGCACATATTGTGGTTATATTTTTCAGTTCACTCTTTTCATTGTATATTTTAAAGTATCTTAAGAATGTTCCAAAGTCTTCTGAGTGTCGTTTAGTTATTAACTATGTATTGTCTGGGGATTTCTTAGCCATTGTCTTGGATAATGGGATCATGTACTGTGATGGATGTGCTGTTATGCAGTACCACACAGGTGTGGCCAAGTGTCCTGCTCCATCCCTGGGGTGGAGGGTCTCAAACTAGAGTCTACAGTTCTCACTTTTTAGAGAGTGTTAATGACATACTGGGTATGCAAACAGCTACATGTACTATAATAGCCCTTAAAATTAATCTGTTGGGAATATGATGGGCTGACATATCTGACTCCATGAGAATGTTATAGGCCAGACTCTAAGGGAAATGACTAAACAGACTCCATTTTGCTCTGAGACTCCATGTTATGTAGGAAATAAGCTTCTCCCATGGGAACACCCTGCCTCTGTGCCCATCATCAGTTACTTGGTGTGACATGTTTAATAATTTACTATGGCTACTCCTATGTAGTAAAGAATTGCTCTCTTTGGATTCAATGTACCATGTGAACAGTGATTGTGTGGATGTTAGCAACCATTCTTTAGTTTGTACCTAGGTAAGTGTCATTTGGACCCACTTCCCCCTCTGTCGATGATCTCATGATGTTATTGTGTAATTTTGGATCATAGCAACAGACACTTATGATTAATGTGATTTTTGGTATCAGAACCCCTACAACCCTGTGGTCGGGGCTGTTCTCCCAATAGCCATTTTTGGGGGCATTGTGTGAGACAGTTAGCTGGCCAGCTTAATAAAGACTCTCAAATTTGGACTTCTTAGTGGTGATCGGTCTCTTCTTAAGTTGCGCCCCATAACATTTGGAGGCCCCAGCGAGATCCTCGCTGCCTGGTGAGCAATCACCACTCACCACTGACCTGGAAACTCCTGCGGAGGGCAGAGGCCACAGTACTGCTCCTAGGGGAAGGCCTCTGAGAGACATTCCTCAGCCCAGGCTGCATGGTCTGTGGAGCCCCAGGACTGGACTAAATTCTCCAAGACAGTCACCTGTTTCTGCACCCCTGGGGGACTGATAAGTCTGTTTCTGGCGGATCCGCGCCTGGGGACTCTGAGGAAGGCTGGACACAGCATTACTTCCTGACTCTGGGACTGGCGAGACATTGCTCAGTCCCTCTGGTCTGGAATCTGGAGTGGCCACTTGTCCGTGTCTTCGGTGTTTTATCTGTTCTGTGTTTGTTTGTCCTTTTCTGGTTTTTTTTTTTTTTGTTGTTGTTGTTGTTGCCCTTAAGTGTAAGCCTGGGTCAGTCTCCCTCACGTCAGTCATGTGCTCCCCTCCAGTGCATGTTAACTAATTTCCAGGAATTCCAGAAGAGAGCCAGTGACTACGGAACCCACTGCGATGTCTTTTCTCTCTCTAAATTCTGTGAGAGAGAATGACCAACTTTCGAGGTCAGATGGCCCCCTCAGGGGACCACCAAATTGTCTTTGGGCAGCCTGAACATCTTGATCATAAGTTTTGTAGTCAAATTTGGAAAAAAAATGGTTAAATGGTTTTTAACCATGTTCACTAAAGCTTATATTAAAATGTAAACTGCTGCCAATTGGAACTTCCAACTATTGGAGTTGGTCCACCAAAATGCCAGGCTAAAATTTTGATGGACACTACCCAAGAGACCAGGAAAACCAGTTTAGAACAAGACCCCAACCTGAGGGGGCTCTCCCAAGGAGGCCAATGGAAGTAGCTCCCTTGCTGTCTCTTCAGGAATCTCCTTCGGGAGGGATAGGGCATAACCTTGTCTATATTCTCTCAATTCCTTTCATCTCTGATGAGAGGGACCACATCAGGATGGAGGCCGAAGACTTTTAAAAGTTCTATTTTTTTGAGTTCATAATTTCGATCTGGTGTGCCTAGGTTAATTTTTGATCAGACCTATTTTATTCAACTATAAGGTTTTCTTAATGCTCTGTTTCATTCAGAGGCCAGTTTACAAGGGTTAACTCTCAATCTAATGGGTTTTAAAAAATAAGCTATAAGGTCTTTGTCCATCTGTTTATTTTATGTATATGTACACCGGTGTATTGTCATGTCTACATATATTTGTTACCAAAATTAACATGTGAGCTCATAAAGTAAATTTTAAAAAACTGGATCCAAATGCTTTTGATTTACATGATTTAAAAGGTTTTTAAATTGGGTAAACAAAAATATGACTTTCAAGTTACTAACACAGTTTTGTTTCCAGGTGGTCAAAAAATAAATAAGATGTCAATTTTATAAAATGTCTAATATCCATTGTTTCTAGGTTTTTCTTCAACAGGAAAGAAATGACTGATATGGTTCTATACAATTCTCTGATATCTTGGCTTTTGTTTTTTTATTTTTTTGGGTGCTGGGGATTGAACCTAGGGCCTTGTGCTTGCAAGGCAAGCACTCTACTGACTGAGCTATCTCCCCAGCCCCTTGGCTTTTAAATAAATAACTAAATTACATTTAACATATATGGGATTGATCATGGATGTGGTTGTTAGAGACATCTGATTGGTTTAGAGAGTTAAAACTCTGACTGTTAAATATAACATCTAGTACACTTAACTCCTTAAATTCCACAGGGTAACATACTTAAAACATTTTTGGTGTTTTCACAAATTGGCAAATGAAAAGAGGATTTAAATTTACTTTGTGTTATCACTGAAAACATGGTTACTAAAAATCTTAACAGGTATTATTCTATATAAAGGGTCCAAAAATTTTGACTATATAAGTAACAAAATGTTTCATCTGATTAAAATGGAGTAATTTATCTAAATTCAGAAATTTATAAGGGTTCTTTCAGAATGTAAATTTTAAAAAGGGGAATCAACCAGTTAAAAAATTAAAACATTACAAGGTTTTAGAAATAAAAGTATATTTAGTAAAAAATGTTTCTAGGTAAAAATGTCTTTGTGTAATAAAATAAAGCAAGTAATACAGCTAAATAAACAGTAATAGGGTCTAATTAAGAGATTAAAAAAGTGTAAATTAAGGATAAATTTTAAGAGGTTTATATGTATGTATAAGTAACACAATAGTTAAAACTATTCAAGGATTTTTTCCTAAGGTCAAATATTAATGTACTGATATAAACCAAAGTTCAGTCTATATGCTAAAATGACCAATAATTCTTAAAACATTAATTTACTCTTAACATTGTATCTGTTAGGTTTTATTCTCTAGAGCAACTAGTCTTAAAAATTAAGGGTCTGTGCAATTCTGGTTAAACAGCAACTGTTATTTTAGAGTATTGTACTACATTACAAAGTAAATTTTCTTTAAAAGCTAAACATGGTTAATATGAAAACATCAATACAATTATTATTCTATTACTCTTCTTTATATATTAAATGTGTTCATATTTTCCAGGTATACAAGTCTTTAAAAGGTTTAAAAGAACATTTTATCAAGCTGGTGTTCTCCAACCTAAAGTTGAAATGGTAATTTTAAACTCATCAGAATAAGAAGTTTTATTGGGGATTTATTTATATCATTTAGTGTTCTGTAACTGGACCTGAACCTTACGTTACCTTCTGCACTGGGATAAAAATGTAAATGTATTTCTAAAAGATAATGAGAGTCTGATCTGTTTAAAGGTTAATATCATGAAACATGAGAACATTTTGCCACTTTACTACACAAAAAGAAAGCTAAATGCTCTCTCAGCTTTCTTTGATTTATGTTTTAGGTGTAATATCATACTGTGTTAATTAACATTTATACAGACTTAGAAAATAATATATGTAAACTTTATAAAATGAAATTTAAAAAAAGATAAAGATCAGCTTCAGAACTAGACCACTTTACCTAAGATTTATGAAGAGCCCTGCCTTACCTGAGATAAGGCTCTGCTTCCTACCTTACTACACGTTACAGTGGCTCCAAAATAAGTCAAACTTCAGCTCATTTAAAGTTATATTCAAGAGATTGATTTTTTTGTTATAAAATTACTGTGATCTCAAACAGGGGATATAATATATAGCTCAGCTAAAATTTAAGATAGCTATTATATGACTAAATATGTTTTTACTATTATTAATTCCATTCTGTATTTTCCTTGTAAACTCTGTAACTGTTGACTGATTAATGTTTTACAGAGGTACAGCTTCGAGAACAATCTAAATTAATTTGAGATAATAAGCCATCACCTATAGGACAGATAATATAGACCCCAGTTTAATAAAAGTTGGTAAATAACTAAAAAGTCATAGACATTAAAGTTAAAGCCCAGTACTCTTACTGTATAACTAGTGAAACTGACTTGCTGGATGTTTAAGATCAAAACTTAAAGATTGATTTTAAAATAAAGAGGTCAAGAGAATCAATATTTGGCTCTTGCCCTCAGAGTCAGCCTAAATCCAGGGAACAAGAGAACTTCTCTAAGGAGCTTTGCAACTCTGGGCCACACAACCTTCCGATCAGGGAGAGTGATGAGATCACTAGAGGATGAGAAATCAATCAGTGCACCTGCTGCAGAGGAGGGTCCTTGGGAAAGGGAGCCATCCCTAATGCTTCCAAAGGAAACCATCTCATCAAGGAGACCCTACCAAGTGAATGGCACTAAAGGAGCTAAGAAGCTGCTCTCAAGTTCCCCAAGAGTGACCCCTGTGGGAACTCAGCTGACTCTTAACAGCAGATAGGAACAAGGTCAATTTGACCAGCTTGGTCTTAAACACCTAGCAAAACAGTTAAAACCAAAACACAGTCATTCCTGGACATTTAAAAAACTAAATGTACACTTGTGTTAGCCCCCCCCCCCCCCAAATAAGTAAAACTAAAGGTGACAAAAAGATTCTTAGACAAAAATGCCTGATAATTATCAAAAGAAACTGCCAGATTTATACGTTTTTAGTCAGTTTAAGGCCTGCAGATCTTTCTAACCTCCAATACAGGTAGACTTAATGTTTGCTAGTATGATTCTCTAACCCTAAGTAACAAAAATAAAGGGATCTCTACTAAACAAAGAGATCATGCCAATAAAAAGATATTTTACAAAAATCAGGTGACATTAAGTAGCTTAACTAAATGTTGTGTTTACATTCCTGATAACTCCAACAGTGTCAAGATTTACAATTAAGGTCTTATCCTCTCCAGCCTTGTTAGACTTTGTTAGGCATTTTTATGTAAACAATGTCTCAGCTCTTCCACTGCCTGGTAAGAGATTATTAATTTCTATCAGCTTCATGATATTCATTGACATGTTCCAGATGTTATTTATTTTGTACTCATGGTTTTTTTGTTTCTTTCATAAAACAAGACTTTTACCCCTACAAAGATCCAATTTCTAAAAAGGAACTTTTTACTGCTTGCTCCACCCCACATTGCCCCCTCTCAGCTTGAAGCAGCAAGAGTGGTCATCGCCCTTTTTCCTTACAGCAGTAAAAAGTCCCTAAAATTAGAGGGGGTAATAATAAAAACTTTAAAAAGACAGTCAATATAGATAGGTAAATTAAGTTAATTCACAAAAATAAGGGCCAGTTTTGGTCCAGAAAGTTGGAGGCAATGATCTCTGAGAGATTAAAATGTTAATGCTTCCAGAGCCCTTCCTCCACCCTTACCAAGAACCTGCTCCTGTTCTATCCTGTTGTTAAGTCTCTCCAACAGGTTCAACTTACGAGAGAACCAGCCCCAAGAGACCACTGATTTCCAACACCCATTTCAGTCAGAAGACTACGTCTACATCAAATTGTTCCAGAAAGGACTAATACCCGGCTGAAATGGAAGGGACCTTACTCACAACATGGACTCATCACATCTGAGTCAAGACAACAGAAAAATGGACAGCCCTCAGAGACCCCAACCATCATCTAAAGATAGACTAAAAAAATGTTAATCATGTTTTTTCTCTTGCTTGGACTGTGTCAGGAATAACTCCATGCTTAGCCCTTCAACTTTTTGAGCTTACCAAATGGGATAAATTCTGTGTTACTGTTCACAGCATTCCCCAGGTGCACTATTATGATAAAGAGGGAAGAAGAAAACATGTGGGACTAATATCCAAACAAGCGGCCCTGTCTTAGTTCCCCTCCTAGTGGGAGGGTATAGCGGGCTCCACAGCTGTAGGAACCACTGCCCTGATTACTGGAAACCAGAATTTCAAAACATTAAGTAGACAAATAGGTTTGGACTGAAGTGAGTTAGAAAACTCTGTAAGTCACTTAGAAAACGCCCTTGATTCACTTGCTGAAGAAGTTCTACAAAATAGAAGAGGATTAAATTTGCTATTTTTAAAATAAGGAAAATTATGTATGGCCTCAGGGGAGACCCATTGTTTCTATACTAACCACTCAGATGTCATTCATGATAGTTTATCTTTGATTTAAAAGAGGCTAAAAAAAAAAGTTAAAAACCTGAAAAACATTGGTAACAAAATCTATTCTCTTGGTCCGCCTGGTTAACTAATAATCACAATGGTGAGACCTCTCATCCTAGTTATGTTGGGACTTGTAATCGGGCAGTGCATGATAAACTGTTTAACTAAATGTGTTAGAGACAGAATCCAGTCTGTTAAGCTAATGGTGTTGCACACTCACTACAATCACCTATACACTACTAATGAATCAATGATTTGATTATGTACATAAAACCAGTGGGGAATGTGATGGGCTGACGGATCTGACTCCATGAGAATGTTATAGGCCAGACTCTAAAGGAAATGACTAAACAGACTCCATTCTGCTCTGACACTTCATATTATGTAGGACATAAGCTTCTCCCATGGGAACACCCCACCTCTGTGCCCATCATCAGTTACTTGGTGTGACATGTTTAATAATATACAATGGCAACCCCTATGTAGTAAAGAATTGCTCTCTTTTGATTCCTATTGCTCCTAAACAATGTACCATGTTAACAGTGATTATGAGGATGATAGTAACCATTCTTTAGTTTGTACCTAGGTGACCCACTTCCCCCTCTGTCGATGATCTCATGATGTTATTGTGTAATTTTGGATCATAGCAACAGACACTTATGATTAATATAATTTTTGGTATCAGAACCCCTACAACCCTTTGGTCGGGACTGTTCTCCCAATAGCCATTTTTTGGGGCATTGTGTGAGACAGTCAGCCGGCTGGCTTAATAAGGACTCTCAAATTTGGACTTCTCAGTGGTGATCTGTCTGTTCTTAAGTTGTGCCCCATAACAGGATTTCTGTAAATATTTTAAATATTGAAGGTGATTTTTGTCTGTTTAATAGAAGATTTTGGAAAAGTTTAAATTATTTCATCAATCTTTTATATTTCATTTAACATAAAGTTGAAATTTCAGTGATAATATAAAATTGTTTTTAACAAGGCTGCCATGTAACTTAAGTGTGTTCATCTTGGTTTTCACAAGTAAAAAACTTATTCTTTGAACTGTATCAATAAAATCTCTGGTCCTAAGAAGTCCTAGAGGGTATTCTATATATTCTGTTTTGTTTTACTTGTTGTGAATTTTGTAGGTAAATACATGCATAGAAATAAACACCATATAGATGTATGTATATAAAATATACCACCTGAAAACTAATTTAAAAAGATTGCCATATTTGACAAAGAAGACTTTAAGACAATAAGCATTGATAGAGATAAAGGGGTCACTCCTTCGAGATAAAAGCTTCAGTTCAACAGGGAGCTATAACATTTCTAAATGTATATGCGCCTAATAATATGACTTCCAAATATATAAGGCCAATAATAAATCTATGTCAAAGTGGGAGTTCTTAGTGTACTTCAACCATGAGGAGAGAGAGTATTTGGTCAACAGGACTAATGCATCTGACCTCATGGATGTATGCGGTATACAATATCCAACAACTATGCAATACATGTCAAATATTTACATTCAAATGTTGGTTAAAAAAATCTTGGTGTTGAAATGAGCAACCTGGCATGCAGAAGATGTTAATTGCAGACTATGATGGGTATGATGGGGATTGCAACCATCTCTTTACTGACTTCCAAGAGCTTCTCATAGTAAACATGGTCACATAATTTCTACTTTCCCATTCGGTGTCTTATTCTGGGCTCTGTCCTGCTCACTAACTAATGCCCCAGCCTCTAAGTCATTAGTCCTCTGAGCCTCATTCCTGTGATGTGCCCTGGTGCTTGCTGGTGAGCCTGCTGATTGGAGGTGCTTGCTGGTGAGCCTGCTTATCTGGAGCATCCAGTGACTGCCACCTGACCCAGATTCCCTTCACGCTCCTCCCACCTGTTGGGGTTTATGGTACCTGTGTGGGACCTGTCCCATCTTCCTTCACCAAATATTTCCTGAGATAAGGCACTGCCAGTCTCCTTTGGATGATGTGCTCTGGCTGAATGTCCCCACCATGGCTGTGCAGATGGATCAGTCCCCACTACACTGACCAGCCCCTCGGGCATGGCTAGTCCTTGAGCAGAGAATTAGCCTTGCTGCCCTTGCTGCTGTGCCGTCAGCTGAATCATGAGAGAGGACAGTTTCCTATGGTCGCCCAGGACATGGGAGGCAGGAATCAAACTGATTATCAAGTAGGCTCCAATTCTTTGACTGTTGGATTACAGAATGTGCGCTGGATCTTTGCTCGGTTGGATTTCCTGTTACTTGCTCCCCAGAGTCCAGACCTAGGAATTAGTCACCCAAGGGAGTTTTTGTCTGCAGAACCCTGAGTCATTCTGTGGATGACTGGCCACACTTGAGCAGAGGATCCCAGAATCGGATCTCAGGTCAACCTAGGTTCCTCCAGAAGCAGAGCAGCAGCATAGAGGAGAGTGTGCCCTTCTTCCAGAATCCCCGCCTGCAGCCAGAGAGGAGGGGGTGAGGCACACACTGACCCTCTCTCCAGCGTCTGCCCTGTGTCACACCTTCCTGCCACCAGGGCATGGACCCGGTGTGGGGAGAAAAAGGACAGTGTTCTCCCTTTGTATTAAGCCTGAGAAGTTCCGCCAGCTCTGTGGAAGCCTGTTCCCCTGGGCTGGGTGTGAACTGTGCTCTGGAACGGTGGAGAGTGCACTTCCTGTACCTCCCACGGTCAGCCCGAGGCTGCGGGGTTTGTCCCTCCTTGTCCCCTCCTTGTCCCTGGCTCAGCTCTCAGGCAGAAGTAGTTTCTGTCTGTGATCTCTCACTTGGTATCGTGGGACCAAGAGCAGCTTCCTAAATCCTCCCAGCGTGCAGGCTTCTCATGCTGCGATAGAGCCGACCCACGGGGACTCGCCTTAGAATTAAAGTTGCTTAATGGACAGTATTTAACGAGGTGGCTGGACCTTCAAAAAAACCCACAAAACTTCTTTATCACTATTGATTTTTTTAAAGACCAGTCCTCTTCCCTAAGACTAGGGCATCCCAGTGCCGGGGAGCGGGGAGATCTCTTTTCTCTCTGGGCCAAGGGAGAGGCATAGAACAGTGGTGGGTAGGACCTGGGGAGAGGAGACCCCCAGGAGCCTGGTGCAAGACAGAGCCAGCACTGCAGGGGCTCCGTAGGAAGCCACAGGGGTGGCCCCCAATCCTGGAGGAACCTCTTAAAGCAGCAGGAACAGACATGAGAGTGGCCAAGGAGTCGCCCAGGCTGTGGGTTCCTCAGCAGGAGCCTCCAGGTCTAGGCCAAGACTGGCAGGGACGGGCGGCCATGCAGGGTCAACATGATACTGTGACCATGCGGCACACGCCCCCGCAGGACGCCAGGGCACAGGAACCCGTGACAGAGTTCTCAGGCAGAGTCTTTCCAAGGCCTCTCTCTCCTCAGGCGGGGTCAAAGCCTCTGCCGGGCTTCTCAGGGGACTGACCCTGGTCTCCTCCCCAGGGACCTGGGAGGCTCCTCCTGCCGCCTCTGTGGCCCTCTGTGTCCTCTGAGTGGGTGGCATCCTCTGGCTGCCCAGCTCTCTGCCCTGACCCCTTGGGCCTGTACTCAGGAATCAGGGTCCCCATCTCAACACTGGGCAGCATGGTCGGCTCCCAGGCAGGCCCCCTGTCTGGCTTGCCTGTGACCTTCCACAGCCTCCACAGAGCCCAGACGGGGACTCTCAATGTTATGGGAGGGCTGACCAGCCCCAGGCCAGATCCTGAGTCACTCCACGGTGATGGTGACGTGGGGCGGAGGAGCTGTGGAAAGAGGTCGCGGGAAGCACGGCCCTGCCCTGCTTAGCCTCGGAAGCATTCTCGGATCCCTCCCTCTTTTCTTGATCTCCCTCCCACCCTGGCCTCACAGAGGCCCCACTGTCAGCCTCAGCCTGGAGCAGCCTCCTCTTAGGCACTGCTGTGCTCAACGCCCTCCAGCCCAGACCCTTCTCAGGCCAAGGTGGGGTGCCCATGGTGTTCAGGCCCTGCCTTAGTCTCCTGAGGGACAGCGTTCCCAGCCCTTCCCAGGCATGAGCATGGCCGGTGCTGCCTGCCCCAACATGCCCCTTTGACCCCCGACCTCAGAGTTCCTGATACGGTCTTCTGGGTCGGGGCGAGAATCTGCATCTCTAGGCTCTGTGGGTGCAGGTGGTCTGAGGGCCACACCTTGAGAGCCACCACGCCCAGATTCCAGGAATCACGATCCTGACAAGGAACCAGGCCTGCGGGGCTGGCACAGGGTGCTCAGGAGCCAGCAGGCAGTTCAACAAGACGGAGATGGCAGAACCAGCTGGCGCTCGTGGTCGCAGGGCAGGAGCAGCCGTGGCTGCCTCTCTCAGCCACCTGCACCCCTCACCTCTGGCCTTTGCTGACATTTGACCTGGAGGAAGGGAGGCTCAGCTCCCACGTTCACCTGGGGCAGGGCTGGATTGGCCTGGGGTCTCCGGACCCCGTGCCAAGCAGATGAGAAAGCAGAGAACCCAGTGTGTCTCAGAGGTGGCCCGAACGAACACACACGCGTCTCCCAGCTCTTATTGACCGGAAACCCGAGAACACTTCCGAATTTAAAGAAGAAACAAGATGATTTCATAACCGAATCACAACAAAGCCAGAAGAAGTGCTCAATGCAGGCCTTGATCTATATTGAATTTTCCTTAAAGTTCTACTTTATCTCCACAGATGAAAGACTAAGAATTTCCTCCATGAGTCCAAAGCTGCCGTGGATGACCCCTTGGCACCCTGCAGCCCCAACTCCACCATGTTGTCATTGGGCCTGTGCCACCTGCACACCTGTCCCCACACCTGTAAGTCCCCCTTGTCAGGGTCAGGGATGGGCAAGGGCCAGAGGGTAACCTGAGTCCAGCTGTGGCACCCCCTGGGCCTCCTCAGGTGTGGGAGACCAGCCATTGCTTCACAGGGACATGGACCTCCAGCCACGGGATCTTGGGCAAGACGCCTGACTTTTCTAAAATGCTAGTTCTCTCTGTTGCAGGTTTTTACGCCTTGGGGTTGGTATTGGCGTCACGAGAAGGTAGTTTGTGAAGAGTCACTGGAGAACATTTAATGTGGGTGGAAACTCAGAGCTCCTGGCAGGCAGGCCCACCAGAACATGGGCAGTTGGCGCTGCCCAGTTTGAGGGGGCAGAAGTCCTTAGGCCACTATCGGAGCTGCTCAGCCACAGGCCCTCTGGGCAGCTGGGGCCTGGACATGATGTCAAGCCCTAAACTGAACTCTGGCCTCTTGGCCTCTGGTGTCTGGACACAGACCCCACATGTCCAGCTACTCTCTCCCCTTCCTAACCCAGGCCTGTACTGCTCTGTGTGTCTGGACAGACCCATGACCTGCACCCATTCTTTCCACTGGGGAGGCCTGGGCCTTCCTTGCCTCCCACCCTGCAATAAATCACAGCCCCTAAGGATGGCCACCTACCATGCTCTGCTGGCTCTTCCCCCAAAATCAACTCAGGAGACACTAGAGAAGCAGAGAGAGTATGGATTCCAGGATCTCACCATGCATGCCTGACCCGTGATGCGTGGGTGCTGCAGTATGTGGAGGAGGGACCTGAGGGGGACGTAGGAGTGTGTGGCTGGGAGGGCAGCTTTTGGGTTTTGCTCTTAATATGATGCCGTGGTTGCTTGGGGACAATAACTGGCTACCCCTTGACCCAGAGACATGGCCCAAGCCACTGGAGGCTGTAGGGTAATAGGTGGTACAAAGGATTTTGCATGCAATGAAGGCTTTTAAAAATGCAATCATCTCCAAGGATGAGGTGCTCTTGGAATTTCCAGAAGACGTTCTGGAAGATTCTCTTCAGAGTATTTCCCTCAACTCTGTGAAATGCCAACGTCTCATAGCACAAATAAACGACAACAGCAGAAATACAGTGGGAGTAAGTTCCTGAAAACTGCATGTGGATGAGGGAGCCGCCAAAGGGGAAGGAGCGGGGTCAGTGTGGGAAGGCTGGAGGGAAGACGGAGCCCTCCTGGCTCTGCTCCCTGGACAGCAGCCACAGCTGCCCACAGTGATGCAGGCCTGGGGTGGGTGTCTGGTGAGGGGCACTGCTGGGGGTACAGGTCTCCCTTGTCAAGTCCCCTGTGCGTAACTGCCCCCTGGTGTCCTGCAGGTCTCTGCAGCTGGAGGCGTCCAGCGGGTCTCATGTATACAGAGACATCTGAGGAGTGGCTGAGAGCTGCTGGCATCCCACCGGCAGAACTGGCTCATAATTCTCCTAACCCACCGTGGCGTGTCTCCCAGCACACCCCACCTGAACCTGGGAGGCTGGCTTGAAGTGGAGCCCTCTAGTCCTGCCGCTCTCTCCGCTCTGCTGCAAGGTAGGGATGCCTTACCCGAGAATCTGCTGCACCTTGCAAGTCAGGCAAAAGCCTCTCCCTTCTCCAACACACACGTGGCATGCATACCCACAAAAATCACACAAAATAAATATGCCCACACAACATACGACAGACATGCAAAATACACAACATATACAATCACAACACACACAACATACAAAACATCCCCAAACCCACATATATACATGCCGTGCCTCCCCATGCAAAGTAGATATGCACTCTCCCAAACACATACACACTACAAAACACACACACACACAGGAACTTGACAACAGCCAAAACTTCTGAGTACTGTTTGCCTTGCAGTAATTAGAAAAGTGGAAAAAATCATCTAATAAATTATGTTTAGTTCTTAAAACCACTGTAACATATAAAAGTATAAAGATCTAAAAGTATATAAACACATAAAAAGTATATAAAATAAAACGAGTACTTTGACCTAGCAATTACACATCCAGGAATTGATGCTTTAGGAATAAGCAATGGTATTCATGAAGATGGAAGCTCCCGCACATCCGGGCTCACAGACACCTCCACAGCTACGTCTATCAACCTGATGTGCCCTCCCGAGTCTGCTGCAGGCACATGTTGGTTGTCCCTTGTCCTCTTCTTGGGCCTCCCTGTGTATTGGTGTTGGACCAGGCCATCAACGCGGCAGTCAAGGTGAGCCTTCACACCAACACCCCAGGCCCGCTGTAGACACACCCCGTCTCCCCTCTTGGAGTGACTCCAGGTCTCTTCTGTGCCCACCTGACCCGTCGCTCCCGCCACCCTGCCTCTTCCCCATCCTGAGAGCCGTGCGGGCACATCTTCCTCCACTCAGAAACCAGCACCAGGAAAAGTGCTTGCAGTTACCTCCCGGCTTCCTTCAAACAACTAGTAGCAATTTTGATTTCATTTTGGGTTTGCTTCTTTTTGTCCTTCATAATCTCATCCCTATCCTGGGAGATTTATCCTGAGTTCTTTAACAAAACGTCTCTCATTAAGAATTTAGTGGTTAGATGAAGATGGATAACCTTGGAACCTTGGAACCACCATTTGACCCAGCCATCCCACTCCTTGGTTTAAACCCAAAGGACTTAAAATCGGCATACGACAGTGACTCAGCCACATCAGTGTTCACAGCAGCTCAACTCACAATAGCTGAACTATAAAACCAACCTAGGTGCCCTTCAACAGATGAATGGATAAAGAAAGAGTGGTATATATACACAATGGACTATTACTCAGACTTACAGAAGAATGAAATGATGGCATTTGCTGGTAAATGGATAGAACTGGAGACTGTCACACTAAGTGAAATAAGCCAATTCCAAAAAACCAAAGGCTGAATGTTTTCTCTGATACACAGATGCTAATTCACAATAAAGGGGTGCTAGGGAAGACTAGAGTGAGTTTATATTAGGTAGAGGGGAGTGAAGGGAGGGGAAAAGGTATGGGGCAGAAAGGACGGTAGAGGGAAGCAGACATTATTACCTCATGTGCATGTAGGATCAATGTGATCCCGCAACATGTACAATCAGAAGAATTAGAGAAACTATCTATGTATGATCTATCAAAATGTATAAATGCATTCTATGGTCATGTACAACTAATTAGAACAAATAATTAAAAAAAGAAAAAAAGAATAAAAAAGAATTTAGCAGCTAGATTAGGGATCTTCCTTCTAGCCATTAAAAGAGTAACATTTATCCAGTTCTTCAGACAATTTGTGAAATGCTTTAACAATTAAAAATAACACTTTATTAAAAGTAGTGCTATTATTAAAAATAATAGTGTAGAAAAGTATTGATGAAATGGAATGATGTTTGCAATCTCACATTGATTAGAAAACTCACCATACTAAATAGGAAAGGAATTTCTGAATGGTGTGTCGCATAAACGTGCGTGGAAAATGACTACAAGGGGACCTGGGTGATCCCTGTTGAGAGATGGGGCTGGTAGTGCTGGCCCTCGAGTCCACCCAGAAGTCAGCAGGGAGGAGAACATTTTTCTCTGGAACATGGGGACTTTGGAATCAGAGCTGAGAATCCACGTGAGAAGGAGGTCTTCCGACCTTCCCAGGCTCACTGGCTGACCTGGACCTGGCGTCTCTTCTTCACTTACCTCTGTTTCCTCCTCCTTCACAGTTGGACAGAATGGGCAGCTACGAAGTCCATCTCTGGGGCCTTGAAGTGTGTTGAGTGGCTGAGGCACAGGCCTTGGCAGAGTGATGCTACCCCACAGGAATTTGTTTACACTGTTGGCATGGAAACCGGAAGGTGATGAGAGGTGTCTGATAACCCAGAAAGCTGTTTATCACTGGCTACCGGAATGTCGTCATTGCATTTAAACACCCACTCCCATATTGATCGTCCCAAATCAGGAGGAGCGTGGCTCCTCCAGACCAGGGTTTATAAGCGCAGAAGACAGAGGGCTCCAGGAGTCGCAGACCTCAGGGATCCGGGTCAGGTAGGTGGCCTCCACCCTTCCCCGGCCTCCCCCTAGAGGCCCATTTACATGGACGGGAGGTGTCAGAACCTGACCTTGCCTTCCTTTTCTCCCCACTAGAAGCCTGTCTCTTTAGGGCTTTCCTGAACTTGGGAGTGTTTCCTCTGAGATGCCCGCACCTCCAGGCCCTTGGCCCCAGTAACTGCCTGTGACAGACGTGTGGTGTGGCTGGAGAGCCAGGCAGACGCGGGCTTAAGAGACCTGCCAGCTTAGGTGATGCCAGCACTTTCTCCGTAAGCTGAGAAGACGGATTTCAGGGTCTAGAAAGTACTGGCCTTTGGAAAGCGGTTTTGGAATTTGATACTGAGTGATCTTGATTGGAAAGGGAGGGCTCAGATGACTTGTCTGTGACTTCCTTAGGGAATTCAGTGGGAGGCACCTGCAGTTATCTTGCTAAGGTGCCAAATTCCGTAAGCAGCTCACAGGGAGTCCCCAGGTCCCCCAGCCTCAGGTAGCCTTCTTTCCTCTGTGGGTAGCAGCACTGCAAGAATCTGCACATCTTTGGGTACCTGCTTTTCTGCCAGACATGTCTTGTTCTGACGTCTTGTCAAATTCGCTGTGTGTTCTCAAGGGCCATCCATCAGTTCTCTGTTTCAGTTGTGCTCTGTGAATTCAGGGAGCCACCAAACAACAACTTAAGACCTAGTGGTAGACATTGCAGCCCTTGAAGACCATCAGCTCCGCCAGCTCCCAGAGCTGCCTGGTGGTTACCTTCCCTCCTGTCCACTGTCCCTGATGCTGAGCCCTGGAGTCCTTCCCTGTCATTTTTGTTTATGGCAAGATAATTTGGTTTTCCTGTGTCAGTCCTAAGCTGTTCTCTGCGGATCAGGTTTTCACACAAAAATGCCAACTCGGCACACTTGCAGGTGGTGCCCGCCTGGAAGTCACATGACCTCAGGTTTCTCATCTGTAAAATGGGATTAAGAGTTCATGCTCCATTTCTTTTCCTGTGTTGACCTGGACTAATGTTCGGGAAAGTTCTTCATCAGATGAAATAGAGCGTAAAGGATTTATATAATTATCTCTCCTCCAACCACTCCCGGTGAAGCAAAAGTGGAAAACCACCTACCCGAGAAATCAGGAGTCAAGCTGTCTGGGCCTTTGAAAACTTAGTGTTTCTTGGCAAGATCTTATAAAGAAATTGCCCTCGGTTAGGTAACGATTAGGTTACTTAGGATTCAGCAAAATTTTACAGAAAGATTCAGATGGTATTTTAGGCATTACTGGCTTCTCTCTCTCAAGTACCGAACTTTGTTATTTCAGAGCAACCCTAAAGCACTGTGTAAATGAGGATAATAAAACTTTATTTAAACACAAAACAAGTGGGCCAGATGTAGCCTGTGGGCCATAGTTTGCCAGTCCAAAGAGCAATGCACTTTGAGTTTTTTATTCTGTATCATTTTTATGAAATGGTGTCAAGATTCACTAAAGTGATATTGTGACCTGAGTGTTGGCGTCATGACCCGTAGTTTGGAACACACTGCGTTGGAGGAGTGATGGAGGGGTGTGGTCCTGCTCTGCGAGGCCTTCCTGCAGGCAGTGAGCACTTCCAAGCAGCAGCAAGGCCAGATGCTACTTTGGGGACATGGAGCTCATTCCCTGCTGGTCCACTCAGGTCCTGTGCTTCATCCTGTCTCTTGCTGAGTCATCTCACCAACATCGAAGTTGTCTGTTTTGGAGGCCAACACAGAAGAGAATATGGACTCCCAAGATTGGGAAAGAGATGAACCCCAGTGTTGCTCAGAAGGTAAATTTGGGGAAAAACTCAGAGCAGGGCCAAAGTAGAATCTGAGAGCAGCAGCTTCCTGCTGGCCTTGCCCAGCTAGTGAGCTGTGGAACTTCCCTGGTAAATGGATCCGACAAGAGGGATCCAGAAGGGAGAGGAAGGTTTGCCTCAGGTGCTCTGGCACGCGGGGGTGGACGAATGGACTGTTCCCACCTCGGGCTCAGGGCGAGGGCGGGCTCACACATCCATCACATCTGAGGAAAGGAGGCCTGCGTGGAGGGGCTGCACTGGACAGCGGCTCAGGGCAGGGCTCTGGCCCTCCTGGAGGAAGGCAGCCTCAGATGGCAGCCAGATGAGACTTGGGTCTGTGTGTGGGGCATGAAGACAGAGGCCTGCCACCTGCCAGAGGCTGACCCCCGACTTTCTTCTCTCTTTTGCAACATGTGTGTCCAGGGAAGCTGTTTTTAAATGTCGTTACTGTCTCCCTGTTCTGTATTTCTCTGCACAAACCAAACAAATCAAAGAATTAAGTGAGCTTCTAAATGCCTGGAAAATCCTGACTGCCTGTGTTCACCTTGCTGTCTCCGATTGCAGATTCAGCCAGAAGCCCCCTGGAGCCAGGCCAGAGCCCAGCCTCTGTGACTTCTGCCTGCACAGGTAAGGTCCCTGGGTGCAGGGTGGGTGGCTGAGGGTGGGGACAGGATGTTCTGCTGGGCCTCATAGGCTGCAGCTCCCAAGGGTGCCTCCCCTCTGTGGAGGGGAGTCCAATCCGGAAAGTTTCCAGGAAGGACGAGTAAGGTGGGCCTGTGCAAAGAGGGGTAGTAACCCACACGGGGCCCGGGCGGGAGGAAGGCCTTGAACCTAGGAGCCTTCTGAATGCCCTCTGACCTCTGCCGGAGGCTGACCCCTGACCTCCCCGAGCACTGCGAGAAACAGGGGGTGTCCAGCAGGGGCGCCCCAGGGGCTCCCCGCCCAGGAGCCCTTGGCAGCTGCTCCCACAGGTCACCATGTACGCCACCCCCAGCTGCCCCAGAGGAAGCTGCTTCCATCACCACAGTCTGGGTGTGGGAACTGAGGCAGAGTGGTGCCGTCACCTTCCCAGGTGACTCAGGGAGGAAGCCACAGGTGCCGTCTGCCTGATTCAGGGCTGTGGCTCACCACCTCCTGCTCAGCACAGGGTCCGGAGACGCCAGTCCTGGGGATCCAGACACCAGCCACAGCCCCAGGGGATCCAGACACCAGCCACAGCCCCAGGGGATCCAGACACCAGCCACAGCCCCAGGGGATCCAGACACCAGCCACAGCCACAGGGGATCCAGACACCAGCCACAGCCCCAGGGGATCCAGACACCAGCCACAGCCTCAGGGGATCCAGACACCAGCCGCAGCCCAGGGGATTCAGACTCCAGCCACAGTCTCAGGGCACACAGACACCCACGAGCCCAGGGCATTTTTTGCACAGCCAGGGGGAGAAGCTGAAAGGCTCAGAGTCTAGCTCAGTGTTCACCACCCTGGGACCCCTGCCCCAGGGACTCAGACCATTAGGAGAGTAGGGTGGAAGCCAGGGCTGAGAGGAGGGGTCTCCTCTGCCCCATGTCACCATGGAGTGACTCAGGATCTGGCCTGGGGCTGGTCAGACCTTCCATAACACTGAGAGTCCACTGTCGGAACTATGTGGAGCCTGTGAGGGTCACAGGCAAGCCAGACAGGGGCCTGCCTGGGAGCTGACCATGCTGCCCAGTGTTGAGATGGGGACCCTGATTCTTGTGTGCAGGCCCAAGGGGTCAGGGCAGAGAGCTGGGCAGCCAGAGGATGCCACCCACTCAGAGGACATAGAGGGCCACAGAGGCAGCAGGAGGATCCTCCCAGGTCCCTGGGGAGGAGACCAGGGTCAGTCCCCTGAGAAGCCCGGCAGAGGCTTTGATCCTACCTGAGGAGAGAGAGGCCTTGGAAAGACTCTGCCTGAGAACTCTGTCACGGGTTCCTGTGCCCTGGCGTCCTGCGGGGGCGGGTGCCGCATGGTCACAGTATCATGTTGACCCTGCATGGCCGCCCATCCCTGCCAGTCTTGACCTAGACCTGGAGGCTCCTGCTGAGGAACCCACAGCCTGGGCGACTCCTTGGCTGCTCTCATATCTGTTCCTGCTGCTTTAAGAGGTTCCTCCAGGATTGGGGACCACCCCTGTGGCTTCCTACGGAGCCCCTGCTGTGCTGGCTCCTCCCTGGACGGCCCTGAGTGCCTGGGTCAGCCCACCTTGGTGCTCCCCCACCTGCTTGCCCATTATCACTCTCTTGGACCAGGCAGTGCGGGGTCTCTCCCACCCAGGCGTTGCCGTTGGAACGATGCCCAGTCAGAGTTTGGTGAGTGGGTGACCACAAGCCATGTTTGCTGTGTTCTTGGTCTCAGCTTGGGTATGTGCTGCTCATTCAGCAAGCATTTAAATCCTCACAACCATCTCTCAGGTTTTAATGTTCCCCATTTCACAAACTAGGACATTCGGCTTTAGAAAGATTCAGTAGCTTGTTCCCGGTCCCAAAGCAGTAATGAACCCAGCTCAGATTTGAACCCAGCTGTGAAAATCTGGACCCCACTTGTTTATGCCCAGTGCCAACACGCTTGTCCCATGCAAGGCAGAAACCCTGAAGTGGAAGGGGGCTCGGTGATGGGCAGCGTGGGGAGCTGGGGCTGGCACCCTGGGATGTGAAGAAGATGGACTGAGTCTCCTTTTCACTGGGATGTATTGATGTCTGGCCATGTTCGTCTAGGTCCAAAAGTGAAGGTCAATGAGCCCCAGAAATTTAGCATTTTCGACCGTGATCAAAAAGTATTGGTCCTGGACTCTGGGATTCTCAAAGCAGTTCCAAATAAAAGCTACATACGTCCAGGTAACTCGCAGTCCACCAAGGTGAGGGCTCTCTTTGCATGGACTGGGGACACCCCCAGGGCCAGCAGGCTTTGGTCATGGTGAGAATCCCAGGGAGCTCTAGAAATTGGATAAAGGGCATGACCACTTCAGAGGGGGACCTTCCGGAAAGGCTTGGAAGAGGAGGTTGGGCCAGCCTGGGGGAGGGCCCTTGATCCTGAGCCGCAGGGCGGGGCGAGGCTGAGTCAGGCAGACCGCAGGGACACCTTGCTCTGAGAACGGACTCTGTTCTGTCTTTGCAGAGACCTTCCATGTGCTGGCCTCACCTTCGGCTCCGTCCTCTGAGGAGAAAGGGAGTCCGATTTTCTTGGCCGTCTCTAAAGGGGAGTTCTGTCTCTGCTGTGAGAAACCCAAAGGAAAAATATGTCCGTCCCTTCAGCTGAAGGTGAGCCTCCCAGCCTGGCTTCCCATGCCCTCAGTGGCCCCAGAGCAGCATGATGCTGGCTGCAGATCTAAGGTGTGGTTCTGATCCATCTTTTAAGAACATGCGGAGAGCTCTGCTTTTCTCTCTCTCTGCTTTTTATTTCTATTTTTTTGGTTCCAGGGATTAAACCCAGGGGCGCTTAACCACTGAGCTCCAACCCCGGTCTTTTTAAAACAATTTTTAAATTCCGAGACAGGGCCTTGCTAAGTTGCTGAGGCTGGCCTCCAACGTGAGGTCCTCCTGCCTCCTGGGGGATGGGTTACACCAGGCCTGTCTGTCTATTGATCTTTAATTCTGGGGAGGGGTGTGGAAGAGAAGGCGTGGACACTTACCATCCCTGGAAACACAGCGCCAAGCGGGGCACCAGCTTTCCCAAAGGCCGTCTGTTTTCTCCTCTCCGGGCAAAGGCCTGGAGCAAGAGCCCGTGTGTTGGCTTTTCCCTCTCGAAGCCTCTGCTATCTGTCACCTCTTCCATCTCACAGAAGCAGAAGCTGATGAGCCTGGCCTCTCTGAAGGAGGCAGAGCTTCAGGGCTACGTCTTTTACAAGTCTCAGGTGGGCTCTCTGCACACCCTGGAGTCCGCTGCCCACCAGGGGTGGTTCATCTGCACTTCCTGCAGACTCCATGAACCTGTTGGAGTGACAAATAAAACCGGGATATGGAAACATACCGAGTTTTCATTCGTGAAAGTTTGAAAAACTGAAAGGAGCCAGTAGGGGTAGCGATGAAGAAACTGTCCCACCCGACAGCCGCCTTCCTCTGCCTTGTTCTCTGACTCGTGTCAGTCAGAGAGGAACATGAAGCCTGCTCACTAATGTCTGTGTCTTTGAGTTTCATTTCTCATTCACACTTGAGGGGTCTGTGTTTGAGGCTTATAGAAAGAAGGGTTGCCTGATGACGGACTTCGTAGAGGAAATAAGGTCCTGGGTTCTGCTACCCTGAGCCAGCAGAGGCTGTGGGGTGTGTCACATTGTGTGATCCGGCCAGGCCCAGCCTGATGCTTGCCAGGGAAGTCACTGTGGGGTGCATGCCTTGCTCTGGAAAGAGCCATTCCTGCCGTGTGGTGACCCTGTGGGATTGACTGAGGAGAAGTGTGCAGGAGTGGCTGAGTGTGTCCAGGGTACAGTGTGCAATGAAGAGCGGTGACAGCTAGTCACCATCTACTGAAGTGATATGAGGAAAGGGGAAAGGGGTGGGTGGGTCTCAGGTAGCAGAGTCACCTGACAGGGGTGGGGGAAAGGCACAGAGACAGGGCATCTGGGTCAGGTGGCAGCCAGAGACCAGGTGAGCGGCCAGTCAGCATCTGGGAGGCCCGGTAGCAGGGCAGGGTTCTGTCACTGAGCAGGCTCAGGGCTTCTCAAGGAGAGCTGGTGAGGCAGCACCTGCGCCTGGAAACAGTCAGGGCCAGGAGGGAGGAGTGGCAACTAGCCCTCTACTAGTTTTGCCTCGTAGGTTGCAAGCAATATTAATCACCTTCGGTTTACTTAAGTAAAAAGTCTACTAAAACACCAGGGAGCTTACAGGGAGGAGATTGGGCGTGCATGCTTCTTACTGCTGCTGTGACGAATGTCACTTAATGGTTCAAATCAACTTGACGTGTATTCTCTCATGGTTCTGGAGGTGCGTCCACAGTGGGCCTCTGTGGGCTAAAATCAAGATGTCAGCAGGCATTGCTTTTGGACTCTGGGAGAAGCCATTTCCTGCCTTTGCAGCAGCAAGAGATTGCCTTCCTTCCCCACGGTCCCTTCTGCCACCTTCAAAGCTGCAATGGCTGGTCGGGTCTCCTTGATGCACGGCGCTCTGACCCTCCTGCCTTCCTTCCTCACTTCTGGGGACTCTTGTCCTTCACACTGGGCCTGCCTGGGTGACCCAGCTGCCCTCTCCGCTGCCAAGTCCCTGTGCCACACAGCAGGACATGATTTGCAGATTCTGGAGATAGGGGTGTGGGCGTCTTATGGGGGGGAGCATTATTCTGCCCCAGACTAGTTTTTAAAATTGAAGGATGTGCTGAAGAACCAGCATCAGACATGTCTAGCAGGCCGGAAATGACAGGAAGCTCTGTCCACCACCAGACGGTATCCTACCGGTCCAGTGACCATCATTAAAGTAGAATTGACGAGCTAACCCTAGCAGAAGGCCGTGGGTGCCAGGCAGGAGGCCAGGCCCAGTGTGAGCAGGGAGTAAGACAGTGTCCCGGACGCCGAGGGCCAGGTGAGGCCGCACAGGCAGAGCGGGGCGGTTGGCCAGGCTCTTCTGTTTGATGCTGCAGCTGATGGAGCCGGATTCTAGCCCAATGGTTAAAAAAAAAAAAAAAAAAGTATTTGGCGTGTTTAGCATTTTAGTACGTGTGTAGGTGACACTGATGCTTTGGAGAGGAAGGACTGTCTTCTTCACAGACCCTCCTGGACTCCGAGCCAGGGCTGCCCCTCTCCACTAGTGCCCTGGCTCCCTTACAGTCCAGCAGGAAAGAGGCGGGCAGGCTGACCCTGGCTTTGAGGAGGCTGACCACGCAGGAGACTGGCATGGTATGCCATCTGTCCTGCTCCTTCTTCCCGCCTGGCAGTCCATGTTACAACTTGCTGTGTAAAACACAAATTCCCAGGGTCACACACCCTGAGGTGCTGCTGTAGGCGTTTGGGACATAGTTCAAGATCTAGCTGTCTTTAAAAACACGCTCTCAAATACTTCTGATGCAAACCATTCTTTTTGATCCAAACTTTGAGAAACACTGTACATTTCTTTGGAAAATGGAAACGTGATTTTCTGGCTGTGAGTCATTTCTGGATGATTGTTTGCCTGTGGACACCCGCTCTAATGTTTAGTCTTAGGCTTGAACACACCCTAAGGAATGTCCCAAGTAAGGTGACCTGAGCCAAAGCCATTGAGTAATTCCACTGAGTGGCTGTGCACTGTCCCCAGCATGGAGGAGGCCTGCAGAAGATGGCACTGAGAGGCTTTTGACACAGAGCTCAATGGCGAAGGCTGGCAAAGTGAGTCCTCTGCCAGTGGATGCCACATTGGGGTGAGGATCAAAGACTGAGCAGACCTGGATGCTGTCCCTGCCCTCAAGGGAGACAGATGTCACTCAGTATGACTGGGGGTGTGTCCTATCAGGAAACCAGAGGGGAAGGCACCCCTGAATGTGATATGGAGACAGAGTGGGATTAAGTAGCCTCAAGGTGGGAGAGGACTTCCGCCATTTTTAAGGAGGCCAAATGAGTTTCCTTTATGGATACAGAGAGAAGACAGATGAAGGAGGGGTGTGGACAGCATGGAGCTGATGTACCTCCCCAGCTGGCAAGGGTGGCTACAGGCCTCCCAGGCCGTGGTGCCCATTCCCCCGACATGCCTCTGGCACCTCTATTCCTGGGGGAGGGGAAAGGGTAGCGATGGTGCTTTAGAGGCACAGGGAACCTTTGTCCCTACCTCTCTTCCCCTGCTCCCTGGAATGCTTAAAACCCATTTCCTGATCTCACAGCTGAAACAAGTTTTGCTGGAGAAGCAATCGGTATGAATGTGGCCTTGGGTACCCTGGGACATGGGACAACCTGTACATCTCTTTTGGAATTCTGGGAAGAGAATGGACCTTATTCTTCTTTAGATAGCCCCAAAGCTCTCAGTGCCTCCTGCTCTCTCCACTCTCTGAAGCTGCGTCCCTCCCATCCCTCATGGTCCCTGCCAATGCCCTTCCCGCCTGCAGCCACAGGACAGCTCTGCTCCTCACCCCCAGGCAGAGGTGCTTTACTTCAGCAGGCCAGGAAACCTACGCTAAGCTGCCTTTGGTCATCCCAAAGCTGGGTCTCCTTGCCTTGTCTTTCCTGGGATGATGTCACCTCTGGCTGTGATTGGCAGGCCTTGTGCTGATTTGAAGGCCTGACAGTTTCGTGGAAGAAAGAGGAATGTCGTCAGAATCAACATGGATTCACTTGTGTCAACACAAAAACAAACAGATGAGCCAAAGTGTTAAAGGCAGGGTTCTTCCACATGGTCGCCTGGTGGTGTCTACACTGGAGTCTGCAAGGATTGGAAGCTCGCAGAGGCCACCACAGCCTTCTACAGCCCGTCCTTTGGCAGAGACACCTGCCCAGCAATGGTCTGTTTAGCCTCAGATTGATGCTACTCTTGTGAATAATTCCTGTGCCCAAGGATGGTTTCAAAATATCTAAAGTAATCCTTCTCATTTTTGTCTTTAAAAACTTCCCCTTGGGCCAGGGTTGTGGCTCCATGAAACAGTGCTTGCCTGGCATGTGTGAGGCACTGGGTTTGATTCTCAGCACCATAAATAAATAAATAAATAAATAAAAATAAAGATCCTCCAACAACTAATACACACACACACACAGACACACACACACACACAGACATATATAGATATATAAACCCGACTTGCCCTTGCCTCTTCTCTCTTTGCCTCTTTATTTTGGTTGACCGTTATGTGGCATTTAAAGAAATTATATCAAAAGTGGTATGAAAATCTTTGTGATTTCTATGTTATAACTCTGGTTAACCCAGCTTGTCACAAGATCCTATTGCCATTTCTAGGAATTTTAAAATTCATGTTGGAAGTTAAATACTGTCTGGCATGTATTTGATTTGCAGGATTGATAAGCAAGTCCCTGGCATGGTTTGGACTCGAGGGTGGGGGCAGGGGTTTGCCTTCATCCTGGGGTGAAGAGGCTGGAGTGTCTCTGGCAGGGTGTCCTGATCATTTCCTAGTGGGGCAGCCTGTCTGAGACTTCACGTCCGGTGTCACAACAGAGACATGAGGTTGTGAAGCCCTAGAGTGAGGTCAGGCAGCTCATTCCTGTAACACGTTGTTGAAATGACTCTAAGGCCATTGTCAGGGATTTGGGATTTGGAACCCCCTCCAAAGGCTCATGTGCTAAAGACTTGGCTCCTAGTTGGAGGCGCTCTTGGGAAGTGGAGACAACTTCATGGAATGGGGCCTGTTTGGAGGAAGCAGGTCGCTGGGGATGGGCTTTTGAAGGAGATATCTGGCCCCAGCCCTTCCCATCTCTCTCTCTCTGCTTCCTGGCCATCTTCCTGATCAGTTCCACTTCCCCTCCCCGTCCTGGCCATGCTGTTCTGCCTCACCACAGACCAAAAAGCAATGGAACCAGCTGACCATGGACTGAAACCTCTGAAGCCATGAACCAAAAATAAATCTTCCTTCCTCTTAGGTTTTTTATGTCAGGTATTTTGTTACAGCTATGGAAATCTGACTAATAAATACAGCCATGGATATCAAAATGAGTTTTAAGGCACGCCACTTGGAGGATTTGTTAGAATGAAGGTCTGAGAAGCAGCTTGGGGAATCCTGAGCTCCTTGCCTTCAGTGAGGGTCTGAAGAGGTCCAGAGTGAAAAAGTTCAGTGAAGACCCAAGAGGAGGGTTTTGAGAGAGAGAGGGAGAGGGAGAGAGAGAGAGAGAGGGAGAAACGTGCCATGAGTTCTACCCACCGGCACCATCATCTTCCCCTGGGGGAGAGTGATGAGGGAGAGTGGGGTGCCCACCTCGCACCTCAAGGTCACTGAGAGGGCCCTCAGGCAGCCTGGTAGTTGTGCAGTGCCTGCCAGACAGTCTTACTCCTCCCTGGAAACCCAAGCGCAGGAGAGGGCTGGCCACCTGCTGTCAGCGAGAAGACAGGCATCGGACCTGCCCATGCCCGTCAAGACTAAGGAGTGTGCATGTGCTGAGTAGCCACGAGGAGAGGAGGCCCTGGGTCAGAGGGGGCTAGTGGGCATCTTCAAGTCCTGCCCTGGGGGCTGCTGAAGGGCAAACAGACCCAAGCCGGAGTGAGGCTGGTGCCCGCAGGTGGGAGAGGAAGCTGAGTCAGGCTGCTCCTTCAAGGGAGCAGAGAATGCATGACACCATCGCCACAGGCACAGCAGACCAGGGGACCTCGGGGTGGGCAGCACCAGCCAAGTCCAAGAGCACAGATCAGCCAGACAACGTCCCTTTCTTCCATCACTGGAGGGACAGGAATTGTAGGCCAGACAATAGCAGGAAAGGGGAGTTTCAAAGAAACCGCTTTGCCAGATTTGAATGACTTGCACCCTCAAGTGTTGATTTTGTTTACTTTGGGCCCTTTTCTGACTCCATTGCCCTGGGACCTGGTGGGGCAGAACATCATGGCGGAAGGGTGTGGTGGAGGGAAGGCGCTCTGATCGTGGTGGCCAGGAAGAGGTGGGGCGGCAGCAGCTGTGTGGATTGCATCCGATTTGGGACAAAATAAGGTTGACTTTTGCTCCTGATTTGTTTCTTTTTTTCTTTTTTTAATTCTGAGAAAGCACAAAGCAAAGAATAAAATAAATAATAATATGAAAACATTCATGTTTGTATCACTTAGAACTTTCAATTGTCAATAGTTTGTAATTGATTCAAGTTTTTTTTCTTTTTTTTTTTTTTTTTTTCAATAAAAGAACAAACCTTTGGAAGTGTGGTAGTGGTCTTTCTCTCCTGGCTCACTCCACTGTCCTTTCCTTTCCAGCGCCCCAGAAGTCACCCTGTGGTGAACTGGAAATCCTTTCTGCTCATTGTTGGATACTCTTATAATCATATGTAGGTATTTATGAATGATATATATTTTTTCCTATGTGTTTTAAGATATTTACAAGTGTGCTTTTAGTATATACTGTATACATTTCCTTCTTTCATTAAATAATAATTTGCTCTTTATACTTATCCTCATCGACCATGTAGAACAGTATTCTATAATAACCCCTCTCCTAGAAAAAAGAAAATCTCAGCATTGAGATTGAAGTCTCCCTTTAAGAAGGGAATCTGCCGTGGCTAAGAGGGAACCCGGAAGAACAACTTGGACACCAGATGGTTTGATCCTGGTGGCAAGATGTACATTTTACCTTGATGAGGCATATGGAAGAAACACCTTGAAGATCCCAGAGCTAAGTCACATCTTTACTGGAAAATCAGGTGGAAGTGGAGTCTGCCCATGTTGTGGGTTAGATATGAGGGGTCCCCCAAAACCTGACGGTGAGACAAGGCAATAGTGTTCTGAGGTGAGATGGTTAGATTATGAGAGCCGTCAGCTAATCACTCTTAAGGGACACAGACAGGTTGTTTCTTAAGGATCCAGTCAAGAAAGATCAGCAGCTAAACAAAAGGAGGTACCAGTTCCAGACTTCCAAATCACCACCAGCTTCCCAGTTGCAGATGCCCTTTCTATGTAGCCAAGGGCCACCACAGTGTTGGACCTATTGCCTAAAACTCTGGAGCCCAAACAAGCCTCCCCCATCCACTTTGTGGCCTGGTCCTCAAGTTCCTCCTCTGGCTGATGGCCTCTGGTTCTGCTGAGGATCTGGGCCTTGCCTGTCTCTGACCTACACACAGATGAGTGACAAGGGCCCTGCTGCCCACCTTCCCTGGGGAGGACCCACGCCCACTGTGCCTGGCCATGCCCCATGGACCCTGGACCCCACTGATTCTTCTGTGTTTGCTCCCTCTGTTGGATCTGCTTGTCCAGAACCTGTGTGGCCTCCACAGGCATGCATCGCTAACTGCAGACCCCACCTTGCCCCCTGTCCTGCTGCAGGTGACGGCCAGTGATGGCTTGCCTACATCTGAGAGGCAGAAGAACCAGGGGGAGGTCAGGTGGGCTGAGGGATGCAGCACATCCCCAGACACTTACTTCAGCCTGGTATGTTGTGATTAACTCGAACTGCATACACTTTAAAGGGACAAATGACACTAAAGACAAAATCCATGGACTTGCTGGTTGATGACAACATTTACAGGGAGAAGATAATTGATGTGCTGTTCTTATTAAAATCAGGAAGAGCATCCAAATGGAAATAAGCCACAGCTATTGATTGAGAGTTTGCTGTATAGCAAGGGAATGGCCAGCATCACTGGTGCTTGGCAGAGACTCAAGGGTAGGCAGAGGAGTGGGACAGCTTTCTTATTACAGAGAGAGAGAGAGAGAGAAGACCTCAGGTATGCTTTGGTCAAGGTTGCTAACACAAGGAAGCTCTGTGATTGATCTGGGGGACAGAGTTGGCTTTCTCTGGTTGGAGCTAAGTTGGAAGTGGAGGCAACTGGCATCACTGACCAAGTGCTGGTGGTTCTAGGTGGGCTGCCAAAGGTGGTCTGGACATTTCCACTCGTATATTCAGCCTTTAACCACACTGAGTTGAGTTGAGATCCATGTTTGCATTTTGAAATTGAAAATGAGTGTTATTTTCTTTCCCTAGCTCTTTGGTCATGCCCACAGGTTGCTTGGGTATTTTGGAGGTGTAGATGAAGTAGCCAGGATTTGCAGCAGATTCCAAAGTGAAATAGGAGCCCACCTTCTCCTGGAGGAAGGTGAAGGGCAGATGCTATGCATAGTCCAGTAAGTTTAGTTCATTGACGTTCTTGTTCTGAAAGACAAAGGAGGGTTGTAATGAGACAAGGAAATAATAGGAATTGCTATAGTTGTGTGTTATGTAGTAATAATAAGCTGTATTTGGTATTTGTCTGGGCTTGTAAAACTAAAATCATAAGGGTGCCTGGTGACATACTTGCTGTGTGGCAGGATGACACTCCTGAGCAATGCTGATATGAACTTTAATCTATGATTTGAGTGATGGCTGCTAGTCTAGTCGTGTTCTGGTCTTTATCAATGAAGACCAGAGCGTGACTGGGCTGAAAATCACCACTTAAACCCCTGGACTTTTGGAGCAAGCTGTCAGCAGCACCGTGACCAGAGGACTCCACGTCATTCTATCTCTTGACTGCCCTGGCTGCTGTCCACTCTATTGCTGATTGCTGATCGACTGTTGTCACCGAGGCCAGATGACTGACCACCTCTTCCGTGGTGAAGACTGCCACCCAGCCTCCGGTTTGTCAGACACCCGAGGACATCCAAAGACATCCGAGGAGCTGAGAGAGGTTACGGCTGAGAAGAATCCCCTCTGTCTTGCGGACTGACTTCTTGGCTAAGAGACATTGCACTGAGTAAGTCCATGGGGATTGGACTCTAGGTGAACAAGGGAGTGAATCTTCAATGTATTTGTGACTTGCTATCATCAGGAATGTTGAGTGTGCATTGCGGGAATAAAATCCACTTGTCGGAACCAAGCTTGATTCCTCTCTTACTCACTTCTCATGACAAGCGTTTGTTACCAGCTGCTACAGTTTGGATCTGGAAGGTCTCCCACAGGGCTGCGTGGTAAGGCTGGGTCCCCAGCGTGGAGCTGTTGAGGGGTGGCGGAGCCCGTAAGGTGAGTCCTAGTGGGGGGCTTTCAGGTCACTGGGTTGTGCTTTCAAAGCACACTGTGGAACCTGGCCCCTTCCTCTTCCTCTTTTGCATCCTGAACATAAGCAGTTTTGCTTCAGGACCTGCTTCTGCCATGGCAAGTCACCACAGGCCCAGAGCATCAGGGCTTAGGGATCATGGACTGAAGGCTCTGTGACTGTGAGACAAAACACACCTATTCTCTTTATAAGTACATTGTTCCAGGTATTTGTTTCAGTAATGGAAAGTAACAGGATACTCTATGCAGGAACAAGGGGAAGATCAGGGCGGTCTTGGCTGAGATTTAGACTTTCAGCCTTAGCGTTAGGTTTCCGCCTCCGTGGATGGGAGGACAGCCATACTTCCTTTCTCTCTCTTACCTTTAGTTCTAACAAGAGAGGCTTTGGTTCCTTGACTTTATCATAGCAGAGACAGAGGTTCCGTTTACAGATAGCTAAAAAAATATTTGCCTTTGTGGTGCCGTCTATGTGCATGTTTGAAGTTGATATGTAAAAGATCTCTGGAAAAATTTAAAAACTGGGTCAGATCTAGACAGAAAATGATGTTTTTGTTTGCTTGTTTCTGTTGACGTTTCAGGTACAGCAACCCTCTTCCCTCAGCCAGGTATGGAACGCTCGGCCCTCTGTGGGCCCAGGAGCCAAGAGCACCTTATTCTCAGAATTCCCCTCCCCGTCTCTCTGGCTCTGCCTTCGTCCCAAGCCCTGTGGGACTATCCTGGGAGCCAAGGACTCCTCTATCTGGCTCATCACCAGTGGCCCTGAGGCTACTCCCTGGGCAGCGTGCTCCGTCTTTTCAAGAGGAGGGAGGAGCCCAGCAGTCCTGGTGGAGGGGAGACAGACCACCGCCACTGAGTAAGCCAGCTTGGGAGTCACCTCCGCTTTTGGACTGTTTGTCTGGAACCCCCTTGAGGATGCCGTCTTCCAGGACCAGAACCTCCTGGTGTGGGTCTCGAAGTCGATATTTACTTGGGGTTTCAGATTTGATTCTTGAGCCTGAAAACAGTACCAGAGAGCATACATGACCAACCAGTCTGCGTTCAGACTCAGGTCCCCACTTGGTGCCCTGGGCTCAGTGGCGACACGTTCCTCTTCTCAACCTTTCACCCTAACTCGTTGGTAGGGGAGTCTTGGAATGTCTAGTGAGGCAGCCCCTGGGTCCTGGGTCACCCTGACTTGGGCCTGATCTCTGGGCAGTCACTTACGAGTCGAACACCTAACATCTCACTTGGCCCACCAGAAAGATGGGGTTCAGGGAACCTGTCTTATGGGCCCATATCAGGAATGGGAGAGCCGACGGAAGCTCGTGACTTCTGACATGAGATGTTTGCATGACACTCTTGGAAGCCCATCACTATTATCCTCAGTGGTGGCGTCTTCTCACTGTGGCCTGCCTTTGGCAAGGCCAGCTTGGCAAGGCCAGCTGGCATGGGTCTCTGTCACCTCAGGCACCAGCCGTGCAGCTCATGAGGACAGTGGAAGGTCAGGGATGGCAGACAAGGCAGGAGGCAGCTGGCAGTGGCTGCCTAGCTGAGTCAGGAAGGGGCTGGGGACTCAGGAGCCTGGGGGAAGCCAGAGAGGTGTGCCTGCCCTTTCTGAGGGGCAGAACCATCTGTAGCAGTGGCCAGGGCTTTGCCTGAATATGGGGTAATTTGGTCATTCAGTTGGGTAACTCCTAAACTGGGAACTTGTTCCCCGTGCCACTTTGATAGAGCAGATGACCCCCTGTCAGTGACTACTTGCAGTTTTACATGGGGTTGGGCAATTGCCCACACATAGGGCAGAGGACAGAGTCTGGTAGAATAATGGACGTGAAGTGTGCCACGGCCTGGGACCACAGCTCCCTCTGCTCCCTCGTAGGAGTGGTCCTTGGGCTGGTCCCCAGCTCCCTCCCCTCCCTCGTAGGGGTGGTGCCTGGGCTGGACCTCAGCTTCTTTCCCAGCTCCCTCCCCTCCCTCGTAGGGGTGGTGCCTGGGCTGGACCCCAGCTCTCTCTCCTCTTCCTTGTAGGAATGGTGCCTGGGCTGGACCCCAGCTCCCTCCCCTTCCTTGTAGGAGTGGTGCCTTGGGCTGGACCCCAGCTCCCTCTCCTCTCCCTGTGGCCTGCTGTCTGCGTCCTCCTGTCCTGGCCTCGGGACTCCCCTGCTTCCTCCTCTCTGCTTGGTCCCCGCATCCTGGCGGGGGTGACTGTGCCCTCATGCAGCGGACTTCTGACTCATGCTGCGCTTCTTGCAGGGCCAGCTGTGGCTTCCCAGTGGACAGCACCAGGCTGGCGATCACTGCCTTGCTGGCCCGGGTTCAGAAGCCACCAGCCTGCTCCTGGTACCCACCTGCAGCTTTGGTCGGGAGGGAGGCAGTGCTGGTGACCAGAGGCCCCTGTGCTGCCAGCACTCCCTGGATCCGCCTGGCCATCAGCAGGATGCGGTGGCCGTCCCTCCCTGGGCCAGCGCTCCCTCCTTTCAACAGAGCTTCCCAGCACTCCTGGGATGGGGAAGGCCTGGAGGGTGTGACTCTGGGAGTCCTCTGAGGTCTGCCAACCCCAGAGAGTGACAGGAAGAGCCCTGCCCTGGCGTTGGTCAGACCCCGCTGATAAGCCCCCTCTGCCTCCCTGCTGGCCAGGTCTCGGGACCCTTCTGGCACTCTGGAACATAATACCTTGTTAGTACAGCTGCCGTGTGGATGGGCGGCGTCCCTGGCCGGCACTTCCCGCCAGGAGCCTGCGTCAGACTTGCTCACTAAAGGTGACTTTCCGATTCTTCAGCAGGGCACCGAGCCTTACTCTACCTCCTGGCCTTATTCTTTCCCCAAAGGTTAAGACTCTGAAAGCTGAAAATGAGGGTCTGGGCACCGTCTGCCCCACATACTCCAGACACCCCAGAAGAGCCTCCGTACTTCCTCAGGGGCTGTGCCACCCACCACCCTGCCCTGCCACCCTAAGACCCCTTAGGTGATCTCCTGAGTGGCTGGAAGCCACAACAGCAGGCCGAGGTCTGGCAGCAGAGGGCCTGACACTGATGGACAGGAGTCAAAGACAACCGATTAGCAAATGCAGTTGGGGTTTACGCTCACTGGGCCAGGGGATGATTTCCTTCCTAACTTCTGTGAGTTTCCAAGTACAGTCTGCAAACCACTCTGAGGCAGCAGACTGACGCTCTTGAAGAGGGTCTGCGGGCAACACGTCTTTGACATTCTGTGCTCCACCATGTTGAGCTGGGTTCTTCTTCACAGTGGGACTTCTCAGGGCCATTTTTTCCAAAGATTTTGGAAAGAATCGCAAAGGATTTTGCCACCTATTGACGTAGGCAGAACCCTCCTACTGGAATGGGGAATTCCCCTGCTTTGGGGAACTGGAACTTCAGGTAAACTGTTCAACTTGAAAGATTTCACTCCCGCTGTGCTATTTGTTTATTTAGGAAGGAGATTTTGGAGCTGTAAACCAGTCAACTCCAGAAGCAAAGTTTCAAAGTCTTTTTTATCTGAGCACATGATCAGAACTGGGTGTGCTTATGCTGCATCTGGGGTCCACCTCCACCATGTTCTGTTCTGTCCCGGGTACGTAAGGACCGGGGGAACTCCAGGAGCTCACACGCTTTGCAGGCTGGACAGAGAAGCGTGGCTCTTCTAGGCGCCACTGAAAGTTTCCAGTGGGGAACCACGTTCTGATGCCAAGAGTGGATTTGTAGAGGGGACTTACCTTCTGACCCTGGCTGGAATTCATCCTGGTCCCTGCAGGACTTAGGGATAGTCGCCATGTCTGAGATGCCATCCAGAGCGAATTTTGTCCCAGCTGAGGATGACAACGGTGGGGACCGTGAAGGCAGGTAGGACCTGGGTGGACAGGAGAACTTTGGCTGTGGAATCTCGAAACCTCAGGGGACCTCTCCCCGCCTGTCTAGCCCTTGCAGGGCAGTGCTCGGCCTCTGCTTAGGAATATTGCCCAACGTCCCAGGCTCAATCATTTTAATTTGTAAAGGAAGTCTACTTTGATTTTACCCACAAAGGCAGTCCTGTGGTTTGCCATCAGACACCATGTTTTTTTTCCCATGTGGATTGATTCTCCAGAAGTTGCCTGGGGATCTTGCAGAACTGCAGGCTGTGGTGGGTCCTGAGACTCTACATGTCTTGCAAGTTCTCCGTGATGCCTCTGCTGTGGGTCGCAGATCACACCGAGCTGTAAGCCTCCAGGGAACTCGACTTCTAGCCTCCTGGAACAGAGCAGGCTCATGGTGCTTCTGCTGTGGGGTTGGGGGACCCTGCTCTTGCTTCTCCTTTGGATGTCTGCACTGCCCTTTGCAGAGTAAAGGCCCCTTTGCATACGTGAGTTAGTAAATCCTCATCTCAAGGCTGCAGGGAGCATGGGGCAAATATTCATATTCCCTTTTTACTGATGAAGAAACTGAAATTAAGCAGTATCTCCTGGGTGACAGAGTTAGAAACAAGTAGCAGAGCCCTGGAGTTCAAACCCAGACCTCCTGATGATTTCCCAACATGCACTAGCCAATCCCTCCTGCAGAGAGTACCAGGCTGGAGGGCAGGAGACATGAATGCCCATCTTGGCCCAGCCAGCAGTGTGCGGGGTGAACACTAAGCTCCGTAAGTCCCCGGACCTCCAGAGATACACAAGGGCTTTGGTGATGTCTAAGAAAGCACTGGCATTCTGTGATTCCGTGTGGGCTGGAGAAGCTTTCCAGACTTCGAGATGCACATGAGATAGCTCGGCCCTTGTTAAAACACAGTCTGATTCAGTGTATCTGAGATGGGGACCAAGCTTGCAGTTGTCATAAGCTTCCAAGGAACACAGATGCTATGGATCCACGGGTCATGCTCTCTGCTTTGGCTGCGTCTTGGAATCGTCTGAGAAACTTTAGAAGGTCTCTGAGTTCCATCTCCAGAGACAGGCTCAGTTGGCCTGGGTGGAGCCCAGGCAGTGGTTAGTTTTGAAAGCTCTGGAAGAGCCACAGTTGGGAATCACTGCATGGAATCTGGTTCTTGGGTTGCACCACCAGATGACACAGCTGTCTGATAATTATTAAGCTCTGCTCCTAAATTTTCTGATATTAGATGAGTCATGTGTTTAAGTTTTTGCCAAGAAACAAACTACCTTGCCCTTATTTTCTTCCTTATACTCTGTGGGCTCCAGAGTCCTTTGAAAATCCACCGGGAGATAAGTCTAGAGAGTGAGTCTCTTGGCTACAGCCGAGTTGAGCTGGCCTGTTGTGCCAGATTCTGGTGGGGGTTGGTAGCAGAAAACAGTGCCCTGAAATCTCTTCCATCAAGTTTCGTTTCCCATTGGACCAAACACAATCGTCAATCCAGGGTCTATTTACCTTGACGGGGGTTTTGAGGGTCACATCTATACCAGTTACTAACTCAGAAACATGGTTCCTAGAGAATGGGACCCTGGGATACCCCCTTGCATTCCCAGGGGTCCACGAGGCACCCATCACTTTCGATTGAAACATGGAAACATCTGCTGGACCCCTGTGAACCAAAGTTGCTGCAGCCCAGCTACATAACAAGCAGAACTGTCAGGCATTTCTTTTGACTGAAAGGCAGTGAAGAAATTCCTGCCATGCGGCCTCGCAGGAGTGGGAAGCAGCATTCTGTGGGCGGAAGGCTGTGCCCTGGGATTCGTCAGCGGTGCACTGAGGAGAGGGAGGAAGACTTCCCGGTGCAATCAGGACATGTCGGAAATGGAGGACGAGATGCCGCAGCCCAATAAAGCAGCGGCAGCCTGGGAAGGACAGGGCCGAGGTCCGGGAAGAGGGAGGAGCTGAAGGAAATGAAAGACAAGGTGGCTCTGTGCAGTGCCTGATGGTGGGGGCACCGTGGGATGCGTGCTGGGGGTGTCCGAGGGAGGCGTGGGGGGGCTCTTTTCTAGTCAAAGTGTGCTTGGGGAGCAGTAGTGTCAGCATGGCCTGCAAACTCACCAGAGATGCAGAACCTGGGGCCCCGTCCCAGACCAGATCAGAACCTGCCTTTTTTTTTTTTCCTTTTCTGGGAACCAGGGATTGAACTCAGGGTCCCTCAACCACTGAGCCACACTCCCAGCCCTATTTTGTATTTTATTTAGAGACAGGGTCTCACTGAGTTGCTTAGCTCCTTGCTTTTGCTGAGTCTGTCTTCGAACTGGTGATCCTCCTGCCTCTGCCTCCTGAGCCACTGGGGTGACAGGCACGTACCACACCACCCAGCTAAGAACCTGCCCTTTAACAAGACCTCCACCGGATTTCCATGCGTCGGTGTCTGAGGAGCACAGTGCTGGATGACACGTTCTCCAGTATCACTGACGTGAAATAGCCAAGGGAGTCTTGAAAGACCCTGAAGCCTTCCAGTCCACACGGTCTTGTTTGGTTGGTTCATGGAGTAGACTCAGCACTGGGATATTTAAAAGTCATCTGGGCAATTCTAAAACCAGGACAACTGGGCTGATATAGATGCTTTGTGACACTGTTTTATTTAGAAAACTGAAGTTCTGGGATAGTGGGATACCCACAGAGAGAATAACTGAAATCTATGAGCCTCGATAGAGAGAGAGATCAGCAGATATAAGAAATCAGCGACCAGCAGGGTACCCTTGAAGGGTCAGAAGCAGGGTCAGGGAAACTGGGTTTTCCACCAGATGTTAGGTCCAAGTTTCAGTCAATTTCACTTAAACATTGCAAACAGCAAAGCCTGGAGGATGGGGACATTTGATGACTGTCTTCTGGTTTGTATCCCAAGGTTCATATGTTGGATGTTTGGTCCCCATAGCGGTGATGAGAGAAATGGTGGGACCTTTAAGAGACTAGAGGTTGTTACGGTCCTTTCCTGTCTTACCATGTGCTGACTCCCTCCCATACCCTCTCCTGCCATGAGTGGCACATGGCCACAGGAGTCCTGGCCAGAGCCAGTATCATGCTGTTTGGACTTTCAGTCTCCAAAACTGTGAGCTAAATGAACTTCTTTCCTTCTAAGTAGCCCAGCCTCAGGTATTTCAACATAGTAACAGAAAACTAACTACCATACAGAGGGCTGATGAAATTCAGAGCAGACCATCTGACGTATCCACTCAGGTGATAGGTATGGATCCACCTAAAGAAATGCTATATTCAGCCATCTGGGACCAATCTTCGTGGAGGAAAGAAAGTTCCAAAAGCAGTTCCTAGGATGAATTCTCTATTTGACTTTAACGGTCATCCCAGACCCTGGAACAGCAGAGCAGGTGGTGCCTGGTATGCGGTCACAGTGCGTGGAGGTGTTTGTTCTCAGTTCTCTCCCTCTGCCTGTGTGACTAACAGCCCACTGATTTCTAGTACAAGTCCTCCTGGGAGAAAATGTCTGCTCTTGGACTTTGGACCAAGTAGGCTTTTGGGATAAAATTTAGAAAGTTAGAAAGGAAGAAATTCTCCCAGTAAGAAAACAGCCAGGCCAAGTTAATAAGTACTATCTCATCTCCCCAACCACGCACATCCATAGCCAAGGAATACAATCTGGGCTCGGACCAGCCTGAGAGAAGGGCCAAAATCACTGGCACCAGAGCCCAGGACGGTACTCCAGTAAACTGGGAGTTCAAACCACTTACCAGGCCGGCGTCTGGAGCTGAGTGGATGTTGGGAGCTCTCTGGAGTGTCTTTTACCACAATGATCCTAGAGACTATTGCCTCACAGAGATCATAAAATGGGAGTGGATAGGTATGAAATCACGACAGCAACCACCATTCCCTCCGCCGCATGTGGATGGGGCACATTAAGGATGACTACAAGGTCTTAGATACTCCTCATGCCGAGAGGTGGGGTCTGTCTCCCCACCTGGACTCTGGGTGGACTGTGATTGCTTGGACCAATAGGGATGCAGTGGAAATGACAAGCCAACCTCCAGCCTCAGCCACGTCCTAGGGGATTGGTAGCTTTTACTTCCTGTCCCTTGAAATATTGTCTTGGAACACAGCCAGCATGCCATTATGAGACTCACGTGGAGCCTACCGACAGCCCCTGCCAAGTTGTCAGTTGGACCGAGTGAGCACTTAGTCACACTGATCCTCCAGCCCCAGGTGAGCAGGATCCGAGCCCACCACCTCGGCCCAGCCCTGCCCAGACTGCAGGATTATGAGTCAAATCTGCCCCCAACTTTTGGGCTGGCTTTTGTTCCAGATAACTGGAACTGAAGCAGGTACCAGGGTAAGGTGCTACGGTAAATGCAACCTAAAATACAAGGTGCTGGCTTTGGGTGTGGGCGGCAGGTGGAAGATGTGTCCTCCAGGAAGCTGTAGTCAGAGATGAAGACTGTCAGAAAAATGATACAAAAGTCAGGGAAAAACAATACATGGTGCGTAGCCATGGGAGGCATAGCAAAACTGTCACCTGAAGTTGTCAGACCTCAGAAAGAGTGAAGGGCAGGTCTGGTGGGTCCTGGAGAGACCTTAAGGCTGGGTCCCACAGAAGCTTCACAGGTCACCTGACTTGAAAAGGAGGATCAGTCTGTTTTTGTCAAATGGGATTGATTTTTAAATTGAGGCTGCAAAATGGTTTGATAACGGTGGTAGCTTAGGCTGGAAGGCATGGAGATGTGTGATACGTTATTAAATATGTGGTGCATACGTGCCGTGCGTTCCATCACTGGTGAGACTCTGGGGCCTCGGGAAGTGGGTGAGTTTATTTTGCATAAGGAAGGGATATATAATTTGTGGCCAAAAGGCAGACTGTGAAGACTGAACATGGGTGTCCTGGGGTTCTGTCCTGCTTACTACCCAGGCCTTGGCTTTGGTAAACTCTGAAATGGAAAAAGAGTGGACCTTTGGCAGGAGTGGGGAGGAGAGTGGAGAAACTAGTTTTCAGTAAGGAGGGATCTACTGGGACCAGTGAGGCTGTGGGCGGAAGGAAGGAGCTGGGAAGGGAAGGGGTGAGGAGAGCGAGGGGACGGGGCGAGGGCGGGCAGTGGAGTCGGGGAGGCAGGGTGGGAAGGGGAGCTTTCCTCCTGGCTTCCTGACCGGAGCTGGCAGGGAGGGAAGGACCAGGACTGAGCTGCCTTCTGTGGTCCCGCTGTCCACCCTCTCAAAAAAGTTGAGAGTGTGTTTTGATAAAAGTCCTGCCCCCCGCCCCCCCCCCCCCCCCCCCCCCCCGCCCTCCCTGGAGCCAGAGGGCACCAAAGCTGCAGTAGCCCCACGTCCAGGTGGTGCCCCGCGTTGATGTCGCGGCGCCCTCTGCTGGTCCTGAGAGGCACAGCTCTGCCAGCAGCTCCAGGAGGGCGCACACAGCCAGAGGACCTGAAGGTGTTCTGCAGGTGACCAGAGTGGACTCTGGCTCCATGCTGGCCGGCCCTCTCTGTAGCAGGCCCTCTCTGTAGCAGGGTAGGGGCCAAGGGTGGCCCTTCAGGGTTTGTGATGAGCCCACCGTGTGCATTCCCCAGGCCTGGCGAGCGAGGAGATGAGCAGTCGCTCTTGCTGCAGAGCCAGGGCTGGCTCTGCCGGCTGTGGAGCCTCGGGAAGTCTTGGTGAGGTCCGCATTTACCGAGGATTTTTTTCAAAGTCGGTCAGGCAGTCTGGAGAAGGGAGTGGCCAGAGGTGGGCGGGCAGTTATCACTGGGTCAGGTCCAGATGATACATGGGGTCTCCCAGCATCAGGTGTGTGTGCCTCGTGGCTCCACCTGCTGTGTGCCTGGGAGTCTGACAATAAGCTGCTTCAATGGTCTCTTGTTCTGTCTCCTGGGTGGGATCAGGCAGGGGCTCTCAGAGGGATGGGTGAGTTGGTTAGAGAACAATGAATTGGCGGGGCTGCATTCCCTGAACAGAGCCTTAGCCTCTGTGGGTGACCCGCTCCCTGCAGCTCTGGATTGCTCAGCATACCAGTCACCACTCAGACCCCCTGCTCCTTCTCTGGGCTTCAGTGGTTCCAGAGCAGACCCAGTGCTTCACGGTCTCCTGTTCCTCCTCCTGGTTGCTCTTTTCAAACATTCTTTTCCTTACAATCGTCTCCACTGTGCACCTTTGAGTGCGTGCTGTGTCCCTTGCCAGGACCTCATGGGTGCCTAACTGTTTGAAATTTATTCTCCAGATGATGGTGGGGGATGTGGCCTCATGGATGAGTTTTAGAGGGGGTGGTGTCCAAAGCAGCTGTGTGTTCTGGAAAGCTCTGACTGGTGGAACCGAGCAGGACAGTCTGACTCGGTAAGCATGCGGGGCAAGCAAACCGTGCTCAGATGGTGGAATGCAGGTGATGTGCAGTGTGCAGGGCCTGAAGCCAAGTGATTCAATGAACAGATCAGTCACACTTGTTACTTTTATAAGCTGTGAATTGATTGTGTTGTTTTTTTTAGGGCTGTAAAACAAGTTTTCAGAAAAAAAGTCAGTGGCATCAAAATGTTGTTCTTTGTCCTGTCGTCTACTCCGAAGCACTTGCCCCACAGGGCGGGCTAAGCCAGCTAGCCCCTTCACTGGCCTTGTACCTGGGACTTTCTGGGACCACTGTTGTATCTCTTAGGTGCATGCCCCATTGAGATGTCATACCAGACACACATGTGAGCCACACAGGTCATGTTAAATTTTCTAGTAGCCACATTTATACAGTGTTATAGTTTAGATATGAGTTGTCCCCCAAAAGCTCATGTGTGAAGCAATTGAAAAATGTTCAAAGGTGGAGTGACCAGCCTATGAGAGGTCCAACCCGATCAGCGAATTGATGCTTGGGTATGGACTGACTGGGTGGTAACGTGGGGCATGGCTGGAGGAACTGTCCCTGGGGATTATATTTCGGCGCTGGTGGACGCAGCCTTCTTTCTGCCTCCTGGCTGTCATGAGATGAGCGGCTTTCCTCCACCGGGCCCTTCCCTCTGCCTCACCCGAGGGGCCCGGAGCTGTGGAGCTGGCTGACTACAGACTGAACCTCTGAAACTGTGAGCCAAAATGAATTTTCCTCCTCTAAATTGTTCTTGTCAGGTCTTTCGGTCCCAGCAACTGAAAACTGATTAAAATACACAAGTAAAAAGCAATAAGTGAAGCTAATTTAAAAAAAAATTATTCTAATATCTAAAATATTGTCACTTCAACACGTAATCTAGGGGTAATCATTGAGACCTTTTGGGGGTTAGTTATTTTTTAGCTTTGAATTTTTAATTGAACGATAAAGACTGGGATACAGAACGTGATGGCTGGATGCACGCACACGTTGCGTGGCGATCGTGAAAGGCGCTGCACAGCGGCTGCGGAACTCAACCCTTTTGCCACTGAGCTTCGTGCCCTTGGATCTGCAGCCCTCCTCCCCTGCGCCCAGCCTCTGGCCACTCCCATGCCCTTTCTGCCTCTGCACCTTTGACTCTGCTAGTCCTTGTGTGAGTGGGATCAGGCTGTTTGTCTTCCTGTATCCGCTGATGCCTCTTAGCCTGTGGTCCTCTACATCCATCCATGTTGTCGCAAATGACGACGTTTCCCTCTTGGCCAAAGGCTGCCTAGGATTGTGACGTGTATTCGCTATCCTCATCCGCTCCGCCACACTGGGCCCTGTTCTGCATTCCTTGGCTCTTGTGAGCAAGGCCCAGGGGACCTGTGCGCATCTCTCTGGCCCACTGACATGTTCCTGGATGCACAAGTGGGATTGCTGGTCAGATGGCTGTTGAGTTCCTCTTTTCCCAGGAACCTCCGTGCTGGCTCCCACGATGGCCATAGTGATCTATGTTCACGTCAGCAGCACTCAGGGGTCCCTTTGCCAACACCTCCTCTCTTCTCAGGTATGAGATGAAGTCCTTGAGGTTTTCATGTGCAGTTCTCTGATGATTAGTGAAGCTGAATACCTTTTAATCTACCTGTCGGTCATTTGTATGACTTTTTTTTGAGAAATACTGATGCGGATCTTTTGCCCGTTTAAAAATATCAGGTGTTTTGTTTCTGCCACTGGGTTCGGCGTGCTCCCTATGACCTACCCTGGATACTATTCCTTCATTGGACGTGCCGTTTGCCAATCTTGTCTCCCGTCCCGCGGGCTGTCTCTTCACTGCTGGTTATTTCCTTTCCTGGCAGAGCCTTTTGCGTTCAGTACAGGACCACTTGTTTATTTTGGTTTTGTCGCCTGTACCTTTAATGCCGGATTGAAGAGTCGCTGCTAATACTGACGTGACGGGGGTCTCCACTAGGCTTTCTTCTAGGAGTTTTGTGGTTTCGGATCTTACGTGTGAGTCCTTAGTCCACCTGGAGTTCATTTTACCATCCACTGTGAGGCAAGGATCCCAGTTCATTCTTTGGCACATGAATACCTAGTTTTCCCACAACACTTAGGGAAGAGACTGTGCTTCCTCCTCCGTGTGTTGCTGGCACTTAATTAAAGATGAGTTGGCTGTAGGGGCACAGGTTTGTGTCCTGGTTCTGCCCCTGTTCCGTTGGCCCGGGTGTCTGTTTTTACACCAGGGCTGTACTGTTTGGGTTACTGTAGATTAGTAATATAGCTTGGAGCCAGGCAGCGTAGCAGACCCGAATTCCCAGTGCTCAGTCCCCACCCATTCCCAGTGCTCTGTGCCCACCGCGGCTAATGGCTGCAGAGCTGGGGAACACAGAGTCAGACCTTTGCAGGTAATTTCCTGGGTTTTCCTTCACCTCTGTTAGAAAGAAAAACTAACGTATAAGCTCATACCAGGGGGTAGCACCCCTGACGGCCACCATCATGAGACTGGCCCCAGGACAGACATCTGGATGCAGTCACCTCTCTGTCTTCAGCTCTGCAAAGCTTCCAGCCTCCAGGTGTCCCCACGCCTCACTCCGGAGATGGTGCTTCATGAGGATGGAAGGCGGCAAGGAAGCAGCTTGACCAGCTCTTGGGAGACTGAATAGACAGATGGACCACGAACAGGTCATAGGCAGGTCAGAATTCTGACCCACCGTCTGCTGCAGTCAACACTGAAAACAGCCCACTGCCCACATTAGCCAACCCAGGAAGCCCACTTGCAGTTTAAGACCCAGAAAGAGCCCAGACGGTGCCCCCAGTCAGCCACGTGGGTGCCCTGCCTCTGGTCAGCTCGCTTCCAGCTCCCCAGCACCAGTGGCCTCCAGCCAGGGCACACGCCACGCCGTCCCTGCCTTCCTGATGTCAGGCTTCTCTGCATCCTTTGAGTCCCCACCAAAGCAAGTCACGCTGGCTGACTCCCTTGCTATAGAAAGCACCACATAAGTAGACTTTGCTTGTTCTTATTTGAATGACTCTGTTTATTTCCACAGCCTGCAAAGGGGTGAGCCGACGTCTTTTTCCAAATGCAAGCTCTTTGCTATCTCTATAACGTGCGTCTCTCTTCTCCTCTGATAAAGAGCCTGTTCCCCGCCCCGCAGGTGGATTCCCCTCCCCCACAGTCAGCCCTACCTGTGGTCTCCATGGCCTGTCCCCTCAGTCAACTGTGGGCAAGTGCTCTCAGGCTCCCCTTGCCAAAGTGAAGCCTGTATCCTGGGCTCGTCTGCCATAGTTTGGGTCTTAAAAACAATCCAAATAGAAAATGGGCAGAAGATAGGAACAGACATTTCCTCAAAGAGGAAATATGTATGGCGAATGGAACACAAAAACGAGTTCATTCACCAGTTATTAGGGAGATGCAAATTAAAACCACAAAGAGATTTAAGTATCTACCTCTCCGAACAGAATGGGTACAGTGTCATATTGGCCAGGATGCAGAGAAAATGGGTCTCTCCTGCTGTTGCTGGGAATGTAAAGTGTTACAGCTGTTCTGGAAACAATGTGGCAGCTTCTCAAAAAATGGAGTAGGCTTCCTATTAGACACAGTGATTGTACTTCTGGGCATTTGTCACAGAGAAACGGAAACTTACCTTTACACACTAATTGTGTGTGTGTGTGTGTGTGTGTGTGTGTGTGTGTAAATGTTTAAGCACCTTTCTTCAAAATAGACACAAATTTTAAACACTCAAAGGTCCTTCAATGGGCAATGGAGAAGTAGAAAGCTACACAGCAATAAAAATGAACTACGGCCATAGGATCTGAGTGAAGAAAGCAGATTTCAAAGCCTCCAGTCGTGTTCTTATTCCATCTGTGAGACATTATCAAGATCATGAAATTGATGAGATGGAGAAGCAGTGTGGGTGCCAGGGACTGGGCACAGGGCCAGGCTGGGGAGTAGGTGACACTGAGGCCCCGGGGAGGGCTCTTGGCATTGATGGACGACTTCTGTTTATTGACAGATAGTGGCTACGGGAAACTTTGCCTATGATAAAAGCGCATGGAACTACACACCCGTGGGCACACTCACACGAGTAAGTGTGTGTAATTGGTGGTATCTGAATAAGGTCTGTGGATTGCATCAGGGTCAATTTTATGTTTTTGATAGTCACTGTGATGATGAAAGATGTGACCTTTGGGCGGACTGGGAGAAGGGTGCAGGACCCCACACACCCTGTCTCTGCAGTTCCCCGTAATTAGCTCAGGAGCTCAGGTTATCACTGGTGTGGTGCCACACCCACAGGAGGTGCTCAGCACCTTCCCTCTTATTACTGATTAAGCACTGTGACATGATCGCTCTGGGTGTTTTTCAAAAGGCTTAATATTCTGGTGGGCTCTCCCAAATGCTCAAAGCTTTGGGAAGAAAAGCTTTGCCTTTCCCCCTTTCTTAGGCTCTCATTGTCCTGGGATTTTTCAGGGACTTTTCAGTCCTGTCTCCAGACAAACAGGGGCCTGGCTTAGTGCTTCCTCTGACTATGCTCCTGGCCAGGGCAGAAGGGCACAAGTGACGCATCTAAGGGGAAAATCAGGTGAGAGACGCAGAACCCCCATCAGTGTGTGTATCAGGCAGAGCACTAGAAGCGATTCCAGGTGGCTCCCAGCCCAGGCTGCACATCAGCACCCCCTGGGGAGTCTGGCCAGCGCCCTGACCATGCAGAGGCCCGATTCAGCTGCCTGAGGCAGGCTTCCAGGTCTGTTCCCTCAGAGTGCCCCAGGAAGCTCTCACTCCCCTTGCTCACTATTCCCCACTCCTGGCAGAGCCCTGGGTCCCCCGCTTGAGAACGGGGGAGCTCTGAAGGCACGCACCCACCCAGAGGTACCATGCTCATGGACTTGGATGCACATTGTCACGGTGATTCCCGGGAGCAGTCTATGTGAAATCCATTCGCACATGGCGCAGGATCTTTCTATTACTTCTTTCCCAAAGCACTTGATATTTTCAAATAAAATGTTAGTGCCTTTCTAGTTTTAATTTTAATTTTTTGCCTGCTTTGCACCCACACCCATGTAATCTCTGAAGGGCGGCGATTCTTCTTGAATGCATTTGTAGCACTAGGGCAATATGTGGCACAGAGCAAAAGTTCAAAACTGGTGACTGATTATACTCTCAAAGGAAACTGGGCCCCAGAATTGAGAGAACACATTTCTAAGCATGGCTATTGAGAGACAATGGACGATACTATGCTGTTGGCTGTATTCTCAGTAAGAGAAAAACATTTCAACCTGACCTGGATTCCTGAGATTTGGAGACAGTCTCCGGGCACTGGGTTCTGTGGGTAGTGGGGAGTTGGGCTGCTATCTAGGGGGAAAATAGCATAAAGGCGGATTTGGCTCTGGACTTTCCCGACCTTACTTCCTCCCAGGGCACACAATCTAGTCTGTGGTCCATTAATGCCACCACTATGTCCCTCCTGTCTCCAGAAGAGCAGAGAATGCCAGTTGGTCACCTGCAGCATTTGATGGGCACTGGATTGCAACCTTCTGCCTCCAAAGTGCACTGTGCAGGATTGGGAGTCACTGAGAGCTGGATCCTGCTGTTGAGAGTGGTCGACAGCAGAGCTCTTGGTAATTAGCTGAGTAACTCCAGATTCCTTGGTTACAGGTAAATAAACCAAGTCACAGAGAAAAGAAAGTGACTTCTACAGTGATGTTCACCAGCAGGGCCAGAATGGAAAAACAGGTCTCTTCTTGTTCCCAGGGGCTGGAAGGTGGGGAAATGCTATAGTGATGTGGGACAGGGAGGTGTCTCAGTGTGATATGAGCCTCCTTTCTGTCCCTGAGCTGTCTCCCTCCCCCAGGAGGGGTCTCTGCGTGACTCTCCTGGAAAAGCAGCCTGACCCTCTGCACAGCGTCCGGTCACCGGGTAAGTGTCTCCCACAGTGACTACGCCCCGCTGTGCTCTTGAGCAAAGCCCATCGCTCTTCCCTGTGTGAAAGGGAAGAGCCCGGGCCTTGTTGAAATTTGCACGAATTCCGATGCCATGATCTGGGGTGGGGCCTGAGGCTCTGCACCTAACATCGGGGCCACAGCTGGAGTGGCCATCAGTGAGGCCCTTGCCGTGGGGCTGTGTGGGAATGAGCTGACCCCAGTTCATCAGAGACCCATCAGGGGCAGGTAATGAGCTCTGAATATTAATCTGACCTGAAATTTGCACCGACTGTCCCAAGATTGTCCTAATCCGAACCCGAACCCTTCCAAATGTGCAGAGATAAGTGGCAGCAGCCAGGGGTGGTGTGACCTGAATCTCTACTCCAGCTTTTTGTTTCTTCCAATTCTTCAGACCTGCAGGCTCCCCAGGATCTTGTCTTTCCAGGGGTCACCTGTCCCAGTGGCCTGTGCTCAGCACATTTCTTGGATTATGGAGGGAATAAGGGACTGGGAAGAGAGAAAAATGTCTGACCTGGCAGTGAAACACCCCTGTGCGATTATGATAAATCATATTTTTGGATATCCTAATGCTGCACTGTGTGTGCTTTATGAAATAAATCTCACCTGGGACACGGGGCATATTTTAGAAGTGAGATTTTTGTCTTTCTTTATGACATCTCGATCAGTTTTTGGTGTTTTTAATACTCACTCCACAGTAAGAATTCGTGAACCTTCTTCCTTTCCTCTGCTGCAGAACAATTAAATTGCATTGAAATCAGATCACTGCGTTTGGTAGTGTGTCTGTATTTAAGCTCCCTGGGTCTATGCTCTCTGGGGAAAGCTTCTTTATCTGCTAATTCTTGAGAAATTTGGTAATGGACTTCGAGCAATCTTTGAGAGTATCTTGATGCATTATATTTTCTTAGGAAATTATTCATTCTGTTCAGGTTTCATGCAGAGATGAACAGATGAGTCTGTTATGATTCTTCCATTTTCTTATTTTTCCTTCCCATTTCTCGCTTCTGTCCCTTGCTGATGTTTTGACCCAGAAACTTGATATTTGAATTTTTCTTTGCCATCAAGGGGTTAAGGCTTTGATATTTCCCAAGACACGGCTTAAGCTACGTCCCGTACCTTCTCAACTGTCGCTTTTCCCTATGTTCGTCTTCTAAAAACCGCGATGTAGGTTTGCATGAGAGCTCTTTGACCTAAAAGTTGTCTAGGAGAAGAAGTTTTGACGTCCCGCAGAAGGGCCCTTTCGCCTTCCAGCCTGCTTCTTCCTTCTGGCTGCGTGACCTCGCGTTCTGTTTTCCGCACTCCCGGTTGGTTGCTGGTCCAGGTCTGCCAGCTCGGTGCTTGGTGCTCCGTTCACACCATCACTGCCTCCTCTCCCTCCCAGTCCCCACTCCACGTGCTTAATGGGACAGCAGGGGGACCATCTGCATACCCACCTGAGCTCGCAGTGCAGGTGCTGAATCTCGCTGACCTCCTGTTTCTTCACTGAGAAATGGTGAGCAGGGTGGGGCTCCTATTGTGAACCTAACTGGAGAGGCAGGCATTTCTAGGTATCTCCGGCCAAACAATCAGGACAAGCTTATTGAGTCTATTTTTAGAAAAGTAGTCAAAGATAATTTCCTCCTTTTTTCCTGACATTGGGGGTGGAGCCCAGGACCTCGAGAACCACACCAGGCAGATGCCCTACTACTGGCTACGCTCTACCCAGTCGAGGGCAAGCAGAGGACAAGCAGGGATGTGGCAGGGAGGAAGCAGTTGTGGGGAGTGAACCCACTGCCCTGCACTCACCTAGGGTCATTTCTAGGCCAGCTCTCCCTGGACCCATGCCCACGTCATTCAGTGAAGAAAGGACAGGTGTCAGGTGCCAGAAGTCATAGCAAGAACCACTTATCCGAATGCTCGACTTGGTGTTAGGACACCGGCCAGACCACAGACGCAACAGAGAGCTCCAGATGGAAGAGGGTGAGAAAGCACCCTCAAAAATGTGAACGACCAGACGGCGCTCCAGGGTCTCCTCCCCAAATCCTGGAGGGGGCGATGTCAGGGAAGACCCTACCAAGCATTCAAGGAAGAGTCGATTCTATTGTATGCAATTTATTTTTCTAGGACAAAAAGGAAAGAGGAAAAGTCACTCAACTGTATAAGGAGAAGATAATTTTGATTTCAGAAGCAGAAAAAGGGGGAGGTGATGGTGGTAGACACTATGGTACGGTATCACTTACGGAGGCCCAGGGAGACTTCTACATAAAATATCAGCTCTCCAAATCTAACAGTGCATTAAGACATTTCATGACCGTGCAGGGTTTATCCCAGACACACTGGGAAGGTTCAACGTTAGAAAATCTATCACATTTACTACATTAACAAACAGTAAAAAGGGATATGGTTACCTCCATCTATGCTGAAAAAACATCTGATAACATTCACTTATTTCTGATTTTGGAAAGTTCTTCAAATATTAGTAATAAGAGGAGAATATTTCTTTAACCTGCGAAGGGCTGTATAGCACAGTCTACGTCAAACATAAAACCCGAGGAACTCTAAACTCATCCTCGTAAGGTCAGCAGCAAGACAGAGGGGCTCGTTACTGTTAAGGTTGAGGTGTGCTCCTGGGCACTGCTTTGGGAGGAGGAGAAACGAGAGGTATAAGTACTGCAAAGGAAGAGATAGAAGGGTCATTATTTGAAAATTACAGGGCAACGGTAGATCAATAACAACTACCGAACCGGTCAGAGTTCAGTGAGTTTGTTACTAGAGGGTGACGCAGAGCGGTGAAGAGCAGTCACCAACAGGAGCACCAACCGTCCCGACTTGGGTGGTTGAACCTAAGGCAAAAGCTGCGTGCATTCGGCAGAAACTCTTTCGAGTTTCCGTCTCCCCCCAGGTGTCCTCTTCTCTCGCCAGGTAGCAGCGGCAGGTGGCAGCTCCTTGGCAGCCCGGGGTCCCCAGGGGAGGCGCCGACTCTCTGCAGCACGGTGTTGCCAAGCTCTGACGTTCTGCAGGTTGGGTGTGTTGGATGCACTTGTGATTTGGGACATTTTCAGTTTATGATGGGTTTATCAGGGTGCAAGCTCACCGAGAATCAGGACTCACTTCTCTATGATCAAAAATGCTATTTATGATAGCAATAATTACTGCGACTATCAGTGGACAACCAAAAATACACTGGACCTATGTGAAGAAATTTTACAATCTAAGAAAGGATGCAGAAGAGAATCTGAATAAATGGAGGCATGCCTTTAATGCAATGAAAATATTATCAAGTTCCCCCCAAATTAATTTATAAATTCAATGTATTCCCCCCCAAATTCCAGTTGGATTTTTTTTTTTTTTTTTTTTTTTTTTTTTTTTTTTTTTTTTGGATACTGGGGATTGAACCCAGGGTGCTTAACCACTGAGCCATATCCCTAGCCTGTTTTTTAAAAAATATTTTTATTAGAGACAGGGTCTCGCTGATTTGCTAAGTGCGTCTCACTAAGTTGCTGAGGCTGACTTTGAACTCACGATCCTCCTGCCTCAGCCTCCTGAGCCACTGTATTTTTTTTTCAAACAACCCGATAAACTTATTCTAAAACCTATTCTAAAGTTAAAATTATCTCTGGTTATCTATATTTTAAAGGTCTACACATAGCTCAGTTAACTTTGAAAAGGAGGAGTAATAAGATATAATCTAACTAAACCAATTCATTAAGGGGAAGACTATTAGTCTTAGGACTTCAGACTATCATTGGGTTTCCAAAATATTGCCCAAAATATTCTATTCATATCTTGTGAATAGAAATATTTTATCCATTCATTTGCTGAAGAACACCAAGTTTGGTTCCACAACCCAGCTATTGTGCATTAAGCAGCTATGAACATTGATGTGGCTGCATCACTGTAGTGTGCTGATTTTAAGTCCTTTGGGTATAAATCAAGGAGTGGGACAGCTGGGTCAAATGGTGGGTCCATTCCAGGTTTTTTGAGGAATCTCCACACTGCTGTCCAGAGTGGCTGCACCAATTTGCAACTCCACCAGCAATGTATGAGTGTACTTTTTTCCCCACATCCTCACCAACACCTTTTGTTGCTTGTACTCTTGATAATCGCCATTCTAATTGGAGTGAGATGAAATCTTAGGGTAGTTTTGACTTGCATTTCTCTAAATACTAGAGATGTTGAAAACTTTTTCATACATCTGTTGATTGCTTGTATATCTTCTTCTGTGAAGTGTCTGCTCAGTTCCTTAGCTCATTTATTGATTGGGTTATTTGTATTTTTGGTGTTAAGTTTTTTGAGTTCTTTATAAATCTGGAGATTAGTGCTCTATCTGAATTGCATGTGGTAAATATTTTCTCCCACTCTGTAGGCTCTCTGTTCACATTATTGATTGTTTCCTTTGGTGAGAGAAGACTTTTTAGTTTCAATCCATCCCATTTATTGATTCTCGCACTTTGGGAGCCTTATTATGAAATAGTTATTTTAAAAGTTGAGAAAATAGTAGCGTCCACATATACCATTCATGCCCTCCTCTAGCATTAAAAATATAACCCTATAATAATGATCAAGTCCAGGAAATTAACTTTGGTAAAATACTAACAATTAAACTACAGACTTTATTTGGTCTTTTTTTTTTTTTTTTTTTTGCAGTGCTGGGGATTGAACCCAGGGCCTTGTGCATGTGAGGCAAGTACTCTACCAGCTGAGCTATAGCCCCAACCCACAGACTTTATTTGGAGGTCAATGATTTTTCCTCCTGATGTCTTTTCTCTGTTCCAAAATCCAATCAAGAATCCCATGGTCCCAAATGTCTCTTTACTTACATTTTTTTTTTTTTTTGGTACTGGGGATTGAACCCAGGGACTCTTTACCACTGAGCCACATCCCCAGCCAGCCCTTTCTATTTTATTTTGGAACAGGGTCTCCCTAATTGTGCAGCCTGACCTCAAACGTTGTATCCTCCTGCCTCAGCCTCCGGATTCATGTTGTAGCTTCTTAGTTTCAATCTGTAGCTGTTGTTCAATTTGTATCTTGTATGACCTTGGCACTTATTTAAAGAGTCTTGGCTAGTTTACAGGAGGTCTCTTGAATGAGCTTCATGTTTCCTCTAATTACACCGAGGACAAGTATTTTTGGCAAGAATACCACAGAAGCAGTGTGTCCTTTTCAGGGCACAAAATTGGGGTCCACACCTGGGAGTCCTATTGAAGCCAGAATTGAGGACAGGCAGTTAGTGTAGAACAGGGAATCTGGTCCAATTGAGGGTTGGAGGCCATCTGAGTCTGGGAAGTTGGAGACCACTCCTGGGAGATTGAAAGGTCAGTGTCTCCAGAGCCCTTTTGATCACCAAGGTTACCTGCCTAAATGCCCCTCCCGAAAAGCTGCAGGCAGGGAGTTGCTGATTAATGCCCCCTGGGTCCCCACCTGTCTGAATCACTTTGGCCCTCCCCCTGCCATCTGCTTCTCACCTTTTTGCATCTCCACGGCACTCCTGGGCCTGGTCACGTAGGAAGGAAGGAGAGAGAGATAAGGGGGAAGAGAACAGGAGAACAGAGGGGACCCTAATCTCTAAAAGATGCAGGGTGTGGCTCGCATCTTGGGATTCTAGAACATCAGCCATGGCCCCCTTCTCCCTCCCGGGAGAAGTCTGCGTTACTGCCTTTAAATAAAACCTGCTTCATGTGCTTGCCTCAGTGTGCTTCTTGGGTTGTTATACTTCAACATCTGAAGAAGCAGAACCTGTCACTGATAAACGGCGGAATCAGTATTTCTGATGATGTTAACTGATCATTTGATCCAGGTGGTATCTGCTGAGTTATGATTACTAAATTGTTAAAAAAATTATCATATTTCTCTTTATAGTTCATAAATGTCACAAGAAAGACAATGTATATACTATAATACTCCATTTGAGTTTTTAAATTCAATTAATTTTCATTCTTAAATGAAGGTTATAATTTTTTTTTTTAAATGCCTGCAAGTGCAAAATGAGAACTACATCTAGCCTCTCTCACGCGGCTGAGCTCAGATGCTGGTAGCAAGGGGTCACCATGAATACCCGCAGGTACGCCAGCAGAACCGCCCACTACCCAGCCCGCGGAGTGGGCTGCACACTGGGAACGGTGAAGTGAAGGAACATGGTCATGAGACACTTGGTGCTTGTGCGGTTGGTGCTGTTACAGAATCAGCCAGATCCCAAAGACGCGTGAGTGAGAAAACTGTTCTCTGTGATTAGGAATCAGCAGAGGCTAGCGCTGTGCTCAGCTCCTAATGTTAAGGAAAACACGGTAAAATTAAGGCTCTGGAAAGAGGCAAGCAGCAGAGCAAGCTCACTCAGCCCTGGGCGGGCTCAGCAGGGGCTCCTCCGGAGGCTGAGCACAGCGCCGTCGACCTCATTCAGGCCGACGTCTGGGTTGCAGGACTTGCTCACGCAAGTAACCTGGACGTCTCCCCCTGGCTCCAGGCGACTCCGATGCCTGCACAGCTCCCAATGGAAGCAGAACCTTGCGGGTGCAGCTGTTAAGAGACAGAAAAGGAAATCTCTTAGGAAGGAGTCCCCGCTTCAATCACACTGCTTAGAATTACTGAGAAGAAATGTTTCCAGGCACATTATTGTGCAGAGAAGAGCTCAGTGAAACCCCAGCAAGGAGTGTGGACAGCAGTGAGTCAAGGGGCCTGAAGCCCCCGGGGATCTGTGGATCTGTGTGCGCGTGCGGGCTGCAATGACTGCCAGGTGTTTGACTGAAAATCTTCAATCAAAAATCAAAAAAAGGTGCAGAGGTAAATAGCAGCACCTTCCAAGTACAACTTAAACCTATGAAGCCATCCAGATCCATTGTAAGAAAGTTCATCAGGAAAAGAAAAAGATAAATACTATTTCCACCCACTCACTTGTGGAAACAGTTTCTCAATGATGGTGGCTACCAAAAATTTGAAGAGGTCATTGCTAAGAAGGTGTGGTCGGGAATTGCCAGCAGGCATTTGAAGCGCAAGCCCTGCTTTGAAATAAGCGGGCTAAAAAAAGACTGCGGGATTTCAGACGTCCATCAACCTGGTGCGGAAATCTGTTTCCTCCCATGGTTGCCACTGTCCCTGGATCTGTATCTTCCTGATGGGTGGAAACCGAATCTCATTTATTCCTTGGATTTGCCTATTGCTAATTACTAGTGTGGACTAATCATAATTACTTAGAATGTTCAGGCTTGTCTGTTTTCTACCCAGTAAGTGCTTTTTATATCTGTTGTTCGTTTTTCTATAGAACTATTTGCATTTTCCTATCAATTAGTAAGAACTCCCTGAAAACTTTAGAAATAAATCATTTGCTTGTTACATGTGTTGCAACTATCCCCCATCCCCGGTAGCTCATCTGTTTAATTTTCTTTCATAGCGTGTTTTGTCCAAAATTCTACGATTTGGGTGCCACCAAATTTTTCACCTTTTCTTCCGTGACTTCTGCATTCTGAGTGACATGAACCATTAGGCAAAGGCTCCTAGTTCTCTTCCATTTGGCTCTTTGTCTGGAAGTTTCAAACGGTAGACATTTAACTTAGCGTTTCCTTCTCAGGTGTGTAGGAGGCGTGGTCCAGTCACGGCTTTTTATTGCCTTATCTCTGTTGTGGTTGAAGCAGGTAAGTGTACAATTCCATCAATAGTGTTGAAAGTTACAGAGATACAGCTCTGTGGTTCTCTAGGGGAGGCTCTGTCATAATTCTTCCAGTGCTTCTGTTGATTTCTGCCGTGTTGTTGAGTAGCCCTGGGTTGTCACGTTGTCCTTTGTTTTCACTTGAGGGAGACAGAAGGTGTGAATCAGCATGGTCTGAGAGTCTGGGCTTGCACGGGGAGGGGCTTCAGGAAGACATGATGGATCAGCATGCGGGGAGCGAGGCATGGGCCACGGGCGGGGGCCACGGTCAGGGGCCATGTGGAGGGGCCGCGTGGAGGGGCAGAGGCCTTTGAACATGCCAACCTCATGGCTCAGCCAGGGAAAGGCTCCACTGCAGAGGCCATAGGGAGCCTCCTTGGCTTTGCCTCCAGTCCACGAGAGTACCAATGGGCCTGCGTAGGTCTCCAAGGCACAGGTTATGCTGCCCCGCCCGTTCTGGTTCTTTTTAGTGGACTGGACTTCTAGTCCTGCTCATATGCAGCTCTTGTAGGGTCCGTGGCTCGCCATGACAAGGGAATTGGCGAGCATCCCAGCAGCAAGCTCGGGGTCTGGACCTGGGAATCAGGATCCCAAGTCTAGTCTACTAGACATCCTCGAAGGCCACATAACTTTTATTGCTCCACAATTTTCCTCTCTTTTATTCGTTCTGATCATGAGCCTGGTTACATAAGATGTGGGCTGGCATCTGGTAGCAAATTCTAGAGATTCCCATGATGAGGAATGATCAAACTCTCTCACCCTACCTGCTTCCTTTGATGGTCCCTCAACTTAAAAATTCATGAGTATGCAAAATGAGCAAATTAGCAGAACTAATTACCAAACAAACACAGTTGATTGTATCCTAGAGCCTGAGAATTGGAGTCTGGACTGAGTTCTTTTAAAATCATTTCCACGTCTAAGAAACTTGGCCTTCTGGGTAACTCAGTTTGGGCCAAGGTTAATGACATGCATCACTGTCCCTGTTCTCCATGGTAAATGTGACATTAATAGAAAGAATCTGGTGACTGGATTATTAACAGAGCAAAGCTATGGTCTTTGCTTTTGATGACTAGTGTCAATATTGCTAGTCTTCTCAGGTCAAGCCAGGCTACCAGGTCATCATAATGTCTACCCTTCCAGCCTGAGAGAAAAGGTCTGGGCCTTTCCATCAGCAGACCCCTGGCCTTGGAGGATCAACCCCATGGTTAGTTCTCCCCTTTTATCACCATGGCCACTTGCTGTGCTTTGGAAAGGATTTGTTCGTGCTCTGTAAGTGCTGGGGGTTTGGTTCCCAGTGTGTGATCTTGGGAGGTGTTGGGACCTTTAGGGGGTAGGGCCTAATGGGAGCCAGTCAGGTCACTGGGAGCACTGACCTAGAAACCCTTTTTAGTTTCAGTGAGAAAGTGTTGTTAGAAAAAAGCAAGGCTGGCCCCTCTCCACTCTGGCTTTCTGTCTTGTACACGATTGCTTTCCCGTCTTCTTCCGCTGTGGTGACATTCACCTTGAGACCCTTAGCAGAGGCTGAGCCATCTTGGACTTTCCAAAAAATTCCAAAAAATGTGAACTAAATGAACTTTTTTTTTCTTTATAAAGTACCCAGCCTCAAGTGTTTTGTTATAGCAGTAGAAAACAAACATGCACCTCCCTATTGCCTCTAATTTCTCTTATACTCATTCACACTAAAGTTTAAACTGGGAAACTCAGAGTGGATACTGAGGGTTGGGAAATCTGGGAAAAGCTATATTCCCTGAATGCTAGGAAACTACTGAAAGGTCAGGGCCATGTGAAATAGGACACTGAGGCTAAGGAGGATAGTCAAAAGCCCAGAATATGCAGGCTTGTGCAATCTTCACCTGAGCATGAAAAGTTCAAATTATGTCATGGGCTTTTGAGTCAGTGAAAATGTAGCTCTCTGGGTGTGTCCTTTGGACCCTCCGGGCATCTCCTGGTTTACTCCTACCCTTAGCCTTCATGATTCAAGCGTCCACCAGATTGCATTGGGGTCTGAGAACCATTTGGCAGAGGACCCTTCTCCCTGAGATCTGGGTATCAATCCTACAAGGGCCTTCACTTAAGCGCCCAGGTCCTCACTGCAGCCTGTGCCTCTACCTCTGGGATAGCTCAGCGTCCCCCTCCCTCAGCCCGCTGACGTACGCCTGCCCGATTCCCTGCACTCAGTTCCATTCGCCTGCGATTCCTAGGGCAGGTTCTGTTTCCCAGGTTGGATCCCAACTGAAACAGACCCAAGGGATCTGGAAGCCAGGTGACGGAAACTTTCAGATGCTACTTTTGGTGAATGTCCCCAGGAGGGGACCAAGACTTAACGGAGGAAATGTTCAGCGGGGCAGAGGGGACTCAAGAGAGTGACCCTGGTTAGGCCTGAGTTCATTATCACTCTCTCCTGTGATAGCAGACAAACAGATGGCAGGATTGGGGCCTCGACGGGAAAGCATAATGCTCTTCCGAGGCCAGAAAGAAGGATGGAGGGCCAGGCTGTGGAGGGTTCCAGTGCCAGGACCCTGAGACCTTGTCCTGCCAGAGCCTGGAGTTTCCAGTCCTACCCGCCGAGGGACGTGTAACTCGGAGCATGGAGTCGGGTGAATTCTTTGTTTTGTGAATTCACAGGATGAGCGTCACAGACAGCAGAAGGAGAAAGCAGAGTACAACAATTTATTAAAAGGAATCCGAGCAAAGCTGCCACACCGGGAGGTGACCTGAGAGTGCTGGACAGCGTCGTCTGGGGCTTCCCGGGGTCTTAGGTGTGAGGTGGTCACAGGCACTCACGTGGCCTTGTGTCCATCACGCGTCCACCAGGCACTTTTCCTTCTTGGGAGAGGCCGTGGACTCCAGGTCACGCGTGCCCCTGTTTAAACGCTCCTCTTTGCCAGCCTCTCGGCAGAAGCCTGCTGGAGGAGCCACGTGGGCGAGGGGCCGTTTCCCTACCTGCCGAGCCTTCTTTCTCTCTCCTGACTTCAGCACGGCCGGAGGGCTGAGCCTGGGAAAGTCCCCTCGCTTCCCCTTTTTGAGAAATCCGGGGTCTGTCATCGTCTCTGTTTCCTGAGGCTGGCCTGCGGGGCTTGGCTCAGTGTCTCTTTCCCAGGGAGCCCAGACGAGTCACTCTTGTGCTGACTCCACGGTTTCTTCACCTGAGCCACCCAGACCTTCCAGCAGGAGGGACTGGATTTCTTTCCTGTTGTACATTTGTCACACCCACCAAAGGAGCCGGAGCCTCCCTCTCTGTTCCTCCAAATAAATGACCCAGACTCTGCCAGTGACTATCGCTGCTCTTGGAAGCTACTGGAGCCACACTTGGTCCCCTGGACTTTTGGTAAGGGCTGCTCCGTGCAGGCACCACCCTAGCTGGAAAGTCCTCTAACTCTGGGGCCTTCTGTGTGTGGGGCTTAGTGAAGGGCCAGGGCCCGAGTCCCAGGTGGGACTCACTGCCTCTCTTGGGGAGTTTTGGGACCTCTGCAGAGTTGCCCTGGCATGGGGCGCTCCCTTGCCCCTAAGTAGAAATGGACGCCAAGGAGGCGGAAGGACCTCAGGAGGAGGAGACGCCGGCAGCAGAGGCCTGTGGGAATTTGAGGCCAAGGGTCGTGTCTGGCCTTGGGTATTCCAGGGAGAGAACGTCGTTGGCTGGATCTCTGGGTGAAGGGGAGTGCGGCCTGCTCCCCCTCCCCATAGGAGGCCTCATCTGAGAGCTCCGTCTCAGGCAGGCATTCGCTCCCCTAGAGAATGAGTGCCTGAGGCCCCCGCGTCCTGGGAGGTCCTGGAAATGTGTCCCAAGCTCACCTGTCACTGTCCCCACAGGTTCCGGCTGACACAACACCACAATGAGGGACACTGGGAAACAAGAGTCTGCGGCAGGTGAGTTGGTTGGGGTGCTAGAGGCCTGGCCACCGGCATTTGCCTCTGTGTCCTCTGGACATGGCCTTTCTGCCCCTTCTCGTGTGTGGCCCATACTGTGTGGGGCTGTCTCCCTGCCCCTGGGGCCATGGGATTCTGGAGGCAGGGAATGACGGCTCATCATACCGGCTGGTCCCAGCATCGGGCCCTCCAAGCCACAGCCACAAAGGGTGGCCAGGTCCCGGCACCAGGTACTGTGGGCTGCTCGTCCCCCTTCTCGCCAGAGCCCACAGCTCTGCTGGCAAGGCTGGGCGAGGGGTCCCGAGAGTGGCCTCTTCCGGGTGTGAACCCCGTCCCCCTGCGGGAGCCTGGTCTAGGCGGTCTTTCTCGAGAGTGCAGTGAAGCAGCCTGCACTTCATGTTTCTTCATTCCTTTTTCCCTTCCAAACACCAGCATTCATGCCTCAGACTGGGGAGGTCTCTGATCTGTATCAGCAGGTGTGGATCCTGCAGGGAGAGACCCTGGTGATCGTTCCACGGAGCAGCAATGTGACTTCAGGTGAGGGTCCACCTGTGGCTGGCGCCGCCCCGCCCCGTGTGGCCTTTTGACAGAGTGTGAGGGCAGACGTCCACTGCACGGGAGGGGCTGTATTTAATGGCAGCATGTGTTCCACACGAGCTGGAAGAGAGGTTTTGAATGCTGTCACCACCGTGAAATATGAATGAAAGGTCCCCTTACGTCCCCTGCTGCATACCGCTGTCTTCACGCCGTACCCCGTAAATATATGCAATTACGATGTGCCCGAAAAAGAGTGGCTTTCAATGGGCCCCTGGAAGGGAAAGAATCTCATGACTGTCTGGGAAGGAAGGCCAGAGAGGTTTGCTTTAGGCTAAAGAAATCAGGGCGGAGGAGCTCCTGGGGCTTGAGAGGGCCACCTCAGGGGTCGGAAGTAGCTCGTCTGTTCCGTGCAAGTGCAGCAGCTTGACTGTGTGGCCTCGAGGGTCCTGGAAGGACTGAGGGGGACACCACGGGAAGCCAAACTCCAGCAGAGCTTGCTAGGGGACAAAGCTCTGGGGATCAGGAGGGGCTTGGGGCAGGGGATGCCCGTCTCCAGATGTTCAGGCACGGGTGTCCCGATCTCAAGGGCAGGTTGGCGTCTGTGTGCTCCATTTACCGAGTCAGTGACTGCCATGCGGGATGGGAGGGTGGGTGGGTGCATGTGGCGGGTGGATGCAGTGGTTGGACAAATTGAGGGCTTGGTGTGGCAGGCATCATACTCTCCAGGGGTCTTCCAGCCCCACTGGGAACACAGGATGCTGCTAACTCAGTAGTGACTGTTAGAACTGTTCAGAAGGACACTAGGCCTGTCCTCTGCTTATCTTTACAGTCACTGTCGCGATCATCCCTTGCAAGTACCCAGAGTCCCTTGAGCAAGACAGAGGGGTCCCCATCTACTTGGGCATCCAGGATCCAGACATGTGTCTGTTTTGTGAGGACGTCGAAGGACAGCCCATATTGCGGCTGAAGGTGAGCGATGGAGAAAAACAGCATTGAAAAAAACCCATGTTTCTTTACAAGAATCTTATTTGGTAAAAGGTTCTAATTTTAGAATTAAAAAGGAAGGAGATGTTCTCCTTTTCCTACGCGTATGCTCAGCAGGACGGGGTCAGTGTGGGCAGGATGCTGGCCTGGACTGCAGGGTGGTTTGTGAAACTTCCATCGTCCCAGGGAGTAGGTATTGGCAGGGGGAGGCAGAGGTGTGGTCTAAAAGGAGCGGACGCTCTTCCATTTGTGAAACTGCACCTCTCTGCCCAGCAGAATGCAGGGAAAGGAAGGAAATGACCCAGGAACGAGCCCAAGATGGCAGAGGGGTGGGAGTTGAGGTCACTCTGGCTAGGATGGTCAGTGAGGCTGTCCCTGAAGAGCGGGCATCTGAGCTGACACCTGGGTCCTGGGGAGGAGCCCGCCCTGGCAGGTGTGGGGACAGAGTGTCCAGTCAGGGAGCGTCAGGCCCCTGGGCGGCACCTCGGTGTCTCTGAGCTACAGGCAGAGACAGGTGTGGCTGGAGCAGAATCTGCGTTTGGGGAGAGGTCAGAGGTAGTGGTAGTGAGGCAGGTGAGGGTTGGAGAGGGGAGAGGTCAGAGGTAGGGGTAGTGAGGCAGGAGAGGGTTGGAGAGTTGAGACCAGGCTTTGTTTGGATTTTGTGGTAATTACAACAAAACTTCATGCAAGAAGTTTAAGCCAGAAGAGAACTCGGTTTTATTTATTGTCCTTATTTTAGTTTAAAGCTTGCTCAGCGGCTTTGTGGAGAACGGTTGATTGGGAATGGAGTAGATTCCAGGAGAACAGTTAGGAGGTGGCAGTGAGCATCCCAGCCAGAGATGCTGATGCGCTGACGGGCAAAGGCCCGGTGTGCAGGGTGGGGGACACCCGCTGGGGCTCAGTTCCAGGGGTGTTTGGAGATGGAGTCCCCAGGCCGTGGTGCTGGGTCAGATGATGGAAGAGAGGTCACGGGAGATGTCAAGGATGACTCCTAGGTGTCTGGCCACCTGAAGAGTTGTTAAATGACGGGAAGCCATTGCTGGAGTAACGGAATCCCATGTAAGAACCCCCGACTCAGGGTGGAAGGTGCTGGAATCATGAACCAGTCCTGGGTCTCTTGAGATCTTGCACATACATGATTTACTTAATAAAACTTATTTTACCTAAATAAGCTGGCTGTCCTTGGCTGGGACAGTTGCTCTTCCAGGTGTCGAGCTCACTGTTGGGCTTGGGTCAGCGAGGTCATTAGCCAACCTCTGCAAATTCGCGTCTTTGTCCTTCAGTCCCTTGTGGAGAGGAGTGCCAGCTCACCGTCCAAGGGCAGCCTCTGGTTCCTTGGCCTGCCCCCGCTTCCTCGCTCTGGATTTGAGGGTGGGGTTGGGAGCCACTCTGCAGCTCTTGGAAACTTACTTTTCCAGTCCTGCTAATAGATGGGCAAGGCTTTCTTGAATTTTGAAAGGGTTATTTATTGGTTGTGTGCAAAGTACTTGCAACATTTCTAGCAACTTCTTTTCCTCCCCTTGGGTGTTCTGTCCCACATTTCAGGAGCAGAAGATTTTGGACCTGTACCACCAAGCAGAGCCCGTGAGACCCTTCCTTTTCTACCGCGTCCAGGCTGGTAGTACCTCCACCTTCGAGTCCGTGGCCTTCCCAGGCTGGTTCATCGCCTCCTCCAAGAGAGGCCAGCCCCTCTTCCTCACTTCCGACCTGGGGAAAGTGTACAACACTAACTTCAATTTGGATTTAAAGGCTTGAACGCCGCATGGGGTGGTAGCTCGGTCAGAGGTCTTCGCCTTCCAGCTTGTGAGCTCCCAGCAGGACTTGGTTTGTGTCACCTCAGCCCAAGAGGGGAGCCAGCTGCGGTCATCATCTCCTTTCATGGAGGAGGACGTGCTGACTTGTGGCCACTGAGGAGCAGACTGACTCAGAGCAGGCAGCTCAGGCTGAAGGCTCCTCTCCAGCAGAAGCCACCCTACCCTCCACAGCCTGTCACGCCTGAGAGGCCGTGCAGGGCGCCAGGGTGTGCAAGACCTTGGGAGGCCCGGCGAGGAGTGGCAGGTGGTCGTGATTTGCACACGCTTGCCATATGAAATACTCTTGCATTTGAGATTCAATTTTTTCACTGAAAAACTTGATTCTTTGGACTTTTAGCCGCGGGGAGTTATAGAGGGCTGAACACACCAGGAGAGGGGCTTTTGGCCCCCGGAAGGCATGAAGGTTCTGGAATAATCAGAACTGTCAGACATGCTGCACACCATGGCCACTTATTTCCCCTTTTTTAATGGTAATTTGATGAAGCTGGACCTGAAGAGGCAGCCTGGTACCTTGTGATAGGCATGGGGCTGGAGATGCTGTCCCCCACTGAACCAGTGGTCACAATGAATAACCCACGTCCATGATGCTGAACTTCCGTTGTGTGGGCTCCTCTAAAGTCTCAGGAGTCTGACCCGACAGCGCAACGCTCGCCCGCAGAGGCAGCACCCTCAGCGGAGGGGCCACGAGGTGGTGCGGAACTTGTCTTTTCACCTTCTGTTTTGGGAGTGGGATGATTTTTATGAATCACATCCTCTCCTTCAGCCTTTCCATTTCGTGGGCGAGGAAAGGGAGGACCACTGTGGGCACTGGACTTGCCGAGGGGCACTGGCATTTAATGGGACTGGAAGAACCACCCTCCATGGGAAGCCGTCCTGATTTAGCAGAATCAGACTCGGCAGAGCTGTGGGACCCAAGGCCTGGCTTTAGGAACTGCTGGGAAGCAAGTGGCGCTGTGTGGGATGGCTCCCTGTCTCCTTCTGGAATTTTCCCCCTAAGAGGATGGCTCCCCTAGCTCCACCCTATCCTGTCCATCACAGAAGAAGTCCTGCCCCCTTTACCTGATATTATAAATAAAGGAGAGGCCAGAGCTGGTGCAGCCATGCCCGTCATGCCCCCCTCATAAAGAGTATTGGCTCTCGTGTGTTTATTGAGTAGATTAGTTTTTTGGGTAATAGAAACACTCTCCTCCGTGAGGGACATGGCAGAGAGGACCCCCACAACTCTCGAGGTTGGGTCTTCAGATTCCTGTGTGCCAGAGTCGGGATGTTGTGAAACACGTGTGGGAAATCAGCCACAAGGACCCCACAGGGCAGCAGAGCCAGGTCCGAGCCTCCGCGCTCCCTCCACAGGGCGGCCCTTATTTTGCAAGGTATCAGCTGATGACCCATTGGGTGGAACACTGGCCACCCAGACATCCTAACGGATGAAATGTGCTGATGACCTGTGTTTCTAGACTCAAGACGGCAGAAGCCTGCCCTGGGGTGTGCACCTGCTGAAAACCCTCTCCTAGAAACTGCAGTTTATTCACTTCGGAGTGGGCCTCCGAATTAATATCTCACCCAGGACCCCAGGGAATACTGATGGATTAGCCCAACTTGGGAAATGCTTTCCTGGATTATCCCAGTGGACTTTCAAGTGCAAAAAGACAGATTGACCATGTGTGGGAGAATCTGCGTGCTTCTCCAGAAATAAAGAGTTATGTATAGATACTTCTTTGCAATTATGTTGATATTTACTTCTCTAAGGTTTTTCTCCTCTTGAGTGATTTAAAAGTGAATTGAACAAAATGACTCAAATAAAAGCATTCAGGCCATCAAATAAAATTTCCAAAGCCAGAAAGAACCCAAGCTTCCATCAACAGAGAATGGATAAATAAGTAGTGTGTCTTCAGTGTTACTTAACAATGAAAGGAAATGAATCACTGATAGAGACTCAACCAGATGAACGTACAAAAGATGTCAGACACAAAGGGTGTGTTGTGTATTTATTTATGAGAAGTTCAAGAACGGGCAGCCTTCATCTTTGATGATGGAAACCAGACAGGGTGGTGTTCTCAAGGGAGGACAGGCAGAGGATCCTAAAAGCTGGCTGAACTGATCCTGGTCACTTCCAAGTCGTCTAAAAGCCACGTGGCTTTGCTTTCCTCTGCAGTAGCACAGAAAGCCAAAAGCCACAGGAACAGTGGTTCCCCCTGGTGAAGGGAAGTAAATGATTTCCAGCAAATACTTCCGTCAATTAAGTATAAGACAGCAGAAAACCCGTTGTCAAGATTTAGCTTCATACACTTTACTTGAGAAGCTGCTGGAGAAGGAGCTCTTTCCAAACGAAAGTTTAAGCTAAGAAAGGAAAAAGAGGGGAAAAAAACCGTGGATTCCTCCAAGCAGGGACTGTGTTCCAGAGAAACGCTGGGAGCTGGCACCAGGGTGGCAGTGGGAAGCCCAGGGCAGTCAGGCAGCGGGCGCTGCAGAGGCTCCAGGGTGAGTGGCTGGGCTCTCGGCCAGCCCGTGTGTTGGAAGGAATTGACAGGAGGGAGGCTGTGAGATGTTGGGTTCTTTGGGAAAATAAGCACAAATTAAAAGCAACGAAGGCAAGATGGTTCTTCCTTCCAGAGGAAACATGGAATCACTCAGGAGAGGAAGTGGAGCCCCAGTCTGCCCGCCGCCCAGCTGTCCATAACACTTGCGCTGCAGTGATAACATAAACTCCGCAAGGTGACCTAGTTGAAATTATGAGGTATAGATTTTGGCAGGATGTGTGGACGTCGGGATGGGTGGAAGGGGCTGGTTGGGTCGTGCGTGATAGAAGGATGTCCGGTGTAAGGGCTAGAAGAGCCCGCCCGTCCCTCCTGCGAGGCAGCTTACAGGCGGCTTCTCATGGCTCCTGTGGCTCCTTCGGGGGGCTGGTGAGACCCCAGGAACACAGGCTACCTTTCGGTGAAGGTTTCCTCCCTGGGGTGGAAAGATGAGAGGCAAGAGGACTGAGTAAAAAACTTATTTTTGACTACGTAGCATACTGCTCAGGCTGTGTTCATGGTCTGTATAAACTCTATTTTCTAGTATTTTACTTGTCTAATCCTTAATATTTGATATTAAGGATTAATATCAATATTAATATTAATATTTGCGTAAAGCAAATGGCAGTGGTTGGTTTTCCAGTGGTGGGGGGCTGCAGACGGGATAGTGCCCTTCTTTTCTGCACTGAAAGGGGAGCTGCCACTGGGCCTCCTGTGCCTGAGGCTGCCTCTGTTGGGGCCCAGGGTGTGGACAGGGGCTAAGGGTTTCTGTTCATCGTGGATCCATGTCTTTGGATTTTAAAATCACACACTTACCTTAAAAACATTCATAAAAGGATTTTATTTCATTTTTTCTTTTTATTTATGTATTTATTATTTTATCAGTCCTTTTAGTTATACATGACAGCTGAATCCACTTCTGTATGATCATGCAGCACGGAATGCAGCTCATGCTAATGGGCACCCCAGGGCCTCTCTTCCCGCCTCCCTTTCTACAGTCTGCTATATTTTGATTCAACTCCTGATCTATTTCTGATTTCTAAATAATTAATATTTTATTTTATTTGGATTTACATATAGTTTTTTAAAAACTTGCCAGACTTGAACACAGGAATGAGGACATAGCAAACACTCAGTAACTCGAGAATTATTGTGTAGTTTTCATTATTTTAGGAAAATCTGGGAAATTTCTTCTGGACCTATGTTGTTTCTGTGGTTTAAAATACTGAGGTGGTGTGAAGGAATATTTCTAATAAGCACGGCTGGGGTCTAGACCAAAGGAGCCCACACGAACGCGGGCCCCAGCGGCAGAAGCAGAAGCCGGCCCCGGAAGCCGGGTTCCCTGCCGTCCCTCCTCCCTGCCTTTCTGACTTTCGGCAAAGGAACTGCCAAGCTGATCTGATGGAGACCCTTCCCTTGGCTTCTGTTGCAGTTTACCTCTTGTTACCGTCTCACCACAGGTACATATGTCCCTAAAATGGGTATTGCTGGGTTTGCATGTGTGAAAACTTGAAACGAAGTCACAGTATTACGTATTCTTTCAACTCTTCTTCATGCTCCTGGGATTTGTTCAGGCGACGGGTCATGTCAGTGAGGGTGCTTTGCAGATAAGATGCCTAGAGAAGTGCCCAGGAAGGACAGGGAGGGAGGGACAGGAGCAGGAGGGGGGCCTCAGACTGAGGTGGGACTGGCACCCACAACAGAGGAACGAGAAGGAAGGAGGGTGGGAAGAAGAGCCCTGGACTGCAGGCAGCTGGGCAGCCCCAGGGAAGTCTCAAGTGGGCAGCCCCTGGGCTGGCGTGACTGCGTAACTGAGCATGAGCGTGTGCAGAACGCACCGCGGTTCTGATGCTCCTGTTCGGATCTGACTTCATAGGTCTCAGCTGAGGCCTGAGATCCTGCATTTCTGACAAGCAGCCAGATGATGCTAATGCGTCACCCGTAGATCACCTTTGAGTCTCGAGGATGTGCACGATTAGGAACGCTGCAAAGTCTGATTCTGAACACACGTCATCTGAACACAAGCCTCTTGCCTTTGCACCCTGAACTAGTACCTTAGTTTGGGTAGTCCCCATGGCAGACCCTGGGTGTAGGGAGCTCCTTTAGGAGGTGATCTTAGCAAGTCAATAACGGGAATGCTAGTTATCATTATGGGTCACTGGGGCTGGGCCTCCACGGGCTCTCTGAGAAGCCTTCATATTGTCTCATCAGAGGACATTGAGGCTGGGATATTACCCGCCAGTCCCTTCACCTATTGGTGGAAGTTGTCCCTGCAATGAAAGCCCTTGAGGCATGAGGTTGACAGGTGATCTCCCAGAAAGCCTGGAAAAGCATCCCAGCTTCTTGCTGTGGAAGACCTGAGGTCAGGCACTGCAGGCCCAGAGTGGAGCACTTGGCAACCTGGCTCCTTCCCCTGCAATAAGGTAGTGACCTGGAGGCCACTGAGGGGGACAAGGTCCAGGAGCTGGCCTTGCTGCGGGTGAGGCTCCTCTGGTGGAGAGGCAGCAGGCATGGTTGCTCTGGGAGGCTGGAGGAGGGCCCACTGGGGTCGGCATTGCTGGGCAGAGAACGCAGTGACTGTGGACTAGGCTGCCTAGAAGTTACAGAGGCCTTAGGAGACCTCTGCAGGCTCACAACCTTCACCTGCTGTGGATCCTACTCTCAGTAATAACTTGGCTGTGTGTCATTTGATGTCACCAGAGGACAGACCTCTCCCTGGGGCAGTCCTGGGACTGTATTTCCTGGTTGTTGGTCTTAAAGTTTCCTCCTTTTGCAGAATGCTTGGATAAGTCATGACCCTGCTACAATTGATATTTATTAGCATAGATACTCAGCAAATCCCTGAATACCAGGAACCAGCGATTACCTAACCTTCCAGGCAGTCCTGGCTCTAGAGAGGCAGAACGTCCTTCCTTCCCTGGGTGGTTAAAAGGCCCAACTCTGGCGGAGACTCTCAGAGCACCTGAGTGCAACAGAAGCCACGGCTCACAAAGGCAGGGACACAGGGTCCTGCGTAAGCAGGGTACAGTGGCAGCTGACCCCTGGGAAGTCTGCTGACCTCTGCTTTCCTCTTGCTTCTGGACATCTGTCCTGTTAGGACTCTAGTTCTGTGCCTGGGCAGGACTCATAGGTGTGGTTGCTTCTGCTGAGTCCAAGAAGCTAAGGAAGTCTGGTGCTTTCTGAGAGCACAGATTTTGACTGGGGTCACTGTTGGGCAGCCCTCCCACCCTGGGTCACACCATAGCTTGGGACTGACTCAGTGTGCACAGAAACATTTCCAGCGCTCAGCAGTTCTGAAGCAACACCACCGCAATGCACAAAGGTAAAGGTCTTTGTGGAAGGGCAAAGGCTTGGAAAGGGGGGACCCCTGCACCCTCATCAGCACACATTTGCATTTTTGCGTCTTGACTTTCTCTGCAGCATTAAGCTCGGAAGTCCCATCCAGGAGGTACGTGCAGGATCTCAACCACCGCGTGTGGGCTCTTCAGGGCCAGACCCTGGTAATGGTCCCGAGGAAGGAACGGATGGCTCCACGTGAGTGGCCAAGGCCTGGTGTGGGCAGCCCCTGTGGCCAGTGCTGCCGTGACCAGCCTTTTACTTCATAGGTGGTGTGGTCTCTGGGTCTGTCCTCTTGTGGACAATGATGGGGGGTGGTCCTGATGTCGTCTGGGCTACAGGAATGAGTCCAGGCAGGCTGACGGGGAGGGTGGAAGACCTTCTCAGTGAAACTTGGAGGAGTTAGACCAAAGAGTGGGACCTACCGGAAGACTCGATTTCAAATCTGCCAGAGGCTGACTTTTGTAATGGAAAGAGCTCCTCAGGGACAGGGAGGTGTCGAGCGGCAGGGTGACCACTCCGTGAAGCTGGTCAGCCGGTCGTAGCTTCTGCTGCCTTCGGTCTCTGCTCAGAGATGCTGCCGTGGAAGGGGCGACAGTGACACCTTTTGCACTGTTCTCAGTCACCGTCACCTTGATGCCATGCAAACACCTGGAGACCCTAGAGAAGGACAGAGGGATGCCCATGTACCTGGGGCTGTTGGAGCCCAGTTGCTGCCTGTGTTGTAAAAAGGACGGGGAGCAGCCGGCGCTGCAGCTCGAGGCGAGGACAGAAGACAAGGGTCCAGGGCTGCCTGACTGGGAGAGGGTCGCTGTGTATTGTCCAAGGGGCTTATTTACTATTCTTAGGCATGTTTATTTTTGGTTCTTTTGGGGTTGTGTGTATTGTGACAGACTAGGAAAAAAGTTGTAATGGTGTTTTGAATGTAGTCTGCTAGAATCGCCCATTTTATTTTACAAAAGCAATCTAGCAGGAAGTGCTGGGGCCCGATGGACAGCGGGCTGTGTCCATGCCTTTGTGATGCCGTCAGGGTGCATCCTGGTGCTCCCGTAACTACAAAGGTTCTTAGAAAAGTACCTTGGCAGGGAGAAAGGCTCCTAAAGTGATTCCTGACCCCAACATGCCACACACACACACTCACTGAGTAAAACCACCAAGGACATTTTTTAGCAGTTAACCTATCACAAAGTGTACGCCTTAATTCAAATATCTTTTTGAACAAAATTGCCATTTTAAGTGAACAAAGATAAATCTCTAAAACAAATATTTCAATAATTGCAATTTTCCGTTATTTAAAAAAATACCATGTGTTATAGCAATTTAAAAAATTACCATGTGTATGGTAATTAAATTAGGTGTAGGAATTCTCTTGACCCTTTTCAATAAAAAAGCCTGGGCAGACACTTTGACCGTGAGATATGAAACAGTGGCTGTCAAGTCGGGTGATTTTGCCTTGGCATCGGGCAGAGCTCAGAAACGGTGGTGCACGGGCCAGGCCAGCCCCAGGGTGGCACCATCTTAATTCCCTAGTATGAACCGAGTCCTCCTGACCCATTTGGAGTGGGGAATGCAGACAGATGGGGAGAGCCATCGTGGAAATACCCATGTGCACGGAGCGTGTGGCGTCCGAGGTGACAGCTCTGGTTGGGCCCTCTTCTTGCTCTTCAGAAGAGAAGCATCAAAGCCCTGCATGACTCGGGCGAGCCCGTGAAGCCCTTCCTCTTCTACCACAGCGAGAACGGCAGGACGTCGACCTTCGAGTCCGTGGCCTTCCCTGGCTGGTTCATCGCTGCCTGCTCCAAAGGAGACCGTCCACTCTTCATGACCCAGGAACTGGGGACAACCTACGTCACGGACTTTGAGTTGATTGGAGAGCATTGAGGTCAGTCTGGGGCTTGGGTGGATTTGTCCAGCCAGCAACAAAGTGCTTCTGACCCGAACGTGATCACACTGACCCATTCAAGAAGGACAGGCAGAGCTGCCACTGTTGGGCTCCGTTTTCAAGAGTGGACATCAGGTTGAAGGGAAGACAGACAGGACAATCTCAGCCTGGAGGAGGAAGGGAGATCCAATGGTTGGGTTTTCCACCTAAGGATTTCTTGCTGTCACCTGCCCACCCCAGTGTATCCATGTAATGACCTAAGTCTAGCTGCCCTCCCCATATATCCATGCAATGACCTGGGTTGCTTGGAAAATGACCAGGGGAAACTGAGGCCTTTGCCATGCCATAGAGCTAAGACATGGTGCCAGTACAAAAATAATTGAGAAAGGTCTTCTTCATACACTTGATGCTCCAATGAAGAAATGAGGATGGGACTCTTTTGTCTTAAATTCCAGGTCTCTGGATTCTCTGATATGTTACTCTGTGGCATTGAACCAAGACCTTTTGGATCCCAGCAGGAAGAAGCCACTATAGAAGTTTCCACAAAACGGAGAGAACAAAAAGAAAGTTGAATCCCTCCTGGGCTCGGCTTCCCTCTCAGTGAAGCCTATATTCAGGTTTGGATGAAGAACCGTTGATGTTTACAAAGTCTTCACCTAAAGTACTATCACTCCACCTCAGGAGGAGTTAAATTTGTGGAATAAAGGTTTTTCATCTCAGTGGAATGACTTTAATGGAACAGCATGGTCGTGACACTGATTCCTTGCATTGTGAGGAGCTTTAGAACTTCCAGGTAGGCTCCCATGAAGTCTCTCATGGCAAATAGGACCTGCGGGATGGTTGGGACGGTGGTCAATTCATCAGCCAGCATCTCCTAGGCCCTGGGACTGGGGCAGTTGGGACAACCAGGGCTCTCCCAGTAGAAACCATACTCTACACTTAAGTGCACAGGGGGGCACACAGGCACCTGAAAACTGCCCCTCTCTGTCCTGCAAGGGTGTCAGGAGCCTTGGTGGGCTTTTCCTGTGAACTCACAAACCACCAACACACAGGGCTGTCACTCACTGTGAGGTATTTTTTATTCTGAAGACCTGCCTTTTCCCATATCTTTTTAAATACATGGTTTCTTCTTACAAATATCACTTGAGATTTTATCCTTTGCAATAAGATGATTCTTCAAATCATCCGTATAGTCCTGCTGTAATTTTTTTTTTTTTTAACCTTCTATCACGTTTTTACTTTCCCCCCAGCCTTGGAGAAGGATGCAGGAGACTGTTTTCTGGATCAATTGACGACTCCAGGTGCGGGCGTCATCCCCACCTCCTATCCCCATCCTGACACCTTCTCCTTTTGGCACTGGAACAGCTGGGTTGTGGGTGGAGATCCCAGTTTTCTTGGCACAGAGCTCTCTGAGGTTTTTTTCCTTGTGGCTCCTTCAGGAAGAGGGACTGTTCCTCTTCTGCATTCCCTCTGTTGATTTCCCAAGAGCAGTGGGCCGACCCGGACACTTAGGGCTATCAACAATTATGCTGGGTTGATGGGCACAAACGGAGATGCTCTTGGACCACCTGAGGCGGATGCTCTCAGGCAGAGCTGTGCAGGAACCCGGCCACCTTTGACATTGCCTGGAACTTTTCTAAAAGGAGTTCGACTGCTTTGGGAATGTCTGCTAGTTATTTTCCTTCTTTTTTGTTTTCTTAGAAATGCTTAGGGCTTACGGCAGTTCTTCCTAGAACCCCCGGGATACATGCTATCATTCTTATCATGCAACAGCCCTTGATGTGAGATCGTTGGCTTCACACAGTTTAAGTGCAGGAGACGCCTTAGTGACTCGAAGGCCACTGTTGACACCAGGTCTCCAGGGCTTTGGAACCTGCTCTGCTGAGGTTCGATACTGTTGAAGAGCAGCTCCTTGTTTTTCCTTCCCCCCAGGAACCACCATCTACTCTCTGTTTCCACCAGCTTTACTGGCTGAGGTACCTTGTCTTGAAGGGAAATCGTGCAGTATTTACTTGGTCATCTGTGACTGGCCTATTTCACTTAGCATAACGTCCTCCAGGTTCACCTGGGTTGTCCCCAAAGGCAGGCTTTTCTCTTTGCTCAGGTTTCATGGAATCCCAATGTCCGCATATCCCACCTTTTCTTTACCCGCCCCAATGGGCATTTAGGTCGTTTCCATAACGTGGCTATTGTGCATAAGGCCACATGAACTTGTGGTGCAGAATGGACTAATGGTGTTGACAGAAGACCTGAGGCCGTGAAAGTCCTAGAGGAAAACAGGGGAAATCTTCATGATCAGATTTCTTGGACTTGACAAAACGCAGGAGGAACAAATGCCAAACTAGCCAACTGAGGCTAAAGTGGAAGGGAAATGCTTCCACGCAGCTATCAATTACTGAGAAAGGAGTATTAAATCATCCTACTCTGACAACTTTTTTTTTTGTGTTTTGGAAACTGAGTCTGGCTATGTTGGCCAGGCTGGCCTTGATCTGCTAGGCTCAAGCGATCCTCTTGCCTCAGGGTCCTGGGCAGCTGGAATGATAGATATGCAGCCATATTTAGCTTATGACTATGTTTTTAGTCAAATTATCTTACTACTTTTCACGGTTTGTTTAAATTACTTTTGATTCTAAATTGTTTGGTACCTTGTGTTCCCATCTGCCATGTCTTCTTTGACTGATCTTTGAACCCTGACTGATGTTTTCCCGAGTCCACTGTGGGCCACACACCATCATTTCACCATTTAACGGTCACACCTGTCTTTTTACATCTTAACATCTCTGCAGTCTCCATGTGTGCCCCTAAAGTGGACGGCGCCTTACAATATGGTGAAGCAGGTGACAGTCATGACTTGGATGTCACATGTGCAAATTGTGTTTAGATAAATGTTCCCCTTTTGATGTCTCATTCAATAAATCATCAAAAAAGCCACTTTAAAAAAATAATTATTTTATTTTATTTGTTGTAATTAGTTTTACATGACAGTAGTATGATTTATACATTTTGATAGATCATTCATAAAATGGGGTGTATTTCTCATTTTTCTGATTGTACAGGTTTCCTGGTCACATGGGTCATGCAGTCATGCATGCACATGAGGTAATAATGTCTGCTTCTCTCTACTGTCCTTCCTACCCCATGCCCTGTCCCCTCTCTTCACTCCCCTCCTCCTAATCTAAAGTAACTCTGTTCTTTCCGATGAGTCCCACTTCTTGTGAATTAGCATCCGCATATCAGAGAAAACATTTGGCCTTCGGTGTTTTGGGTTTGCTTGTTTCACTTAGCATGATATTCTCTAACTTCATCCATTCACCTGCAAATGCCAGAATTTCATTCTTCTTTAATATAATGAAAATGACTACAATACAGAATAAGGATCACATCTTAAAGGCAGTGAGAGGAAAAAAGCAAATTACATATAGGGGAAAACCAATTCAGATCTCAACTGATTTCTCAACCCAGACCCTCAAAGCCAGGAGGTCATGGAACAACATATTTCAAGCTCTGAAAGAAAATGGATGCCAACCAAGAATTTTATATCCAGCAAAATTAAGTTTCAGATTGAAGATGAAATAAAAACCTTCCCTGATAAACGTTAAAACAAATCACAATTAGAAAGCCGCACACAGAACATTCTCAACAAAATATTCCATGAGGATGAAGTGGAAAAAAGAATTGAAAACCAGCAAAGCGAGGAATACACTAAAGCGTAGTCAAAGGAGAAACTAAATCGAATTGAAAGCCAGAAAAAGCCACTTTTTGAAGGAACACGATCCCGGTTGATGTTGGCAAACCCTCTGTTGGCACCTCTTGAAGGTCAACAAACCAGCATCAGGAAAACCGTGGACAGGAGGCCAGGGCCTCCAGCCTGCTGTGGAGCACCGTGTGGGGACGAGGTGGAGAGCCCACTGCCCAGTGCCGTCCCCGTGCCCTGGTGGGCACTGGGCAGGCATCACGTGGCAGCACCCACTGGCAGCTGTGTGTGTTTGCTGGGGTCAAACCTGATGCACTGCACTGATTGTGCTGGACACCAGCATGCCTCCCAATGAGCTGCGTGCTGCTATAGTGCTAGGGAAGTGGAGACTCAGGGCGCCTGGTGCCATTTGGGTGCCTGGTACTGTTTGGGCATTTGCGGGATCCTGAACGGACTGGAAAAGCGTCACCACTTTCTCCATTCACATGATGAAACACCTGGTCTCATGGCTGAACATCTGCTCCCTGGCATGGTTTCCACACGGGAAGAAGATGTCGGGGAAAAGCCGAGGTGAGCCAGGACCCTTGGAGGAGAACTGTCCCTTGGAGGAGAGCTGTCCCTGGGAGGAGAGCTGTCCCTGGGAGGAGAGCTGTCCCTTGGAGAAGAGCTGTCCCTTGGAGGAGAACTGTCCCTGGGAGGAGAGCTGTCCCTGGGAGGAGAGCCGTCGCTTTCTGCACTCCTGAAAGGGAGCTGAGTCCATCTTCAGAGACCCGGTGTCCCCACTGGTGACCTCTCCTGGGACTTATTGGGAGGACTTCTGCTTACTGGGTCTTCTTTCTTCTGCCCCAGGAAAGGTGTTCCCTGACCCCAGGGAGCTGGCCCACTAGATGGGACATTTCCAGGCACCTGATGTGGGAGAGTCCCGCTAAGCGCTCCTGCCGCTTGGCTCGTTCCCACAGTGCTGGGGACCTGCTTGCCTCTGCCCTTGAGCAGCTCCACGCTGGCTGACCTGTGCTGCACCTGTCCTTGCTCCACCTGCAGCCTCACAGGAAGCTGCTCTCTGGGGAGAGGAGCCTCCACAGAAGACCTGCCTGAGCCGTCCCAGCACAGGGAGCTGTGAGAGAGCCAGGTGTCCCCAGGAACAAGGAGACCGGGCCACACCATGTCCCCTGAGCCCTGCTCATGCTGGGGAGCCGCTGGCTGCCATTCCGAGCCCACTGCTGTGCCCCTGGCCTGGCCACAGGTGGGGTCATTGGGGCTGGAATCAAGGGACAGCAGCGCTCCTTGAGCAGAGTTGGTGGGACCTTGCTCCCTGCACCTCACAGCAGTGCGAGGGCCAGGGAAGGACAGAAGACTCTGTTTGGAGGGAAAGTGAAAACGGGAAGACCATTCAAGAGGCCAGGCTAACCCCGCACAGAGGAGACGGGCTGTCAAGCAGCCAGAAGCAGTGCTTCTCCCAGGGACGTGCCAGCTGCAAGGCGTCCCAACACCTCCTTCTTGGAGTGGCCACTATGTTCTCACTGAGAGGTTTTGTGCTTTAAAACTCTGCACAATCAGAAATGCGACTGTGTGGACTATAACAGGAACAAGGGAGCTTCTCAACCTTGCCAAAGCGATACGAGTCCCTGTCACCTAGAAGCAGCCTCAGTTTCCAGCCTGGGTGCAGTGGTTTGTAAAAGCTTACTGGACACGACAGTCCACGTCCTTCTCACCTCTGCACTGTAGGGGACACAGACCTGGATCCACTGCCCACTCTGGGCCTGGCTGCAACCCCTCTTTAATCAAAAACACTCTTCTTTGATCCCATTGAAACATGAATCACCAGGGCGGATTCACCAGCCTGTTGCTGCTCTTGACGTTTCCTTCTGCTCTGCACCTGATGTTCTTCTCCTCACTCCACCCAAGGGGGGCAGGCCGGGACATCCTGGTGCACACCTGTTGTCCCAGCATAACTACTAAGGCCACCTTCCACCCCCACCCCGAGTCCCACATAATATGGTGAAGGATGTGCTCATGTTACTCGTGAGAAGTGGGGACATGCGGCCCAGCTGCTGTCCCCACGTCCCACTGGGGAGAGCATCCACCCTCCTCCGTTCCCTTGTGATTTCTGTTGTTGGAGGCCCAGCCTCGCATGAGGGGGCCAGGGCACTCAGAGCTGCTGGCCTGGGTGTGACTGTTGCTCTCAGGGCCTTATTCAGTGTGTTGGTTTGTAGAAAGATCCACACTGTCCAATATCAGCTCCATCTGTAACAAATTAATGAATGAGCAAAAACCAGCCTAGTCCTGTTCTCTGTTGGTGCATAGCTCCAGCGGGGAAGAGGGACAGGGTCCCTCACGCCTCCCCTCAAGCTCTAACGATTAACCTGGCAGAACCCAATCCTCGATCCCACCAACGCCATTGGTAGGGATGGATGCCACCCATGCCAGACAGGCCAAGTACCGGGGCTAAGCTTGAACTAAAGGCTAAACCCAAGGGGTACAGCAGCACTGCTGAAGGCAAATGAGCCACTGCTGGGGCAGCCGCCTCTTTGGTCCGTTGATTTAAGGTGTCATGATGTATGCTTGGGTCTGCCATCAGGGTGCATCTGTGACGAGCTCATGCCCAACTGTCACGCTGCTCTAGCCCCATTAGCCTAAAACCACCAGGGACCCAACAAAGTCAGGTTCATTGACCCACCGCCAGAAGGGAGACTGGCCACAGCATGGTGGGCCACCCCATCCAGACACAGAGCTAGGGCAGGATTCAAGGGACTGTGACAGACTTATGAAGAGGAAAGGTTGTTCTGGCTCAGGGTTCTGCAGTTCTCAGTCCATGGTCAGTTGCTTTTTGGTGACCAAGCAGCCACCATGGCAGAAGTGCATGGTGGCACAAGACTGCTCACCCACGGCTGGGGGCAAGAAGGAAAAGGGCCTATCAGCTTCAAGCAATGGCATGCGCCCTGGGAGGCTCAGGGCTCCTTCCCCAGCACACACAGAAAGAATAATGGAATGATGTAATGGGGGAAGTAAGAAGTACAGGAAAACAAATAAAGTGGCCATAAACTGTGCAAAGGCACGAGATAGAAAATGCAGAGTCAGAGGGAGTTTATTCTCATGTCCTGCTGCCTCCCAAGTCACCTCCTGAGATGTCACCTCCTGACCACAATGCTGGCATTGTGGGACATATCATGACTTGAAGGAGAAAGACATAGATGTGAATAAACTGATAATCCAGGACCGTGTTTGTCCTGGTCTGTAAAGAACGTGGCATGTCCGTGAACGTGGCTGAAGATGGCCGCGGAAAGTTACCTGGAATGGTTGTGCCGGTTCTCCGGCCTGTGAACCACGGTGAAGAATCTGTATTTCCTGCTAAGTGCCAATGGAGACACTGGGGCGTCCAGCTTCAGAAGGCCAGGGTTGGGGTTTCCCTCGTGGAGAGAACCCTGCTCCACGTGGAGGATGGATTTAACAGGAGCAGCTGACAGGCAGCAGCAGGAGGTAGATCTGCAGGCCAGGTGTGCTCTGGTGATAGCTATGGTGGTTTGATGGGGTGATGAGGGGCTTCAGGGCAGGAAGGACCAAAGGGTGAGCCCCAGGTTTCTGTCTTGAGGACCCGAGATGGAGAAGCCTGGGTGCGGAATAGGCAGCTGGGGAAGAACGAAGGGTTCCGCCTTCATCCTGGAAGTTCTGAGACAGTTCAGACTGGTAGCCCCCAAAGCAAACCTGGGGCGTCGGCAGAGTTCTGGACCAGAGATGGTTTGTTGCGTTATATCTGGAATTTAAATTCATGAGCATCCATAGTATCATCCAATGAGGTGGAAGGGAAGACTCAAGATGATTCCTGAGTAACTTCAACCCTTAGAGGTCACCTGGGGAGGAACCAGGAAATGGGAGCCAGAAGGGAAACCCAGGGAGATTGGGGAAAACCCAGAAGCAGCTTGTTACATAATGGCCAGCAGGTGAGCGTGGAGGTCGAGGACAGGACAGTCTGCGCCGAATGCAGTGTCCTGGATTAGGCAACAGAGATTCACTAGGATGGTCCAAGAAAGGCTTGGGTGGAGAAGTCAGGAGTCAGTCAGCCTGGAGTGTGCTGAGGGTGAGTGGCTTGTTAGTAATCAGGGATGAGCAAGTCGGAGTAACAGCGAACTGTCATCCTGGACGCAATCAGCAGAACTAACGTAAACGCAGGTGCCGAGCAGGGAGGAATGGACACCTTGGGAGTTAAATGGAAAAGCCAGATCGAAGAGCGCCTGGAAGCTCTTGAAAATAGAGAAGGAGCATGCTCCATGGCCTGCAACCGGCTTCCCTATTCTAAAGACAGTCTGTGTGTGCAGGAGGCGTCTGCTGGAATCTTCATCGCCACATGGTTTGTAAGGGAAACTACCCAGAAAGTGGAAACTAACTAGGAAGGAATGGCTGACAGTAGAACCATTTTGTGGGATGCTTGGCAGCAGCTCTAGAAGGATGAGATAAAGCCGTCCACACTGATACAGCTCTCTGTGCAGACACAATGCTGGTGAAGAACTGCACTGCAGAAAAACATGCAGAGTATCATACCAACTAGGGGACTGTCCGTGAGCAAGCACGCACGCACCAACACGCAGAGAGGCACACAGGAAACCACCCTGTGCATTTCCATATCCAGCGTGTGAGAAATGGACCAACCAGATCCTCGCACATGCCGGTGGTCACGGTTGGGGTGGGGAGAGGGAAACAGAATCGGAGGGAAGAAATCAGATTTAACGGATATGTTTGAATTTTATTTTATTTTTTTACAGAGTGACTGTACCCACTCATTAGTGACAGTTGACAGTTAACAGTTTTTAAAGTGAGAGGGATGAAGGAGAAGTGAAGACAGGAGGGTGAGCGGGGCCTCCAAGGGTCTCAGAGCCTGGGTCCTGACTGTGACTTTGGAACTCAAACTTCCTCTGGCAAGATAACCAGCCAGGGCGCTGAGGCCGTGGAGGGTGCCAGAACGGATGCCCAGGGCGGCCACTTGGTGGCTGCTGGTAAGAGGCGTAGACCACAGCTACCCCTTTCTGCTGGGCCTGGGTGACCCTGCCTGGGAGGAAGCAACTCATGGGCTTTCCATGGCTGTGCTCACCAACTTTCTGCTGCCATAAATTTTTATAATGGATAATCACTGAACGTCTTTATAGGGCACAGGGTGATGCTTGGGTAAATTGATGCATTTTTTAATGTCCACCTATTCCCAGAGTCACATCCCAACCATATGGCCCAGGTCGACTGTTCGGTGTTATTGTCATAATAAAGAACCTTCTGCTTGTAAGTGACTCAGCCACGTGGCCGTCGATCCATCCGTTTATCTTTGGCACGTTTGTATTTCCTTCCTTCTCATCGAAAGTGCAGGTGTTTTCTTGTCCCCCGTTCACCTTAGGTCACAGACAAAATAAACACTGACTTCTTGCCTACGTGGGAGACAAAGACTTTCAGTTTGAAGTTTGTAGATTCTTGAAAATTTTCTCTTCCAAAGAATAAAGAGAACTGGATTTGAGGAAGAAAAGAGCAGACATGGACGCAACCCAGATGAGGAAGGAAGGGTGGGAGGGGGGCTTGAGGCCGACTTGGACTTGCATCCAGGTGGCTGAGTGGAAGAGATTCAGGGGGCATCTCTGTCTCCAATCGGACTGGAGGGAGGAGGGGTAGGAATCCGCGCTCCAGAGGCTGGGACCGGATGACTGCCTACGCGTTCCTCCTGTGGCCGGCGCCTTCCGCGCTGCCTGAGTGTATGTTGGACTACCTCTCTCCATGCTGCAGACTGACAAGGATTCGCCTGGCTCCTGGTGAAGTTAGCGGACCACAATGTTTGGGAAGTGACTTCTGGTACTGGCAGAACAGACATAGTCTTCCTGGGCTTCCGCCTTCGGTTCTTAGCTTTAGATTTAAGCAAAGAGCATCACATTCCTTCACCCAGGGTTGGGATACGCAGACTCTCTGGGGTTCCATGGCCTCTTCCTCTTCTCCCTCCCACCCCCGCGTCCTTGTCCCTCTACTGGAGGCCCTGGGGCAGTGTGGGTGCCTGTCTCTTGCTGGTGCCCAGGGCCCCTGAGCTGCTGGGAAGCAAATGTTCACAAGCACGTCTGGGATGACACTGCTCTCGGACACCAGCTGCCATTCTTTCTACGGACCTCGCTATCTACCGAGCTCACATACTTGGTGATTCTGCCTACTGTGCGCCTGACGTCATTGTTACGAGTCTTTCAAGCCATCTTTAGGGTCCACTTGTGCTTAGTCCTGACCGAGCTGGAGTAAAAAGCTGCAGCAGTGAATCTGTGGGCTTCTCCGCCTGTGTGCCCACACTGAGCACGGGCATCTATGTGTGTGCGGGAGGGCTTGGGCAAAGTGCAGTCCCTCGCTGTGCTGAGCCCACTGAGAGGCTGGCGCGGACACTGGCTGGAGGCCCTCCGGAATGCTCTGGCTGTGCTTCGTTTTTGCAGCAACCCCCAGGTGGACATCCCAGCCACCTCACAGTCCCCTGGGTCACACAGACAATGGGGAGAGGGGGAGGAATGAACAGAGAAGCTCCCAAGAACCTCTCTGTGCTTCCCCACAGCATGTTCTTCGAGGGGCTCTGCAGTTCCTTTGATGCTTCTCAAAGCCGAAGCTGCCCCTGCTCTGGCTATTCAAGGTCCTGCTGGGCGCACTTCCCGGCAGGGGGAAGATGCTATTACAGGTACCACGGCATGCGAAGAGGGTTAATTGATTTCAACAGGAGTGGAAACCATATTCGGGAGGCAAGAACAGCACCAAGTCTAACACAGGGAATTGTCCCATGAAAAGGCAAAAATGTGATTTGAAAGTAAAGGAAATGATGTCTTTGCTGGGGAAGACAAGAGGCACTAAGTTCTTCAAGCAGTTTTGGGCTGCTGGGAAGACCGGGCAGGCGGATACACGGTGGCAGGAGGCACAGAGGCACAGAGGGAGAGAAGAAGCCCCGGGGTGGCCGGCAGAGAGTTTGCTTTGACACAATCGGTCTCAGTAGAGAGCAGAGCAGGGACAAGGGTTTGCATGCAGGATGACAAAAAGTGAATCCAGGGACCAGAGAGGGACCTGTGAGTTGAAGCACAGAAATGGGGACGCCTATGCAGGGTTAGTTCTCGAGTTCAGCCCTGCTGTGTGACTCGGGCTTATTTTTGCTGAGACCCTACCCTCTGAGCAACATACAGAATGCATCTCAGACTGCCCAGGTGAGGGAAGACACCTGCTCCCAACCCCTGTGGGTCAAGTTCCCCATGTGCCAAGTCCTCATGCCTGGGCCGTTAATTCAGATACCAGGCACAAAGAAGAGACAAACAGACACACATAGAGAGACAAAGGTAGGGCCAGGTGGGTACTGTCCTTGGATGGAGGACTAGGGACCCAGAGCCAGCTCAGCAAGTTTCATCTTCAAGGGGTTAATTGTGGGAGAGTTTCAGCAAAGCAGGCAATCGGAAAGACGCAGGACTGGAGAAACATTTGGATCATCTTGTTTGGCTCAGAATTCACTGTCCCTGGGAGTTGGTGCTGAACTCAAGGCCTCGACTGGTAACAGCTCTGCACTATTGTGTGGAGCTTTTTTAGGCTAGGGTCACCATAGCAACTGGGGCATCTTGACCTGTACCTTCACACAGACCGCTCCCAGCGCAAACGTAGCCATGGGAGTCAGAAGCCATGATTTGATACAAATCACCACTCTCCACACCCATGGAGCAGCCTCCACTTCCAGGGTTATGCACGTGTGAGTGCCAAGCACGTTCCTGCAAGGGTCCTCCCTGGGTGTCTTAGGAGGGCTGCTCAGTCAGGCTGCGATGAGATGCTGGAAGGTCCTGTCTTCAAAGCCAAAGGGAGGCCAACAGGCCGTGAGGTGGGACCAGAAGTCTCCCCAGTAGCCACGGGCAGAGAAGAAACAGGAAGCAGTGTCAGAAGACAGCATTGGGGATATAGCTCGCCAGACTGAGAACTCAGCAATGGGTGTAGATGGCAAGACCTGATACCGCTGCATATCGTGTGCAAAGAGAGGGCCTGGTCATCTGAGGGAGGAGGGTTTGCCGGGCCGACTGATGTCCACATTCTGCATATTCTAGAACCTGACATCCCAAATGTGCTCGGTTAGTGAATTTGCAGGCCATGTCACAGGCTATACCTGCAGAAGCGATCATGAAATGAACAACTGGCCTAAAACTACCCCGCAGAAGAAAGGGTGAAGTGGATATACCACTGCCATTCCGAAAGATAGTAAGAAGATATTCGTATGTGCTTCCACTTCTAACCACTATAAAGTCAATCAAATTCCAACTGATTTGAATAATTCTTGGAAATGTGGGTTAGTTTATACTCTTCATGGTTAATAATTAATCACTGCCAAATTACATGCTGTGTATTAAATTATTAACCAATTAGATTATGAATCCATCATGGTTATAAAGACATGTAAAATTCATATTTTACTTCATCTAATTTTTTCAATTTATCTTTTGAGACTATAAACATTGTTTATATTATAACAATGTTTATAATGTAAACATGTTAATGTTTATATAATATATAATAATATTATTATAACAATGTTTATATAACATGTTAATATAAACATGTTATGTTTAATGTAATAAAACATGTCATAATGTAAACATGTTAATGTTTATATAATATATAATAATATTATTATAACAATGTTTATATACCATGTTAATATAAACATGGTATATAAACATTGTTTATATTAAATGTCTATAATATAATGTTGATATTATAACATGATATGTTTATATTGTAACATAAACATAATGTTTATATTATATAATGTATTAGATAAACATGCATAAAATCAATGCACGACATTCTTTCATTGATGACATTTACTGATGGCATTTATTGACAGGCCAGGGTTGGCAGAGGAAGAGAATGGAGGGTGTCCTGCAGGAAGCACGTGGGGTTGACTTTGCTGGACGTGGCAGCTCAGTGGACAGTGGGCTGAGCAAGAACAAAAAGTGACTCTGAGGTGCGGGGATGGTGCTCAGGTGAGGGCCATGGGGGGGGAGATGTTTCGGGGGAGGCAGAAGGAGGTGTGCCGTGGATGGGCGGGACCGTGGGTGACCTCGGAGGGGACGGTGACCTCATCAGATGGCACTGTAGTTTAAACAGAAGAATCTCTGACAGCTTGACCCTCTATCCTGAAATCTGTCACTCACAGACCAGGCTGGATTTAATTCTCAGGATCTAAATAGAAGTTTGTGTTACCGACGCCCCTCTCCTGGGTGAGCGTTATGGGCTGTCTTGCTATGGGAGACGTGGCTATGAACCAGCCGGGGTAGGAGACGGACTGAAAGGCGGAGGTGGAGCCCTCCAGGCTGTGGAAGAAGAGAAATGGCTTCCGAGCTTTGGCCTCCGCATACAGTTCCATGATATTGACCTCCTGGGGGCAAAAAAGAGGCTCATGAGTGAGGACTGCGAGGGGGCAGCGAAGCTAACTCAGCCCATGTCACAGCAGGGAGGGTCAGAAGCTAGGGTGTGGTGGCCTATAATCCCAGCAACTCGGGCAGCTGAGGAAGGAGGGCAGGTTCGGGGCCAGCCTCAGCAACTCAGTGAGGCTCTAAGCAACTTAGTGAGACCCTGTCTCAAAATAAATAATAATAAAAAAGGGCTGGGGGTGTAACTCAGTGGTAATGTCTGGATTCAGTTCCCAGGGGTGGGTAAGACTCCAGGCTGTCAAAATATGGACCTGGCAGTTTCCAATCGCCTGGCTCCATGGCACAGGTGCTACTGGTTCTCTGAGGCACTGGTGCCGCCCCGGAACAGAGGGAGGTGTGACCTCTTTCTCGGGAGCCCCTGGCGTGCACTCATCTGCAGGTCTGGGCCAGCCTCCTTGGAGTCCCACCTCCCAGCGGGTCTATACCTTACGCTTTCCATCATTAGCAGAGGACTGGCTTCGTAACTACCAATCTTCCTTTTGGTATGTGGATAGAAACACACCCCACAAAATCCAGATTAACACTCTTCGCCTGTCAACAGTGGTGGTCTTTGCTTCGTGGGAGCCTCCCATTGCCTTGGGGGGTTTCTAGGAGGCAGTGAATCGGGGTGGAGATGGAGGAGCCCTTGCCTTTGCAGGAACACCCCTGTGCGTGGATTCTCTGGCTTTCAGAGGATCCGCGCTCTGCATTGACACGTGTGTTGTACCATTCCAATGGCAGCACTGACGGACGTGGGGGCCAGCCAGGTCAGATGGCCTTCCTTATGTGGAGTAACCCAGGGTTGCAAAAACATCGTTTCACTTTGTCACACGTTAAGATAAAGCCCATTTGCCATGCTTCTCTCGTCCGCACGACTCACCTTCAGCTGCAGTGTGGGCTGGCCCTCAACTTCTGCACAGGAGAAACTGAGGTCTTTGCCCTTGATTCCCAGGAAAACCAGGTTGCCTTTGTCTTCATCGTGGAATTCGATGTCTCTGCACGCTATTAGGGTCAGAGTGACTGGAGACACAGGACGAATGGAGAACGATCAGGCTCTAAGTAGAGGCAGGTCCAGGCCTCTGGTCTCACACTCAGGAGGCTGACGGGGAATACTGAGCATCGGGGACTTCCCTAGATGGCTCCTCCCATTAGCCACAGGGCAGATTCCTTGATTGCTTTTCTGAAACTCATTTCCCTTTTCTTCCTTAATATCAGAACCCAATCATGCACCAGGGCACGGTGCTTCCCAAAATGAAAAATAAAATTCCCCACCCCACCCACTGGCAGGTGAATGTGGCCACACACTTAGGCTGTGGCCCAGGAGCAGAAGTAGAGATACTCTGGGGGATTTCTAAGAAGGCTCCCTGAACGGAGTTGACTTGGCTCCTTCCTAACACCCTGCGGCACCCTCCCCTCCCCCACCCATGCCTGTTTTGGGGAAAGTGACCCAAACCAACACAGTGAGACCAGATTTAGACAGAGGAATCAGGAAAGACCTCTCTGCCAAGGTGGGAGTCAAAGCAAGGCCTTAAAGCTAAGGGAAGACGTTTCATGAAGGGAAAGAACTGGGCAGTGGAGGGGCTTTGAGCAGACGGGAGCAGACGGAAAGGAAAGTTTCAAGTTTTTATGTGGAAAAAGCTTTCAGGCTCAAGGCTCTCGAAGCAGACAGTGCCCCGAGGCCTGTCCCCCCTGCACCCCACCACGGACACAAACGCAGGGGCAGGGCCTGCTCAGTTCACATAGTAAGAAGGTCCCCTCTGATCTGTGGAGACTGGATTGGAGGTCCCACGGATGAGGTGGGAAGGCGGGCAGTGAGAGAAGAGGTGCTAGTCCAGGCCAGAGATGACACTGCCCTAGGAATGAAGCGTACTGTGCACCTCGCGGACCTCACGGGCGGGTGGAGGAGGTGTGGGGAAGGGCAGGAATCAAGGGAGCCTCCTGGATTTCTGGCCCGAGCCAACGGGGGAGAGGGCAGGGCTGCTGACGGGGACCCTACCTTCTGGCCCGAGCCAGCGGGGCAGAGGGCAGGGCTGCTGACGGGGACCCTACCTTCTGGCCCGAGGCAACGGGGCAGAGGGCAGGGCTACTGATGGGGACCTACCTTTTTGAGGAGACAGACCTTGCAGCTCCCCTGGGGCACGCAAAGTGAGAGCTGCCAGAGAGGACACCGTGAATGGTGCAGAGATCCGTGGCCAGAGCACAAATGGCAGGGATGAGGACAGAAGCCACGCACCCCAGCGCAAGACCAGCTCCCCACCCCAGGGCCCGCGGGATCGCAGACTGGGCCTGCAGCACCCCATCATTTGGAGGTTTCAGGGAGCAAGTAGTCATAAAGATACACCCCAAAGAGGAGTCAGCGGTCCCCAGGACCTGGAGGCCTCTTCCCGAAGAAGGCGGAGGGTCAAGGAGAGTAATCGGCAATGCTCAGTACAGCTGAGGGGCCAGCCAGCGTGGCCTCTGAGAAGAGTCCCTTTGGGTGTCGGCATTTGAAGATGCACTTGGAAAGGGAACCCTAAGGGAGAGAAGAGAGCAGTGTAGAAGTCCGACGGTTCTGATGCCAACGTGAAGTGCAGACAGTGGTGTGGCCAGCTGTCCCGTGAAGCGTGGCTGTGCCGGGCACAGGGAAATGGAAGAGCAATCGGAAGAGGAAGTGAGGATCAAGAGCAGGTGCTAGGACTGGAGCGTGTCTGTCCGCAATGGAAATGAGCCAGTAGACAGTGGTGGGGTACCGGCTTGGAGAGGAGCTCCGTCAACGCCAGAGCCCTGGGGCAAGGGACAGGAGCGGAGGGGGACTGGCTTGAAGGAAGGAAGGAACATCCCCGTTATTAGAAGAGATGATGCCAAATTAGAAAAGTGTGCCAATCTGATGATGGAAAGATGCGGAAGTTTGAATCTAAGGACGCAGGGAGTAATGATTGGAATTTAAAGGAGAGAAACTCCAAGGAGTAGGTCAGCCATTGTCTGAAAGGACAACCCCCTATGAATCTGAAGACAGGTTCTTCAGGTGCCAACCCCTCCTAGGTACGGGTTTTCCTTTCCTGTCCTTCCTCTGGACGTTGGGCTGGTGCCCAGAAGTGGACGAGGACCAGGGCCCGCCTCCTGGAACGGGTGTCCCTTCAAGAGCAAGTGTGGATTCAGATGCCACTCACCAGGCTGGACACTGTTGCTCGAAGGAGCAGCTATCAAAACGCCTCCACTCAGAACCCACACCATCTGCTGGGAATCACGAATGGAGTAGGATCTGGGGATTTCCTGCACTGCCGGAAGACAAATCACAGAACACGATGCTGTTATGCTAACGGTAGGACGCCAGCTGCACCCTGGCAGCCCTGGCTCCTGAGTTCTGGGACGGCTTACTGTCTGAGAAGAGGGGGAAAGAAAAGGGAAGCCGGCTGGGGCTGGTTTGTGGATCAAAGCACCGGAAAAGATCTAAACATATTCATGGGTTTGAGAGAGTGTCAAGATCTGCCTCTCTCTCCTGGGGTTATCTTTTGTGACTAGTCTGTGGGTAGTTACAAAAACAAAAACTAATTCGTCATCAGTTCTTTGGTTTCTTTCCCCCTTTATTCTCTTAGTTAAAATAAACAAGCAATTCTAAGCACAGACAATGAGAGCTAAATGCTCTGAGAGTTTCGACTGCAGATTTCTGAGCATTTTAGCCAGAGTAGATGCATTTGCAGTTGAGCGAATGCTGGGGGCCCTTACATCCTGCCTCTGTGAGTCTGGTTGGTCCCTGGCTCGCCACTTACACTCTGGGGTGATCTTGTAGGCTTCGGACCTGTCCATGTTGGGGACAAGCATGTGAGGAGGGGGAGGGCAGCCTGTCTGCAGCTGCGCGATGTGAGGAGGAGAGGAGGAAGACATGTCCCCTGCTTCTCTCGTCGCACCTGGAACATGGCAAAATTGCTTTAGAGAGAGCGTCCCCGAGTCCCTGTCCCACATACGCATTTGAAAGCCAGAGTGGGGAGAGCTTATTGTGAGGTCAGCAAATCCTGATTGGAAGCCCCCACCCCTGTGAGGGCAGGGCAACCCTGCTTCTCCAGGCCGTGATGCTGGAGGACTATCTGGGAGCGTTAGGAGGGTCCAGAGCATCGCCCCAGATATCTTCTGTGCAGCGAGGCTCTGGCCTAGAGGAGGGAAGAGAGCACGTGCTGTCTTCAGTCCAGTCCTCACAAGGCTGGTGAGTGGCCACCTCTGCCAAGTTTGAGGGGGACCCTCCTGAGCGACTGGCAGCCGGTGAGCCTCTTGGCCTCACCTTCCTCTGCTCTTCTTCCAAAGAGGGCCATCCACGGCCACACCAGGCATTTTGATGCTCAAGGGACATCTGCTTCTGGTGAGGGCACCAGAGGGGTTCCCTGAGGATCACAGACTCCTCACAATGAGAACCAGTCCTCCTCAGCGTTCTGTCTCGAGACCCCCAGGGCCTGACGCCATAGTTATTCCTAAACAGGGAACAAGCAAATCAGCAGCCTCGCTCTTGGACGCAGCGCCGGGTCCTCTGGCACCCTGCACTTGGGCCTGGGAGCCCACAAGCACCTCCAGGGTAGCCAGAGTGCTGAGAGAAGGTTCTCCACGCCTGGCTTCTGAGCAGCAGAAGCGGCCTTTGCCCAGAGGTATTCTTGGTCCTGGCTGCGAAATCAGGGCTCCAGCCGCGTCTGAGGTTGGAGGAAGCTGGGCCAGGAGCCCTGGGCTTTTCCACTGAGCAAGAGGGAATCTTACCTCCTGGTCCGGGGCCTCCCACTCTGGCAAGGGAGCTGGGCTGGCACAGAGGTCCTGAGAGGCTTTGGGTGATTGGCCGGGAACCAGCACGGGCGTGACAGGCCTGGCTCCTTGAAAAACAAGCGCAGAGCAAACTCGGGTAACCAGGAGTGAGGAAGCCAGGTGAAGCCGGACGCAGACTGAGGGAGGAGAGCATCTTTTCCAGAGGGCCTTGGGTCAGGGGTGTGGCTCCTGGACTCACTGAGTAGCATGAGGCCACCGCCCTGTCACAGCCTCCTCTCAGGAGATTTATGTACGAGCGTGACACTATGTGGATACCAAGAGCTGATTCTGTGACTGAGTGTTAGAGCTTTAGCTGGGTGGTCTTTTAAACCTCTCAATAACCGTGAGGGGCCATTGATCTTTATTTTTCATATAAGAAAACACTTCCCCCAAGTCACAGGGCGACTGAGAAACCTAGCAAGACGGAGGCCCGTTTCCCGGTGCTCAGGCTCTCCGGGACCTGCTTCCTCTGGGTCTCCGTCCCCCGCCCTATGTGCTAGCCAAACACAAGATGGTCCTGTGGTCACTGTCAATACGGAGACCAGTGATGGGACCAGGGGAGGAGGCTCGCATGGTAGCATTAGGGGACAGACAGACGAGGACGGTGGGAACACAAGGTGAAGAGAAAGTCTGTAAAATGGCCCGCTGTGCTGACCCCACACGCTTTGTTTACTAAAAAGGGATTTGCCCGCAGCCTTGCCTGGCCTAAGCGCAGAGGCCGAGGCTCCTTCCTACCTCTAAACTACCTCTAACTGCAAGGACATGCCGACCGGAAATATCACCCGTGGAGGAGCCCAAGCAGTCTGAGGGGGAGACTTCCGAGGCCCTTTACACAGACCAGATTCTGGAAGCTCAGGATAGTTCCTCCCAAACACGAAGTCTGTAAGAAAGCACGGTTAAGAATCCAAGTGGGATTGGTCAGCGTGGGCCAAGGTGACCTGGAGCTGCCATGGACTTGAAAGTCTGATGTCACCAGTCAGAAGTCAAGAGGTGGACCTAGGCGGGACTCTCCGGAAACTTCTCTGGGATCCCTAAGAAAACTGGAGTGCAAGAAAAGCAGGATGTCCCTCTCCTCTCTGAGAGGACCCACTCCCTTCCTCTTCCTAGTCCTTCAGTGAACTCATGCCTGTCACTCTGAGCGACAGGTCTGAACTCTTTCTGACTCGGTCACGTGGGTCGCAGACGAAGGGGGGTGGTCTTTGCTTTGCCTCAGTTTCCTGGAGGGCGCCAGCTCTGTGACCACAAGAAAGTCTTGGAATTTAGCTGGTGGTTCCTGAACTCTGAATCAAGGCTCGGAGGCAGCCTGAAGGTGGCAATGAGAGGAACTCATCACTCCTGAGACACAGAACTAAACAGGTCCGCCCTGAACATTAAAAAACCCTATTCCTTGTGAGGTGGCGGGGTGGGGCAAAGGGCTGTCAGCGTAGGGAATGAACGCCTGGGTCAGGGGACGGGGATGATTCCAGAGGGGCAGGACACCCCCACTCCCGTGGCCCCTCCTGTGCTGAGGAGTCTGCAGCGCCCTCTGTTCCATCCTTTAAACAGAGCTTTCTGCTCTGGCCTCCGAGATTCTGGATTTCAGTCTTCAACGATGCGGGGAGGGGGGCACCGGGACCCATCCTGAACAACGGTATCATCTGTGCCAAAATTTGCTGCCACGCGGCTCCCGGCGACTCCTTGGGGCTCCACTCTCTGAATCCCCCATTACCTCTCTTCCTGGGAATGGGGCAACAACCCCCAATGCTAGCCCGGCATCTTTCTTACCCCCTAGAACTAAATGTCCACCCTGCGGAGACGGGATCAGGAACACCCTCCCTGCTCGGATCCCCTTGGCTGCACCTCGCCCCAGGGAGCACTGGCGGAGCAGGGGTGCCCACGGGCCCTCCAACTCCCTGGCTCTGCCCCACGGGGCTCCTGCCGATCCCCCCAGGTTGCTCCGATGGGGGCCTGGGAGGTGTACCGGTACTTCCTGCGGAAGCGTCCTTCCTGTCCTTCTTCAAGGCACCCCTCTACTTTCCGTCTCTGCAGGGTGTGGAGGCCACTCTGAGGTGCTCCCGCCCCCGCCCCAATTCAGCCATTTCCCCAAGGGTGCCGGGTATTTAGGCATCACTGTGAATGGACTCCGTCTTTAGTCTTGGGTGCATCTGAGGTGCCTGAGATGTGAGAGGTGGAACCGGAGAAGCACGTGGCCGAGGCCCAATGACTTTCCATGACTGACGCCGGTCCTTCTGCACATCGAACCTGAGGACTTGTGAATTCTGACTCTTTCCAGGCCAGACAGTGGAACGGATATGGTTCTCTCCAACTCTTTGGAAAGCTTTCGTCCCTAGCTTCAGGGGGGATCCCAACAGCATCACAAAGGGTGGAAGAGAAATCGGAAATGAGCTGTTGTGGCCCTTATTTTACGACAAGGTGGGGTCGTGTTATCGGAAGTTAGTCTTACTCATTGAGGACGCCCAAGCCCTGGGGGACCAAAATCGTTATTTAAAGGTATAAATAATAAGGCAGTATAATAGGTAAAATGGAATCATAAAAGATGCTAATTTGGGAGAAGGAAGAAGAGAATAAGAGAAATAAAGAATACGTAGAATAAATAGAAAGCCGTGGAATGATAGACACCCAGTTGTATCATCACTCACATGTAAATGCTGTAAACACACCAGTTACAAGACTGGGATTTCCAGATGGGCTAATGCAAGATCTAATTATATAGTGTCTAATTACACAGTCATTATGTAAAGACAATGACAGTTTGAAGGTAAGGAGACGGAGAAAGGCATCCCATGCATATGCAAAGCAAAGGAGCCCCGGAGTGGTTCTATTAGTGCCAGACACAGCAGATTTAAAGACGAGGAGATGATCGGGAAGGAAGAGGAACACCACTAATGACAAAGGCTCAGCCCTCCAGAAACACACAAACGGTCTCAAGTGTGCGCTCCTAACAACGGAGCTTCAAAGGACCTGTGTCAAAACCTCGGTAGGACTAACAGGAGAAGCAGACGCATGTCCAGGTTTTGCTGGTGAGTTCAACACTCCTTTCTCCATAACAGATAGAACGAGTAGGCAGAATAGCAACCTCAGAAGGCACAGGACAGAGAAGAGCTGGACAAAGCTGTGAGCTACTGGGTCTCACTGACAACACCCCATCACAAGAGCAGGAGTACCACACGACTCAGCACGTCCACCTCTGGGTGTGCACTAGAGAGAACCAGAAGCAGAGACCTGAAGAGTTACTTGCACACCAACAGCTATAGCTGCATTACTCACAGTAGCCAGAGGGTGGAACCAACCTCAATGCGTTCACTGCCTGGTAAAAGGATAAAGAAAATGTAGCTTATACATATATTGGAATATTATTTACCCTTGAAGAAGAATAAAGTTCTGATACAAGCTACAACATGAGAACATTAAGTGAAATAAGCCAGTCACAAATTAGGACGAGTGCTGTGAGGTTCCACTTGGTACCCAGGGGAGTCAAATTCATGGACATGGGAAGGAGGGTGGCTGACAGGGCCTGGGCTGCAGGCAGTGGGAGTCATTGTTTAGGAAGCACAGAGTTTCAGTTTTGGGAGGTGAGAAGAGTTCTGGAGATGGCCCACTGGTCTGAATCAAGCCCCCGAGCAGTACACTGAAACGAGGTTAAAATGGTAACTTTTATCTTACCGATATTTTCCTGCAATTGAAAATAATAATTAAAAACCTATCAAAAAAGACAAATGTACAGACACTTATATAATAAAGAGAGGATCCTAGCTTCACAAAAGCCCCTGTTTTTGAGGCACTCTTGAGGGGGATGATGCCCCTCGGTGCCGCGCCCCGCGGAGCCTAGGGAAGCGCGGCCTCCTGGGCATCTGGGTGCAGCGGAGGCTCCCAGTCTGCGTCTGCTGCGAGGCTCGCTGCCTGGGCCAGCCGTGCCGGACCCCGTGAGCGAGGCGGAGAAGCAGGGGGGAAGCCCGTGCCCGGACTGGTCCTGTGATGTGGAAGCAGCTCCTCTGGTCCAGCCGGGTGGGGGCTGCCTTGCGCCGTCCCTGCTGGTGCCCTGCTGGTCCCTGCGGCCGGCACAGGAGCCCTCGCCCCGCTGCCCCCTTGGCTCTCCCCCACTTGGGCTTGTTTCTAATCCGTGTTCGTCTCCTCCTTCAGTGGCCGCCCCACACCCCAGGGCGGGGGTCAGGCTCTGCAGCCTCTGGGGCAGGGGCAGGCCAGGCACCTGGGCCAGCTCTGGAGGGCCTCCCCGGACCTCAGGGAGGGAGGCTGCGGTGGCCGTGGCCCTGCCCTCGGTGACTCAGCCAGGAGAAACTGCCCGTGGGTGCGGCGTGCGCGGGGCCCCACCCGCTCTCCCAGGTCCAGCCTGTAGAACTGGCCACGTCGACGCCCCGGCCTCCGCGTCCACCCCTGCCGCCCCCGCCCCCCCCCCCGGGGGGCTGAAGGTGCCACGGGGCCACACAGCAAGCAAGCGACAAACCAGGGGAAGTGCCGCCGCCCGGCCCTCCAGCCCGGCCCCGCCCCCCGGGTGGCCCCCACGTTACCCCGTGACTGGCTGGAGGACAGTCAGGCTGAAGGGAGGCCCGCTCCTGCGGCTGGCTCCCAGAGGTGCTCTGCACGTGGCCATTGTCTCCGCGCCCGCTGGGGCCCTCCTGGTGCTCCATGCTAGTAAAGGTCACCCCAGGAAGTCAGGAGGCCCCATCTCAGCATACGGCGCTGGGCCGCCCTGGGCTGGCTCTGCTGCTGCTGTCGTCTTCCCTTTCAAGGGCCCCCTGGTCCTTCCTGCAAACCGTCCTGCTCTGGCTCCACCCTCCGTCCCTTGTATCTGTAAGCAAGTCGCAGTTTCCACCTGGGGCCGGGTTTTGAACTGCCAGAGAACCCTCGTGCCCCCTGTACTGTGGCCCCAGGAGGCTCTTCCCGTCTCTAAGCCTCTTTGGCCTAATTTTAAATGGGAATATAAGTTGCACTTACCTGTGGGACTGATGTGACAATAAGATGGGACAAAAGCCACATTGATTCTGACACGATGACAGAGTAGCAGAAGTTCACCATCCTTGTCAGACACGAAAGCCCCACAGCAGATCCCGCAGTGATGGAGGCCTTCCCTGCCTGGGGCCAGGGCACCTGCCCCAGCGCCTCAGGTCTCCAGCCACCTGGGACTCAAACCAGAGAGCACTTGCCCCACTGTGTTCTCAGGGTCTCACATACCCCAAGAGGGACGAGAGGCGGGGACGCAGGGGTCAAAAAACAGGTGACAGGGGTTGTCCACCTGCTGACCTGCCCTTCACGGCCTCAGCCCATACAGCTGTCACCACTCCCCAGTGACAGGGCTGAAACCTTCCTCTGCACAGGGAGCCAGAAACAAGTAGGACAACATCAGCTCAGAGTGACGAAGCAAATTTCCCAGGGTCATGAAGATGGTGGTGAAGATGGTGGTGGTGATGGTAGGTGTGATGAGGACCGTGGTCATGGTGGTGATGGTGAGAAGGATGATGGTGTTGAGTAGAGGCGACGAAGATGGTGGTGATGATGGAGATGATGATGAAGGTGGTGAAGATGGTGGTGATGATGGAGATGATGATGATGGTGGTGAAGATGGTGGTGATGATGGAGATGATGATGATGGTGGTGATGATGGTGGTGATGATGGAGATGATGATGATGGTGGTGATGATGGAGATGATGATGATGGTGGTGGTGATGATGGTGTTAGATGGTGGTTGTGATGGAGATGATGATGAAGGTGGTGAAGATGGTGGTGATGATGGAGATGATGATGAAGGTGGTGAAGATGGTGGTGATGATGGAGATGATGATGAAGGTGGTGAAGATGGTGGTGATGATGGAGATGATGATGATGGTGGTGAAGATGGTGGTAAATGATGATGGTGATGGATAGTGGTGGTGAAGACAGTGTGTGAAGATGATGGTGATGGTGTTGGATAGTGGTGATGATGATGGTGGTGACAATGATGGTGGCGATGGATGTGGTGGTGATGGATGGTGGTGATGGTGGTGGTGATGGATGTGGTGGTGATGATGGTGGTGACAATGATGGTGGTGATGATGGTGTTAGATGGTGGTGGTGATGGATGGTGGCGATGGATGTGGTGGTGATCATGATACAGCGGACAGGTGAGCACCTACCGTGTGCTAGCATAGTTCTAAACGCTTCACGTATATTAACTCGTTCAGTCCTCATAACAGTAGTGACGTTTCTCCCCCTTTTACAAATGAAAACTCCAAAACCAGAAGCTTCAGTAATTGACCAAAGATGCATACTGGGTAGCAACAGTCTCGACCACAGCTCGGCAGACTCTTACTGTAAATGTGAGCTTCATTTATAAACCAAGCAGCGGGTCGTGGCCCATAGGCCAGTCTTTGCCAATCCATGGTCTTAAGTGTTCAGGGAAAAAATGAGGGTCACAAGCATCAGAGCTTTCCGGGGATGGAATAATAATTATAGGGACAACAATAGTCATCATGAACGAAATGTCGGACAGCTCCTGGGCTGCTTAAGTGTGGAATGGTGGGCGTGCAATTCAGCAGCCATTTACTGAAGAGGTACTGTGCACCAACACCACCGAAGAGCCAGGCAGTAGTAATAAGCACTGTACGCTGGGAGAAGCATATGGTCTGCTAAGTGGTGAGTCCCAGGGAGAAATGAAGCATGGTGGAGGATGTGGGAGCGGGAGATGGAAGCAGAAAGGGGTGAGCGTGGGCCTCAGCAAGAGGGCATCCTGGCAAAGGCTAGTGAGGTGCTTGTGGGCATAATGGTGAACAACTTCCCAGCGGGAGGAGAGCCAGTGTGAAGGCCTCAGAGGAGGACCATGCGGGCTTGTTAGAGGAAGAGCAAGAGTCCACTTGGCTCTTGGTCCCCTTAACGGGAAGGAGGAGGCTGGAAGTCAAAGGGAGCCCATGGCGTAGGGCCTCGGAGACTCGCCTTTCACTCACAGAGGTGTGGGGACCAGAGGAGTGACCCGTCTGACTCAGGCAGCAAAAGGGTCACCCTGAGTGCCGTGTCTTATCTTGGGGTCAATAGCTTTGGACTCAGGTTTCCCGACTCAGTTCTGACTCGAATACTGATAAGTGATCAAGTTTCGGGCCTGATTTCCCATCCAAAGAGCAGAAATAATAGTGGTCATCACACAGGCGACTCTAAATGTGCAATGAAAACAGTCAGGCAAACCACCATACTTAATTCCAGGGGCATGGTGAGCCCTGGGGGAGGACTGGTCATTTTAATGGCCATTAAATCGGTTTCCATAGGGACAGTGTCCCCTCTTCAGTCATGAGTGGTAAGGGGCTTACACTTACCTGAAGTCCTCGTCTCCTCCTCCTCCAGGGCTCTGCACACCTCCCACACACGGGCATGAGTCACCGGGGGACATAGTCCCTCTGCGGGCTGTGACATTTCTGGGGCGTATAAAGACCACAAAGAAGTGAGGAGTTTGCTGAGAAGGGAGGGGGCCCACTCCAGACTGTGAAGCCCCAGGGACCAGGTGCTGTGGGGCTCCCAGTGCCGAACACACCGTTCCAATCCCAGCAACGGAAACGAGAAACACCAGTGATTTCACACAGGCCCTGGGGGTGGGAGGGCGGCCTCAGGTGGGGTCCTCCCAGGGGCAGGCGGGCTTCAGCGGGGGCTGTAATATCCTAGGCTTGCGGGGGTGGAGGGTCTGCAGCCCAGATCGCTGGCTCCCAGGATGCTGGCAGGAACCGTCATCCATCCCTCACCACCTGGGTCCCTTAGGGCCACATGAGTGACCATCACAGGGCCACTGGCTTCCCCTGGGTGAACCACTCAGGGAAGAGCAAGGTGAGCTCGCTTAGATGTGACACAGTCTTCCCACCAGGTAACGCATTCATCAGGAGCAAGTCACCAAGGGCGGGCCACCATCAAGGGAAGGAGTGAGGGGCTACCCGCTCTAGGGTATGTGGATTCAGGGCAGAATAGCATGGTCCTTAGGTAGAGGCAAAGTTTAAATTCCCCAAATTCAAAATTTTACTCTTATACAAATATACAGTGAGCAGGAGTAAAAGGTTTACTGTTGTTAATAAGTGAGGGAGTCAGGATGAGAAAGCTGATTATCCAAGGATGGTTCAAGAAACAATGGTTTTAGTATCTTTGGGAAAGAAATGCTGGAATAGCTTGGCTCAGTTACATTTAAAAGAAATTGTTGCTCTTGAATTTCCTTTTTCTATCAGATAAAAATAACTTGGAATTTATCAGTCTTCTCTTAGTTCACATCTAACTTCAGAGAATCTGTGTTTCAGTTTGTTTTCTATTGCTGTAACAAAATACCTGAGACTGGGTAATTTGTAAGAGAGGTTTTTGTTTTGTTTTGTTTTTTGTTTGTTTTATTTTTAATTTTTTTGGCTTACAGTTCTGAAGATTTGGAGGTGCAAGATTGGCAGCTGCATCTGATGAGGTCTTTGTTCCTGGTGGGAACTCTGCACAGTCCCAAGGCAGCGTAGGGCACCGTATAGTAAAAAACGGTACTATTATGGTTTGGATGTGACCCCCAAAACATCAGGTGTCAGACAATGTGAGAAGGCTTAGAGCTGAAATAATTGGGTTACGAAGCCTTAACCCAATCTGAATTACTCCCCTAACAGGGGTGAACTGAGTGGTAACTGTAGCAGGTAGGGTGTGGCTGGAGGAGGTGGGGTATGTCCGGTGCTGTGCTCCCTCTCTCTGCTCCTGACCATCCTGTGAACCACCTCCCTCCACCACACTCTTCCAGCCCTGAGGAATCAAATACACTCTTCCTCCTTAAAGCTGCTCTTGTCAGGTCTTTTAGTCACAGCGACAACAAACTGACTGAAACAGTACATGCAGGGAACAGAGCCAAGCTGGTTTTATTTGCTCTCAAGGCAACTCATTATCACATGTGTGCATTAGTCCTTAAAGGATTGATCCATTCTTCTGCCTTGGTGACCTAATCCCCTCTTTTAACCACAGAGCCAAATCCCCAGTCTTTTATATTTTTATTTTGAGATACGTTCTCACTAAGTTGCTGAGGCTGGCCTTGAGCTCGCGATCCTCTTGCCTCAGCCTCCTGAGCTGCTGGAATTATAGGCTTTGTTCCGAACTGGGAAGAGCTCTCTCGGAAGAGCTGGCCCCGGTGTTCAACAGGCACACGGGGTTGATTCACTGGCGCAGGCAGGCGGTACCTGGCGTTTTAGGTGAAAGAGCGTCTGTCTCTACGCTCCCTTTGCAGACAAGAACCTGTTTTCTTAAAACTGCTTTGTCTATAGCTTAACTCTGGAATTTGGTTCACGTAGTCAGCAATACTTTCTGAGTCGTTTGTCTTTGGCCACTTTATGGTACACTTAGTTATTTTGCTCAGGCAGCACCTATGTCAGGCTTATTTTTCCGAATGCCATTTATCACATTGGCAGCCTTATATGGATAAGGGGTCACTTTCTACCTTTCAATCAAGCCAACATTTATTTCTAAACCCTTTGAGGATTTTGTTGGCCCACCTGTCTGAATCCCCTTTCTTTAAAATGCATGCTTTTACCATAGACAGTTACCGATGGTGGCCGATTGTTATGCAGGGACTACTGTTAATTCAGAGCCACCTGGGGGGGTTTGTGGAGGTTCTGAAAGCACATTAACTGGCTCACAATCATCGTATTTTTGGCCAACGAGGTATTTAGGAATGATCAACTATAGCATCCTAGGTGCTTGTTGCTCACACCTAGGATGTCGTTATGCACATTAGTGTGGGAAACAAGTCTGCACCAATGGCTGCCTGCAGTGACGTGCAGTGACGCGGGAGGAAGGGTGTCCTGCGGGGTTTTGGGTGGGCGCGCACAGCAGGGCTCGCTTTAAGTCCTCGTTCGCTCTTCTGGATCCTCAGGGTTTCTGCAGTGAACCTGGAGCCTCCACGTTCCCCCAGCAGGGAATCCACACGCTCAGGTCTCCACTGGCCTGGCCAAGGCAACAGGTGGGGACTGGGACAGAGGCTGCTGCGCCATTTCCGAGTGCTGCTGGGGAGCCTGGGAGGTTGGGAGCTGCTAGAGGAGCTGTCTCCAGAGCCTCCCTCCCTCCCTCCCTCCCTCCCAAGCGGCAGGTGTTGTGGGAGGATCAGGGCGGTGTGACTTCACGGGAAAATCTGCTCCGCCCTGGGTTGCAGGTTTCAGGGCTCCTCCCAGCCACCCGGGAGGAGAGTGCCCAGAAGGCCGCACTTAAAAGGCAAGGCATCCTCGGAGGAGAGGAGCGGGCAGAGGCCACAGGCTCCCACGCGGGACGAGCAAGCTGAGGTAGCCTCTGGGTGCCGGGCGCTCTCCTGACCCCAGACCAGAATCCCTAGCTCCGTGGAGGTTGTTCACCTGCTGGGACACTCGGTGCCTGCTTGCCACCCAGGCCCCTGACAGCTCAGCCTTGATCTGCTCCTAAAATTCTCTGCTGTTTGTTTCAAAGTAGGGGAGTCTACACATCGGGGACTCAAGATGGTCCTGAGCGGGGCGCTGTGCTTCCGGTGAGTGTCTGGGCCCCCAGGGGAGCGCGTTCTGGGGAGGCCTGCCCAGCAGGGGACCTGCTGCCCCAGCTGGGGCTCCCACTGGTGGACCAGGCTGCTGGGGGTCAGGCCCACAGTCACTTCCAGGGCAGGATTGGGAAGCCCACCTCCAGGGGACAGGTAACCAGGGGGCAGAGCTGCAGCCAGTCGACGCGTGGGGAGGTTGGGAGCCAGGAGCTCATTTGCTACCCACGGCATGAGTCAGTGTCACCCCTGCCACTGGGCCACCTCCTCCCTGTGGCCCTGGGGAGGGGGGGATAAAACCAAATCAGTCTCCAGTCTGCCCATCTGCAAGCATGTACCATCCAGAAGCTCTGCTATGGGTGGACTTCATAGCAGTGGATGAGAACGGTCCTCCCTCTCTCTGAGCTGAGTCTTGTATGGTGGGCCCTCGGGAGCTGTGGTCTCCACACCCACAGATTAACCAGCTGTGGACTGAAACAAATGTATGGGCAGAGACAGATTGCACCTGCGGTGGACACGTGCGGACGTTGTCTTATCATCACTCTCTGAACAGTACAGTATGACAGCTGTTTGCATGGCATTTGCATGATATCAGGTATTATAAGTCGCCTAGAGTGGATTCACGGTACAGGAGAAGATGCGCGAAGATTCTATGCAAATACGTCGCCGGTTTATATCGGGGACTGGAGCATTGTGGATTTTAGTGTCTGCGGACATTCCCCGTGGACACCAAGGGACGACTGGAGAGCGCTTTTCAAAGTGTGTTCTCGGGCCTCAATCCCAAGGGGTTCTTTGCGCATTAGAGTTCCCCAGTCCAGGCTTGCGTGCGTGCCTCTCAGCGTGCCGGTGACTTTGGATCTTACACAGCCCTGTCACTTGTTTAATCACGATGGGTCAGACGTCACACCAATGCTGACACTGCGAACTTTTCCCCACTTAATATCTGAAGAAACCTGCTTCACAGAGCACAGCTTTCACCTCATGGTATATCAGAAAATCAACGAAGTCATATACGAGAAATAACTTTGAAAAGTTAGATAAATCCATTTTAAATTTAGAGAAACTCCTCACTCAGAAAGGAATACATGGCCAAGGGGAAGTAAATGTTCATGGAAATCTTCAAAAATACTTGAGGAACCAGATGTTAATCAGGAAGGGGCCTGGGTACTACCTAACCCATCTTTAGCAATAATGAGACTCAGGCCCATAGAGGGTGAGTGACTTGTCCCTGTAGCTCAGCAGCACTGATGGCAGAGCCCAGGGCTCGGACTCACAGTCACTTCTCTCTGAGAGAGTGCATGGAGTCTGGTGAGATAGGAAAGAGTGAGCAGGGTGAGACTCGGCTGGGGGCTGGGGGTCATCCCATCGGCAGGGCTTGAGCCCAGCAGGGCTGGGGACGGGCTGCGCCCGGGCACCGGGCACAGTGGGAAGAGAGGGCGGCCAGACACCTCAGATGGGGACGCCGGGCCAGGCAAGCTGCAGGGCCTCGCTCCCGACCTCTCCTGCCTCCTGGTGTTTCAGAATGAAGGACTCGGCCTTGAAGGTGCTCTATCTGCATGACAACCAGCTTCTGGCCGGAGGGCTGCACACAGGGAAGGTCATTAAAGGTCGGTGTAGAACAGGACCTGAGGGTTCCCCTCTCTGTGCCCTCTGTGGGCGGCGCCTGGGGAGGCCCTGGGCAGCTGGGGTGGGGCACCATGACCCAGACTTCCAGCGAAGCGAGGACCTAGGCCTGGTGCCTCCGAGGCCCTCTCTGCAGAGGTGGCATATTCCCCAGGACACATGGCTTGTCATTCCCTCAAGGGCTGAGGAGGCCAAGTGTGTGCCTTCCCTGGGCGCCAGCGCTGGGGAGAGAACTGAGCCGTGGGCCCATGCCGGGCTTCTGGGGCAACCCGGCCCTCTGCTCTCTGAGGGTCCTCAGTAACCCCGATGGGTGGGACCCAGGTGGCGGGGGGCACTGTGCGGCTTCAGGCTTACCTGTGTGCTGTGACGGATCTTCTGCCATAGTGCACACCCGTGCACCTGGGCACTCTGAGGGGTCACTGGAGCCAGCGGGTCCTCTGCTGCTGTGTGTGCATGTGTACTGATATGGATATGAGTGTTTGCGTGTGTGTGGGCACGTGTGTGGTACCTGTGTGTGTATTGTGCACGTGTGTGCATGTGTGTCTGTGCACAGGCGTGTGGGTGAGGGGCTGTGCAGAGGGGATCCAGGTCCTCCTCTAGGAGGCTCCTGAAGACAGGTTCCAGAATGGAGGCTGGGTGTCAGGGCAGGTGCTCAGGGTTTCTCTCGGGGTCTAGGGACAGCTCTGAACATGGGGGCTGCAGCGGCAGCGGCACCATGTGCTTCTGGGCCTCAATGTCCTCTCTGGGGCAGTGGTGGGAGGCCGACCTTCCTGGTGTGACAACTGCTGAGTCTCCCTTCTGCCCAGCCTGGGGGCAGGCAGCCTCATGCTGGCCGTGCTTCTGGAATCCAGGATGGGGGAGAGGGGACAGAGGGCAGCCAAAGTCCCCGCATCTCGACTCTTGCCTGCAGGTGAGGAGATCAGCGTTGTCCCCAATCGGTCGCTGGACGCCAGGCTGTCCCCAGTCATCCTGGGTGTTCAGGGAGGGAGTCAGTGTCTGTCGTGTGGGACAGAGAAGGAACCGACTCTGAAGCTGGAGGTGAGCCCTGTCCCTGTGTCCTTTCCATGGGCCCCTGAGCCAACCGATCTGAACAAACCTGGGCTGGGCGCTGCCTCTGGGGGCCCTGGGGACCTGGCAAGCAGCTGCTGCTCGCGGCTCCCTCTGCGCCCCGACTCTGCCCGGCCCGCTCCACTGTCCGGCTCCTGCCCCTCACCCGCCTGGCCCTCTGCTGGCAGCCCGTGAATATCATGGAGCTCTACCTGGGTGCCAAGGAGTCCAAGAGCTTCACCTTCTACCGGAGGGACAGGGGACTCACCTCCAGCTTTGAGTCAGCCGCCTACCCGGGCTGGTTCCTCTGCACGGTGCCGGAGGCTGATCAGCCTGTGAGGCTCTCCCAGGTCCCCGAGGACACGGCCTGGGACGCGCCCATCACAGACTTCTACTTCCAGCAGTGCGATTAGCTCCTCGGGCAGCGTCAGCTGGGTCAGGGGGACCTCCCCTGCTCTCAACTCCCCCTGACTTACGGGACACCCAGCCGCTCTCTCCTCTTCTGACCCCCATTTGTGTCGAGTCCTCTGTGTTGGGGGTCAGTGCCCAGATTCACTCCCCACCGGGTGGTCCTGCAGTGGAACCCTAAAACCCCACGTGGGATAAGCCGTGAGCGACATAAAACTGCCGAGTGCGACTCCTTTATGTTTGGAGGTGCCCCAGGTGCCCACGGGAGGCCCTGTCATCCCCCAGGTGCAGGCCCACAGATGGTGGGCCACCATCCACTGCTGGACCAGCCCCTCCCTGTTCCCACCACCGTCTGCTGCCTCTTCCATCTCTGCCCTTTTCCTCTGGCCCTGGGCGTGAGAGTGTGGCATCGAGGAAGTGGCTTCAGCTCAGAAGACAGGGGACGGGCATGCCATCCCTTTTAGAAACCCAAGGTACAAAGCGGACCTCCAGTGCTAGTCCTCCTCACACGGAAGTGTGCTTAGGCACCGTGAGGAGAGCACACTAAAAGTAATGGCTCTTGCACCTTCATCTGAATTGAAAAGAAATACCGGCGTAGACATTTCTGGTATCTCTGGAGGAGTATGCCCCTGGCAGCAGCGTCCGCTGGTGCTGCTATAGATGACTTTTCTTTCCATTTTAACTTTTAATCTGTTTCCTCATTTTTCTATAATGAAGGCAGGTTACTTATGTTACAATAAGAAAGAAGTTAGTCTTGAGGGAAGCAGAAAAGACATCATTTCTGGCAGTCCTCGGCCACTTCCCTGGAGGGAAATTCAAGCTGAATTGAGCTCAGCCGCTCTGGGTTGCAGACACAGGAGTGGAAACCTCCCAACTAAGTGCCCAGAGGAGGATGCGATGGGTTTGTGTGGCTGGAATCTCCAGGGTAAGGCAGTCACAGGAAAAACCCAAATCAAAAGGCAAACAAACAAATGAAAGAAAAAAACAACAACAACAACAACAAAACCCCCATATAATCAAAAAAACAATTTTATCAAAGCCAGCCTCAGCAACTTAGTGAGGCCCTAAGCAACTCAGTGGGGCTCTGTCTCAAAATAAAATACCAAAAAGGGCTGGGGACGTGGTTCAGTGGTTAAGTGCCCCTGAGTTCAATCCCCAGTACCAAAATTATAATGATCATAATTTTAAAAATTCTGTGCTTCGAGCTGGAATGGCCGACAGTCCCTGGGATTCCAAGGTCTGGGACCCAGCTTCCGAGAGGGCTGCTGTGAGGATCGAATAGTGTCCTCCCTGAGGTCATCGTGTCCTTCCGGAACCTCAGCCGGAGATGGGATCTTTATAGATGGTTAGGACAGGGTCAGGCTGCATTGGGTGGAGTAAATTCTCACGTGGCCAGTGTGCTTGTAAGGAGAGGACCCAGAGACAGAGGAGGCACTGGGGCGATGGACTGAGGCTGCCTCTTGCCAGGGCAGGACACCAAGGACGTGGCAGCCTCCTGGATTGTGAGAGAATAAACTTTTGTTGTTTTAAGCATGAAGTGTGTGGTGACTGACTGTGGACTCTGGGAATGAAGACAGCATGGCGGCCCTGTGTGGATTCCTCCCACACTGCACCAGAGGTGTCCCTGGGCTGGTGGGATGTGGCAATGATGGGTTGCCCCTTGGGAGAGTAAGTTATGGAAGACACTGTGCCTCCTATCTTGAGGTGCTCTCTCTCTCTCTCTCGTTATCAATCTCTCCTCTTCCTCTCTCACTGGCTCTGGAGCCTCCCAGGGACACCCACATGAAAATCAAATCCTCCTGTCCACACCCACAGGCACGAGCTTGGAACCAGGTCCTCTGGCTCTGTCAGGCCTTCAGCAATGACAGCCGCCCAGCTGACAGCTGGTTTGCAGCCTTCAGACACTACGCAGAGTGGTCCAGCCTGCACTGCCCAGATTCCTGCCCCAGAAACTGTGAGCTCATCAGAGTGCACAGTTGCCAGTTCTGGAATAACTTGTTATGAAGCAATAGATGACTCAGACCCAAGGAAAGGGCCATCAATGCATTCTGATTATGATGGCAATTTCTCCATTTTTTCCTTCTTTCAAAATGAAGTCTGACCCTTTATTTTTCCAAATAGTCTACTTAAATGCCTATCGTGAAAAATAGGTTAAATATTCTCTGCCTCAGCAAGATCTAGATCATTCTTGACTATCTGCACACTTCTAGTTCCGTATGCCAGAGTTTGCTCCAGTGTCCCTACCAACATCCTGGGGACTGAGCAAAGAAGCCAGAGCAGGGTCCCATATCTGAGCCCCCCAGCTATTCCACCTGCAGCTCACCTGTTGGACCAGCCTGGCAGGTTCAAAGTCTTCAGAGGGAGGAGCAAGAAGGTGGCCAGGACAGGAGGATGACCTCCATGGGCCTCAGCAACTCCAGCTCAGGTACAGCTGAGGTCCCCAGGCAACAAGCAGCACAGCTTCCACCAGGGCTGCTGAGAACATGGGCTCTAGGTGACAGGCTGTGTTTCTGTACACCTTGTTCCTGTCCCCTTTATCTGTGGGTCTGTAGACAGTCTTACGATGCTCTTCTGCTTTGGGGCTCTTCAGCATCCTCCCTGCCTAGAGAAGCTGCTCATCTTTCATACCCTGCTAAGATGTCACCTCCTCCAAGAAGCCTTTGCTGAGCTGAGAGCGCTGGTCATCTGTTCTGGCAGTGCTTCGTGCCCACCTTCTTGTAGTAAGTGGGCTTGGAATCTGACCCCAGATGACCTTGAAGTTAGGGCTGCATCAGTTTGCTTCTGAACATTAGCCAACACTGGAATCCAGTGAGCATGGAATGTGGCAACTCTTTCTCCACCCGGAACATTCTTTCCCTCTCCTCCACCCAGCTAAGCCTTTAAGGGTGGAGCTCAAATTCCACCTCATTCTTGAAGGTTTCTTCAGCCCGAAGTGATTTGATTCCTTATTTATGGGGTGACAGAATTCAAAAGGGCTTTTGCCTAGATGAGCCGACATTTATAAGTCAGTAGAAAAGGGAGGAACATAAAACACTACCTTGGGGTATATGTGGCAGTGGATTCTGGCATTGTGGTTGTTCAAGTGAAAAAGACCTGGTGGTAATAGATTTCTGTAATTGTTGATTAGGCCACAGGCCTGGACCTGTGATTACAGAGACACACTCTCCACATCATGTGGGGTTCATGCCAGTTCCAGAAATGGAAAAGTATAGAGGGGCTCCAAGGGCAGGTCATCAGGGAAGAGGTGAAGGTGCTGAGGGTCTTCACACCAAAGAAGCAACACACAGGGAGCCCCTTCAGACACTCAAAGTTCTGCCAAGTAGAAGAGTGTACTTTTACTGTCATTCCAGAAAACAAATTGGATAAATGGGTGGGAATGATGTAGAGACTGTTTTTCCTGAACAATCTCAGATTTTTAACCACAAATCCCACATTGTTAGTGCTTCTTCCAGAGGTTGTGCAGACCCTGGCCTTAGAGGTGCTGAGGAAAAGTATGATCAACCTATTTCTCCAGAGCTCCGTAGCAAAGACCTCTCCATCTGGAGGGCCACCAAGATATCATGTCCAAAGTCATTTCAATTTCTAAATTTTCTTTTTTTTTTAACCAAGGAGTTTTTCTGCAACTATAATCTTCAACATGCCCTCAGTCCATAGCTTAGAGATTCTGGTCATTAAATTATCTTTCAAGTGTTTACAACTTTGCTCCCAGCTAAGCTGTGAAGCTACTTAACAGGAACTGAGTACTGGTCATGTCTTTGTCATAGAGCAGCTAAAAGCTTGGTAAACACTCACTTATTGCCTGATATGACACCCACACTTTAGTCTTTCCCACAGAGAGGTGCGAGATCGGGAGAGGGGTTGGAGAATGATCACTGGCTTCAGAAAGCAACTTTCTGGTCTTATTCCTGCCCATCTTTTCTGTTTTCTCATCCTGTAATCATCTGGGTCTTGGGCTGACCCCTCCCGTTTCCTCAGCAAGTCCTTTGTGGAACTTTACAAATGATACGAGAACCTGAGATGGAGAGTTACAGCAAAGCTACTAGACTCCAGAGGGCATTAGGCCCAAACCTCTCTGCCCCTTCTGAAAGATGGATGGGTGGACAGATGGACGGATGGATGGGTGGGTGGATGGGACAGTGGATGGTTGGATGGATGGATGGATGAATGGATGGATGCATAGGTGGACGACTGGATGGATGGATGGATGAATGGACAGATGGATAGATGGGCAGATGGATGAATGGATGGAGGGGTGGGTGAATGATTAGAGGGGAATGGATGGATGGATAGAGAAATGGGTGAATGGGTGGGTGAATGATGGGATGAATGAAGGAGAAGGTGGGTGAACGAAGAAGTGGATGGATGGAGAGCCTGTGTTAAGTACTGTCAGTTAGAGAACTGGGTGTTCAGTTCTGACCTCTCATACTGTCATATTCCCCGGTAGTGCACAGCACGTAGCACCTGCCCAGACCCAGGGTGAATATAATAAGGTCAGTATCTTCCACAGCTGGGTTTCCCTAGATGTTCTGTTTCATCAGGGTGATATCAACTAATTAAACCATTGAAAAGCAGAGACACCCGCCCTCATCTTTCCAGATAGCAAGGGTCACTTTCCCAATGCTTATCAGCCCCGATCTCGCTTTCAGCTCCATAAGTTGTTCTGTCCTTGGCCCCTTCAGACCTACTCTGCCTTGCAGTAACCATGTCCCAAGCCTTGGATTGAGCCCAATGGGGCATCAGTGATGTCTGACCCCACACTGTTTACCTGGCTGCCAAACCAATAATAATATAGTCAATGACAGTAGCCACAGAATGAGGTTCAGTGCCTGGCCTCTGTCAAGGCTTTATGGGTGACTCTCTCCCCCTCTGATAAATACTCATTAATCTCCCCACCATCTTATTAGCCATACTGTGTCAAAAACATTGTGAAATCTGTGGGCTCTTCTTCCTCCCTGTCCTGGAACCAATTACAGAGACTGTGGCCGGCCTGACCCACCCTGACCAGTAATATAAAGGCAGGGCAGATGCCCTGGAGAAACCAGCTGGAGATCCAGACGTCAGGGTTCCAGGCACCCAGGATCTGCAGGTCAGTGGTGGGCTGGCAGTATTGCCTTCCTCTTTTTTTCTATGTCCCTGAAATGCACCCCCCCTTGACTCCACCTGTTGAGCTGTCTGGTTAACAAATAATCCCCTTCACAGAACTTGGTCTAGCAGTGCATAGTGGGATTTGAGGAGTGGTATAGGGTAAATCAACTCTAGATTTTTAAATATCTAGAACCACTGACTTTAGAAGTCAATGGCCAAGAAAAGCACCTCAGCCAGTGGAAGTCAGGCAGCGTTTGGTGAACGTGGGAGCCCCTTGGAGATGTCCAGTGCCTGCTTCAGTAGACAAGAGGCATCCCAGCAGGGTTCCAGTGTCTCCATTGCTTCTTGTTCAACAAAAGCAGGTCCCTTCCTCCCTGGACAGTCAGTAGTTTCTGTGTAAACTCTCATTGTGAAACTACACAGTTTTGAAAACTGTGTAGTTTGCCCAACCTCTCATTCCAATGAGAGATTAAAATGGAGACTCAGTGACAAAGGCAGCAAGACAAATTGGTGGCAGAGCTAGGTCTGGAACCCAGCCTTGCCATTCAAAGCCTGGGGTGTGCATTTCCATGTCCTGCTCATGAGCACCTAGGAATGTCAGTCAGGGCACCTGGGGAGAGCATCAAGAGAGCCATGCTTCATGACCTCAGGAGATTATCGACTTTTATAAGAGAAACAACTGTCTTAATGTACAACAATGAACAACACAGTGAAACTTAATAGGTCTTCAGAGCAGGGTTCTAACAGTAAAGGAAGGATTCATTAAACTTTGAGTCATGGAATCAAAGATAATTTGACCTAGAAAGAACCTTAGCCCCGTAATCTAACTTCATAGATTTATAGATGCGGAACCTGAGGACTGGCTGTTAAGTGACATGACCCTGTATGCCTGAGCTCCTAGTCTGCGTGGATAATTAATGGGAAAGAACTAGCACTGAACCCTTCCATATGGATACCATGTCCAGCAATTTTAATACTGAGAGGTCTGAATGAACATTGATGAGGGACATCAAAGACCATGCTGAAGACACTCTCTGAGAAGATGAGGAAGGAGTCGTGTTGCCTGGAGAGGTGCCTTAGTGCCACACAGGAGTGATGTACTATCATACAGGCAGATCAGGGCCAAATGGTGGCCAAATGAGGAGCCACTGCAGATTCTAGAGCTGGGCAGGATGTGGTGAGAGATAAATACTAGGAAAAGAAGTCCAGAGACCTCACGAGGGGTGCTCTGGATTGAAGGCAGAAAAACCAGGAATACAGTGGAGTTGCATGGCCATTAAGAGCAGAAAGTTATGTGTCAAGAATGATCCATCAGGATTTGCCGACAAGGCAGACACAAAGTCAGAGAAATGGGAGCTAGTTTGGGTTCTCCTCAGGTTTTGGACTTTGCTTATGGATTTTATGAGTACAATGAATATTCTGGAGGTGTGAGGAATGGAATTGAGAGGGAAGTGGCTTGGAAGGAGGAGAAGCTAATTATCTAAGCTTAGATACGTATGGTTGTGTGTAATGGTGGGACACCCAGAGGCGGTGTGGTGCGCTGTAGACGGCTGGAGTTCAAGCAGGACGTTTGGACTATGTGTGGAGGCGTTGGATCAAGAGATCACTGCAGTGGTGGAAGTCCAAGAACTGCAGCTCCACAGGACATGGCACAGAAGTGCTCAGGACTTGATGTTGTGTCCTCTGGGACAGCTCCTTCCAGGAGGAGGGAGAATCTGATGAACCTGAGACAGAAGAGGAGAGGTAGGAAGGGCGTCGGCCATATCAAGCGTTCTTGTGAGGGTAGTGACCAAACAGCAAGGGAATCAAAAAAGAGTCTGTGGATGTGGCTCCGTGGAAGCTAACAATGGCCATGGAGACACGGTATGGGAGGACAAGGAGAGGACAGGACATGTGTGATGGGAAGGAGAACATGGACAAAGCTCAGCACCATTTGTCAGTGGAATTTGGTCCAGAATAGATGTGAGGATGACTGAGACAGCTAGAGGCCGTGTCCAGGGAGAAGGAAGAGGGAGAAAAGAGGGACAGAGGCCAAGGTCCAGTGCAAGGCCATCTGGGGCCTAAAGGGAAGGGAAAGCTCTGGGGATGTAAGGGCGGGCTCAGCAGGGCTCTCACCAGCAGCCACCTTCTTGTCCCCACTTCCTCCATCACGATCAAGCCAGAACCCAGGCAGAGGGCCCAATATGGAGTCTGCAGAACACCCACCAGGGTGGGTTATAGAGCCCAGCTGATCCAGTGGGGCTAGACCACCACGGAATCCCCATCTGCTCTTTGAACTGACATTGACCAAGGGCAGTCTTCAGCTTCACACAGGGCCCTTCACTCAGTCTGCCCCTTCCAGATCTCAGCACACCTAACCGGCTGTTCACGTCTGTTGCCACAACCAAAGGCACCTCAGCAGTATGGCTGGGTGGGAGCACATCAAGTGGGCTTGCTTCTAGACCTAGCTGCTGTTGGACCACCTGGGCTGCGTGTTGGCTAGTACTCTGTAATTCAAAGTGGGGTCCAGGGACCAGCACCATGAACACCACCCAGCTGAATGTTTGCAACGCAGAGTCTGGGTCCCCATCCCAGACCTAAGGAACAGTCTAGTTTAACAAGAATTGTAGGTGATTTGTATGTTCATTAAAGAGTGAGAAGAACTGAGCTAGGACACCAGGTCCCAAGACTGGCTTGTCACTGGACTTGCTTCAAGCCCTGCTGAATCAGTACCCTCAGCTCATGAAATAATGTTTATTCAGAGTCTGGTGCCAGGTGCGGTGGTAATGCCTGTCATCTCAGTGGCTCAGGAGGCTGAGGCAGGAGGATTGCAAGTTCAAAGCCAGCTTCAGCAAGTTAGTGAGGCCCTGAGCAACTTAGTGAGAAACTGTCTCAAAATAAAATACGAAAAAGGGCTGTGGATGTGGCTCAGTAGTGAAGTGCCCCTGAGTTCAATCCCCAGTCCTTGCCCCCCAAAAAAGTCCCCCAGGTGATCCAGTTGCTTAGGCATATTTGAGAGCCAATGATTTTAACTGGGCACTTAAAAAAAATAAGACCTTCTTTATATTACAAAGAAAATTTGTGCTTATTATAGGAAAAATGTTCAAAGGTGTTAATAAGTCACTCGTAATCCTACCAGTCATAGATAAGTGCTATAACAACACCAGCAGTCTTTATGATTGTATGTGTGTCTCTGTATGTGTGTGGAAGGGCTATAATGTACATATTATTCATAACCTGCACTTTTCCCAGAATATATTTGGAAATTATGTTATAAAATGTTCCTCCGCGCTATCGTCTTAAATGTACGCATACATCTTATTTACTGGATTTGCCATGCTTTTTTTTTTCAAACAATGGCCTATTAGGTTAGTTGAGAACACCTAGGTTGTCCCGGCATCTCAATATTGTAAAAACGAGGCACTTGCTTCTTCATAACTAACCCTTTGGGAAATCTGTTCTTACCCTCTGGACTCGAGGGCGTGCGCCAGCTCAGAGCGTGTGGCAGGGTCCCTACGCCAGCGTGTGGCAGGAATCTGCTCACCTACCCGGCTCTTCCTCACCCTCATCAACTCTCAAACTCTGGCCTCAAGGCTCAGGGATGGAAAATGACCTGTCCCCGGTGACAGTGGTGTTTACAGTACCCAAAGTCACCTTGGTCACAGCTCCAGGACACCCAGGTCTTGGAGCTCAGAGTGCTCAGCCCAGCTGGACCCGCCCCACCGCCTGGATCCGTGCATGGCTCCGCCCTGTCCCGAGCTGGCTCCCCTCTGCTGGTCTTCCTTGCTTCTTCCTGTCTCGTCCCTTGTTCTCATGTGCTCCTCCTGCCTCCCTTCTAACTTGGTGACAACTAGACCCCCTGGTAACGGCAGCTCTGGCCACTCTCACAGTTGGCTGCTGTTCATGCTGGAGTCTGGACGTCTGGACTGGCCTTTCTGCAGGGTGGTCACTTCATGGAAGCCCTCTGGGGTAGGATGACCCTCTAGGCAAGGAGCAGGGTCCCGTGAAGCTTTGTGGCCAGGGGCAATCTCTGCTTTAGGATTCTTGGCTTTGGAAAGTACGGCCTCTGAATCTGAAGGTGGTCCCGATTTCTACTTGGAGCACAACGGAAGGATCTGGGCTCCCTTCAACAGCCCAGGAGAGCAGGATCATCCCTGGGGAGGATGCCCCCACCCTGCGGGAGGACCTGCCTGGAGGGTGGCTGGAGAGGCCTCGTAGCGATGGTGCCCTTCCCTCTGCTCTTGGGCTCGGGGATAGGTAAGCCCTTGCTAGGTCAGGGGACAGAAGGGGTGTGACCTTCCAACCAGGCTGGATCTGCTCCAGCTTCATCCTCCAGCTGTGGGGCTTGATTGCACAATCTCCCTCTCAGCAAGGAAGTGTCCTGCTAAGTTATTTGGGGGAACCGTTCTCCATAGCACCAGAGATGGGCACAGTGAGCCCATGTGCGCACACACACGCTCACACACACACACACACACACACCAGGCTCACACCCCTGCTGGCTCCTCCTACTCCCCAGTGAGGACAGGACTGAGCTCCTGGAGCTGGGTGCGGGGAGCCAGGTGCTGCTGGATTCTGGCAGGCTGGTTATGGCTAAGCGGCTTCTGCAGTCTGTTGGGGTGGTTCTGCCTCCGGGGCTGTGCATGCCCCTGTTTCGCCTCCTCCTTCTCTAACAGCCCTTCTCTCCTCCCCCTTAGTGAGGACCAGACACCCCTGGTTACAGGATGTGCTCCCTCCCCATGGCAAAATACTACATGTAAGTCGTCCTGCTGTGTCCCCTGCTTTCCCCTCAGGGGGTCTGGGGACCACACGGGGAGAGGGAAGGAAGGCTGAGTCAGAGGGACGGGACTCCACAGAAACCCCATAATTACACTCCGTCATCACTGCAACGACAAGAGCTCTTTCCGAGGTTCTGCAAGATGCCAGCCATTCTACCGCCTGGGTCCTGCCCCTAGAAATCTGTACAGGAAACATGACGAGCTCCACTTTACAGACCGGAAACGGAGGCCCATGTCCCCCCATGCCAGGCAGCTACCAAAGGCAGAGCCCGGAAGCCGAGTTCTGTTCTCCGCGCTGCACCAGGGGGCTGTCTGAGCGCTCAGAGGCGACCCCGAGTCCAGTGACACTGTGTTCACGGTGTTGTCTGTGGCCGTACCTTGAGCCCAGGTTCCCAGCTCCTGTCTGCATTTAGCCTCATTTGACATTTGCATCCTTGGTTACTGTTCACTGGCTTCCAAAGAGGATGCTGCTGACAGGTGAGCCGCCAGGTCCCAGCTGTCCAGGTGTGAGGGAGAACGTCAACCAGCAAGCCCAAGATCTTTCCAGATCTTTATTTTTATTACACAAGTGAAACTGCTTGTGCATACAGTCATTAGTGAAGGTGTTATAACCAGCTGTTAGAGAGAGACGGCTTGGAGGGGTGGCACGGGCCCAGAGCCCTGCTCCCAGGCCCTGGGAGCCGCTGATGGGCACCTTCGAAACCAGCCGGGCGGCTGAGCTGCCTGTGTGACAGCTGTTCCACGTGCCTACCAGCCTGCCCAGCAGTGCCGGCCCTCCCAGGCTGGTCATGACTGCGTGGTTCTCTGCTGACCTGTGTCTGGCCCACCCAGAGCATACCAAGCCTGCCCCGGGCCTGACAGTCGTGTTGGATGCTAAGGTAGCACGGCATGTTTTTAATTTTGTTTTCCCATTTGAGGTTTTCTCCTAGAAAAAGTCTTCATAATATCTGAAAAGCAAATCATGCTTCATTATACACTTGATGAGTTCTTTTATTAAAGAAAATGAACATTCATAAAACACTGGGGCAGGCCCAGAAGATCTGGGATAAGGCTCACCGTGCCTCGGAGCCTCCTGAGCCTCCTGGGAAACTCTCTACCCTCCACGGGAAGGCGGGGACTCCCCTCACTCCTCCCAGCCTCAGAAGACCGGGGAGGAGGCCTTCTCTCTCGGGTTGAGACAGGGCCGCCCTGACCTGCTCGGTGGAGAAGCGTCCCTCCGCTCACCCGTGGAGAGGCCCAGCACCCCCACGCGCTCAGTGCAGTGGGTTAGAGGAAGGGCTTGGGGTCTCAGTGGTGATGTCATGTTCCAGAATCAAAGATGCAGATCAGAAGGCGCTATACACGAGAGACGGCCAGCTCCTGGTGGGTGATCCTGACACGGACGACTGCCGTGCTGGTGAGCTTCCCCACCTCCATCCCCTGTGTCACACTCCACCCACCGCAGCCCTACTTCTCTCCATTTCTGTGTCCACCAGAGGGCGTCCCCACCACCACAGAAAGAAACAGGGGAAGCTTTGGCCTGAAAGGACCGCTGCAGGGTTCCACTGGCCCTGCTGGGCATGGCCAGGCCAGCAGGGCTTCTGCTGCCTGAGACCCTGCAGCCCGGGCTGCCCTCATCTCCGGCCTCTTTCCTCCTCCCAGAGAAGATCTGCGTACTTCCCAACAGGGACCTGGACCGTGCCAAGGTCCCTATTCTCCTGGGGATCCAGGGAGGGAGTCGCTGCCTGGCATGTGTGGAGACCAGAGAGGGCCCTTCCCTGCAGCTGGAGGTGAGCCCCTGCCCTCCTCGGGAGGCTGCAGACCCAGCCTGGCCCTAGTCGCATGCATCTGGACCCTCGGTCCTCAGGCTTCCACCATCTCCCTTGTCCCCAACGCTAAAGCCCTGCCTTCGGGAATCTGCAGAAGGCGCATCCCTGGGGAAAGCCCTGCCCTGTGTCCCTTTTGGCAGAGCCCAAAGGCCCCTGGGTGTACACCCCCTCTGCACCCTCGCCCGTCCCACAGGATGTGAACATCGAGGACCTGTACAAGGGCGGCGAACAGGCCACGCGCTTCACCTTCTTCCAGAGCAGCCTGGGCTCTGCCTTCAGGCTCGAGGCTGCTGCCTGTCCTGGCTGGTTCCTCTGTGGCCCTGACAAGCCCCAGCAGCCAGTGCGGCTTGCCAAGGAGAGCGAGCCCTCGGCCCGCACTGAGTTCTACTTCGAACAGAGCCGCTAGGGAGGCCGGAGGCAGCTGGTGCCCACCGCCAAGCCCATCCTGCTTGTGGTAGGGAGAGCAGCCAAAAAGACATCCACGGCTTCACCCCCAGAATCTGAGTGTCTACCCTTCGTGGCAAAGGCACTCGGCAAATGTGATTAGGTCACGCATCCCGAGCTCTTCAGGGGGCCCTGTGTCATCCCAGGGACTGCATAAGAGGGAGGCAGGAGGGTACGGGGCAGAGGGGGATGGGAGGGGGCCATGCTGCTGGGTTTGAAGATCCAGTCATGTGCTGCCCAAAGCAGGTGTTTCTGGAAGCTGGCAAAGGCAAGGGAACAGGTCCTCCTCAGAGACCCCAGAAGTCTGTTGACACCCTTTCAGACTTCTGACCTCCAGAATGTGAAAAATAATAAATGTGCGTCATTTGAAGCCATGGAGTTTGTGCTAGTTGGCTACAGGAGACCCCCCAGGGGCCTCCATCTGTCCTGTGCACAGTGCTCGGTGTGTGGGCTGAGGGAACATGGAGACTCGTCCTGGAAGGCCACCACAGCCTCAGGACACCTCGCGTGCATGCTCACAGGGGGTCCCAGAGTCGAGGTGCCCGGGCTGGAACCCGGCTGAGAGCTTGCACTGGAACTGACTCTGGTCCCCAGAGCCCCGATCCTTCTCCATTTCACGAGGTCTGTGGCTGGGCTCAAGCTGGAGCAGAGGCCATGCTACCGTGGCTGCTGGCAGGGTGGCTGGGGTGCTGCTCCTGTGGGGCAGGCCGCTCGGCACCCCGGACTCGTTCTGACCTGAGAGAGCTGTGTCCCTTCTTTCTCGAGTGACCCAGCAAAGCAGTGTTTTCTCACCTCCCTGTGACCACGAGAAAACTGAGAGAAGTGAGTGACAAGCTGAAGGTCAGGGGGCTTCTGTGTTGGACCTCAAGCTCGGGCCTGGCCCACGGAGTCCAGTGCTGTTCCACAAACTGTCTTCCGCTCGGAGCTGGGGACCCAGTGGTGGAGAAACCCATCTCCCCTGGATCCCGCCCTTGAGAGGCAGAAGCACTGAACAAGCCAATGATGGACAAGGAGACGATCAGGCAGGTCATGTCAGAACGTGCAGGCAGCTGGCTCAGGGCTCAGTCAGACGGGCTGGGCAGGTGGTCTGACGCTTTAGAATGGAGGCTGATGGACAGGAAGGAGCTGGGACAGGAAAGATGCTGGCAGAGGAAGAGCTTTGGCACTGAGTGGAAGGCTGGGGCTGGGGCCAGACAGCGAGGGTCAGAGAGGAGGTGAGCAGCACCAGCAGGCCAGGGCCCGTGAAGCCTTGAGGGCAAAGGAAGGGCCTCCTTATACTGGGTGCAAAAGGAAGCTCCAGGAATGCGTGAAGCTGGAGGCCTGATGGGCTTCACTTCACTAGTGTCTACTACAGCAGCTGGTACACAGAAGGCGCTGACTCAGTGCGTAATCGCTGACAAATGAGGGGACATCTCTTGGTTCTGGTAGGATGTTCATGGTGCATTGTAAGGAGAACCCCAGAAGCAAGGTGGAGGGGCGCCCTTGCACAGATCCGGAGCCACCAGGCTCCGTGCTTTGAATCTGGGCCTCAAGAGGCAATCTCTGCAGAGAGAGCGACTCGGGACGGCAAGGTGGGGGAGCCCTGTACGTCCGGGGCATGATGAGTCAGGTATGCTGGGGGCACCTAAGGCTTGTGGCTGAGGAGTCGCTGAGCTCTGAGAGGGGAAGGTAGGCGGGGCATCCCCGGGACCCCTGGAGTCGGGGAGGCCTGATTGATTGTGCATGCCTGGCCTCGGAGCCTGCAGGGTCATCCAGCTATCCTAAAGCGGGGCTGGGATTCTCAGGGCTGGACCACCTGGATGCTGCCAGGCCCTAGCTCATCCCAGCTCTTGCCCCCAGCCCTCCCTGCCTTCTGTCTGGTTCTACAGTGAGCCTGACCCTGGCTTCCTCTTCCATGGCCAGCTCATCTCCTGCACCCATGGCTTAAAAGATTAAATGAGGCACACTAGGATTTTCTTTTCCTTTTGGCACCAGGGATAGAACCTAGGGGCGCTTAACCACTGAGCCACATTCCCAGCCCTTTTTATTTTTTATTTTGCCATAGGGACTCTCTAAGTTGCTTAGGGTGTCACTCAATTGCTGAGGCTGGCCTCCACTTGCAATCCTCCGACTTTAGCCTCCCGAGTCCCTGGAATTACAGGTGTGTGCTACCATGCCCAGCAAGATTTTAAAGAGTTTATTTGAGTGGACTGTGATTTTTGTGTTGGAAGAATACAAGCTGCCACTCAGGGCTTCTCCAGGTGGGCGTGCAGGGGCAGATTTTATGAGATGTGCCCCAAGCAGGAGAAGAAGAGAGTGGCTGGCTCAAGTGGGAAGTCCTTAGTTAGATGTGGCCTGGGGGTTTCTAACTGGCAAGTCCCTGTTTATAGGGTGGCGGTGGCTTCTGGTTGGGATAGCTGGCTTCCTTTTTGAATGCTGTGACCCTTCGCCCTGAGCTGCATTTCAGATTGCTGAGGTAGGAACTCAAGGTTGGAGCTGTCTTCTGTAACAGCCTCCCAGTTAGAGGCTTTAGCACATGGTTACTCTCACTTTTTTTATTTTTTATTTTTTTTTTGATGGTACTGGGGATTGAACCCAGGGCCTCGCACATGCTAGGCGAGAGCTCTACTGCTGAGCTACATCCCAGCCCTGGTCACACATTTTTGCTGGCCCAGGCCCCCAGGCATATCCAGGTCTCTTCCCACTTCGATCACATTTTCTACGTAAGTTAAAAAACAAACAAACAATTGAACATCTAATGGGCACTACTCCTGTATCAGAGCTGAGGATGCAAAGACCTTTGAAAGGTTCCTACCCCAAGGATACACGGTGTAGGTGGCCCAGACATTATGGATAAAGCCAACATATATTGACTGCTTTCTACAGATGACTGGAAGATACTCCAAAGTGCGGCGGGTGAGGGCCTGTGATTCCGATTCTGCAGGACAGAGGCTGGGTGGCTCAGCGGTGGAGCACTTGCCTACCCTGTGTGTAGCCCTGGGCTCCAAACCAAATAAAACCAGGCCCACAGCGCAGATCCTGCAGGACTCTGATGTAAATAATGGCAGGTTGTTCTGGCACCAGAGATTTAAAAGTCAGAGATGGAAGCCGCTCCCGACGGGCGCAGTTCACGGATGCCAAGAATACTCCTCTCCCACCTCCCAGGGCTTGCCTCCTGATTCCTTCCCCTCCGTGGAGACCACGCCAAAGCCTTCCCTCTGAGGCGGGCCGAGGGCTAGCATGGAGGAGCTATGGGGGAGAGGCCCAGGTTGGCTCCCGCCCAGTGCTCACATCTGAGTGAACTGCCCTGCAGGCCACAGGGCGAAAGGGGATTGGCGCACAGTGTGGCAACCTGTCCATTGGGGGCGCCAGGGAGCCCGGTGGCAAGGAAATGTCAGCACGTGCCACGTGTGTATGGGGTGCACGTGCAAAAGCATGAACACGTGTCTGCATGTACGTGTGTGTGTGCTCTGCCCGGATGAGTTCCATGCGTGCTTGTGTGCCCACCGTGGGCTCTGGAGGCAGCAGATGGTCGAGGGCCCTCCTCTTTAATCCGGGAGGCTCTGGAGCAGCAGTGTGTCCAGCGTCCACTAGAACCTGTGTGTCCTAAACCACCCCAACCAGGAGCAAAAGCTGGTCCTGCTTCCCTTCCACCCAATTTTTCATCTCAAGATGTGTGAGCGACTGCCGTGAGCACCCCCCACAAAACCCTGTAGCACGCACCACCCCTGCTGGTTCCGGGTTTAGGGAGAAGAAAGAAAACTGAAGAAAAGTGAAGGACACTCTATACTGGACATCATTTTTCCTGGACAACATCCTCTGAAAGATACTACCATTCCGTAAATGAACTTGACAGAGAGGAGCACGTCGAGCACAAACCGAGAGGGTAACTTGGACAGGAGTGCTTGCACGCAGGTTATATTTCTACATAATCTTCCGATTTCATTTCACATTTGCATAGCTGCAAAGTCTCGCTAGCATCCTACCAAAGCAGACAGTCGGCAGCAAACGACAACCTACCCTCATCCAGGGTCCCCAGCCTATGAGACCCGCAGCCTGCAGTGCGGCCTCCGGGCTGCAGGGGGCGACAGAGATCGAGCTCTGTGTTGGCCTGCCTGGGTCTGGGAGCTGCCTGGCACCTGAAGTCCCATCCTTCCTACCCGGCAGCCCCTGTGCCCCAGGGTCTGTCTCACAATGGACTTGTCCTGAAACAGAGGGAATCAGACCTGGATCACATGAAGACCCAGAACACATTTCTCTCTTGTGCAAAGTAGTTCCAGAGCCTCTTGGAATAAAGAGGGCCTTGCAATCAACCTGACCAGCCGATAGCTGGAGCCAATAGCAAGTCCCCTAGCACCCCCTTGACCAGAGGGACTGGGCCCTGCTTCCTGGGGGCTTCGAGCCTGGGCAGGAAGCAGGCGTTGGGCACATACTCACTCTGAGGTTCCGGCACGAAGGAGCACAGCATGCATTCCTGGTCCCTTTCCCCGAGACAGGTGCTGCAGGGAACCATTCTCCTGCACCCTGACCACCTCCAGCTCCCTGCCACCCTTACCCGGGCTGAGTCCAGGCAGAAGCTCTTCCATGGATGTTTTTGTGGGTCCACAGCCAAAGGATCACAGTCCTGATCACATGATCTCAGATACCTAGAGGGCCGGAGATGCAGCTGAGTACTTTCCAGACTGGTTGCTGGAACACTTTTTAAAGGAACGCTCATAGGGTTATGGGAAAGGTCAGTTCTGTGATCTCTCCTGTTCGCCTCCGCCTTTGTTCTCTCTGCCTCAGCCACACTGACCTCTCACAGTTCTCCAAAGACACTCCAGGCACCACGCAACCCCATGACCTTTGCACCTGCTCTCTGGAAACTTATTCCCCAATGACCTGCGTGGTTTATTTCCTCAGGGAGACCTGCCCTGGTTACTCTATTTAAAATTACCACATGCACTCCCTTGAATATCAGCACTCCTACCTCACTCAGGGTACTAATAAGTCTAACATACACTATGATTTATTTTTCACTTACTGTGCTTTTTCTCCTTCAGCCTCTGCTAGAACACAAGAGCCACAAGGCAGAGGTTTCAGTCTGCTGTGGTCATTTGTATTTGACTAGCAAGCACAGTGTTCACGTCATGTGTGGGGCACTCGGTGACATTGCTAAATAATAAAGGAAGAAATGCACGAGCAGGTGGGAGAACTCTTGCTTGGTGGGGTCAGCATAGACCTCAGTCCCAGGAAGCCCCGTAGGATCCCCAGGGTGGCCCGACTTAGGGGTCAGGCCCTGTGGAGAACAGCACTGGGTCACCTGTCCTGAGTCATCAGGAGCTGTGGTCACCGGAGGGAGTCATGGAGAGAGGGTCTGATGGTGTCTCAGTGAGCTATTGCTGCGTAACAAACCAACCCAAAACCCAGTGACACGAAGCAGCAACGACTTGTCATTCCTCACCATCCTGGGGCCTGCTGGGTGGGCAGTTGTGCTGTTGGCAGGGGGCCTTGGCTCTCCTCCAGGTATCCTTTCATCCTCTGCAGACCCGAGTGACTTTCCTGTGTGACAATCTTGGTGCCACTTGAGGCTCAGGATTCTGAGCTCACATGGCCACTGCTCCTGCATCCTGTTGCTCAAGGCAGATGGCAGGCCAGGCCGGAGGGAAGGGGGATGTGGGCAGGGAAATAGATTTTACCCGTCAAGGGAAGAGCTGCGGAAATTCGTGCCAGGGTCACTGCTGGCAGGTGGGAGGCGGGGCGGAGACCAGGCTGCCTGGTTCCCCGGGAGCCGCCCCGGCATGCTATGCTGCCTTGGCACCCAGCTGCGACATGGGCTGTGCAGGCCGGGACCTCGCTTTCTCTCCAGGTGTCACCGAGCACCCAGGTGGCGCGGTGCCGTCTGGACTCAGGAGCGAGTGGGTTCCAGGACTTGGTGCTCCTGACCGGTCGGGAAGGCCGGGCTCCCAGGCCCTCTTGAGTGTTCCTCATCCGGCTATGTGGTTTCGGGCTGACCGGGAACCTGGTGAGCCGGTCAGCCCTTGGAGGGACTTGCAGAGGGAAGTGATGTCCCATCGGAGTCCCTGAGTAGGAGGTGAGGACAGGGCTCAGGCCGTCAGTAGAGCTGAGGGCGACCCCTCGAACCCAGAGGAGGAGTGGGAAAGCCAAGGGGCGGCGGGCACAGGAGTGGAGAAACCCCTCCGCCTGCGCGCCCGACTGCTGGTGCCCCTCGTGAGGCGGGCTCGGGCTCTTCTCCCAGGGCGCCCGCTCCCTCCCCAGCCCTCCGTGTGCGCAGTCGCCCTCCGTACCCGTGGCTCCCACACCAGTCAGGGACGGGGATATTTGGGAAGGAGGGTCTGCTCTGAACACGGACAGACTTAGTCCTTGAACGGTTCAGAACAGCTCTGTCCACGCAGCCTGCACATGCAGCCGCGCAGCGGGCACCATGGGTAACCTGGAGGCGGCTTACGGTATGTGTGGGGACTTGTGTGTGTCACTTGGAATGTGTGCCGTTTTATGTGAGGGATCTGAGCATCCTTGGGCTTCAGGGCCTATGGGGGTCCTGGAACCAAGTCTCCTGCAACCCGAGGGAGGAATCCGTTGACTAAGTGCTGCTCCGGAAGGTTCTATGCTGGAAGCTCTGAGTGGGGTTTGACTTCAGCTTTCGGGTTCAAGCAGCGCCCCTCATTCTTACACTCTGCTTCTGCAATCCCGGGATTCGATGGCGAGCCAACGGAGAGTGTGTAATTAGTGGCTCCAGATGTTCTGAGCCACGGATGCCACCTGAGAGGAAGACCAAAGGATGTCCTCACAGGTGAGGACAGCTGGGCTCTCCCCCAGGACACCCAGCTGCCTGCCCTGCCCGTCGCTCTCATTGGCCACAGTGCATGTCCACGCCTTTACTGTGCTATGTAATATTTGCTCTCAGAGCACCAGAGATTCTCAAACTCCCTTGACCCTGTGTATCAGGACCAGCAGAATGCTAGTTAAAATAAAGATTCCTGCGATCCCATCCCAAACTGGCTGATCCCAGGGGCCTGATCTAGGAAGCTCTGTGTGGCTCTTGGGAAGAGTCAGGATTTCCGGCATCTACCGAGCTTCCCCTCGGCCTCAACCTTTTCTGCCATCGATGGTGAGTCGACAGAACCTCTCGTTCCCACCGCCAGCTTCAAGATGCGCTTGTCACGTGATGTTAAAATGCAGCCCCCTGCTCTAGGTCATGAGCCAGCCTCACAGGAGTGAATTTCAACCCGGTACATGACCCTCTCTGTGTCTGTGTTTCCATGACAGAAAGGGAATAACTAAAACAGGAAGTCAGAAATCAAAACAGAACTCCCCTCCGTGGAACCAGCCCAATATGTCATTTTCTGCTCAGGCTCATTAGTCAGAAAGGATCATGGAAAACCAGTCTCAGTCGGAGAGGCTGCTCATCCGTCATGACTTCCCCCAACAAGAAAGGCAAAGTCTGTGACCCCTGACGGAAACCCAGAGGAAACTGATTCTGAGAATCTATGTCTCCCCACAACAGAGGAGACAGGGAAATCGGGGTCCAGGCCCCACTTGGGATGGGAAGTGCTTTGCCTAGGGCTGGCAGCTGTGGGGCAGGAGGATGGGTTTGGGTGGAAGTTCCCTGATCTGGGGGTTGGGTCCCTGTCCCTGCTGTGTTGTCCCTGGGTACAGCTTAGTACATGGCACCTCCTAGGCCTGGTCAGTCACTTGACCAGAGGGATGGCAGTCCTCGCCCTGAACAGACCCAGGCGAGGGTCGGGGTGCTGCAGAGCCCACCCCCACATACCCTGCAGGCAGTAGGTAGAGGCTGGTGCTTCGCCTGTTCCCTGACAGAATGGTGGAGGAGTTTGGAGAGGACGTAAGCTGAGCTTCTGACTGGGCTGAGTTTTAAGCTGCGTGGAAACACTGGTGAGGGCGTTTGGTGCCAGTTCCGGGTGCAGGAGAAACTTGGAAGAGAGATAGAAATTTTGGAGTTTTCAGCATAAAGCAGATGACTGGACTCATGGCATGAACCAATCAGCAGCGAGGGAGACGGAGAGGCAGCGCAGATGGAGCGCCTTTGGGGTGGCTGGGAGCACAGGCAGAAGGAAGCCCTCTCTTCTGAGAGGCGGAAGGAAAGCCAGGAGACAGGAGGCACGGAGTACAGACCAGAGGCGTGCAGAGCCCCTCTGAAGAGTACTGAAGCGTCCACCAGGTCTCAGCTGGGAGACACCAGAGCCGAGCTGAAGCTCAGGGTCTTCAGGAGGCAGCTGGGAGTGAGAACCTGGAGAGAGGGGGCAGAGAGACCCCTTCAGAAATCTGGCCGTGGAGGGGAGGAGAGAGGACCATGAGAAGCTAAGGAAACCTTTGAGCTGCAACAGGTTCAGCCAAGTGTGAGCCCTGGCAGGAAGGAGCTGGCAGAGAAGGACAGGTGGGAAGGCGGGTGGAGGTGCCTGCGCCAGGGACGTGGCGTGCATGTTCCCGCACACCGCATGGTCCAAGCCTGGCCTCTGCTGCTTCTCCCCCAAGTGAGCTGCGTGACACAGGTCTTCTCAGATTACTTCTACAGTGCTCTATGCTTTGATTGTCCCACGACGCATCTGGGAGAAAAGGACCGATGACATTGAGACTTAACGAGAAATCCTTTTTTAAGCCACTTAAAGGTGTGGAGGTGCTTTATCAGTATTATTTCCAAAGCATTGGTTTGATTTATCTATTGTGGAATAAATAAATAAGCTTTAACACATAAAGGAAGACACTACTTACTGTGTGTGACTGCGGTTGCTCAGGCATCAGGGGGAACACGATGTGTCTGCTCCAGCCAGCGTGGGCTGAGGAGGCCCCCGGGGTGGGACCAGGAGTGGGCTATGGGCTCCCTGTGTGCAGATCTGGCTGGCTGTGCTGGGTCCTCAGCGGGACTGTCCATCAAAGGACCCTCACAATATGGCGGCTGGGTTCCAAGAGTGGGCCTTGGAAAGAGCCAGGTGGAAGCTGTGTCACTTCTGCTGACCTTGCTTTGAAAGTCCTGCTTCACTCATGCCAGCGGCATCCGGTGGGAGGGAAATCAGGCTCCACCTTGAATGAGAAAAGTCTGGAAGGATCTGTGGGCAAGTTTTGAAGTCTCCTCAGCAGCACACAGCCCAGTAAGACAACGACTTAAAATGAGGCTCTTTTTGCAGGGTCGTTTTGACAGAAGATAGCAACGATTTCTGTGATTTCAGTGTCTCATCTGACCCTTTTGTTCGAATGCTTGCAAGGGTGGGTTTATTCTAACCAGAGCAGGGAGGGTGGTGAGGTTGACAGGTGCCTTCCACTCCTCCTGATGTGCAGAGGGACACGTGCTGTCTTGGGGCTGGTCCCAACTCGAAGCCTCGCAAATAGATTCCCTGAACAATTTTGCGTAGCAGAACCACATCCCTCCCCCTGAAGCCCCAAGGGAGGGGGAGAGCCCCTGGACGGCTGGGCTGATGGGGTTGGGGAGGGGCCCGCTAGCTTCTGCTAATCTGCTCTAGGTGAGGAAACAGGAGGTGTGGCAGGGGTGGAAGAAAGTGGGGAGGTTTGGAATATTTTCTGTAGAGATGGAAGAGCCGACTCATTATCAAATCAGGGAACGGTTGCTAAGCAACCATGGAGGCCAGCTGGTTTTCAATGTCACCGGTGCACATGGGCTGCCGTGCTCTCCCAAGGTGCTGGGTGGCTCTGGTGGAGAGTCCAGGTGGGCAGACCCTGGCTGGGTCCAGAGCTCTGCTGGGCAGTGCCGCGGGCAGACGGAGGAGCCAGGCAGGGGGTACGACATACACGGGCCTCAGCAGTGACTGGAAGGCGGTAGGTACTGCGGATGGGAGGCGGCAGAGCAGGCCGAGCAGGTCCCAGGCCCGCAGGCCGCTGCGTGTCTGGGATTCGTGAGCAGTGGGGTAACGGAGAGTCGGGGGAAGATGGGCAGGCTCTGAGGACGGGGTGCTTACGCTGGCTGTTCAGAGGTGGATTGAAGGAGAAAGTTCCTGAACGACCTCAGGCGGAGAATGACCACCACCTCGGGCCTGCCAGGCGCCCAGACTCGGGACATGACAGCTTTCTGATCAGCGCAGCCTGGCTATGCCCACACACAGGCACTGGCTGGCCTTTGAGTCTGTAAATCGCAACGGCTTCTTTGGGACGAGGGGGACGCCCTCTGCTGCTGCTCCCAAGTCCTTCTCCTTTTCCATCATTTGCCTATTTCCTGCTGGTAGGCGACTGAATCTGGGCACCCGGGGACCAGGGAGGCTCCCTGGCGGGGCTGCCAGTAACGAAAGTGTTACACGTGATGAGAAGCCACAGGGTGTGGCCCTGGGGTGGGTGAGTAAGGGACGGGTGGGCGTCACCGGGAGAGAGTCCCGGCACCGAGAGGTCGTGGAGCTGGTCACTCAGATGGCATCAAGGTCTCTGGGGTTTGGGACAAAGAAGAGGAACTGGTACCAAGTGCAAAGGCTTGATAAGGAGAGGAGAGTGGCCAGGTGGCAGCTGCTGGGAGCCACTGGGAGGGGGGATGGCGGAAGCCTCAAGGGACTGGGGTTTTGTTTGCTTGGGTTGGTTTCAGGTTCTACAAAGTGGGAAAAGTGCCAGTCGGGCCGTGTCAAAGGGGACGACTCTGTGCTCACCCCAAACCCCTGGACCTGAGGATCTGGGTGGCAGGGGAAGCCTAGTGCTGGAGGACTTGGATCTCAGCAAAGGAAGGAGCTGGGAGGTTCTCAGAAAAGAGAACAGGCCGGACACATGGCCTGTCTTCCCAGCAGCTCAGGAGACTGAGGCAGGAGGATCGTGAGTTCAAAGCCAGCCTCAGCAACAGTGAGGCCCTACGCAACTTAGCAAGAGCCTGTCTCTAAATAAAATATCAAAAGGGTTCGGGATGTTTCTCAGTGGTTAGCACCCCTGGGTTCAATCCCTGATAATCACCCTGCCCCCCCAAGAAAAGAAAGAAAAGAGAACAGAAAGGTAACCTCGTTCACTTAACAGTTAACGGTGGAGCACTCAATCTGGGCTCTGAGACACATTCCGGAACAAGACGCGGAATGTGCATTGCAGTGGTAGGAGCAGGTGGCAGGCACCTACGCAGATTCACCCCCGGAACAGTTTAGGGTAGTGCCACAGGTGAGGGAAAACAGAAGGCCATTAGACGGAGACTGATGGGTGTGGGCAGGACGTGGGGACGGGTTGGTCACAAATCGTATCCTCCAAAGGGAACGGAGGCGCTGGTTGTGCCAGCGGTGAGCCCAGGTAGCTCTGGCTGGATGATGCTTTGGATTGAGGCTGGAATAAACAGTTTTGCTGAAGGACGGAGGGGGGACAGCACAGGAGGTCTTGCGGGCGTTGCCGTGGGACCAGTGAGCCGATCTGCAGGACTGCAGTTCTCCCTGGGGCCCCCTGGGGGAAGCTGCAGTCAGTGCAGGTCTCTCCCATCTGCTGGACCTCAAGACCAGCGCAGGCTGTTGCAACCCCTGCCCACATCCCGGCAGGTCATGGAACCCCTGAAAGCGGAGGGACACTCGGGCGGGGCCGGCAGCAGCCTCCCAGGGTCCCTGGCCATCTGCACGCAACTCAGGAAGCCACAGAGCTCTCGGAGCTGAGCAACGGGCAGTGGCAGCACTGCAGGTGTGACTCCATGTGGGCTCAGAGGACTGTCCATAGGGCTCGAGAAGGGAGCGTGACTCCACCAGGGTTCGTGCAGAGAGCAGTTTGCTTTCCCAGTGGATGTCTGCAGATGTTAGAGGAAACCAGGAAGTACCTGCAGGTGGAGTCATCACTGATGGAAGGAGAGCCGGGGACAGGAGCCGGTCCTCACCAGGGCAGTCACAGAGGGTGGTCCTGAGCTCCCGGGATCCTCTCTGGTGCCCCTGTCGGTCTGCATATTAGAGATGCCCCGCGGGCTCTCATGGGTCCCCTCCTTTGGCTCTTCCTTTATTGTGATCCCCTCTGAACCTATGCCTCTTTTGAGATCATGAGCCATTTTAAAATGACCGAATTATTGAATCGTGATTGATCTGCTCATTCCCACTTTTTGAATTGTTAGGTTCAAAGTCGTTCTGGTAAGCTTTTTGTCTCTGTGACCAAAAGGCCTGACAAGAACAAAACAGAGGAGGTAAAGCCCATGTGGGGCACAGGGTTTCGGAGGCCTCGGCCCCTGGACGGCCAGTGGCAGAGCTCAGGGTGGAAGAGTTCTGGAGAAAGGCAGCTCAGGACGTGGCAGTCAGGAAGCAGAAAGCACTCGGCTCACCAGGGACACGATGTAAGTCCCAACGACACATCTCTTGACCCCCCTCCTCCAGTCACACCCTGCCTGCCTAAGGTTACCACCGAGTTAATCCATATCCGTGGATTAATCCGCTGATTGGGTTAACTCAGTCATTTCACCTCTGAACCTTCTTGCAGGGTCTCGCATGAGTTTGGGGAGACACCTCCTATCCAAACTGCAACAAAGATCCTATTCCAAAAAAATAGGGACTTACAGGTAAAATCGTCATAATTCCTAGCCCAACAGGGAGAATAAAACATCATTTTGAATGACATTACAAAATAACACACACACTGGTCGACCCTCCACCCCACGCTCACACCAAGCTGCATCTGTCCCATGCGGGCCTCGGCCTCAGCGGGGTCTTCTCTGCCAATGTCCAGGTCTGTATGTCCAGCCGCCGCTGGACACCTGGGTTACACAGCTGCCTCCGAAATGCCACACAAAGAGCGCGGACAGCCCTCGCTCGCTGCGGGAACAGCTGCTTCTCCTCTGTGTCTTCTCCCTCTGTGAATGCTGCTCCTCTTCCTCCTCCCACCTCGATTACCTGGCCCTCAAAATAAGAATGTCCCTTATCTCCTCGTTGATCCCAGTTTAACCGTCACCTCTCGCACTCAGCAGCCCTGAGGCCCATTGATCTGCCACCTCTTCCTGTGGCTGCCTTTCCATCCTGGTGGCTCCTCATCTGAACGCCCCACCGTCTCCCGGCCGCCCGGCCTGGCCTCCCTCCAACCTCGGTCCACACGCTGCCCCTGGACGGCCCCCCGTGCTTCTGCTCAGCTGTCAGTGGGCCAGGTCATCTCCCAGCTCCCTCAGCTCCCTGCATGTGGGGTATTTTGTTGTTGTTGTTATGCATGACAGTAGAGTATGATTTAACTTATTTATACAAACATGGAGTCCATCTTATTCTAACTAGGATCCCATCTTGTGGTCATGTGGAGTTTCCCTGGTCCTGTCTTCATATATGAACACAGGAAAATCATGCCCCATTCACTCTATTGTCCTTCCTATTCCATCCCCTCCCTTCCCTTCATTCCCCTTTGTCTAATCCGATGAACTTCTATTCTTCCCTTCCCCCTCCCACTGGGTGTTAGGATCCACATATCAGAGGGAACATTTGGCCTTTGGTTTTGGGGATTGGCTTATTTCACTTAGCATGATAGTCTCCAGTTCCATCCATTTACCAGCAAATGCCATCATTTCGTTCTTCTTTATGGCTGAGTAATGCTCCATTGTGTATAGGTACCACATTTTCTTCATCCATTCATCTGTTGAGGGGCACCTAGGTTGGTTCCATAGTTTAGCTATTGTGAATTGAACTGCTGTAAACATTGATGTGGTCGCGTCACTGTATAGTTAAGAACAGCAACCTTGAAATACTGGCAGGTCCCCCGGCCCCATGGTCTCTCACAAGTTCTGTCTTGCAGTTGTCACTCTTTTTGATTAGAAAGTCATCCCTCTTCCCTTTGCTGGATTCTCTTCCTCACACGTCTGAGCTCAGCTAAGGCGTCAACCCCTCTGGGAAACCGTGCGCAGCTCTGTCCCTTTCCTGTGCACCTGTGAGCCTGGATCCCAGCGTAGACTTGCCAACCCGCTGGGCGGCTTCCCTGCTCTGCAGGCACCTGAGGCAGGGCTTGCGCTCGGGTCCTGCCTCCAGTACCCGTCCGACATTGAACGTTAAATACGAGGGGCTGTCTGACGACAGCTGGAAGAATGGAAAGGGGAGGCAGGAGGGGAGGAGGGAGACAGACGGGAAGAGGGAAAGGACCGCAGAGTGCACAGGGATGAGGAGGAGTACCTGCCACAGCCTGTTCGAAATAGGAAGCCAAGACTTCCAGGAAGAGCTGACGTCTGCCCCAAGTGCTGCAGTAAAAGGAAGTTTCCAGAAAGAGCCAGGGCAAGCGGGTTTTTAGACAGAACTGAGAACACGAGCTGAAGTGGAGTTAGGGAAGGGGAGCTGCTGGCTCCCCGTCAGGGTTCAGTGACAGGTGCCAGAGGCACTCAGCTGGCCCGTCAGGAGAGTTTCCACAGAAAGAATGAGAGGCTCCAGCTTCTGTTGAGGCCTGGGGACGGCGCCGGTCCCCACACCAGGCGTCACTCCAGGAAGCCTCCAGAACTGGCCTGCTGGGGGTGCCCGTCCGCCACAGTCGGAAGAGCTGCTGCTCTGCTTCCACCGTGGACCCGGTGTAGGCAGCGCCGGGCTGTCGGCTCCAGAACCTGCTCCTGAAGCCGGCCTTGCTGGCCGGGGTCGGCGGTGAGAGAGCGCGGGGCCCTCCTCTAACGAGTCTCTTGGCAGCGCGACCGGCGGGCAGAAAAGAAATGACAGCCGGAGCTGCAGCTGCAGGGGTCTGAGAAGTGTGGTCATTACGGTTTGGAGATGGTCTGTCCCCCGAGGGCTGCAGGTGGGACGCCTGTCCCTGCAGTGTTGAAGCGGTGGCACCTGGTCGGAGGGAGTTAGGTCGTGGGGTTCTGGGCAGGGTTGGTGCTACCTGGCTGGGGGCTCCAGTCTCGTGGGACTGGGTAGCTTCCAGGAGACGGTGCTCTACGTGGCTGTGGGCCCTGCCCTGACCCCCTCGTCTGCTCAAGCTGTTCCTACACAGGCAGGTGCTGTCACCACTGTGCTGCCACCTGGCATGAGTCCCTCGTTAGAGTGGCAGAGGCCAGCACTGTGCTCTCCAACCTCCAGAGCAGTGACTAACGTTCCTAGTCTCAAGCATTCCTTACAGCAACACAAACTATCCTAGGACAGCGTTGCTCTCCAGGCGCGGCAGGGACGAGCCGGAAGGAGGCTGGCAGACACCCGAGGGCCCGAGCTGCCTCCCACAGCACCTCTTCCCATATCTGCTGAGTCTCCAGAACCAGAACTGGCCTGGGTGTGGCAGCAGAGGTAGCCGAAGCCCTGTGCAGGGCCTTCTCTCCGCCCACGCCTCAGCCACCCTGTCGGATGGCGTGGGCTCCGTTGGCACATTGACACCCACGACGGGAAGCTGAGACGCCACTCTCACATCCTTTCCTGGGGCAGCCCATGCACCTTTTCTGAGCTTGTGCCTCATGACTGAGAGGCCAGCTGAGCATCCACACATCTGGGGACAGTGATCAATTTGACGTTCTCCGTATGGGGAGTGTGGTCAGCTGAGTGCCACAGCGGGGAGGGAGAAGTCTGGTCTCTCTGGAGCCCTGCCCGATAGCTGTGTGACCCTGGGAAGACGGCTTCCGCGTCCTGGACCTCAGTCAGCGATGTTGTGTGACATCCTAAGGTGATCTGATGACACTTTGAAGGGTCAGTCTGACAGCTGCTGCTCCGTTGCCATGGAAACAGTGCTTTCCGTGTCTTGGGGTCATTCCTCAAATTCAAAGTCCTCGGTAGGAGCACCCAGCTGTCCCACTGTGCCCACACCTGGTCACCACCCAGGGAGGAGGGAGGGGGCATTGGTCCTTTGCGGTTATGGTGTGGAAGCCACCAAGCCGTGACCACGGAGGAGTTCATCCCTCGTGGGAGGCCTGCGGGGTTGAGGGACAGAGAACAAAAGGCCGCCACGCTCTGCGTATTGGTATCATACACATTTAATCAGGGATTACCTATTTTGCCTTCCCCAAGCACCAAGAGCCGTGAAATCATCTTTAAGGTGTAAACTGTATTTGTTCCTGTTACATCTTAAACGCATCATTATGCTCTTAAAGTATAAAAACATATGTTGACCTCTTCACTGAGCTCAGGTACCTCCAGAGACGGCCACACCACGCAGGGAACGCTCAAGGGTGAACCGTGTGTGAACTGCCACAGTTTTGGTGTGACAGGTCTGTCACTGCTAGTACGTCTCTGTACCTGTCGGCAGAGCTCTCTGGGACAACAGTGGAAGTGAGCTCAGACTCATTTAAACAGGAATCCATTAAAAATTTTTATGAAAAATATATATTGCAATTTACTGAAGAAAACTATCAGGTAATTCGAGGGATTGACGCGGAGGTGCAGGACAAGCTCAGGAAGGAGACGGCAGTAGGCCATTTTTGGAGGGGTGGAGAAGCTCAGGAAGGTAAGAGGCCATTGACAGAGGGAGGCACATCCTGCCGGGACATTCTGTTTCTCCTTAGAGCTGGAAAATTAGGTTAAGTTGTGGTTGGATGCATTCGAGTTATGTTAGTCACAAGAGTAGCACTGAATGACAAGGAGGGACAGGAGCATAGGGGGCCACGTGTGGCCACCCTGGGAGACAGGGTGAGCCACGGTCCCTGTACCCAGGAAGTGGGCCCAATGGTTACCTTGGGCACTGTGCTGTCTGCATCACCTGTGGGGCCTCCCCTGTGAGGCACCTCCATGACCCCGTTGTTCGGATGAGGAAACCGCGGCTCAGGGAGTTTAAACAACACCTCCCACTTAGTAAGTGGTGTGGACAAAATCAGAACTCAGACCTTTCTGACCGAGAGCCACATTTGAAATCACCGTATGTTCTCATTCTTTATAGAGGGCGTCCAACAAGCTCCAACAACCCAAGATTTCAATGCCACAAAGAAGATCCAAGCCATCCGCCAGGGGAGACTGCGAGAGGTCGGGAGGGCAGGAAGCCTGTGTAGGGGAGAAACATGATTTTTTTCTCAACCCTCATGAATTCTTGGTTGGACTGGATCCCTGCCACAAAAGTCAGAATAACAAGAGAAAATCACACAGAATTTTATTAACCTGTCTATCCCACGTGCACAGAAGATACCCAAAGAATGAGTGGTGTCAAGGAAGAGGCGGCTGTGAATTCCAGTTTGCATAGCATCTTTAACGAAAGCGAGAAGTCTGTGGAGAAGAGGCAAGACGAAAGCAAAGGACGGGCAGGAAGCTGGGGAGACCAAATACAGGACAGACAGAAACCAGCTAGTTGGGTAGAACCTTGTGACGCCATCTCTAACCCACGGGTCTAGCTTTGCTCCCCCTGGCGGCGGAGGAGGGAGGGGCACCTTTTGCCTCGGTAAACCTATGTCCTGCTGTTAGGCAATGGAGGGAGGGCCCAGCTTTCCTGCAGCATCCACGGCTCCTCTTCTTCCTCCCCTTCCTCCTTCTTCCATCCCCCTTCTTCTTCCTCTCTTCTTGAGACAGCGCCTCACTAGCTGCCCAGCCCGGCCTCGAGCTTCTGGGCACTGATGGTCCTGCTGCCTCCTGAGGTGCCAGGACTACGGGAGCCGCCAGCGCACCAGGCTCCATCTGCTGCTCTGAATTGCCTTTAGCCCAACAGTCCTTCTGCAAAAGACACAGGTCTTGGGGGGACATCCTCTGGTCTCCTTGGCTTCCTGGAGCACGCAGGATGGGCTCTGGGGATTCTCCAGGATTTCGGCAGCTCACTACGGGTATGTGGGATGGGGAGGCTCCCGGAGAAAACAAGTCAAAGGAGCCAGGAGGGTGGCAAGCGTGTTCTGGGGACAGTCAGTTGTTCACGCGGCAGGCGTGTGGGAGTGCCTGGAGGACAGAAGGCGGTGGGCAGCCACAGGTCACCTGGAGTGGCCAAAGGGGCAAGAGCATTTCCTTCCCTCTGTGGAGGGAGACACACGTTTTCAGATGGGGCAGGAGGCCTGACATGATCAGAGTTGTGACGGAAGACAACAGTGTGTACACATTTGAAGATCTCATGCCAGCAATCTTTTCTAAAATGTGGGAAACCAACTTCTTGTTTCAATGAGGACATTAAATAACAAGTTCCATCTATCGTCACAATTATTTTAAGGAAGAAAGGCCATTTTCTCTCCTCTCTGTGAGACATGGTCTCAGAAGGAAAGACCACCCTTTTCAAGAAAGGAGCACTAACACAGAGCCCCGCACACAAAGGTCAAGTGCAGTTCTCATTTGGTCCATCATTGAGATCTAAGGACCAACGCGTACAAATCACCACTCTGACAGATCTGGAGATAGTATAGAGTGCAGATTGGGGCTGGGAATGGGGATTTCCGGGGAGGAGGGATTGTATTCCTAAAGAGCCCGTCTCAGTCTGCTCAAGTGACCATAACAAAATGTAGCACCCCTGGTGGCTTAAACAGCAGAAATTTATCTCTCACACTCTGGAGGTTGGAAGTCCCAGATCAAACTCCAGCAGGGCCTCGGCGCAGGTGTGGGGGTGGGCAGTACCAGTCCTCTGGTGTCTCCCATAAATAAAATGAATGTATCAGATAATCTCATTGAAACTTAATTACCTCCTTTGAGGCTCTGTCTCCAAAATAACCACAGTGGGGATTATGACTTTGAAATATGAGTTTGGGAGAGACACATTCAGCCCACAGGAGCTCTTGCAATAGCTGTCACAGCAGTTCAGTGGGCTGGGGGCCTGGGAAGGAGAAGTCAGGCACGGAGGTGTGGGGATGGTGATGCATGGTACTCATGCTGTGTCTTGCAAGCCCGTGACCACAGCAGACATGACTAATGGATCAGACACTTTCTTCAAATCTGCGACGCAGCCTGTGGTCCTCAGCATCACGTTCCAGGAAGCCCACACCAGGGGATCAGAAAGAACACAGTACCTGAAACATCGTTGCTGTTACTACCCAGAAGAGAGGTGAGATGGAAATGGAGATGGAGGAATCACAGGTGGCCCTGGTGTTTCAGATCTTGGGAGTCTGGGGAAAGTGGGGTAGGTAGAATTATGGCCCCAAAAGTGTCTATGTCCTGATGCCTGGAAACCTATGGCATGCTACTGTACGGGGAAAGTGGAACTTTACAGAAGAGATTAAGCTAAGAGTCTCAAGATGGGAAGATGGTCCTGGGTTTTGCAGCTGGGACCTATGGAATCACACGGGTCCTCACTGCCGGAGGCAGCAGGGTGGGTCTGAGAAGGAAATGTATAGTAGAGTGCAGTTCAATGAGCCAAGGAATGCAAGTGACCACCAGGAGGTGATGGCGGACAGAGCCATGGTAGTCCCTGTCCTGCCCATCACAAGGGCAACACCCTGACACCGGAAGATAGGTCAGCAGGAGAAAGCACTAGACATTTATTTGGTCCTAGTTTTACCTGGCATGGAGCTCTCGGATTGAACGCCCAAGGATTTAGGACTGAACGCCCAAGGACTTAGAATTCACTGTTCATTTTAACACCTACGTGGGAGGAAGCATGGGAGCCACATAGAATTTAGCTGGACATAGGGACTGTGATCTGATGCAACTAGATGGAGAGGGGAGCCCCTGCCAGGGCTGTCTGTTCATATTTCCCTAGGTTATCTCTGAAACTTCTTCCTCCCAGGTATGGGGTGGGATACCTTCAGGGATGGGACCCATCAGACAAGGTGGGTCAGAGCATTTATTTGTGGCCAACTCCAAGACAGAAAGTTGAAGAGAAATTAGTATTTTTAGGATCTATGACTTATTTGGGGGAAAGAGGGCTCTAGTTTCTATGCCCCTCTTAGGGGAGGTAAATTCTAGTTTCTTAAGCTTGCCTTGTAGGGGAGAATGGGGGACAGGAAGCAGGGGCACAGAAGTTCAGAAGATCCTTGCTTCTGAGGCTTTTCTGAGAGCTTCTCTTTAGAGCAGCATTCTCTGAGCCCCATCTCTGGAAAAGGCCAGGATATGGCCGATCCCTTAGAGTCCAGAAGGAGCACAGCCTGGCTGATGCCTGATTCTGCCCTTGTCACCTGTGCTAGTCATCTATCCTACAAAACAGCAAAGCAGTAAGCGTGTGTTCTCAGCCACTAAGTCTGTGGCAATTTGTTAGAGCAGCAAGAGGAAAGGAACAGAAGAGCTGTACTCTCAGCAGAAACAGCATGAGAAGATTAGCTTGCCTGGGGAGGTTGGGGCGTGGGAAGCCAACGGCTTCCATCTTGGATACGCAGGATGTCATATGCATGTTTGGAGGGAAATTCCTAACAATGGAAGCTTCAGGAATAGAAGGAAAGGAACATCAATAATTTGAAAGGAAGAGACTCTATTGTTAGTACCTATGAGGATTTTGGTTCTTTCATCAAGTTATTCTGTTTGATTCTCATCACACCCGGGAAGTGGGTTTTTTTGTTTTACCAGATTTTTCCAAAGTAGTCCAGGTAAGTGGCAAAGGGTTTGGAGAAGTAGCCATAAAATTACTCAGTTAATAATAGACAGAATTTGGGTCACATCAGATCCAGTCTGGTTGTGGACTGTGATACTCATCCTTATGTGGTTCTATAGCAGCAATGAGACAGGAAGTCGAGGAAGCTCCTGACAGATGTCCCGAATCTCAGGACATGGAAGGTGAGTACCCAACTGGGGGTGTTGAGGGAAGGGGTCGCTTGGAGGGGTAAAGTGTAAGTACAGTTCAGAGCAATGTCAGTGGGGAAGAGCTAACTCTCTGGTAACCTGGAGGAGATGCTTCCTGGAAGGCAAATTTCTTCACATCATGTGGTCACTGGCTCCAAGTTCAGAGGGTGTTTTGGACCCTGTTAGCAGTAACTCACTGACTGCTGGCCCATGGAGGCAGAAGTAGGAGGCTGGGCAGGAGGCATCTGACTCCTCACTCCCACAGGGGGCCTCCTCACTATGGGGGAAGAGGTAAGCAGAGGGATTTCCCCAATGTCTGAGCACTCCAAAGAAACAGAACAAGCGATGGATGATTTCCAACCTTAGAGTTGAAGTCTTGTTGGCTTAAGGGGCTGGGGTCTTCTGAACTTTCTACTCCTCCCCTGGTCTTTCTGGTGTTGGGCTGAGCTGGGATCCAAGAGACTTTGGTGTTGTCCCTTGGGTGGGCCACAGGCTTGAGTGCATAGCCAATGTTCATTGGGTATATTATGGGACACCATCTGTCTGACTACCATTGTACTGAAGAAATGGAAGTTCTGAAAAGCTCAGTAACTTGCCCAAGGTTATATAGCTAGCAAGTGGGAGAAGCTGAAGTTTAAAATCAGGTTTATCCAACTCCAAATCCCACACCTGACCCATCTCAACATGAATGAAGCATGGTTCTGACTTGAGACACTCCCAATACCAGGAAGGAAATATGACACAGTGTAGTGATGTAGAAATAAAAAGGGCACAGGAACCCTGGCAGGAAACTCTGACACCAGTAGGGAGATGTGTGAGGGAGGCTTCTCAGAGGAGGTGGCTTTACAGCAGGGCTCGGTGGATGAGTTTCTGACCAGAAGGGCATTCTTGGGAGAGGGAGGACATACCCAAAGACATGGAGATGGTGGATGGATTGAGATGGTGGGAGGAGTGAGTGGGTGGGTGACCACAACAGTGAGTCAAGAGCTTATGACATCAAGGACTGTGGTGGGCACAGATGATGACTGAAGGTCCTATGAAAAAAAGCCATAAGGCTTCCAGCTGAGCCCCAGAGCCGTGCTGACCACAAGTGGCCCCTGTGGGAACTGCAGAGCTTCACATTTCTCATCCTCCTGCTCAGGCATCACCTTCCTCATTAAATACATGCCAGCGTAGCTTCTCTGATGAGAATTGTTTGGTCAGAAATGTCAACACGAGACATGTCATTAAGGCTTCACAGCTTGTCCCTCTTTCAATAGGTCATCCTGTCAGGCACAACATCAGCCCAGAACTTTTTCAACACGGGGAAATTTGCATTCTAGTTCCTCATCCTCAGAAATCTTCCCTTTTTTGATCCTCATTTGGGTAAAGTGACACTGACTGTGTGTCACAAGCTTTTTTCATGTTTACTATCTGGTCTTCAAACTTAAACATTTCACACAGATGCATAATTTTCTGTGAATGTAGAATTATCAGTTAATTTTCCTTATTTTGCATGTGGAGGTTCTTCCAACGTTTGGCTGCTTTCATCTATGATGAAATAGTCATGTGTCTCTTACCCTTTGGATTGTTTTCTGTTGAAATGTTCCCTAGAGTGGGATTCATGGGTCAATCCATTCCTTCTGAAGGTTGTGCAATGCTTTACTATCATTAGCCAGTATTTTACTCACAAACTTCAATGGTCAATTGAGATAAGGATTGATACTTTTTATGACCAAGAGTTGGAAAAATATTCTGTTGCTAGCATCAAATTTCATTGCAGTCTTACGGTGTTGGCAAGTGTGACTTTCCTAATATTTGCCAATCGGTTACAACTGAGGACCTTATTTTAACTCTTATTCCCTGTGCATAATGGAAGTCCAGCATTTTCTATACTTGCTATTTCTCATATGAATTCTACTTTTTGCACATTTTACTTTGCTTAATTTGAATTCTTTCCTTTCTGTGATGCCACAGTCACATGTGAGAAGATAAGCAAAAGGTCTTTCTTCAAAACTACTATCTGAGGAACAGTGGACGAACAGCAAAAATACAGTGGAGAAATATACAGAATAATAACTTAGAGATTATTTCCATTTATGAAGCGTCTACAGAGTAGTGATTCTTAACCTTTTTCTGAGATTATACATACTTTTGAGATAACAGTTCTTAGCTCTCAAATGAGCCTGACCTATTGCATAAAATTTAAATGACTCCTTTGGTGTTTTGCGATTGACTTATTTCACTTAGCTTGATAGTCTCCAGCTCCATCCATTTACCTGCAAATGCCTTCACTTCATTCTTCTTTAAGGTTAAGAAATATTCCATTGTGTATATATACCATAATTTCTTTATCCATTCATCTGCTTAAGGACACCTAGCTTGGTTCCATAGTTTAGCTATGGCGAGTTGAGTTGCTATAAACATTGATGTGGCTGTATCACTGTGGAATGTTGATTTTAAGTCCTTTGGGTATAAACTAAGGAATGGGATAACTGGGTCAAATGATGGTTCCATTACAAGTTTTCTGAGGAATCTCCATACTGCTTTGCACTGCTTTGCACTAATCTCCATACTACTGTGCAACTAAATGGTTGCACTAATTTGCAGTCCCATCAGCAATGTATGAGTGCGCCATTTTCCCCACATCCTTGCCAACATTCATTGTTACTTGTATTCTTGTATTCTGACTGGAGTGAGATGAACTCTTAGAGTAGTTTTGACAGTAGGATGAATCAGACATTATTACCCTATGTGCATATATGACTACATGACCAGTGTGACTCTACATCATGTACAACCAAGAGAATGAGAAATTATATTCCATTTATGTATGATGTATCAATGTGCACTCTATTGTCATGTATAACTAATTAGAAAAAATTTTTAAAATATTCTACTCTTAAAAACAGAAAAAAAAAATTCAATGACTCGAGTCATTTCCACAAACATCTCTCAGGTTAAGAACCATGTTATAGAAACCGCTTCAACCAGAATTCTTGTTTGATTGTTGCTCAAGCTACAATACTATACTAGAAGGTTATGGTTATTAATAATTTAATATAAATTTTAATTTATTTCATTTTCTTTTTCCTTTACAAGTTTCAGGGAGAATTTCACCTACACACTTATATCCACTAGTAAAGCATAAAATCATTCCTCAGAGACTTCAGATTCATTAGATTCAGAATTTAAAATAATTGTTTTTGAAACATTTAAGCTAAAACTTGAATAAAAACATGAGCAAGAGAGAAGAACAATAAATGATCTGGTATATTTGAAAAAGAATTAAAGTGAGTTCTTATAAATAGCACAGCTGAAAAGAAAACTCAAATAGATGGGTTTAAACATCACAGTGGATAAAGTTAAACTATTGTACTTGAAGAACCAAAGTTACACAGAATACATAATAATAAAGCCAGTAATTCAGTGTATGACAGACATGTCAAGACATGGAGGGAGATGAGAAGCCCTCACACCTCCAACCACAACTCTTTAACCTGAAAATAGGACAAGGAGAAAAGGAATATTGAAGGGTTAATGTCTGAGAATATTCCAGACTTATGAATAATGACTCCACAGATCCTATAAACAGAGCTGATACAAAGAAGGACAAATAAAAGAAATCCACAGATGCATTAGAGTGAGTGTGTAAAACACAAAGCAAGAGATGAGTTGGCAATTAGACTATCAGCCGACTTTTCAAGAGCAATGGAAGCCAGGAGGCAGTTGAATGATCCTGGAAATGCTGAGGGAAAATGTAACTGTTATTAACAGAGCAGTAACAGGATAGTGTACCTGCCAAGATCATCTTTGAAGAAGCCCAAAGTAAAGGCATTTCTGGATGAATGATGAATGAACTTGCCTCCTTAAAGTATATCTAAAGGATGTTTCGAGATGATCCCCAAAGAGTGAGGTGTATTAGTTTCCTATTAGCTGCTGTAACAAGTTACCACAGACTTAGTAGCTTAAAACAATACAAAGTTATCTTCTAGTTCTGTAGGTCAGAGGTGTGACACAAGCCTCAGTGGGTTACAGTTAAGGTGTCACAGGGCTGGAGGAGGCTCTGGGAGTCTGTTTGCTTGAGACCACCTGATTCCTTGGCTTGTGGCCACTTCCTCCATCTTCAAAGCTAACCGGGGCAGTTGAATCCTTCTTATTACTCTGACCTCTTCTTCGGTCTCCCTTTCCACTTTTATAGACTCTAGTGATTCACTTAGCCCACCTAGGCCATCCAGGATAACCTCCCCACCCCAGGGTCACCTGATTAGAAGCCTTACCTCCATTTGTAATTTGAATTCCCCTTTACCATGTGCATAACATAGTCACAGCCCCCTGGGTAGAGAATGTGGACCTAGTAGGTGTGGGGGGCATTTCCCTGCTTCCTGCAGAAGATTTGGGATGTGAAAGAGAATGGGGAGCCAATAGATCAGTAAACGAGTGGGAAAATCTGAACGAAGCTTGTCTGGTTTGGAAAACATGTCTAGGAATTCAGAACAAGTTTAGAATTAAAACGCCATTCAACAAGAACATCTAGGTTGAGAAGGAAATGATTGGAATTAAAAACACGCACAACCGTGTGTTGGGAGAAGGAAAATTAGACATTTGTGAACTTCAGACCCTCAAAAGTAAAATATTTATGGCAAAATTTCACAGTATATTTTTTCTACACAAAGAATATATAACTTCTAATCCAAGATGGAAGGGGGGCTAGAAGAAGAAAATACCTGCTCGCATGCCAGGGCTGGGTGCTGCGGCTGCGTGGTGGCTCAGCCCCTTTCTGTTTAGGTCTCCGCCTCCACACTCACACAGGGGTGGCACCTCACTCCTCCCGGGCCAAGGCCACGCGGGCTGTCTCCATTGCATGCCAGGCTCTCTGTCAGGCAAGGAACCACGCATAGGGGCCCCTGTCCGGAGTGGCAGAGAGGCTAGTCTGGGTTAGGTGCACACCCTGCGCTTTTGCAAGAAAACAAGACAGGCCTCCCTGAGGTCGGAGTCCATGACCTTGGCCTCTGGCCCTGGGTCTGAAGCAACCTCAGATGCGGGTTATTCCCTTCCTGGGGATGGCCTCCTTTCCCTGGTGATGCAACTCTGTTACAGACACAGGTGGCTCACACGTTCCTCTCACTGAGCACACAGAGGCAAGTCACTTGGTCTTTCCAAGTATTCTGAGGCACCGCGAGATCCCGCTGTCTAAATCCTTCTACTTTCCCTGTGGAAGCCCCCGGCTTCAGAGAGGGAACTAGTTCAGGGGACGGTGGAAGCCTGAGGCAGGAATAGGGGAATGCAGATTGAAGTTGCTGGCTCTTCTTCCACTTCCAACCAGGGTGCCTCCCAAGTCCCCCCACGGGACGTCCTGGCTCCCTCCACTCTGCTCCAAGCCCCAGGCCTTGTGGTAAAGGGTGCGGGTCTGTGGACCAGGTGCCCCTCTTGCCCCCTGTGCTCCTCTGCGGAGTCTCTGCTTCAGTCTGAAGGCTTCCTGAACTGCCCGGGTCCCCACGGCTTCCGTACTCTGGAGCTCCTCCTCCTTCCTCCTCCCCGTCCTCCCTCCCTGATCCACTTCCAAGCCCGTGCTCCCTCACTCTCGTGTACGATCCTGTGGTGTAGTTTCCTGGGATGTAAATGTTCTGGATTCCCTGATGAGATTCTCTGTCTCCTTAGGATCCAACCTAAGGTACCTGGCACGAATGTCACGGAGCAGACGCACATTGGGAGCACACGGGTCTCTTGTGATCTTGATCGTTTGTTGTTGCGAGTGACGAAAGCCCACCTTGAACCAGCCCACAGCTCTGCCACCTCGTTTCTTGGCCCCTGGCCCCTGGAGGAGGAAGAGGAGCCGCTCCTCTCCCTTCAGTCTCAGCTCGAATAATATCGGCAGGATTCCGACTGGTGGGGTCAGGTCATGTGGCCCATGTGTGTGGCTGGGGACGGGTCAGACGGTTGGAGTTGGCAGCACTTGTGGCAAAGGGTCCAGTGGGGGACAGAATCATGGCATATAGGTACATGGAGTGCTATTTAAATTCTAAGAGGAGGAAATCCTGCTGCTTTGAAATGAAGACACACCTGGAAGACCTCATGTTAAGTGAAATAAGCCAGATGCAGAGACAAACACCACACGCCATCATTTACACGTGGCACCTAGAACAGTCAGGCTCATGGGAAAGAGGGCCGTGGAGCCAGGGCTGGAAGGAGGGGCCCGGGGAAGGTGCGGGGTCCAGTGTACAAGTCTCGGTTGCGCGAGATGCACAGGTTCTGGGGACCTTCTGCATGAGAAGATGACACCAGTGTTGAAGATAAATCAGGATCGAGTCCTGTTTCCCGGGGCTGAGGCCTGAGAGGCCGAGGCAAGAGTGAAAAGTTTTATTTAAAGATTAGAACAGAGAGAGAGAGGAGAAAATGGGGGTGTCGTGCCCCTTTCATAGATTTCAGGTTTCCTTTCTTCTCATGCCCCCTCCTCCCATCCTGCCTACGTGACCAAAAGGGCGGGAAGAGAGCCCCAGAGGTGATTGCTTGTGTTGAAAAATGGGATCCTTCCCCTCCGCTGGAGGCTGTTAGCAACCAGGTGACAGGGAAATCTCTCTACCCATCTCCTTTTCTTTGAGAGTCATTGGTCACGCTGGATAGCACCCGTGAGTCTACTGAGCTCTGGCGTAAGTGCACTGGCCTGAGGCTCGTCTGCCTGTCTGATAATCAGCTACCTGTCCTTTGTCCTTTCTCAGTTGCCGGGGTTGGAAGAAGGGGCTGGGGGCAGGTGAGGGTCAGAGTGTACAAAGTTTCCATCATGTGAGGTAAACAGGTTCTGGAGACCGTCTATATGAGAGAGGGTCTGCCGCTAGCCATGTTATATGCTGAACGTTGTCACGAGGGCAGGTCTTGTTCTTACCACGGTTGTGATGAGGACTGTAATAATAACAGTAAAGGGCAGGAGGAGACTTTGGAAAGTGGTGTATAGACGAGACAGACTTTGGCCTTGGTGGTGGTGGTGATTTGGTTCACAGGTGGACACTTATCCCCAAAGTAATTGAGAGGCACCCATGAAACGTGGGCAGTTTTTCATATACTGATCATACCTCAATAAAATGCTCATTGAAAAGTCTGGTTGGAGTGAGAAACAGAGGAACAGCTCACCACCACGAGGCAGAGCACCCGGCAGATGGAGCCTTGGGCCAGTGCACTTCCACCAGGGCTCAGTGGACTCCAGGGTGCTGTCCAGCGTGGACAGCGGCTCTTCCTGTCATCTGTGGGGTTGGCCGGATTCCTGCCCTCCGTGTTCTCATTTTCACCGACTCTTCAGTCCCTTCTGTGTTCCTTGCTGGCTTTTGTAGGATTATCTAAATAATAACACGTCTGAACCTGCCCTGGCTGGAATGGGGAGTTTGGGAGACCTGACACAGGGACAGGAAGTTCGGGCTTTGTGAGAGGCACTGACTTTAAAAAGGAAAGTCAGGAGAAACGAAGGCAGCCGTGGTCCATGCTCGTCTGTCCCTCCAAGGCCACGGGGCTCTCTTCCTGCCTCTGTCCGCCTGCTTCATTCTTTCTCTGTGCAGAGTGGCTAGCTCAGCCTCTCTGTGCGCCAGTGAAGGTGGCCATAGTGCCACTGTGGAGTCCTCGGCTGCAGAGCAGTTATGTGTGGCCCGGCCGCTCTGAGGTGTCACTCCTTACTCCTGGTATTGTGTCAGTTTAAAGCAGGCGTCCACCACCGGTCAGTTATCTGTGACCTGGAGACAAGGTCAGGTACGTCTCACCTGATGGCCCTGAGCGGTGGAGACGGGGATGGGGCAGCTCCTAGCGGAAGAGATCATGGGCAAAGCAGAGTCTGCACGTCTTGACTCAGTCGACATGAAGTGGTGTGTCTTGATGTGCGGCCACTTGTGAACACTCTGCCCAGGAGCCTGGTTCATCTGCAGGTGTCTTCGTGTGTGTGCCTGCACGCGTGTGCACCAGGGAGGGGCAAGCACCTGTGTGCGTTTCTCTGTGGGCCAGGTCCCACACTGTGACCTGGGGACACGATGGCCATGATGGCATGTGGTCCTCACTGTGCCCTGCTCTGGGGACGGTACAACAGAAAGGACCATGCACTGTTGGGAGAAACCCGCAGCAGTGCAGGGCTCAAGTGTGTAAGGAAAACTTGCAGGGAGGAGCGCTCTGCTTCGGCTACCTAGGGAAGTAAACAACCGCCCCAAATTGACTCAGTGTTACCAAGGGAACCCGTATAGGAACCTGGTGGTCTGGTCCCCATGGCACATTGTGATTGGGCAAGAAACCTATAAAATGTATAGCTGTTCCCGCAACAAACGAGTTTGCAGGCTGCTCGCCATAAGCCTGCTTCCACCCAACTCCTGAAGTCTGGGTCTTGACTCCCTGCCCTCACCCCGCGTATGAGCTAGCCTGGCACAAGAGAAACTGTAATGCACATGAAGCATCTGAGCGGAGGTGCTAAGGGTCAGGGCCACTGGCCAGTCTGCCAAGTGGGGGCAGAAGGAGCACCATGTCAAGGTCCCGAGGCAGAGGAGGAGGTGACTGTGAGGGACTAAAAGAAGCCCAAGGCATGTTTTACCAGCTGAGCTGGATCTCCCTCTGCAGTCTCCAGGGTCTTCAGGGTTTCCCTCTGACCACGGGAAATGGCTCAGAGGTTTTGTCTTCAGAACTGTGAAACCAGTCCCACCCTCTTCGAGCCTCGGGTTCATCGCTCAGGCCCGCAGGCCAGCAGGAAGCCGATGCCCTCACACCTCTCTCCCCTGGCCGTAAGGAAGAGATTCATCCACCCTTAGTCTTCCCACAGCACGCAGGAGCCCTGCCCTTGGGTCCAGTTCATGCCCAGACTTCCAGTCCCCCAGGAGAGTTCCCTCTCCCTGGAGAAGGCCCCAACAGGCCTGTCTCAAACCGAGAGGGGTTCTGATAACATTGACCTCGTGACTCGCTCCTCTGCCCTGCTGCCTCCTGCCTCCCCATCCTCTGTCTGTCCTCTCCCCTGGCCATTCAGTGTTCTAGTGCCAGGCAGGTCATGCTGATCCCAGCGATGCATGGATGTCACCGAAGCTGACATCGATGTTCCTCAGAAGCCCTTCCCATGGCCCAGGGTCCCCAGCCACCTGGTATTCCCAAGTCCTCAGGTGCCAGCTCTCCTCGCTTCTCCCCGTCTCCCGCAGCTCTGAAAGATGCCCTGCACACCCTCATCCAGGCTGCTGGTCCCCTTGGAGCTTTGTGGCCTTGAAGGGGGGTGGTGGGCCTGGACAGGGGAGTTCTGGGTGGGCCAGGCACTGGGGGCTACCTGGGCCCACGAGGGGTCCCTCAGCTCTTGGCCCAGCACCAGGGCCCACTCTCAGGTCCAAGAGGGAACCAGGCTCCTGCACGGATTGATGTGGAATCCTCTGGCCCTGATTGGCAGCCAAGCTCACTCTTTCATGACCAGCTCTAGACCAGTCCAGAGGCAAGCTCCCCAGGAAAGAAAGCAAACCCAGGCCTGTGACAATCACAGCTGGTGCTGGGGTCCCTCAGTGTCCTTGGAGGATTGATTCCAGGACCCCATGCAGATACCAAAATCCACCCAAGCTCAAGTCCCTTGTACAGAATGGCAAAGCATTTACATAAGATCTGAGAGCACCCTCCTGCACACTTCCACCCATCTCTAGATCACTTATAGCACCGGATGCCATGTGACAGCTAGGTAAATGGTTGTGAAGTGTCATTCAAGGAATAATGACCAAGACCGTCTATATGTGTTCAGAACAGAGGCCACTTTTTAGAAGTATGTTTTTCTTTTTTTTTTCTTTTCTTTTTCTTTTGGTACCATGGATTGAACCCAGAGGTGCTTAGCCACTGAGCCATATCCCCAGCCCATTTTATATTTTATTTTGAGACAGGGTCTGGCTAGGTTGCTGAGGTTGGCCTTTAACTTGTGATCCTCCTGCCTCAGCCTCCTAGAGGCTGGAATTACAGGTGTACACCACAACACCAGGCTTTTGAGGAAAAGTATTTTCAGTCCACAGTTGTTTGAACCCACAGATGTGGAGCTCTGGACACAGAGGACTGTGGACTTCATGTCTACCATATTCTAAGCTCCTTCCACACATCTGCTCAGTCCAAAGTACACCAGGATGTGGAGACAGTCTGCCTGTATTTACAGATGTTGCCAAGGTCACGGGAAAAGACTGTGGGGCTGAGATTTGACCCCTTGGGCCCCAGAGCCTCCCGCACCAGAAGACTTCCTGTTTGTCATCCAGAAATGCGCACCACATGACAAGGGAGCCTCCTGTAGCAGTTTCCCAGGCAGCCCCAGCATGACTTCCCAGGTTTGCAAAGTGGCATTCACAAAGTTTCCAGGTTTACAAACTTAGTTTCTGATTCCTCAGCAAACAGGCATTTCTCTTCAAAGGCTCTTGGAGACATGTCAGGCCAAGCTTAGAGGTCTTGGTATCTAGCCTGGGAAGCCACAGCCACAGAGACAGGAAGCAAGGCCGGGAAGTCCCTGTGGTCAGCAGCACCCCAGCAGCGAGCCTTTCTGGGCTGGGCTCCTGGGCCTCCCAGACCCTGTGCCATGTGTGGGTCCAGTGAGGAGACCTGGGAACAGGCCGGACTTCTGGACCCTCAGAGGTGGCGGGATTGGAGGGCACTCGCCCTCTCCGTCCCCTGTGTGTCTGGGCCCCCTGCAGCAAGGCCTGCACGGCCTACAGTTTTGGAGGGCTCTGTCGTCCCTGTGCTGCCCCTCCTGACGCCAGCCGTGTCTGTCAGGTCAGGCGTGCCAGGCTCATTTCGCCATCATCAGAGCAAGACCTGGAAGGCAGAGAGCGGTGCCTGGACTCACCCAGCTGGTCAGACCGGGGGCCCAGCCCAGAGAGCCCTTGCTGCCTGCCACGGGTCCACGGATGGTTCCGAGTAACATGGGTGTGGGCCCCTGACCACAGGCACAGAGTGTGAGGCCCCAGCAGGTGGGTGCTGGGAGGCAGCAGGGCAGGGGGCAGACCTCGGGAACTTCAGAGAAAGTGTGGGGAGCACATCTGGCCTTCTGCACAGAGTCCAGCAGTGGCCAGCACGCGGGGCTCAGCATCCGTGGAAGAAGTGACCGAGGCTCCAGCTGCTGAAGTCGTGCGTGACCACAGAGCAGCCTGCAGACTCCACCCAGGGCCTTTGCCCTGAGCCCCCTCCACCTGGAGCACTTCCCTGTCCTCGGCATCCTCAGGTTCCCGCTCAGATGTCGCTTCCTTACAGTTTCAGACCTCTGGCCACCCCTGCATCCCCAGTGGCCAGTCGAGCCTCCGTGTGCCCTGGGGTATCCCCGCCACAGGCTGCCTGGGTCTTGTCTGATTTTCTCTGTCCGACACAGGGACCTTGTCTGGCTTGCTTCCCCTGCCGGGCGGAGCGTCCCATCGGCAGGGTCAGGCCAACACATGCTTTTTGGATGAATGTAGGTACACTTGTCTGAACTGGTGGCAGTCGGGGCTGGGGCGGGCACAAAGGTCCAGCTCACCTAACCCTGTGAACCCAGCTTGGTTTTCCACAAAGAGTCCCGTTTTATGCAGATAAGAACCAGTTTGGCTTCTGCTGCCTGAGTCACCCTTCTGGAAGCTGAGCCTGTCTTGGCTTCGGTCACCAGCGGGCCCACCTCCTCCTGGGGCTGGCTGGCCCTGCTTGGGTGTGTGGGAGGGGCCGCTCCCTCCCCGTGTCCTCAGGTGGTCAGGAGGGAGGGGAGCTCTACCCAGCCAGGTGGCACAGGTACCGCCCCCAAGCTCCTTATGTGAGCAGCGCGGTCTGCAGCTGGAGGCTGAGGACCTCGGAAGACCTGGGGAGACCTGTATCCAGTCGGGCCTTCATGGCTTTAGGTAAGCTCCTTCCAGTCCCATTTTTTGCACCTGAAACCTGGGGAAGCGCTGGTGCTCACTCAGTGCTCCCAGACCAGGCGCGAGCTTCCAGAGGAACGTCAAGGCGGGAAACTCCAGGCCCATCTGGGAGGCCGAGCAATGGTGGAGTCGCGCTCAGCGGCCGCGCCCACTGCGAGGAAGCTCAGGGAGCCCTGGAGTCAGCTGGTCAGTGACAGAGCAGGAAAATTGGAGAAATGGCTCTGTAAGATGAGGGGAAGAACAGCCCGTGGCCTTGAGAGATACTAACAGAATCCTGCAGTCATTCCACGGTCCGTGGAGACGGCAACAGTGGCCACCGGGAGTCCCAGCAGAGGGCTGACCCACGGGAGTGCAGGTCAGGGGCCAGAGTCGCGTGCGCCCCTCTTTCTCTTTCTTCCTCTTTCTCTCTCTCTTTCAAGAAAAGGCAAATATTCTGATTTCATTGTGAGTAGTACTCTGGTTACACCATAAAGCGAGCAGGTAAAATATTTGCTCTGTGAGTCACTAGTGTTTAACCTCTCATTAGGATATGTGTGGGGCGAAGGAAAAATCTGAGGATTGCTGATCTGAGAACACAGTTTCCGTTTGCATTTATCTGGCCCTCCTGAGCAGACCGTTTCTCATTGCCTGGTCTGGCTTTCCTGGCGTCGGAGGAGACCGGCAAACGCTCAGGGCTGGGTGGACAGGTATGCTCACACTCCCAGGAGCTCCTTGCAAGCCAGACGCCCTTTACACGGCTGGTCTCCTTCTGTCCTCATGGTGCCACATGAGGAAGACCCGTTACTGTTCACATTTTCAGAAGAGGAAACAGACATAAATTAAGTAATTTGCCCCAGCCAGACAGCCAGCCTAAGCCCAGCTGACTGCAGTCAAGTCTGTCCCCCATCCAGTTCGCATGCCGAGGCTGGAGGAGATCACGGGAGGAAGGGCTTGGGAAGCCGCAGCGGAGATCCCGAGGCAGCAGATCCATCCCTTCCCCAGGCCCAGTCCTCTCTAGTGGGATGCGCCAAGATGCCAGCTGGCGGTCTCATGTGGTTTTCTAATGTGTACAGCGGGATGCTGGGTCCACGTCAGAACCAGACGGTGATACGTTGTGAAGAAAGCACTATACTCAGAAATAGTCCTTTCAAAACAAGGGGTTGCTGGGGGCTGAGTCCCTGCCTGTGTGTGCAAGGCCCTGGGTTCCACCCCAGAGCTGCAAGATTGACCCGGCACACAGAGGTACTACACAAATGAGCACGAGCTTGACCTGGATCGAATTCAGGAAACCAGGACCAGCAAGTACCAGTACCCAGGGAAGACACCGCACTCCCTGGCAGAAGGAAGCACAGTCTTCCTCTGCACCAGGACTATGCCAGGCAGAGAAGAGAGCAGCTGGGGACGTGTGCGGTTAGATGAAACCTGGCAGAGAGGACAGGAAGCAAGGATCGGGGGCGCTGCATACACCCGCAGTCCTCAGGCCTTCCGCACCTGGCCTCTGCTTCCTCTGTACAGCCAGGTCCCTGCTCACCTCACAGCTGAGGTGCATGAGGAGGAGGGAGGGGGAGGTGACATGAAGAAAAACGTACATGCTCTTGAGGACCCAGGTTTGAAAATGGCTTTAAGCTACTCCATGTTGATAGTGTCTTGATCACGCAGCTGGAAAACATTAAAGGTGAATGGCTTCGTTGAAAACTAACTCGACCAGAGTGACGGGTGTTGGCTGCTGTGATTGATAGCTGTCGTATCGGCTACAGTCTCTTTTCCTGAGTGGAGACTCGCTGTGGTTTTTGGATACTCTTGTGTTTCTCTCTCTCTAAATGGATCACATCTCTGCCAATAAAAACAAGCTAAGTTGGCATGGGACGAGGATAAGAAGTTAATTGTGTCTGCAATCTATGGCAACAGCCATGAGAGGGGACTTTGCCTTTCAAGATTTCATAATTTAGAATGAACAATGAATGCACACCTATAATCCCAGTGGCTCAGGAAGCTGAGGCAGGAGGATCGCAAGTTCAAAGCCAGCCTCAGCAACTTAGCAAGGCCCTAAGCAACTTAGCAAGACCCTGCCTCAAAATACAAAATGAAAAGGGTTGGAGATGTGACTCAGTGGTTAATCAATCCCTGGTGCCTGGGTTCAATCCCCAGTACCAAAGAGAGAGAGAGAATGAATGAAGAGTAGTCCTGGTTTTTCAGAGATGGAGAGGTTTACTGAGATGAACTTAGAGTAATAAAACTGTTATGGTTTGAATCTAGAATGTTCTCCAAAGGTTCATGAGTTGAAGGGTTGGTCCCCAGTATAGCAATGTCCAAAGGTGGGGCATTGGATCATGAAACCTCTGACCTCCTCACTGGATGGATAATTTGAAGGCATTATTGGGAGGTGGGACCTGGTGAGAGGGACTGGTCCTTTGGGAGCATGCCCTTGAGGACTGTATCTTGTCCCCAGTCCCTTCTTCCCTTTTTCTCTCTGTTTTTGGGCTAGCATGAGCAGAGCACCTTTCCTCCTCCATGCCCTGCCGCCATGATGGTCTGTCTCAGCTCAGGCCCAAAGTCATGGAACCAGCCAACCATGGATTGAAACCTCTGAAACTAAGAGCCAAAAGAAATCTTTCCTCCCTAACTGGTTCTTGTCAGCAATTTTTGTCACAGTGACAAAAAAAAAAAAAAAAAAAAAAAAAAAAAAAAAAGCTGACTAACAAAAAAGTCAAATCCTGGGCTGGGGCTGGAGCTTAGTAGTAGAGTACTTGCCAGGCGTGTGTGAGGCACTGGGTTCGCGCCTCAGCACCACATAAAAATAAATAAATAAAATAAAGGTATTATGTCTATCATCAACTAAAAAAGATATTTAAAAAAAAAGTCAGACCCTGTAAACCAGGGCAACTGGTCATTAAGGACACAGGTGAAGAGCTTGCCCCATGACCCATATAAGGGTTTTAGACTTGATCTTTCCTTACTAAAAAAAAAAAAAAAAAAAAAAAAAAAAAACAAAAAACACCCTCCTCCAGCTAAATAGTTGCTCTAAGCAGTGTAAATTCCAACCAAAAGGACACAATTCTTATTCTGCCAACTCTGCAGTGGCAGAAAGGAGAAAAGCAGCTTCCTCTCTGGCTGACTTCAGTGTGGGAAGGACTGACCAGACCGTATTCAGATCCCAGCTCACTGGGGTCTGGAGAAGTGGCTCGATCTTTCTGAGCCTTAAGTTCTTTCTCTGCAAACGGGTGCTGGCATGTCCCCGGTGTGCAGCTGGTGCGAGGACCAGGAGGTCGTGTCACAGGCTGGGGTACAACCCAATGGCAAGGTGTGCCCAGCGTGGCCGAGGCCCAGTCCGATCCCCAGCAGAGTGGGCGACCACACAGCCTCCCCTCCTGCGAGCTCTCACCTTCCCCCTCCCCTCCTGCCTGCAGAGAAGCTGTCTTGCAAAGTTAACCATCAAAGCCAAGAAGGCAAGAGTGAACTCGTACCTCCAGAAACTTAAGAGAACTTGACAAATGCTGACTTTTCATACCGATCTTATTAAACCCATGGGAGTAAAAACCATCTGGCAAGACCCAACTTCAGAAAGGATCCGCTGGACATTTACTATTTGGATCTGGAAGGAGAACAGCTTCTTGCAAACAGCAAGCCATAACGGTTGGTTCCTACGCAAAGATGGCTCATTCTTTGTGCGTTCTCATTGCAAAAAATTCTCATCGCAAACAGCGAGCCGTAAGGGTTGGCTCATACACAAAGGATGCTCTGCTGCAGCCAGAAAAGCAGATGTGGTCACTCTGATGTCAGCTAGCTGAGGGCTGTAGCTTGGTGGGCAGAGATGCCCTGGAACCCGGTCTCTGAGCCTGGCCTATTGCCAGGGCACCTTCCAGTGAACTGCTGGGATGTGGTTAGAATTAACTAGTACCTGGCAGGGCTGACTGGGTGGACATGAACAAAGAGAAGACATCAAATTATACTGTGGGGCTTTGTATTTTTTCTTCCTTTTCATATTAAAATAAATATTCACGACTTGGAAGGAACAACCAGAGCGTGTGTACCATTATCTTAGTAAAAGTTTTCAAAGTTTGGGCAGCATTGCCTGTCCTGGGGGTGTGTGCTGAACACTCAGGCATGACTTCTGGGGAAGACGTGAATCCAGGGTGCACACTGCCCGCCAAAGCCACGTATTCACATCCTATCCACAGTGCCCGGCTGATACACTCGCAGTTTCAGGAGGCACCGTGGAAAAAGTTTGCACCCAGGTTCAGTAAGAGTTTCTGATAAGCTGGATTGATCAGTGAGGATTATTTTCTGCGAGGGTGAGGGGACTTCTGGGGAGAGTCACTGGTGTGGAGAGGAAGGAGGTGGGAGTTGGAACATGTAGAGATGGTTTCTCTCGAACGAATGCTGAGCAGCCAAGTCTCCCTGGTGCTGCTGGGTGCTGCCCGCTGGGGAGTCTGGTTCTGCACCTGTCTCCCCCACTCCCCTGCAGTGAGTCACGTCAGTGGCTTGAGCTCCTCTCTGGTGGGAGGACTCATACCACAGGAACCAGCAAATGCTGCAAATGGACACTAGCTCAACACTGCCCTGCTCTCAGGCTTAGTCACCCTGATTCAAGGCTAATCCAGCTGTCTGCTGTCACCAGGAGGCTCTTAATACAAAAGAAATCTGACACCACACTGATTCAATTTTACTAGAGGTGAATTCCCAGCTCCGTGGGATGACATTAAAGTCCTTCCTGCCCTGCCCTGCCTTGGTGGTCAGTTCTGCCTCTACCCTCAGATGACACTCAAACTCCAGCCATCCCAAATATGACCTCAGCTTCCACCTCTGGCTAGGTTTTTCAGGGTGGACCCTCTGGGAAAACATCTAGAAGAGTCGGATAAGATACATTTCTGAAGGACGTGTTTGAAGGTACGAAAGCTAAAGGATCTGCAGGGGCCCAGGGAGGTGGGGTCGGCACAGGGCCTTTTGCCAGGGCCATCTGCAGGTTTCGAAGGCTCAGCTGGGTTGGAGTAGCTCAGTAGTAGAGCGCATGCTCAGCGTGGGTCAGGCCCTGGCTCCATCCCCAGCACCGCACCCACCAAGCTCAGTGGAGGATTTCTGGGTCTTCCTTGGTGGGGGCATGTGGGTAAAGTTTGTATTTTATGCTTTATTTAGGAGGAGGGGCCCTGGCAAATCCCACCCAGTTTGGGCTGGAACCTGGAGGGTAAGAAGCGGAGGGGATTTCAGCAGCCCTCTCCAGCAGGGAAGCCCCCCTCTGAACCATCTCAAGTGGTGTTTGGGTAAAGGTCACCTGGAGCTGTAGAACTCCCCACCCAACTTCCCAGCAGGAGCAAAGGAACTCATTTGAAGTAAAGATAGCTTCACTCAGAGGCGCCAATGACCTCTATAGTTTTTGACATATAGTGCCCATCAATCAATAACAAGTAATCAGTCATGTTGTATCAACAAGTTTTGTGTTACTACAATGAAACACTGGAGACAATTAATTTATAGCTTGTGATTTTGCAAGTTCTGGTCCAAGATCAGGTGGTCCTGTTGCATTGGCTCTCTGGGAAGGGTAACAGGTGGCAATTGCAGGGAGTGTGTGGCGGAACAAACTTACCTCACCAGCCAGGAATCAAAAGGCAAGAAGCAAGAAGGGCCAGGGGGCAGGAGTGCTCGCCTGTTTTCCCAGCAACTGGGCAGCAACGAGTTCAAGGCCAGCCTCAGAAACTTAGTGAGACCCTGTCTCAAAATTAAAATTAAAAGGCTGGGGGTGCAGCTCAGAGGTAGAGCACTCCTGAGTTCAATCCCCAGTACTGCAAAAATAAAAATAAAAATAAAAGATTAGAAAGGATAAGGAAAGGAAAAAGCAACAGGGAGAAAAGGGGCTGGGTAGCTCAATTCCCCTTGGGTACACCCCTCCAATAGCCCAAGAAGCCCCAGCTCCAAAGGCTTGCTCACCTCCCATAGTGCCACCCTGGGTCAAGGCCTCCCCATGAGAACCTTTGGGGAACCCTCATCCAATCCACAGCAAGACGACCTGTGCATCGAGGAAAACAGACAGCAGGAGACCCAACGGGCTTGCAGATGATGGAGTTGTTAACTTCTAAAAGACCCGTGTATAATGTGCTCAAAGATTTAGAAGGCAAGATAGAAAATCTTGGCAGAAAACTATGAGCATACAGAGGAGGAACCAAATGGAAACCCTAGAATGGAAAGATATAATTAACTGGATTGAGAAATAGCGAAGGCCGCTGAACACTCCCCATGTGGCCGGGCTGCGCTGGGCACTTCACAGGCAGCCACAGACAACGTGGGCAAAGACGCCCTCCCACCTCCTGCTGCAAAGGCACGTCAGGGCTCCCAGGTCCCCTGTGGGACCCTGCTGTCTCCCAAGACGTGGACAACCTGACTTCCATCTCCTGCCTCGACGGAGCCCCTTTAAGCAGGTCCTCATCACTTCTGAGATTGCCAGTGTCTGCAAGCATAGGGCTCAGTGTCTAGCAGGCACTAGATCCCAGGTGACCAGAAGCCCCGAGGGAGTCACCAGTACTGATTCAGAGAGCAGAGTCCTCAAAGTGCTGTGATCATTTAGCTTTATCCGGGAAGCAGAGCTGGGGGCTGTGTACCTAGAACTGAGAATAGTTTAGTCAGAGATGCCCTGGGGCAGGAATCACAGGGACGCCGGCTGTTCTGGGGCAATAAATGAAACCAAGAGTGGAACTGTGGCCAGAATCGTGAGGACGGGGAGAGAGCTTCCCCTTCCCCTTTCTCGGTCTCCTCCTTTGGGCAGGGGAGCAGGCTCTCGGGACTGGAGCCAGAAAGGAGGGAGGCTCAGTACCTAGGGAAAGGAGCAGGGATCAGTACCCAGGAACAGGAGGGTGGGTCAGGATGCAGAGCAGAGAGCCTGGGAGTGCAGGGCAGGCTGTGGGGGCTGGGGCAGGGTGACTCATCACTCCCACTTTACCTGGGGTGGAAGAAGTGCATGTGATCTTTGCTGCTAGGGTACTTCTCACGTGCCGGGGTCAGGGCCAAGGACATCATGTGCAGCCTCTTATTCATCCTCATAGCAAACCATGATGTGCTTCTGTTATTAGCCCGTCTAACAGATAATGAAACTGGTCTCCAGAAAGGCTGGCTCACTGCCTGAGGCGACCCAGGCTAAGGGAGGATTCAGGCCCAGCTGGGCCACAGGGACTCCCTCCCCACTTGCTGCAGGAACAGGGGAAAGGACACAGAGCCTAGGAAGTCCAGGAGCCCAGAGCCCTGTTTTGTAGGAGAAATCTCTTTCCCTTTGAATTCAAATTGGGGGTCAGAGAAGCAGTTTACCGAGGAGACCCCATGTAGGCGAGACCCTTCCCTGGAATGCTGCCTGAGGGTAGGACCAGGGTGGAGCCCCCCCCCCCCCCAGCCTGGTGAGCCACTTCCCTTCCATCTTGAAGGACGTGTTTTGAGAGAATGTTAAGTTAACATTCAGGAGGGCTGTAGCGAGCCCAGGAGAGCCAGGCAGGAGGGAGTATGTCACAGCCAGGCTGGCTGGATGCCCTTCTGCAGACGTGACGACAGCGTTATGCACCCGATGATTAATACCTGTTCCAGAAATCTCAAACCTTGGCTCAATGAATTCTGGAAGTGACCAATAACTACACCAGGGCTCGGGAGAACAACCAAAACAAACAGAGGAACAGACAGAACAGCCCTGCAGGCCCTGAAGCTAGGGGCTAGTTTTCTACGGTTTCAAAGAGGCCAAAGGATCCACTGGAGGTCACACAGCTTGTGTGAGGACAGTGCAGGGACATGGACAAGCCACCTTGCCTGCCAAAGCCATCACCCAGGGTGAGCTTTGCAGACATGTTCATTTGCTCTAAAAGAGGAGCTCCTTAGAGACTCAGGAAATTCGTTTGCAACTTCCTGGGTCGAAGGATGCAGCCCTCATTTAGACACAGACTTTGATTCATTGGTTGAAAATAAAGTCAAATGCATCCATATCCAGCGTGGTTCGAGTTAGATGACCCCGGGCTTCGAGTTAGAAGACCAGGGATTCTGGACATACACTTGGCATTAAGAAGCTCTGTGGCCTGGGGCATGCCCCTTCTCCTTTCTGGGACTTTCTGGGTCTCCTTAAAACCAATGGGATGTTTGGTCCCTAACTTTCAATAAGTGCTCTCTAACCTCTGATCTAACAGAGCCAAATCTGCGTCTGCAATGACATCTGCCATCACACAGAGCCCCCTTCAGCCTTTTGCAGCCATAAACATGGAGCGGGCTTGCCGTTTCCTGTTTAGGATACTGGAAGACAGGAGGTTCATGTTTATCAACCCAGCGTGGGCCAGGAATTTCCCCTTCCTTCCACCTGCCTCCCTGCTGGCCACCTGCGAGGAGGACACTGTCATGCCCATGCTGAGGCCCAGATACTTGAGGTGACACGTTGAAGGTCACACAAATGGCCCATGGCAAGTGCAGAGGTAGAATCTGGGCCTATTTCTATCCAAGGGCTGAGTTCACTCCATTTCTCCAAGACCACGACCTGAAAGCTGCGGGGAGCAGGGAGAGAGTTGGCTTGAGAGTACCTCTCGGAAAGGACTCGCTTTGCTCTAGAACAGGGGTCAGCAAACTTCCGGCCAACTCGGGCCGCCCCCTGGTTTGTAAATAAGTTGTGTTGGAGCACAGTGTGACTTTCCTGTTTGCAGACGGTCTCTGGCTGCCTTTACAGCGGGACATCTGAGCTGGGTAATCACATCAGTCTGGACGTCCCAGGAAGCCCCAAATATTTACAATCTGGTTCTGCACAGAGTGTTTGGCAGTCCCCTGCCCAAAGTCCAGCAGGCTGTCCCTCCCTCAAAGGACACAAAGTGACATGACACAATCCCGTGCGCTGGGAGCCCCGTCGCTGGGCTTTACGGTGACGGGGCCATTTCTGCTCCCATCTGATTCAACAGGTGGCCCTCAGAGCGCCTGTCGGGCAGCGGAGGGCCTTGACTCTCTTGGCTCCCTTCTTCCCAGGAATGCAACCAAGGGGAAACAGAAATCTTGATTTTGGGGAAATTGCACAGGGGAAGAGGGGAGGGCACCAGTTACGACACCCCATTGCGACACGCCGTGGGGCCGAACGTGACAACAGCAAGGGTTTCTCGTTTTGGAAATGTGAGGGTATTTCCGCCTCGGAGTGAGACTGGCGGCAGCAGCCTGGCCCGGTGAGTGACTACTTTCTTTATAAGCAGCCACCCTGGACCGCAATGGCAGTCCCCACTGCCTTGCGGCGGCCACAGGATGGACATCTGCAGGGGCCCCTACAGTCTCCTAATCTCTCTTCTCCTCCTCCTGGTCCACTCAGAGGCAGCCTGCCGCCCCCTGGGGAAGAGACGCTGCAGGATGCAAACCTTCAGGTAAGGGCTGGGGCCACAGGGCCAGAGACGGAGGCGTGGCACAGCCATCTGGGCTACCGGCTCCCTCCGCAGGCCCCTGGAGCTGGGTTTGGGCAGGAAAGGGGTGTGCATTGCTGAAGATCAGCCTGCTACGTGGAAGGTCCTGGGGCTTGTGTCTTAAAGCACCCCAGGGGTGTGAGGCAGGACTGCGGCTCAGCTCACTCCCAGCTCCCCCGCGACAGACGCTGGCAGAGATGCTGGTGTTTGGGCCCAGCAGAGCCAGGTAGGTGGGCAGGACATGGACAGAGACCCGCACTGACTGCTAGTGGCCTCTGTCTGTGTTGACTCGTTGGAGGGCTTCACTTTGCTGGTGCCTCAGTTTCCCTGCTCTGACATGGGGTTCGTGATGACTTCCTGCGTGCCTTATGATCTGTCATGAATGCAAAGCAATCGCACAGATCATAGGGTGACAGTGTTCTGCAGGCTGGGAAGTGCCTGGAAAGGATTGTGAGTTTTAAAACTGGGTCAGGAGCCTGGGGCGAAGTCAGCACTAGTACAAATGAGCTTCTGCCTGTGCAGGTCATCTGCCCCAGGACTCTGCCCTGGGAGGGAAAGCATGTTCAGTGATGTCCCTTTCCAACCCTGGGTGTTTCTGGCCCAAGGCTGCAGGTTGGCACTCAGAGTGTGTGGGTGTCCGTGCACATCCCAAGAGGAGTCCCTCCCTTCCCATGCATAAGACTGTCTCCTCATGAACTTACCCTCGTATCAGCTGAGGGTTCCAGAAGGGGCCTGGGGTCCTCTAGCAGGGATGTTGAATCCCTTCAGACTGAGACTCATCTGGGAACTAAGGATAATCAAAAGAAGTCCAACGCTCACACGTGCACAGCACGTTGGTTGGCCTGAGGACCCCTCCCTGAGCTGGTGTGCTGCTCAGACCCCAGGATAGGCAGGTGTCGCAGGAGACACTTTGCAGGTGAGGAGATGAGGTGCTGGCCAGGCTCTGACTACTGCGTCTCAAGCCGCCAGTCCTGCTCTCAGCCACGGGACCCTTCACCTAGGAGAGAGGATTGGGAGCCACCAACAGGTCACAGTTGAGGAAGCCAACTTGTCCCCAGGGACAGCTGCCCCTGCCAGACCCAGAGCAGGTCACCAGATAGGAGAAAGTTCCTAGCAACAGACCCTCCTGATCCAAGGCTCAGAGCGAGTTAGCTGCAAGTTGTCGTGTCCCTAGAAATTCTTACACTGAGCTACAGAAGACCTCGTCTCAGGCGACTGTTTACATTGAAATGACTGAAAATATGACTCAAAATTCAAGTCCTCTGTTACACCCCCCTACCATTCAGGAGTCAATGGGTACATGTGGCCACCGTATTGGGCAGGGTAACTATAGGGTGTTTCTGTGTCCCAGGAGGGTTTACAGGATAGGGGTGCTCTAGAGAAAGCTCTACTGACACAGGAGGTGCCTGAGCTGGGGTCTGGGATGAGGAGGGAGCTGAGGAGATGGGTAGCAAGGAGCTTTCCACTCACCAGCTGTGGGACTTGGTCTGTGAGCCTCAGTCTTCTCATCCATGTTATGGGTATGGAATTCTACACTCCTGGTAGAACTGGATGCAGATTAGGGGACTCTGGGGGACACAGGAATCTGTTGATCAGTGGGCCCCACACACAGCAGGTAGACACTCAAACTGGGTTCTTTTGCTTTTCAGGATCTGGGATATTAACCAGAAAACCTTCTACCTGAGGAACAACCAACTAGTTGCTGGATACTTGCAGGGACCAAATATTAAATTAGAAGGTGAGTCGTTCTCAGGGAAGCCAGTGTTTTGTGGGCCTCTGCTCACTTTGTCCCCAGAGTTGCAGCATTGCCATCTGCCCCTGCAACCTTAGGTGCCATGTTCTCATCCCTGCTGAGTAGGAAGCTGGGGAGACAAGACCACTAGAGGGCACACAGAACCCTTCCCTTCCTCCTGTGCTCATCAGACCTCCCATGTTCCTGTGTCATTCAAGGCCAAGCCTCCACCAGATTAAGACCCCCCTATGGAAATCTGGGCCATGTCCCACGAATAATCATGGACACTACACCCATCATGGTCTAGTTCACACTCCAAACAAGCTGGATGAACTTGGGTGAACTTCACGGGCTTCCTAGTTTTCCCTTGAGTAAGGTGAGGGCAGTGGGGTGGAAAGACTTGAGATCCTTTGAGCATGGGCATCCAGATATTTTCACTTCCCATTTGGTAGGTAGAATGGTATTGTCTCCACCTCCTCACCTGCCCAACCCCTTGCTCTCTGCCCTGCCTTACTCAGAAAGAATCAGAGACCAACCCTTCCTGTCCTGCTGGTAATTCTCCCCATGAACATGCCAAAGCACAGGGAGGCTGAGATTCTCCTGCTACATGAGGGCATGGGAAAGGTGGGTTCCAAGTCCCCAGGCTTCCCTGGCATGCCACTTAATCTTGTGTGCTCCTGTCTCTGACTGTTGGCAGCAGGGTTGTTGACCTGGAGCACAGGTATCCCAGGAAAGTGAGGGAAGAAAATCACTTGAAGCAGATTCTAGAAACTCAGCCTACTAGGAGTAGGTAGTATGCTTGGTTTGATCTTCTTTCTGGATGCAGACCAGGAAGGTGGGGCCTCCCTGTCCTTCTGATCTTGGATTTTAGTTGGGAAGAGGAGGCAGAAAAATATCCAGGGTCTCATCCACATCTCTGCTTCCTCTTTCATTCTCTTGATGCTCCTCTCTGCTCTTCCCCAGAAAAGATAGACATGGTGCCCATCGACCCCCGTGCTATGTTCTTGGGGATCCACGGGGGGAAGTTGTGCCTGTCCTGTGTCAAGTCTGGTGATGACATCAAGCTCCAGTTGGAGGTAAGGATCCGTTTTTAGGAATCAAATCCCTCTAAAATCCAGTAGCTTAAAGCAGTTTGTTCTCATGATTTTGTGAGTGGACCAGGATCAGCTGGGCTGTTCTGGTTCACACGGAGGAAATGTGCTGGGATTCTCCTGTAGCTGCCTTCCACTGTGAACTTGACCAGTGCTGAGTGTCCAACATGGTTCCTCACCCTCTAGACTCTCAATGTTCAGAAGTTAGCTTGAGCTTCCTCACAGCATGTCAACTGGCCTCCATGAGGGATTATTCCAAAGAGACAAACTTGAATGGGAAAGAGCCTATTGAACTTCTACTTGCACGATCCTAATAGTAAACAGCCAGACTTGCAGGCTAAGTCTGGACCTGGCTTGGGAGGGGACAGTCCAAGAGTGTGAATGCTAGGAGGGGGCTCGGTTCATTGGGACAACCAATATGGTACTTTTTCACTGATCCTGAACCGCCATGGGCCACAGCATGGTTCAGGGGATTCCAATGCACTTGAACCTGCCCTCTTTGAGCAAAGACAACCTTCAGGACCTTTCTCTTCCAAACCTTGTCTATTTGACTTATAGGGATCCCATTTGACCCTTGCTATTCCCTGGTCTCCTGCAATAGTAATGGGTTGTCCCCATCTCGGGAAAGGTAGCTTTGTCTCAGGGGCTTCTTGGGCAAGATATTAACCCAAATGCAAGGGTCCATATCTATGATGACATCACTTCCCTCCACCAGGAGACGAGGAGACTTTTTTGGAGGGTGACAGCTGTTCGGTATGGAGTAAGGTTGGGCCAGGATGTCTCATGTAACATCTCAAATGAGCCTCGAGACTCTGCCCTCTTCTCCACCACCCACGCTCCTTGGAGGCTCAACCCTGGCAGAACCCCAGAACCTCTGTGGATGGGGTCTGTGTCCAGCAGACTTCCTGGCCTGCTGGCCATCCACAGTGGCCACATTTCCAAAGTCAAGTTGTGATGAGGGGCCAGCTGTTTGTATCAGTGCTGTCCTAAGAGACCTGGGACCCATGGTCTCTGGGGTCTGCAGGCAGCATTCTCTGGCGCCGACTCTGGCCCCTCAGGGGCTACGGCATGCTGAGCGCAGGCCCTCAGCTTCTCTTGACTTCCAGGCAGTCAACATCACCGACCTGAGCAAGACCAGAGAGCAGAACACACGCTTCTCCTTCAACCGCCTGGACAACGGCCACACCACCAGCTTTGAGTCGGCAGCCTGCCCAGGCTGGTTCCTCTGCACGGCTGTGGAAGCTGACCAGCCCGTGAGCCTCACCAACAGGCCTGAGGACACCCTCGTGGTCACCAAGTTCTACTTCCAGGAGGACCAGTAGTGCTGGCCAGACCTGCCCTTCCACACTCCCAGGACATCACTGGCTCTCGGCCTGTCTGTCCACTCCTGCCTGGGGGCTCCTGGCCACTGTGGGGTTGGAAGAGGGACCTTTGCAGGGTGGACTATGGAAAGAGGCACCAGAACCGGGCAACAGGACTCTGCCTCCAGCCTCTTGGCAACCCCCACCTCCATGCTGCCTCCAGAAAGATCTTTCTAAGTGCCGAAGGGATCTGCAGCCCCTGCTCAAAGCCCTTCCGGGTTGCCTCTGACCTCTCTCCCTGGGTGAAATGGTGGAATCCAGGCCACCTGCCCCTCTGGGTGCCCTCTGCTCTCCTCCCGTGGCCCCATCCACAGGCCATCCTCAGGTCACACACTGCCCTCCCCAGGTGGCTTCCTGACTGTTGCCAGCTGATGCTGGTCCTGGGGAAGTTTGCTCTTGCTGGTTTTGTTTTTGGTGTTGGCGGTGAGACCCAGGCCTCACTGTGCTAAGGCACCAGTTCTTCCACTGAGCTACAGCCCTGGCCCGTGGGAAGGTCTTTCAGGGTCTGCGGAAAGTAGACACCGAGGAGTTCATGGCTACATGTGTTGACCAACTTTACTCCCTGTGAAGGAGTTTGGAGGTTGTGTCCCTTCCGAGAGGGACTGGGCATTAGGATGTTCCTGCACTGTGAGGTGACGGAGAATGGGAAGGCAGGTGGCCCATGGACCTTATTTCCCTTCTTTTTGTAATGTCCCAAATTTAAAAATTAAATGTTAGTGGACTGTGTTGGACCTTTGTTTCTATCCTTTTTGAAACATTCCCATATTCTGAGCCCCTCTGCCCAGCCCCATGCTCTGTCTGCACTCCACGTAAGACCCCCCAACTCTGCACTGGGCAGATGTGGCTCCCCAGTCCCTCCTGCTTGGCCATCCTGGGCGCTCCTGACCGGAGACTGAAGTGGAAGCTGGCTGGGCCTCCGCCTGGCTCCCCTCCAGGCTGCAGGCTTCTCAGAGTGGGGAGGGGACTTGTGTGTGTCTCAGTCCTGTGGGACCGAGCCTGGCCTTGGCAGGCACTGGGCGAACAGGTGCTGTGTGCATTGGGTGGAAAGCTTACTCCTGTGACGTCAGCGATGTTACGATAAACCTTGACAATGCCAAATGGGTTGCATGTGTCTGTCACCCTGTGAAGCTCGGGGCCCTGGGGGCTGGGGGTACAGACAGGCCAATGGTCTTTCTCTCTCCAAGAGACTCTCCTCTGGGAGTCCTTTCCTCCTTGGTCCTCACTCTCACTGGATTACATGGGAGCAAATGTCCCAGCTTGGCAGGTGTGGACAGCATTGTCCACAAAGAGCCCCAACCTGAAACACACCAATGCCCGTCATATGCATCCATCAGGCACAGCGTGACACTCCACAGCAAAGAGAGTGGACAAGCCACAGTCAGCGGCACCCAACGTGACAGGTGAATCTTACAACTGATGTGGGGTCTGGGAATCCCAAGGGCTGTGAGCCAGGTCCAGCCAGAGGTTGCAGATTAGGAACAGGCGAGTCAGTCCAAGGGATGGTCAGGTGAGCTTGGGGAGTCCAGCCAGACCCGTGCTGTCCTGCCTGCTGTGTGTGCACATTGGCATCAGCTCAGATCTCAGGGCCTTGGTCTTCTTATCTGTCAATACAAAAGAGAGATAATGCAGAGATCAGAGCTGCCTCTTACTCTGCCATAGCCCTCTGTGGTTACTGTGATTAGTCCTGGGAGAGCCTGCGTGCACAGGAATCTGCCTTAAAGCCCTGCCGCTCCAAGTGTGGTCTGTGGTCAGCACCGTCAGCATCACTTGGGAGTTAAAATGCAGACAACACCCGGGCCTCACGCCCGACTTCGCAGCTTAGGATCTTCGTCTTAACCAGACCTCCAGGTCTGCAGTTTGAGAAATGCTGCTTTCAAATACAGCTCCCTCGCAGCATGTAAGCTCTGACGTGTTTATCCAAATGAGTCCTACGATTCCAAACGGTTCTTGTCCTTACTACCTTGTCCCAAATCTCCCTCCTCCTGCCTTTCTTTGACTCCAGGTGTTTCTAAGGGAAATCTTTAGGTTGTCACCACCTGCTAAAATATCAGCCCAACACAGGCAGGGGTTTCTATCTGCTTTTTTCCATTGCGTGTCCCAAGTCCCCAGCTCTCTGCACTCATTGGCTGCTTGGCAATCAGTGACTTGGCTACCGATTTATCAGTAGGGATTCAAGGGATCCGGGGCCTAGCTAGGAAAAGGCGCCCACTGGGTGATGCCTGAGGCTCTGGCAGGTGTGCAGTGGGAAAAGTTCCTCGTGGCAGGGGTCTGTCCAGAGGTCACGGTGCAGCGGTGGGGGAGGGCAAGGGGCCTCCCAGGGAGAGGGAACTGGCGGGGGCTTGCATGCCCAGGTGAGGTCATTCAGCAGTACAATGGGGAGTCTCTGCTTCAGAAGGCTCCAGAGGGCAGCAGCTTGGGCCAGGTCCTTGTCCATGTCCCTGGGGACAGCTTGGAGCAGTAGGCAAAGCAAGCAGCTCTGAATGGAGAAATATTCGCTATTTGGACTGTATTTAAGCCACTAGAAGTGAAAATATTTGTTTGGTGGGTGTGGAGTTTCTAGCTAATGGATCCGGTCTCAGCCTGCACACAAAGGCCAGCTGTGGCTCATCTATACGATATAAGGATGGAAGGTGGCTCAGGAAGCCAGGCCTGACTCGCAGGCCAGGCTGGTAGGAGGCAGCCCAAGGGTGACTAGGAGGCAAGAGGGTCTCAGGTGGGAGCACAGAAAGCACAGAGAGAGACCCGAACAAGCACCTACGAGGAATGTCCTCACCACAGAATCGAGAACACGTTTGGAAATTTCACACAGGCTTCCAGACTCACAGTCCAGTCAGCTCCCCGGTAACCTGGCCACGGTCCAGCAGCCTCTCCTTCCTGGGTCCAGTGTTCTCACTCATAAAAGGAAGAGACTGGACCAGATCTTCATTTGATGCCAATACCTGACCTCCCCATCCCCGCAGAGATTCTGGTTCACTTGGTCTGGTGGCCTGGGTGGCACAGGACATTTCAGCCATGGCTGAGACCCTCTGGGGCCTTGAGGCCAAGTCCTCCCAGCTGCCCCTGCCTGGCAGCGTCTGTCAAGGCAAAGGAGGCAGATGGTCTCACTCTGGCAAGGGCTCCTTACCAAGTCAGCGGTACAGTTTAACTACTGGTTAAATTGGGCTGAAGGTAGAAGGTTTTGCACTGTCTCATTCTCAAGGCTGGTTAAGACTCTTCGAGGTTCACTTTTCATTTTCTTTTCTGTACAAACTGTGCTATAGTAGTAGGTGCTAAATTGGGGTATACTTTCTGTGGAACTTGGAGAAACCAAATAATTCTGTGTTTCCTCTTTGTGTCACATGAAATCCCTAAAACACAGCAGCAAATCTCAACAAGTTAATGTTAAACTTTGTTCCCTGAGGAAACTTTGGGGATTGTGAAATAGATTTGGGAGTTCTTCACCTCTACCTGAGAACGTTTAAATAGGGGTATTAGGGACTTTCCAAAGAATGTGCCAGAATGACCCAGAGGTCACCAACTGCCTCAAGCATGGAGGGGCAAGAAAAGCAGCTCAGGAAATGTCCACCAGGGGGCAGCCTTTCAAAGGGACCTGACACTGTGGCGGAAAGACCCCCAGGAAGACAAAAACTGGGATTGGTTAGTTGTGGAATGCTGACTTTGCAGACCTCAGAGTTGTAGAAGGTTGAGTCTTTATAGTTTTTTAAAGACTCCCTAAGAAAAAGCTGAATTTCTCTCCAAGGAAAATTTAAAATTTCATTTTTTTTTTTTTCATTCAAACATTTCCAATCAAGCTAATTTGGGGCAATTCTTTCATAGTGTACCTGTGGGGCCTGACCCCTGACAGTATCTGAGGTCTATTCTCCAAAGGGTCAGACGGAAGAAATTCCAAGGGCCTTCTGAACCTGCTTTAAAGCCCACCTCAGGGTCCTGTTTCCTGCTGCAGACCTCGTCCCTGAATGACCAACTGAAGTGTGGAACTGATCCTAACTCCCCAGCCCTGGAACACACACCCACCTGCTGGACCTAACACAGGACCCAGCAGGCCTGCGAGGTGAAAGTGCGGATGTGGCTCCCCAGGTCCTCTTGCTCTGCCAGGAGGGAGGAGCCAGGCATTGCCATCGACCGTCCCGGCGCTTCTGACCTGGAGACTTAGTGAAGACTGGCCATGCCTCCGCCTGGCTCCCCTCCAGGCCGCGGACTTCCCAGAGCAGGGAGGGGGCCTGTGTGTGTGTCAGGTCCCACGGGACGGAGCCTGGCCCTTGGTGAACAGGAGCTGTGTGCGTTGGTGGAGAGCTGCTTACACCCTGTGACCTCGGCGCTTGTTACGGTCTAGTTTGGGAAGGCCTGCTTTGCTGTGTCCATGGCCCTGTGAGGCTCGGGACACTGAGGGCTGGGGGCATGGACAGGTCAACAGTCTTTCTCTCTCCAGAGACCTTTTGGGTGGGCGGATGGTGGATGGAGACCTCAAAAGACAGACACAAAACGTAGACATTCATTACCGTGAAGAACGGATCTGTTTGGGGACAGCAGCTCACTTCCTTTCACTGACGCGGACTCGAGCAGAGGCGCTATCTTAGTGCCAGTGACCTCGGCCACCACGCTTCCACACTCCACCTGCACTCTGGGCGGCTCCTGCCCGAGATGGAGGTCTGAGCCCTGCAGCCACGGCCGTCTTCCGGGGCCATGGTGGGGTCCCGCTGTCACATCCTGTCCGTGGCAGTTGTCGCCTATCTCCTACGGGTCACTTCCCTTCCAGGGCACACCTGTGGCTGGAGCACAGGGAGGCGCTCGGCAGGCGAAGGCCCGGCAGCTGACGGTAGGGAAGCCCGGCTCTGTGGTAGCCTGAACCAGCCTTGGGAACCCTGAAGTCCCCGCTCCCGGCCCCAGGCTCCATTCTGGTGTGGCCTCTCTCCTGTGTGCACCACCTAAAGCCTAAGATCCTCCTGGGAGCCAGGCTCCTGGGGACCCTTTCAGTGGTGACCCTGAGGACCGTCCACCCCAGCCCTCAGTGGCTGGCTCTCTTCTGACCCCCAGACCTGAGGCGCAGCCCCTGGTGTGCAGGCGCGGTCGGGGGCCTTTCCCCTGGACGTGAGCAGTTTTCCCCGAGTGCCTTAAGGCAGGGACGAGATGGTTTGCACTCTGCCACCTCCAGAGCACCGGACACTCACCTGGCACTGAGTCGAACGTGTGGCAGGTGTTCCTGAAGTGCCTCAATGGCTCACGTGCTTCTCGGCCACACTCTGCTTTTCTAGAACACTCCACTCCAGAGATCCGCCTGGCTTGTGTCCCTCTCCGCATCAGGTCTCTGCACACCTGGCTCCTTGACCGAAAGGTCTTCCTTGACTAGCCGTCAGGAATGCCTTCTCCTCCGGGAAGTCCCCAGTATCTCCCTCCCTTGCGGAATCAACACCTGTCATTTTTCTTCCTAAAAATGATTCCCTTTTGGCAAGTCCTGTTTATTGGCTTACGTTGACTTTCCAATTAGATTTCAAGCTCCATCAGGGCAAGGACCTTCCGACCCCAGTGCCCGAGGGTCAGCTCCTGGTCTCTGTCTAGCACCTGTTCCACTTCTGTCCCTGGTGCTGGGGACAGTCCAGAACGCTCTCTGCAGGGCTTAGTCCTGGAGGGAAACCAGCTCCAACAGACAAGTGGGATCAGTAAGATCTGCACACAGTCAACGTGTGTTTCCAGTTGTCTTCTTTGTGTGTGTCGCAGGGTGAACTGGGAAACATCACAATTTCTTCCCCTGAGGTGGGAGATGGACACTTAGGTGAATCAACGCCCTCTCTCTCCCTCTCTCTCTCTCTTTCTCTCTCAGAACTTTCATTTACATTCCTACGAAGAAAAATATAAACTCAATAAGTTGGTTAAATTACTTCTAAAATGACTCCACCTTCATAGTGGATCCCCCTGAATCTCAGGCTGGTTTCATGCCTTTTGTGCATGCTGGTCTCTGGACCATCAAGATCTCCAGGAATGAAAAATTTACTCCGTTTGTTTTCTAAGCACAACATCAAGTCTGTAAGACAGCACTGCTAACCGGAAGTGCCAGGCTGCCCAGCTGCTCTCCAGAACCTTTCACTCTGCCCGACGGACGCTCTCTATCCATGAAGGAGCATCTCCCCGCCTGCCACTCCCCACGGCTGCCAGGATTCTGCTCTGGGCTGTCATCAGTTTTACGACCGTAGATACCTCCTGTAAGTGGAATTGTGCGTACTTGTCCTTCTGTGACTGGCCTGGTTCACTTAGAGTAATGTCCTCTGTGGTTGTTTAATTCATTCTCTTTAGCTATACACGACAGTAGAGTGTTTTATACATAGTGGAGTACAACTTACTCTAATTAGGATCCTGATCTTGTGGTTGTACGTGACCTGGTGTCTCTGTGTCCGTCCACAGTGTGCAGAGAAAGCCTTGGGCCCCCGACTCCCGACCTCTTTTGAGAGCCACAGAGATATCACAGAGGACGTGGTAGAATAAACTGAAGAGGATGAAAAAATTTAGAAAAAGCAAACGAAGGCCACAGCAGAGACAGCCACATGATCACCAGGGTCCGAGAAGTGCTGTCACATGCACCCGGCTGCCTGGTGGCCTGCAGGGCAGGCTCCTGAGGCCTCCCACTGCCTGCTGCTGCTTCTCCGTCCTCTCCGGCCCCGGCCCCCGCCATGCACATTTCTGTGGCTGTCTTCTGTGAGGAAGCTCATGGTTCTCAGCGACCCACTGTGCCAGGTGGGTTCCTGATGTAACCGGCTCTCCGAACACAGACCACGGCTCTGCTCCACCCAGGGCCACCTACCACAGGATAGCAGAACTTCCACATTACGGTGATTGTTACTATCAAGTTCTTTTGGGCAGACCTTCCACCCCTTTCAGGCCCCCGTGAAAGTCCGTGGGTCCCTCTGCCCCACATTTCTGAGTAATTCCCTCAGGAAGACCAGAGCTGCAGAGGGGAGGGAAGCCTGCTGCAGACAGAGCTGTGTCTCCACGGGATGCACCAGAGAGGCACAGGAGGGTCTCCAGGTGGAACTCAGCGCCCACAGGAATGGGGTTCAGCTCCCCCTTACTATCCCTGCTGGGTGATTTTGAACAAGCGACTTAAGCTTCCTGAGGCTATTTCTATGCATTTGGAAAATCAAGATCCTAATACCTTCCCAGATAGTTGTGAAAACCGAGCAACATGCAAGCGTGCTTTGTGTAAAAGCCACCACAAAAACGATTCCACAGAGTCACAGATGTCTCCAGCCGTGGCTCTCCGAATGTCCTGGCCCCGACTCAGCTCCCACGAAGCTCTCACTGCTCCCTGACATGTCCCCAACACTGTTTTCTGAGACGACCCAGGTAGGGCCCCTCATCGCGGCTCTCAGTGACCTCAGCCTGCCACTTCCCTCTTCTCCCTCTTATCCGCCAACATCTCTGCCCAGGGCCATGTCTACAGGCAACCCTGGAGCCTCCAGGTGGCCAGGGGCCAAGTGGGTCCAGAAAGAACACCCGCATCTCTGACCTGCCACCAGCAGGTGGCGCTTGTGCCCCCACCCGGCACTCCAGCCACTGGCATCCCTGGTGAGAAGCGCGGCCAGAGATCCATTGGGTTCCTGAGGCCAAGCTCCCCAGGCGGAGCAGCATTTTCAGGCACCTGAAGTCTGGTGTCATTTAGAGAGGAAAGCGGGGGGTGGTGGCGGCAGTGGCCGGGCAGTGGCTCCTGTTCTAGCTGTAGAGTAGCTCTCATTTCTTTGAGAATGAGTTTTCGGTGCAGACGCTTAGTTGAAGACCCATTCTTTGCCCAGAACAAAGAAACCACCTGCCCCAGATGTGTCGGTTTACCTCCATTTATCTTTCTTATTAATTTTTTTTTTTTTTTTTTTTTTTTTTTTTTTTTTTTTTTTTTGCATAAGGAATTGAACCCAGGGGCACTTTACTACTGAGCCACATCCTGGCCCTTTTAATTTTTATTGAGACAGGGTCTCACTAAGTTACATAAAGGCCTCTCTGAGTTGCTGAGGCTGGTCTGAACTTGGGATCCTCCTGCCTCAGCCTTCCGAGTTGCTAGGATTCCTGGTGTCTCGCTGGCCAGCTCCGTTTATCTTTAAGACAGAATTGTTTAAGATAACAGTCTTCCAATTCAGTCATCCACTTAAGTTTCTCAGGTTAGTATCAAGGGTTAGTCCAAGCTCTACCCTCCTGCTGCCTCCCTCCCCAGAGACCAGCCATGCCCTCTGTGAACCTCAAAGAAATGGAATCCCGGGAAGCATCCTTTACTGTGGCTCTTCCTTTCACCCTTTCTGCTCCTCCAGCAGTCCCCAGCAAGGCAGGCTCCCCTCCGCCTGGCAATACGGTCTGTGCAGCAGCTTCACCTTCCAGCAAAATCCCCAACACCTGCCCCCAGTGAACTCAGGAGCATAGTGTCTCGCCCAGCGAGTACAATGAAGACTCGGCTCTCAGATGAAGTTTTAAGGTCTTTATTTTCATGGGAGAGCTTCTGAGCCGAGTGCCTGGTTCTTCCTCCTCCTCCACCGCCGCTGCCTCTCTTCTTCTCTCCTCACGCAGCTGTGCCTGCCTGCCTCCGCTGCGCAAAGTACGCAGCTTTATGGGATGTAACAGCCAATCACCTTAACGGGTCAGGCGTTTGGCTTGTGGAGACTTAATGGTGGGTAATGAGGACATATACTGATCACGAGCTAAGCATGGATGCGGAGGAGATCAGTCAGCCAATAGAAAGCACTTCCTTAAAGTTGTTTTTCTTTGCAGTTGGGCTTCTCAGCGCCATCTTAGGGCGAGGCCAGCTACCACTGCGGGCCCTACAGGGCAGCGGTCTCCAACAACAGAGTAGAAGGATTCCTGCGGCCTTCCCTCCGTGGTGTCAGATGCAGGCTGTGGCATTAAGATTAAGTGAGATTTCTGTTTTGTCTCTTAACATAAATTCATTTAGTTAGCCCAACGCAGACCACACAGACCACAGATGGCTCAGGGCTGGTGAGTTGGAGGAAGGAGTTCAGAAGTTCAGTGATCAAGAGATATCGAATGCCCCTCCACTCGGCTCGCGGGGGTGCACACGGCGGCGGTGGCGGCGCATGGCAGGTCTGGCGGGTGCGAGGCGGCGGCAGCGGCCCGAGCGCAGCCCAGCCTCGTCTGCCCTCGGCCTGCCCGGTCCGACTTCCGGCCCTCCCGAGCAACGCGGCCTCGGCCGGGCCGGGCGCCTCCGGAGGGAGCGGCGTTGCGGGCCGAGAGCACAGGCCCGGCCATCACTGACTTCAAATTGGGCATCGTGTGGCTCGGCAGGGTGGCCAGGAAGACCAAATACGCACTAATAGATGAACAAGACATCCCATTGGTGGAGAGCTACTCCTTTGAGGCCCGAATGGAAGTAGAAGCAGATGGAAATGGTGCTAAGATATTTGCATATACCTTTGACAAAAACCAAGGAAGGGGATCAGGCAGGCTCCTTCCTGAGCTGCTGTGGGAGAGGCACGGGGCAGCGTGGCTCCGGGTTTCCAGGTAGCACACCTCAGTGCTGTGACTGTGGACAACCGCCTGGACAACCTGCAGCTGGTGCCTCGGGGCTGGCGGCCCAAAGCTGAAGAGACCTCCAGCAAACAGAGGGAGCAAAGCTTGTATTGGCTCGCAGTCCAGCAGCTTCCCACGGACCCCATAGAAGAACAGTTCCCTGTCCTGAATGTGACCCGGTACTACAGTGCCAATGGGGATGTGGTGGAAGAGGAGGGGAACTCCTGTACCTACTGAGCGTCATCACCCTCCCCGCACAGTGACTGAGGAGAAGCAGCTCTGGGAGTTCAACATCTGTGGGCGCTGCCAGGTGGCCCGGTACTGTGGCTCCCAGTGTCAGCAGAAGGACTGGCCTGCCCACAAGAAGCACTGTTGGGAGAGGAAACATCCCTTCCAGCACGAGCTTGAGCCAGAGCGATGACGGGCAGCAGAGCTGCCACTGATGCAGGCCTGTGGCTTTGGGCTCTTCCCTGGCACAGCAGAGACAGACAGGCGCTTGAACCTGGAGGTGCCGAAGAATCCAGTGGCAAGCCCGGAAAGCCACCATGAGACTCCCCATGGCACACGCCGTTGGTGGGGAAAGTGCTCCTCCAGTGTTAGATGTCCAGCAGAGACAACGGGGAGGCACCCCAGAACCTTTCTCATTATTTATATGTTAATATGTTTGTAAACTCATGTACAGTTTTTTTGGGGGGAAGCAGGGAGAGGGTTAGAAACTACAAATAGGATCATTTGCTGTAAGCCTCAAATGGCAAATGGTTTGCTACAAGTCTAGAAACTCAATAGCGGAGCTTCTCTCCTGGGCAGTGGGGGCCCCACCATGGGTGGCCTGCACAGAGTTGTGTCCGAAAGGACAGAGTAAAGGGTGGAATCATCTGCCATCTCAGTCATTCTCTGTTCCTCACCCCTTGCTATTGAGGGTCAGGCTTACTTTTGTGGAATCAGCCAAGTGATGTGGAATGAAAGGACCAACTTGTGCTCTTCGTTGGTATCTGTGGAGCAGAGCATACCACACTTCCTCTGGAGTCTGGCTGGGAGTGGAGCGAGACTCAGTGTTCCACTGGTCAGCAGGAGCAGTGGGGGTGGTCCAGGAGGCCGGCCACTGTTTCAGTGACTGTGCGGTGCACTAGATCTGCATTGGCCCTAGACTGTACCTCGCTTGAAGTGGGATTTTCTATCCACAAGGATACACAGGGCCTGCCCAATGGCTGCAGAGTAGCCAGGGTGGAGTGAGTGACACTTCTCCATCAGCTATGCAGGACGTGGCCCCCAGGACGGCCATCCTTCTCCCTTTGGGGACTGTAGATGTCTGAGGGCTGGCCAGCACCTTGTCCATGTAGAGCAACTTGTGTGGCTGGGATTTTGCCTGTCTTCACGTCTAGGCAGCTGTCTTGCCCTCAGGTCCTTCCCATCTGACTGGCCCTGTGTTGGTCTGTAGGCCTTGCTACACTGTCTCTTGTAACATTTCTGCCATGTTCTCATGCCTGTCCTGGCAGAGCATGGCCCTTTGGTGGCCTTTTGCCTGTGAGCAGAGCTCCTATGGCTGCTTTTAATTAATTAATTTATTTATTTATTTATGATTTTTAAAATTCTGTGCTGAGGAGCAAACCCAGTACCTCACATGTGCTACACAAGTGCTCTACTACTGAGCCACAATCTTGTGGCTGCTTTTTATTGTACCTGGTGGCCTCGTGGAGGAGGGAGGACTGGAAGGGTGATTGAGCTGGGTGTGGTAGCGCACACCTCCAGTGACTTGGGAGGCTGAGGCAGGAGGATCTCAAGTTCAAGGCCAGCCTCAGCAATTTATCGAGGCCCTAAACTTGTTGAGACCCTGTCTCAAAAAAAAAAAAAAAAAAAAAAAAAAAGAGAGAGATATTGAAGCATTTTAAGCTAACGGGTGAAAGGATTTGATTGTTTTTTGTTTGTTTGTTTTGGTGGGTATGCGGGACTGAACCCAGAGGTGCTTAACCACTGAGCCACACCCACAGCCCTTTTGTTACATTTTATTTAGAGACAATGTCTCGCTGGTTTGCTCAGGGTCTCTCCAAGTTGCTGAGGCTGGCTTTGAACTTTTACTCCTCCTGCCTCAGCCTCCCCAGCTGTTGAATGGCACTTTTAATTGAAGCATACTTTATATACAATAGATCTTAAATGTTTACCTCCTGTTTACATTCATTTGACCACCACCCCAAAGAAGGGCATTTTCGTAACTCCTGAAAATTCTTTTCCTCTTTCAAATCTCCCCACCCAAAACATAACCTCTGTTCTGATTTCTGTCCCTAAAGACCAGTCATGCCCTCGTATAAATGGAATCAGTATCTTTTATGTGGCTCTTCCTTTCAACACTATGCTTCTGAGATCCGTCCACAATGCGGGATTCAGCAGATCCTTTCTCTCTACTGCTGAGTGGTACTCTACCAGCTTACGCACTGATCACAACAGCTTGCTCGTGGACTTGGGGTTGTTTCCACGGTTTTCTCTGTGACAGATAAAGCAGCTATTCCATACGTCTCTTCCTATGGACGCCAGTTTTCAGTTCTCCCGAGTAAATGCCTGGGTGGAACATCTGCCTCAAACAGTGGGTGCATGTTTAATTTTACAAAACTGTCAAGCTCTTTTCCAAAGCGGTCGGTGTCTTCCACTCCCATAGCCAGATGCGAGCCCTCCCGTCCCTGTCCACATTTGGCATAACGGGTGTTTTAAATCTTGTGGGGGACTGTCGAAAGGAAAAATGTCAGTCTCTCTTAATTAGCTTTATTTGGGTCCTAGGACTGGAGAGCATTCCTGACCAGAATGACGGCAGAGTGTCCTGGCCACCCCAGGCAGGTCATAATCAGAACCAGAGAAGAGGAGGTGACGTCCAGAAGGCCCAGTGATGTCAGAGAGAGCTCATGGCACACAGTCGGGGTCCTGTTTGGACAGCTTGAACGATTGGCTACTGTGACTGGCTGAGACTCACTACTTGTTACAGGAGTTGGTTACAGTCTGGTTACACATCCGGGGAGGCTCAGCTCACCAGGTAAAGGGAAAGCCTTAGCGAACCGCAAAAGCGCAGGAGGTAGCTTTGGCCCAACGAGCCCATTTCAGGACGAAAATATCTCATGGGGTTTGAATATGCGCGTGGCTACTGAGCATCTTTTCGATTGTTTCACGTTCTCTTGGCTGTTTATCTTTTATTGTAAAGTGTTTATTAAAGTCTTTCAGACATGATTTTAGTCAAGTGGTTTCATTACAGGGCTGGGGCCTTCTGGGAAACCGAGGCAGTGCGAAGTTCCCGATTTTTGCGATCATGTCAGAGATTTCAGACACGTCACTCAGAGTAACAGGCCTGAGTTTATCAGAAGGGATAGGAAAGGGGGGAAGGGGACACGCTCAGAGAGAGCGGGTCCTCTCAGGGAGGAGAGGGTCAGCAGGCCTCTCCTGCCCTCTAGTTTCTTTGTCAGTCCTGGGGAATTTTCCAGAGTCCCACCCAGGTCCACCTCTTGACTTTTGGCTGACAGCAGGATAACATCAAACTTTCAAGTCCCTGCTGGCCAGGACCTCTCTAGGTCACTTTGACCCATGCTGACTGGTTCCATGTGGAATGTGTTCTTACAGATTTTTTGATTAGGGGGAATCATCCTTATCTCTCTGAGTTCTGGGATCTGTTTGGTATCAGGGCAACCAAAGCCCCCTCCTCAGGGTAACTTCTGTTCTCTCCGACATTTTGGGGCCTGCATTCCTCCTGCAGATACCAGGCAGATTGCTGAGGAATGTGACAGATCCTGTCCATTTAAGCCAGTCATGGCTGCAGGGACATTGCTTGTTGGAAAAGATAGAGTGTGGGGGTCAGCCCGGTGAGTCCCCTAGCCCCCTGTTCCCACCACTCACATCTGTCTGTCTGTCCCCTACCGTTTGTCTTTTTCTTACTGATTTATAAGAATTTTATGTGCTCGAGATGTGCTTTTTGCCACCTATATTTTTATATATATATACTTTTTCAAATCTGTGGCTCACTCAAATTTTTCATGGCCACTTGATGAGCAGAATTTGAAAACATCCTTAAGAAGTCCAGTTTTCCAATTCTTTTTTTCTACTAAAAAATCTTTGCCTTCCCCAATGTTGCAAAGATTTCCTCCTGCTTTTGTCTAGATGTTCTGCAGTTTTAGCTCTTATATTTAGATTCATTAGCCATTGATTAGTTCAACTTTATACATGGCATGAGGAGAGAACCCAGGTTCATCTGCTGGGTAACAGATTTATTCACCGTATAATATGCGATTCACCATGTAGTGGACAGGTCACTGGTGTTTAGTCTATCTCTGGAGCTATGCAATCATAACCACAATCAGTTTTGTAAAAACTGCATCCCTCCAAAAATAAACCTTGTCTCCATTACCAGTCACCCAAGTCTTCCATCCTCCACAGCCTAGGCAACTCCTGATCCACATCCCATCTCTGCATTTGCCTATTCTGCACATTTTATATAAATGCCATCATACAAGTATTTTGTGACTGAGTCCATTCACTTAGCATAATGCTTTCAAGATTCATCTATATTATAAGCTGTATGCATATTTCATTTTTATGACTGAATAATATTCCACTGTATGGACACACTGTGTCTTGTTCATCTGTGAAGGGCTGTAGAAAATAATATTCCTACAAGATAGCCCCCAGAGAAAAGCAGACATGCAGCTTGGGAGGAGGGAGGGGGAACTAGTCAAGCATCAACCTACCAGTAATTCCTTTCCTAATAACAATGGGCCCTGAAGGAAAGGGGTTCGTACTGAATGCTGGGCTCTGAACTTTGACCTTCCCCACTGCAAATTAGTCCTCAGTGGAGGCACAGCACATACTGAAACTCTGGGATCCCAGAGAAAGAAAAGCAAGACTTGAGTACTCATCCCTGGGATCTGGACTCCCATCTCCCAGACAACGAGTTTCAACCTTTTCACAACCATTCTCCTAAGTTAAAGTTCTCACCTGTACAACCAGCCCCTGACTGCCCAACCTGCACGTGCACAGTTCCCAATGTTTAGGCCGTCCTCATTGTACCCTATAAGACCAAAGTCCCCTCTGAACCTGACGGCCACTTTCGCATCTGGAAAATGAGTCCCCACGGTGCCCGGGTGGGCGAGTGAGTGAACAGCTTCTTGGAGTCCGTGGGGGCCTGTGCCCGTGCTCCTGCGCTTACAACCTGTGCCCCAGCTGGCACACACCGTGTTGTCGCCCCCTTTCGGCTGCCACGCGGAACATGCCATAAACATTCACGCACAAGGTTTCTTGAGGACATATTCTCATTCTCTTGGTCTACTCCTGAGAGCACAATTCCCAAGTCGTGGACACGCCGTGCCAAACCGTGCCAGACTGTGTTCCCTCCGCCTGGCTGAGGCTTCTCGCCGTCTTCCCATTATCCCCGGTGGTGATCTGTATTTTGGTTATTGTGACATCGCTGTTCGGTGTGCATCTTTGATGTGTGGTCCTGGGGGGGGGGGGGGGTGACGCTGAGCACCTTTTCAGGTGTGCCTTTGCCACGCGTCCGTCTTCCTTAGAGAAACGTCTGTTCATGGCCTCGGCTTCTTTAACATTGGATCATCCTTCTCTTTATATTAGGTTTTAGAAGTTGATTTTACATACAAGCTCCACACCCAGGGGCCGTTTTCCCCCACCATATAGATTTCTAGTTGTTCCAGCACCGTTTGTTGAAAAGGTCTTCTTTTCTCCATGAAGTACCTTGACACCTTTGTCAAAGGATATGTGAAGCTACTCTGGGACATTCTAATTCTGTGACTTTGATCTGGTTTTTTCAACTTAGGTGACTTCAGTTTGCAGCATTTCTCATATTTCCTATGATTTAGTCTTTGACCCCTGGGCTTCTTGGAAGTGTGCACTTGATTTTCAAATACTTGTGGATTTTTCTAGATAAGGTATCATTGTTGATTGTTCAATTAATTCAATTGTGATCAGAAAACAACGTTTTCCAGCACTGCCTTGCACCCAGGGGTGATCTGCTACAGAGCTGCATCCCCAGCTCTTTTTATTTGATTTTGAGACAGGCTTTCACTAAGTTGCTTAGACTGGCTTTGAACTTGCCCTCCTCCTGTCTCAGCCTCAGCTGGGAGTATAAGCCTAGCTCAGAAAACGCAATCCTATGATTTTATCCATTTGGTTTAGAGAGCCTCTGATAGTCAATGTGCCCTGTGCACTTGAAAAAAATACGTATCTTGCTCTTGGTGGTGTAGTATTCGAATGGCGATCGGGTCAAGTTGAACCTTAGTGTTGTTCAAACTCTCTGCATCCTTAGTGGATTTGGGTACTTGTTCATTAATTACTGCTTGGGGGTTTACATTGTTGACTCTGATGGTGGCTTTTCTATTTCTGTCTTGGTTCTTTCCATTTGTACCTAAGGTATTTAGAAATTCTGTTGTTAGGTTCATGTACATTTGGGATTGTCTTCTCGGTACATCGATCCCTGTATCATTTTAAAGTGACTCCTTTTGTTTCTGATAATGCTCACACAGTGGAGTCTGCTTGGTCTAAAAGGAATTTTGCGCAGAACATTTCCCCCTTCCTCTTACTTCCCGTCATGCTGCATGCTTATATTTAAAGGCCACCTCCTGTAAACATTGCATAGTTGGCTCTTTTAATAGCACGACCTTAATGTCACTATCAATTAACTTGATCTTGCTAATGTCACTATTGATAAATTTTTCTATTTGTCTTATATGAACCACTTTTTTTTTTCCCACTTACTTTCTTGATCTCTTTGGGAGTTATTCTTTGGTGATTTGTTTTATGCCCTCTATTGGAATTTACTCTGAATTAATACCATAAAACTTCACATAAATGTAAGAACTTCCATTTATCTTTCCCTTCTGTGCTGGGTGCTTCTCACTTTATGTGTTTTGTTTCTACTATGTTAATAAATCTTACAACGTGTTGCTATTTTCGCTTTAGTCAGTGAACTTTCAATAACAACACAAACAAGGCAGTTTCATATTTACCCACACATTTGCTGCTCCCTGTAGATTCTAATTTTTATTTGATATCATTCCTTTCATCTTGAATTATTTGTTTCATTTTCTTATGATATTCTTGATTTCGTTTGTTTGAAAACATCTTGCTTCCTATTAAAAACAAACAAACAAACAAACATAGATACAGGACAATACGTCAGCAGATTACTTTCTCTTCCAACCTCTGAAGAAGGCATTCCAGTGTTGCCTGGCCAGCACAGTGTTGGTGAGAAGTTAGCCATAATTACCGAGTGTAATTATGTATTTTCTCTGGATTTTTTTTTTTTGCACCAGGGATTGAACCTTGAACCCAGGGTCACTCTACTACTGAGCCACATCCCCAGCCCTTTTTTATCTCTTATTTTTAACAGGGTCTTTCTAAGTTCTTAGGGCCTCACTAAGTTGCTGAGGCTGGCCTTGAATTCCTGATCCTCCTGCCTCAGCCTCCCGAGCAAATGGAATGAGAAGCATGAGCCACCCCGACTGACCTCTGGATGCTTTAAAGAGTTTCCTCTTTATCTCTATCCAGTGAGCAACCATGAAAAGGGTCCACGTCTTCACTCTGCTGGTAAAGTGACCAGTCGACCTGTCCCAGTCCCGGGTTCTGACAGGAGGCAGCAGAGGGCAGTCCCTCAGGGTGACATTAGAGAAATGCCCCTGCGGACTCCCTGAGCGCCGATTTCCACAGTGGTGCTTCCTGGGTCTGGATCCTAAATGTCACCCAGAGGCCCATGTTCCCAGGCTCCATTGCTGGCCTGTGGTGCTGCTGGAGGTGGCCGGGCCCTCGGGAGGTGGGGCCTAGAGGAGGGAAGTTAGGTCATGGTGGGCGGTGTCATTGAAGGGAATACTGGGGCCCCAGCATCTTCTTCTCTCTCTACTGTTGAGTAGTCGCCATGAGGTGGGCAGCTTCCCTGCCACGGGTACTGCGTGTCGTCCAAGGCAGCTGGGCCAAGGCAGCACAGACTACAACCTCTGAAACTGAGAGCCAAAACAAGCCTTCCTCCTCTGAGGTTGTTTACAGGGACTTCTCCGCAGATGGAAAGCCAGCCAACGCCAGGTGTCATGGGGTTCTGTGTCATCTGAACCCACAGTGGCATAGCCATAGGGAAGGAACCCCAGCAGCGGGAAGCCCTGGTCTTATTTAGGGGCCACAGGAAGACCTGCTCAGTCATCCCTGGGGAGGGCAAAACTCGAAACGCCTCTTCATTCCAAGGTAATAAGGTTAGAGATAGCATCCTCTCGGAGCAGATTTATTTAGATCTCACTTGGTTTGATTATATTTATCACAGTTTTGAATTCCAGCATCCTGGCTGGGCGTTGTCCTTGATTGACGGCTATTGCTTTTCCTCTTGATGATGATCCGCATTTTTCAGTTTCATTGGCTGTTTAATATTTTATTCAAAAAACATGCTGGGGCTGGGGATAGAGCTCAGTTGGTAGAGTGCTTGCCTTACAAGCACAAGGCCCTGTGTTCAATCCCCAGCACCGCAAAAGAAAAGCAACAACAAAAACAAACAAACAAACAAAAACCCATGCTGGATGGTGAACATTGCAGCCATTCCCTGGTGCGCTGTCCTCCGAAGAGCGTCAGGTCTTACTCTCATGGGGAATCAAGTAACTGGAAGCTCACCTTGGTTTCACAGAGGCTTGGATTCATGCTCCTGGTGGATTTCTGTTAGTTTTATGGTGAATCCTGGGGTGTAGCTCCTAATCCTGAGTTGCAGTCCTTTTTCCTTGGGTGTGGCTGTTCCGGAATTTCAGTGGAAACCCCTCTAGAAGGGCCAGCCGTGAAGTCCATCTCCTGGGGGCAGGCAGCTAACTGCTGCCGGCCCTGCCCGAGGCTGTTTCCTCAGAGTTATTTGGATTCCTGCCTCATGCCTGTTCATTCAGGGCCTGCTGTGGATTTGAAAAGAGTCTGGGTGCATGTGTTGGCCTCCCCCTCTGGCTCCCTCCTTTCCAGGGCTCCGTCCTAGGGAGTTTCCTGGCTGCCCACCCCAGCAAGTCTGCATCTTACCCCTGCAGCCTTCGGAGCGTTTCCTTCAGCCTCTTTCTAATGCCTGGCCTGTGTGTAGCAGGTGCACAGTGAATATCTGCCCAGGACCAGGTGCCTGGCTTCAGGGCCCCATCTTCAACAAGGCAGGCGTCATGCTGTGATGCAGAGTGTCTCCTCTCGGTCCCAGGGTCTCACGGTGTGACGCTGACTCACCCTCTGACACCTCGGTTTCCTCATTATGTGAAAAGCATCCCACCTCACGGTGTTGCTGGGAGGATTAAACCTGTTAAGACAGAGTGCTTACGACCTAGCGCTTGGCCCTCAGTGAACACTAGATGTCCTGGGGCTATTGTTGCCTATCCAGGCTCTGGTCAGCTCCGTGTTAGGCAGCCTCCAAATAAAAGGTGGGCTTTTCCGGGTTGCAAATTTGCAGGGGAGCTGAAGTATCACTAGGTACACAGAAAATATGCAATCACTTAACTCAGATTCTCACACGGCGCCTTTGGTAGTAGCAGAAATAGAAGCCAACAGTGCCATCAAGTGGGATATTGTAAAATAAGTCCTCGCCATGGTCGATCTGTCTGAGGATATGTTTGCAAGAATATGTTCAACTTTCAAGTCCCAACAATGTGCCAGCATGCCGCCAATTCCCAAGCCAATTAGGAAAAGTTGGCCTTGTGTCAACAGTTACAGGCTGAGACTGCGAACCCAAATTTCTTTGTGTGTGTGTGTGTTCCAAATCAGTAGCAGATAATGGATTTGTAGGAACTCTCAGTTATCGCCCTGGCCCAGGCCCGCACGTATCTGGGTCTGGCCTCAGTTTCCGGTGTATGTGCTGGAAAAACAAAGCAGAGAGCGCCCAGGAGTGCCAGCAGCTCGCGGGGCAGCGGCGCAGGGCAGGCCGCGGGCAGGCGCTGCGGGAGGCCCTGCCCTGCCTGGCCGGCCCGGCCCCGCGCTGCTGCCCAGACCAGTCCGACGGCTTCGCCGGGCGCCGCCGCCCGGATCGCCCGGCCTCCCGGAAGCGCGTCCCTGCCGCCAGCGCCCGAGCGCACCGGCCCCGCCGCACAGCAGCCCGCAGCGCTCCGGGTCCGCCCGCGCCTGGGCGCAGAGCCATGGTGCGCCCGGCCGGCGGGAGGCGGGAGCAGGAGCCCGGCGGGACAGGGGTAAGGGCACGTGGGGAGGGCTGGCCGCCGATCGGGTGTCCCCTCCGCCCTCCACAGTGACAGTGCCTTGCACGGGGAGCACCTGCCGTGCCGAACCAGGGGCCTGGAGCTGGAAAGAGGCTGCAGGAGGGTCAAGAGCGCAGGGGCCCGTGAGAAGCCGGCGCCTACCAGGATGGCGAGTACTGGGATACAAGGAAGGCTTGCTCTGCACCCTGGGAGAGTCGTCTGGGCCTGGCTCGGGAGCTCCAAGCCCCGCTGGGGAGCAGGGGGCCTTCAGAGCTCAGTATCCCAGCCAGCGCCCCAGAGGGCTTTGCGCCTAATCTCCACAGCGGTCCCTGTGCCAGGACCAGGCTGGTGCTGCTGGGTGGGAGTTGCAGGGCTGTGCGCGGGGTGAGCTGGGTGCTCTCCCCACGCCCTGGGTGCCCTGGCAGTCCCCTTGTCCCTGCCTCACTTGGTATGTCTGGCCAGAAGGCATCAGAGACCGGGGAAGGTAACCAGTGTCAGCTTGGCTGATAAGCTCCCATCCCCTCTGGGATCCCTTTCTGGTCCTAGAACTAATGCTCGCTGGCCTTTCGGTAGGAGGATGGTGGAAGCAGGGATGTGAGTTCTTCGCTGGGCTTTTCCCAGGGCACAAGGTGGATTTTGCTGCCTGGCCAATGTGCGCACCTGATCCCAGTGTCCGCGGCCTGCCGTTCCAGGTCAGGAGTGAAGTCCTGGACAAGTCCAGGCTCCACCTGCCCTTGAATCTCATTAGCCTGCTCCTCCCCAGGCCCAGAGCTGATTGAATGTAATTAGCCATTAATTGGATGTCTGTGAACCCGTCTACTTGAGAAACACGGGAGGTCAAGTGTGGATAGCTCAGCGCCGTGATTCACTCTGCCGTGCCCACGTGGCATGTCCTCCTGGTGGAGAGTCTGCATCATTCCTTGTTCATCTCCTCCACTGGCAGCTGCAGGCCCCAGGCACGTAGGTGCTGGGGAGCGCTGTCACTGGAAGGAGGGTACAGGAGAGAGAAAGGAGCAAGCGAGCAGATAACCACATTATTTCAGAGAGTGATAAATGCTGCAACAGCAATAGGAAAACAAACAAGGCAGTGAAACACAGAGCGAGGAAGGGCAGCCAGCGGCCCTTCTGGATGAGCTGGGGAAGTGGGCCCATTCTCAGGCCCTACAGATCTGAAGGCACAGGACACGTGTCCTCTGTGGGGACTTGGAGGCTGCCATAGGGGATCAGACAGCAGTGGGCAAGTGGCGAGAGCCCTCTGGAAGTCCTGAGAGTGTGTCTGCTTGGAAGGCTGCAGGGGGGGCGGAGGTCTGGGCGTCCTCGGGACGGCTCTGCAGGCTCCTTCGGTCACTCATTTCCTCATTCACTCAACGTGTTTATTGCTGGCCTGTATGTACCAGGAGCTCGCCCAGGTTTTAAACGTACGTTAGTGAACAAAACCCGACCCCCGCCGCCCTGGCCCCTGGGACCTTATTTTCTTTTGGGGAAAAAATGGACAAAAAAACCAACGGTTTTCATGCTGGATCAGATGAATGGTATGAGAAGAGCAAAGCAGCATAAGGGTTTGAGGGTTCCGGGCTGCTGTGGTCAAGGGGGTGGTCAGCCCAGGCTGAGCAGAGGAGGTGGAACTTGAGCAGAGACCTGAATGAGGGCAGGACGCAGCCATGTGACTCTGGGGGAAGAGATTGCACCTGGAGGGAACAGGGAGGCCTGAGCCATCTGGATGTCTGGAGGACGGGGTGAAGGCCCTGGGCTCTGGGAGGCCAGCAGGATCTGAGAGCTCCGGAAGGAGGCAGAAGCCAGCTTAGCTCCTGCACAAAGCAGACGGTGCCCCCGGGGGCTGTGCAGAGTCACAGTCTCCTTGCAGACCTCCAGTCCAGCCTGCTAGTTCACACCAGGCAGCACAGGTGCCACCAGAGGTGGACAGCATGCCTCCTGGGTTCACATAGAACCACAGTAGGAGGCAGAGCCCAAGGTTTGGGGACCAGTAAAGACCCTGGGAATTGGAGATTGTCTTCTGGAACAATTCTAATAACCTTGCCTTTTGTCTTAAAGCTAGTTATGTGATCTCATTAGGAGATTTTATCCCACTCCTAGCAAAAATTCTGGCTGGAGAGCATATGGTGACTGCCAGACCCCCCTTTAAACACCATACATGCAGGAAAGCAAATAATTCTCCCAGCAGGTCTGTGAGGTATATTCTCCTGCTCTCCCATTTCACAGATGAGAAAAGGGGCCCAGGGATGCTGAGAAGTGCCCAAGCCTGCAGGGCAGGTAAGTGAAGAATCCAAACTCACCATTGGATGGCACAGCTTTTGAGCCAGGCTCTTGGCTACCATGCTGTTTTAACGTCAGAGAGCCAACCTTGGGCTGCGCAAGAGTCTCCCTGGAGAGCTTCTAGCAAGGGCAGTTCCTTCTGCTGGCCCAGCTTTTAGAGAGGTACAGAGTTTGACAAATTCAGCAGATCCCTTTATAAAGTAGTTGTGACCTCGTGGCTTATTCCTATGATGGCTGGTCGCAGGCCCGGGCTAGGACATGGGTACACAGTGCACACCGAGTCAGTGGTAGGTTCTGTTCAGTTCTGCCCCAGGCTGGGCCCAGCCTGGCACCCAGGGCTCAGTTTCCCTGTGGCTGTTGCAACCCTCAGCTATCATCTCATGCCTGCCTTAGATGTCAGCCCTGTTCCCACCACTCTTTCTCCCCCAGTCTACCCTGGGACACCTGGATCAGGGACACACACCATTGCAGTTAGCTAAGGGCGGGGAGCAGTGTTCTGGAGGCAGTTGATGTCTTAGTCTGTTTTCTGTTGCTATAACAAAATACCTGAGAGTGGGAAATTTATAAAGACTAAATGTTCTCTTAGCTCCTCTTAGTTCTGGAGGTAGGGAAGTCCAAGAGCTATGTCCTGGTGCATAAATAGCAGGACTTAATACTCAAGTAACTAAATCATTCTTAACAATCCATCTTCAAAACATGCAGATGGATTCCATCCTTTTTCAGGAAGGGTAGAATATCTCATTGAAGGGATGTACCATGTTTATGGAGCCAGTCACGTGGATTTACAGTTTTTTCCCCTATTTTTATTTGTTTGCTATGATAGACAAAATGCATTAAGCCTGCTTGTACCTAACCTCTCTCACTTCTGTGGCTGTTCCATAATGTGGCTGTTCATAAATGTGATTTATACATAAATGCAAGTTATGTGTGTTCTAGATTGTGGCTGATTTCCAAAGATGCACGACTCTGTACTTGTGAGAGTGCTGATTCCCCATAGTACCACCAACTCACTGTATCAGCAACCTTCTTGTCTTGCCAGTGTGACGGATAAGAAATGTTACCACATTGTAGTTTTAATGGGCATTTCTTTCTAGCGAGTCTTACATAAGTTTTAAGCTATTTGTCTTTCTGTGTACTGTTCATATCCTTGTTATGTTAGTTTTCTGTTACTGTAACAAAATACCTTAGACAACCAACTTGTAAGGAAGAAAGGTTTATTCTGGCTCACAGTTTTGGAGGTCTCTGTCCCAGGTCAGTTGGCTCTGTTGTTTTGGGCCTGTGGTGAGGCCGCACATTATAGCAGGACTAAGTGGTTGAGCAAAGCTGCACAGCTCATGGTGGGGAAGTGAGAGAGAGAGAAAGGGGCTGAGGTGCCATTATCTTCTTTAGGTACACCTGTGACCTAAATCCTCCCACAAGGCCTCCTCCTTCTTAGAGGCCACGCCACCTCCCAATTGCACCATGGATGGTGGACTAAGCCTTTAACACAGGGGACCTGGGCGACTGTAGCACTTGGCCTACATGTTAAATCAGACTTTAGTCTCCATTATTGATTATTGAATATAAGAGGTCTTTCCTCCCAGGTCCCTGGTCCTCACAAAGTCCTCACGTCGCACCCCCGACTCTCCTACCCATGAATTCTGTTTTTTTCTGATTGGTCTATCCTTGGAACTGGTCACATTTTAGAAGAATATATGGTGTTGATTTATATGCATGTATTTTTTATTTGTTCTAATTAGTTGCATGCATTTTAAACTTACACGAGTTGCATTGTGCCACAGAGCAACACTTTTTCCTACTTTTTAAGTCAATGGTTTTCATCTTTGGAACTGGGGATTGAACCCAGGGGCACTTAACCACTGAGCACCATCCCCAGCCCTTTTTATATTTTATTTAGAGACAGGGCCTCATTAAGTTGCTGAGGCTGACTTTGAACTCATGATCCTCCTGCCTCAGCCTCCCAAGCTGCTGGGATTATGGGTATGGGCCACCACGCCCGGCTCAAGACAGTGCTTTTAAAAAGACGTATTCGACTGTGAGGTGTCTACTGCGCTTGTGGCTTCTGATGGTCAGACTGTGCTGCAACTGGAGCTCATGGAATTAGGGCAACAGCCGGCTCTCGTTGGATTGTTCTAGAAAGTTTGTTTGGAGAAGTGGTGTTCCGGGAGCCTTGAGTGGTGGAGAGGGTTGGATGGACGGCGTGAGGACACATGCTGGGACTTAAGGGACGGGCCATGGACTGCTGAGGCTCAGGGTGGGGGGGCGAGGGTCGTCCTGGGGAAGGAGGTGGGTGATCTCAGAGGGTCTCAGAGGGTCTCAGAGGGTCTCAGAGGGGCGTGGGGTGGCATTGAAGTGGCATGGGGTGGAGGGTCTCTAGCCATAGGATTTTCGGCAGGAGCCATCTCCCTGCAGTGGGGAATTGGGGTGAACCGGACATGAACCCCAGGGCTGTCCCCGCAGTCCTCCAGGTCAGAGGCTGTGCCAGGGTGGGGGCAGGCCTGCCGGGAGGCTGCAGAGGCTCTGCCCTCAGGAAAGGCGAAGATGTGAGGGCCTGGAGGGGCCAGCCTGGGGCGGGCTGGGGGCGCCCAGGACCCTTGCACAGGCGGCGAGGCCTGAGTCCTGCCGGAGATTCTCCGGCCTGGAGAGCGGTTTGTGGCTCTTCAGTGAGCTGGGGAGGTGGACACGTGGGAGTGCAGTCACCTGGAAGAGTGCGAAGGGCCAGAGGGAGCCGGCCCCGGCAGAGAGGAGTGGGCGGACAGGCGGACAGCCCAGGAGACCCGAGCACTCCAAGCACCCTCCCGGAACCAGTTCGCTAGCATTCTGAGTCTTGGGCAGAGTTGTGGGGTTACAAACTACGAGGCCCAAGGAGCCATCGGCCTTCCAGGAGGCCAGAGGCAGCCTGGGGTACGCCCTGGGGACGTGCAGAGGCAGAGGATGCAGGCAGCCTCGGGAAGCTCAGGTGTGCAGGCTCAGGCCCCTGGGCAGGAGCTCAGAGGCTCCAGCACTGTCCCTGCTGAGAGCTGCCCAGCTGGGCTGCCCCTTTGTCCCCCAAGGGTGACCGTGGAGAGGGCTCTGGAGAACCCGGGGCTTCGTTGCTGGGGGCCAGCTTGAGCAGGGGCACCCCAGGAGAATGCGTGACCCAGGAGTCGCCCTGCTCGGATCCTGCCTGCTCGGCCTCGTCCAAGCCCACCTGTTCCATTTGAAAACTCCGCCTGCCCCTCAGGCACACTGGGCTCCTGCCCCGTGTCGGACGGCCTGTCAGGGCTGAGACCTTCATAGGGGACACTTCCATTGCGTCTCCCAGTGATGGAGATGTCAGATCCCGCTGTACCAGGCGTTGCACATTTACCCGTCCTGCTCATGATACTGGAGACTAGAGCTTTTCTCCTTCGTATGATTAAATATTTTCCTCTGAATTCGCATCCAGTGGGCGTCGTCTGCTTACCATGCATCTGTGGATTGGGAGGTTTGCTGTCCCTCTTGCATTTTGTCCAGTCCATGTTAGATAAGCTCAGAGCGTTCCTTCTGAGGAGAGCTCCCAGACAGGGTGGGAGGAACCCTTTCCTCTACCCTCTTAGACTTAGTAGCGGGACCTGTGAATGAAACTGGCAGACACCTCAGCCGGGGCAGCCAGAGCCTTCTGTGGGAAGACAGGTTTCTGTAGGAAAAACGGATGTGTTTTCAGGAGAACAGACGAGAGCGCGTCGTTGGTAATGTTTGTGCGGGGCTCCAAAGCCCTCCCGGGAAGGGATACGGGTGGGCTTTACTTCTGCCCTCCCTTCTGGGAATAGGCTCCTTGAGGAAGGAACTCGCGGCAGCCCGTCCTCCAGAGGTTGTGCTTGGAGTCATGTAAGAAAAACTCCGGGAAGCTCCTTTCTGCAGCTGGCAAATCTCAAGGTCCTCACCTTTAAATAGTTTTTATCCTAATTCCGCTTCCAAGCCAGTTCCCACACCAACATCAGAGAGGTCACGTTGGCAGCCGCCTGAGCGGGTGGCAGGTGAGGTCAAGTGGAGCAAGCCCTGCTGGCCCACGCCCGTAAGCCCAGCTACTCCGGAGGCTGAGCAGGAGGATTGCGAGTTCAAGGCCATCCCGGGCAACTTAGTGAGACCTGTCTCAAAATAAAATCAAAAGGATGGGGGATGTGGCTCAGTGGTCAGCACCTCTGGGTTCAACCCCTAGAGCCACAAAAACAAACCAACCCCACCTGTGCACACCCTCCAGACCCCAGTTGCCTGTCTCTGTAATTCTCAGGCTCCACCAGCAACCAGGGGACAGAGACTGTGAAAGGATCTGCCAGCCTTCGTGTGGACGGAGGAATCCAATCACTAGTTAATTAAATTAATTTAATTGGCTAATACCTTTATTATTTCGCTGAAGATAAACACATAATGATTTTTTAAAATTAGGTAAATTTCAGACAAGCATAAAGAAATTAAAACTTCCTATTCGGTCACCTTGCAGATTATCAATTGGCTGTTTTCCTCTTTTATTGCCTAAATAAACAAGCTTTGAAAAAATAGAGGAAAGTGAATAGCCAAATAGTTGTCTTACTTAATATGCTATAAGCATCTTTCCACCTCACTAAATACTCTTCAAAAACAAGATTCTAGAGGGGGCCTGGGTCTGCACTCGGCCTTGTGACCACCCCACCCCCAACCATTTATCTGATTCCTGGTTTTGGATATCAAAGGCCTGAGTGTAAACATGCGCACATGCACTTCAGGAGCTGTTTTGTGGGTGACTTCTGGTGGAGGGTGAATACCTTGAGCCCAGCCCACTGCCCATGTGAGAGGGGTGGACCCACAAGTAGTGGCCGCAGGGCGAGTCCCCATCTTTAAAACTCATTGAGCTGGGAGAGGCCCAGAGGCGAGGCCCAGAGGGGAGGCCGGAGAGCAGACCTCCATGCTGGCAGTGAGCCCAGGGCTGTCCAGGTGCTGTGCCCCGGGCACCTGCCTGCAGACACAGCTCTTCTGCTTGCGTGGCAGGGTGGAGACAGACTCCTAGTTAGGGTTGGGTAGCCAGGTGCAGCGATGGGGGCTGGTGCTTCCTGCCCTTCTCCAGCCTGTGTGCTCCTGCGTGTTGGAGGTGGGCAATGATTTGCCCCTGGACTGTTCCCCTTCCTCCCTGTCCTGCCTCTAAGAGACCTCTCCTCCAGAGGGTGGCTTTGTCCCCTCAGGCCTACCCCTGGCTCCCTGCCGTGGCTCCTGGGAGTCCACCATCAGAGGTCCCTGGGGGGTAAACATCTAACTCAGCAGAGGGACACGCAGGGAGGCGGGTGTCCGGCTGCCCTAGCTGGGGGCCTGGGCTTGCAGAGGCCGGAGAGCTGGAGAAGGAGCCCTGGTCGCCTTACACCCAGGTTTCCCCAAGGGAAAGAACTTTGGCCGCATCAAGTTCAGGGGTTCCGGAACCCTCTGAATTGCTTCAGGCCTCCTCCTCCTCCCCTGCCAGGTGGCTGGTACCCCTGGAAGGTCAGTATTTAAGCTCCATCAGCTTGAGAGCTGTAGTCAGCTGCTGAGTTGAGAGGAAGCAGCTTCAGGCTTACAGCACCGTAGCAGCTCTGCTGACTTGGAGAGAAGGGCTGCCTTGGTTTACTCATCTGTAGCATGTGGGTGGTAACAGGAAGAGCAGACGGTGTCCTCACTGGGGTCAGGTTCCTAGGTTCAAATTCCAGCTTTTCCACCTGCTACCTGTGTGAGCTTGTGTGACTGCTGTGACCCTCAGTCTCCTCATCTGTCTGTAGTGTGGGTTCAGACGCCCCTCCCCCATGCACCCCGAGAGCCTGGTCAGGGTGCTGCAGAGGGCCTGGTGAGGGTCAGCAGGCAGGGCCCTGTGTAAGTCTAGGGCCCGTTCCCCTTCCTCTGCTGCCCCTGCTCTTTCCCCTCTGCCTCCCAGAGGGGCCAACTGTGCTGAAGTCCCCAGGGCTCCTCTCAGAAGTCAGCTGCTCCCCCTCCTGGCTCAGTGGGTGAGAAGCCACCTTGTCACCACCTTGCTGAGCAGCTTCCTCTGTAGGCAAACAGGAAGTGGCTCACCAGGGCTGCAGGCACCGTCTGTGTGGCCGGGCAGGGGGCCATGTGTCCTCTGGTCCTGGTGGGAGGTCCAGGAGTGCTGAGGAGAGAGCCCGGGAGCTGGGCTGGAGGGCCCGGCACCAAAGCTGCCCGCTCGTGCCCGGCGCTCGTGCCCTGCTGGTCCCCCCCGGGGATCCTCTGCCACGTGCTGCTTGCTGCGGTCCTGGGAAGGAGGTGGAGACCTGTCAGACAGGAGGGAGCCTGGGTGCTGCAGGGTCACCCGGAGTCTGGAGTGAGCAGCAGCCTCAGTCCACCGCCCGCGCACTGGGCACGCCGACTGCGGCCTGGAGGGCAAGGGCAGGCAGTTCTGTTGCTCGTGGTCTATCTCCAGGTGGCTCATCGGACATGGGTTGGGCAGGCCCTCTGGTGCCAGGCCAGCCCAGTCCTCACCCTTGAGATGCATGGTCAAGGGGAGCCGTGGACCCAGGACCCAGTGGGCGTGGGTCAGGGCGTGGATCCTGCCTGGTGACCCTGCCCAGCTTTGAGGTGCTGTGGATGGCCGGGGCGGCTGGACCTGAGGGGCGCAGCCTGGGCGAGGAGCGGCCTGTCCTCCGCTCATGGCCAGCCGGCTCCTGCCCTGTGGCCCCTCCAGCCTGGTGTGACCCCTCCCAATCCTTCAGGTCCGCCTCTCGTCCCTCTGCTGTGCAGTAGCTTTCCACGAAGCCAGCCCCTTCCTGCAGCAGCTCCCCTGTGGCAGAGTCCCAGCGACATGCGCTCCCTCGCTCACGTCCTCACGGTCCCCTCCTCCCTGGTGGGCTCTGCCACCCCAGGCTGCGATGACCTTTCTGCTGGTCACGCACACTCTGTTAGCTCCAGGTGTGATTTCCGGTTCCGCCTTGAAGATGTCAACTAGCTCAAAGCCAGTAGGTCGCCGGGCCAGCCCTGGGCCTCCCTCCCCCATTCTTCCTATTTCTGCGAATGTCACCGTTAACACATGGGGCGGCTCAGCTGGATCCTGGGAGTTGCCTTGATGCCTCCCTCTGAGCAGGAAGTCTGCACAGCGGTCCTGCGTGTGCATCCCGAGTCTCAGGCCTGTCCTCCTCCGCTGGCCCCGCTGGGCAGTCCCCCCTCCGCTGGCGAGATGGTCTCCTTGCTCTTACCGGCCAGCCGTCCTCCACACCGCAGGCAGATGCTCTTAGAAACGGATCCACAGACACACGGCTGCCTCCTGCCCTGGCATCTGCCCACCTGGGCGGTGCCTGGGCTCACTTTGTAGAGCTGGTGGGGTGTGGCGGGCGCTGGCCCTGTGGACCCAGACCCCTCTTCTCCCACTGGGCCTGCTTTCTGTTCTCTGAACGTGTGGGGACCTTTCCCATCCCAGGCAAGAGCGAGACCTGCAGCTCCCTCCGCCCCCTTGGCTTCCCCTCCTGCTGGACAGCCTGCCCGACCTCTGTCATTGTCCCCAGCCACCATCGCCCTTCACCTCAGCCGCTCACTTACTGTCACCGGGCTGGAAGCCTCCTGAGGACAGACTCCCAGGCTTTCATTCCCCGCTGATGAGCGGCTCCTAACAAAGGGGTGCTCAGGGCAGGCACAGGCCTGGGCCCGAGAGGAGGGCTGCACGGAGGCGCTGTGACCAGGCCTGGCTGTGAGGAGCTGCAGCCAGGCCTGCGTCACGGAGCTTGAGGGGCTTGTGAGACAGGCCTGCCCCAGGGTCTCGGAGCCAGGGTGAGGCCTGAAGACCTGTCCTGGAGGGGAGGCCCGTCCTGTGCCACCTGATCTCCGCCTCACTTCACAGCAGCCCAGAGGCCAGGCCTCAGCTAGAACCTGGGCCTCCTGCGATTGTGGCCTCTCCTGCGGCCCCACCTCCGCCTCTTCCCCCCTCCCTGCCTCCTATTGCAAGTTCACCAGGGTGGAGACCTGGCCATGGCCTCAAGTCCTGTCCCGCTGGCCCCTGCTGGCCTCCTTCATCCCGGTCAGGGCTGCAGACAGTGGTGGAGGAACGGGCGCGTGGCTCCAGGGGCATGTGCCTCCGGATGCCCTCGAGCCTCAAGGAGGGGCATGGCCAGAACAGGGCCCTCTCAGCAGTAGACGAGGTGGCCTGGGGCTGCAGGCAGCACCCTGTGGACCTGCTGGAGGAAGAGGCTCCTGGGCAGCCAGGTGGACTCTGAGGTCTAGAGCTGAGGGTGCGGTGGGGTCTCTGGACCAGAGGGGTTAGTGGGGGCTGAAGCTGGAGAAGTGGACAGAGTAGCGGAAGAAGAGAATGGGACCGTGGCCGTGGCTCCCCCTCAGCCTTTGTGTCAAGAATCTGCAGGGAAAGGAAGGGACAGGGGTTGGCTTCTGTGCTCAGAGGCTCTGAGTTCAAACCCGGCTCTGTGACTCCCCAGCTGTGCAGCCCTGGGTGGTGGCTTAACCTCTCAGATCTGTTTTGGAGTAAAGTTTCATAAGCAGGTGGGAGAACCCCTGGAGGAGCAGTTGGGGACACTTTGTAACTAGAAGGCAGTTGTGTCAGGTGTCATCTTCACCAGTGATTTGAGCTACTTAGCCATGCAAACATTGAAATGCCATGTTAAAAACTGAAAAGAGAATTGCCTGGCTTGGGACCTTCCTGTCTCCACTGGTGCCCTGCAGGTGGCTGAGCTGGGGTTGGGGAGCCAGACCGACCTGTGGGGAGGAGGGGGAGGGACTCGTACCTTCCCTCTCCAGGCCTTCCATGACGGGAAGGGCCTCCAGTGAGCGGGTGGAGGGTGAGGCCCAGGCACTGCTGCTGGGCGCCGAGGCCTGGCCTGTGGCAGGAAGTGTGAGGTGCGGAGCCCGGGGGAGCCCTGGGGAGCAGGAGGGGTGTGTGTCACCGCGATGAGGAGAGCGGAAGTCGGAAGTGCCAGCCGCCACATCTGTGGGGCAGACGGCTGTTGGACAGGAAGTGTTCCCAGGACAGCTCCCCACTGCTGGGCCTTTGGAGGTGAGCTGGGGACCTATCTGGGGAGGAGCTGAGAGGGATGGGGGGCTGGAATGTGGGGCCCTTGTGATGGGGGCTGGGGACAGGTGGGCAGGATGGAGGCCAGGGCCTGGGCCCACTGTGTGCACACACTGCGTGCACCTGGCCTGCGCCTGGACCTCCCGCCCCTCCCTCCTTGCCATCCCCCCGCTCACCACCCACTATGGCCCTTCCCTGAGCCCCCAGAGGTGTGCAGTGGTGAGGAGCACAGGGGCTGAGGGAGCCTTCCCAAAGGCCCAGGGACTTCTGTGGCTGAGGCCCCAAGCAAGCCCTGACCGTAGACGCCCAGGGAGGGAAGCCTGGGCTTGGGCCTGGGGCGGCTCTGGGTGTGGTCACTGTAGGGCTGGAGATGCTGTAGGGCTGGAGATGCAGCTCCGACATTAGGGGACACTTCACCTTGTGTTTGGGCCCCACCCAGAGGCTCAGGGTAGGGCGGAGCGCTCTGCCTGGTTTCTCTGTTTTAGGCCACTGTCCTGATGTGTAAGAGAACGCTCTCAGTGTCCCCTCCAAGACAGTCTATGGCCACTTGTGACCCTGAAGGTCAATGGAATCTCATGGAGGGAAGGCCCCAGCCTCTGCCCCCTTACTCCAGAGGCTGAAGTCCCACTGCTGGGAGGCTGGGAAGACGACCTGTCCTCAGCTGACCATAAGTCCCCCTCAGGAGAGTGGGGCCTCAGCCAGGCTTGAAAGACTGGGCCCCACTGGGCCCGTCCCCCAGCCTCCGGGGCTGCTCACGGCCCCTCCTGTGGCTGAGAGGCCACCCAGCGTCGGGAGCACCAGAGTTCTGGCGCGGGGACAGGCTGGGTGTCCTGGGGCTCTGGTTCACCGCCCCCCTCCCCCACCTGTTTTGCTCCCTCCCCTCCCGCTGCTTCCGCCCAGGTGCCCATCTCTGTCCTCCGCCCTCTCTGCACAGTCACATGAAGGATCCTTTCACAGGCAGGACGTGGGGCCTCCCAGATCAGCTCTCAGGCCCCAGCAGGCAGGGGCTCTGTCCTGTTCCAGAGCAGGGACTGCAGCAGAGGCGCCTTCTCCGATTCCAGCAGGCTGCGCAGGACAGGGCTGCCCAGGACAGGGCCGCCCACCTCCCAAGCCCTGGACGGGCCTGAGAACACTTCCGGGTGGGAGGAAGGAAGATGGCTGGCTGGGTCGGGAAGCTTAGAGGAGAGAGAGGCAGACGCATTCCTGGTGGAGGAAGCGGCTCCTCCTCCCGGAGGCGGAAGGCAGACTGTGGGACAGGCTGAGGCCGTCCAGGAGCGGGTTGCTGTCTGGGGCATTCTGGCTTCGGGGTTCAGCAGAGCAGGACCCGGGTTCCTCCGAGGGGCCAGGCCTGGCGTCCTCACTGGGAGGCCTTCCCACAGGTAGCAGAGCTGCAGGGTGCTGCACTCTCTCCTATTCCCTTACTTTACAGCTAAGGAACCAGGTGACGTTTGCCTCTCAGTCACCTGGCTGGGCAGGTGGCGTGGAGCTCAGCTGAGTCTCACTGTGAGCCTCCGGGCGCCATGACCCCCAGGTGGGCAAGGGACAGCAGGTGGGCCAGGGTCCAAGTGGGGGAGGCTGTCTGCCTGCCTGTGCCTGGCCTTCCCATTCCTTTCTATTTTGTGTGCAGGGGACGGTCCCCAGGGCCTGGGCATGCTAGGTGCTAGGCAGGTGCTCCACCATGGAGCTGCACCCTGCCCTGGGCCTCCCCATTCTTCAGCCAGAGCCCTAGACTTATCCCCCAAGCCAAGGGTGAAGAACAGAACCATTGATAAGAAGTACCATCCAGCGTTCCCTGGGCTCCCTCCTGTCCTATAAGATCAAAAGGACACTGTGTCCCAGCCCTGGGTGGGAGTGGAGGGACTCTGTCTCTGGTCCCTGGCATCCCTTCCCTTGGCCCTGCCGTCTTTTCAGGAGAAACACCCTCCTCCCAGGGCGATTCCCCTGGAGGGTCCTCTGTGAGCTCAAGAGCGGGGCTGTCCCCTCTTCTCCACCTTAGCCCCCTGGCTGCCCGCTGCCCACTGCACCAGGTCTCTGTCCTGGATTCTGCAGAGCCAGGCCACACCTCCCAGAATGTATCCTGGAACCTCTTGCGCCATCTCAGTGCTTAGCAAAGCAAAGGGCCACTTTATGTGAGAAGACAGAACCCACCAGACAAGGCAGGTGCCAGATTCTTCTATTGCTGAACCCTGCCTGCCCGCTTTGTTAGCTACTGGACACAGGAAATCTCAAAAGAGGTTTTTACTAAACCCTGGACCTGGGAAAAACATGTCAAATAAGAAAATCCTAGACACAGGTGTAAGCCGTGGGTTCCTGGCCTGTCTCTGCCGAAGAGGGGCCGTTCCACCTCCAGGAAGCAAAGGCTGATCTCCATCCTCTCCCAGGTGACCAGTGGGGCACCTCAGTGCCATCAGAGGTGATCCCACCCTCCGGAACGGAGGGACAAATTTAAAAAGAGAAGGAGGAGGAAGCCCTTTTCCCTTCACGAACCTCATGAGCATCTAAGGGGGTCAATTTGTGGGTGGGGAGAGGGTGCTGGTTAGGAGAGCTGTGGACCTGGGTTCAGACCTCTGCTCCCCTGCTTACCGGCTGAGTTACCTGGGGCAAATTTCAGAACCTCTCTGAGCCTTAGCTTCTTCATTAGGGAGGGATGTCCCTGCGTGTCTCATCGTGGGGTGGTTAGGAGGTGAGGCGGCTGCAAAGCCGCACATGGCAGGGGCTTCATGACGTTATTTGTACCTTCCCTGCGGGGCTGGGTTACCCGTTACTCTGAATTTCTGATGGTGAGTAAATTGTTAGCACAGGTTTTTCCCGACGTTGGGCATCCTGATATGGCTACCCCTTGGCAACCCAACCTTGAGGGTGTGCTGCCCAGGTGGGGTGGTCTCTGTGGAAGGAGGACCCGCTCCCAGTGGACCGTGGAACCCCAGCACTCTCATGGGTGGACCTGAACTTCCCAGGTCCGCATTCGCCCATAACTTTCAGATCCACTGACCCACAGGGTGAAGGTGGGTCCCCGGAGCTTTGTGGGTGGGAGTTGGGGTGACAGACAACCACATGGGCTGAGACGGCAGGGAGCTGGGAGACAAGACCTGCCTTGGTGGCCCGAGGAGCCCGACGGGGAGGCCAGCCCTGGTCTCAGTCCAGCCCTGCCTTCCCCCAGACACGCCGTCCGCCATCTTCCTCTCACCTGCCACTCCTTCCCGTCGGGGGGTCCCCTCCTTTCCCAGCCCCCTTCCTCTACCGGCTCTTCAGACTCTCCAGGCCCCAGAGATCTCTGTTCTCTTTGGTCTCTGAGAAGTACTCATGCTTCTCTGATTTACTTCCCTCTCTGAAAACCGGTTTCTCTGAGGAAGGCAAGTCCACCACTCACCAATGTCCTCATGGCCACTGACGCGGTCCTGAGCGCCCCTCGTTCCCACACCGTTTGCCTATGTGCACGTTCGCCAAAGGAGCCGAGCGGGGCTCACTGGCCTTGTAGAAATCCAGGGAGCCTGTCTGCCTGCCCTGCCCCTGTCCCCAGTCCCGTCACTGACTCATGAAACCGTGCTCTGCAGCGAGTCGCTGTCAGTGCCGTGATGCCCCCGGAGACAGGAGCCTGGCACACACTCAGGGCTGGAGAGGACGGTGGGAGGAGGGAGGGCAGGGATGGTGTGTGGAGAGCCCGGGACACAGATCCGCGGGTCTCAGCCAGGAGGGGGGATGGGAGGCAGCCTGGGGTTGGCCCGGAGGCGGTGGGGCTGGGTTCTCCAAGTCCAGGACCTTCCTGCCCTCAGCTCCAGGTCCTGTCCTGTACCCGAGGGGCTTTCAGCCCGAAGGGAGGACAGCAGGCCACTATTTCTCCTCTGACTGGCTGTCACATGGTCACTATCCCCCAGCAGGCCTGGGGAGGGAGGTTTGTGCCCCAGGGGTGCCTGGGGGTCCATGCTGGTCACTTTCCATCACTGGAGCGAATGCCCAGAACAATCAACTTGAGAAGAGAAAAGCTTTAACTTGGCTCGCAGTTCAGTCCGTGAATGATCGGCGCCTGTGCTTTGGGCCTGGGGTAGGGCAGCGCCTCATGCAGGAGCACATGGGGTCTACACTGTTACTGTCCTGGCTGGGGATCAACAACCCCACCCCTAGTCACCCAACGACCTCCTGCTGACCCCACTTCTTAAAATTTCTACCATCTCCCAGTAACACCAAGCTGGGGACTTTGGGGACATTGCAGATCCGAACCCTGGCAGGGCCCAAGGCCCACATGACCCTTCCCATTGGAGTTAGGACTGCCCCAGCCTCTTACCCGAGAGCAGTGAGGTGGAGAACGGGCTGCTCTTGGGGGCGGGTGGAGGAAGGCTGCAGGAACACCCCTCAGACCTGGGGCGGTTGTGGGGCAGGGACAGGGCGATGGTGAGTGGGTGGAGGCCTAGCTGAACAGAAGAGTGGCAGGCAAGGCCCGCGTCCTTCAGTCTGGTTCAGAGCATCGGATGTGAGAGCAGCATGAGAATGGGCCCTGCCTTTCCAGTTGGTCAGAACGGAGATGCCGGGGCCTGTGGAGTCTGGAGAGCCGGGAGGGAGGAGCGCTGGCAGCTGATGAAAGGACACCCCGCTGACCAGGGCCTTTCTCAGTGCTGAAACCTCAGCAAGCCCAGATTTGTGTTCTGCTCAAAGCGAGGTACCAGGCTGGAACAGAGGTGGACAGATACCCAGCAGGGACTCTGTCTTTGAGGAAGTTTTAGAATACTTGGAAGATGATTAAGAAACTGACATGCTTGTAAATACTACCTCATTTCTCTGAGGCTAGGCTTGCTTTCTTTTTTTCCTAGTACTGGGGATTGAGCCAGGGCCTCATGCACTGAGCTACCCTCCAAGCCTTCCTTAAATTTTATTTTAAGACAGGGTCTCACTGAGTTACCGAGGCTGACCTCGTACTTGAGATCCTCCTGCCTCAGCCTCCATAGGCGCTGGGATTTTAGGCCTGTGCCACCGCCCCTGGCTCAGGTGGCCTTAACTGTAGGTGGGCCCTGCCTGACCTTCGTATGCGAGGTCTGAGGGTTTGCATTTCTTGGTGGCCAGTGGTGTGGTGGCCTAGGCTGAAGGCTGACTCCCCCAGCTCCTCTCCAAGTCGGCCCCACAAAGCTGAGGTGCTTCCTGGCCCATCACTCAGCTCTAATCAGCAGGGAGGGGACTGAGAGGCCAGGCCCTTGCTGTCTACTCCCCAGGCACAGAGAAGTCACCCCTGGTTTGTTGAGGGCCCACTCACCAGGTCTGGCCCTACCCTCTTACGGCCTCCCATGGTGCTATGGGAGGCTGGGCTGGGGAGGCTATCTGGCAGTACCCACGCTGTGTTAGAAGTAGGCTCCTGCAGCAGGGGAGGGCCCGGGGAGCCATGGACTGGAGGGCGGGTGGTCAGCCCCAGCCTCCATTCTCAGCTGGGACATTGAGCCAGCCTCGGGTTCCCTCACCTGTGAAACAGGGCACAGCAGGTGCCTGCTGGCCTTCCAGGCGTCCGGTCGGTGCGCGGAAGCTGGGGATGGGCTTGGCTAACTGGACAGGTGGAAGGGGCTGTCTTCCTGGGTATCTGACGCACTCCTGGCTGTAAGTGTGGCGCACACGTGAACGTGTGCTCCTGGGGTATGCCAGTGAAAGTGGGTGGCTGCATCTGGTAAGGAAGGACGCGCCCTGAGTGGGTGGACATAGCTCCCGGCGGACATGGCCAGGATTCTTCCCCAACCTCCCCTCCCAGAAGGCCAGCATCTCCTCCCCAGGCCACAGGTGGCCAGCCCTGTGAGCAGAAGGACCTCTCCCTCCAGGAGCACGGGCAGCGCGTAGTGGGGAGCTCCTGGCTCCTGCTGCCACCACCACACAGCTGTTCACAGAACGCAAGGAACGGAGACCCTGGGCGCAGCCCTGGGGGCAGTCTTGGGCATGGTGCAGCCCCAAGGACAGGCCCCTGGGCAGTCAGGGTCAGGCTGGCTGGGGCCTCTGGCGGTGCCCGCTCTCCTGCCAGGCCACTCCCTTCCCCGGCCTCCGTGTCTCCTGCGCACTCGGTTTGCACTTTCTTCCGACTGGCGCTGCTGTCACAGTGCCCCCAGCCAGTTTGTCCTTGGCTGACCCACATGGGTCAGGTGCTGCCCGGTGCCCACTGGAGACAGCACATCAGAGAACATTTGCAGGACTGTCTCTGGCAGGCTCAGGGCCGTGTTCCCTCCCTGCACCTCAGTCACGCAGGTGCTCGGGACCTGGTGCTCCTCTCACATGGGCTCCTTTGGGCATTTCCAGGGCAGAGGTGGACCCCGGCGGCCCCCGTGGCCGGCACAGCCCCTGTTCCGCACGAGGGGATGGTGAACCTCGACTCTCCTGGAGGTGCCCACGTGGCCTGAGCTCCGTGCGTGATGGGTGACAGCGGACTCCCAGACCACCCGCCGCCCGTGGGGTTGCTCGGCCTCTGTCTGGGAGACAGCCTGCAGCCCCCAGGAGCGCGCCAGAGGGAGACGCGTGGCCAGCCAGGCCCTCCTGAACCATGCAGGGGACACGCCTGGGCCATGGGCTCTCCTGAGTCCACCGGGCCTGACGCTCCTGCCGGGGTCTCTGGCGTGGAGCCCGCGCACGCGGGCAGCTGTCCCAGGGGGAGCCCGCGACAGAACCAGAGCTCATCGGCGCAGGTGGTGTTCTGGGCTGGCATCCTGCAGGCCCAGATGTGCGTCCTGGACCTGGAAGAGGAGCTGGAGAAGGCGGAGGGGCTCCGGGCCGGGCTGAGGAGCTGCCTCCCCTCGTCCTCGCCAGGCCTCCCTGGCCACGGGGGCCTATGTCCCAGCCGGGCAGTGGAGGAGGACTCCGGGGAAGACAGCAGCGGGCCCGAGGGGGAGAACCGGGCCTGGCCCAGGGAGGGAGCAGCAGACTCCTCCCCGGAGTGGGGCGCCGAGGAGCAGAGTGTGTTCTTCGACAACCCCCTGTTCCTGGAGAGCCCCTGCTCTGACGCCGGCACCTCCGGGGAATGCTTTTCCTGGGGGCTCCCCGACTCCTGTGCGGATGTGAGGACCAGGCCTGACAGCCCGCAGACCCCAGAGCCTCTGCTGCCAGGAGGCACAGGGTCCTGGCAGCTGGGGAGGGAGCCAGACATGGGGGACAGCGCCACCTCGACCAGTGGGCACGCCACGCCTCCATTCCCTGTGCCTTCCTACAAGCCACACCCCTCCTGCTGGGCCTCGGCGCCTGCCACTCAGGAGGGCCAGGTGAGTCCCAGGGCTGCCCCAGGGGCCGCCAGGCCCAGAGCGCTCTTACGATGCAGGGTGCTTTGGTTATCTGAGGCATTCTGCTGAGCACCAGCACCAGCGTGGCCTTCAGAGTCATGGGAAGTTTTATCAGTGCCCTGATGACAGCTGGACACGATGGTAATTAGTCCACAAAGTCTCCATCTCACCCCCCGGGCTGTGTCTAGATACATCTGAAGAACAGACAGCTCCTCCACGCCTGGTTCCAGGCCAGGCCGAGGCTGCTCCCACACTGAGGCTCCCAGAGGCCAGCCAGCGACCCCTGCCCCTAACAGAGGGGCAGCTTGGGGGATTTCAGGTTCTGTTACTTGTAGCACCATCTTCCACTGCCCCTGTCCGTCCTCAGTGGATCAGGCTCCTATGACAATGGCAGGGGACCCGATGTCACCCAGGCCTCACTTCAGAGATAAGAAGGCCCCAGGTGGTAGAGGAGGCTGAACTTCCTGATCCTCCATTCTTAGAGAGCAGTGAGGTCTGAGGAGCCCTGGGCAGGTGGGCCCTGGGCGGGCAGTTTGTGTCCTGGGGCAGGTGCGCTCCGGGACCTGGAGGCAGCCTGGGAACTGCATGGGGAGCTGGGGCCTACCTCCCCTGGCAGCCGCCCTCCCTGCCTCAGCCCCTCTGGGGCAGGTGCTGTCTGGGTGGGGCCATCTTGTGAAGTGAGGAGGCTCACGGGGCCCTGGGAACAGCTTCCTTCTGCCAGACTTCTCCTCTGCTCCCCTCATCCTCTCTTAGGCTTCTCTGGAAGACCAGTGGGGTCTGGCCTCACCTGCCACACCAGGTGAAGACAGGGTACTGAGCTGGGAGACAGCACACCATGGATCTGACCTTAGACCTGCCACACCTCCTGTGCAGCCTTGGGCAAGTCACTTCCCCTCTCTGGGCCTCACCTTCTCCACCTGTGAAGGAGGCATGTGGACCTACTGATCTCCACACTCCTAGGAGGGGGTCTTCTCCCATCCAGGAATCCTCTTTGGAGCTGAGGGCCCAGATTGGTGCCTGTGTCTTCCTTCCGGGTGGGAGTCGGCATGGAGGGAGGGGTTTCCGTGTACCCAGCATTCTCCTCTCTCCTCCTTCCCACTCGCTGTCTCCGGGGCCCATGGGAAAGCTGTGTGTCTCTCCACAGGCGCCACCCACCCCTGAGGCCTGGCAGACAGAAGAGGGTCTTCCCTGGTCCCCGGATCCCCCTATCTCCCAGGACAGAGGTGAGACCACAGGCAGGGGTCTGGTGGTGGGAGGCTTTGTGATTCCGAGTGCGGACGGTGGTTCCTGGATTCATCGTACTGCGTGGGAGTCAAACAGACTTGGGTTGAATCCAGCCTTTGCCCGGATCATCCGTAAAGGGGTTTTCAAGGCCCACATTCCCGATGCCTGGGTCTCACTGGTTCAGCAAAGTCTGGGGCCCTCAGTTGCCGTGGGGCTGGAGTCCTGGTGGCTGCTCCCTGTGTGGGAGAGGCCACAGCGAGGGAGGACGAGGCTGTCCGGCTCTAGCGGAGCCACCCAGGGCGGGAGGCAGCTGGGCTGGGCCGCCTGTCCTACGCTTCCTCATTCCTTGCTCTTCCTCAGGTGGAAGCGATGCCAGGCGTCAGCAGGAACCTGCCCCCTGCATCCTGGCCCCTGGCCCCTGGGGGAGCCCAGAGTCTGAGCACAGAGGCCTCGGCCCCAGGCCCAGCCCCTCCAGCTCCCCGGAGGGCAGCCCGTCGCCCCAGCGCCACAGCCCTGGCCCTTTTCCCAAGTGGTCACTAGATGCTCCACACCCTCCTCTTCTGGAGTCGGATGGGGCAGAGCCGAGCTCCCTGGAGGAAGAGGTGGCGGGGGAGGCTCCACACCCGGGGCAGGAGGCCCAGCGCGAAGGTACCACCAGGACTCCAGCGGCTGTGGGGGCTGAGCCCGGCGAGGACCCTGCTTCTGCAGAGGGGTGAGTCTCAGGCGAACCAGCTCAGGCTCCTGGTGTTGGTTGCATTAAGAGGACCCTAGGGCAGAGCTGGGCGTGCGATCCCAGCTACTCGGGAGGCTGAGGTGGGCAGACCACAAGTTCAAGGCCAGCTGGGGCGGTTTAGTGAGTCTCAAAATAAATAAAGCAGCTCAGCGGTGAGAGCGCTTGTGCTCCATTCCCAGCACCGGGGGGAAAAGGCAAGAAAGACAGAAAAGAAAAGTCACAAAACCCCCAAACCCTACTCTGGATGGAGCCTGGAGAATACTTAGCACACTGATCCTTACTATCGTCTTCACCTGCGCTGCGCGAGTCGCGTCAGGTGTCGGAGTGGGCATTAGTAGAGATCTGATGGAGACTGCGGCTTAAAAGCACAAGGAACTCGTGGCCACAGGGGGAGGCGGAAGTGTGCAGAGACCTGGCCGTGGGGAGTGTCCACAGCTGGGCGCCGGGGGACAGAAGGCGGGAGGTGTGGAGGGAAGCTGACCAGGCCAGGGTGGGCTTGGGGAGGGCAGTTCGGAGGGATTGGAGATGAGCAGTGTTGGGAGAGAGTCACCTGGGAGACAAGGCCGGGATGCTGGCTTGGCTCTCGCAGCGGAGCTCCGCTGCGGACTGAGTGAAGGGCTCAGTCGCGGGATGGTGACCTCAGGACTGTGGCCAGAGGTGGGCGTAGGCCACCTGGGGAGCGGACCTGGCTGTCTACCAGCACCCGAGGCTGCATCAAGACTCCTGGCTCCCGGGAACTCAGCAGGGGAGTTGGCTGAAGAGGGGCTTATTGGACCGGAAGGGTCAGACGTGGCCGGTCAGCCCCATTCCCATCTCCGTGCTTGGATTAGGGTCACAGATGGCCGTAGTGCCAGAAACCAAAAGCACAAAGAACACAATGGTTTCCTTATGCTTCTGGAAATTGCCTGGCTGTGGGGCTGTTCAGAGGCCTGGTGACCAGAGAAATCTCAGCCTCCAAAAAGGGAGGCTGGAACTACCAAAGATGAGTTAATCCAACCCAAAGCAAAAGAAGGTCGGGCTGAAATGACAACTGTAGCTTCATAGCAAATAGATAGGGAAAAAAGTTGAGTTGGGCTTTCACTTGGTGCATGGCTCCATCTTGGCTAAGCATCATGAGTAAATTTATTAAGTTTTGCGTCGGACTCAATGGAGGAAGCTCAGTTTTCTTGACACAGCTTTGGTGGCTTCTCTCATTTATGCCACTGTCATAGTGAGATCACAACGATTAAAGATCACTTTTTTTTTTTTTTTTTTTTTTTTGGTGGCAGGTACCAGGGATTGAACGCAGGGCTGCTTAACCACTGAGCCACATTCCCAGCCTTTTTATTTCTTATCTTGAGTCAGGACCTCACTGAGTTGCTCGAGGCCTTGCTAAGTTGCTGAGACTGGGCTCACATTTGCGATCCTCCTGCCTCAGCCTCCTGAGCCGCTGGGATTACAGGCGTACGCCTCTGCGCCCGGCTCTTTATCAGCTTGTTATTCATGTAGTTCTCTTTACTTGGAAAATTGTGTCCTTATTTCTATTTCCTCCTCTTCAGTTTTCTGGGGGACTAACTCTTGCAGTCCCCATCTGTCAGTGACTTTCTAGAGTCTTCCAGGATCACCTTCATGGACTTCAAGAAATCTACAAGATTTGCCTTTTCACTTTTCAGTTTCTGTTATGTTTATCCTGCATTATGGGATGTTTAGGGGCTTCAAGAAGCAGAAAAGTTATCAGCAAAGAGTCGACCTGTCCATGAGAGGCGGAGAGGGCCATCAGGGGAGTCTAATCAGTGCTCAGGTTGCGGGTGACCGTTTGCATATTGTGGTGACATTTTCCTTCTGTGCATCTCAGTGACTCTGCTGACTTGCTCATGCAAATGTACATGACCAGGATGCCCCACACCTGGTAGTGACTTTGCAGGGCACATGGGAGAGCCAGGTAGAGATGGGACTGAGTGACTTCTCAGAGTCTTGGTGGTGGGCTTGGTGCCACTTGGCTAGCTCACTCTCCCGTCTCCCTGTGGTGAGGGTGGCCAGGCATGGGAAGGGGAGACTGGAAGCTCTGCTTTGACTCCCTTTTGTCACCATCCCAAAGCCAGCCTAGATCCCTGTTCTCAGCCCAGTCTGGCCTTTCTTGGCTGGGGTGGGGGCTGGGGCTGGGGACGGGCATGGCTCAGGTGAGAGAAACGCTCCACCCACCTTGGTTGACAGACCACTGGGTACCTGGAAGGGCTGCACCTGCTGCTCCAGGTAAAAAAGCTTGGGAAGTGTGGGGCACCCAGCGGGCACCTAGCCCTGTGGTCTCCATGAACACCTTCTGCCCTGCAGGCTGTGGCTCCCTCTCTCCCTGGCTGAGCTTGGGTCCAGCTCTAACCCTGAGCTCTGGGCATCTCCTCCCATGACTGGCCTGCATGGACACCTAGCCCAGGACTCCTGCCTGCTTCCTGAGAGCCCTATGCCCCAAGCACACTCCCCAGAGGAAGGCCAGAAGACGGAGGCCAGGAGCAAGCTGGCTAATGGTGTCGGGACTGCTGACAAGGCGGCCTGGAACTTGGCCTCCCGCCTCTTCCATCTGGAGGGTTTCCGGAAGTCCGAGGTGGCTGCCCACCTGCAGAAGACGTAAGGGCTCTGGGCCTGGGCAAGGCTGGAGGGGGAGACAGGACAGGGGAGCTGCCCACGGGCCCCCTCTATGGCTCTCCCCTCCTTCCCCGTGCAGTGCCCCCTTCCTCTGCCTCTCCTCCCATGACCCCTGTCCTGCTCCGCCCCCCCCCCCCCCGGCCTTGCCCCAGTCTCTGGCGGCCTCTTGTCCTGACTGGATCATCTCTGCTGCACACCCTCCGTGTGCAGAGCCCCCAGCCCCAGCCCCAGCCCCTCGCCCACCCCAGAACTCACAACGTGGGTGGGGTGCTGGGGAGAGGCCAGACCCCGGCCGCCCCCTTGCCGTCTTGGGATCTGGGGTCCAGCCTGGCTGGGCCTGTCCCGGGCATCTGCAGCCCGCCTGCCCAGGCTGCCCTCACGCGCTTTCCCTCTGCAGCGACGACTTCAGCAGGGCGGTGGCTGAGGAGTACCTGTCCTTCTTCCAGTTTGGAGGCCAGAGCCTGGACCGAGCCCTCCGGTACTGCCTGCAGGCCTGTCTGGGAGGCTGTGGAGGGGGGGCTGTCGGGACACGGGGTCTGCGGCCACCCTGCCCGCCTCTCCTTGACCCCGGCCCTCCCGCAGGGGCTTCCTCCAGGCCCTGGTGCTCAGCGGGGAGACCCAGGAGCGGGAGCGGATCCTCTACCAGTTCTCCAGGCGCTTCCATCACTGCAACCCCGGGGCCTTCCCCTCAGTAGGTAGGGCGGCTGCAGGGTGCAATGGGGGTCACAGACGTGGGCGCCCAGGCGGGTGCGGAGGAAGTCAGGTCTCCACCGCCCTCTCCTCTCCTCCGGGGCAGATTCCGTGCACACCTTGACCTGTGCAGTCATGCTCCTGAACACGGACCTGCATGGGCAGGTAAGGGGGAGCCCCGGGCCTGGGGGTCTGCGGCAGGGCCAAGGGGCGGCGGTGGCGAGGGTGAGGGGGCGGGAATCAGGCGGCCTGCTGGGCAGGTGGGTCTGGGAGCTGGGGTGCACACCCGTGACAACGGGGCTTGCTCTGTCAGGGTGGGGTGCTCAGGTGCCGCGCTTCTCTCCACCACCACAGAACATCGGCAAGAGCATGAGCTGCCAGGACTTCATCACCAACCTGAACGGCCTGCAGGACGGCGGGAACTTCCCCAAGGAGCTGCTGAAGGTGTGGCAGGGCCCCCCCGAGGGGCTGCCCCCCCCCCACCCCCCCGGGGCCTGGGCCTGGGTTCCTTGTCCCAAGGCAGATGCAGAGCTCAGGCCTGGCTCTGCGCAGTCTCTAGAGGATGCATTTGGCTCCATCTTGGAATTGGTTAACTGTGCAAATTCACAGCCCTGGACCAACTGAACTGTGCCTGGGCTGGGGCCCTTTGAATGCGTTATCGAGGGTCCGGGTGATTTTTGGCCCTCTGAATCTGAGAAGCACTGGTTTATCAGCTGTCTGAGTGGATGAAAGGCAAAGTTTCACGTAGCGAAAGTCTCGAGCTCAGGACAACGCTCCCTGGGCCTCCCAGGCTCCTTGCCTCACGGGGTCCCTCTCAAGATGAAATCACTTTCACCCAGTGCTTAGCGTAGCACCTGGTGCAGTACCTGCTTCCCAGACAGATCTCTGGCCCGTTCATCTGATGAGTGAACATTTATTGAGCGCTTACTATGTGCTACACACCTCGCCAGGCATTTGGAGGACTACCAAAGCTAGTGAGATTCATCTCTATCAGTACTACTCATTATGTTGTTTCAAAATCCTAGCCCATCATTCACGATTCAGCCTGCTCCCTTCTCTGTCAGATCCCTCTGCAGGCTGGTACCTGCGTGATGCATGTCCCCTTCAAGGAAACTAGTTCAGGCCTTACCAAGCTTGGGTAGGTCAGGGACTTGCTGCCTTGGTCATCTCTATGCCTCTAGTACCCAGCATGGGGTCTGGCACCCGGGAAAAGCTCCATAAATAATTTGTTGCATGGATGGATGGATGGGTGGACAGGTGGATGGATGGACAGGTGGGTGGGTGCTTGTGCAATCAAAGAAGAAGGGCAGCTGTGATGGGTGCTGGGGACAGGCAGCACACCTGCCCCTAGCTGTGAGCCCGGTGGAGTGAGGCCCGGTCGCCCTGAGGTCCCTCTGCTTCCGTTCCAGGCCCTCTACTGGTCTATCCGGAGTGAGAAGCTCGAGTGGGCTCTGTAAGTGAGAGTCCCCTTCCCCTCGCCTGCTTGCCCCTGGCTCCTGCCTCTGGGTCTGTCCTTCTTTTGTCACCCAAGTCTTTGGAGGAGGGGTGGAGCAGAGGCACAGTGCTGGGCCAGTCTCCGGGAGGGCAGAGGAGCCCCTGATCTCGGAGAAGCCAGAGGCAAGGAGGGCTGACCGTGGCACTACTTCTGGGAATTGATGGTTGGCTTTGAACGAGGATCCTATGTATCTCCCCAGCAAGAGAGTGCGTGCTGAGGCCCTGGGGGCAGCGGGTATTCCTGGTGGGCTCTGCCCGGTCAGCTCTTCCAGCCTGCTTCTCTGCCTGCCAGGGATGCAGAAGACACAGACAGACCTGAGAAGGGCCTGCCATCTCCGCCTGGCAAGACGGGCAGCCCCTTCCTCCAGCTGGCCCAGGACCCCACCGTGCCCACCTACAAGCAGGGCATCCTGGCTCGGAAGATGCATCATGATGCGGATGGCAAGAAGAGTGAGTGTCCCGCCGTGAGCAGGGCGGGGTGGGGACGCGCTGCCCAGGGCCACACTGTGGGCACAGTGTGCAAGATGGCCGGTGTGGAGCTCCGTAGGCCTTTGCCCCTTCCTCCTGAACTGTGCCCAGGTCACAGTGGGGTGCCCAGGTGAGGCAGACTAGGCAGAGCATCAGCGTGTGGGTGAGTGGCCGAAGGGAAGCTGGATGGAGCGTGGGAGATGGAGGAAGAAATGGTTCTGTGTTTGTTCTGGGGACTGGACATGGGGAAAGGGCAGGTGAATGGTGGATCTGAGTGGAACCTTGGGGATAAGAGGAGCTGGAGTTTCGCAGTTGGGCAGGGGACGTCCCTGCCCTGGACAGAGCAGGCAGAGTCGCCCCTGGAGGGATGGTGGAGGGTGCACTGGGCTCGGGCTCATGCCCCAGGCGCCAGCCATGACCACAGACTCCTCTGGAACTGCAATTGAAGGGGGTGTGGCCACCAGCAAGGGGCACAGCTTTGGCCATACGAAGCCACAGCAACCTGAGCAGAGCCCCAAGGAAGTGACTTCTCGTCATGCAGGACCAGGACCCGTGGGGAGGTTGGGAGGACGGGGCAAGGGAGAGGCTGGTGCTCAGGGGGTGGGGGGCACGTGTGAGGGCCCAGGGCCCCCTGAGCACCATGCTTTGCAGGAAGATGTGAGTGGACCGGTTGGAATGGGTGTGTTCCTACCTGGGGTTGTGGGTGTTGGGGTGTGAGAGATGGTCGGCATAACTGTCCACGTTTGTATGCAAATAGTTCCCTGGTGCCATTTGGAGCAGGAGTGGGGCGTGGAGACCCTAGACCCACGCCTTGTGGGGTTCCTGGTGATGGTGCTCAGTGTGCTTCTGCGCGTCCTGGTGGGGAGTGGACGGGCTGAGGGCGGGGCGAGCCTGCGCACCCCTGCTTCTGGACCCGGGCATACCACTTGCCTTTGTGTCCCCCTGGGTCAGCGCCATGGGGCAAGCGAGGCTGGAAGATGTTCCACACCCTGCTGCGAGGAATGGTCCTCTACTTCCTGAAGGTAGGAGGACGTCAACCCCGAGGGGTGGACGGGGTGGGGATCCGGGCTGTTGGAGGGTAGCAGCTGGGGACCTACCCCTCTCTGAGCCCCGCGCCTGCTGGCAGGGAGAGGACCGCTGCCTAGAAGGGGACAGCTTGGTTGGGCACATGGTGGACGAGCCCGTGGGGGTGCACCACTCGCTGGCCACCCCTGCCACCCATTACACCAAGAAGCCCCACGTCTTCCAGCTGCGGACTGCCGACTGGCGCCTCTACCTCTTCCAGGCTCCGTGAGTCCTAGGGTGGAGACGAGTGGCCCTGCTCGGGCCTAGGTCCCCTCTCCCCTGCCCCTGACACCTCCAACACCTGCTGGCCCAACCCTCCTGACCAGGAAACTGTAGGGTGCTGTGGCCAGCACAGGTGCTGGGAATGCAGACGAAGCCAGGAGTGGCCGGCCCCAGGCGTGACCAGCTTCCCTGAGGCATCACCTTCCCTTCTCGGTCTGGGTCAAGTCTGCCGATATTGGATACGGGATCCTAGGAGATCACTCAGTTTTTGACACTGGATCCCGGCCCCCTCCCGTTCTGGGGATTGAACCCAGGGTGCGGGCATGCCGGGGAAGCACACAGCAGTGACTACACCTCAGCTCCCTTTTAACCTATTTTGAGACAGGATCTCACTAAGTTGCTGAGGCTGGCCTCCGGCGATGGCTCCTGCTGCCTCAGCCTCCCAAGCTATCTGGGCTTACAGGTGGCTCCAGACAGCTCTGGATTTTCCTCTTTAATAGATCAAAAACCTCAGGCAGAGGGCAGCCACCTTGTGGTGCAGGGCTTCTGGTTTTTGGAGGTGGAGTCCTGAGCGGCTGGAAGGGTGTGCACCACACACACGTTGTGGGATGGGGAGCGGGTGCCAGGGTGGACTCGCGACCCACGACCTTTCCTCCTGCAGCACCGCCAAGGAGATGACCTCCTGGATCGCACGCATCAACCTGGCTGCCGCCACGCACTCGGCGCCGCCCTTCCCCGCTGCCGTGGGCTCCCAGCGCCGATTCGTGCGACCCATCCTGCCGGTGGGCCCTGCTCAGAGCTCCCTGGTAGGTTCCCGGCCCGGTCGGGCGCGGAGGAGGGTGTGGGGGGCGGGGCCGCGCACCTGACTGGCCAGGGAACGAGAGCGGGAAGGGCTGCATACCTGGGCCTTGGGGGCACCGGCGGGGTGTGCGAGGCCACGGGGTCCAACTTACCCACCGCCTCCCGCTCCAAGGAGGAGCAGCATCGATCCCACGAGAACTGCCTGGACGCGGCTTCTGACGACCTGCTAGATCTGCAGAGGAACTTACCTGAGCGGCGGGGCCGCAGCCGGGAGCTGGGGGAGTACCGCCTGCGGAAGGAGTACCTGGAGTACGAGGTGAGGCGCCGCGGCGCGCTGCCGCCCCCTCCAGGCTGCCTCGGTCCCTGCAGCCGTCGCTGCCGCCGCCTGGAGGCGGAGGTGCGCGCTGCTGTGCACCCGCACGCAAAAGTGTAAGATTTGCACGCAAGATTTGTGGCCCCTTCACCTCGCGTCCTAGAGGTGCGTAGCAACACTTGTCCCAAAACGGATAGAGGACTCTTTCTATTGTTTTTTTTTTTTTTTCCTCCTGAGTTTGACTTTTCCCAAGTGTAAGGATAAACTTTATTTTAGCGGAATTATTCCCCCAGTACCTACCCATAACAGGTAGTGTGTGTGGTCTTGCATTACTTGCATGAATTATGTCATGTGATTATCTAATGGCCTCTGGGCGGGGTACACTCATCCTTTTTATAGATGGGGGAACTGAGGCACAGAGAGTAAACAGTATGTCCCCCCCCAAGCCTACTGTTGCCCCAGTCACTCCTGGGGGTGCCCCACATAGGGTCCTAGCTAAGGCAAGACCTTCATTAGCCCACGATTGATTCTAAAATGTGTTTTCACCTGACCCCCCCTACCCCAGTTCTTCTTTGGCTTCACATCAGTGCACATTCTGGGACACTAATGCTGAGGGTCCTCTTCAGAGGTCCTGGCTGTCCTGCTTGGGTTGTGGGCCCACTGGGCAGCAAGGGCAGGCCAGGTGCAATGTGAGAAATCAAGGAAGTCAGGTGGGGTGTGCATTTCACTGCTGGGCGGTCATCCCCATGGCTGTGAGCATCTGTTTCCCAGAGGCCTCAGGGTGTGGCTGGAAGGACCCAGCCTCTCCCACCACGGCCTGCTGGCTGGGCCCTTCAGCCCTTGGTTGGCCTCAGTCCTCCTTTTTCTGACCAGAGTCAGCGATCGGTACCATCCGACCTCCCAGGCAAGGGTGAGGATGCCGTGGGGTGGGGTCAGGAAAGTGCTTTGTAACCTGGGAACTGGAGATGGGATGCCAGTTCGTGTGCATGACCCAGACGAGGGCTGGGTACGTGGCATCGAGCAGCGGATGCCAGTTGTTAAAATGCCATTCAGACTCCACAGGGGCTCCGAGCGGATGTGAGGGCGCTTGTAGTGTAACAGACCCCAGGCGCAGTGGGACGCATCTTTCAGGGTCTCAGTTGTAGCGTGGCCTGGAGACAGGCCTCGCGGCACTGCAGCACCTCCGTGGTTACAGCCGGACCCGGCTGGGATGTGCGATTTGGAGACGTCTCTGCAGCCTGGCTGCTCAAGCCTGGGCAGCCCCCTGGGCACAGCAGAGGCCTCTGTTGCCATGGCTTCATGCACCCAAGCGCAAGCTGCCCTCGTGAATCCAGCCTCCCCGGCCTAAGGCCCTTGCCTCTGTGTTGCAGAAAACCCGCTATGAGACATATGTGCAGCTGCTGGTGGCCCGGCTGCGCTGTCCCTCCGGGGACCTGGCCCTGTGGGAGGAGCGGCTGGGGAGGGAAGCCGGAGGCCTGCGGGAGCCCAAGCCCAGCCTGAAGAAATCCCACTCCAGCCCGTCCCTGCACCAGGACGAGGCCCCCACCACAGCCAAGGTGAAGCGCAACGTCTCGGAGCGCAGAACCTACCGGAAGATCATCCCCAAGCGGACTCGCAATCAGCTGTGAAGTTGGGGTCGCTTCTGACGCTGGCCCTGCTCTGGTTGGACCTGCAATGAACCGGCGTAGGACCTTTATTTCACTGGGTTCTTGGTGAGGGACGGGCCTGCCCCACCCTCTGCTGGAGGACAAAGCTCTTTTCCTGGTGCCCTTCCTGATATGCTGTGCCTGCTCATGGCCCCCGCAGGCCCTCTGCTGCCCCTGCTCCTCACCACTCCCAAGTGAAGAGGAAGGTCAAGCGGGGCTTGGGCTCCAGTCCCAGGGGTCCATCCCACCTCCGTCTCCAGAATCCAGGGCCGCCCCTTGTGGGCCTGGGCTTCTGGGAGTGAGCTTGGGGCCTTCCAGCCAGGGAGCCACAGCCCGGGACGCCCTGGCTGTGGGAATTGGGTAACCTGTTAGGGAGGCCCCAGGACAGAGCAGGGACTCTTGGCAGACGCAACTCCCAGCTTAGGACTCAGGTTCCTCAGGCCCTGCCTGCTGAGGAGACAGCCTTCTGGTGGAGACCTGGGCAGGTTTCCAGCATCCAGGGGGCTGCAAGGCCTTTGTCTCCTGTGGCTCCTCTCCCCATTATAATCATCCGAGCACTGGGACACAAGAGAGCTTCCTGTCCACGTAAGGGCCAGCAGAGTCTCTGATGGCCTGAGTAAGGGCTGGTGGGCGGGGCGGCAGCTCTCTGGGGAGCCCTGGAGTGCTGGGGACAAGGGACTTCTGTTTCCCCAGCGCAGGGAAGAGGGCTCTTCAGGTTCTGTGGAGCAGGACGGTGGTGACGGTGCCCTGGAGGGTCTGCTCAGTAGGCGCCCAGCAGAGTGGGGGGGGGTCAGGAGGGAGGCTCCCTGCACCTCCTGACAGGGGCGCACCTGTTCCTGTGCACCCCCAACAGCTGCATTCCCGAGGGCTGCTAGACGCCCCTCTGCTCCCGGCCCGCTCCCTGGGGCCTTGCTACCCTCCCCTGGGAAATCCCCTTGTCCTGCCCTCTGGCCGCCTCCCAGCTGGGACTGTTCTCTAGGGGAGGCTCCAGGAGATTCAGGGACTTGGGGCTCTGCCTGTGGGAAGGAGCTGGCTGGAGGGGGCAGCCGCCATTGTCTCTGTCCAGCCAAGCGTGAGTCGGCTGCCCGCGCGCCACCTGCGTGAGGCACTGCCACTCCTGCCTTCCTGCTGAGCCACCCTCCTCCCTTCTGGTGAGGCTTGTAACTGGCCCTGGGCCTGGAGCTGCACAAGGTGGGGTTGTCCTTGGGGCTGAGGAGGAGGGCGGGCATCAGGGCCACCTGTTGGGTGGCGGGCCGCAGCCCCCTGCGTGCACTGTGTGTGTGTATGTGTGTGTCCCCATGTGTTGCTGTGTCTGTTGGAACCATACTTAACAAGCTGTCAAAGCCGAGGGGACCTCAGGATCATTTCTGTCCACCCCTTCATTCTCTGTTCATTTCACAGATGCCCTCGGACACTCAATATAGGCCAGTACTAGGGGAATCCAAACCTGAGTGAAACATGTCGCTGACCTGTGAGCTGACAGTCCTGCCCACTGGTTCCCTGCTATCAGCATAGACAAAGTTTACCTTGCTGGAGAAGCAAGCTAGAAAAGCCACAGGGAGCCTCACCCCAGGGAGTCTGGCTCAGGAGGCTGGTCAGCGCAATGGGTACATGCGTCTAAAGCTCCTTATGTAACCGAGGCAAAGTAGCAGTTAACAGCCACTCGAGAGTCCAGTTACTCAGGTGGAAACATAGCATCAGGTGGACATGACTTAGCCCCGGACTCATGTTCTCAAGCTGAGGGACCTAATGTGGCTTCTTTGACCTCATGGAACATGTATCCTTATTTTTGACACCAGAATAAAAGGTGGAGGTCGGTCTGCATGTGTGTGAAGCTTTGCTCTGATGCTTTGTTGCTCCCTTTCACTGGGGCAATGAAGCCTTCAGGACCTGGTGGCTGGCTGCCTGGCCTCACAGGGTCAATTGGGCCAGGCCGGAGTGCGGGGGTGGAGGCTGGGCCAGGATGCAGTTGTAATATGTGGCCACTGGAGGGCGGGCTTGCATCTTCTTGGCTCTGGTTGCTCAGGTGCTTGGCCAGAGCTGTGATCACTGAGGGGCAGGAAGTGAGGCTGTGGCCCTGGAGCCCTCTTCATAACCAGAACCTTCCACTCCCCAAGCGCACAGTGGCCAATGGGGTAGGCTCTTCCAAGCCAAGGACGGGAACATGGGTGGTTTTCTGCAGATGGAGAGGAGGAAGTTCTGCAGCCTGTGGAGGCAGCCTGGAGCTCCCCACCGGAGAGCAAGTGAAGCAGGGACCTCCAGTCCAAGTCCCAGGTGCGGAGCAGACCTGGCCACCACAGGTCCCCGTCCGACCTAGTCTCCACCCTGCCCTCCTCTCCCGTCTATGGGGGGGGGGGGGGGTCTGTCTTTACAGAAGGGCGTGAGCAGAGGTTCATGGTGATGAGCCCGGGTGGCAAGGGGTTTGAGGTTGGGCTCCAGCCCTTTCTGTCCCATCTATGGACGCTCAGCCTCTGAGCCTGGGACCGCTGTGACCCAGGCTAATATCGTATGTAGCCTCTTCTGGTATCCTGATGGCTGCTCAGCGGGCTGGCTGCTGATGGCCTGAGGCCCTGGGCCGCTCCCTGGGGGCTCAGAGTCCCCAGAAGAGGGAAACAAGGGGCTGGGTTGGGGGGTCAGGATGAGAGGCTAAGGAAGCAGAGCCCGCAGGAGCAGAGTCCAGTGGGAAAGGGTCTCCAGTGCCACCGAGGGGGGAGAGAGGGGCAGAGAGAGAGAGAAAGAGGCAGAGAGAGAGAGGGGGGCAGAGAGAGAGAGAGGGGGGCAGAGAGAGAGAGAGAAAGGCAGAGAGAGAGATGTGTGTGTACACACATGCAGTGCAATTTTAAAGCAGATGAGTGACAGGTTGCTAAGCCATGAGCGATTAGTACCCATGAGCCTGTCATGGCTTAGGAGTTTCGCTTTAAGAGGAATAACGTGAAGCCAGTAGTAGGGTCTGCATGTGGCCGGGACTATTTGTGCAACTTTCACGTAAATCTAAAATTGTTCCAGAGTTCTTAAAAATTAAAAAGGAAACAGTAAGGACGACAGTCTGGGGCTGGGGCGCATCTGGGTGCACCTGCCCTTGCTCCTCCCTGCCCTCCCACCTCACCTGAGTGGTCTCCGCAGGGGTGACAGGGTTTCCTGCACGGCCGCTCTCTGCCCCACCTCCAAGACCTTCACCTCCAGGCTTCCTGGTTCCTGTGCACACTCCCGCCCCTTTGCCTCCTCTCCCTTCTCCTCAGGAGAAGGAGGTGCTGAGCCGGACCACCCATGAGCCAGCACTGTCCCTGCCCTGCCAGTGTGGCCCTCTCCTCGGGGCTCTGCCCACCGCATCGTCTTGCCTTGCAGACACCAGGCATCGCCACACGAGGAAGCAAACACACACCCTGAGTCAGAGTCCGCTGCTTCCTGCTCTCCTCATTGCTGTGCGACCTAGCTACGCGGGCACTGGTCCTTGCCAGCCTTGTCCCTCACCTGGTTCCTGTTCCCAGTGGCTGTCACTCATACTTACTGATGGCTTCCACCTCACTCCTTTCTGAAATGCCACCCTCAGGGACAACCCATGGCCTTCAAATTCAATGTCTTCTGAGCCTTCATCCCTCCACACCTCCTAGCAACTTTTGGCCTTGTGGCCACGAGACCTGCCCAACCCTGCCCAAGGCCTAGGTGACCTGGCCTTGGGGGTCGGGCCTGGAGCCAGGCTGCCTGGGGTTGAGTCCCAGCTGCACGTGTTCCAGCTGAATGACCATGGGCCGGTCCCCTGACTCTGCTCTGGTTTGCTATTCTATAAAATGGGGACAATGTACCACCTACCTCGCAGGTGCCTCATGGGATCATGCACGTAAACCCCGGAGACAGTGCCTGGCCCAGGAGAGCCTGATAGCTCAGCTATTAGTCCAGCCTCGCCAGACTCACCCAGGCACCCTCCCACTCCTCTGGGCTCCAGCGTAGGGCCTGCCCGCCACCATACCACTCTGTTCCACGCTGGGCCTCTGCCCTGGGCACTCCACAGCCTGGAGGTTGCAAGGTGGTGAATCTGGCCCAGATGAGCTCAGCAGAAGGGGACGTCCAGTGGATCCAGCAACTGGACAATCTGTGCCTGGCAAAGTTCAATCTGGGCTGCACGTGGGCCAGTACCCTGTTTCTCTCCTTCTTCTGGGGCTTCATTTCCCAGGCTTAGGAGGCAGGAGCAACCCTCAGGGTACCAAGATGGCCTCAGTGGCTCCCAACATCCCTCTTCTTGGGGCAAATCTAGAGATAGAGATGAGCCACACTCTGGACATTTCAGCCCCAGTCCAGAAATAGAGTCAGGGACTGAATAACCAAAACCCACCTGGGGATGGTGGGACAGGGACTGGCACCGTCTGCTGAGAAATTCTGATAGCCAAAGGACAGGTGAGGAGAGATGGGGAGAAAACCCAACTAACATTCAGACGCCACTTCCTCCAGGAAGCCTTCCTTGATGTCCTTCTCCAGGTATTCCCTGCCACGTGGAGCTCCCTCCCCACTCTCTTCTCTATTTTGTTTCTCTGCTTCCAGGAGAACATAACCTTTGGGAAATGGGGGTGGTGGTTTACACGGCACCCTCAAGGCTGTTTCAGGGCCTGACATCTAGAGAGGAGAGCATGCACGTCTCTAAGAGTCATCCTCTCTGGGCCTCAGCACCCTGTTCTCCTCAGGTTTTCTTGCATGTTCTTTTTCTGTCTTTCCTGCCTTCCTTTTTCCTCCTCCACCCCCTAAACTTGGTCTTTCCACACAAGAGGTCCTACCTGGCCAACTTGAGGGCTTCTGGGATAGCTCATGAAGAAGTGTCCAGATCAGAGCCTTCAGCCCCGATCTCTGTTCTGAATGTTGGACCTCCAGCTCTGTCTGCAAGTCATGGTTCCTCGGTCAATCCTCCTGGCGGGTGTGAGTGTGCACAGGTGCTACTTATTACCCTTAGGACTGTGCTTAGTGTCTTCTCCCCCAGGCCCTTCCTCTCCTTGCTCAGTAGGAGTTCAGGGACAGCAAGATGGCGGAGACAGGGTATAAGAAAGAAGCCACCGGGGGACAAGACAAGGAGACCAGGAGTCCTGTCCCTGTTTACAATAAACCCCATCACCACGACAACTCCCACCACCGAGGGCGTCACCAGGACACCTCTCACCACTGAGCACTCATGACCATGACAACTTGCATCCAACTTGCAACCCAGGTGCAAATTTTAAAATGGCCAATGGGGGTAAAGTGGATAGTATTCTAATTAGGTTTTCTCCAGTAATCAGTGGAGAGAAAATTGGAAAATATTCTAATCAGGTATCATAAGAAGACCAATGGGAGAAAATAGGGTAAGATCTTTAATCAGGTCCGTATGGCGAGGAGAATGCCGCACAGTTTAGGATATAAGACCCTAGTTTTCCAGACACTGGGGCCTTGAGCCTCTCTCTCTCTTGCTTGGCCCACTCTGGTCTACCTCTCGAAGTGCTACCATCACCTTCTAAAATCCTGTTACTTCTGTGTGTCCTGCTCAATGCTTTCCTTGGGACACCAAGGACCCGGACCTCAACTGGACAGCCCAGCAGTAACATCCTGACTCTCCTGTCCCCATGTCTGATTCTGTGATGGTTCGTCCATTGCTTGGAAAGACGACTCACCAGGACCCACATGGAGATTTGACCCAGGTGGGCTTTTGCCTCGCTTTTGCTATCAGGATAGAGACTCTGGCTTTCTGATCTCTTTGTCCCTGTGACAGGGTTGGTAGAAGGTGCATGCACAGAGAAGGGACGGCTCCCTGGTTCCGGGTCTGTAGAACAGTCTTGCCCTGTCTCCCCCGTCCCCCTAGCAGGCACTGTTCTCAGCCTGTGTTGGACCAGACTTGGCAACTTGATGTCGGCTATTAGTCTTTCCTCTGAGATTCAGGTCACGATCAGGTGCCAAATCTGTGGTCCAAATCCACCGGAAAGACAGGCCCAGCGGTGCATGCCTGTAATCCCTGCTGAGGCTGAAACGTAAGCTTGCCAGTTCAAGGTCAGCCTCAGCAACTCAGTAAGAACTTCGGCAACTTAGACCTTGTCTGAAACCACCCAACCCCCTGGAAAGGAGTCCGGGGCAAGGCAGGGTTGAAGGACCCAAGTCCCTCTTTGCTCAGGACATTCTGGACTTCAACGCTTTCACTTGGGCAGACCTGGAGAGTGACCGCAGGGGCTCTCCCTGCTCAACAGTGGGCAGGATGGCCTTGAGGAAGGGCCAGCTTGGGGATCTGAGGGGTCATCTGTGCCTAGTCCCTATACCAGGGCCAGGGTGAATTCTCTCGTTCAGTGGGAAGTGTGAGCCAAAGTGCTGCTCCCAAGGTCTGGAATACCATCTCCTCCTGAAGCAGAGCCCTCTGCGACCGCACAGGCCTCTCCCTCGATCTCTGCGGAGCAAGGCCAGTCTGCGGCTTGACGCGCTGCTGCACGCCACCCACCCCTGCCCATGCGGGGTCCTGATGCTTTCTCTGTGAATCGAATCATGCTAACTGGGTGCACTTCCTATGAACTGCGGGAACTCCCCCCAGGATCAAGGTGGGAGTCCATTAATATTTAAAATAAAATCAACAAAATGTCCGTGTGTCTGTGTCTTAGGTTGGGCATTCCTTAGGGGCAGGGACCATGGCTGCTTTGGCTGCTTATATGGCACCTGGCACAGTGCCTGACAAATGAGTTCTGACCAGGAGGGGAGAAGCCGCAGGGCCTCCAGACCCTCTCTGGCGCTGGTTCCTTTCTGAGACTGACTGTCCCCCGGGTCGTGACCTGGGTCTGTGCTCTTGTCCCCACTGGCCCACACTCACCACAGGCCCTTGTGCTCACCCGCACACCAACGCCCCAACAGGGCTGCCCTTCCTGTCCTGGCCACGACCACACCCTCACCTGGCTCAGAGCTTCGTCCTGCATGGCGCCCCTCGCCCACCCAGGCCTAAGCTGGGCGGCTGTGCGTGGAGCCATCAAGAGCCACTGGTGGACATGGAGGTGCCGTCCCCACTCCCGCCTTGGCCTGTGGGGGCCTCCAGCCAGGCAGGGACCTGGCAGAGGGAGGGAGAGGCTAAGCCGCTTCAAAACTCCAGATGCAGCAGTTAAAAAGAGGACAGAGGCAATGATCCTTCAAATTGCCACATCTGTATAATCTGCCTTTTATTTTCTGCTTCATGAAGTTTTATTTCCTATTATTTATTCACCTCCCCGCCCTCCCCTCCCCCGCCCCTGCTCCTCCTTAGCAGGCGACATGCTCAGATGGGCCCTGAGCCTTGGCCGGGGTCCGGGCACCCCCATGCGCCCCCCCAGACTGGCTGCCGGGGACGGCACCTGCTCCCGCTCCTCTGGCTCCCTCTCCCTTCCTTGGGGCATTTGGGGGCTGTAACCCCCCTGCCATCTCTGTAACCCAGCCCCTAAACCCCTCCCCCATCCTTCAAGTGGAGCCCTGAGGAAATGCACCTGGGGCAGGACCAGGAAGGAGCCTATCCCCGGGTCCTAGGCTCTCAGCCAGGTGCTGTCCCGGGCAGCCCCACTGGCCTTCCCTGCTTGTCAGGCCACCTCCCCCAGCGGCCCTCTCGCTCCCCTCTGGGCCATGCACTTTTGGTCAGCCCACCCTGGGTGGAGCTGGGTCTGTCAGAAGGGAAGGAGGGGCTTGGGGTCTTAGCACCCACCGCCCCTGCTACCCAGGAGCAAAGGAAGCAGCTCCAGGAAGTGCAGGCGGGGGTGCCAGGCTTCCTGCCCAGCGAGCCTGCCGGGAGCGGGCAGGAGGCTGTCTGGGGAGGACACTGACATTCTGGGGTCTTCCTTGGGACAGGGACACGCAGGCCAGGGCAGCAGCCCTTTCCAGGAAGAGGTGGGACCACTGGGCCGGAGGCTTGATGCCTGCCCGCAGCCGTGCTCCCCGTGGGGACGCCAGGGCAGGGCCTGGCAGGGGCGTGCGGAGTGTGCAGGGTTCTCAGAAGCCTGTCTTCCGCTCGTCCCACGCACTCTCGGGCTCTGTACAGGTCTTTTTATTTATTTTTATTAATATGTTTTAGTTGTCGATGGACCTTTATTTGTTTATTTGTATGTGGTGCTGAGAATCGAACCCAGGGCCTCACACATGCCAGGCCAGGGCTCCACCACTGAGCCAGACCCCAGCCCCTCCGTACGGGTCTCGCTCCTGAGTACTGAGGTGTCCTTCGTGGCGGAGGGGAGAAGCAGCTCCTGCCGGCTTCCTGTTTTTTCCCAGGTGCCCCCCACAGGGGATGGCCCTGGTAGGTGGTCCTTGAGGACACTGGAAGGCGTGCGTCCACCTGTTAATGTGGTTTCTGCCCCATTCTGGAATTTCTAAGAGGCCTGGCTACAGTTTCCAAACTGAGTCAGTTCCAGTGCCCACCTGGGGGGTGCGGTGGCTTCTGGCCACGCTCCGAACAGAACCAGATCCCAAATGTGGAAGCGTGGTGTTTGCCGATGGGAACTGCCTGGGAACTGGGAGCAGGAGTGGTATGCGGTCCCAGCACCGGCCAGAGGACGCCTCAGGCTTTTCATGGACCCTAGGAAAGGGAGGTCATTTGGGGCAAGCCATGCGTTCTCAGCTGAGGACACCGAGAAGGACCCTCCTGGGCCCCAGCAGGAGGGCGGACATGACGACCCTTGCTACTCCCGCTAGGGACCTGGGGGAGATGAAGGCCATGACCAGGGTCTTATGCTGACAGCAACCAACAGGCACCCAGGGGCACCTAGACAACAGGCGGACACTGTTCCCTGTCCCTTTCACGGCCTTCTCCTTCAGTGCAACACGAGCTTCCATTCTGACCAAGCTCATCCATCCTGAGGACCTTTACTTTCCTGCTGTTGTGAGGCTTTGGGATGTTCTCAGACCCCCAGGGGGACATATGTGGGGAGCCTCCCCCTTTGTGCCCCCAGGAAGCCCATGCAGGGGAGGAAAAGGCAGGGTGGAGATGAGGATGCCCCAGCTTGGGAAGATGGCCCCTCAGCCTGTGCTCCGGGCAACGCCTGGCGCAGACAGTAAGGCCTGCTCCCAACGCCTCCCCGAGAGCAAAGAAATACAAGCTAGAAAAAGCTGGATTGGCACATTCAAGGACCTTCCTGGAGTTTGGCTGGAGGAGGGTGTCCTGGCTGGAGGAGAGGGTGCCCTGATGGGGGAGGGTGCCCTGGCTGGAGGGGAGGGTGCCCTAGCTGGATGGGAGGGTGCCCTGGCTGGAAGGGAGGGTGCCCTAGCTGGAGGGGAGGGTACCCTGGCTGGAGGGGAGGGTGCCTTGGCTGGAGGGGAGGGTGCCCTGGCTGGATGGGAGGGTGCGCTGGCTGGGGGAGGGTGCCCTGGCTGGAGGAGGGTGCCCTGGCTGGGGGAGGGTGCCCTGGCTGGAGGAGGGTGCCCTGGCTGGAGGGGAGGGTGCCTGGCTGGAAGGGAGGGTGCCCTGGCTGGGGGAGGGTGCCCTGGCTGGGGGAGGGTGCCCTGGCTGGAGGGGAGGGTGCCCTAGCTGGATGGGAGGGTGCCCTGGCTGGAAGGGAGGGTGCCCTAGCTGGAGGGGAGGGTACCCTGGCTGGAGGGGAGGGTGCCTTGGCTGGAGGGGAGGGTGCCTGGCTGGAAGGGAGGGTGCCCTGGCTGGGGGAGGGTGCCCTGGCTGGGGGAGGGTGCCCTGGCTGGAGGGGAGGGTGCCTGGCTGGAAGGGAGGGTGCCCTGGCTGGAGGAGGGTGCCCTGGATGGAGGAGGGTGCCCTGGCTGGAGGGGAGGGTGCCTGGATGGAGGAGGGTGTGCTGGCTGGAGGAGGATGTGCAGGCTGGAGGGGAGGGTGCCCTGCCTGGAGGGGAGGGTGCCTGGCTGGAAGGGAGGGTGCCTGGCTGGAGGAGGGTGCCCTGGCTGGAGGGGAGGGTGCCCTGGCTGGAGGAGGGTGCCCTGGCTGGAGGGGAGGGTGCCCTGGCTGGAGGGGAGGGTGCCCTGGCTGGAGGGGAGGGTGCCCTGGCTGGAGGAGGGTGCCCTGGCTGGAGGGGAGGGTGCCCTGGCTGGAGGGGAGGGTGCCCTGGCTGGAGGAGGGTGCCCTGCCTGGAGGGGAGGGTGCCCTGGCTGGAGGGGATGGTGCGCTGGCTGGATGGGAGGGTCTCTGGTTAGGGGAGGGTGCCCTGGCTGGGGTGGGCTTTGGGTGGAAGTGGGGAGGGTGCCCTGGCTGGGGAGGAGGAGGAGGCAGTGGGGTGGGAGAGGACCACCGTGGAGGAGGGGACGTGGGGACCTGGAGGGGGTGATGGGAGGTGTGAGGAGGGGCGGGTGCTGGCTTCGTGCTGTTACTAGTTTGATTTATCCCTAATGAGTTCTCAGCACATGGCTGCTCCCGGCTCACTCCAGGGGCCAGCGCGGCCTCCCGCGGCCTTAGCCCGCCCGACTCTGCAGCAACAGCCGCCAGTCGCTCAGAAAAGAGCCAATTTCCACACTGCACAGTCCGCTTCACTCAAGGGAAATCACATTTCCCTGGGAGAGCTGCGGGCTGCGCCTCGCCCCCAGCCTGGCCCGCTGCCACAGGGCAGAGGGGGAGGGGCTCCTCCCCTCCCGCGCCTGGCTGCACCCTCACCCCAACCTCTGGGCAGCCTCTCTGCAGCCTGGTCTTAGCCTGTGCTGCTTCTCAAGAGTGGGAGCGAGGGGTCGTCCAGGGGTAAGCCTGCCCGGAAGGGAGGAGAGACCCGTCCAGCTGCCTCCAATGGCCTCTTCCAGGAGGAAGACCCAGACCCTGTACCCTGGCCGTGCTGGGGGACAGTGAGATGCGGAGGAGAGGCTGATGACATGGCGTGTGTGCGTGAGCAAGGCAGGGAGCCCTGGGGACAGGGGTCTGCCGTCCAGAAGGTACTGCCTCCAAAGAGCCAAAGGAAGAGAAGAAAGCAAGGAAAAGACAAGAGGCTAAAGAGAGGGAGGGGGAGAGGGCTGGTGTCCTGCCATTTCCCCACCTCCAAGCTCTTCCCAAACACTTAGTGTCTCTTCCAGGCACCCGGAGGCCTGGGTTCATAAAGGTCTGCCACACGGGGAGGAAAGCAGTAATTACTTCCAAGTCGGCAGAAGGGGTGGGATAAGGAACTAAAGCGGACGCAGAGGGAAGAGAGAGGGAGTCGGTCTTTGTGGGACAAGGCGTCCTGCCTCCAGACCCCCGTCTCTGAAGTCAGGGTGCAAGTGCCCAGGGGCCACCAGCCCCACGCAGGCAGGAAGGCTTCCTGGCCCTAAAGACGGGGGTCTCAGGCCTGCCTGGCCACATCCAGGCCCCGAGACCTCAGAAGAGGATGGAGACCTGGCCCCCGGCAGGGGTCAGTCGGGCTGTGGTCTCTGCTCCTCTGGTGACTGGCTGAAGGACCGTGACCACGTCATCTCTCTCCGTCCCCATTTCCAAGAGCAAAACAGGGCCCAAGATCAGAATCAAAGACAGCGGGGCACGTGCCTGAGCTTCATGCGCAGAAAGAAACGAGGCCTAGGGGAAGGGTACTGTCACCTCTGAGGCTGAGAGAGCAGGGGCTGCTCACTGGTGGGGAAGGAGGGACCCAGGAGGGAGCCCGAGTGCCCACTGGCTGTCCCTGCCTTTGACAGACACCGATGCCGGAACACAGGCCCACGGATGGAGGGCATGGGGTCCCCGCACCCTGTTCCTGTGCCACCCTCCAAGGGTCCACCTTAAACCCCTGAGCTAGGGCCTGGGGCTCTCTGGTCTGGTGTCCTCCGTTGGCTTGTGTGGTCTGTGGCTGTCAATGCTCTTGCCTGGCAGAAAACACTCGGCCCTAAGTAACAACCCCTGGCGAGAACTTTGGAAGAGTGAGAGAAGGTGGGGCAAGGGAGGGCTGAGATCTAGCCTGGGGCTGGCCTTGGAGGTGGGGACTCCGGGGTCCCCCTTCTCCACACCCTCGTGGGGCTTTGGGCGGGGCCAGAGGATGACAGCAGCTCTGTCCTCCAGCAAGAAGCCCATGGCCTGCCCTTCGGGGTCGCCGCCATCACACGGACTTTCTGCCACCTCCTGGCGCCTGGGGCTGGCCTGGCCAGGCTAGGAACAGGGAGGCCAGAGCAGGGGGCAGCCTGGAAAACTGGGCAGGAGAAGTGACAGTTCCAGGTGCCACGGGCGGGGCCAAGATGCCTTGGGAATGTCCAGGCCCGGCTCTTCCTGGTTCTGCCAGTACCTTCCCCATGCCCCATGGAAACCAAGGCCCCTGACGACGGGCAGCCAGGCTCCTGCACTTGAGGCTGAAATGTGGCCTTCCCGCCCAGCCCCAGCAGCTTCCTGCATGTGCCCCCGCCGAGGCCTCGTCCCCAGGGCCTTCCTCCCAACCAGACTTCTCCCAACACCACTCCAGTGCCAAGGTACCCCAAACCGCCTCTCACGCGACTCGGGCTTGACTCTATTTTCTGAAGGGAACCCGTGATTTGAGCCCGGGTGGAATATCTGTGTAGACCCTGGCCAGGACCCGTGCCCTTGGGTCACACAGCACAGCCACAACCACCACTCTGAGCCAGGCGTCCTGGGGTGAACAGCTCAGACCAGAGAAAGGAAGGAGAGCGTTGCTCCAAGATCACAGCAGCGAAACCGCTTCGGTCCCTCCGTCACCTGGGATCTGAAGAGGGGCTGCCAGGGACGCGAAGCCTCTCCAAGGGGTGGATCCCAAGGACTGATGGGTCGGCTGCTGGGGACGTGGCACATCTCAGAGTGATTTGGGCGAGGGCTCTCTTAGGGCCCTCAAGAACCTGGGTCCAGGGTCATGAAGAGCCTCAGACATCGGGGCTCCCGGGTCCTGCCGCCATGCTCGTAGCTGGCGGGGAGCCCTGCCGTTGAGAACGGAGTCTCCCTTGGGATTCTAAATCACGGGGATAGGTGCTCTTCAAGGGAGGGTCCCCTCCTCGAGGCCCATCTTGTGGCCCCTGCCCTGCAGCCTCCCTGGCCTCTCCCTGAGGGGGACTGAGGAGGTGACAGCCCTGCTCTCCACCTCTGTCCTCACTGGGTGGGGTGAGGACTCCCCCTTCCATCCACTCAAGCCCAGCTGCTGTCCAGCCGAGCACCCTGGCTGCAGCCTGGCCCCTGGCTCCAGCTGGTTCCCACATGGAGAAGGGGACCATGCAGACAGCACCCAGTGGGCCACACACCTGCCGAGGGCAGGGCCCCTCCTTGGCCCTCCCTCTGGTCTCCTAAATTTCCCAGAGGGGACTGTGCTAAGGCCCTGTAGCCTTCCACACCCACTCCTGAGCCCACCGCCCCCGGATCTTGCCTTTGCCCAGCCAAATCTTTAGAACTGGACGAGAAGAAACCTATACCCTCTGCTGGGTGCAAAGACTCGGGCTTCCCCGGCAGGGGCCTGCGGTGCTGGGTGAACATGCTGGACGCAGCGGGAGGACTCGCCTGAATCCCCCACCCTCCATCCTGGGCACCGCATCCTTCCCCGAGCCTTGGTTTCTCCTGCGTGACCCCAACGCAGGTACACGACGCTCAGTCTTCCCCCGCTTCTCCAGCACTGCAGGGCTCACGAGAGCTGATCATGGCTCCCACTTTGGAGCAATCCCCAGATCCTTCCTCTCTGGGCCCACGGACCCCCGGGCTTCTTGACACCACCTGCAAGTGTTCATGGGAAGTGCATGACAACCCCGCCCCACACCCAGGCTTGTTTCGTCCTCATATTTACTTAGAGTGGAAGAACTCAAAACTTAGGGCCACTGCTCTCCCCGGCCTTGGACATCTGTTAGGAGCAGAGGGAGATGCTAAGTCAGGGCCGTGAGCCTTAGACCGTCCTTCCCAACCCACAGCCCCAGAGTGGGTGCTGAGGTCCTTGGGAGGAAGCCCAGCCCCAGCCCCAGCCAACCCCAAAGCCTGAGGCGAAGAGCAATGTTTTATTGAGTCATGTGGTAATGGCGGGTTTCTTTAAAAAAGAAAGAAGCATCAAGGAGAGAAGCCCAAGGTGCTGGGAGACAATTTGCTCAGAGGCCACAGTCTGCGGGTGGGAGGAGGGAAGCTCCGCCACCAGAGCTTCCTTTACAGTATTTACAGTTGGGCCTCGGGCTGCCGCAGGAGGGCTGCAGGTAGCTCGCGGCTTGGCAGGAGCAGCTGGGAAGGGGAGTGTCCTCTTTTCCCGCCATTCCGCCTGGTTCTGCCCTGGGCAGGGCCACACCTCACCTCCCAGGGCCCAGGCTTCTGGCTGGTCTGGCGGATGGCGGCTGCCATAGAGATGAGCCACCGGAGGAGAGGCTGGCACTTGCAAAGCAACAGGTGGAACGGGGGTCAGCCGGCGATGGGTGGGGGGTGGCCCAGGAGCAACCAATGACGGGGAGACCAGCAGGAAGAGGCGGCCACCGCGGAGGCTGTGGGAGGGGATGGGGCCCATTGGGGGGCCGCCTTGGCCCGGGCTGGACCTGTGGGCGGAAGGACTTGCTTACAGTCCACGTCTGCTGGACCGTGTTGATGCACAGCCACGCGGGTCCCATTTGGGCCCCCTCCGGCTCCTCGGGGCTCTCTCATCTCTTCTTTGGTGGCTACCAGCCAGGGAAGGTTTCTTCTCTAGTTCTGTCTTTCGGAACGGGATGGTCCTCTTTCCCTTGAACTCCTGCCCCCATTAAGGGGTCCTGGTGGACAGTCTGGCGGTCTCCAAGGTCATCCTGTCTTTCGCGGTTGATTACATTAACCACACAGGGAGTGAGCCACCGTGCTGGACTTGTGGTTATTTTTCATGTAATAAATAAAGATTCCTTTGTGTGACTCTCTGGGGCCTGTCCCAGGCCAAGTCCTCCTGCTGCCTGGTCGCTCCCACTGTCCCCATGGCAATTACAGATGGTCAAAGGCCGTGGCAGTGGTGGGCGGCACGCTCGGCCTTGATGTGGAACTGTAATAATAGGGGGAACCTGGACATGTTGAAGAAACAACAACAACACTGACGGTCAGAGGGAGGTGCGGCGGGCCTTCCCCGCATCTGCTGACTTCTAAGACAGCGCCGGTTAATCATTCACCCCGCGATCTGATCATCAAAGATTAACTCCTCTGCAGCCTGCTTCCTCCTTCTCCCGCCCCGCCTTTGAGCTGCTGGCCAGAGTGAGAGCCGTTGCTGGGCCCCTCCCCTAGCTTGACCTTCAACACCCTGGCGGCAGGGAGAGGCAAGAGGGAGCAGGGGCCCATGGGAGCCCCAGAGTCGAGCACCAGCCTTGCCCAACAGTTGCAGGTCACAGGATCTTCCTCTTAATGCCCAGAGGGTGAGAGTCCCAGAGGCCAAGGAGGCCTGGGCTTGTGGGCCTGCAGTGGCCTCCATGCACCTGCTGGCTGGCAGCCTGGGGGGGGCTCAGCAGGAGGGTACCCTGACCCCCAGCCCTCGCACTTCCCACTGCCCTTGTCCTTCCTGGCCAAGGGGAACCAAACGGTGGCCTGGAGTTGCAGATATCTGCAAACAGAGCCCAGGTCAGCACCCTTCCTGTGGTTTCTGGAATGCCCAGAGGTAACAGCAGTAGAGGTCTCGGGGATCATGGTGCCTGCGAGGCTGGCCACTGTTTCTCTCTGGCTCAGGTCTGCTGACACCCTCGAGGCCAGCACTCGGGGAAGCCCCGGGGGAACCCTCAAGTTCCCCACCGTGGGCCTGCTTTTTTCCCCAGCCCAGGGTCCTGTGGCCAGAGAGGCGTGGACAGTGGCCTTGAAGCTCGCTGCAGCCAGTCTCTGGGCCTCAACCCTGCACGCTGTCCAGTTCTCCAACCAAATGTGGTGAACCTGGAAGGACGAGGATTCCTGCTGAGGGCTTTGGTGCTGAGTCAGGAATATCTGTGACCCACTTAGGTGGTTGATGAGGGACAGGACTGTTCTGAAATCAGCTCCAAAATGACGGGCAGCCGAGTGGGCTGGCGGGGCTGAATCGGCGTGGCCACGGTGGCCAGCAGGCCTCTCAGGCTTTCCTGGGTCCACCCTTGCCCTCCCCTCCCGGCCTCAACTCTGAATCTTATGTAAAAGATTCAGGGCCTTGGGGAGCAGGAGAGAGATCGCGCGGGGAAGGCCCTGGCTTCTGCCTTCTCCCCACAAAGACTGCCCTCCTGTACTGTCTTCTGCCACAAGGACACAGGTCTCCCCAGGCCCTGGTCCAACCTGGGGCCTCCCAGCGCTCCAGGCCTAGCTGTGCCCCTCACCCGCCCTGCCCAGCAGAGGGCCCGCCTGGCCCGTGACTTACTCAGCAAGCTGGAGTTGGGGAAGCGCCAGGCCTCGCTGTAGGAGGAGTAGGGGGTGTGGCCATAGGTGTTGCCAGAGTATTCACTTCCTGTCGGGGGCACAGGAGAGAGGCCGGTGAGGACGAGGCTCCCAGCGGGGGCTGGGGCTGCAGTGGGTGAGCGGCGTGGGGAGGCCCCTCCAGCAGCCCGAGGGGAACTGCAAGGTCTGGGGTCATCTGGTTCTCCAGGAACCAGAGGCACTGCCCTGACCCACCGGGACACCGAAGCCCTCCAAAGAGCCCGGGGAGGCAGACACTGTTACTAAGCCCATGTTAGAGATAAGGAAACTGAGGCTGTGGGACCTGCAGAAGCTCACACAGCTGGAGGCCTAGTGGAGTGTGGAAGCTGTGCGGGGGGTGGAGGGCCCAGATTCTAGCCCTGCTTCCACGGCTGCCTGGAACTTCTGCACAAGGGGCCTTGCGAGGGCCCATGGCAGGGGCAGGGAAGAGGCGCTGGCAGTGGAACACTGAGAACGCTCTTGCTAGCCTCCCCAGGAGGCATTTGTGGAGGGCGTGGTCCTCTACGTTCAGGAGGTGCTGAGGACCAGGCAGAAGAGGGAGGGGCCTGGAGGGCACCCGGCTCTTGGGAACGCTGTGTTCTGAAACTTACTCTGAGAATTTGTCACCACTTTCAGCCAACCCAGGGCATGCGTTTATTTGCACAAAGTAGATCGGATCACCTCCTGCTGTGAGTAGATCCATGGCTTCCCCACAGGAATCATTTCCCAGAGGAATCACTTAAGGAATCTCTCGCACAGCAGCAGCGAGCTTGGGCTGCCCCCAGGACGACAATCGCTGGCGCTGGGTGGGCTGAAGCCCTCCTGTTGCACACCCGCCCCATGTGGCACTCACCCACACAGCCAGGGCATGGCCTCGGACCCCGGAGTGCAGCAGGATTGGTGATTCGCCTCAAATTACACTGCTGACAAAGGGCAAGGCAGGACTTGACCTTAGAACTCCTGACCCTAAATTCCAGATAGTTACTTTATCACTTATGAGATAATGTCATTTACAAAGTCAGGTTCCTGCCAACCCTGAGATCCAGTGGGTGTCCACACAGCCTTTTGGAAACTCATCTGCAATTGTGAGCTAAGTGCTTTCTGCGGCTCCTCATCTTCTTCCCAGGCTGTCCGAAGTCAAATCCGCATCTCTCACTTCCTGGCTCTAAAAACTTGGATAAGTCACTTAGGCTCTCTGAGCCTTGTTTCCCTCTTGTCAAATGGGGCAAATTATTGCCCCTGTCTCTTGGGGTTAAACAAGATGATACATAATATATAATCACGCTTGGCATATAAGAAGCACTCAATAAATGTTAGCTTTTTAATTAGTCTCCCAAGAAACAAGTGTTAAACAAAGTTCCAGAGGCTCAAATCAGTCATGCAACCAGTCTGAGAGCTGGGTTGGGGCCAGTGGGGGCTGTTCCTTGCAGAGAAGCCTTGTACAGGAGGAATGGAGGCATGCACTGGCCCTTGAACTACTCCCTTTACTGCGGGCACCCCTCCATCTCCCTGGTCTCAGGTCCTTCCACACTGGCTTCACAGCATGGCCCTGCCCTGGCCTTCACCCCACCCTTACCAAAGCTGAGCACTGCAGGCTCCAAAGGACACAGAAGAGAGACGGAAAACACATTGTGTTTGCCCTCATTTTGTCACTCATTCATGCATCCACTCACCCGCGCACTTACTCATTCATTTAACGCACTCACTGTGCACCTGTGCCTCAGCCCCAGGGGAGTCCGGGTGGAGGATGGGGCTGGGACGAACACTCCTGCGTGTGGCCTCTTCCCACCACCAGATCTGCCCACCTGCTGCAGCCAGGGAGGACGAAACGTCCTGCGCCTCTGAAGGCCAAACCGTCCTCCTTCCTCTGCATCCCACCCACTCATCTTTCCACCTGGCTCCTGCACATGCCCCCCTTTCCTGCTTTAGCGGTCTCTTCCTTCCTAACTCATTGCTCCCTTTGGCCTAGGATCATGCTCTGTTATTTTCTACCTGGAAAAAATTTGCCAGGGTGGTGGCACGTGCCCACCCAGTGGCTGGGGAGGCTCAGGCAGGAGGATCACACGTTCTAGGCCAGCCTCGGCAACTTAGCAAGGCCCTAAGCAACTTAGCAAGACTCTGTCTCAAAATGGAAAAAAAAGGGGTGGGGCTGGGGATGTGGTTCAGTGGTAAAAAGCCCTTGGGCTAAATCCCCAGTTCCTCCCCCAAAAAATAATAAACAAAAAGTCCAACTTCTTCCAACCCCAGAGTCCACCCGAGCTATCAGCCCCTCTCTGCCCCATGGCCTCTGCTTATGTCCTCCAGCTCTCAGCTCAGCACTCCCTCCATGCCTCTGGGTTCCACACTGCCCAAACTCCTGGTCTGCTCCTTGCTGGTCACTGCCTCTCACTCTCTTTGCTGGTCCTTTCTCTGTCAGAACTCTAAATTATGCTGGAGAAGCCCTCGGAGGGTGTGCGAGCCTTCGGGGAACTTCCATTCCTATTCTTTCAGGTGCACTCATCTAATTCCTTGATGTGAAACAAGAGGGCCGCACAGTGGCTGACATCAGGCTCCCCAGGACCCTCCTCTGCCTTCAGAGGCAGGTCTCCTGCCTGCTGACACGTGGGGCTGGGCATGTCGTAGGTGCGGCAATCCTAACATCAGACCCACTAGGTCCTCCTCCTGAGTCTCCCGCTATCACCAACGGAGTATGCCATGACCACAGTCCTAGTGATCCATGATGCCTGTTTTCTGATCCCTCCTGCCAGCTCCCCAGCAGCTTGTGTTGGCTCTACCACCAAAACATCATCAGTGTCTCTTCCCCTCCTTCACCGTCCAAGCCACTGGCATCCCCTGCAAGAACGACCGCAACTCCACCCTAACTGGCCTCTGCGCTTTCCCTCCTGACGGTCTACAGTCTGTTTTCCCAGAGGACTGAGTGGTCCTTTAAAACCTGGCCCTGCTGTTACTGACATCTCCTCATCCTGCAGTGCTTTCCCCAGTTGCTCACTGTTCTTTGATATGGTCTCCTTCCTTCTGGGTGCCGTCATGCTAAGCCAGTTCCTTCCTGCCTTAGGGCCTTTGCACTTGCTGTTCTTCTGGGACCAGGGATGGTCAGCCCCAGTTTATCACTTGGCTGACCACTTTGAACACCTTCTCAGAGAGGCCTTCCCTGATCATCCAATCTAAAGCAGTTATCTCTTCTCCCTGTGGCTCTTTATGAACCATCACGTTTTCTGGTACAGGCTCATTCACTCATTGACTTGTTCACTGTTCATTTCTCTCCACTGTGAGGTTGTATGCTCCATGAACAGAGGAATATGCTTTGTGCACTCCTGTATGCCTACCATCCCATGCAGCAGAATCTCACTAGTATTCGTTAAGTGAAAAAGTAGTGAACAGATGGAAAGATACAAGGATGGGTGGTATGTGGATGATGGAAATACTGATGACAAAAAGATGGACAGGTGGAAAGATGGAGGCAGGAAGGAGTGAATACACAGACAGATGCATGGGCGGATCAATGTGAAGATGGATGTAGGAAAGGCTAGATGTATGGGCAAAAGCATGGAGAAGGATAGGTGCTGAAGGACAGGTGGAAAGATGGACAGATGAAAGGAGGGGTATGTGGGAAATGGCTAGATGGACTGATGGAAGAACAGATGGATGAATGGAAAGATGGGTAGTTGAACAGATGGAGGGATGGATAGATGGATGAGTGAGTGGATGGATGGAAAATTAGATACATGGAAAGGTAAATGGGTGGATAGATGAAAGGGTGGACATGGATGGGTGGAAGAATGGGTGGAGGGATGGATAGATGGGAAGATATATGGATGGAAAGATGGATAAAAAATGGAAGGATGAGTAGATGGAGGAATAGAGGGGTGGGAGAATGGGTGGATGAACAGATAGAAAGATATATGGATGGAAAGATGGCTCAAAAATGGAAGGATGCCTAGACAGACAGGTAGGCAGGATGGATGGAAAGATAGTAGTTTGCTGGATGAACCCATCCATCTGGAGATGTTGGTTCTGCTCTAGAACTGATGTGAGGGCCATTGTGTTAGTGGGGCTGGAACCAAAAAATAAAAATAAATGAGAAGGGAGAGGACGGGGAAAGATACAGAGAGAGGGAGAGAGAGAGAGAGAAGACACAACGGAAAGTGAGTGGACACAAGGGATGGCGTTCAGACCCTTTTCCCATGCTACTTTCCCAAGCTTATCTTGATTTCTCGGGTGGTTGGAGGCAGTGTGTTGAAGTGGAAGGAGCCCTAGATTTGAAATCACAAGATCTGTGTTTCAGCAACTCAGCTGCTTAGAGTTGTAAGGACCCTGAGCACGCCACTGGCTTTTCTAAGCCTCAGTCTGCTCGCCTGTAAAGTAGGGAAACCATTGGCCTCCCAGTCTATGGTAAAGACTTCTGGGACACAAAGGCGTGTGGAGGTCCAGGCATGCACAGGTGCGTGACCAGTGACCACATCCTCCTCTCCACGTGGACTGGAGAATGGCAGAGGCACGCCCTACTTCAACATTTACGATGGCCTTACGTTCACGCAGTAGGTGCCTGATGAGTTTACTGACTCTAACTGAAGGCATCCCCCTTCTGTGGACTGGGAGGTCACAAGCAGGGGTAAGAGATGGACACATATTTTTTCTAAAAAAGCAAAATTCTTTTAAGAATTCATTCACACAAGGGTGTGTGTAGGAGCACACCCTACGCAGCAGCTGATTTATTTAAATAGTGCTGCATTTTCTGAAAACTGATTTGCATGCAGCACAGACTGGGAGGCCCTTCATGTGCAAGGCGGGTCCCCTCCCTCTCGAAATCCACTTGTAATCAGTGTGGTCCTGTTTGTGTGTATGTGTGTGTGTGTGTGTGTGCGCGTGCGCGCGCACGCACGCACGCACAGCCTGGCTCTGGATGAGGCCTTTCTGGAAAAGACCTGGGGCCTTTGATGAGAAGCTCAAGCCTTCCAATTACCTCCCAGGTCAGATGCTGGGCCCCAGGAACCCTTGCCCTGGGCTGCCCTCAAGGAATGATTCATAATTAAGAGGAAAACCTCGTTCTTCGGTGTCCTCCTCCTCGGAGTAGGCGGTAGGGCAAGGTGGAGGGGTGGGAAGGGGGATGGGGGAGCAGGCTGGAGCCTGGGATTTTGATTGAGAGGCCCCATTATCCACACTCTTAAAAAAATAACCGAATCTTTTCCTTTTTTATCTTGACCAATCTCATTTCACGCTCCAGAAGAGGAAGGGAGGGAGGGAGGGAGTCCGGGGCCAGGAGGGAGAGAGGAGTCAGTATTCTGTATTTTCAACGCTGCATTAAGCACATCGCCACGGTAACCAGGCGGCAACAAGTGCCAGCTCAGCAGGTTCCCAGGGAGCACTGGGCCTCCCTCCCTCCTCCCTCCCCTGCCCCTCCTCTGCCCAGGAGAGCCCAGCCCACCTGCCTTGCACAGGGTGCCCTGGGAGGGTGGTCAGCAGAGGGAAGTAGGCTTGGGAGGATGCGCCAAGTCTCTGGGTGCAGAGCCGGGAATTGGGCCCAGGGCTGGCATGGGCTTTGCTCACACTCCGAACTCCGCCAGCTGAAGTCTCCTGGACCTCTCTGGGCAGAACTGTCTCTAGCCCGTCCCTCCCAGGGTCTGTCGCACATGGCTCCCAGATGAGAGAGACTTTTTCAAAGAAACCCCCTTGTCCTCAGTTGTCCAGACCTTGACACTATGGGTCACGTTGGATGAGAACTGGCAAAGAACCCCAAATGGCTGGTGTGAAGATTCCAAGCCAGTCTAACGGAGGCTGAAAGCTCTGCCCTTTGGCTCCTGAGACCTAGAACCTGGGAACCTGGGTCCTGCGCATGCAGGCTGAGCGAGTGTGGGATGGGAAGGACGTATGCCAACCATTCCTTTATCATCGTCGTCATCAACAACCACGCTCAGACCTCAGAAGGGATGAGACGGAGACGCGTCAAAGTCAAACCAGCTGTGTCTGGTGTGCTCCATCAGCACCCACGGAATTAGTGAGAGGCTTGGATGTGAACACGGGCCTGTCTCAGCCCCGCCCTTTTCATCAGGGTGGGCTGTGGGAGATCTGGGAATGAGCGGCCGAGCTGGGGATGGTGAAGGAGCCCGAGGGCACTGGGCCTCTTCTCCAGGTGTGTACAAGGTGCCCCTCGGGTCCACCATCCTTCAGTGCCCTTTGGCAAGCCTATGCAGGGGACTCGGTCTGTCTCCTGCCCCCTCTGCAGTGCCCCCACCACACAGCCCCTCCCCTTACCTGCCACCATGCCCGCGATGGCAGAAGAGGCATAGCTGCCCTGTCCACTGGTGGGGATGTGGGGCGGGTATCCAGGCAGCGTGGGCCCCACCATCTCTCGCCCTGGAAAAACACAGCAGAGTCATCAGCTGGTCTAGGGAGGCGCCTGGGCTCCACGTCTCCTCTCTCCTTGAGCTCAGCAAGGCCCTGACGCCATTCCCACCTCCTCCCCTGTGCCCAAGCTCTTGCCTCTGACAGGAGAGAGGCTCACCACACAGCAAGCACTTGAACAGCACAGTTCTGTACCCTCATTCTCCAATGGATGAATGTTATTTTATTCATCCACAAAAATGTCATGGTCCTGGAGGCCAGGGGCTAGGTTCATGAGTCTTCATTAGCCCCACGTCCAGGACAGCACTCGGCACAACCAAGTAAATGCACAGGGACCACTGACTGCATCTCCTTCAGCTTCCGCTCGGAGGACTCAGAGCAGACATTAACCATCAACCATCACCCTTTTTTCCACTGAACCAGAGATGGGGAGTCCATCCCTTGACTTGGCCTTCCAGGTGAATATGATCTTTCAGAGATGCAAGGGATCTGAAACCCGCTGCCCACCCCTAACCTGAAAGGAGAGGTGGCTGAGAGATGGTCAGCTTTCATGTGTGACCATGAGTTTCCACCTGCAAACTGCAGTTCTGAACAAAATGAAAACATTTTTAGTGACACAGATGTTACTGTAACTTGTGAGGCATACCCACACCTTGGTGACAGGAGGGGAGCTGTGAAGAGCCCCTCTCCCTGGCTCTGTCTCTCCTCTGTATCAGGAAGTGAAAGCTTTCCATTTAGGAGTCTCAGTTGACCTGGTGACCTTCTTCCCACCTATGCCCTGCCCAACAACCAGGATCCCTCACCTGCTCCCCTCTTCCATCACCCCTAGGTTCTGCAGGTCCAGGCCAGCATCTGCCTCACCCCAAAGTTCTTGTGAAAGAGACAATATATCCTGGTTTGCCCAGGTGGGTCCAGGTGCTGACCACGTCCCAGCGTATTTATTACTAACGTCCATTTCACTCTCACTGAGCTGCCATTGTATGATGAATTATTTGGTCCTCCGATTCTTCATGATGCCTACAGGGTCTCAATCTCAAAACATCAGTATTTTAGACTGGCTAATTATTTGTTGTGAGATTGTCCTGTGCACTGTAGACATTCAGAGTCAGTAGCAGTTCCCGTCCTGTGTGACAACCAAGTGTCTCCTGGCCATGCCACGCGTCACAGGTGGGTAAAGTCACTCTGGTCCAGACCTCTGTGTTAGGTCATGGCGGCTTGACCCAAGTGCCTTCTGCCTCCCTCATGGGGGCCGTTTCTCCTCCCAGGATGTCCACAGGCTTCCTGCGAGCCCTGTCCACCAACTTACCAGGTCCACCGCCTCAGTGACACTGCTAGTCCAGGTTTCCACCCACGGGTGCCCCGGCTTCACATAGCAGCCCCTTGAAGGGGTGCCTGGTAACGAGGGACAGGAGGTTCGTCCATGGACCCCAGTAAATTGTGCATACCATGGACAAGGGAGTGACCTTTCTCCCTGTTTTCTCACTCTGGAGGTCCCCCAAGGACAGCTTGTGCACCCAACAAATCCTGAGTAAGCGCTGTGGACTGGGCACTTCCCTATGCACTTGGGGACAGAGCAGAGAGCAAGGGTGACAACTTATCAAGGCCAGGCACTAAGTCACGACGGGGCAGAGGCTGGCATGGCATGTGGAGCCTGGCCCAAGGAGCCAGTGGCCAAGACCCTGTGTCCTCAGCCTGTGCCCTTCCTCAGGAGGTCGAGGCTGGGGATCAGAGGACTTGGGATCCTCATCCCGCTTCTGCAGCTAATCTTCTGTGCCCCTGGGCCAGCCACGTGTGTGCCCTGATCCTGTTTATCTTATGCGGAATGGGAAAGAGAGATTACCATTACCCTGAGGCCATCACTGAGCTCACGCCCAGAGGGACGCTGGCTGGGGCAGGGGGCTCATCCTGGAAAGGGCCACGTGTCCGTGGACCTGGAATAGCCCTCTTTGAAATGAGCTGCCAGCGTCTGCCATTCAGCTGTGTGAAGGTTCTGCCTGCATGCTGCCCTCGAGTTCGTTTGACTTTTGCTGCAGTGTCTGGCCATGTCTGACCCAACAGGGTGGAACTCACTGGGATTCTCGAGGTGGGCTCTGTTCACCTGACATGGAGGGTTGGAAAGAGAGGGAAGGAGAGGGAATCATAGCAGACTTAGAAAGGGAAGGACAGACAGGCTGAGCTTCCTGTGCAGGAGCCTGCCACGCCCCGGTGGCCCTGTGTAAAGCGCCCAGTCAGGTGCAGGGACCAAGAGAGGGAGGAAAGGTGTGGAGGTGGAGGGGTGGTGAGGGGGAGAGATGGAAGGGGGCGGTGTGGCCGACCAGGCCTGACACCTTCCCTCTTCCTCCCCCACTGAGGGGGATGGTGGGGGAGAGTCCTCTAGATCCAGATGTGGACGAGGGAAAAAAGCACTTAATCCCTGCAAACCACACCTCCCAGCCTGTCACACAGGAGCTAACCTGGTGAGAGCTTATAACTTGGGTTTGCCTTATCTAAGATTGGTTGGCAGGAGCTTCCCAGCTCACTGGGTTAAGAAAGACGCTGAGAGAGCCTCTGTATCTGCCATGACTGGAGACGGGTGGTGGGGACCAGTCTTGGCTCACAGGCCACCTGTCTGCTAGTGCTCCTTCGGCTCTGGTGGCCTGAGGTCCCACACTCCCCACCTCCAGACCTCACCCTGTGGCTTTCCATCCCTAGACTCTGGTTTCTGGATCTGTGCTGTGTAGTGGGCAGACCCCAGGCACAGACTGCATTAGGCCACAGTGGAACCCACAAGCACCCCCTGCCCCCGTGAGCACGTGCCCCCACAATGCCCTGGAGAATGGAGCTCCTTGTCCTCCCTCCCCTATGTTCCGATATCTTAACGTTCCTCTCCAGGTAGTCCCCTAATTTCCTCCTAGTACAGTAGAGACTTCTGGATCACATTCTAGAGCAGACTCCTCAAGCATTCCTCCATGAAACCTGGCCCTTCCGGAAAACTTTCTCCAGGAGGCCCTCACACAAACTCTGCTGCCCTGTCTTAACAGCCCACAACGCTCTGCCCCAACTCCTAAAAAACAAAGTTGCTGGGTGCCTGTCATCCCAGGGGCTCAGAAGGCTGAGGCAGGAGGATAGCGAGTTCAAAGCCAGCCTCAGCAAAAGCAAGGCACTAAGCAAGTCAGTGATACCCTGTCTCTAAATAAAATACAGAATAGGGCTGGGGATGTGGCTCAGTGGTAGAGGGCCCCTGAGTTCAATCCTTGGTCCCCCCCCCAAAAAAAGAAAAAAAGATGGAGTGCTTGCCTAGCAAGCCCTGGGTTCCTGGGTTCCACCCCTAGCACTGGTAAATAATAACAATATTTCTTCCGGAAAGCTAAGAACCTTGCTTCCTTCTCAGAAACCAAGCAACAGACGTTATGAGCTTGAGACGCTCCATCGTGGCCTAGCGCACCTCCTTTTTTAAGACTCTTCATCATTAATTTGTGTGATTCCACCTCCTCTGCACTCAACTCACTTCCAGTGTGGCCTTATTTTTAAGAAGCTGGCGTAGGCCCAGGCCCGTGTTGGCTGGCTGTGAGATGGGGTCCTCTAAGACATCTCCAGCACCCCAGGAGAGGCAGAGCAGGGTGGGAAAGACCTTAGCCGGAGGAATGCAGAGGGTAGAGGTGACCTGAGACTATTTCATTTGCCCCCTTTGATGTCTGCCCTCTACGTGACCCCTTTTCAATTCCTTATCTTGTTCTGATAGCATGGAGAATTATGGCAACCCAGAAATCTCTTTGGCAGGACTAAATATAATTTTGCACAAAAGAACAGAGGAGGGTAATGAGCTCTTTGATGATAAAACCTAGCTTCAAGCTTTCTGATCAGCTGAGCTGCTGTCAGCCTTGGAGCAGCAGGACCAGAATGGCCTTGATGTGGCTGGCAGGGCAAGTGTGGGGACTGGCACTGGCACGTGCTGGGCCATCAGAAGGGGCTTGCGGGCTTCTCAGGGGCCATCTATTCCCCAGTGCTTCCTCTTTCGTGGAAGCTGGGACTCAGAGGGGAAGCCAACCTGGACGTCACACTAACAGCCACCAGCTTTGGAATGCTGCTCAGGGGAAGCAGGTAAAGGGTTGCAGGAGAAGGCAGGAGGCCCTCGGGGTCACAGAGCAGACCAGACGGGCGGAGGCCGGGAAGGTTCACGCAGGTCATGCTGCTCGCCGGCGGCTGCTCCTCACCCTGCAGTTTTTCTGCAGTACTTCCTAAGAGGATTTTGGTCCCAGATTCCTTTCCTTTCTTCCAAATTTCACCTCTTCTAGGTCTGCAGCCCGCCTGACTCTTGAGCTCATTCCCTTCCTGTCCTCCCCTCCCCATCTACCAGGACTCAGTCTCGCATTAGGGGTCTGGGTCCAACCTTGATCAGGGCCTCAGATGGACAGCGTGGCAGCTCCAGGTCACCACCCTGAGCCGGCACGGTGGCCCCCATCATCTGCCTTGTCCCTGAGCTGCAGGAAAAGTGTGGCTCTGTGAATTACAGTTGTGACTTGCTTCCTGCTCTCAGCCACCTACCTGGACCCCAGTCCCTCTGAGCCTAGACACTTGCTCTTCTTGGGGGCCTTGCCTCTGTGCTCAATCTCCAGCCCTGGAGTCAGCCATTGGTCTCCATGGGCGCTCACACCTGGACTTCAGCAGCATCTGGGCCTGGCTTTGTGGTCACTTGCCAGGACAGGACAATGCTGCATATCTGGCTACCTGGTGGCTGGGGACTACCTGGTGTCTGTTGCCAGCTGCCTTATCCCAGGGGCTGGAAAAGCTGCCTGTCCTGTAGCTGGCTGGAGTGGGCTTGTCCACTCATCGAAGAGCTGAGGGGCATTGGTTGACTGTGCTTGCAGCCTTAAAAGGGCGCTGGGGAGGGAAGAGAGTGTGGGGGCCTTGGGGTCAGGAAACTGGCTCTGGGCTGTTGCGCATGCTCTGAATGTACAAGTGTCCAGCTGCCATCTGTCCTTCCCTCTCAGCTGGCCCTGTCATGCGTCTCTGCAGGGAAGAACTGCTCCCCATCAGCAAACCTGGTCTGTACCTGCTTCTTCACTGCCCCACCCCTGGCCTGCCATTCCCACAGGGCTCAGGAGTTGGCCCAGTGACTGACCCCATCCACCCCACAGCAGACACAAGCCTCCTCGACTTGCCCTCCCCTTCCTCCTCCACTTTCTGTCTGACACAATTTCACTCAGATCACAGGTTTTTTCCTTTAGTCATTTGGTCAAGACAAATGACCCCTCTCTGCTGACTTCATCCTCCCGAAGTTGTAAACTGAGTCAACATTTTTCCCCTCGCTTCAGCCCTTCAACAGTGCCTCTCTGCCCACACTCCAGATGTCCACCTCACCAAGAGGACTTCCCAACTTGAAGTAGGGATGCACAGGAAAGGGAAAAAATTCCAGGTGCTAGAGAGAAAACCTAGGGTCGGTTATAAGAAAGGATCCACAGACTTGAGTCAGAGGTCTCTCTGGGCTGGTAGAGGTCATGGCCCTCCAGTGGGGCTGTTTCAAGTCCAAGGGTCTCTAGGGGCAGACCGAGAGACCTAGAAGGGGTCTCTACTTCAAACAGCGCAGCTCTTCACTGATCTAGTTGGGATACCGGGCTTCCAAAAAAGACTTCATTTCAAGCAACCTGAGAGGTCCAACATGTTTGAAAACCTTGGTCCAGATGGCCTGACTTTGGGTTTTCTCTCTTCCAGGTCCCCTTGTCCTCCTGCCCTGGTCTCTGTTCTAGCATCTCAGGATGGTCAAATTGGGCGCAGAGGGCAGAGAGGCATTCTCTCTGTCCCTAATGCCTATACATCTTGGAGACAGCTAAATACTGGAGACATAAGGGAGACATGTCCTGTGCTGAGCTGAATGTTGGCTGGCTGGCTTTCTCCCTGGTTGGTCCACGCCTGAAACAGGCTCGTTTCTGCAGATGCCCTTCAGAATTCACTGGGGGAGCTGTCTGTGCCTAAGACAAGCCTGGACTCTTTTAGGCACTGCACAGGCCCTGGCTGGCCAGGTGGGTGTCCTTCTGTCAGCGAGACAGAGAACCTGAGGTCTGGCCCTGGAATGCTCCCATCTGCAGAAGGGCCCAGGCCTCCTCCTGGGCCCTGTGGTCCTCAGTGCGAGGTGAGGTTTGCTTCAAGTGACTCTAAAGTACATCTTGCTTTAAATGGTCCACAGCAGATGAAGCTCGGACCAGAGGCCACCAGGCCTCCACCTTTCTACCTGTCAATCTGTGCCAGGTTGCCCTGCTGATAGATGCTGGAGCATCCTCAGGGAGCCCTGCCTTGAGCGAACGGGATGGCACACTATGGAGGAAGCCCAGCTGGGGCTGGCCCCATTCCTTTCCAAGACTTTGATCCAGAAATGGCCTCGAGGGCACTGCCTTTTGCCCTAAGTGGTTTTCCTCTTCCCCTTCTTTTTATTTTTTGCTTTTTTAAGACCAAGACCAAATGTCCCCAGTTTCAGCACCTGGCTCCTCGCCTTTCGGTTCCCTGCTCTTCCCCGGGGTCCTGGGGGGACTGCACCGCTTCCTAGCACCCCCAGAGCGCCTGTCCCTTCAGAGCCTGTCCAGGTCGCCCGCGCCACCTCCGAAGGGGCGGCGCTGGCCCAGGAGCGGCCGGGGACCTGGGCCGGCCCGAGGCCCTCCCTCCCCCCGCGTACCTGCACGGGGACCTCCCTGTCGTACCTGAGAGGAGGGCCTGGCCCGTGAACTGCCCGTACACGGAGGCAGCATGGGGAAAGGCATTGAAGGGCGGGACCGAGGCGCCCGCTGGGCCCCCGGCGCCGACTTGCTGCAGATCCAAAAAGGCGGAGCTAGATAAAGAGGAAGGGGTGGAGCTAGAACTGGACAGCTCGGGGGTTTCCTGCTTTATGGCGAAGGGTGAATGAGGATCTGCCGGAGGGAGGGAGACAACAAGGAGAGAGGGGTGTGAGATGGCGGGGCGGGCACATGCACGACAAGCCATGGATGCGGGCTGCGGCGGGCGCGGCACGGCGGGCGGGCGCGGGCAGGGGCGCCGGGCCGCTGGGCGCGCAGCCGCCGGTCCCCAGCGGGCGCCCGGAGGCCGGGCGGGGCAGGCGGAGGCACGCCCCCTGGCTCCTGGAGGCCCGGCCGGCAGCCCCCTCGCCGCCCCTGGCCCGGCCGCAGACGCTTTCCTCCTGATAGCCAGCCACATCTGCCCTCCCCTGCCCTCCAGCCGCCCTCGCAGCTGGGCCCAGGTGGCCCAGGAGCCTCGGCATCCTACCTGCCACCACGGGGTAGCTCTGGTGAGTCGACAGGTTGCGCCCCAGGGGCGTATTGGAAGGGGTCAAGGTGGCCTTCCCGTCCTCCAGGGCGCTGTTGAGCAAGGGCAGCGGGTAGAGGCCCTGGGGGAGGAAAGAAATCAGCAGGGCACGGAGAGGCCCTGGCAAGCCAGCTTTTCCAGAGCCTGCAGCCGTTCTCTGGAGGTGGCGACCCCCATCTCCCCAGGAAAGGCCCCTCTCCGCATTGGCTGCTGCCGTGCCCCGCTCCGAGTGGCCTGTTTAATGAATTCCTATTCTGCAACTCAAAGCCCACAGTGAGGGCTGCCCTTTCCAGGGCCCAGAGTTCAAGGTTGGCTGGTGGCATAAAAGTCCAGGGACAGGATGGCCAGTGTCCTTTAGGGAACTGTGTCTTGACCGGACACTTGCCTCTCTTTGTCTTCTCACATGGTTTGGGCGTGGTCAGTGCCAAGGGCCTGGAACAGGCAGTTCAGAGTCCTGCACTCCACTATTAATTTATCCACCTCCAAATAAAAAATGGAGACACAGAGAGGTTTAGAAACTCCACACCCTCCCAGGTGGGGTGGAGGCAGGATTCAGATTCCAGTGCCCCTGCTGCCAGCTGCTGCCCTGAACTGGATACATCAGTGACCTCTTCTTACACTTGCAGGAACTGACATGGGGGTTTGCCTGTCAATCACAGGGAGTCCTCCTCCCCAGTCCCTTGACATGAGCCAGCGTGACCCTGTCTGTTTGGTACATGTAGAGGCTGAACCACAGAGGGTAAATATCCCAGTTTTGCTTATTGAAATCAGGACTAAACCTAGGACATCAGAGGCTGACCCAGGTGCTCTGGTCTCTCCAAAGCCAAGCAAAGAGAAGCATACATGTTCAGCTTGAAAGACACTCGGTGTTAATTTTGGTTGAAAATCTCTGTATCAGGTGCTTGGGGGTTTTCTTCCAAAGACCTCACTTTAAGATTCCTACTGACTTCCCCAGGCATGAACATGGGATGGCCTAAGGTGCTCCTTCCAAAGAGAACTTGTTTGACCAAAGGCAGGAGATTACCTTCCGCCAGGGAGGGACACACACCCTGCACACACCCTGCAGGAGACACTGGAACCGAAATCGAAGTGTGCTCCGCCTTACGTAAGAACTCGACTGAAGGCTCATCATCCCCAAGGAGCCGCTGCGCATGCCTGGCACTTTTGGAAGCTGCATGCGATTCTGGAGGCCACCAGGGCACCATTAGCATGTAGCAGCAATTACTGACTAAATGGTGCTCTGGTTCCCTGCCTTCTGAGGGGGCCCACCCAGATGCAGGGTGGCGTTGGCATAGAGCCTGGCCTGGCTTCATGAAATTGAACAAAATACCCAATTTCTAGACAGTACAAGAAAAGTTCAAAATGCCTTATGGTTCAGTTGAGTTGATATCAAGATATTTACTCAAAATATTTCTTGTCTCCAACACCAGACTATTCAATGCATGAAGACAAAAGAAAAAAAAAAAAACTATAGTCAAGCATATTGAATGGTTTAGGCACGCCAGGAATGATTGGATTGTTTTCTGGGATTGAACTTGGATGGGGGCAGGGCAGCACCATGCTTCAGAACTCAGGCAAGCCAAGGAGTTTAGTCTGCCTGACCTCCTACAGCCTTGATCTCCTCCCCTGTGTTAGTAGGGACCCTAGAATTTACTTCACTGATGTGGAGATTAAATGAGGTGTTGTATATGTATTTACATAAGACATTCATCACAGAATGCTTGCTGAAACAGATGCTCAATAAGTAGTTATGACATATTATTTGAGGGTTTGGGGAAAAGTCAGAAGCTGCCAGATTCTTGGTCTCTGGCTTCATGATATTCACGCTTTGTTGGTCTGCTTCTTGGTGGGCTTGTAAAATAGCAGAAGAGCTCTGGGCTCCTGCTGGTGCTCTGGAGTGAAATAGCAACCAGGACTGAGGCCACCGGAAGTTTCTGTTGAACGTTTCCCCCTTACTGGTTTTCCAGGCAAGAAGCTGGTGTCATTGCCCCATGCTAAGGTCAAGTGTGAGAATCTGTGCTTTGCTCTTGGATCCCCAGGCCACAGGGCCTCTCTGTGCCCATAGGAGAGAACACAGTGTCACTCTGGCAGCACAATCAGTCACCGAAGGCTGGGAAGGCAGGGGCTCAGACCCAGGGAGCCTTTGGCACAGGCTGGGTTCTCTGTGCCCCTCCCCACCCAGCCAGGTGAGTGACTGAGGGAAGGAGTGATTGACAGGCACTGTGAAGGGCTGGATTTCCTCTTCTGTAGGCTGCGTGGTGGCAGCAACTTGAAGGTTTTCAAGTACTTTTGCTCAGTCTTCCTTCAAGTCAGGATATATATGGAAGCACCATCACTAAGCAGGTAAAGTGGCACCATCTGAACAGATAGGGGCTGACAGGCCTGAGCTCCGCAGCCATCTGTTTCCCTAAGCCTTTCCCTGCTTCCCAGGCTGGGCTATCTCCACGCAAGGATGACCAGGTGGTCTCTGAGGTCCCTCTAGCTCTGAGAGCCTCTCGTTCCCAGGTACATTCTCCAGCAGGGCTCGGGGGCTCTCTGTCACCAAGCAGGGTCCTTTGGGGGCTTAGGCTGGGGCCAGGAAATGGCTCTGGGACCCAGCAGGTGCCCAGGTGTCATCAGATGTCCTTTGCTCTCCGAGGACAGCTGGAGCTGACATTCTGGTTTCTGCAGACTTACTCTCACAGAGAGGGCACCGGCAGGCCACCACGGATGCTCTGTCCCCTCCTGGAGCCGTGCTGACCCTCGTATGTGCACCCAGGCTCTCTCCCAGGCCTGCTGGTGGCCAGCTTTCTCTGCACCCCTCGTCACTGTCACAGCCAAGGCTGATAAAATCGCTGACGCAGATTGCCTGCCCAGCTGTGGGGCTGGCAGGGGGCCAGCAGCCCATCCGGCCACTGGCAACTGTTCAGCTGATCGCTGGCATCACCCCTACTGTCCTACTCAGATCTTAAAGGCGTATGTACACACGTATGGGCTCGCCTCCCTGCTGGATCTGTGTGAGCACAGGGGTAACAGACTGCACCCCAGAGATGCTCCTCAGCTGGCGGACTTGGGTGAGAGGAGAAAGAGACTCGAACGCTCCACAAACAATAATGAAGCCAGAGTGCAGTGCTTGCCAGCAAGGCGGAGGCTCTGCTGGCCTCAGGAGGGACCTCTCACATCTCTGTCAGCTTTTCCCAGAAGCCAACCTGTCCTGAGTGCTGGAAAGAAAAGCCCCCAGCAGCTCGTGATTCATGGTTCCCTATTTCTCCATGCGCACCTGTTCTCTCCTTCAACAGCCTTTACTGAGTAGCTCTTCAAAGAGGCGCACAATCTTAGGTGCTGGGGACAAAACCCACGGCCTCAGAAACCCACTGAGCCTAGCCGTGTCCACTAGATCATTTCCATGCACCCTGAGAAGCCCCTAGGAGCCACAGGTGGGACGGACACATCCGAGGGGCGGGGTGGACTCATGCAGCGGGCCGTGGAGCTGAGTCATAACGGCCAAGGGGTATTTTTCCAGGTGGAGAAGTAGGAGGAAAGGCATTCTCCGTGGAGGGCACATGGTGTGCCAGGGCAGAGGTGTGGACAAGGGTGACATGCTTGGGGACATGAGTAATGCGGGAGCATGGGTGTGCAAGGGGAGGTGGGGCCAGAGTGCGCTGAGGTCATCAGGGGAGGCCACCTGCCAGTGAGGAGATGGGATCGGGCCCTCACAGCTGGGGGGGGGGTGGCACCCCGCCCCCCGTTGTGCCCCCTCTCTTAAAGGGCCAGGCTCAAAGCTACAGTGAGGGCAGGCGAGAGGCTCGGGAGAGGAAGATGCCGGAGCACCAGGGAAGTCCAGGCGCCCCGAGCCTCCGCAGCAACTCCCAGGAACCCTGCGGGCTGGGCCCAGTGACTCACCTGCTCGCCTTTGGTGTGGCTGGGGGAGGCGTAGGCGTCGGGGTAGTGCTGCCGCTCAAACGGGCACTCCAGGGGCTCCAGGTGGTGCTGGCTGAAGGCGTCCGTGCGGAGGTGCTTCCGGGGCCCGCTGCTGCTGCTCTGAGAGTCGATGCTTAGCCGGCAGCTGTCCTGGTCACCTGGTGGCCCCGGGCAGGAAGGAGGCTTTCAGGGGACCCAGCCGCCCCTCCCGCGGGAGGTGAAGAGCCAGGCTCCCAGATCTGGGGCCCGTGACCCTGCGAGCAGCCGTGCTGAGCCCGCATGTCGGGGCTGTAAGGCCAGCCTGCCCCACCGCGCCCGGCACGCTGCCCTCCTGCCCGTCCCCAGGGCACTCACTGTCATCCATTTTCCTCTTGCTGTCGCCACCAGGCTGGGCGATTCCCAGGAGCCCGTTGATGGAGTAGGTGGAACCCAGGGAGTCCGACTGGGGGGACTCGGGGGGCGTGACGGCTGAGCTGGGGACTGCAGTGGGGTGAGAGGGAGAGGGTGAGGGTGTGCCCCAGCTGCCACCCTGGAGGGACCGGCCCTCCTTGCTGTGACCCCAGCCCTGGTGGCGGTTGGAGTTCACTCCTGGGGGGCCTGCGGTTTCCCACTCTCCATATTCAGGAACCCTCCCTGGGAACCAAGACGGGCTTATGCCAACCACAGCTCGATCCACGCCGGCGCGGGGTGCCCACGGTGTGGGCAAGTGTCCCTGGGCTCCTGGGGGGATGCGGTGGGGGTGTGTGCCAGGCCTCGGGTGAGTGCCCAGACCAGCACTCACTCAGTGTGTGTCCTGGGCTCAGGGACTTGGTAGCCACGCAGCTCTCCATGGGGAGGTTGAAGGGTTGCTGCACTTTGGTCCGGATGATTCTGGAAGGAAAAAGGACAACGTCGTTGGAGAAAGGGGAGGAAACAGGACCCCGGGCCGCCCCACATCGGTGGCCTTTGGACATGCCACTGATTATCTCGGTGGCATTTCCAACTGAGCTAGTCCACATGCAAACCCGTGACCTCACTCCTCACACCGGTACCCCCCCCCATGTCCCCATTTCATGTCACTCAAGGAAAATACAGATGGGGCTTAATATCTGCAAGCTTGTCCCCGAGTTCTGCGGGTTTGACCTGTTAACCTCTCCAGCCAGGTTGTCTCCCTCCAGGGTTGTTCCTGGCCCACCCCACTCACTCTTGACCCTTTCCAAGTGATTCTCCCTATTGTGGCCAGAGTGAGATTTTTTGAAATGCAAGCCAGCCTCGTGCATCAAATCTGCCAAGGGCTCCTCGTTGCTCAGAGGTCAAAAGCAGAGTCTGAGCTTAGCACCAGCCCCTCAGCACACCTCAGACTCCCTTCCCTTCTGTCTACTGGCTCTTCTTTAGCTTCTTGTACAAGAACCTGTTCGCCATGGGCCTTTGCCTGTGCTGTCTCAGAGCTTTTGGGGTTTGAGAGTCGATGCTCAGCCGGCAGCTGTCCTGGTTGCCTGGTGGCTAGTCAGCTCTGTTGCTTGCCTCTTGCTCAGGGGAAGCCTTTCATAACCCCGTAAGTCACCCTGTGCTAGTCCATGAACCCTCAGGTTCCCGTCCTTAGAGGACTCGGAGCTGCATTTTTATGATGTTTGTGTGGGTGCTGGATGTGTGTCCAAGCTCCCGCTGGACTGTAAGCTGCACAGCTGTGTCTCCAGGGCCTGCTGGTCATAAGCCATGGGTGAATGAACGAATGAAGGGTAAGTGCGGGACTGAAGTGGTCGTTATCTGAAGGGCTGAACCAATGACCGAATGCTTGAATGGGGGCTGGGGGCGGGTCAGGAAATGACCGGTTCAAGCAGATTTTTCTGTCAAATGAAAGAGGATGTGGTGTTTGAGGAAGGAAGCTGCAGATAGGTCACCCTGGCAGGGGGAGGGCGCCCACAGCATGGAGAGAAGAGCTGGGAGGGGCACTTGCCGGGTGGACAGTTCCTGCCTGACTACAGCGCAAGGCCCTCCAGGCGGGGCCCCTGCTCAGCTCCCCTTGACCATCACAGAGCCCAGGCCAGAGGCTGCTGTCTCTCACCTGTTGATGGAGCTGACACTGGGCACAGTGTCATTGTCACAGACGCCCTCGGCCAGGAGCCGGTCTCGGATCTCCCAGGCAAACATGGTGGGGTTCTGCCGTTTGTAGTCCCCGATCTTCTCCACCACCTTGGGGGTGGCCACCTTGGGCTTGGAGCCCCCTATCACTCCAGGCCGGATGCTTCCAGTCTCGTAGTACCTACTCCAATAGAGAACCCCAAAGAATTACCCAATAAGCAGGTGGGGTCTTTGGGCAGGGACTTTGCCAGAGCCTCACTCCCGTTGGGCCTCTGGGGAGGGTGTGGGAGGGAGGCATGCCCCGAGGCTGCCTTGGGCACCCGAGCCTGCCTCCCTGGCTTGGGGAGGCTTGTGCTGCCCTCTGCTAGGGACGGCTCCTGGCTCTCTCCGTCCCTCACCTCTGGCCAGCTCCTGTGCCTGCACCTGCATGGCTCCTTGGTGGGGCACCAGAGGCTCTCCTTGTAAGGGGGCGCATCTTGGTGTGAACTGCATTTTCACAGTGGCAGTTTCTCTGGCTGAAGCCTGACTGATGTTCTTGGCCATCTGGGGTCCACCTCCCTGGGAAGCCAGCGGGCTCTTGGGGCCCCTGCCCTGTCTTGCTGGTTCACCTTTGCTCTTGTCCAAGTCTGAGCCACATCCCTCACCCCTGCCCACTGACTATTGGTCAGGTTACATGGTTCAATTCGAAGCTGCTCCCTCTGGACTCTGAAGTCCAGATCCCCAGCCAGGTCCCATGCCTCAAGCTGAGCCTTCTTGCCAGGCTCTGCTCCCCTCTCTGCTTTGGCAGATGGGTGGCCTGGGTCAGGACATCTTCCCCTCCGAATTACAGAAACCCTCCCCTGCCATGGGGGAGAATCTGTCTCTTCAAAACTTCCCATGCTGGTTGCTGCTGTCCAGAGAGCATCTCCTTTCTGGGACTCGCCAGCCCATCTCGGGAATCCCCTCTCCTTGACCTCAGCCAAAGGCTACACTCTTCCCTGACAGCCCAGGGCAGGGCGTCAGGATTTCCATGGATCATTTCCAGCCAAGTCCCTTGCCTCCTGGCATTGGAATCCCCCTGAATCGACATGGGGTGGAGGAGGCGACAGACGCATGGAACAGGGGCATTCCTGGTGAAGGGGCTCTCCAGGGTGAACTGCATGGGAGGTTATGCTGCCCCAGCCCCTCCTGGACCTCCGGGTCAGTAGTTCCCAACCCTGGTTGCACCAGGGCAGCTACTTATGTATCCAGTCCCGGGATGGGTCAGGGCTGGACGTAGACACTCATCTTTTTCTCGCCATTGTTTTAGTTTCTTTGGGGGCAGCTAGGGCTGAGGACCACCACATTGGTCTTACAGGTCAGTGGATCCTGAGGTCCTGAGTGTGGCCTGGTCACCTCCACATAATCCCACATCTAGGCCTGGCTCCCAGAGGGGCTGACTCAGAGCCTGAGCTGGGGCCTGGACATCTGCATCCCGCCAGACCAGCCCCTTGTTCTGTCGCGGGGCACAAACTCAGACTCTCCCTTCAGCAGTTAGCCCTCAGGAGCCACTCCACTGTGCAACCCTCCCCGGGCGCCCTTTCCGGAAGTCTCAGCAGGAGAAGGGACTGGGGATGATTCTCCTGTCCCGGAGCAAAGGTGGTTACCGAAAACAAGACTTGGAGTAAAGACTAAAAGGAGAGAGACCAAAGGAAGGAGGAATGGGCGAAGAAGGGAGCAAGGAGGACAGGAGGACGGAGAACAATAGGAGCCTGTGGCGAGCCAGGCCCTGAGGTGCCACCACACCCGGTTCCAGTCCCAGCGCTGAGGCTGGGCCCTCGGGAGGCCACCCTGCCCCGAGGTGGGGCATGGTGAACTTCGTGCTTACCTGCCAAGGATCTTGCTGACACAGCCGTGGCTGACGCGGAGCTGGCGGGAGATGTCGCAGGGCCTCACGCCCTGGTGGGCCAGGTCTACGATGCGCTGGCGGACCACTTCTGGCAGGGGCCTGCCATTCACAAAGGCCCCTCCCAGCTGGTTCAGCCCACCGTGGCCTAAAAACACAACACCCCGGGGGGAGTGGTCAGGACCAGGCAGCGGGTGGGGAAGAACTGGCCCCGGGTACCCTGCCACACGAACCCCCTCAGGCCCAGGACGGGGGGCACCAGTGGTTCATGACGCTCAGACCCCATGTCCCATGCGACGTGATGGTTCCAGAGGGGCACATCATGATCTGGGGACACTTGGGGCCTGTCCTATCTCCTTCCCACCCCAAGCCCTTCACTCAGACACCAACCCCTCATTTCCACCTCTCTGAATGCATGAAAGGAGAAAAATTCAGGGTCTCCCAGGCTGGCACTGAGCTGGGTGTCCCTGGGGAAAACCCCTCTCCTCCAGGGTTTCCTTTCCTTTTCTGTGAAATGAGGCTCAGGATGAAAGCAGTGGTTTTCCCATTTCTCTTTCTCCTCTTAAACCACAGAAGCAGGTTTTTAAACCCAATCCCAAACACCAAAGAATAATCCAGAGCATCTCTGGTTGAGCTGGGGTAGAGCAGGTTCCAGCCCTGACTATGGGTGTCCTGCCTGAAAGACCCTCAGGGTTTCTTTTCTCCCTGACTGACCTGAGCCCCAAAATGGTGGACAGAGGCCTCACCAGGGCATCCTCATGGGCTCCGGGACTGCTACGCCAGGCCGCAGCCACCCAGCAGTGTGTGGACAGACAACCTCCACCGCTTTCCTGCTCAGACCTCTGTCCTTATTTCATTCCGAGCCCATTTATCAAATCAAACCCCTTTTATTGAGTGCCTACTATATACCAGCCACTGTAGGAGGCCCCAGAGTGGCTGAGGTAAATCAGGCAGACCCAGCGCCTGCTCTTGCCTCATGGGTTTTGTTATAGCAGGATCCCAAAGCAGCTGTCAGTTGACATCTATCATCCTTCTGCAACCAAAGGAGGGGGCCAGGTCCTGGTCAGGGAATCCCAGGAGGGCTCCTGGAAAGTTGAAGCCGAGACTGAAGGTGGAGAGGTGCTAGAGAGAAGCCGTTCCAGGCAGGGTAACAGCATGAGTGTGGGCTTTGAGGCAAGAGAGAGCTTTAGTGACTTGATTCAGATGACTCATTCCAGACCCAGATTACACCAGAAAGAGCCAGGATGCACCCCAAGTTTGAGGCTCAGACTGGAGCTGCTCCTTGGGTAGCCAGCTGCTCAGTGGCCTGAGCTGACCAGGAAGGTATGAGATTGGTGTGCAGTCCTTTGCTGAAGGGGCTGTGGCCTAGGTAGAAGAGATCTTTTCATACCAGGGGCATGATTTGGTGATGCACCTGGAGGTGATCAGAACCTAGGGGGTGTGAGTCAGAGGGAGCAGGCGGGAGAGAAGGAGGAGTGGAGGCCAGGCCTCCTGAGTGAGCCAGGGAAGCCTATTTGGGACTGTGGACGGGAAGTGCCTTTGCAGGACACAGAGGGCCCCTCGTCACCCACTGACATAGCACATTCCGAATCACCTCTCTACCTCTCCTCAGGGGCCCCAGGGGTCTTCAGCAGAACAGTTCATTTCCCTTAGAACGAAACAAAAGGCTATAAGCCTCTTCCCTGGGCAGTACATCAGGAAGAGCCCGCTGGCCAAACCCCAGCGTGAGGAACGCAACGACCCCTCTTCCAGTGGAGGCCACTGGGTGTGGCTGCTACCTCACCTGTTCTCGGCGGCCTGTCCAGCAAGTGCTTCCCACCAGGTCTGGAGCAAAGCCCAGGGGGCCTTCAGCACAGCCCAGACGGTGGGCCGCGTGGCCCTCACGTTGGCCCGCTGGCCAGGCATCTGTCCCGGCCGCCATCATGACTACCCTTTAGTTCTGTTGGGTCCAGAGGCTGGACACAAGGGGGCGCCGGGCAGCCACCCAAACAGACAAGGCCTGCAGAGTCCAGCTGTGTCCCCGTTTTCCAGAACTTCTGCTGCGTGTGCAGCGAGGGGGCTTAGGTGTTTGTGCTAAAGAGCTCTGTGTCCGGATGCCAGGCTTCCACAGGTGCAGGTCCCTTCCTTGGGGGCAGTGTGTCTGAAAGTCAAGGCCCCGTATTTTGCCTATTTAAAAATATTGACGGCATTTCCCCAGTGTGAGTCATGCAGGTACCATCGCTCACTGTCCTGACGGGCTGAGTCAGTATCCTCGGAAACCCAGACCCTCAGGAACGCCTGGAGGGTCCTCACCACATCGGCCAGCACCATCCGGCCCAGAAAGAGGCAGCCACGCGCTGGCCCCTGAGGTGTGAGCTCTCTGAGGCTTTACTGAATTTTTCTGACTTCTGAATGATTTTGTGTTACTGTGGAAAGAACCTTGGGGCCCAATTCCTGCCTTGACTACCTGATCCAGTCTCAGCCTTTGGGAAAGCGGAGCTTAGGGTTTATTTGTTTTCGACCTCGAGTTTCTACTGCACAAAGCTTAACATGACTTCTTATATCTGCTGCTGTCCTGTGACAACTGCCACAGGAGACGGCATAAGCATGGAGAAGGTTTTTTTTGGCTGAAAATCCTGACATAAATGTGAAGTTTTTCTGATTTTGTTTTTTGTTCACAGGTTGAATGCAATGACCCAAGTTTGACCCTAGGACTTACTTTCAAACTTCAATGTGCATTAGAATCACTTGGGAGGTCCACAAAAAAAAAAAAAAAAAAAAAAAAAAAAAAAAAATGGATGGACTCAATGCCTTGAGTTTCTGAATCAGTAGGTCTGGGATGAACCAAGAATTTGTGTTTCTAAGAAGTTTCCAGAAGGTGCAGATGTTGCTAGGTTGAGAGCACACACACACGAAAGACCCCTGGTTTAGGTCAGGTAATGGCTGGTAAAGATAATTTAAGAGAATAACTCTGCTAGGGATTGAACCCAGGGGCGCTTGACCCCTGAGCCACATCCCTAGTCCTTTTTTTTTTTTTTTTTTTTCATTTTTAAAATTTTAATACAGGGTCTTGCTAAGTTGCTTAGGGCTTTGATAAATTACTGAGGCTGGCCTTGAACTTGCGATCCTCCAGTCTCAGCCTCTGAGCCAATGGGATTACTGGTGTGCACCTCCATGCTGGGCTTGAACTTTGGTTTTCATTTCTTTTTAACTCAATTACATATCGGCCAAGTGCCAATCATGACTGAGATACAAAGTGCTGAGGATCCAACCTTGAATGAAACAAGCATGCCGTCCCTGGGGACCTTACGCCTTTTCACTGGATACAGCCAGATAAATCGGGAATTGCCATGTCAAGGGAGAAGTCCCGAGAGGGGTCAGGTCAGCTGTCGAGTGGTCGGAGGGCAGCTACAGGGAGCAGAGGCTAGGCGGTGACCAAAGCCTACATTTCCACAGCAAGTATGAACCAGTCCCACGTGTGAGGCCTTGGGATTTGGAGAAGTTGAAAGACACAGACAGGCAGGAAGCAGCGCTAGAGAGGGCTGGCTGGCTGTGGATGAAGGGGCGCGATGGCCTGAGCTTTCAACCGAGTCCCTGCGATGGAAGCACCTTTGTCTTTCTTGTGTCCGGTGTGGGGGAGTGGACTTTTCTGGGTGAGTCACCACCGAACACCCAGAGGTGGGTGCAGGCTTCCTTCCTGCCCTGGGGAGAGGCCTGGCGCCCGCTGTGCTGACCCCCTTTCCATGCTGCTCTGCGGACAGGTGGGCCTTGAGGCCGGAAGCTGGCAATGAGTAGGAGCCCCTGGTTGTCCCGAGGCGGTGGAGGAAGGTGTGAGCCAGGAAGAGATTCCAGGCTTAAGCAAAGACCCTTGGCTGTCTGGAGGGGTGTGGGTGGGAGGGTGGATGTGGAGGAGGAAGGCCAGCCACCGGGCTGGGCCGGATGCGAGCGAGCGGGTCTCTGCCTGTGATGGTCGTCAGACGGGGAGTCCAGAGCTTCTCGGGTCAGGGGGGACTTGTCCTGCAGGAAAGGGATCTGAGAGAAGGGAAAGGGGGCTCATTGCCTAAGAGTCTCACTACAGGCACGACGGCAGGCCCTTGAGATGCGGGAGACTCCTCCCATGCCCAAGTGCTGCCCACGTCCCTGTCCTGGAACAGGCTGCGTGACCAGAAGCTCATCTAGCGTAGACTCCTTGAGGGTCCTGGTCTTATCTCCCTGACACCTGACACCAGGTTCAACGGTGCTTCCTGTAAATGTGGGACAGAAATGTGCTCTGTGTTGTGGGGGTGGTGGCAGTGATTCAGGGACCCCCTGTTGTGACCCCCAAATCCCATACTACAGCACCTTCTGTTTCCTGTCTCCGCCTGGCTGGCCTTGCCTGTAGTCCCAGCATGTGCGCCTGCAGGTCCGTGGTCCCCACACCCTCCCAGTTCCTCCCTTTGCCTTGGTGACCTTCCAGAATAAAGTCCGGGCCTCTGCTTCAATGTGCTCCCGAAGAAAGTGTCCCAGAAGCACGGAACCCTAGGTCCCACTCTGCACAGCAGATCACCCTGGCACCCATGGGGTCATCTCCATGCAGATCTTGGGACTAGGATGGAAAGGCCAGGGGTGTGGGAAAGCGGCCCCTGCGTCTGCCGCACCCCAATGTGCTGTGTGGCCTTGGAATCTCTGTGCCTCCCTTTGCCTTCCTCGGGGGCCTGGGAGAAGGTCTGAGGTAAAGTTGCTGCAGGGTCTCCTCACTTCTCACTGATTTCTCCTCCGCCTACCTGTTCGAGAACCCAACTCCATAAATTATCCCCCAGAGTTTTCTGGTTTGTGTTTATTTTTGTTTTGAGATAGGGCCTCACTAAGTTGCCAGGGTGGCCTTGAACCTGGGATCCTCCTGCCTCAGCCTCCTGAGCCACAGGGATTCCAGGCGTGTGGCTCTTTCTATGTCCTAAGCAGCAGCCAGATGTGCTGCTCCTGGTCTCCCATTCCCTCCCCCCTGGCCCCCTGCTAGGTGTGTGGGGCAGTACTCTGTGGTGGTGGTGGTGGGTGGGGGAGAGGGGCTGCGGGGGCCGTGTCCTCCCACTCCGAGGGGTTTCCGTACAAGACCATCCTCCAGCTCCTTCCACATTCCACCTGGGCTTTTCTTTCTCTTTTTCATCATGTCTGTTTCGTCCCCGGTTTCCCTCCGGTCCCCTCTCCCTCTGCAGCTCTCTTTGGTGGCTCCCTCTCACTCTTTCACCTACTACTAGTCTCCCAAGGCATTGCAGGCATCCCAGGTGTCCCTAGCCAAGTCTTCCTTCCACTTTCACGTTCAGCTTGCTGTTGGAAATCTCCACTTAGATGATAAAGAGGCTGCTTCTCTTGTGGTGTCTGGTGACAGTAGTGCCATGCAAGCATGAAGCCCGCCACCTTCACTGCACTCTCTGGGTTTGGCATCTGCATATCCTTGGGATTATCGGTGGATCCCCTGCCTCAGGGCCCTTGCACATGCTGCTCCTCCACCTGGACCTCCTGTCTCTTTCTTATCTGTCAACTCCTGTGCATCCTGCAGAGCTCAATGCCAGGCCACTTCCTCCAGTGGCTTTGCTTCATCCTGCACAGTAGGTCAGGGCCGCTGTCCAGGTATTTTCAGAATGCCCTTTACTGTCTTGCACAGCATCCATCAAAATGCAGTATCAGGTATGACTGCTTTTTGATAAATTTGGTTGATAACAAGAGGAAAGAGTTTTACAGTCAAGGGAAATTGGGGGTGGGGTGGGGAGAAAGGTGGTTTGTGGGGGTCTCACCAGCTAATCTAATTGTCTTGGTAGGTCCAGGAGGAGGAGAGAGGGCTTTAACGCAGGGAATTGGTTTTCTGGGTGTTGGAGGAGAATGAGAGCATTAAGGGGACCTGAAGGGATCCGAGACAGGAGGAGAAGGGAGGAGGGGGAGGGGAGGGAAGAGGGAGGAGAGTAGAGAGGAGGAGGGAGGGAGGAGGGGGGAGGGAGGGAGGGAGGAGGGGAGGAGGGAGGGAGGAGGGGAGGAGGTGGGGAGGGGAGTGAAGAGGGTAGGAGAGTAGAGAGGAGGGGAGGAGAGGACTGAGGAGTGGAGGTGGGGAGGGGAGTGAGGAGGGGAGTGAGGAGGGGAGTGGGGAGGGGAGTGAGGAGGGGAGTGGGGAGGGGAGTGAGGAGGGGAGGAGGGAGGGAGGGAGGAGGGGAGAAGAGGAGTGAGTAGGGGAGGAGGGGCGGAGAGTAGAGAGGAGGAGAGGAGGGAGGAGGCAGGAAGGGGAGTGAGAAGGGGAGGAGGAGGGAGGGAGGGAGGCGGGCAGATCCACAGTCAGCGGAGCCCACAACTCCTCCTTGAACAGCTTGCTTGCTCTGACAGGCACTCTTAGGCCTGAGTGTTTACAGGTCCAGATGTCACAGCCCAGGAAAGGAGAGGTTGGCCTTGCTGCTGAAGGAGCTCGGGTGTGTGCGGGGCCCTCGGGGCCTCAGATGGCTTCTGGGTCCCCTGATGTCAACGCTGAATGTGGGCGCACTTGCCGGCCTGGCGCTTTCCCGAAGAGCTCCGTGGTCTGATGTGGCAGCGTGTCCTCAGGGGTGTGTTCTCTGAGATAAGAAGTCTTCTCTCCATCTTACACCAGGGGAGACTGTCATTCATGTAGTTCATTGAATTCTGAGCCCAGGAGTCCTTTCCTTCTAACGCTGGCGGTAGAGGCTCTATGGAGAACGGCAGGGCGACCTAACGGACTGTCCCTGTGGGTTACAGCAGCGCTGGGGAGACTTCAGCCTGCATTCAGGGAAGGACCATGGGGAGAGGCCACGCGGGGGGACAGTGGCTAACAGTGGAAACTGTCCCTCCTGAGGACCAGGGAGCCCACTCAGGGGGAGCTTCTGGCAGCTCAGGGCGGCGGTGTTGCCCCTTCCAGTCTGCCATCGCCCAGTCAGTATGAGAGAAACTGCCTCCTAGTTCTCTTGCCAAGAAGTTCCACTCTATGGTCAAGGTCAAGGGTGTGATCAGCCCTGGCCTGGAATCCTCAGACTCCTCAGGTGTCAAGTCTGCGTCCCTCCCTCGACAGTGTCATCAGGAAACAGAAACTTATTCCTGGGTATTTCAACAGAAGGGTTTTAACGCAAGGAATCGCTTCCCTGGGTGTTGGAGAAAACGAGCGCTCAGGAGGACCTGAGTAATTCCGAGCTACAAGCTGCCATCCCATACCAGCTAAGACAATCCCCAGCTGAAGTGTCCCGGAATCTGAGATCTTTTGAGCACCAACATGATACCACAAATGAAAAGTTCCAGCCCTGGCTTCTGCGGCGGTGGTAGTCACAACACGGGTGCATATGAACATGGTATAAAATAACCTCCAAGTTATGTGCGTAAGGTGTATGTGGAACACAAGGGAGTGTCGTTTATCTCAGTAAGCACATGCAAATAAATAGGATGCAAATGTTACAAGATCCAAAAGAGTCCAGAGTCCAATACTCCTCTGGCCCGAAGCATGCGGCCTAGGGGATGTGCGGGCTGTGCCGGCTGTGGGAAGCACCGCTGCCCTCCGCTGCAGGAAGCAAAGGGCAGACCTGGAGTTTGGGGACAGAGATGCTTGGAGGGAGTGTCCAGGGAGGACATGGGAGGCTGGCCCTGGCAGAGCTGGTACAGCGCTGATGAGAACCCTGGGAACAGGTGGGGGTCCTTCCACGGCCTCCTGCCTTCCACTACCTGCCGGGTGGCTCCTTTATCAGTCCCTTGTAGCAGCCCAACTGACAGGCAGCTCTCTGAGGTCCCCCAGCGTGGACGCGTGGGCATGGATATGGCCACTTATTTCCCTCCTCTGAAGCTGTGCAGGCAGAGACTAGGAAGCCCCTGTTCCACCTCAACTTATGACCTCGGCATGGACTTCGCCTCTCTGACTTTGCTCCCAGGTGTGCTGTGCGTACACTGGGCCTGGTGGGCCTCCACACGTGTCACCATTGCTGTGACCACCTCCGCCACCCCGGTTCCGTGCCAGGCCCTGCTCCAGCACTGTAGGCAGATCAAGACACATGGGTGTCCACCCTCTTGGAGGTGAGGGTTTTATGGAAGGTTCTTTCTGTAGTGGTTTCAATTTAATATTTTTTGGTGTCTTTTCAAGTGACAAAGCTCTCCCACCCCATCTGCCCCTCTTCTTGTTTTCTGTTCTTCCTTTTCCAAAATCCTTAGTGATGAGACAAGGCATAGTTCTGGATGCCTCGAGGGGCAGGAAATAACGCCAGCTCCTCCTTTCCCCTCCTGCAACGCATGACTGGGTGGTTATTCATTGACTTCGGGTTGTTCTCGCTGATACTGAGAGTGTGGGGGGCTCTCTTCCTCTGGCAGGCCCTCGGTGCCACATACTGCAGCCACAAAGACAACTTGCTCTGGGTCTCCTACGGCTTAAGCTCAGGCAAATCTCAGTCTCTTAAAGAAGAAGAAGTCTGGTTTCCCGGGGTGTCCTTGCTTTGGGTCATCGCAGAGTGTGGCTGAGATGGGAAGGCTCTTTTACCCCTTCCTCTGAAGAGAGGAAGGCGGGGTGGTGTGCAGAGGGAGGGAGACAAAGGCTGGATCCAGAGGTTTCCCTTGGATTAGGCCACAGCTGGGAAAGAACCAGACTTGACTGGTATTGCACCATGTTGGACCTAAAAGAAGGAGGTAGGGAAGAGGAAGGGCTGGCTTGGTGTTCAGCCCCTGACCCCAGTGCTTAGTAGCAGTCATAATCTTGGGCAGCCTCAGAACCGTGTTTGCACTTGAGCCCAGTGGAGCACTATAAATCGGCCTTGCAGTAAGTTCTCAGGGCAGGAAGACCGGGGAGGAGGAGGACCACCATCCTCTTTACAGATCAGAGGAGGAGGAGCAGAGAGCCCATGGAATGTGCCCAAGGCTGTGTCACTGCGAAGGGCCAGAACTCGGCCTCAGGCCAGAGCTCTCAGAGGCGGCTCCTCCTCCCCTCCTCTTGGCCCCTGCCCCTGGCAGCAGCGCGGACTCCCAGGCCCCTCCAGACCTTCCCTATGGAAGGTGAGGGCACTTTCCGACTTTGAAATCCTCCCCAGGTGTCCGTGTTGGTGGCGCCTGCTTTTTCCCTGGGTGACTTTCCCTGGATCCCCACTCTTCCACGCTGGGTAGCCCTCGCCACGCCCTTTGTTCACAACCATCTCCGCTTCCTGTCTTCCCACCTTGCAGCTCTGGGTTTTTCGTGCCTCCTCCGTCCTGGCTGTCCTCACTTCCTCTCATCCCTGCCCCAGCTGACTGCTTCTCCCCAGTCTCAACGGCTCTCAGCCCCTCCCTGTCAAAGATGGCGGAGCCGGGCTGCCCCTTCCCCTGCCCACTCACCCTGAGTCTCCGGTCCCTCCCTCCCTTGGCTGGTTGGCTACCCCCTTCCCTGCAGAATCTTGATTGCCTGCATGGCTGCTCAGGTTCTTTATCCCATCTTCCCCTCAAAGGCATCCACAGCTCTTCTGTTATTCTTGTATTAGCATTGAACCCATTAAAGCTAATTTGTTTGCCCTAATCTCCATTTATTTTTCCCTAGTTGATATTAGATCTCCCTTTCTGTTGCTCCAGCATGATTTTCTCTTTGTCTTCCTAATGGTCTACCCCCCTCTCTCTTCCCCTATTAATCTGGTTGGCTTCACTGTGTGGTTTCAAGGCCTTTCTCTCCGCCTCCCACAGCCCTGAGATTAACCCTGTCACCTCCCTCCCAGGAAGGACCCCAGTGTGTGGGTGTCCAGAGATGGAGCTGCTGCAAATGTCACCAGCCCCCTAAGCTCCCTAGGAGGAGTACTGCTTGACCTGAGACCCCGCCTGGTCCTGAGGCCATTTGGCAAGCCTCAGGCATATAGGGGCCAAAGGCCTGGAGGTACAAGGGACATCCCAGGCCACGCTGAGTCCAGGAGGGTTCCCTGGGGAAGTGGGCCTTTGGTGCTCTCCCAAGGATCTCTGGAGGCCTCAGTCAGCTCTCTTGAATCTTTGGTGGTGGGCCAAAGAGCGGACAGGCCACTGTCTCCTTGTGGGCACTGTCTCTGGGTGGAAAGACTGGGCACCGTCTCAGTGTGGCAAGACTGGGCACCTTGTGGCAAGACTGGGCACCGTCTCCTGTGGCAAGACTGGCCACCGTCTCCTTGTGGCAAGACTGGGCACTGTCTCCTTGGCAAGACTGGGCACTGTCTCCGTGTGGCATGACTGGGCATCGTCTCCTTGTGGTAAGACTGGGCACCATCTCCCTGTGGCAAGACTGGCCACCATCTCCTGTGGCAAGACTGGGCACATTGTGGCAAGACTGGGCACTTTGTGGCAAGACTGGGCACTGTCTCCGTGTGGCAAGACTGGCCACCATCTCCGTGTGGTAGGACCGGCCACAATCTCCCAAGCCGGAGACACACCTGCTTGCTCCCTGAGGGGGGCCACCCACTGCCCTCCACCTGCGCTCCCACTCAGGTCTCCTCTGGACAGGCTGGTCCTGGGGGCAGGGCAGCACCTTACTGCTGTGTGACTCACCTCACAGGGCACAGACCACCGCTTCCCCTGCTGCCCACTGGAATCTCTGGCAGAGCTCCGGAACTTTCCCCCTGGGTCAGCTGACCCAGCCTTTTGGAGTGGTGTCACCAAAAATGTACTTTTAAAAAAGTTCCTGTGCTGCTCGCCCTGAGTTTACAGCCACGCCGTAGATGTTGGTGACTCTGGGAGCATTAATTAATGACTCAGCCATGAACTTGTAGGTGGGGGTCCCTTGGAGATTTGCTGGAGGTCATTTTCTGACTTCTCACTGAGCTTCCTGGAGTACTGCAGGTGGCCACCGCCATGGGCTGGGGAATGTGCGGCCAGAGGGGCTCGGCACTGGGGAGCGAGTGGGGACACCTGCCGAACACAAGCCCTCACGCCCAGTGTCTGCCACATCACTGTGCTGTGTGCCCGACTCCCCGCAGGTCAGTGGCCTGGGGCTGGGAAATGGGTGGATATAAAGCGATTTTCAGTTCATGAGATTTCAGTGCAACGAGTACCCACTCTAATAGTATTCCAGTGGTGTGTGTGGTGGAGGACGGTTTCTGAGTGGAAGATTGTCCTTGCCCTTGGGAAACTTAGTCAGTGACCTTGACATTAGGAACCTACCCTGCTCAGTCCACCCACACACTGCCTCCTTGCTTCCTTGAGCCCTGAGGAATACCACCCCAGGGCTGGCAGTGACAGCAGGAGTGGGTGTGGGGACCGGGGCGCCAGGTCCCCATGAGGCTTGTGATCGCGAACTGCTAGGGTCACATATATGTTCTTGTGAACTGCTGGCTCAGAGTTTTCATGCCATAAATGTGGGTTTAGTGAGCACTGCTTTAAATGTCACCCAGAAGGGGACAAGGAGGGAAATGGCTGTGGCTCGAAGAGCCCGAGTGGGGACCCAGAAACACCAGAGTGGAGAGGAGGAGAGGGGCAGGAGGGGAGGGGGAGATAGGACAGGAAGGAACGACAGCTGCAGTCAGGTGACTGTGGAGGCTGAGGCCAAGCAGCGGGGGATCGTGACGTCACTTGCAGCAGAGGAAAGGGGACTCTGCCTTCGTCAAGAGGGTGGAACTGAATGACCTGAGCTGTGCGCTACCTCTGGGGCTCTTGGCTTCTATGAGCGTCACTAGGTCACGATGGGACTGACTAGCCCAGGGAGAAGGAAGGGGCGGAGTCGCCTGCGTTAGAGACAGCGAGGGCGTGTGCCTGACCAGCTGCGTGTGTGCACGTGTGTAAGAGACCTGTTAACGTGTACCACTCGGTTCAGGTCAGATGCTCTGGGGAGCTCAGCCCACCTGTCCTGGGGAGCAGAGCAGGTTGAAGGTTTAAGATCAGCTTTCTTGAGGGCAATAAGCTGAGTAAGATCTGTGACCAAGCTGCACATCTGTGGATTCCATGCCTGCTGACAGTCTCTGCCCCAGAACCTGGCCCCATAGCAAAGAGGGTTGTCCACTCCAAAGCCACACTCACTGCTCAGAGGGAACCGGCGGGGACAGACGAGCTGGAGGCTGTGGTTTCCGGGAGGAGCCCAGGGTGCCGAGAATTGGGAGGCCTGGGGTCTGCCCGCTCTGCCCCCTGTGACTGTGCGGGTCTGCACCTCGGCTCTGGGGAGCAGATGATCCCCACCTGTCCTGAAACTGACAACACAGGACTGCCCCAGGCTGGGAACAGAGGCCACTCCCCCAGAAGGGGTGCGGGGAGCTCCGTGGGGACGTGCCGTGCAGACGCCCCAAGCAGCAGTCTATCAGGAGTGGCCCGAGGCTTGCAGCAAGCAGAGGAGGGATGGCCACACACGGTGGACCTCCTGGGCTGCTGTGGCCAGCAGAGTATCCAGGACATGCCCAGTGTCTACACAGGACACTTCTGAAAAAGTCCCCAGCAGGGAAGAGAAGTTGACTTGCCTGTTTGGTGCTACGGAGTCACTTCCTGGCAGAGCCAGGACAGAACTTCCGTCTTCTGGCCTGAGCCCTTGTCCATTCTACCACCCAGGAGGCCCTTGGTGCCATCTTGGTTAGGGCCACCTCGGCAGGGAAGGAAGGGATGGCAAGATGGAGTGGGCTGTGTTCTGAACCAAGGTCCACCCTGGGTTCTCTTGTTAGTGCGTTGGCTTGTCTTTTTTATCTTCTTAAGTGTAGAACCCAGACTTGGGGGCTCTTGTTTGGGGTTCTCAGTTTGTGAGGTAGAATACTCTTCTCTGTGGGGGCCATGGGGAAGATTCTGAAGGACAGGTACTGGCTTCCCCTCCTCTCTCTGCCAGTCCCAAACCAGGATCCAGAGCAGCTGAGGGTCAGGTTAGGAGTGTGGCTATGCCAGTGACATGCCACACTCAGACTGGTATCATTGAATTGTGTCCCTTCCCATTCTTAGGTTGAAGTCCCAACCTTGGAGTGTGGCCCTGTTTGGAAACAGGGTCTTAGCAGATGATTGAGTTAGATGAGGCCATGAGTCTATGTCCTAGTCCAGCATGACCAAAGGAGGAACTAGACCCAGAGATAGAGAGGGAGAAAACTGGAGTCATGTTCCCGGGAGCCAGCAGACACCAAGGATCACCACTGGAAGCTTGGAGAGGGCTGAGGAAACATCCCCCCACAGATCTCAGAAGCAACGCCTCATGCTGACACCTGGATTGGACACTTCTGGCCCCCAGGACTATGGGACAATGAATTTCTACTGCTTAAACTCCCCAGTTGGTGATACTTGGTCATGGCAGCCCTGGCAAACCAAGGTAGCGATGGACAGGTCCTAACCTGGCTCTGGCCCCAGCGACCACGGGAAGCCTCACTGGACTTCTTTCCTGGGATGTTTGGCTTCCTGCTACTTCCCTCCAAGTGGCTGTCCAACAGTCAGGTTCAGTCAGAGGGAAAGGATGAAGGCTTTCTAGCATCAGACCCTCTTGACGTCACTAACTTCCCTACAGAGTCACCTCCTGGTCTCCATTCCTGACCCTTCCATCATGTGGCCAGTGTTTTCTCTAGTGGAAGAATGTCAACGAGACAGCATAACAAAGCCCCCAGGCAGGCACCCATTACCCGTGGCCTGCTGGGCTGGGTTCTGCTAGTCTACTAGGACTTCCAGCTTCTCCTCCTTTCAAGAATTTTCCCGCCCTGGGTCCAGTCTACAGGGTGGCTATGCACTGGCCTCACATCCACAGGCCCTATGGATATGCTCTCAGGTAAGCGATTCCTCAATTTGATTCAATTTAGCAAACATTCACTGGGCCTTGGTTGCAGCAGGGGTGGGATTCACAACAACCCTACTAGGGAGGTGGGGCTGGCACCATGAGCCCCATTTTACAGACAAGGGACCATCTAGGAGGGTTGATTAGATTGTGCACAGCCAGTTAAAAGCAAATCTCAGATTACACCCAAGTAGAGTCGCACCTGCTCATGACCAGATGGAAGCCTGTGGAAGGAGGGGACCCCATCCAAGGAGAAAAGCTGTGTTCTTAGAGGACTGTCATGAGAGGCTCTACAGACGACAAGCCTCCGGCCGGGCCTCCACTGGACTGATTCTAGATCAGTTTCTCAAAGGCTGATTGTCTTAGTCTGTTTTTTGTCACTATAACAAAGTATTCAAAACTGGGCACCTAATAAGAAGAGAGGCTTACTCAAGACTTTGGAGACTGAAAACTGCAAGTCAGGCTGCCATATCCACCGAGGTCCTCATGCTGTATCATCTCACCCCGTCATGGGATCTCACTTCATAAAAACCCACTCTCAAGGGAACTAATCTGGTTGTGGGAGGACTAGCCCTCTCCTGGTGAGAGGACCCCACCTCACAGGTTCTACCACCTCTCAATGCCCTTGTGTTGGGGACCTTCCATCACATGAACTTTTTGGAGGACAAACCATATCTGAATCCGAAATTGTCAAGTCACAGAGCAGAAGAGTCCCTGGGAGCTCCCGAAGGATGCAGACGTCCAGGGTCTTCACTGACAGGGTCTCGGGAGTTTCGGATGCTGGATGAGAGGCTAACTTCCAAGTCCTTCTCCATAGCCAAGAAAAAAGAGGAGGGAGGGGAGGGAGAGAGAGGAGGAAGGGGATTCTTTCACATAACAAATATTTTGTAAGTACTGAATATTTTTCTTACTGTGCACCAAATTGTTGTCTGGAGTTTTGAGCCCCCACTCCACAAGAAGCACAGGAACCTTGCAATCCTCGGTCCTCGCAGGCCTCTCTCCCGAAGGCTAACCAGCCACCTTGCCGAGTTGACACCCGTGTCCACCAGGCAGTCCCCCAGGGGGCCAGCTGCCCAGGTCTGTCTGTGTTTGCAGCTTCTGGTGACCACCACTGCCTAACCTGGCTACCCTGCACGAAGGCTTGGTGTAATCTGGCTCTTGTGCCAGAGAGATGCCCCAGGACCAGGGAGGCACGCGGTGGGCTGCTCCAGCCCTGGTGGCCGCGTCCACATCTCTAGAGAGCTGCTTCCTCATTTCCTCAGCCCCATTGCTTTTCGTTCACGATAAAGAAATAGAAGAGTAATTACAGCAAATCAGGTGTGCTTCACATTGAGAAAATGAGAGGCAAAACGCAAATGTGCAAATTAGGTCAACTAGTAAAACAATATAACTGGTTATTAGAGAATCAGGTGGAAATCAGCACACAGACATTCACAGCCTCACTCCATATTGGATCTCATGTAAGGTGCTGGGGCTGCAGAGGTCTGAAATGAGTGGGTTTTACTTAGGCTGAGAGGCAGGGTGTCACTGGAAGAAGCCGGTGGCAAGCCTGGATTGTTACGGGTACTGAGTGCCAGGGAATGGCAAGTCAGATGCATGGCCATGAGGCTGAGGGGTCTGAGCAGTCTGTTGCGGAGCTGGAGCAGCATTTGGGGGAAGGGCACCAGTAGGGATGGCGGCGGCATCAGATGGGCAAAGGCCCAGCGGCGGGAGCATACACAGGGTGTTTTGGAAACAAGGACTATTGGCTGGAGCCTGGGTCTTGCGCGCAGAAATAGTGGGAAATGGGGCCAGGGAGGTGGGACCAGTCTTCTCAGATTGGACATCAGGAGTCAGCCGCAAAGACTTGTTAATGATTGGACTGAAAGGAAGCCCAAGCAGGAATCTAAGATGATTTTGGAAAATCACCAGGCAAAGTGTCCTCTGGAACGGGGCCAAAAATCAGAACGTTTTGAGAATGCAAATATCCAGCTATCAGGGATACTGCCACAGCCGTTCTGTCAAGCTCAAGGGGCCCAGGCAGGAGGTGGGTGGCTCTGGCAAAGAGCTAAAAAGAACAGGACAAACTGCTAACCCCCATCGCCTGGGTCAGCCAGGACGGAGGAAGTTTCTCACACAAGTCTGTAAAAGGCCTGAGTCTTTATAAAGCAGCCCAGACTGGCTTCTCGTGTCAAGGGCCCTGCCTGTCTCCCCAGTGCTGTCCCTCACAGGGGCGTGCACTCCTGAGACCCACATCTCGGCTGGGCCTGGCCCCGGCAGGGCATGGCCCCACGGCCCCCACGGGACGTGCTCCCCGCCCCGCACTTCTCTCATCCTGGCTCAGTGTTTGTGTCTGTCTAGACCAGGTCCATTCTGCTCTCTCCAACTCTGGATAAAGTCCCGTTTGTTTTCCTCTTGACTGTCAGTGTGAAGGCAGAGAGCACGGATTCTTGAGCTCTGTAACCCCAAAGCCCGACACCACGCTGCTACACTGAGGGCTCAGTAGATATTGACTTGTGGAACTGAGACAGCCAAGTAAGAAGCTCTTGGAAGCAATTCGGAGTTAGAACTCAGGGCTCGCAGGTCCGAGGGGGATGCAGGGTTGGTGAGAGTGTGTCTGAGGAACAGAGAAAGGAGCAAGGTAGGGGTCAAGGTGAGAATTTGCACAGGGCACCCCCGAGGTGGGCTCTGCTCCAGTAGCCCACCTTTCCTGCAAATATCTTCACTCTGCTACAAAGCACCCAAGTTCCTTCAAAGATCACCACCCACCTGCTCTACCAGGTGCCTGGAAAGAAGGGGGCTTTGGTTAGGAAATGCAAAGGTGAGTGAGGGGTCCTGGAGATGCCTTCTGAAGGATAGAGGCATGTCCATCTCCCTGTTTCACATAATTGGGGGCCATGATCACTATGCGGCCATCAGACAAGCCCAGCCTCAAGCTGACACCCGGTATTCCAACATCTGTCAGGACACGGGGCACCTGGAAGGTCAGAATAGGAAGCTAAACATGGCAAAATCATAATGTGCAGCTAAATCAGATCCCAGGTCCTAAGGGAAAGACGGGTAGTGGCTCCTAAATAGAAAAACATGCACCTTAAACTTGAAGGTATTTTGCTCATAAATGCACTTTTTCCTGCTACCGTTTTAGGTTTTATTATATCAGTGAGTACCTCTGCTCACCCTGCAAGAGAATATTGCTTGAGAATCGATGGTTCATGGAAGTTACACAGACACTGACTGCTCGAATGTGTGAGATACAGGGTGATAGCATGTTGGTGCAGTGGCTGTGAACACGTTCATGCAGGTGACAATCTGATGCCGTGCGTCCAGGGGGCTGACGTTTGCTTCCACGTCTCCTCTTCAGGTGTTAGTGAACAGGGCCGTGTGTGAGGTGGTGGGGCAAAAGCCAAGGGTCCCCCAGGACAGAGCTGCTGGGAATTCTGGGTAAGGCAGAAGGGCAGGGAGGACATTCTCCTGTCCTGGGCAGAAGAGCCAGCTCAAGACAGCCCTCAGCCACCTCCTCAGGGCCGAGAGAGGCCAGATTCTGGAGAGAATGGGCCCTGCTGCTGTTGCCACTGCCTCCCCCGGGAGGAAGAGCCAGAATGCACCCCAGAGTAATGGTAGGGCTGACACTGGCCAGTGATTGACTGCCCTTGAGCCTCATATGAAAACCAGAATCTGAACCCAAAGTTCTCAACGGGGCCAGTGACCACCTGTGTCCTGTAACATCAACGAGGGACTAGATGGGCAGGGTGGGTGTGGTGGGCATGACTAGACACTCGCATTCCTTTATTCAGACCTCCAACCATAGGCTGCAAGACCAGGGAGGCCACAGGTCAGCCACCTCATGTCTACGTGGACCCACAACACCGAGGACTTCCACTTTCCCTTCAGCACCTGGCACCACTTCCTCTTCGCAACTGCGGATTCTGCCGGGACTCATCAATCACACCTGTCATTTCAGAGCTGAGTCTCTTGGGGTCTCTCAGAACAGGGGGCTTCTCAGGCCTTCACTTTATTTCATCACCCCTAGACCCAGGACAGTGTTCGACATGCATGCACATACATCGTAAAGTATGTCTGCTTGTGTGCAGGCGAGCATCATGTGTGCGTGTCTGCGAGCACATGTGGTGTGTGTATCAGGTAGGCAGCACTGGAATGAAGGCAGCCAGGCCTGCAGGCTGCAAAACTTAGCGAGGCACTCTCTCTCAGGGCCAGCCCTGCCCTGCAGGAGCCTGAGAGGACAGCCTGCTTACATGCTGCACCTTGGGTATCTGGGCACCTCTCTCTCTAGTCCAGGCCTGGTGGCATCTACGTGCACGTCTCTGTGTACTTGGGTGTGACAGTTGTGTATTGTGTGCATACCTGTGAGCAGGTGTGTGTGTGTGTGTGTGTGTGTGTGTTGGTCTTCCCAGGCCCCATCAGCAGGTGAGGGAGGCCCCTTCTCTTCCTGGGTCCCGCTCGCTCTGAACAGGCCTCAGCCAGGACTCCCTTGGTGTGGATCAGCCCTCAGTGCCCCTTGCCATGCTCTGGGAGGCACCACAGAGAGACCTGGTTTAGGGAAGGAGTCTCTGGCCCTCAGTTTCCTCCCCAGTACAATGTGATGACGTCTCATTCTGAGTTCCTGCTGGCTTTGAACGCCTCTGGGACTAGGAGGACTATTGGGTGTGACTCAGCCCTGCGGAGCTCCTGGGATGTGTGGGGACATGACTGCCAGGTGCTCATTTAACAGCTTAAGTCCAGGAGGTGAGACTCGAGGAGGCAGATGCTGCTGGGCAGACGAGTGGTGGCACAGCGTGCCCACAGACCCAGCGCGAGGACTCGGGGGGACCCCTGGAGGCTCTGGTGGTGGTGGTGGAGCTGGGTGCCCGCGGAGGGCTGGGACATGCCAAGCCTCGCCCGGCCTGCGTGATGCCAGCCCAACTGGTGGCAGATTTCTCAACAGGACAAATGAGACAGGAGCAAAGGGCTCCAGGCCACCCAGTGTGAGGGGAGAACGGGGGACTCGGAGCCAAGCAGGTGTGACCCCTAAGGCCAGCCTCTGAATCTCTCCCTTTCTCCTCCGCTGAAGCCTCCCTGGGCACCGTCTATATGAGCACCAGGAGGAGCACAGAAAAACTAGCCTGCAAGCAATGTGTGTGTGTGTGTGTGTGTGTGTGTGTGTGTGTGTGTGTGTGCGCGCGCCTGCACAATTGTGTCACACTGCACGGTACAGAGAGTGACCACAGGGGAGGTGGGGATGGAGAGTGGCGTGGGCGGGGACAGGACGCGCCCCTGGGCCTCAGATGTCCCCAGCTGATAGGACCCAGCCAAACCCTGAGGAAGGGAGCCTCCGTACCATATCTGTGCACTGTCGGGGGTGGGGCGGGGGTGGGGCTGGGGAGAGGGGTCCTGCCACACTTGGAAGCCTGGGAAGGCATGGTGAGCATGGGAGGTGTCTGGCCAGTGTTTGGATTGAATGGAAGTGGGCAGAGTGTCTCCCTAGCACTGGCACCGACAGCTCTGCCATGTTTTGCCCGCAGCTGGCCAACTGCCCCCAGGTGGAGCCCAGCGTAGATCATCAGGGAGCCAGGCTGCCCTTCTGGAACAGAGTACTCCAGGGATTTACGGGACTCCAGAAGGTCACTGAGTTTTATCTGCTCCTGGGGTGATGTGGTTGTGCAGGGTTGTGCTCAAGACAGATGACACTTTGTGCTGCCACCAACCAGGTTTCGGAGTTCCTTCCTTGTGTGGCCCCTGAGTTGATTCATCTGGCGACTCCCTCTCCTGGTTCCACGGTTGTTCCACGACTGGGAATCCTCCCAAGACTCCTGCACCCTGACCCAAGGGGTAGGCGATGCTCGGTTATGGACCTCTGCTTCCCTGGCCACAAATGCCTCCATCGTAGGCATGGCGCCCTGTGTGCCTGTTAGATCAAGTTGAACCGCTGACCCCCAGTTCCCGCTGCTTCCTGGGTGGATTCAGGGGTCACTTCCCACCATGGTGCTCCATCCAGTCTCATTCCTCTCCTTCCTCCCACTCAGTCATGGCTAATCACTGAACGGGTCCAGTAAGTGCCAGAGTCTCCCCATTGACACCATCTCCGTGTTTCTTTTTTGTTTTTTTGGTTTTTTTTCGGTGCTGGGGATTGAACCCAGGGCCTTGTGTTTGCGAGGCAAGCACTCTACCCACTGAGCTACATCCCCAGCCCCTCCATCTCCATTTTGATGCTGCTCAGGAATGAATCTCAGTGTTCGAGCAGGAGAGCAAAGCCCAAACCAGGGGCTGGTGTCCAGCTACTCAGAGAATTTTGAACGGACACCCAGGGTCTGCTGTCATATGAAACTGGATCATGGCTACACAAAGTAGGAACATCCAAGACAGAGGTGGTGGGTGCCTCCACAGTGTCCTGCAGTCCTGCCTTCCTGCACACGGCATCTCTGCGAATCCTGGGAGCTCGTTTTTACTCTAAGGCAGATTTTTCTAAGCCCCTAAAATACTCAGAAAGTCCATGGTCAGCCCACTCTATCAAAAGCCTAGTGCTCTCCCTGTGACTGGGTTTCCTGGTAAAGCCCCTTCTGTCTGGGGCTGTGGTTCCAGCTGACCATGGCCAAGGCACCTTGGCCTGGCACCACCCCAGTGTGTCCCTCATTTAACCCGCTGGGCCTATGATTTGGAACATGCAGAATATTTGAAATTCTCTCCAAAATTGTAAATGGAACAACATTTTGGTGTTGGGTTTCAAGTCATCCTTGACGAGTTTGCAGGAAATACCAAGACAATGGAGCCTTTGGACACATGCCCTTGCGACCACCTTCCCTGGGGACCTCCTTTGCTGGTGACCAGCTTCCCTGGTGACCACTGCAGGGAGTCAGAAAATTTCCTCCAGTGGTCACTATGTGACAGGTGAGGACGCTGGTTTCATTCATGTTACTTCCTAGAAACCCTGCAACACCCCCATATTTAACACAGATGAAGAAATCAGGCCCAGAGAGACAATTGACTTGCGTAAGGTCACACAGGGAGAAAACAGCAAGGCCAGGGTCAGCAACAAAGCCTTCGGGGTTTGTCTCCTCCTGCTGCCTGCACAGCAGGGGCAACAGGACCAGGATGCTGGCTGAGAGTCGTTCCACAAGGCCCACACCCTCTGGACCCCTCACAGCAGTCCCCAAGCATGTCCGGGAGGGGCAGCTCTGCTGTCCTCCTGGAAGGATCAAGAACTCACACACGCAGCCCCGGTGTGTGCAAACACACTGTCCACATGAGGACAGACTATTAAGCTGTTTCCCCATCGGATGCATCACCAGCCAGCTCTGGGACCTTTCTGCTGCGCTGGCCTGATGGTGACAATTTATCCCAGTGGACTAATTAGCACTAACTACCCAGGTCATGCCAAGGCCACTCAGGAGCGCAAGGGGAAAGACAGCACCAGTGACCACTGTGGCTGAAGCAAGGAGAAGAAAGAAAGAGCTGAAGGGAGGGAAGGAGGAAAATCTTCCTTTTCCGTCACTCTGCTTAAACCAAAGGCTGGCTTTCCCCTGAGGACTGTGCGGGGCCCAGGAGCCGGGCAGCTGCTCTCCATGGAAATGAACTCCTTGTCAACCTGGGGTCACAAAGTGAAGCTCTGCAGAGGCTGCACAGGAGCAGAGGCCTTGGCTTCCACTCTTGAGGAAAAGGGGCGCTGAGGAGGCTGCCCAGCTCCTGCCCCGCGCCTGGCTGGACCCTCAGCGCTGGCTCCCGGCAGTGGCAGGTCTTGCTGGCAACTCTGGCACTGATTCCATCCCAACAGTTCATCAGTGCCCGAAATGGACCAGGCAGGAAGGCTAAGTGTGACTTTGAATGCCAAGGGAGGGAATCAGGTTTCCTACAGAACTTCCACTGGTGACCCCAAGGGTGGCTCCTTTCTGGTCCAGGTGGGGACAAGGTAACCGTGGGGGCAATCTGCTAAAAGAAGGCCCCTCCTGCTGCCCTTCCAGTGACTGGTCAGCTCCTTCTGGTTCAGGGAGACTTCCAGGACAGCTGAGAGGTGGCCACTGCTTCTCCCTTTTCACAGATGGGAAGACTGAGAGTCATCTGAAAAGGTGATATATTTTAAGAAATTGCTAGAAAGGTAGGGACACTGACAAGGAAAACTAGCAGGAAGCCAAAGGTCCTGAAGGTCACTGCCGGCATAGGCACTGGGCCTCCTACCACAGGTGCTGGCAGAGGTTCCAGGGAGGTTGCAAGTACAGTCCACTCCCTGCCCGCCACTGCAGAGAGTTCTGGTCAGCTGGGCTCCGAGAGAACTGAGCCAGTGGAAAGGGAATTGGAGTCAGACTGACCTTTGAGCATCAAGTCTGACAAGAGCTGTACCTGCCTGGCAGGGTGTGAAAATGGAAGGACGTCGCGAATATGCCTGCTGTCCCCACCAGGCCACGGCTGGTCCTCGGAAGCCGTAACCACAGCCTCCAGCTGCTGCAAAGCCAGTAAGCACCAGGCGTGCTCCGCCGTACTGGACCGGCTGTCTTTCTTTGGATATAAAAGTAGCACAGGCAGATCAGGAAGGGCTGGGAAGTTGGCTGTGCTGAGCCCAGAAATATGTGGCATCTCCTGTGACATTTGGGACTATGGGGAATAAACACAGGAAAAGGACCCAAGTACCCAGGGGACCCTCAGTCTTGGTCATGCCTCAGAAAAGAGATGCTGGTTTCTATCGAGACCATTCCTGGGGAAGGACTCCCCCACTTGAAGTAAAGCCCAGACTCAGTGACATGAATTATGGGTTTAAAACAGAAAGGTTTTTCTGGCCAGTGGCTTGTCTAAGAGATAATTGCTCATCATGTCCCCATCTGGCCAAGGGACGAGTCTGGAGGGGCTTTTGGCAGCCCAGATGGGTTTGTCAGCCTAACTCTGGACCTGAGAAAATAATCATCAGCCCCAAAGATCTGCTTTAAAGTGTTATTACTGCAGAAGAATAAAGAGGGCGGATGCCTTTGCCTACCCTGCCCTGACCCAAGGGGCTGCATCCCAGGGGGCTGACGACAGATCGACAGATCGGCCTGGGAGAATGGAGCCTGCAGGACCCAGGAGACCCCTGGGCTGTGGTTCTCTATAACTCTTCCCCAAAGAGAACCACCTAGACCCCTGCTGGAAGCAGTAATGACTGTCCACCTTCCCTAGGCAGAACGTCTCCCAGCGCCCCTCCTCAAGTCAACCTGGCTTCAGGAGTTCCAGTGGGAACCAGACAGAATCCTTTCCTTCCAAGAACTCATTGGGGGTTCATCTCTGAAGGGGGTGGCAGCCGATGGGGGCCAGTTGCCTCAGCCTTGCCCCAAGTCTCAACAAAAGCAGATAATCTGCAATCTTGAATCAAGGTTCTCCTCTGCCCTCTGCACTTTAAATTTTTTTTTTTTTTCTTAAGAGAACTTGTTTCTTTTATCTTTTGGTTCTTCTGTACTCAGAATCACAGAGCTTAAAGCTTCTCAACTCAAATGAGAACTCTGGCACCTCTGGATTGCTAAATAGAGCAGCTTTAAAATGTGAGAACTGAAGACAGACCAACTGTGGCGAGAGAGAGTAAACACATCCATGCGTCAGTCAACCCTAGCAAGCGCCTCACTGAGATTACACACTGTAGTTCCTGCCTGAGCCGGGAGGATGCTCCTGCACTCTGGGGGGACCAGAACCACAAAGCAGCCTTCTCTGCTGCAGTTAGTCGTGCCCCCCAGCCAAAGAGTTAGGTGCTTTAGTTAAGTTAGAGTCTTTGACACAAGCTGCCGGCATGTTCCCCACGGATTGGGTTTTGTGTTTGGAAACGTACCAAGAGGAGAGAGGGACCAGCTTCATTCTTTCTTCTCTGGAGGGGGCTCCTCCCTTTGCCCCCAAGCTCTCTGTGAGCAGGTGAAACTTGGCAGTGAGAGAATTGGAATTTTTCACAAAATAGAATGTGGTAATGACATCATTTGATAGAAAAATTTGAGAAACTTTTCCTATGAAAAATATATGCTTCCCCCACACCCCTCCTGGACACACACACACACTCACACACAAATGTTTTTATGAGAACCAATTAATAAATGCTAATTCATCGCATATCTTCACTAAATTACTGTTCATTAATTGCAGGGGAATTTTCCCATTACTAAACTCTCCCTTGTGATTTTTTTTTGCATTATTTATAGATTTTTTTTTTCAGTTTCACTAATAGTGAGGTTGGTATGCGATATTATCGGCTGTTTGTACGTCTTAAATTTCTTTCATTTAAGATGTTTCCTCATTCTTTCAACTCCACATAATCTGGGAGAAACATCATTAAAAGGAGAAAAGATGTTATACATCAACGATGGAAACAGGGACTGGCTGAATTCAACCTGACAGGAGCCCGTCTCCTCTGTGTGATTGTGTTCCTCTCCTTCCAGGGCGCTGGAGTCTGGGTGCCTCCTCTTTGGATTAATGCGGGAATGTTCTCTGATGTCAGTAAGTCACACATCTAACTATGAAAAGACCACACATGTAACTAGAGACCAGGATCACCGAGGCTTTAATAATAAAATAAAAATAATACCCTCGAGTCCTTTAATCAGTCCTCAGAGCATAGTGTGTATTTTTCTTGCTTTCTTTCCATAAACCTTAAATCAAAACTTTGATGCCCAGATGCCCAATATCCCAACCAACTGACTTCCAAAGATTCTGCTTTGTTTTTTTTTTTTTTTTAAATATGTACATAGAAAAGTAGGGTTTGGTTACGGGTGGTGTAGGGGCTGTGGCAGAGGTTTTGTGTTCAAAAGCATATGTTTTGGAAGCAGGATTTTAATCTACTCAGTGACAAAGGTTCTGTGCACCTGGCTACCTTGTTTCTGAAGTAAGTGCTTCCTTTTCTCCGGCCACTTCTCCTCCCCTCCCCTCCCCCATTGCCTCCCTTTCACTGTCTTTTTCTCTGTATTCTTTCCCTTCTCTGGAACAGGAAAATGTTCTGGAGGATGTAAATGATTAAACTGTTTACACCAAGATTTAGGTATGAGGCAGCATGACACCATAAGTAAAGTTTCACCTTTATACCCAACTCCATCAATAATTAGAGAACGAGGGTGACCGTGGGTCAATCTTTCCTACAATTAGCTCCAGCGAAAAATGATTTCATTTATTCCGAGCATACCAAGTTCTATTGATTTTGCTTTTCATAAAAAAATAATTACAAAGCAGAGGAACTTCAAAATGAAGTTGGCATAGAAAGGGCTTGTGACTCTATCCGAGGGAACATGCATGCCCATAAAATGTCCACCCTGTTAGAACTGGAGTCGCGAAGTCGTAAACAGAAAGTTTTGATAAATTGTACTGTGTGCCCGCCTTTGAACCAAAATGTCTCTTAGTGATTAAAATCCCATGAGACTGATTTTTTGTTGTTTCCTTCACTTTCTTTGTCCTCTTTAGCCAAATCAGGCAGAGCCCTTTTGGGTGAAGGCTGATAAAATTAATTAACTTCCCTTCCACCCCAAAAAAGTCCCAAATAAATGCTTCCAATAGACATCAAAAAAGTGTCAATTAGAAATAATTACCTCTTATCAATCAGTGGGGCAATTAAAGTGACAAAGCTTGAAAAGATACTTATCTTTAAACTAATTCACAAGGTAGCTAAATTATCTCCTAATTAACTTGAATTGTGGAGGGTGGGAGGGCAGAGCATCTTGAAACAAAGATGAATAGAGGAACCCCAATACCTCTACATTCTTCCACACTATTTCTCCTCCTAAGACCTTCCTTCCAACCCAGGCAAGAAAGTTTTGGGGGAAAAAAATCTCCCCAAATGTATTTCTATTCCTTTTCTCCATTCTAAAGCCCAGAGAGGAAGGACCAGGGCTTTGGATCTTGGTCAGGGAATTTGGAGGCATGAGTTCCCCTGATCTTACTTCTCACTTTACTCCTTGAATGATCTATTTCCAGGGCCCCGGGGGAGAGGACTGTGGCAAGTTATTTCAAACCTAACTTTTAATGACAGTTTGCTTGCTTTTACTAAACTCTCTGCCTCATTGATAGGGTATTATTTACATTTTAATATCTACGAGGCCTTTATTATTTCTCATGCATCTCTGAATGTTTTAAAAAGGTTTTTGTTCTAGAAGATTTTGTTCCCTGATGCAACAAAAATCCCGACGGATGCTGACCTGCGCACATTAGAATAATTCCCTCGCACGATTCCTTTAGCAGAAAGTTACAGAAGACTCTACGATCTTGGCAAAGCAAGAGTAGCCAAGGATGAGGAGTGAGCCGCGGGGCTCTGTGAGGCAGAAGCCTCGCAGGAAACTTTCCTGGGATTATTGAAAAGGTACCCGGGGCCTCGTTCTCGCGAAAAGTCAAACAAACCAACGCTCTGGGGATAATTTAAATGGGAGCTCTCCACGTACATCGAACTCACAAATGGAGGTGGCTGAGGGGCATTGGGAAACTGCTAGAACCTAAAAGAGAATGGGCTTATAAAAACAAGATGGATCAGTTTATGAATTAGCTCTAAATATAGAGGACAGTGTCAAGTAAACTGATCAGAAAGATGGAAGGGCTCAGGTTTGCCAGAGAGAAGCTTCAGGAAAAAAAGGGGACAGACTCGAACCATTTGACTGTTTTGGTCGATTTTCTTCTTCTTCTAGCATTGAACTAATGAAGGAAGTTCTGTTCTCTCTCCCACCTAGCTTTTATTTCTTTATTTGTTTTGGGAAGTGAGTAGAAGCCCCTTTGACTCCCCAAGAGAAAAATAGCTGGCAGGGCCAGGGGCAGTTAGCTCCTCCCGGAAACTCAAGGGCAATTTACATCTGAGCTTATGAGAAAGCATTTTCTCATTTTGGGGACACAGCTTTATTGATCAAAAATAAAGTAAAAGTAAATGGTGCCTTTTATTTTTCCTTCTTTTATTCTCATTTATTCTGATGAGAGCCTACAAGATGAAATTAAGCAGTGGGTGCGGGGGCCAATAAGCCAGCTGAGGGCTTGTGACATCGTGTTATTTCTCCGCAAGGGTCACAGGGGAAGGGTCCCGCTCAGCCCGTTAAATTCGAGGTCCAGAGTACTCATTCCTCTTACCACCGCCCCGAAAGGTCAAGCGAAGGTCGAGGGGGAAAGACCGAACCTCAAAGGCGAGCCAGTGGCTAGGACCAGCCGGGCGGGCGTGGGATCGAGCACTCGGTACCGCGCGCTTGGCCTTCCAGGATTGTCCAGATCCCAAGGTAGTGGCGACGTCGCACAGTATCGGGGTTTGGCTAAAGACTGAGGGGCTAAAACCATGCCCTGCACTTAGAAAGTGGTCTAGGAGAGCGCTTGATTCCCAAGAGCAGACCGATGAGGGGTGCCAGGCACTTCCGCCTGGTTCCCGGCCTCGCCAAACCTGCGGCGCCCGAGAAGGGCAGCCAGGTCTCTACCCCGAGGTTCCAGAAGCTGCCCCGCGCCCGCAGGGGGCGGCCGTGATGTTCTGGCCCCACTTTCCGAAGGAAGTAGGGGACAGGGAGGGAGCATCCTGCTGACTCCGCTGCCTTTTCAGAGCGAACCCGGGTGAAAAACCTTTCGGCGCCGCAGGGGTTGCCGGCTCCCCTCCTAGTGGAGCCTCAGCGCTGGGACCAGAGGCTGCGCTGCACAGCCGGGTCCCGCGGCGCTCGCCGCTAAATAGAGATCTCAGCCGCGCGCCGCGCGCTCTCCGACCCTCCTTATTATAACAAATGTCCCGTTTGCCGAGCGGGACTTCATATTCTCAGAGAATTCATCTGAAATATTGATTTCCTCTCACTTCGCCGGCCCAAATCGATAGCGATGCGCCCTGGCCCCATAAATCGCCTTCCCTGCCGCTGGCCCGGCTCCATCCATCACCGAGGGTCTAGCCGCGCCTTCTCCGCTGTCTGCACTGGCTGCGCGTCTGGGTGGCCTTGTCCACCGCACCCAAGAGCCCGGACCCTGGGGGTCCTTCACGATACAGACCCCGCCCGGCTCCGGCCCGGAGCGGGGAGAGCAGGCACGGTGGCCTAGGAGCTCGGGCGCTTTTGAAGGCCCTGGGTCCCGGGCGCAGGTGGGGAGGGGGGTTCAGATCCGGGGGCAGCTTAGTCCTCACGAGCGAATGCCCCGCGCGCCGTCCCCGCCTGCTACGTGCCGGGCAAGAAAGAATCCCAGAGCACCGGAGTGCGCCGCCGGCTCCGGGCCTCCGACCGCAGGCTCCTCTCCCTTTGGCTTGAGATGCCAGGGGCTCCCGATCCTGCTAGGGGGTCTCCGACCGAGGACTGCGAGCACCCGGAGAGAGGGGCTTAGAGGTCGGGGGCAAGGAGCTTCAAGTCCAGCAGTCGCGGGGCTCAGGGCCTCAGAACACGCAGGATGTCCACCCTAGTGGGTCGTGCAAGACGGTCGTGGGACGCAGAGGACAACACTCGTGACCCCATATGAGAACCCCTCACCGCTCTGTGTTGTCCGCAGAAACCAAGGCCTAGGAGGGCGGCTCAGTGGGGCCCAGGGGGACCCGAGAACAGTGAGGCGACCCCGGCGGAGAGCCAGGCCCGAGGCATCCCCAGTTGCGTCCGCACGCAGGTGGGTCCCGCAAGCCCCAAGCGTAAGCTGCCGAGCCCCACCGACCCGAGCGCACGCACGGACGCACGGCGGCGCGGGGGGCTCGGGGGGTCCTACCGCGCCGCGTCCTTACCGGATCTGATGGAGTTGTGAGGCATGGCCGGGGAGTCGCTCGCAGCCTGCCGAACACTCGGGGCTTCCTTCACGCAGGTCCCAGCCGCACCCGCCGCCACGCCGCTGCCCTGCACAGACCCAGGGGAAGGGACGTAAGATTCGATGCCCTTAACCTTAGACCCCCCCCCAACAGGCCGTGGCCCTTAGACTTTCATCGAATGCCAGGAGTCGGAGTATTTGGGGATGAAGCGGGGCCAACCCCAGCCTGGCCTAGCTAACACGCCTGTCCGGTAGATGCGGGTTTGGAGATGCCCCGAAGAAGCCCCAAATCCCAGCCCGGTCCCTTTCCCTCCGCCGCCCAGCCTTATCCCGCTTAACTTGAGAGGGAAAAGCTGCCAGTCGGCCTGGGGCCCTCTCCGTTCTCGCATCCCCACTCTCGCTCAGCCAGCCCTCACCTCGCCCATGAGCCGCGTACCTGGCCGGCTGACCGCAGGCCCTCACTGCCTGGGTCCGCCCCCGAGGGTGCCCTGGGCCCGGTGTCTCTGCTCGTTCTGAAGTTTGTTCCCATCCACCCGGCATCGCCAACCGGTTTTATCCCGCCCAGGCTCTGGGAGATGGGTCTGGCGAGGCTCGCAGGCCGCGGATTGGCTGGCTGGGTGCAGGGGGGTGCGGGAAGGGGAGGATTTTGCAAGGGGGACATGGCTGAGTGGACTCAGGAGTTAGAAACATTCGCTGGAGCTTCTGTTTCCAGTGGAGGGAAGAGAGCGAGGCAGCTGAGCCCTAAGTCGGCAGGCCTGGAAATGCTGGAGGAGTAGGAGATGGAGGCCTCAGCGGAGGGCAAGGTCCTCGGGGCCTCCCAAGTCGCTGACCACCAGCGTGAGAGGCAGACGTGACACCTGTGGCCCTCCTCTCCCCTCCGTCTGCTCACTGGGAAGCAGTCCTTCCTTTCCTTGTCTGGAGAGAACTTTTGTTTTGGGGCCCAGTTCTCTCCCTAGAAGCCTGTTCACGGTGCCACAGGCAAGAAGGCCCCATCTTCTCAGCCTGCTGTGCACCTCTTCCAGGGCAGGCTCCTGACCAGCTCTGAAACCTGGCCTCTGGGCTGCAGAGGCAGGAGCCACACCTGTGTTAGGAGCTTAAAGAATGGTCCCATTGCCCAGGCCAGGGGACTCCTTTCTCCTGAACACATGCACAACCACCTGCCCCCTTTCCTGATCCTTGAGGATTTTGAACTTGAGGAAAGAGTTTAGAGAAAGAACAGTGAGGGCCTAGATTTCACCTCCTCCCGGAAGGGCCTTAGAAAGGGACAGGGCTGAGCCAAACTCTGTCCTTGTTTGCAGGACTCAACAGCCTCTGCCACGTGGGGTCTGGATGTAGACAAGGAGGGGTCCCTTGCGTAGGAAGAGAGTTGCTTGGTAATGGCAAAAGCTGCCCCTCCTTCTTTGTAGTTCTCCTCTCTCTCAGGGAGTCAGGGTACGTGGCAAGTTGTGAGTATGTCTGGACAGGTGTCCTGGAGCACCCTCAGGCCCGCAGGGTAAAGCTGGGCGCTCCCTGCCTTCAGCAGAATCTCTGGCCGAGACAGCTGCAGAACAGCCCTGTGGGTCTGAGCCACTGTGGCTAAGGTGCTGGGGCGAATTGAAAGGAAGTAAAGGGGCAGAGTAGCTGAGGGGTGTGTGCATGGGTGTGTGTGTGCGCGTGTGTGTGAGTGAGAGAGAGAATGTGTGTGTATGAACACTCACAACTTTTCTTAATTAAAAAAAAGATGATTTACTACTTCCTTCCACCCAGCCTTTTTCATTTCTTTTTTTTTTTGGGGGGGGGGGTGGTACCAGGGATTGATCTCAGGGACACTCAACCACTGAGCCACACCTCCAGCCCTATTTTATATTTTATTTAGAGACAGGATCTCCCTGAGTTGCTTAGTACCTCATTTTTGCGGAGGCTGGCCTCCTGAACCCCTGGGATTACAGGTGTGTGGGCCCCTGCACCCAGCTTCTCATTTCTTGATTTAGGAGAAATTCATTTTGTGAAAGAAAAAGAAAGAATCTGTGTGTCCCTAAATGGGATCCTTCACATTTGTAAAGGGCTCTCAGTGAAAGTAATTGGTGCTTTATTATTTTTAAATGTTTCTCCCGAATTGTTCTTTAAAATTCTCTGTGGCTTTTAAAGGTTAGGATTCTCAGCTTCTCTGGTCAGACCCCTTGGAGAGAGAAGAATGGAAATGCCTTTTGATGTAGGTCCCATGGACCCCACTGGCCGATACCACTCGGATCCCTGCCCCTGCCCACTGTGGGGGAGCCCGGTGGGGGGGTGGACACCACAGCAGAGACTCTGGTCACCATCACCCAAGCTCTCTTCCTACTAGGGAGGCAGTGCCCGAGGGAGAGTCTCACGTCCTCATCCAAACAGTTCTGAAAACCTTGGCTGCTCCACCCAAGCCAAGGACGGGAAGACACCATGAGTTCAAACTCATCATCCATTCCAGCAGCGAGTGCTCTTTTCACGACCAATAAAACAAGTCCCCGGCCCTCCCTTGCTTTTGGGCAAAGTTCTCAAAGAGCAAAACCAGAAAGTTATTATTAAGACATTCCTGTCCCATTTGTGAACTCATTTTACAAAATCACTTTAATGAAACTTAACTTGCAACTGTGCCGAGCTACCTGCTCAAGGAAAAGCCACACCACCCACACACCTTGCCAGTACCCTTCCTGCAAAATGCAGGTGCCATCGCAGAGGACTGGGAGGACAGGCAGCAGAGAGCATACAGAACCTGTGAGCAGGAGGGACACAGCGATCCCTGCTGCAGAGTCACACACAACGGCTTTGTATCCTGAGTGCCGCTGGAAATCGGATCTGGGCTGCCTGGTACTTCCTGAGCCCTGAGTCTCAACTGGGTACCCCACCTCTGTCTCTCTGTCACCAGTCCCCTCCTGATGAAATAAAATGGTTTGAAATACATTTTTTAGAAATGTCTTTAACCAGAGTTTGTCTTCAAACTTTTAAAAAAATCTCAGGTCTCCCTTCTCAAGACTTGATAGGACATTTCAAAGTACATTTGTACCGACTATCCATTCAGTGGAAATGGAGAACTCACTTTTTGAAACTAACATTCCTCCTCCTTTCAGACTCCATGCCCACAAGGACTTCCTGCCAAATGATCAGTTGGTTGGTGACCTGTGGTTTAAAGCCAGTTGCAATTGTTTTTTTAACTGGGTGTTTTTCTGAGAAAATTTAATTTGTTGTTAATGTTTAAATGCAAAAGTAGAGGAAAGAATTAATCTGGCTTGCCAGAATAATCTGGTGACCAGATCTGACTGTTTTTCTGTGGAGATGAATATTCTTTTCAGGTTTACCTTTTTGAGAATCCCACATAACTGCCTGACTCCAATTTTTGAGTTTGCATAATATTCTGTGGCTTTTAAATGATGTGTTGATCTGCTGGGCTTCCAAAAAATGATCTTTCCAGGGTTCAGCTGAAATTCACTGCCCTGCTGATACAGCGATGAACTCTCTGGTTTGCCCTAGATGAAACCAAGGGCCTTCACTAGATAGGAGATTTCCAGTGCTGAAACTGGGGCTCTCCTAGGCTGAGCTAGTTATCATAGTTGATCAAAACTGGGGAGGGGGGACTTTGGGTCAGAATTTCAACTGACTATTAGGTGAGGGTGCAGGTGGGACCACCTGCTGGCTTAGGTGACTGGGCTTCTTCTACTCCAGCATCATGTCCACCTCACCTCCAGGTAACTCGGGAGGAATCTTGAGGTCACCTCCTCCCCTGTGACCTGTGTGGACTTCTCAGCACCAGTCTTGGAGGAGACCCGCTCCAAGGATCCTTCCTGCTCACCTGCCCTGTCACCTTCCCTATGTGAACCCTTCCCGGGACTAAGGTGCGTCTCCTAGGGTGAATCAGCAGGCGGGCGTTTCTGCGCTGACTGTGTGAAACAGGCCCACGCCTTCTCTCCGGTCCTCGATGGCCTCTCTGCACCTGTGGGTGCAGGTGGTGGGCCCGGGAGGGCAGGAACTACCTCATGGCTTTGTTGTGAGATGAATAGTGCGATGGACGTGGAGGCCCTTTGAAAACTACAGCTCTGTACAAAAGTTAATTATTATTAGACAACAAAGGCAGGGGCAGAACTCCAAGAAGGGCAGAGTTAAACCTTCTTGAACGTTTTGCTGTACAAATTGGTTCTTTTAATCCTTCCCCTGAAGCATGGCAAGTTGTCCCCAAACTCCCTGAGCCTCTGCGCGAGCGCCCTTGGAGAGGAGGGGCCGGGGGTGCATGTGGGCGCAGGACTGGGTGCAGGGCTGCAGTAGCAGGCGTCCCAGGTGAGCGGTGAACATCCCTGGGCCCCAGTCAGGAGCTGCTGGTGGCAGAAGGGAAGGACCTGCAAGGGGCACCAGCAGAGCTTCATGCCCTGGACGTCCATGTTCTGTAGAGTGTGGAAGTGCCCGCCTCGGCCCCCTGGGATTTCCACCCTGTCCCCATTCTCAGGAAATGGCGATAGTCTGCCCAGGGGCCTCCAGGTGGCTGTGCCTGAGAATCAATTCATTAATTACTTCTGTCCCCCCATCCCTCAGGCTTCCAAAACACAGAAAGAGAAGCACAGATCCTGGCAGGTCACAGGAAAGGGGCAGCGGCTGCAGAAGGCAGTTTGGAAAAAGCCACCCTTGGCCCTCATCCAGTCGGGCAGGGCTGCCAGATGTGACCTGGTGCACGTGGCTCTTGGGCTCCTTGCCACCACGCTATCCCCTTGGCAGTGGCTGCCTGGGTTGCTGGAGGAGAACCTGGTGCTTCCAGGGCAGGGGAGGAAAAGCCCCACTGGGGAGGCAGAAAGGAAGGTGACAGCAGAGAAGCTGGGGAACGTCTAGAGGGGACACCACAGGTCCATCTTCTGCTCTAGCCATGGTACCTCCTACACAGCTGTGGGTCCTGAAGTAGGACCTGTTTGCACGTTCTTTGGCATATGAGACAACTGAGGCCCAGGAAGCTTGTATGGCCAGGTCTCCCAGTGGGAGGTGTGCCAGATAGGCACCAGTGACCCTACTGACCCTGGGCCTCACCTTAGGTGCTGGAAATTCTGCTCACCCCAGCCGGCTCCTCCCCCTTGCACATACACCCCTTCTACTTAGTAAGGAAGGTTCTGGAACTCAGGGAGTGGCTGGGTGAGGTCAGACCCCTGTGGCCAGAAACTTTCCCTGCCACAGGAGGGCAGAGAGCTCACTGAACAGGAATGCCCGCCCCTCGATGAGGCCTCTCGGACCAGCTCAGAGCAGCAGGAGTCAGGGACAGGAACCCTCTCCTGCTGGGCCCAGGGCATTGGGGGAAGTGCCCAGGAGAAACGCCCAGGCCAGGGCTTTTCACCTGGACTCAGGGCTGGCTTTGCTCTCTGTGGCCCTGCAATGCCAGAGGTTCCTGCTCCTGCACAAACCACCCAGCGGGATGTGCCCTCCCCAGCTCCCGGCAGTGCCCAGGGTCCTGGAGAAGGACCAGAGACCCTGGAGGCTGGGGAGGGAGGCAGAGGGAATGGAGAAGAGGCTGAGGGATGAGGACTCAGTAGATTAAGCTGCCCTTTGCCCTAGCCTTCTCTTGCTCCTGGCACCTTATGAGCATAGCCGTCTTAGTGCCTTGTCCCCTCCCCTGTGGGCCAAGGCTCCCTTGCACACGGTCTCCTGCCAGTTACACCAAGTGTGTCAGGTTGTGCACTCTACAGCCCCTGCCTTCCCTGTGTTTGGAGGAGCAGCCTTGGGGCTTAGGGCTTGGGACCCCCCGTTTTTCTCCTGTGTCCCAGTCGCTACCTTTGCTGTTCTGCAGCCCCCGCACCACCCTCTTGAGGGATTGCTAAGCAGGGCATTCCCTCCCCAAACACCAGCCACCACCAGGTACTAACAAGTGCCAGGGACTGAGAGTGCCTGCCATAGAGCCCTGTCTGTTTTCCACGCCAGGGAAGCCAGATGTGTGGGCAACCGGGCATTGCCGTGCTCTGGGTAACTCAGTGTTGAGCGGTAGAATCAAGGTCTGGTCTCAGGTCCATCCGATACCTGGGCTACCATGGCCTCCACTATGCCAGGGGCTGTCCCAGGGCAGACACCTGTGAAACTCTAAGGAACCTACTGGATCAGGCAGAAAGTAAACTAGAAAAGAGTGTCCTTTCTGGGCCCCCGTGGTGTTGAGACACCTGTCCCAGGGCAGGGCTGTGGGCCTGGTGTGTTCCCTTCACTCGGTCCACCATTTTCTGTCATTTCATAGATTTCCAAATCTTCAGTTGTGAGAATTTAGTTTTCCAACTAAAATCACTTCCTTCCGTCTCACTCCAGTGGAGAGAGGCCAGACTACGGAGAGACAGGTCTCTTCCCGCTGGGTCCCGGCACTTGCTTTTCCATCTTGAATAGAAGGTGTAGGGGTCACGACTGAATTCCGACACCACCTGGACTGGCTGTGTGACCCCCTGCCGTTGTCCCAGCTTCTGAGTTGAAGTGCTGAGGTCTGAAGAGTGAGACCGAGGGAGCTTTCTTGGACGATATCATGACGACCAAGCCCGACTGGGTGCTGGAGCGGGTGCTTGACCAATGCTGATGACTGAAAGTGGAAGAGGTCAGGACTCTTCACTCTAGAGCCCGAGAAGTTGTGAGCTGAAGGTACCTGCGTTCAAACGCCTGTGAGACTTGGAATGTGTGATACAGTCCTGCCATGAGCTGTGTGGCCTTGGGGGAGTCACTCATCCCCTCTTGTTTCTTCGGTTCGTCATGCTTAGTAAAAACGAATGCATATACTATTCACATTCACCAGCAGGGCGGTGTGAAAGGATCAGGAGACCGTGGTAGAGAAAGTGAGGGAGGACGAATGGCAGGGTCCTCTTACCAGAAAGGCTTTTCTTTTTCCTCCTACCGTCTCCCTTTCCGTGTATTTAGCTGTGCAAATGATAACTGAGCATCTACTAAGTGCTGGGCACTTAGCTAGGACCTGGGAATATGATGGTAGCCAGAACAAGAATCATGTTCTCATGGAGCAAGTTGACAGGTCTTGCAGGGGGTCCAGCATGTGCTGTGGTGGGTGGAAGTGGAGAGAAGGACCCCTGGGAGCAGAGACAGGGTGCCTCATGGAGTCTTGGCTATTTAGAAGAAGGGGCCTCTAAGTAGAGACCGGGAGGAAGAGCTGTCTTGGGTTTCAGATCCTGCCCTGTCATGGACGCTGAGGGCACCTGTGTGACTGGGTAGCATGGAGTTGTGCAGAGTTTCAGTCTTCAACGCAGGACAAGATTGGTACAATCGGGCTGGCCAGACTGTGGGAACTTGGAAGGCTGCTCAGCCTACCTGGGCCTCAGTCGCCCCATGTCTGCACAGAAGGAGAAAGAGAATCACTTCCTCCGTCTATCTTGAGCAAAGCTATTCAATAGCTCCACACAATGTTTTCTCTTTTAAATAAAAAGTGCCTGAGGACATCCTCCTCTTTAATCCCATTGGGCTGGCTCCTGTGATACAGTGTGCGTGAAAGTACTTTGAGCCAGGCATAGTGGCACACGCCTGTCATTCCAGTGGCTTGGGCGGCTGAGGCAGGAGGATTTGGAGTTCAAGGACAACCTCAGCAACTTAGCGAGGCCCAAATCAACTCAGGAAATCCTGTTTCTAAATAAACTACCAAAAAAAAAAAAGGGCTGGGGATGTGGCTTGGTGGTTAAGCACATCTGGATTCAACCCCTGGTACAAAAAATAAAAATAAATAAAAAGAAAGCACTTTGAAACCCACAATTGTGCTAATGCTGTTCTCAGGTATGCCCTACAGTGAAGAGGTAGCATCGTACACCCGTGGACACCTTTAGGACACAAGTCAGTACCTCTGTGTGTCACTAAGCATTGCTGTGTGTCTACCATGTGACACATGCCGGATGCTTTATTTACGAATATATATAAAGTGTACCGTGCAGCAGGGCAAGAGTTCCTGACTATTCCAAGTCACGTCCAGTGCTCCGAAACTCACTGGGCTCCACCAGCCAAGCTCCCCACAGCCTGTGCGGCTTCCTCCTGACCGTTTCCTTCCTAGCGCTGCTCTCTATTCTGCTTCGCCACACGACTTGCTCTCTTGCTGGTCCCCGTGCTGTTGTCCCCTCTGGGTGCCCCCCCGTTGGCCTCCTCCCTGACCCTCCGAGCCGCGTTCAATTCCCCTTCGTGACTGCTCCTCCCACCAGCTCTGGCACCCGCCGCCCCCCCCCCCTTACAACTGCCGCCTGCTTTATTCTCTCTACCGCCGAATATTCCACTTGCTCATCTCTTTGCCGCCTCTCCCCCCCAGTAGGTGAGTGTCGTGAGGGCAGGGGCTTCTTGACAGTTCTGCCTTTCTGTCCTGGTGCCGAGAACAGCTGCTCGAGGGGACACACGCATATGTGTTCCACAGGAGGCTGTGAGTGGCCAGGGCGATTGCAGGACTGTGCTGTGATGTCCTGGTGCTGGGCACTGGGTTGCAGCAGCAGCAAGGCAGAGTGCGTCTGTGTTCCCGCCATGCGCGGCAGACAGTGGGTGAAGCAGGACCAAGTGGGGCTTAGCTTTTTACCTGGGGATGTGACCCGCCTCTTCCTTGCTGAGGAGACCTTGGGTGGGAGCTGGGCACAGCCAGGGCTGGGGTCAGGGAGGTGGCCATTACCACGTTCCAGGGCCACGGGAGACAGCCAGACCTCCCTCCTCCCTCCTGACACTCCCAATCTCTGGGCAAAGGTCACAGCACCTGCTGCCCGGGGAACATGTGACCACTGGGTTAGAACAGCCTGCACAGTCGGGTCGTTGTGCTAAAACACGCAGGTCTCTGTGCCAAGCCACGCCTCATCCAGCGCTCCAGGCCTCTTAGGCCCTGATCCGCAGGGTCCCCAAACTGGGGCGGAGTATCCACCTGGCCCTGGGGGAGGATGAGCTGTCTTCTCAGGGACTCGTGGTGGGGAGCAGAGGGAGAGGGAGAAATAAGGCCATCTGGCTTCAGGCCTTACGAGGAGCCATGGACACAGGACCATTGGTTTTGATTCTTGGTGACACTTTGGCAGCGACTGTTGGCCATGGTCCTCCGACGTTTGCTCCGGTGGCAAAGACGCTGAGTCTGTTAATGGACTTGTTTAGAAGTCCAAAGGTTTCCCTCCGGTCCCGACTGGGTCCATAAATTCCCAGCAAGTCACTGCCCCATTCTGGGAGGAGGACCTGCCTTCACACAACTGTCCTCAGCAGGCAAGGATTGGGGCTAGCGAGCTCTGGGTGACCCTGGCCCGGGTCAGTGAGGGAACTTCTGGAGAGGGAGGCTGGGCAGGGAGGGAGCATATCCCGGCTTCCCACTTGAAAGCCAGGCGGCCTTGGCAGGCCACCTAACCTCTCTGAGCCTGAGCTTCCTCATGGGAGGTGATGTCACTCACACTGAGGCAGATGACCTCAAATGGAGCCAGAGCTGTAGAATGTCAGCTTGCACAATGAAAATGCACTTGTCGCTTGTCCTAGGAGTGAGGAGTCCCTGGGGCTCTGCCCCCTGTTCATGCTAGGACAAAGCTCATGGTGGGTTTTTCTGGACAGGGCCTTTCATGACCTTACGGAAACACCCACCCAGCTCAGAGTATTCTTTCTTATATGCTGCCTCAGTATGGGACGAGCCAGGAGGTTAACCCTGGACTACTCAGCGGAGTGAGCTTGCCTGGTTCCCTGCCTGCAGGGCACAGCTGCAGGGCTGCAGGGGCTGCAGGGAGCCGTCAGGTGTCCAGCCCCTCCTGTGGGTAAACCCTACAGGAGGTGACACGGCAAAGCCACATGGAGATTGATCTCACCGAGATGAGTGAGGAATTCACTTTGCTTGGCTCCTCACCAGATTCTTGAGTGCTCGGTGTGAAGCGAGTGCAAAGAGGGGCACATCTGAGTGCAGGCCCCACTCTGGGTCCCAGATACTTGTCACGGATTCCACAGTCTCAGGTCTGCCTTGTCCCCAATCCTCAGCAAAGCTTTCCACAAGGAGAGCGGAAAGGGCAGTGACAGCCTGTCCCCTTCCATCCCCTGGATGGAAGACGCTTGTGTAGAGACCGGACATGGACAGCTTCCAATGCCCTGGTTGCTGGGGACCTGAGCTGATTACTGCCTCCCAGGCTCTTCTCTCCAGTCATCCTCCAAGGGAACCCTGTGCCCTGCATTTGAAGGGAGTGGAGCCAGGGCTTTGGGGGCCTCACCTGCTTTGTGAGCTCCAGTGGTTTTAGGTGCTGTCCAAGGTGCTGTGTCACCCTCGCCACCATTCTGGGTACCCTTGTCCCTGAAGGGTCCTGTCACCTCGAACTTGGGCGGGACCGTGTTGGAGCCTCCTTATGCCACTTGCTACTGGGGTTTTATCAAGCGATCTCCCTCCTGGGGGCCTGCTTGCCTCACCTGTGACGAGGGCTAATCAGGAAACAAAGGTCCAAGATGTGAGGGTCAGCGACACCATGGAATACATGGCACAGGGTTCTGAAAGTTCAGTGTGAAGAAGAAGGAGAAGAACAGGTGGTAGAGAGATAGCGGAGACTCTAGGCCCCACGACCTGTTATCCTGGACTTCCTGTTATCCTGAACTTCATGGCTTCCTGGAATTTCCAGCCAGCAGCTTACAGAGACCTGACTCCATTTCCCCCTCATTTAGTTGCCTGGGGCCAAAGAACAGAAAGGCCCCTTTCCTGCAGGCCTCACCTTAACTCTGGGTTAGGTCACGTCCTCCTGTCCCCCCAGCCTGCGGAAGGAGGGAGGATGGGGAGGAGGGAGGGCGGTGAGGACCAGCAGCTGGAGGGCCCGCCCCTCCCCCTTCCTTCCCCCTCCCCGCCCAGGAGCGCGATCTGCTCCAGTTTCCTCCTCCCACGGCTGTCTCTAGGTGCCTTCCTTTAATTAAAAGTATTTAGCCTTCCGCTACACTGGCCTTCATTTGCATGGGATCCTTCTCTTTATGCAGCTTCAGTATCAGGATGAGCCAGGAGGTTAACAGAGCATCGTGCCGTGTCCAGGGACACCTGGCCCAGCGAGCGTGCCCTGCTTGCTACGCAGCCCCGGGTCGCGGGACTCCGCAGGCAGCACAGCCTGCTCTAGAGGCGGAGAGGGGTCCTCCCGCAGGACCCCAGCCGCCTGCTGAGCTGCAAGCTTGTTCTTAGACAGACGTGAGGATCCTTAAAGCCAGGTCTGATCCTGGAGGTGTGGGAATGATTGAGAAAGGCAGGGGTCCCTTGATTCCGGTGCCTGGACCCTAGCCTGAGATCTGGTGGGTATTTCGGGGAAGGCAAGTCGTAGCTCCTGCCCAGAAGGAACCAGAGGCTAATCAGGAGAAATTTGTATTGGAGATCACACAAAGAACTAATGCGATCAGGTGGAAGCTGCTCAAAAGGCAGTTGAGACCTTTCCTCTGAAGAACTGGAATTTGAAGGAAAGTAGGCCATGAACGGTCACTGCGGAGCATCATTTCACTGAGTTTCTCAGTGCTGAGCTGGAACCAGAGGGCCTCCCACAGGCTAGGCAGGTGCTCCACCACTGAGCCACACCCTAGTCTTCATATTTGATGTGTTTATTAATGAAGATTCGGATGCTTAGAGAACTCTGGCAGTTTCACCCGGGCCTGCTGGCCTTGCCCCAGGCCAGCTGGCCTGCCCCCGGGAAGCACACCCTGGGGAGTGTGGGACTCAGCTCCTCCCAGTGCTAGCACTGTTCTGACTGGAGACCTGGGCCAAGGGGTTGGCTTCTGACTGCAGAGCCCGCCTCGCCTCCTGACCTGGTTCCCCGGAGACCTGAGATTTTCTCTGAGCTGCCCCAGCCCACTCACTACCCGGTCCCCCCTCCTCCCTAGCCAGTATTTGGCCCCTCCAGCTGCCCAAGGTCTCAGGACCAAGAGGAGGAGAGCAAGCAGGAGGCCTGGTTCTTACAGACCCGGAAAGGAGGAGCAGAGAGGGCTACTTTATCTCTGCTCGTGACTCATCCCTGACCCCAGATTGGGCCAGCAGACCCACCTCCATGAGCTAGTTTAGGTCCTCCTTTTCTACAAATCCTTCTTCCTTGGACTGGGAGATAGGTTTACCTGGAGCCTCTGATGCAGACTAGACACCAATATCCAAGGGGCAGGGGAAGCAACTACCTTCCCCAGAACACTTTCTGAGGAGGATCTCACAGCATCCTCATGAGCACCTGAGCATTGATGGGTTGGTGTTGATCCACTTCACAGATGGGCAGAGTGAGGCTCTGATGTGCTTAGATAACATGCCAAGGTCACTTTGCAACTGAGCGTGGATCTCTACTTGGATTGGGGTCCTCTGCTTCCAGAGACTTGGGGGTGGGGTGGGGAAGACCATTTGGAAGGGACCCTAGAGTCGGAGTGAAGCTGCAATCCCCGGCTCTGCCTGGCAAGATGGAACCATCCACCGAGGACACTTGGGAGGACCAGGTGAACATCTTGCTTGAAATGCCATCCATAGGCTTCTTCCCTAATTCAGTCACCATGACTCTGAGATGTATCAAAACTTAAGCATTTTTGCTGGAATAGTGTTGATAATGTGTGCCCAGAGACCCAACAGCATTATTAGCAGATTGTGAGCCACTCATCAAGCTTGCTGTCACCCAGGAGCAGAGGGATGATCTCAGGGGTAGATCTCTGAGGCAGGTATGATTTGGTGGGGTGCAGGAGGCCAGAGCCTGGGACCACATGGCCACGGATCTTGGCACGTCCAGGTTCTCAGTATCTGTTGAGACGTAGTAAGTAGTATTCAGTGATCAAAGAAGAAATAATTGAGGGAAAGCATATGGGAGCAGAAATAGGGCCTGGGAGGCAGAGTTTGAATAGGTGAATCCCCTTTTAGGATGGCATTTGTGAAAGAGAAGCAGAGTGTGTACCTCTTGGTGTGAACTGGAGTCCGAGCTTTCTCATCTCTTGGCTTGAAAAGAAAAAAAGGGACATATTCTAAAGGATCAGAAGGTTCACTTGACTTAGATGGTGGCTCTCCAGTTGGGCTTGGCCCAGTGGACGTTGTCCTAGGGGTGGTAAAGTTGCCGACTTGGTAGGATGCAAACACGTGCTTGCAGGCTGGAGTGAAAGGAGAGACCTGGGCAGGTCGGGAGCCCAGGACTACCTGCCCTGCAGGAGGAGGCTCGTCCTCACCCCTGCAGAGAGCAGCATGAGGGTGCCCAGGGTCTCCTGGATAACTCCTCTGTGAAATGGGGCCGAAAAGGGAGCCCATTAAGATCAAGGGGCAGAAATACAGAGGGGGAGATACAGAGCTGTGGGGATGGGCGGCGGCACCCACGGTCAATGAGCAGACCAGGACCTGAAAAGCCACTGGGCCTCCTGCCATCTCTTCTCCCTTCTATCTGAGCACTGGCTTCTCTCTCTGAAACTCTGCAGGAAACATCTCTTTTCTGTTCTGCACATGGTGGGGGTGACACAGCTGTGACGTGAAGTCCTGATCGCCTGTTAGAGCTTGAGAGGAGGGGACCATCAGCAGAGGGAACCTGTCGGGCCCCGCCAAGGATGCTTGACACCCGGTCCAGTGACTCTCACGGAGGCTCTTAGGGATGGCTTAGGTGCCCCAAAACACTCATCATAGATGCTTCTTCAGAAGGCCTGGGATTTTTCTAAGTACCCCTTTGTCATAATTCATCTAGCCAGTGAGCTAGGACTGACTGAGAGTTCCTTATGCGAGTAGGTGATATTAAGAGTGATAGCACACCCAAGGTAAGGTGGTGATTCCTGTCCCCCTTCTTCTCCTGAGTCACATGCCACCCGGGGTATGAGTTCAATGCTGCCTATAAAGAAGACAGCTGTGAATGAAACTGAAGGGCCCAGAGGACCCTGAGTGCCCTGTAAACCAGGCCACTGAGGATGGGTTTAAGGATGGAGAATGTTTTTCCTAAAAAGAGAAGACCGAGGGAACAGGGGCTCTGGAGAGAGAGTCTGCGGTTTAGTAAGCAATGTGTGCATGTTTGTCCCTAAATCAGTTTTGTTTAAATCTGAGTGGTGATCTTGGGGCAGCTGATCTGGCTGGCCTAGAATGAGCTTTACCTTGGGAGGGAACTGAGTCTTCTTTCAGGGAAAGCCTAGATGCTGGGGATGCTGGGAAGAGGAGACCTTTGGGATGAGATCCCAAATCTGATTTATCACACAGTCACCTGGGGGAGTTAAAAAATCATGGACTCCATCTAAGACTTGCTGAAGTCGGGTGAGGGAAAGGAGGGGCCTCTAACCACCAGAATCTCTCCCAGGGGATTCTGGTGATCAGCTAGATTCGGGAACCAGTGAATCAGAAGACTTTTAAGAATCTGCCATCTGGGTGTATGCCTGTAGCCTTGCTACTTAGGAGGCTGAGGCAGGAGGATCACTTGAACCCAGGCATCAGAGGCCAGACGAGGCAACATACTAAGGCCCCATTTAGAAGAAAAGAACTCTTCAAATTCTAAATTCTGATGAATTTATCTACAACAAGTATGATCCCCAGACCAGCAGCATAAGTATCACCCGGAACTTGTTTGCAATGCAAATTACTGGGACCTACCTAAGACCTGCTGATTGGAAACTCTAGAGGTGGATTTTAGCCTCTATACATTAAAACAGGTGATTCTGATGCTGGCTCAAATCTGAGAACCACTGATCTTCAGTATTTATAAGTTCTATTTATAAAACTAAATTTTATTTTAACTCTCTTTATTTTAGTTTATCTTGGTTTGTATTTGAGCAATGGGTTTCATTGAGTTTACCACCTACTTTGTGATAGTCGGGCTCAAAGATGGTCCCAAAGTTCCCAGGTGCACAGGACCCCTGCCTCCTGCCACTCCTGCCCTCAATGCTTCTTTCTCACATGCTCTCAGGACTGGTCTGCACGACCCCTGGAGTATAGCAGAAGTGATGGCATATGAATGCTGAGGCTCTGCTGTGAAAGACGAAGCTTCTGTCCTGCTGTCTCGGATCACCTGTCCTGGGGAAGCCAGCCACCACGTTTGAGGACGCTCAGGCATCTCCATGGAGAAGCCCGCATGGTGAGGAGCTGAGTTCTTCTGCCAACAGTCACCGAGCACCCAAGGCCCCCAGTCAATCACTGCAAGGGGGGCGTCCTGGAGTGGATCCTCAGCCCAAGCCAAGCCTTCATATGACTGCAGGCCTGGTTGTCAGCTTGACTCTAATCCCGTGAGAAATCCTGGGCAGGATTCACCCAGTTATGCAGCTCCTGGAGCCCTGACCCTCAAAAATAAATGCGTTTGAGTTTCAAAATCCGTGTTGCTCTAAGCCGATGACTTTGGGGTAATTTGTTTTACATCAATCAAAAATTCGTACTAGACTCTTGTTTTCCTGCATCCTCCGAGAAATTCTTTTCTTGGTCATAGGAGTGTCATAGCAGGCTGTCAGAAGCCTGCTTAGAAATATTTTCCTGCTTAGAGAAGGAAATAGATTGTTTTCTTATACATATTTTTTTGTCCTAAACTGACTTCTTTTGAGCTTTAACCCTGGCCCCTACCACTGACTGATTTGGTGAATTCACATATCGCTCCATTCTCGACATTTTAGGTGTGACCGTTGGTATCAGAAATCCCCCCAGGGGTTCCGGGGGTTCCTCCAGATGCCAGGTGGGAGACACTGGAGGCGCTCCTGTGGGTCCAGTCGATGCTTTATCCTGCTCTGGCTGGACTTCCAGCTGAGACAGGGGTTACCCTGGAGGAGAGGCTGCATGGTCTTTCCCAGAGGACAGGTCAGGTTGATGGCAGTGGGGCACAGTGGGTGAAGTTGGTGAGACTCCCCTCTGAGTAAGAGGAAAGGAGAGAGGAGATCAGGCCTATGGCCCTGGCCTCTCCTATTGGTGTTTGACCATCTGGCTGCTCTTTTCGTTTGTTATCTTGGGAGTTCTCAGCAATGGGTGGCCAGGGCCAGCACTGACCCAAACCCACCCATTCTGTTTATTACTTCCCACTAGTTCCTGTTTCCTTTTACAGAAAATGGAACCACAGAGGGCATCTGGGGTGGTAAGGAGGGGCCTTCGGCATGCTGAGTCCCTGAGACCTAGCAAGTCCAGAAGCAGCCCTCCTGGGCCTGCGAAAGAGGTCGTGGCTCTTCAGATTTCCTCCTGAGATTCCAAAACCTGTCCTTGGAAATTGGTTTCCACTGGAGAGACTCTGCCTGTAATTCATGCAGGTGCCACCAGGTGGGAGAGTTCTGGATTACAAGGGCAGAAGTCATCCAAGAGGCCACTTTTTCACCTTCACACTTAGAACTGTTCCTAAAACACACACACACACACACACACCACACACACACCACACACACAACACACACCCACTCGCACATCGTGGGATACCGAACACTAATGGATAGGGTGTAGTTCAGTGGTAGAGCACTTGCCTGACGTGTGAGGCCCTGGGTTCCATCCCCAGCATCACCACCATGACCACAAGAACAGAAAGAAAGAAAAAAGGAAGATCTGCCCAGGAACTGCCACGCATTGTAAATGTATCCAAGACTTTAGGCTAACTCTCTCCAGGCCTTTCCTGCCTCATCTTTAAAGTGAAAACATTGAGGAAAGTGACCTCTAATGTCCACTAGATTCCTTGGATTCCTCAGCATTGCATTTATCACAAACTTCTTTTACTCATGTAGCTTTGTCCTTGGGGTCATCCCCAGACTCCACATTCCTTCCTTTCCTACAGTTTGCTTGAGTTCTGTCTTCTTTGACATTGCTGACCCTTGAAATCAATTTCCAGAAATTCTCTTTATTTAAAAATATCTGTATATCTTCATGTGTCCATTTCTCCTTTTCCCTGGAGTTTTGGGACACACTTTGTGTGCTTTCTTGGATTCCCCTGGCTTCCTAGGTTCTCTTCTGTGTCAAGTGCTGCTCAGTTCGTGCTGGGTCTGCTCCATTTCCAGACTGGGCCTACCATGAGCTTTGGGATGTTTTGGTGACTGGATGATATAATGAACAAGTTCAGGGGCACTTTCTTACTGGTTGATAAATCTTGATTGTTGGGAAATGGAAGACTGGAGGGGAGATCTCCTCCTTCCAGGGGATGCTTCAAGTATGATTTCTCCTTGAAAATCTTACAGAGAAGCCCAGCATGGTAGGCAGTCATGACTCATGCATGATCTGCTATGTATCCCTGATGTGTCAACTTGACTAGACCATGGGGTGCCCAGATATCTGACTAGGCATTATTTCTGGGCACATCAGTGAGGATGTTTCTGGATGAGATTCATATGTGAATTGGGAGATTGGGTAGAGCAGATTGCCCTCACAATGAGGGAGTTCCAATCCACTGAATTCTTGACTAGAACAAAAAGGGTAAGGAGGGAGAATGTTCTCTCTGCCTGACTGCTTGAGCTTGGACATCCTTCTCCTGCCCTTGAATTGCAGCTGGTACATTTGATGCTCCTGGTACTCAGAACTTTGGACTTGAACTATACGTGCACCATCAGCTTTCCTGGCTCTCCAGTTTGCGAATGGCAGAATGTGGGGATCCTCAGTCTCTACATCATTTGAACCAATTATTTATGATACATCTCTTTCTGTTTTTCACTCTTTCCATCTATCTATCTATCATCTATCTATCTATCATCTATCTATCTATCATCTATCTATCAATCTATCATCCATCTATCTATCATCTATCTATCTATCTATCTATCTATCTATCTATCTATCTATCTATCAATCATCATCTATCATCTGTCTCTATCCATCCAGCCATGCATCCATCCATCCATCCATCCACCCATGCATCCATGCATGTATCCATCCATCATTCCTCCATCCACCTATCCATCCACCCATCCATCCATCCACCACCCATCACTACCTACCTCTGAGAGACCTATATCTGTGTCTCTTTATTGCACTGGCTCTGTTTCCCCAGAGAACTCTAATAGAGTGCCTTCCAACTTGTTGTGACAGTGCTCCTGGATACGCTGCATTTCCTCACAGGAACTCTTGCCTCTTCCCTCGCCTTGCTTCCATTCACTCCTCACCCTACCATCTGGGGTGTGCACTCTTTCCCCACATGAGGTACCGGCACTTTAACCCTTGCTTCAGGCTCTGCTTTCTGAAGAATCTAGGCTAAGACCCCTGACTTCAGGTGACAAAGTGTCCCTCTTTCCTAATGCCAGTTACATCACTTGGGTTCTCATGTCAGTCACCTGCCTCCTGCATGCTTCATTAACCATTCCATTGTTTTAAACCTTGAAATTCCCTTTCTCTGTGGATTTCCTTCTCTTAGTCTGTGAACATGCACAAGTGTTTCCATCAAAAGCAAATAGTCCCTTTACTGAAAGTGTTTAATTCCATTTCTTTATGAGCAAACTCCTTATAAAGTCAAAGTCACTGCATGTACCAAGGGCTGCCATGACCATGCACCACCCATCAGGTGACTTTGGACAACAGAACTGCTTCCTCTTGCAGTTCTGGGGCCAGGAATCCAGGTGTGGGCAGTGCCTTGTCCTCTGACAGCTCTGGGGAGGAAGCCTCCTGTCTCCCCAGCTTCTGGAGGCTGCAGGAGTCCCTGGAGCTGGACAGCAGGGCTACAGTTGATCGTGTCTGCACACAGCTGTCTTCCCTCCAGATCTGTGTCCTCACATAGGTCTCCTCTCTCTTACAAGGACATAGTCGTAATGGATTCAGGACCCATGCAAATGACCCCATGTTCACTTGATTACATCTGCACAGACCCTATTTCCAAACTGGGTCACCTTCCCAGGTACTGGAATTAGGACTTCCATGTATCTTTTGGGGACTCCATTCAACCCATGAGATTTCCTAAGTGTTCTTATGACCTTGTTCTGTGGCTTCTTGTAGCAGGTGTCCTTCCATGTCCTGCCCCTCCAGGTTCCCCAGAAGGCCATCAATTGCAGATTCACTGGCTTCTTCAAAGTCCTTTCCTTTGTGGCTGCCCCACAGTGTTTGGCATGGCTGTCTCTCCCCTCCTTCCTGGCCACCCAGGGTCCAGGGCAACCTCTGCTAACCTGGTGTCCAGGTCACTGTGCACACCTGGGGCTCCCCCTGTCCCTCCAGACTGCCCCCCATGTTTCTTGTTTCTGGACTTTTCCTTCCCTCCCTATCTCCAATTCAAGGTGCATTTTGATGTCAGGGCCTTGGTCACAGTCCCTTTTTCAGTACTCTGTCCTCTGGCCTCTTCCCAACCTTTAGCTTCAGCACCTCTGCCAGGTAGGTAGCAGATACATCCAAGCTCAGGGAAGTCACCAAAGAGCCTCAAAGGTAAACCACCCCCAGCACACACATCCTCTTCACCCGCGTGAGTGCGTGCGCACACGTGGACACACATGCCCACCATTCTCTCTCTCTCTCTCTCTCTTTTTGTGCAGAGGATGGAACCCAGGACCCAACTCACACCAGACAAGTGCTCTACCTCTGAGCTCCGTCTCAGTCCCTCTCCCATTCTGTATTATCCTACTGATGTCAGCATTTGTGAAACTGTTCTGAGTCTTCCATAAATACCTGTGGCACTTTGGGTGTGGACAGCCTCCCTAGAAAGTGGGTGAGGTTAATCCAGCGGCTTATGGTTATCACTGTGACCCTCGGTCTTTACAGGCAGCCTCTAGAGGCCTAGGACTGCCTGATCTGTACTTGACTCCCCAAGCTGAGATTTCAAAGTACCCCTAGCAAAAGCTCATGTGGCAGACGTAGAGGTACTAGTGCTGTGGACCACAGGTCTGTGGACCCCAAACGTGTGGGATGAAGCTCTGGCCCCTGGTGGGGTGGCGAGTGGAGTGGGCCTTTGGGTGGTGATTGGGTCAGACGCCTTTACCAGAAAACCCAGGAGAGGGCTTCCTCTTCTCACTCTCCCCCACCTCTTTCCCACCTCTCTCATTCAGCCAGAAAGAGGTTTCCCCCGAAGCTCTCACCCATGCCGGCACTCTGATCTTGAACTTCTGGTCTTCAGAAGTGCTTGAAATAAATGTTTTGTTGTTGAAGCTACCCAGTTGGTAATATTTTTTTGTCAAGCAGCTTGAACGGACTTAGACAATAAGATAATGCTAAGCCAAACTTCACATCCAGAGAGGCCCAGTAGTGCCTCAGACATCCTTTCATCTCACCTGGGGTTGGTTTGGGAATGGATTGATTTTACACTATTTATTTCTTTATTTTGGAGCCTGTAGTAGACAATGCAATTTGCGTGGGTGCTTATGTCAGTTACAAAATCCAAGATGCTTGCCCTCGAGGACCTGTAAATAAGCAGCCATGCTACTTCTGTGCAGCTCAGCTTCCAGAACCTTCATTCCCTGCACAGTTAGACAGCATAATAATGGGGCAGTGTGGGGTTCAGGGCTGGAGTGGGCTGCAGGGACCCCCCTGCTTCAACCCTTCATTTCATCCACGAGGAGGCAGGTGTCCTGAGACATTAGGGACATCCCCCCACATGCCCCATGATACCTGTTTTGTTTACTTTCTATTATAGTTTGGATTTGGAATGTCCCTCAAAGGTCTCTGCTTTCTGGCTCCCAACCATGATGTTACCAAAAGGCCAAGACGACGGGGTCATGTGGATTATGGACTGAAATCTTTGAAAATGTGAGCCCAAACAAATCTTTATTCCTTTAAGGTGTCTTTCTTTGTCATAGGGACAGAAAGCTGAATAACACACTTTCTGTTTGGAAAGGATAGTATTGAACCAGGAGTCATGGCACACGCCTGTAATTCCATCTGCTTGGGAGGCTGAGGCAGGAGGATTGAAAGTTCAAGGCCAGCCTCAGTAACTTAGTGGGAAAATAAAAATAAACAAAAAGAACTGAGGATTTAGCTCAGTGATAGCAACCTTGCCTAGCCTGCACAAGGCCCAGGTTCCATCCCCAGTGGGTGCGGACGGGAAGCAGACGGCTGTTCTGGGATGGGCCCCCGCCTGGAGCGTGTTGGGGTGGGGGGTGCTACAGACCTGTTGCACATTTTTTTTTTCCTGCAGCATCCACCCACGGTTCTGTGGAAATGCTGCCCTGTGCACAGCATCTCAGAGTCCCCTTGGGGAGACGGTCCTGGTGGATTCTTGGGGTCCATAGGTCTCAGCTTGGGGAAGGGAGATGGAGAGGGAACAGGAGCCTTGGGGTGTCTTTGGTGCTCTTTGCCACTCAGTGCACGTTCTGCTCTCAAGGACTCTGCGGGGAAATCGCAAGGGTCCACGCCTTCCCAGAGGCTGAAAATGGGTGCTCGCCTGGTATCCAGCAGCGCTTCATCGGGCCTATCACTGTGCCTTATCTTGCGTAGCAGTCAACACAGCAAACCAGGAGCGCAGCTCTAAGCGTGTCTGGATTCTACTTGTGACGTGTGTGCGGGAGTCGGGAGGGAGCAGGTGCCAGGCGTGCCTTTGGTTCAGGCTAGACCTGGGAAGCCGACACTCTGGGGCCTGCTGACTGGACTGTGAAGGCCCGTGGAGCCCAGCTGTGGGTTCACCCAGCCCGTGCGCGATCCAGCCACGAGTGGGGTCCAGCAACGGGGAACGTTAGGGTCAGGGTCAGGGTCAGGTACCTGCTGGCCCGGGGTATCACATCCAACACCAGGCCCCACCTGGAACAGGCCTCAGTCCTTGGTGGTCTTGTTCTCCAACACTTGGTCCTTCCTGCACACGGACATGGGCCCTGGGTCAGAGGAACTTCACGGCTATGACAGGAGAAATGGAGACTCGGAGAGTCAGCGTTACTTCAGAAAATGCCACATACCTGTCCTCGAAGAGCCAGGTGCACACTCAGGCTTCTCGAGTCCGTTTCTCCCCTGTGGCTGCCTTGTCCTCCCCCTTTCTGGGTACTTGGGCTGCTCCCATCAAGGTTGAGGTGCTCAGTCTGTTTTCGGTGGCTATAACCGACTGCCATAGACTGGGTAATTTGCAAAGAACAAAGGTTCATTCAGTTCATGGCTCCAGAACCTTAGAGGGCCTTATCTCATGACAGCCTTCTTGCTCGTGGGGACTCTCTGAACAGTCCCAAGGTTGCCCAGGAGACATATCAGACAGAGAGTCCAACTGGCTTTTATAACAGACCCACTTTCAAGATAGCCCAATAATCCTTGAGGGGCTTAGTCCGTTCCCGAGCCCTGAAGCCCTCAGGACCTAAGAACTCTTATAGGTCCTACCTGGTCTCACCTCTTGACACCTGAAAATGCAGGTTAAATTTCAACATGAGACTTGTTGGGGACATTCGAGTCATGTCCAGGTGTGTCAGCTCGGCGTCCCCTGGATCCTTACTGCACAGTGTGCTCCCCAGCGGAGTCGGGCCGGGGGCTCGGGGCACAGCAGGCCCCGGCCTGGCTCACCTGGGCAGGCGGGTGCAGACTGCACGGCTGGCGGGTGACACATGGAGAGCGTCGCCTCCTGCCTGACAGGCAGAAGATAAACAGCTCCCCGTTAAATCTCACTTAATGCTGATATTTATAAATTTATTCAGCTTGTGTTTACTGAATCGAGAGAATGCCTAATAACATAATGTGCTTCGTCTCACATGTTCCTGCTAATGAGAATGCAAGGACGTATTGCTGGAGTTGTTTTTTGTTTTTTTTTTTTTTTACCATTTCATTTGCTCCCCTCTCCCTCACCCACTCTCCTGTTCTTGTTGGTTTGGGATTTTAATTTGTTGCCAAACTCTGGAAAGTCTGAATCTCTTGTGTGTTGTGAGGAGAGGGCTGGAGGGGACCTGGGGCACTGGTGGGACCAGCTCCCCAAGCTGAGCCTGGTCCCTAGGGGCAGCTCACCCGATGGGACCCCCAGCACCCATGGCCTTGGAGGGCTGAGGGGTAAAGCAAAGTCCCTGGGGACCCCCTTGGGTAGTTTGGGGTAAGTGCATGCTTCAGGTCAGAGTTGAGGTCACTTGAAGCTTCGGGAAGGAAATTCAGAGCAGAGGGCAGGAGTTTGGTGTCCCTAGCTTGGGACGGACAAGGAGGATGGTCAAAGGACCAAAGTAAGGTGGGCGATTTTAATGTTGGGTGTAGCTGTCTATGTGTGTGTGTGGGGGGGGGGGAGAGAAAGGGGCAGAGAGAGAGGAGAAAGGGGCAGAGAGAGAGAGAGAGAGAGAGAGAGAGAGAGAAAGGAGGAGAGACTCCTGGCCTTGGTTTGATCCGCTCACTGTGAGTTCGTTCATGCAAAGCCCCTGCCAGCAGCTCTTTGCCCCCAGACTGGTTGTGCCGGCTGCCCAAGTGTGGTTCTGGGACACGCCAGGCAGAAGCCCCAGCAGTGGGACAGGAGGCAGAGGCCTGCCACACGCAGGCAGGCGTTGGGACATGCATTTGGCAGTGGGGAGCGGGGAGGACTGGCACGCAGTCTGTGCTGGCTTCCTGGGGTGGGCCGGCAGGGGAGGCAGTGAGGCCCTGGGTTTGCCGGTCTTGGAGGCCTAGGGGACCCTGAGTGCAGGGAGGGTGTCACCGGGGAGGAGTGTGGACTGAGGCCGAGGTGTGTGGGGATGGTGCTGGGGAGGAGGAAGGCTGGAGATAAAGACGTATGGCCTTAAACGTACAATTAGGTGGGATCATCTACATTTTTGTCCCAACCCCCACACATCCAGACTTACAGGGAAGTCATGAAGGCCTCTGTCATCTGATGTCCCCCTGACGGCCACCCCACGCCTGTCTTCTACACTGCTGGAGGAGCCGCCCTGCTGGGGAGCCCCGGGCCCCTGGCCTTGAATGAGCCACGGGCCTTCCCGGGCATCAGAGCCCACAGCCGCGGGGCTTGCAAGCGGTCAGGGGCACATTCTGGTTTGGGGGTCTTTTGCTAGAGCGTTGGAGCAGAAGAGCTGGGCACAGGGTGGCGGGCCTGGGAGCAGGTGCCCTGCTCCTGTCTTGCTTGAGAGGCAGCTGGTCTTCCCGAGGCCTTGGCCCCGTGGGAGGGAGGGGGCATTATCCAAGAGGCTGGAGCCACCTTGGGACTCGTGGAACCTGGCAAGGCTGGGGCAGGATGGAGGCGCAGACGAATGCTACAGGCCCCATTGTTTCCTTGCAAGGGCAGGAAAGAGAGATGTTCTCAGTTCCCGTTCTGCCCCTCACTTGGCTCCTGCCCTGTCTCATCTCCCTGTCCTGCGCCTGTCTCTCCATCTATGAAAGGCAGAGTCACTGGATGATGCACACAACCTCTGGGGCTCTACCTGAGGCTGCATGCCCACGGCCAATTGCCCAGGCAGGTCTCCACCAGGTGCACCCAGACCTGTGGGCTCACCTGGGCAGCACTGGGAAAGGGCAGTGGCCCTCTCTCCCAGATGGGCACATGCTGGTCCCTCTAGTTTGCTCCCCGAGGCCAGGGCCTAGGCAGGTGGCGTGGCTGATGGAGGGCTCAGGCGCAGACACCTGTTTTAGGAGTGAGTTGAGGAGCCGGGAGCTGGACTTCTGCCACCTCCTTCTGTCTCCTGTCCCAAGATTCAGCCCTCTCTCCCCTGGGCCTGAGTCCCCAGCCTGAGTCCCTCTCACACCTCTGCAGGAGGGGAAGGCCAGCCCTTGCCAGGTCCTCTCTGTTCTGCAGAAGCAAGCAGCAGCAGCAGCAGGAACTTCCCTCCGGCTCCCCCTACCTCCCTCTGGGCGCAGCTCTGTTTGGGGTTCCTCCCAGGGGAGGGGAGGGGGACAGGGGCTCATCCCTTTCTTTGTGCTGCCTCTCCCTCCCACTTCCGCTCCCCTCACTGCTCCCGGTGACCTTTCACCCCTCCCTTGGATGTCCCTCAAAGGCAGCTCCCGGGGTTAATAACTTCGGCTGGCAGCCCCACACAAAGCCAGGGCCGGAAAACCATTGTCCTGGGGACAATGGCCAAGCAGCCCAATAATGAGGTGGCCACAGTGTTGTCTGACATCCCAGGTTGCCCTGGCAAAGGAGGAGGCGCAATGGGGCTGCGTGCCCTGGCCTCCTGGAGCTGACCATTCCCCCGCACCAGGGCTCTTCTTTCTGAGGCGGCTCCTGCACCTGTGCCCTCTGATGGCCGAGGCTGTGCTTCCCTGAGACTGAGCTGGGCGAATGTCACGCCGAGAGCCTGCCCCACCCACTCCCCCACACCAGAACGCACCACCGTGGTTGTGGCTCCCGTTTCTGCTCTCGGGTCCCAGAGTGTACCTAGGATGACAATCAATTGGTTCTGGACAATCGATAAGGGAGGGGAGATCTCAGCCACTGCCTGAGGGGACACATGTGGCATCTGAAAAGGGTTCCTGCTCTGGAGCCAAGGGATGTGGGCTCAAGGTCCCCCTCCTACCTTCCTAGCTGTGCGACCTTGGGGAAGCCACTTGACCTCTCTATCTACTTATTTATCCATGAAAGCAAGAGTGGGTTGGGAGCCAGGAGGAGGGGCCTCAAAAGCAACCTTGGAGCTGAGCATCTGTGACCTCCAACGGTTGCCACGCCCTCTCATGCCGTCCTCTGCCTGGTGTGCAGCAGCTCTCAGGGGTGTCCCAGAGAAACCACGGATTGACTGCCACCCCAGTAAGAAGTGGTCTGGAGGATTACCTGCAGAGGTTTCAGAAATACCCAGGACTGCGCCCTATTGCTATGGACAGTGGCCCTTGGTCTGTGTGTCTGCGTGAGAGACACATGGGGATATTTTAACATGCGGGTAAAGAAATGCCAATTCGTATCCTTAGCAAACATGCCAAGTCATATTTATGACTGACCAGCCTCTCCAGGGAGAGATGGGCTCCACCGCAGGGCGGCCTTAATGTTTTGAACACAGTATCCTTTGTTACAGGGTTACTGTAAGCGGGCGATTCATGTTGAGGAAACTTTCCTTTGAGCTCCACTTGCCTGAGGTACATCAGCCATCTACTCCGGTGCCCCCACCGGAAGGGCTCAGTCCACAGAGTCTTGACAGTTATCACACGCATAAGGCCACCTCCCCAGTGCAGAGACAGAATATAGAGCTTCTGCCTGAAAGCTCCTCAGGGCATAGGATTTAAAGGTCCTGGGAGACTCACCTTCGGCAGGCTGAGCTCTTGCTCCGCTGATCTTTGCTTGGGAGATTCCCGAGATCTTGCCCAGGACAGCACTCCTCACACTTAAGCGTGCTAAATGCACCTCAGTCCCAGGTGGGGCCAGGACTTTGCCCTGACCACGCTTTGAGACTCTGGCCATCTCTCTCCTTTTGCAGACGAGGAGAACTGAGGCTCAGGGTGTGGATGCGAGTGACCTGCACGACCTGGGTTGAAAGGCCTGGGAAATCATGAGCCTTTGCCTTTCAGTTCTTTCTCCACCCTAGAGCCTGAATCCCAGCCAAGAGGCTAAACCACAGGGTCTCATTCCTCTTTCCTTTCCTGGCCTGCCCTGGCCCCAGTCCCTTTGGGGTAGTGTGTGTTGCCTCTCGCCTGTTTCTCAGTGGTCTGCCTGTTCCCTTGGACACCTGCTTGTCCTGGCCCAGCCCGTCCCTCGGCATTCAATATGAGCAAGGGTTTATGAAGCAGCAGCACAAGCCTGGCTGAGGGAGTTCCCCGGGAAAGAGGAAGACACCGGAAGTCACTGCGATGGCAGCGTCGTCAGGGGTATCTGATCACCCAGCACATTTCCCTCGCTTGATGGATAATGTTCAGGAGGAGCAGTCCTCTCCCCCGTGGGTGAGGAGTGTCCCTCTGCACCAAGAGAGGGTACCCTGTTGTGGGGTAGGCAGGACAGGAGTCCTGGCTGGGCAGGAAGGAGACACTGCTGAGGCTTCACTTCCTTGCAGGTATTGGGAGCAATCCTGGGGAACTGGCGACTTAACAGCTTGCAGGTAGTGGGCTCCGGATGGACGTTCCTGGTGGAACACGGAGGTGACCGCTCTGTTTTCTCCTCTCTCAAGGGCCACTCGGAGCAGGCGTCAGCAGGCGGTGCTGGAGGGTGCTTGGACTACGCGAAGGAGGAGCTGTCTGGAGGAGCTGTCCTGGGGGTCTGGGTGTCGGTCTACACACCGGACAGGCAATCACATGACAGGCTTCCTGAGCACCGAGGATTGCAGAGCGGGTTGACTTCACCTTTGGAAGAAGGAATGAGGTTGCCCTGCACCCTCTCTCTCGAAATGGGTCAGCCCACCTCAGGAGGGAGGGATTTCAGTCCTGAAGTGAACAGCCCAGGGCTGGGTGAGGACAGAGTCTATCAAACCTCTAAGCTCCCTTGTCCTCCCGCTGAGAGTCCATGGAGTGGGCGTTGGGAGCCATCTTGGTGGCCTCGTGTTTCATTTCATGTCCTGAGCTGCAAGCCCCCATAGCAATTTACCCTGTGGCTACCTGGCCAGGACACAACTTCCATTTGCCAACCCACATTAGACCCACATCCAGATTTAAAGGATACAGGCAAGTATGCAAGTTGTATGGTTTAGGAAAGAGGGAGGTACAGAATTCCACCAGGCTATAAAAGTGGGATGAGGACCCCAAGTCCTTGGATCCCCAGCCTCGACCTCCTGAGGAAGTGCACAGGCTGAAGACAACAGGGTCCTTGGCCGCTGGCCCCTCAGGGCCAGGCTCCACATACCATGCCAATCTCTGCCCCATTGTGACTTAGTGCCTGGCCTTGATAAATTGTCACTCTCTTGCCCTCTGCTGTGTGCCCAGGTGCGTAGAGAAGTGCCCAGTCCACAGCGCTTACTCAGGATTTGTTGGATGCACGAGCTGTCCTTGGGGGACCTCCAGAGTGAAAAGACAGGGAGATGAGGTCATTGTGGATTTGGGAATTTACTGGGGTCCACGGACGGACCTTCCATCCCTCACTACCAGGCAGCTGGCTCTTTCAGTACCCGGAAAACAAAAAAAACAAAAAACAAACAAACAAAAAAAAAACAACCCTGAAATTTAAATAAGAGGTTAGTGTAGAAGGATAGAAATGGGGTTCAGATAACGAAGCAGGACCGAGGCAGGGAGAATCATCCCACTCCAGATTGTGGTGGGATGAACCCCTGTAAGGTTTTGGGAAGGGATCAAGTGCCAGTGGAATTTGGCCATGAGCAGCCCTGGGAGTGGGCCTCAGCCCAGTCCTGGCCAGTTATATGTCCTTGGGTGTACCAAGGGTAATTTCTCTTCTGCAAGATGATGAGATCGTCCTTAAGGTATAGTTTCTTCCAGTGCAGTTATTCTGGAATTCAAATGACAAGGGTTTAGGAATCGAACCAGCAAATTCCCACATAGCATTGGACATCGGGGGCTGAGCTGGACCACCTCAGGGAAATGGTAGGTCAGTGGCCAGCAGGGCTATCCATGGTGGCACTGCGAGGGCCCTGAGGGAGTAGGTAGAGGTGGATGGTGAGTGTACAGGTGGGGAGAAAATGCTGGGTTGTCCTGAGTCCCTCAGCAAGGCATTACAGAAGCTGCACCTCCTGCCAACTGTCTGCCATCAGACGGAGAGCGTCCCCACAGGACCTTGCAGGGGCTGCCAGGTCCATGTTCCACAAAACAGGAACACTGCTAGTTAATTACACAGACAGGGGCTGAGGAGTGCAGCTGTCCCCAGAGTTAACTCTCAAGGAGCTGCGACTTCTGCCATTAGCTCCACTGCCTGGACGTGGGGACAGGCTTTCCCAGTCCCAGGAACAAGGGGCCAAAGGGCTTGTCCACCCCCAGCCTTGCCCCTGGACCACTCCCAGGCCCGACACTGCCTCACCTCCCCCTCAGGGAGCAAGAGCTCCCTCCCTTGGGCTGGCTCAGAGCAGGCGTCCAGCAGGCGGTGCTGGGGTGAAAATAGGGAGGCAGAGATGTCTGGTCCACCCTGGGGCACCTTGCTTCGGCCTATGGCTTTTCTCCTCTCTTCAAATCTGTCCCTGGGAAAAAAGAGCTCAAGCCTCCGCCTGGTACATTCCTAGGAGCCTTCTGACCCACAGGCCAGAGGGATGCTGGGATGCATTTTTCACAAATGGAGAAGCCGGGATCCCAGGGTCCCCTTCCCCACTGATCCACATTGGCCTTGGGAAATGTCTCAACACAGCACTGGGCCACATGAGCTGGCACCCTTGACCTGTAAGTGACTTTGGGTTTAGGTTACATGACCTGTTTCCTCTGGCAACTGGCGCAGAATCGCGTGTCAATCTCTCCTCTGCTGCTGGGGCTGGAGCAGCAGGGACCAAACGAATCGTCTGCTGTTCCTGTTGGCAGGAGGTCGCATAGTAGACCCCTTGGCCATTCAGAATGGACGACAATGTCCCTCACGGACACCCTTCTCCTTCACTTCCCAAAGGGCCGTTGATCACGTGGAGATGCCCACCCTTTGGGTTGGCGGTCAAATGAACGGCTGTGGCGTGTACTTAGCACCTTCTGAAGAATCAGGGTGGACTGCATGAATGCAGCTCTTCCGGTTCACGGCACTACCAGCACTCTGCATCTGTCCCCAAATCCTTCCCGTCACGTTAGATAACCTTTCTCCACGAAGCGACCTCTGAACTGCAGCGCGTGGGTGATGAGGTTTTGCTGTGGAAACATCCTGAGCTGCAAACCGAGGACCTTTTTCTGAGAAGTGCTGGGGCCTTTTGCAATAAGGGAGCACCCAACCTCGGTGGGGGGGGCTGCGGGAGTCAGGGTGACAGCCGCCTCCCCCTGTTGCCCCAGGTGCCAAAGTGCAGGCCGAGGCGGAGCTTCCCAGGTCAGAATGTGTTGGTCATTAACTTTGTAAACGGACTTTCTGAACTTACTGCAGACTGCCTGGCTTTGGTGTGTGTACACTCAACTCTGTCCCGGCACATTGTGCTTCCAGGTTGCATGGCGCACCCTCAGGCCCGCTGGGCTGGGGGCTTGGCAGTCAGACAAGCTGCATTCAGACAGCCTCCGGAAGGAGCCACCAGCACAGGGTTACTGTTGTCCAAGGGCACCGTGGACTCCCGCAGCCGGTTCCCTGGCGGTCTCCTCCTTTCCTTCCCAGCCATCCTGTCCTCCTACCTGGGGTGCAGAGCAGGCTGGAGAGCTGCGTGGGGCAAGGTTGGAAGAGCACTTTTACCAGGTGCCTGAGATGGAAGGGGCACCCAGGCACCTCCATCCAACGTGCTCATTCAACCAGGAGGAAACCAGAACAGAGAGGAAGGTGGCTTAACAAAGCAGAGCTAAGGCTTGAGAAAACTGGGTCTGTAGTTTGGGTCCCTGACACCCAATCTCCTTCTCATCAAGCGTCCTCTGCTGCTGCAGGGTGGCCTGTGATTTGGTCTGAGGTTCCCCTGGGAGCGTCGGCAGCCTCTCTGTGAAGCCCCAGAGGCTCCAGGTACTGGCCTTGGTTTCGGTGTCTCTGTTCCCACCTTTCCCAAGCTCTGCATTCCCACTCAATGGCAAGATTTTGTGCATTTCAAAATAGTTTTAAAATATTGATCATGACCTTTCTCCCTAAAACCAAATTTGGGGCAGAGTCATTGTTTCCATTTTAAAATCGAGACGACTGAACGCTGTGTGAAGATGCTGCTGGCCAGCTTGTCTGGAGCCACACAGGTGGCACCTGGCAAGGTGGCACCTGTGTCACAGGCCTTCCAGAGGGGCCCTCCTGCAGGTGCAGTTAGTGAGGCGACCCACAGAGGGGGCCAGGGAGGCTGCTCAGCAGAGGGGAATCCGTTCTAAACTATACGACCCCATCTTATTTTGCCTGAAGTACACATCCTGCTTCTTTTGGGGAGTTTTAGAATTCAAGGAATGCATCGATTCCCAAGGGTAATAGAGGATTTCATGCACTGAAAATAATAGCCTTGTCGTACTAATTTGGGTTTGAGTCCAGTCTTATCACTTAGAAGCTGTGTGACCTGGGCAAATCTTCCAAACCTCTCTGAGTATTTCTGAGTTGCCACAGGAAGATGGACATGCAAGTTTATTTCAGAGTGCATCCGGGGTCAGCAGTGGTGTGGGAAGAGCTGAAAGGCAACACAGGCTGGGCAGGGCTCTGCAGAACGGGCCTGACTGAGCACAGGAGGTCAGTGTTTAAAGCCCCCTCGGACCACTCGCTGGACTGGGGCTTGACCTCTGGCGAGCTGGCTGTCTGTATCCAAGCACGGTTTCCGAGAGGTCTGAGAGCTGGGGAGTGAGACCTTTGGTCCTGAAGGGGGGCTGGGGCGCCGCGGACAGGGTTCGGCTCCCAAACTTGGCAGTGTTGTCTTAGAATTGAGTTTAGAGGACTGGGACACACAGAGGGCGCCACGCCAGATCAGAGCATGGCCGCTGTTGTTAAGCCCCTCCTCCCTGCTCCCCTCTCAGTCCAGCTCTTGCTCTTGGCTCAGGGACCTCTACCTGACTTCCAGGTAAACCTACAGACCTCACCCAGCGCTCAGAGGACCAAAGGGAGGGGAGGGAGCTTCACCAGGGAACCCTGCTCCTTCCAGTCCGTGGCCCAGCTGGCCACCCTGCTGGGGGCCTGCAGGGTGTGCCCCTGTGTCTGGGCACCTCTGCCAAATCACCCATGGGGTTTCAGAACGGAAACCATGCCGAAGGCTTCATCTCATTTCCCAACTAGTGCGTTTGCTTGGTGTCCTCAGTCACAATGGGTGTTGGTGAACACAAGCGAAGCCAGCCTCTGTAGGACAGATTCTTCTCGTGTGTGGTCTGGAGCTGAGTTGGCAGCCTAGCACCGGGTGCCAGGAAAGGCTGAGCACCCCTAGCTGGAAAGCTAAAGTCCAAACTCTTCTGCCTGCCAACATGTCAACATGTCCCGCACTCCGGAACTTTGTTAGACGTACGTGATTATTTAAAAACAAGGTTTAAAATCACCTTCGGGCTGTGTATTAAAGGCATATGTGAAACCCAAATGGATTTCCTGTTTAGACTTGGTTGCCATCCCCAAATATCTTATTATGTATATGCAAATATTCCAAATCCCCCAAATCTCAAAATCTGAAATATGTCAAATGGTTCTAAGCATTTCAGATATGGGGTCTGCAACATGTATGTGATTTTCTTTGATCCTGAGAACCCTCGAGGGTAGCTACTATTCCTATCTACCTCATATAAATGAAGAGCTTGTGGGTCAGAGTGGCAGGTCACGAGCAAGCAGAACCAGCCAGTAAGAGCTGGGACCACCCAGGATCTCTCCCAGGTCATCGCTCAGTCCCAGTGTCTTGATCTCTTGCCTGATGTTCTTTCTTTTCAGGGAAAACGAGGCAGCTCTAGGGGCATGCTGGAGAAGAAAGAAAAGCAGGCTGCTGAAGTTAAATGCCTCGCCAGCCCACACAGGGGCCGGAGGGGATAGTGATGGCTTCGGTTTGTCTCAAAGGGACTGGTGGTGTGAGACTGGGGATAGGGAAGTCTCAGGCAGGAGGAAGTCTGGGAGTTGGAATGAGTTTGTGAGGAAGGTGGTAGACCGCCTTCCCTGGAGACCACTGCAATCAGGACACAGCAGCCACCAGGGGCAATAGTCAGTGGTTCGCTGCTCATCAGGAACCAGGTGGGCCTGTAAAATATCAGGCAGGTCAGCCTGGCTGTCCCACTTCCGGAAGACCTGCTTTGTGAGACCGAGCTTGCAGACCAGGACGCTGGGGATGGCTGGTTTTTCAGTCATCTTAAATCCCTATATTCCCCTCGGGGACCTTTTAGTAAGTGAGTCTCCCTTGTGCATTTGAAGCCCGGACTCGGTTCATTTATATAACAGCTTGGAGCCCCGCCTGCTGCATGAAGCCTCCAGTGCTGGAAGGCTCTGCCAGCGGCCGCGCCTCCTCTGGCAGGAGCTGGAAGGCCTGTCCCCTCTGTTGCCCTTAGGCCTGTGAAACTGAAGAGATGCTCGGAGCTGCCACCTTCTCTCCCTCCCCACCCTGGTGCCTTCCCTGGAGCTGCTTGCTCTTGGTCTTTCCTGACTGCCCACCTCCAGAGCTCCTCCATCTGGACCGTGGTTTCCTTTCTGTACACATCTCACTCTGGCCGTTCCAGCCATGTCCACTCTGGATTTTCCAGAAAGTACCTTCTTGGATTAGGAACCCAGATGTGCTCCTTTCAGCCCTCAGGACGCACAGAGGTATAGAGGAGAGGGCTCCAGAGATGTTCAGACTTCAGCTCCCTGGCCCCCTCTCTGGGGTTCAGCTCGGGTCTCCCTGTCTGTGAGCGGGGATGGTCCTCTGCTTGTGGGCTGCCTGGGCTTGCTTGCAAAGGGTTTGGTACCTTCTCCAGAGATGCCAATGAGAGATGGCTGCCCCAGCTGCTGCTGCTGTGATCTTTATTATCCTCTGACTGCAGGCTCCCTCGAGAGCGGGATGCTGGGGAGAGATGGTAAGAAAGGGGAAGTCATCCCCGCCACAGGGACGGGTAGGACCCAGGCCTCAGGGTGGTGGCCTTGAGTCCAGGGGCGTATTGCTGCTACTGCAGCTGCATGAACCTCGAGTGTCATGGAACCCAGGACCTGCAGCGCTGGGGGTTCCTTCAGGTCCAGGGTTGGGAGCTCTGTACAGATCCTGTGCCTGAGGGGACACTCCTGGCTCACTACCAACACTCGTTTTAAAGTTCAGGTTGTGTTTCCGCCAATGAACCTTCTTCCATGATTCCAGGCTGGTTCCAGCTTCTCAGAGGGAGAGTGCAAGTGACAAAAGAGTTCTGAGGTTCAGGTCTTTTGCATAGAAAGAGCATGATAAACTGTCCTAGGTGCCTGGGTCAGCCACCCGTGGAGCTAAGACCAGCATATAACACTGCTGCCCTGAGAGCAGAACATGCTGCAGCCAAGAGGGGGGTTTCCTGGTGCTTGGATTTATCCTGAAAACTGGCCTTATGAAGAAATAGCCTCTATTTGGGGGCATGGAAGGCGTAGATTTTGGGGGGAACTCAGGAGAAGTCTGCAGGCATGTTCAAGGACTCTCGAGGTTGGTGGCACTGTTTCTTTATGACATCTAATTCCACCTTCCTTCTCAGTGATTCAGATGGGTCGTGGAACTCTGCTCTTGAATCCATCAGTTACGATGAAGGTCATGTGTGGCTTACAAACAGAGCAGTGAGAGAAGAGGGAGAGAGGGAGACAGAGAGACAGACAGACAGAAAGGAGTGTGAGGGGAAAACACACAGACCTCTTTAAACATCCGAAACAACAGCTGGTTTGATAAATAAAACAGTGTAGGGTCTGCTGCACCAGATCCTGGGAGACAGGGATGAAGGACGAGGTATTCGCTAGGGGAAAGGAAGGAAGCAGTGGAGAGGCGTGGAAGCCAACAGTGACCTGCGCCCGACAGGAAGGGTCCTGCTCATTCTGGACACGGGCTGGGTAGATCAGCGGTGGGTGGCGGGCAGCTGGCAGGAGGAGTGGGGCATCTGTAAGCTCAGTGCTGATGATTTGCGTTCTTCGCTTCTGAAGGTAAGGGTGACGTATTCTGGAGGGGGGGCCCTGGGTGCAGGTTCTTCTTGCCCTCTTTCTTAGGTGGCTGTCCTCCCGTTTTTGTCGGCTGATTAATGGATCTTATTCCTTCATGCACCACACATAGTTCTTGGGGTACGGTGGAGAATCAACAGGCAGGGTGTCTCTTCGCAGGTGTTTGCAATCCCCTGGAAGAGATAAATGCAAATGAAACAACTGCACAAGTCCAGGGGAATCCGCCTTGGCGATCGCCATGCCGAAATGTCACCTGTTACTGGCAGATTTGAACCGTCCTTTCTGTGGGGAGCTTCTCCAAGGAAATGGTGCTGGACCTGCCACGTGGGCTGAGGTGTGAGGTGTGAGCTGGACTCGGTGCTCAGGCTTGGAAGCCCGAGACCCTAGTTAACGTTGCTCACCGATTAGGCACTTAGTTCAAAGTGAGCGGTGGGAAGGACCCTCTGATTACCCCTCACTGAGACACGAACCGCATTATGCAGTGCTAATCAAGCATCTAGAACACACATAGACCACTGTGCTATGTCTTCCGCTGACAGGAGTGTTGATTAAATACGCGCCATAGCCAGGGGCATCCTGGTTTCGCTTCCTAACATGTTCCTGGGGTGTTTCCAGTTGGGCTACAACGGCAGAAGGGTAACCTCTGCTGTGCTGAGCCCAGGGCACCTCCAGGGGGGGGGTCCCTCCCAGGCCACTGCCCCCATGCTTCCCAGGTCCAGTTCTTGCAGATCACAATCAGCACACAGTAGACATTTCCAGCGAGCTCTTGCCTAAGTTGAGTCTAGGCCACTCAAAACCTCAGGTTCAGGAGCCACATCCGACACACTGACCCATTCCTATAACGAGTGGTCCAGAGCAGGACTCCTGACGCTGCTGCTCATCAGCTGGTCTCTCCCTGGAGGGCCGACTTTTGAACACTGAGACACTTCTGCCATCTTCCTGGGAGAAGACAGAGGGCGAGTAGATTGTACATGCGTTGTTTTTTTAACCTAGGGGCGATCATAAAGCATGCCTGTCTAACTCTCTGCGTGACCCTAACTGATGGTGGCTTTCTGTGCTGGTCGAAACCTTCTTGGCACAGATGACTCAGGATAATGGGAGCGGTTGGCTGACCTTGAAGGTGTCCCCTGTCGGCCACGTGCAGCAGCCATAATGGACTTCGCTCTCCCTGTGCCCGTGCCCAGAGTCACTTCTTGCTGCGGCTCCAACACGCTCTGTTTGGTTTCTGACCTCTCTGCTCTTCCTGCATTCCACCTGGCTCCTTGTACCTCCGTGGCCCTCAGACTCCTCGTCTGTCCCCTGGGTCCTTGGCTGGTCACACAAATGCATCATACAGCTTTCAACATCCACTGTCCTTCTGTCAGTGCTTTGTCTTGGACAAGGAAAAGTCACTGATAACTCACAGGCCACTGGTCCCATTCTTCCTTGGGGGGCCCTGGTACAGCTGGCCGGGGTGCCGGGGCCAACAGCTGTCGGTGGTGGATTACACAGACCCGGACTTGGAGTCTGAAGCCACCAATTACTGGTGTCTGACCTTGGCCAGCTGCTGCAACTCTCTGAGCCACAGCCACCTTAACCGTGAAACCGTTCCAATCCCCAAGAAGTCAGATCAGGAACGGAAATTCCCACACACTATGGGTGCCAACATTGGAGAACTCCTTATGAACAGGGTTGTGCAAAATAGGAAAATCCTGAGGGTAAGCCTTAAAGATCAGCCGGATTCCAGTAAGTCCAGGGGGGAGTAGAGAGTCAGGAAGGAATGAGAGATGACCCCTAAGTTTAAGAAGTGGGACTGACAGCAGATTAAGCTCCAGGCCCTGATTCCCCGAGACAGGCTGCCTGGGCCCCATGCCCTGATGGTTGTGGTCTTTTCTTTTGGTACCAGGGATTGAACCCAGGCGAGGTTGACCCTGAGCCATGTCCCCAGCCCTTTTTATTTTGAGACAGGGTCTTGCTAAGTTGTTGAGGCCGACCTCGGATTTGTGATCCTCCTGTCTCAGCCTCCTGAGTCACTGGGATTACAAGCACCCAGGGGGTTGTGGTCCCTTGAGGAGTCAGGAATGTGGCCGTGTGGTTAAGTAAGCCCTCTGGACCCTTCCTGTACCCATCCCTACCCCAGGAAGTCCATCCTCCAATCTGAGTGACCTGTGTTCTTCCAACTACAGCATCATTTTGTATGTGGTTCCCTGTCTGTCAGCTGCTTTCACTTCACCCACAGTAAGTTTGAGTCTCTGTCACTTTGAACAATAAGACGCTGGGTTGCTCATCAGCTCTTTTTCATTTCTAAGGCTGAACTTACACTGGGCTCATCCATAGCCTTGATCTCCGCGCAGGTCCTGAGTTTCATGCTATAAAACTGTGCTGGTTTTATTGACCAATTAACATAGGTTAATGATGATTGTTTTTATGAAAGTTGGCAGGTCACCCTCTGGACAGCGGGCTGAGCAATGTCATCTCAGTCTTAATCATAGATCATAAAGTGTTAGAGCCACAAGGGTCTCAAAAGCCGTAGTCCAACCCTCCCGGTTAACAGAGGAGGAAACTGAGGCCCAGAGAGGTGAACCCTGGATTGAAGTGGCAGCAGGAAGAGAGATGTGGACACACCAAGAGCAGGCATCTCTTCGTTCCGTACAGGGGCTCTCAGCTCTCGCTCATAAGCACAAAACTGAGGACTTGCAAAGGTTTGATACCAAGGCCATGCCATAATGGGGTTTGTGAGGCCAACACAAGAGGAATCAGATGTGCTACAGGCTAGATGTCCTGTAAGATTCTGAACGACCTTGACATTCAAGGCACTCTGTCTGCACGGAGTCTGTGATGCCGTACATAGTGACTTACTTCTTCAATTCTTCCTCTGAAGAGACGTTTCCCAGAGGCAAGGGCTGTGTTACTCATGTTTGTTTTTTCCTATAACCTTGTTTAGTATGTGTTCAATAGAGGTTGGCTGAATGAATGAATAGATGGGGGTTTTCTTTTTTATTTCCATGAAGAGTAACCCCGTCCTTGGTTTAGAGGCAGAGTGAACTCTGGAGTAGAGTAGCCTCTCATTTGGTTGGCACATGAGAGGAAAGACCAGAAATATGTGGAATGACAGAAGAATTCATTTTGCATTGAAATACTGAGTTGAAGCCTTTGGTTTTTCTGGAAAAAAAAAAAAAATTTTCAAATCTCATTGATTTTTTTTTTTTTCTTTACTCAAGAAGAATCTATAAAGCAAAGCTGAGACCTGGAACCACCTTGACTAGGAGAAGACCCTTCATGGATGGGGACAAGGTCAGGCCAGCATGTGGCCCGAGGCCAGGCTGCAACGCCTGGCAGCTCTGGCCGTGGAGTCCCAGGCTGCAGGCCAGCGTGCTGCCCTCCTTGGGACTGGCTCACCTCTGCCTTCTGCAGCAAACCTTTACTCTGCCATGGAGAAATGGGATGGGGCTCTGAGGTTCTGCACTTGGAAGGAGAAGTGCATGGGAACACATTTCTGTTTGGTTTGCACTTTAGTGGACTGAGTTTTGGCCACCCTCCGTGTGCGTGTCCCAAGCCCCATGGCCCTTCCCACCATCACCAGGTGTCCGCCATCTGGGGGCAGCCCTCCCACCTACCTGCAAGCTCCAGCTGCATCTGGGCCCCAGCCCTTTGGTTGGTGCTGGGAGGGAGACATGGGGAAAAGCCTCTCTGTGCTGTTCAGAGCGTCGGTTCCACCCAGAGCATTTCTGAAGCCCTTCCTCCTCGCCTCTTTTTTCCTTCTTTCCTCCATTCCTTCTTCCTCTCTCCTTCCTCTCTGCCTTCCTCTAGTTCCCCTCTTCTGCTCTTGGAATATTTATTGAGCATCTACTAAGCACCTGGCATTAAATTAGAGGGTGTTGAGGAAGTGTCTTTTCAGGACAAATCTGCACAATCAAGTTGTGGAGAGAGAAAGCAAAGCTGTGCGTGGAGGTGACCCACCCCCCCCGAGAAGCCCCTCCATGTCACAGGGCAGGTCCGCACAGAGTGGGGTTTTCCTTAGCAGGAGGAGCTCAAATGCAGCTGGGGGGAACAGCGAGGCTATTATGCAGGGAGTGGCGATTCAGAGGGTGCGTCTCTGGTTTTCCACATCCAGAAACGTCCACTCGTCTCTCCCTGGAGAGGCTTGGGGCTCAGTTCTGAGGGTCCTTCCCTCTGCTCCTGGAGGCAGGCCTGGCTGTGGCTCCTGTTGGGGCCTCTGACATGGAACCGGGGTTTAAACTTCTCTGCAGACGTGACGTGGACTTCTATATTCAGGAACCAGATAGACAGGATGCATTTTGAAAATGGACTTTAAAATGTCAGCAGTATATATTATATCAACACAGAGAGAAGGACGGTTTCAAAAGGAGATAAAAATACCTCATGCGTACAGTTTTCAAAGAGGAAAGGCGCCCTTTGGGAGGATTTGGGAAGAGCCTTCAGCCTGTCAGCCAGTCTGGGAGAGCTTCATGGAGGAAGGTGGCCTGAGGGACAGATAGGAGGAGGCAGCTTGAGCCAGATGGCTAGGGTGGGAGGTTCACGGGCCATACCGGGGCTCTTTGAGGGCAAGACTGCCCAGATTCTCCTGCATCCCTGGCAGCCCAAGGCCTGGCGCGTGAGCAGACGAGCTGAGTGAACACAGGAAGACAGGAGAGGGGGCCAAGAGGGCCGAGGCAGGAAGCACCGACGGCAGCTTGGAGCAGGGGCCAGCACCTGGTGAAGGCTTCCATCAGGAGCAGCCAGACCTGGGCAGTGTGGAATTCAAGGCCCCCTCAGGTGGGGTAATCCACAGGATGGGCCCTGCTCTGCCTGTTCAGCATCCTGTGACTTTGGGCAGGTCTCCTTGGACCTGTGTCCCCTGGCGCCTGTGTCCCTGACTCCTCCTATAGTGTAACCTGCTGGGAATCCAAGGTGGTGATGAGGCCAGACCAGAGAAGGCAGTGTGGCTGGAGGAAGGGAGGAGAGACTGAGGCTGGGCCGAAGGAGGAGGACAGGGTGTGCACCAAGGCAGGGAGAGGACTGGAGAAGAGGGAAGAAGTTACAAAGTTTGGCAACTGATTGGATTTTCAGGAGTCAAGACAAAAAAAAAAAAAAAAAAAAAGGGTAAGGTGTAACAATAGTGCTATTTACTGTGTGTTTCATATGTGCCTGGTCCCACATAGGCATACCTGCCTTAGAAGGTGAGTGGTGTCATTGCTATTATTATCCCATTTTGTGGGCAGGGAGACTGAGGCTCAAAGAGACGAGATGATTGATTGTTCCAGGTGGTGCCGTCAATCAGCGGGAGGGCTGGAATTTGGAAGCTTGACTTTTCACTCCTGCCAGAGCTCCCAGCCGCTGCGGTCTCTGCTCTTCTGAGAGGCTTCACTGGAGAGCGCCATCTAGGTTTTAGCGGTTCTTCGTGAAGAGAAGGTGGGTACCCTGGAAACAGTGACTCGTGCACAGAGTGGGAGCCCCGAGTGAGGGGCCTGGGGAGCTGTCAGGAGGTGAGAGACGAAAGGTCCTCATCTGGGAAGTACATTTATAGTTTTTGCCTTAATTGCTTCTCAGGGCAGCCTTGGGAGTTTGGCATGGAGATATATATTATACATATATATATATATATATATTATATATATTTTTTTTTTTTTTTTTTTTTTTTTTTAAATCCCATTTTCCAGTTGAGGAACCTGAGGCTGGGGGAGGTAAAAGACTTGCTCAGGGTTCCCTAGCAGGCACGTGGCAGGAGAGTGGAGTCAGGCTGTCTATTTCCTAGGCTCCAGTCATATCTCCAGAGGGATGTCACCTTGCTGGAAACTCAGAGGGTGGGGAGCAGAGCCGGTGAAGCTGGGGTTCCTAAGAACTGAGCAGAGGGAGGTTCAGGGCATGTGGCCTTGTCCTCAGAGCCCCAAGCAGGGTGGAGGGCAGGGGACTGAGGATTTGTTCTGATAGTGATGACCGGAGCTGTAGAGACAGTGCTGGTGGCAAGCAGCCCAGAAATGAATGAGCCACCTGGAATACGGGCCCTTTGGATCCGCTCTGCAGAACCTGGAGGGCCAGGAGGAGGCAGGGCAGGAACGCAGGTCGGGGTTCCTTTGCCACCCTCACCTTAACCTTCAGGCACCTGGTCAGCAAAAGCTTTCCCCAGAGTCCCGCCTGCTGACGCAGGGCATCCCAGGAGGCCCCGGGCTGCCTCCGTGATTTGGGGTGCCATAAAATGGACCAACGGCTGCTTCTGTAGCCATAAGGGAGCGAATGTGGCATTCATGCTGTTAAGAGTTTCACGTGATCACCGCCTGCCATTGCGCCAGAGCTGCGCTAGGAGCTGGCGGTGGTTCTGTGAGCCACACATTAAGGTCCCTGCCCTCCTGCACTTTGCATTGGTCCCCAACACCACACAGACCCCCAACCTCCCTCCCCCTCCTCCCACTGGAGAAGGTGCCCACATTCTCCCCCACAGAGACAGACTCCCGGCCGCAGCCAGGGAGGGAGGAGGGGGGCGGGAACTCAAACCTCCACCCAGTCATAGTTCCAGAGAAGGCGGGAGTCAGAGGTCAGCAGGGGTGGGGCTGGGGTACAGTGGAGGGTTGGCACCTCTGGCCCTCCTTATCCAGCTGCCCTTGCAACCAGAGCCCCCGGAGAACTTGACAGTGATAATCTCACTAGTGTTCAAAGCGTCCCGGGGAGGCCACAGGCAGGGCAGAAAGCACTGGAGTGTGCTCCTGTTGACAGCTGCAGGGATCAGTCTGGCTGAGGATCACAGGCTGCGGGGGTGGCGGCAGCGCAGGGATTCTGAGGGCCCAGCACCCCTGCCCAGGGCCAAGTTCACCAACACACTGGAGGGAGGCTGCTTCTCCTCATCAACGCCTGGGCTGGCTGTGGTCTAGCATCCTTCCCACTTCCGAATTGGGAAATGAAGCCCAGAGGCAGGGTGAGGTTTGCTGAAGGTCAAGGAGGTCATCACAGAGACTGCCATGCAGGTCTCCCACGTGTGGCCAGCACAGAGTGGCCTCCTCTCTGGGATGGCTGAGACAGGGGACCAAGCTGACAGTCTTTACCTACTTCTGCATGTGCCTGGGAGCTCCTGCATGCAGAGAAGCAGGTGGCAGGGGACCCAGCTGGAGGAGGTGGTCAGGTTCAGGTGGCCTGGGGTCCAGCGGGCACGGGCGTGGCGCATTGCCCACCAGCCTTCAGGGGGTTGGGCCTCCCTACCGGACATCTCTTTGCTCACGGTTAGCACCCCTTGGGTTCATTTCCTTCCGCTTCCCCAGTCAGTCCTCGCTGGTCCTTTCCAGCGCTTTCCTTACTCTCTGACCCTCTCCCGGGCCCCCCGGCCCCCCGCGTCTCCCACCCTCTCCTCCGGTTCCTCCTTTGTCTCCCTCCTTCGCTGGCGGCCGCGCCTCCGCGCGCGCCCCATCTGCGCCCTCAGCCCGCCCTGCAGCCGCCCTTCCCTCTGCGCCGGCTCGCCGTGATTTATTGCTTGCCCTGCTGCTTCTGACAAACTATTTGTAGGAAAATGAGATTTGGTCGGTGCCGGATGGCTCCTCTGGGAGGCAGGCGTGGGGGGTCGGTGTCGGAGCCCCACGCGGCCCCCGCGGAGCCCACGGCGCTTAACGGAGCTCTTTAAGATAAATGAGCAAAATTAAGAGACTCACTGGGTGGAAGGAAGCTGGATGGCAGCGAGGGAGCGGATGGCGCGCGGCTTCCTCCAGAAAGGCAATCCACGTGCGCCCCACGTGGCCTCCCCATCTGCCGCCGACTCGGGGGACGCCTGCCCCAGAAGAGCTTCCGGAGGGGCGCGGTTCTCCCTGCCTCAGGACGCGGCGCTACAGGGCAGCGACCTCGAGTAAGGCGCAAGCAACGGATGGGGTGGCGCAGCAGGTCCCGAGGCGCCCGGAGGGATGGGAGGGCGGATGAGCCCAGTGGGGGGGGGGGGGGTTCAAGGGCGCGGCGGTGAGAGGGTGGACCAGGGGCCGCCGACAGCCTCCCAGGTCCGGGGCGGCCGCAGTAGGGCTCCCCCGGGGGCCAGGAGGCAGCCCCAGCTGCAGCCCCAGCTGCAGCCCCAGCTCAGGAAGCCTCGGTGGCCCTGGTCAGTGGAGGACGGTGAACTCCTCCGACATCAAAGAGGAGGACCCACAAGTTGCCCCAGGCAGATAGCGGGTGTTTGATTTCTAGCACCTAAGTGCTGGCTCCCTCTAGGTCTTGGGCATTTGTGCAGTCGAGTGAGCGGCGTGAACAGAAGGCTCCAGGCCGCTTCACCTCCAGCGGGATGGGCAGTGCAACCAGACTTATCCCACTCCTTATTTAAAAGTGATGCACTTATTTTTCTGACAATCATGAAGTTAACAGAGATGAACATAAAGAAGAAAAATAAAGGGGTTGGGAGTGTAGCTCAGGAGTAGAGCTGTCCTTAGCATGCCCGAGGCCCTGGGTTCCATCTCCAGCGCTGCAGAAAGAGAAAAAAAAAAAAAAAAAAAAAAAAAAAAAAAGAAGAAAAGAAAAAGAAAATCACTTGTTATTCTGCTAATAATATCGTGATATTTATCCTTAAATCTCAAAATACACATGTATTCAAAGACATGATCATGTTATAAATATTTGTTGTGTTTTAGCTACTTGGCATTATATTACAAATACCTTTTTATAATCATATTAAATACTTCTAAAAACAATTTAAATGAGTGTGGCATTTTATGTTCTTCAGATGAGTATTTTGTAGCAAGACACATGTTCTGTTCATCTTGTTTCTAAATTTTGCTGTTATAAAGATGTGCAAATTTCAGCTTTGACAAATCGTTCCATTTTTATCACAGTGTAAAAAACATGGCTTCCTGGCTTCCTCCCGGCTTCCTGAGGATAAGAGGTGGCATTTTTAATAGAGTAGCTGGCAATCTACGGGCCTGATCCCAATTCCCAGCCTGGACCAGCCCTTCTAGAACTTTGCATTCTTTTGAAGACCTCCCTGATCGCTAAGCCATGGCCATCTGAGAATGTTCTGGAAGCAAAGGATGGTGGTTGTAAGGAAGAAAAGAGAGAGATGGTATTTGAAGAAATGGTTATTGGTTTGAATCTTTGTAAGACATTTACAACTAAAATGTGTGCCAGCTTATAAGAAAGGGAGGACTACGCCTCTGACTGCATCACGTTGTTCTAGTGGTGATGCTGATTTCAAGAGTGTATTGAAAGTGGCAGGAATTGTGGTAAAACTCCATTATGAAAAGTGGACCTAACGCCGGGATGGAGAAGAAAAATGGGGATTTAAGGTATAAAGATATTGGGGGGAAAATAAAAATGTTACTGCTCTTAGGTGGCTGGTACCTGTGACATGGAGGTCCCCCTGCCTTGGCAAACAAGATGGTGGACTGGAGTTCACCTGCTGTTTGTCTGTCTGTCAGTGGGGAGCTTGTGGCTCTCAGGAGTCTGGAAGATGAGGAAAACACTTTGAAACATTGTTCTTTGTCTCCACCAGCACTTTTATTGTAAACAAAAGAGAAGGTGCAAATATTGTAGTGGATACCTACTGCCATGACCCGTCCAATCTATCTATTTCCTGAGGTCTTTGGGACATCTTATACCACTTGCTCTGCACTTGAGTGTCCTGGGTCTCTGAGCAGCTCTGGGAGGCTCCAGTGGGGGTGAAGTCCATAACTCTTTCTGAAAGGATTGATTACCTACCATAAAGTGTCTCAGTAACACGCGGAGTTTCTTCTTTGATTTGGGCTGACTTTACCAACCTCGATTTGGGAGGACTCACTCTCTCAGACTGACACTTGTCTAGGTGTTTGATTTCTAAATGAAAAGGAGAGAAAGATGTTGAACAAACAGTCTTTTTCCTCACCATGTAGGACTCATGCGTGGTCATGATGACCCAGCTTGGAAAGGAGCTGTCAGCATTGGGGCTTTAATCCTTGCCACTGCCAGCTGCCACTGAGGCACAGGGACCCCAAACAGGAGAGGACTCGTTTGATCCTGAAATGGGTGGGGATTTGCTAGGAAAAAAATCCATCCAAATATCTTTCCCACTGAGACCATGAAGGAGAGAGGCGGAACCTAGTGGAGACGGGTGGGGGGCAAAGAGATCTACTGATGACCAGAGAAGAGGCGGGAAGAGGACAAAAACAGAGACCCCAGCCCCAAACAGATGACTCCCGGTTTGAGTCAGCCCAGAGATCCCCACCTCATTTATTAAGCATGGATGTAGTGGGTGGGCGTGGGCGGGAGAAAAAGAAAATTAAAGCATCCAATCCTTATTCATGCGGTTCAAGATTTCCTCTGCATAATCCAGCCATATTTTTGATAGGAAATTCATGGCTCCTCTGTCCCCGGTAACAGACGGTGATCTTTATGGGACCGGCGTGAGGAAGCTGGCGGGCACAGGCCCCCGCTCACATGAAACTGCCTCAGCGAAGAGGCAATTGTTTGATATTAAGAGTTATAAAAATATCAGCACAGAGCGGTACCAGGGATCCTGCACAAGCCCATCTGAATTTTAATGTAGTGTGAGCAGTAAGCATGGAGTTCCTTGGGTTCCTGCCTCGCTCCCTCTCGGCAAATACTGGGAGAGAAGAAAGCCGCAGCTCCGGGCATCCTGCTCTTTCCACAGGGGCCTCGTGTGGGCTCCGTCCTCACTGTGTGTCGGGGCGGCGATGGCTTCTGGGAGTCCAGGAGGGGGACTCACGGGAAGCCCCGGCCAGGAGGGCCAGCAGCATCCCTGGCATCCTGAGGGGAGAGCTTTGGAGATGAGGCCGCAGGCTCGGCTTCCTGCCACCCTTTTACTTAGAGTGGAATGCCACTTCCCAAGCACCCTTTCCCTCGCTCCCTGGCCCCCAGGTGCACAGCTGCCCTCTCCCTGAGTCCCCTCCCATCCGTCTTCTCATTATCTCCCATCCTCTCCCTTCACCTCCCAGTCACCTCTTCCCAGTCTCTTCTCCATAAATATCCATTCGACCTTACAGATAGATCTTCCCGAAACGCGCTGACCGATTCATTTCACTTCCACAGGGCGCCCACCCGGTGTCAGGCACAGTGGCCGAGGAGGCGCAGAAGCCAAGGGGACCCAGTGTGCTCTGCACTCCAGGGACTCGCAGTCTAGTAGGGAGGCAGTTGCGGGGAGGGATACATGTTAGGGTGCCCGGCAAGCACTGTGGTCATTTTAACCGGGATAAAATCCCCAAGAGAGATCCAAACACAGGCAGCACAGTGGAGGGCCTGGGGGAGAGATGCATTTGACTCAGAAGAAATCGGGGCTGTATCACAGAAGGGGTGGCGAGGGGAGGGGCCTCCAAGTAGAGGAAGGACTGATAGGTGGCAACTGGAGGACTGGATGGAGACGGCGTCTCAGAAGCAGCAAAGAAAGGCATGGTTGGGGAATTGATGTGGAATGCTAAGAGACCCCCCCAGCTTGGCTGCAGGGGCCCAGAGAAGTTCAGAGGCGCCCCCGCTAATAAAGAAAGCATCACAGCAGAGCTGGCGACCGGCTGGTCCGATTCCCAGCTCAGATGCTCTTTATTACTCTAACACAGCAGTAATTCTCAAGGTGTGTTCAGGACCCCTGGACTCCCTGCGACCTTCCCAGGGGGTCTGGGAGGTCAATGAGGCTTCAGAGTCGTTTGCCCGGGCTTTGTCCTTTGCCCCTGAGTGTGCAGCAGGTTTTCTGCTGCACGTGGGGATGATCTGCACAGCTCTGCGAACCCACGTTTTCCAAGTGACCGATGGGTACTGTTGGAAATGACGGCTGGGTGAAGCACCCACTCAAGGCACAAGGCTGAGGGAGAACGGAAACGTCTTTTGTGGCTTCAGACGCACACTGTCATGAGCCCCTAAGAAACTGCATTTGCTGGGCACGTTGGGGCACATCTATAATCCCAGTAGCTCTGAAGACTGAGGCAGGGGGATCTTCGGTTCAAGGCCAGCGAGGCCCTTAGACCCTGTCTCAAAATGAAAAATAAAAAGGGCTGGGGAGGTGGCTCAGTGGTTAAGCACCCCTGGATTCAATCCTGGGTACAAAAAAATTAAAAGCAATCAAAAAATGAACTGCCATTTGTTGAATTCTGAGGTAGTTTCAGAGAAAAATGTCTGTAGTCATCTGAGAAGGTGATTGACTCACTCCTCCCTTTTCCATTTCCCTGTCTCTGTGAAACCAGATTTTGTTCAATAGACTTTGACCAAAGCATCACCACACTCGATGCAGATGCAGATAGCAAGATCTTGCCGTCTCTCCTGAGCCAGATGTACAAATGTGTGAAAATCACACTCAGCTCACTGTTTTTGAAAATAGTTATTTTCTCTGAAAATGTTATCTTTGTTAACATGAATGGGTTTCTTGTTGTTTGTAAATGATTCAGGTTTTAGCTTTTGGCTGCTGTGACTACATGGTCTGACCAGCACAATTACAGAGGAGGAAAGGTTGAGTTGAGGCCTACAGTTTCAGAGGTTCTAGTCCACAGAAGGCCGGCTCCATGCCTCAGGGTCCAGGTGAGGCTGAACATCATGGCAGAAGAGCGTGGCAGAGGGGAGCAGCTCACATAAGGAAGCAGGGAGAGAGGGAGAGAGAGGGAGAGAGAGGGAGAGAGAGGGAGAGAGGGAGAGAGGGAGAGAGAGGGAGAGCCTTGAGGATTTGAACTTGAGGAAGAGTTTAGAGAAAAGACATGAGGGCCTAGATTTCACCTCCTCCCGGAAGGGCCTTAGAAAGGGACAGGGCTGAGCCAAACTCTGTCCTTGTTGCAGACTCAACAGCCTCTGCCACGTGGGGTCTGGATGTAGACAAGGAGGGGTCCCTTGCGTAGGAAGAGAGTTGCTTGGTAATGGCAAAAGCTGCCCCTCCTTCTTTGTAGTTCTCCTCTCTCTCAGGGAGTCAGGGTACGTGGCAAGTTGTGAGTATGTCTGGACAGGTGTCCTGGAGCACCCTCAGGCCCGCAGGGTAAAGCTGGGCGCTCCCTGCCTTCAGCAGAATCTCTGGCCGAGACAGCTGCAGAACAGCCCTGTGGGTCTGAGCCACTGTGGCTAAGGTGCTGGGGCGAATTGAAAGGAAGTAAAGGGGCAGAGTAGCTGAGGGGTGTGTGCATGGGTGTGTGTGTGCGCGTGTGTGTGAGTGAGAGAGAGAATGTGTGTGTATGAACACTCACAACTTTTCTTAATTAAAAAAAAGATGATTTACTACTTCCTTCCACCCAGCCTTTTTCATTTCTTTTTTTTTTTGGGGGGGGGGTGGTACCAGGGATTGATCTCAGGGACACTCAACCACTGAGCCACACCTCCAGCCCTATTTTATATTTTATTTAGAGACAGGATCTCCCTGAGTTGCTTAGTACCTCATTTTTGCGGAGGCTGGCCTCCTGAACCCCTGGGATTACAGGTGTGTGGGCCCCTGCACCCAGCTTCTCATTTCTTGATTTAGGAGAAATTCATTTTGTGAAAAGAAAAAGAAAAGAATCTGTGTGTCCCTAAATGGGATCCTTCACATTTGTAAAGGGCTCTCAGTGAAAGTAATTGGTGCTTTATTATTTTAAATGTTTCTCCCGAATTGTTCTTTAAAATTCTCTGTGGCTTTTAAAGGTTAGGATTCTCAGCTTCTCTGGTCAGACCCCTTGGAGAGAGAAGAATGGAAATGCCTTTTGATGTAGGTCCCATGGACCCCACTGGCCGATTACCACTCGGATCCCTGCCCTGCCACTGTGGGGGAGCCCGGTGGGGGGGTGGACACCACAGCAGAGACTCTGGTCACCATCACCCAAGCTCTCTTCCTACTAGGGAGGCAGTGCCCGAGGGAGAGTCTCACGTCCTCATCCAAACAGTTCTGAAAACCTTGGCTGCTCCACCCAAGCCAAGGACGGGAAGACACCCATGAGTTCAAACTCATCATCCATTCCAGCAGCGAGTGCTCTTTTCACGACCAATAAAACAAGTCCCCGGCCTCCCTTGCTTTTGGGCAAAAGTTCTCAAAGAGCAAAACCAGAAAGTTATTATTAAGACATTCCTGTCCCATTTGTGAACTCATTTTACAAAATCACTTTAATGAAAACTTAACTTGCAACTGTGCAGAGCTACTGCTCAAGGAAAAGCACACCACCCACACACCTTGCCAGTACCCTTCCTGCAAAATGCAGGTGCCATCGCAGAGGACTGGGAGGACAGGCAGCAGAGAGCATACAGAACCTGTGAGCAGGAGGGACACAGCGATCCCTGCTGCAGAGTCACACACAACGGCTTTGTATCCTGAGTGCCGCTGGAAATCGGATCTGGGCTGCCTGGTACTTCCTGATGCCCTGAGTCTCAACTGGGTACCCCAACTCTGTCTCTCTGTCACCAGTCCCCTCCTGATGAAAATAAATGGTTTGAAATACATTTTTTAGAAATGTCTTTAACCAGAGTTTGTCTTCAAACTTTTAAAAAATCTCAGGTCTCCCTTCTCAAGACTTGATAGGACATTTCAAAGTACATTTGTACCGACTATCCATTCAGTGGAAAATGGAGAACTCACTTTTTGAAACTAACAATTCCTCCTCCTTTCAGACTCCATGCCCACAAGGACTTCCTGCCAAAATGATCAGTTGGTTGGTGACCTGTGGTTTAAAGCCAGTTGCAATTGTTTTTTAACTGGGTGTTTTTCTGAGAAAATTTAATTTGTTGTTAATGTTAAAATGCAAAAGTAGAGGGAAAAGAATTAATCTGGCTTGCCAGAATAATCTGGTGACAGATCTGACTGTTTTTCTGTGGAGATGAATATTCTTTCAGGTTTACCTTTTTGAGAATCCCACATAACTGCCTGACTCCAATTTTTGAGTTTGCATAATATTCTGTGGCTTTTAAATGATGTGTTGATCTGCTGGGCTTCCAAAAAATGATCTTTCCAGGGTTCAGCTGAAATTCACTGCCCTGCTGATACAGCGATGAACTCTCTGGTTTGCCCTAGATGAAACCAAGGGCCTTCACTAGATAGGAGATTTCCAGTGCTGAAACTGGGGCTCTCCTAGGCTGAGCTAGTTATCATAGTTGATCAAAACTGGGGAGGGGGGACTTTGGGTCAGAATTTCAACTGACTATTAGGTGAGGGTGCAGGTGGGACCACCTGCTGGCTTAGGTGACTGGGCTTCTTCTACTCCAGCATCATGTCCACCTCACCTCCAGGTAACTCGGGAGGAATCTTGAGGTCACCTCCTCCCCTGTGACCTGTGTGGACTTTCTCAGCACCAGTCTTGGAGGAGACCCGCTCCAAGGATCCTTCCTGCTCACCTGCCCTGTCACCTTCCCTATGTGAACCCTTCCCGGGACTAAGGTGCGTCTCCTAGGGTGAAATCAGCAGGCGGGCGTTCTGCGCTGACTGTGTGAAACAGGCCCACGCCTTCTCTCCGGTCCTCGATGGCCTCTTCTGCACCTGTGGGTGCAGGTGGGGCCCGGGAGGGCAGGAACTACCTCATGGCTTTGTTGTGAGATGAATAGTGCGATGGACGTGGAGGCCCTTTGAAAACTACAGCTCTGTACAAAAGTTAATTATTATTAGACAACAAAGGCAGGGGCAGAACTCCAAGAAGGGCAGAGTTAAACCTTCTTGAACGTTTTGCTGTACAAATTGGTTCTTTTAATCCTTCCCCTGAAGCATGGCAAGTTGTCCCCAAACTCCCTGAGCCTCTGCGCGAGCGCCCTTGGAGAGGAGGGGCCGGGGGTGCATGTGGGCGCAGGACTGGGTGCAGGGCTGCAGTAGCAGGCGTCCCAGGTGAGCGGTGAACATCCCTGGGCCCCAGTCAGGAGCTGCTGGTGGCAGAAGGGAAGGACCTGCAAGGGGCACCAGCAGAGCTTCATGCCCTGGACGTCCATGTTCTGTAGAGTGTGGAAGTGCCCGCCTCGGCCCCCTGGGATTTCCACCCTGTCCCCATTCTCAGGAAATGGCGATAGTCTGCCCAGGGGCCTCCAGGTGGCTGTGCCTGAGAATCAATCATTAATTACTTCTGTCCCCCATCCCTCAGGCTTCCAAAACACAGAAAGAGAAGCACAGATCCTGGCAGGTCACAGGAAAGGGGCAGCGGCTGCAGAAGGCAGTTTGGAAAAAGCCACCCTTGGCCCTCATCCAGTCGGGCAGGGCTGCAGATGTGACCTGTGCACGTGGCTCTTGGGCTCCTTGCCCACCCGCTATCCCCTTGGCAGTGGCTGCCTGGGTTGCTGGAGGAGAACCTGGTGCTTCCAGGGCAGGGGAGGAAAAGCCCCACTGGGGAGGCAGAAAGGAAGGTGACAGCAGAGAAGCTGGGGGAACGTCTAGAGGGGACACCACAGGTCCATCTTCTGCTCTAGCCATGGTACCTCCTACACAGCTGTGGGTCCTGAAGTAGACCTGTTTGCACGTTCTTTGGCATATGAGACAACTGAGGCCCAGGGAAGCTTGTATGGCCAGGTCTCCCAGTGGGAGGTGGCCAGATAGGCACCAGTGACCCTACTGACCCTGGGCCTCACCTTAGGTGCTGGAAATTCTGCTCACCCCAGCCGGCTCCTCCCCCTTGCACATACACCCCTTCTATTAGTAAGGAAGGTTCTGGAACTCAGGGAGTGGCTGGGTGAGGTCAGACCCCTGTGGCCAGAAACTTTCCCTGCCACAGGAGGGCAGAGAGCTCACTGAACAGGAATGCCCGCCCCTCGATGAGGCCTCTCGGACCAGCTCAGAGCAGCAGGAGTCAGGGACAGGAACCCTCTCCTGCTGGGCCCAGGGCATTGGGGGAAGTGCCCAGGAGAAACGCCCAGGCCCAGGGCTTTTCACTGGACTCAGGGCTGGCTTTGCTCTCTGTGGCCCTGCAATGCCAGAGGTTCCTGCTCCTGCACAAACCACCCAGCGGGATGTGCCCTCCCCAGCTCCCGGCAGTGCCCAGGGTCCTGGAGAAAGGACCAGAGACCCTGGAGGCTGGGGAGGGAGGCAGAGGGAATGGAGAAGAGGCTGAGGGATGAGGACTCAGTAGATTAAGCCTGCCCTTTGCCCTAGCCTTCTCTGCTCCTGGCACCTTCTGAGCAGAGCCGTCTTAGTGCCTTGTCCCCTCCCCTGTGGGCCAAGGCTCCCTTGCACACGGTCTCCTGCCAGTTACACCAAGTGTGTCAGGTTGTGCACTCTACAGCCCCTGCCTTCCCTGTGTTTGGAGGAGCAGCCTTGGGGCTTAGGGCTTGGGACCCCCGTTTTTCTCTCTGTGTCCCAGTCGCTACCTTTGCTGTTCTGCAGCCCCCGCACCACCCTCTTGAGGGATTGCTAAGCAGGGCATTCCCTCCCAAAACACCAGCCACCACCAGGTACTACCAAGTGCCAGGGACTGAGAGTGCCTGCCATAGAGCCCTGTCTGTTTTCCACGCCAGGGAAGCCAGATGTGTGGGCAACCGGGCATTGCCGTGCTCTGGGTAACTCAGTGGTTGAGCGGTAGAATCAAGGTCTGGTCTCAGGTCCATCCGATACCTGGGCTACCATGGCCTCCACTATGCCAGGGGCTGTCCCAGGGCAGACACCTGTGAAACTCTAAGGAACCTACTGGATCAGGCAGAAAGTAAACTAGAAAAGAGTGTCCTTTCTGGGCCCCCGTGGTGTTGAGACACCTGTCCCAGGGCAGGGCTGTGGGCCTGGTGTGTTCCCTTCACTCGGTCCACATTTTCTGTCATTTCATAGATTTCCAAATCTTCAGTTGTGAGAATTTAGTTTTCCAACTAAAATCACTTCCTTCCGTCTCACTCCAGTGGAGAGAGGCCAGACTCCGGAGAGACAGGTCTCTCCCGCTGGGTCCCGGCACTTGCTTTTCCATCTTGAATAGAAGGTGTAGGGGTCACGACTGAATTCCGACACCACCTGGACTGGCTGTGTGACCCCCTGCCCGTGTCCCAGCTTCTGAGTTGAAGTGCTGAGGTCTGAAGAGTGAGACCGAGGGAGCTTTTCTTGGACGATATCATGACGACCAAGCCCGACTGGGTGCTGAGCGGGTGCTTGACCAATGCTGATGACTGAAAGTGGAAGAGGTCAGGACTCTTCACTCTAGAGCCCGAGAAGTTGTGAGCTGAAGGTACCTGCGTTCAAACGCCTGTGAGACTTGGATGTGTGATACAGTCCTGCCATGAGCTGTGTGGCCTTGGGGGAGTCACTCATCCCCTCTTGTTTCTTCGGTTCGTCATGCTTAGTAAAAACGAATGCATATAATATTCACATTCACCAGCAGGGCGGTGTGAAAAGGATCAGGAGACCGCTGGTAGAGAAAAGTGAGGGAGGACGAATGGCAGGGTCCTCTTACCAGAAAGGCTTTTCTTTTTCCTCCTACCGTCTCCCTTTCCGTGTATTTAGCTGTGCAAATGATAACTGAGCATCTACTAAGTGCTGGGCACTTAGCTAGGACCTGGGAATATGATGGTAGCCAGAACAAGAATCATGTTCTCATGGAGCAAGTTGACAGGTCTTGCAGGGGGTCCAGCATGTGCTGTGGTGGGTGGAAGTGGAGAGAAGGACCCCTGGGAGCAGAGACAGGGTGCCTCATGGAGTCTTGGCTATTTAGAAGAAGGGGCCTCTAAGTAGAGACCGGGAGGAAGAGCTGTCTTGGGTTTCAGATCCTGCCCTGTCATGGACGCTGAGGGCACCTGTGTGACTGGGTAGCATGGAGTTGTGCAGAGTTTCAGTCTTCAACGCAGGACAAGATTGGTACAATCGGGCTGCCAGACTGTGGGAACTTGGAAGGCTGCTCAGCCTACCTGGGCCTCAGTCGCCCCATGTCTGCACAGAAGGAGAAAGAGAATCACTTCCTCCGTCTATCTTGAGCAAAGCTATTCAATAGCTCCACACAATGTTTTCTCTTTTAAATAAAAAGTGCCTGAGGACATCCTCCTCTTTAATCCCATTGGGCTGGCTCCTGTGATACAGTGTGCGTGAAAGTACTTTGAGCCAGGCATAGTGGCACACGCCTGTCATTCCAGTGGCTTGGGCGGCTGAGGCAGGAGGATTTGGAGTTCAAGGACAACCTCAGCAACTTAGCGAGGCCCAAATCAACTCAGTGAAATCCTGTTTCTAAATAAAATACCAAAAAAAAAAAAGGGCTGGGGATGTGGCTTGGTGGTTAAGCACATCTGGATTCAACCCCTGGTACAAAAAATAAAAATAAATAAAAAGAAAGCACTTTGAAACCCACAATTGTGCTAATGCTGTTCTCAGGTATGCCCTACAGTGAAGAGGTAGCATCGTACACCCGTGGACACCTTTAGGACACAAGTCAGTACCTCTGTGTGTCACTAAGCATTGCTGTGTGTCTACCATGTGACACATGCCGGATGCTTATTTACGAATATTATATAAAGTGTACCGTGCAGCAGGCAAGAGTTCCTGACTATTCCAAGTCACGTCCAGTGGCTCCGAAACTCACTGGGCTCCACCAGCCCAAGCTCCCCACAGCCTGTGCGGCTTCCTCCTGCCGTTTCCTTCCTAGCGCTGCTTCTCTTATTCTGCTTCGCCACACGACTTGCTCTCTTGCTGGTCCCCGTGCTGTTGTCCCCTCTGGGTGCCCCCCGTGGCCTCCTCCCTGACCTCCGAGCCCGCGTTTCAATTTCCCCTTCGTGACTGCTCCTCCCACCAGCTCTGGCCACCCGCCGCCCCCCCCCCTTACACCTGCCGCCTGCTTTATTTCTCTCTACCGCCCGACATATTCCACTTGCTCATCTCTTTGCCGCCTCTCCCCCCCCCAGTAGGTGAGTGTCGTGAGGGCAGGGGCTTCTTGACAGTTCTGCCTTTCTGTCCTTGGTGCCGAGAACAGTGCTCGAGGGACACACTGCATATGTGTTCCACAGGATGGCTGTGAGTGGCCAGGGCGATGCAGGACTGTGCTGTGATGTCCTGGTGCTGGGCACTGGGTTGCAGCAGCCAGCAAGGCAAGTGCGTCTGTGTTCCCGCCATGCGCGGCAGCCAGTGGGTGAAGCAGGACCAAGTGGGGCTTAGCTTTTACCTGGGGATGTGACCCGCCTCTTCCTTGCTGAGGAGACTTGGGTGGGAGCTGGGCACAGGCCAGGGTGGGGTCAGGGAGTGGCCATTACCACGTTCCAGGGCCCACGGGAGACAGCCAGACCTCCCTCCTCCCTCCTGACACTCCCAATCTCTGGGCAAAGGTCACAGCACCTGCTGCCCGGGGAACATGTGACCACTGGGTTAGAACAGCCTGCACAGTCGGGTCGTTGTGCTAAACACGCAGGTCTCTGTGCCAAGCCACGCCTCATCCAGCGCTCCAGGCCTCTTAGGCCCTGATCCGCAGGGTCCCCAAACTGGGGCGGAGTATCCACATGGCCCTGGGGGAGGATGAGCTGTCTTCTCAGGGACTCGTGGTGGGGAGCAGAGGGAGAAGGGAGAAATAAGGCCATCTGGCTTCAGGCCTTACGAGGAGCCATGGACACAGGACCATTGGTTTGATTCTTGGTGACACTTTGGCAGCGACTGTTGGCCATGGTCCTCCGACGTTTGCTCCGGTGGCAAAGACTGCTGAGTGTTAATGGACTTGTTTAGAAGTCCAAAGGTTTCCCTCCGGTCCCGACTGGGTCCATAAATTCCCAGCAAGTCACTGCCCATTCTGGGAGGAGGACCTGCCTTCACACAACTGTCCTCAGCAGGCAAGGATTTGGGGCTAGCGAGCTCTGGGTGACCCTGGCCAGGGTCAGTGAGGGAACTTCTGGAGAGGGAGGCTGGGCAGGGAGGGAGCATATCCCGGCTTCCCACTTGAAAGCCAGGCGGCCTTGGGCAGGCCACCTAACCTCTCTGAGCCTGAGCTTCCTCATGGGAGGTGATGTCACTCACACTGAGGCAGATGACCTCAAATGGAGCCAGAGCTGTAGAATGTCAGCTTGCACAATGAAAATGCACTTGTCGCTGTCCTAGGAGTGAGGAGTCCCTGGGGCTCTGCCCCCTGTTCATGCTAGGACAAAGCTCATGGTGGGTTTTTCTGGACAGGGCCTTTCATGACCTTACGGAACACCCACCCAGCTCAGAGTATTCTTTCTTTATATGCTGCCTCAGTATTGGGACGAGCCAGGAGGTTAACCCTGGACTACTCAGCGGAGTGAGCTTGCCTGGTTCCCTGCCCTGCAGGGCACAGCTGCAGGGCTGCAGGGGCTGGCAGGGAGCCGTCAGGTGTCCAGCCCCTCCTGTGGGTAACCCTACAGGAGGTGACACGGCAAAGCCACATGGAGCTTGATCTCACCGAGATGAGTGAGGAATTTCACTTTGCTTGGCTCCTCACCAGATTCTTGAGTGCTCGGTGTGAAGCGAGTGCAAAGAGGGGCACATCTGAGTGCAGGCCCCACTCTGGGTCCCAGATACTTGTCACGGATTCCACAGTCTCAGGTCTGCCTTGTCCCCAATCCTCAGCAAAGCTTTCCACAAGGAGAGCGGAAAGGGCAGTGACAGCCTGTCCCCTTCCATCCCCTGGATGGAAGACGCTTGTGTAGAGACCAGGACATGGACAGCTCCAATGCCCTGGTTGCTGGGGACCTGAGCTGATTACTGCCTCCCAGGCTCTTCTCTCCAGTCATCCTCCAAGGGAACCCCTGTGCCCTGCATTTGAAGGGAGTGGAGCCAGGGCTTTGGGGGCCTCACCTGCTTTGTGAGCTCCAGTGGTTTTAGGTGCTGTCCAAGGTGCTGTGTCACCCTCGCCACCATTCTGGGTACCCTTGTCCCTGAAGGGTCCTGTCACCTCGAACTTGGGCGGGACCGTGTTGGAGCCTCCTTATGCCACTTGCTACTGGGGTTTATCAAGCGATCTCCCTCCTGGGGGCCTGCTTGCCTCACCTGTGACGAGGGCTAATCAGGAAACAAAGGTCCAAGATTGTGAGGGTCAGCGACACCATGGAATACATGCACAGGGTTCTGAAAGTTCAGTGTGAAGAAGAAGGAGAAGAACAGGTGGTAGAGAGATAGCGGAGACTCTAGGCCCCACGACCTGTTATCCTGGACTTCCTGTTATCCTGAACTTCATGGCTTCCTGGAATTTCCAGCCAGCAGCTTACAGAGACCTGACTCCATTTCCCCCTCATTTAGTTGCCTGGGGCCAAAGAACAGAAAGGCCCCTTTCCTGCAGGCCTCACCCTTAACTCTGGGTTAGGTCACGTCCTCCTGTCCCCCCAGCCTGCGGAAGGAGGGAGGATGGGGAGGAGGGAGGGCGGTGAGGACCAGCAGCTGGAGGGCCCGCCCCTCCCCCTTCCTTCCCCCTCCCCGCCCAGGAGCGCGATCTGCTCCAGTTTCCTCCTCCCACGGCTGTCTCTAGGTGCCTTCCTTTAATTAAAAAGTTTTAGCCTTCCGCTACACTGGCCTTCATTTGCATGGGATCCTTCTCTTTATGCAGCTTCAGTATCAGGATGAGCCAGGAGGTTAACAGAGCATCGTGCCGTGTCCAGGGACACCTGGCCCAGCGAGCGTGCCCTGCTTGCTACGCAGCCCCGGGTCGCGGGACTCCGCAGGCAGCACAGCCTGCTCTAGAGGCGGAGAGGGGTCCTCCCGCAGGACCCCAGCCGCCTGCTGAGCTGCAAGCTTGTTCTTAGACGACGTGAGGATCCTTAAAGCCAGGTCTGATCCTGGAGGTGTGGGAATGATTGAGAAAGGCAGGGGTCCCTTGATTCCGGCGCCTGGACCCTAGCCTGAGATCTGGTGGGTATTTCGGGGAAGGCAAGTCGTAGCTCCTGCCCAGAAGGAACCAGAGGCTAATCAGGAGAAATTTGTATTGGAGATCACACAAAGAACTATGCGATCAGGTGGAAGCTGCTCAAAAAGGCAGTTGAGACCTTTCCTCTGAAGAACTGGAATTTGAAGGAAAGTAGGCCATGAACGGTCACTGCGGAGCATCATTTCACTTGAGTTTCTCAGTGCTGAGCTGGAACCAGAGGGCCTCCCACAGGCTAGGCAGGTGCTCCACCACTGAGCCACACCCTAGTCTTCATATTTGATGTGTTTATTAATGAAGATTCGGATGCTTAGAGAACTCTGGCAGTTTCACCCGGGCCTGCTGGCCTTGCCCCAGGCCAGCTGGCCTGCCCCCGGGAAGCACACCCTGGGGAGGTGGGACTCAGCTCCTCCCAGTGCTAGCACTGTTCTGACTGGAGACCTGGGCCAAGGGGTTGGCTTCTGACTGCAGAGCCCGCCTCGCCTCCTGACCTGGTTCCCCGGAGACCTGAGATTTTCTCTGAGCTGCCCCAGCCCACTCACTACCCGGTCCCCCTCCTCCCTAGCCAGTATTTGGCCCCTCCAGCTGCCCAAGGTCTCAGGACCAAGAGGAGGAGAGCAAGCAGGAGGCCTGGTTCTTACAGACCCGGAAAGGAGGAGCAGAGAGGGCTACTTTATCTCTGCTCGTGACTCATCCCTGACCCCAGATTGGGCCAGCAGACCCACCTCCCATGAGCTAGTTTAGGTCCTCCTTTTCTACAAATCCTTCTTCCTTGGACTGGGAGATAGGTTTACCTGGAGCCTCTGATGCAGACTAGACACCAATATCCAAGGGGCAGGGGAAGCAACTACCTTCCCCAGAACACTTTCTGAGGAGGATCTCACAGCATCCTCATGAGCACCTGAGCATTGGATGGGTTGGTGTTGATCCACTTCACAGATGGGCAGAGTGAGGCTCTGATGTGCTAGATAACATGCCAAGGTCACTTTGCAACTGAGCGTTGGATCTCTACTTGGATTGGGGTCCTCTGCTTCCAGAGACTTGGGGGTGGGGTGGGGAAGACCATTTGGAAGGGACCTAGAGTCGAGTGAAGACTGCATCCCCGGCTCTGCCTGGCAAGATGGAACCATCCACCGAGGACACTTGGGAGGACCAGGTGAACATCTTGCTTGAAATGCCATCCATAGGCTTCTTCCCTAATTCAGTCACCATGACTCTGAGATGTATCAAAACTTAAGCATTTTGCTGGGAATAGTGTGATAATGTGTGCCCAGAGACCCAACAGCATTATTAGCAGATTGTGAGCCACTCATCAAGCTTGCTGTCACCCAGGGAGCAGAGGGATGATCTCAGGGGTTAGATCTCTGAGGCAGGTATGATTTGGTGGGGGTGCAGGAGGCCAGAGCCTGGGACCACATGGCACGGATCTTGGCACGTCCAGGTTCTCAGTATCTGTTGAGACGTAGTAAGTAGTAATTCAGTGATCAAAGAAGAAATAATTGAGGGAAAGCATATGGGAGCAGAAATAGGGCCTGGGAGGCAGAGTTTGAATAGGTGAATCCCCTTTTAGGATGGCATTTGTGAAAGAGAAGCAGAGTGTGTACCTCTTGGTGTGAACTGGAGTCCGAGCTTTCTCATCTCTTGGCTTGAAAAGAAAAAAAGGGACATATTCTAAAAGGGATCAGAAGGTTCACTTGACTTAGATGGTGGCTCTCCAGTTGGGCTTGGCCCAGTGGACGTTGTCCTAGGGGTGGTAAAGTTGCCGACTTGGTAGGATGCAAACACGTGCTTGCAGGCTGGAGTGAAAGGAGAGACCTGGGCAGGTCGGGAGCCCAGGACTACCTGCCCTGCAGGAGGAGGCTCGTCCTCACCCCTGCAGAGAGCAGCATGAGGGTGCCCAGGGTCTCCTGGATAACTCCTCTGTGAAATGGGCCGAAAAGGGAGCCCATTAAGATCAAGGGGCAGAAATACAGAGGGGGAGATACAGAGCTGTGGGGATGGGCGGCGGCACCCACGGTCAATGAGCAGACCAGGACCTGAAAAGCCACTGGGCCTCCTGCCATCTCTTCTCCCTTCTATCTGAGCACTGGCTTCTCTCTCTGAAACTCTGCAGGAAACATCTCTTTTCTGTTCTGCACATGGTGGGGGTGACACAGCTGTGACGTGAAGTCCTGATCGCCTGTTAGAGCTTGAGAGGAGGGGACCATCAGCAGAGGGAACCTGTCGGGCCCCCCAAGGATGCTTGACACCCGGTCCAGTGACTCTCACGGAGGCTCTTAGGGATGGCTTAGGTGCCCCAAAACACTCATCATAGATGCTTCTTCAGAAGGCCTGGGATTTTTCTAAGTACCCCTTTGTCATAATTCATCTAGCCAGTGAGCTAGGACTGACTGAGAGTTCCTTATGCGAGTAGGTGATATTAAGAGTGATAGCACACCCAAGGTAAGGTGGTGATTCCTGTCCCCCTTCTTCTCCTGAGTCACATGCCACCCGGGGTATGAGTTCAATGCTGCCTATAAAGAAGACAGCTGTGAATGAAACTGAAGGGCCCAGAGGACCCTGAGTGCCCTGTAAACCAGGCCCACTGAGGATGGGTTTAAAGGATGGAGAATGTTTTTCCTAAAAAGAGAAGACCGAGGGAACAGGGGCTCTGGAGAGAGTCTGCGTGTTTAGTAAGCAATGTGTGCATGTTGTCCCTAAATCAGTTTTGTTTAAATCTGAGTGGTGATCTTGGGGCAGCTGATCTGGCTGGCCCTAGAATGAGCTTTACCTTGGGAGGGAACTGAGTCTTCTTTCAGGGAAAGCTAGATGCTGGGGATGCTGGGAAGAGGAGACCTTTGGGATGAGATCCCAAATCTGATTTATCACACAGTCACCTGGGGGAGTTAAAAAATCATGGACTCCATCTAAGACTTGCTGAAGTCGGGTGAGGGAAAAGGAGGGGCCTCTAACCACCAGAATCTCTCCCAGGGGATTCTGGTGATCAGCTAGATTCGGGAACCAGTGAATCAGAAGACTTTTAAGAAATCTGCCATCTGGGTGTATGCCTGTAGCCTTGCTACTTAGGAGGCTGAGGCAGGAGGATCACTTGAACCCAGGCATCAGAGGCCAGACGAGGCAACATACTAAGGCCCCATTTAGAAGAAAAGAACTCTTCAAATTCTAAATTCTGATGAATTTATCTACAACAAGTATGATCCCCAGACCAGCAGCATAAGTATCACCCGGAACTTGTTTGCAATGCAAATTACTGGGACCTACCTAAGACCTGCTGATTGGAAACTCTAGAGGTGGATTTTAGCCTCTATACATTAAAACAGGTGATTCTGATGCTGGCTCAAATCTGAGAACCACTGATCTTCAGTATTTATAAGTTCTATTTATAAAAAAATTTTTATTTTAACTCTCTTTATTTTAGTTTATCTTGGTTTGTATTTGAGCAATGGGTTTCATTGAGTTTACCACCTACTTTGTGATAGTCGGGCTCAAAGATGGTCCCAAAGTTCCCAGGTGCACAGGACCCCTGCCTCCTGCCACTCCTGCCCTCAATGCTTCTTTCTCACATGCTCTCAGGACTGGTCTGCACGACCCCTGGAGTATAGCAGAAGTGATGGCATATGAATGCTGAGGCTCTGCTGTGAAAGACGAAGCTTCTGTCCTGCTGTCTCGGATCACCTGTCCTGGGGAAGCCAGCCACCACGTTTGAGGACGCTCAGGCATCTCCATGGAGAAGCCCGCATGGTGAGGAGCTGAGTTCTTCTGCCAACAGTCACCGAGCACCCAAGGCCCCCAGTCAATCACTGCAAGGGGGGCGTCCTGGAGTGGATCCTCAGCCCAAGCCAAGCCTTCATATGACTGCAGGCCTGGTTGTCAGCTTGACTCTAATCCCGTGAGAAATCCTGGGCAGGATTCACCCAGTTATGCAGCTCCTGGAGCCCTGACCCTCAAAAATAAATGCGTTTGAGTTTCAAAATCCGTGTTGCTCTAAGCCGATGACTTTGGGGTAATTTGTTTTACATCAATCAAAAATTCGTACTAGACTCTTGTTTTCCTGCATCCTCCGAGAAATTCTTTTCTTGGTCATAGGAGTGTCATAGCAGGCTGTCAGAAGCCTGCTTAGAAAATATTTTCCTGCTTAGAGAAGGAAATAGATTGTTTTTCTTATACATATTTTTTGTCCTAAACTGACTTCTTTTGAGCTTTAACCCTGGCCCCTACCACTGACTGATTTGGTGAATTCACATATCGCTCCATTCTCGACATTTTAGGTGTGACCGTTGGTATCAGAAATCCCCCCAGGGGTTCCGGGGGTTCCTCCAGATGCCAGGTGGGAGACACTGGAGGCGCTCCTGTGGGTCCAGTCGATGCTTTATCCTGCTCTGGCTGGACTTCCAGCTGAGACAGGGGTTACCCTGGAGGAGAGGCTGCATGGTCTTTCCCAGAGACAGGTCAGGTTGATGGCAGTGGGGCACAGTGGGTGAAGTTGGTGAGACTCCCCTCTGAGTAAGAGGAAAGGAGAGAGGAGATCAGGCCTATGGCCCTGGCCTCTCCTATTGGTGTTTGACCATCTGGCTGCTCTTTTCGTTTGTTATCTTGGGAGTTCTCAGCAATGGGTGGCCAGGGCCAGCACTGACCCAAACCCACCCATTCTGTTTATTACTTTCCCACTAGTTCCTGTTTCCTTTTACAGAAAATGGAACCACAGAGGGGCATCTGGGGTGGTAAGGAGGGGCCTTCGGCATGCTGAGTCCCTGAGACCTAGCAAGTCCAGAAGCAGCCCTCCTGGGCCTGCGAAAGAGGTCTTGGCTCTTCAGATTTCCTCCTGAGATTCCAAAACCTGTCCTTGGAAATTGGTTTCCACTGGAGAGACTCTGCCTGTAATTCATGCAGGTGCCACCAGGTGGAGAAGTTCTGGATTACAAGGGCAGAAGTCATGCCAAGAGGCCACTTTCACCTTCACACTTAGAACTGTTCCTAAACACACACACACACACACACACACACACACACACACACACACACACACACACTCGCACAATCGTGGGATACCGAACACTAATGGATAGGGTGTAGTTCAGTGGTAGAGCACTTGCCTGACGTGTGAGGCCCTGGGTTCCATCCCCAGCATCACCACCATGACCACAAGAACAGAAAGAAAGAAAAAAGGAAGATCTGCCCAGGAACTGGCCACGCATTGTAAATGTATCCAAGACTTTAGGGCTAAACTCTCTCCAAGGGCCTTTCCTGCCTCATCTTTAAAGTGAAAACATTGAGGAAAGTGACCTCTAATGTCCACTAGATTCCTTGGATTCCTCAGCATTGCATTTATCACAAACTTCTTTACTCATGTAGCTTTGTCCTTGGGGTCATCCCAGACTCCACATTCCTTCCTTTCCTACAGTTTGCTTGAGTTCTGTCTTCTTTGACATTGCTGACCCTTGAAATCAATTTCCAGAAATTCTCTTTATTTAAAAATATCTGTATATCTTCCATGTGTCCATTTCTCCTTTTCCCTGAGTTTTGGGACACACTTTGTGTGCTTTCTTGGATTCCCCTGGCTTCCTAGGTTCTCTTCTGTGTCAAGTGCTGCTCAGTTCGTGCTGGGTCTGCTCCATTTCCAGACTGGGCCTACCATGAGCTTTGGGATGTTTTGGTGACTGGATGATATAATGAACAAGTTCAGGGGCACTTTCTTACTGGTTGATAAATCTTGATTGTTGGGAAATGGAAGACTGGAGGGGAGATCTCCTCCTTCCAGGGGATGCTTCAAGTATGATTTCTCCTTGAAAATCTTACAGAGAAGCCCAGCATGGTAGGCAGTCATGACTCATGCATGATCTGCTATGTATCCTGATGTGTCAACTTGACGTAGACCATGGGGTGCCCAGATATCTGACTAGGCATTATTTCTGGGCACATCAGTGAGGATGGTTCTGGATGAGATTCATATGTGAATTGGGAGATTGGGTTAGAGCAGATTGCCCTCACAATGAGGGAGTTCCAATCCACTGAATTCTTGACTAGAACAAAAAGGGTAAGGAGGGAGAATGTTCTCTCCTGCCTGACTGCTTGAGCTTGGACATCCTCTCCTGCCCTTGAATTGCAGCTGGTACATTTGATGCTCCTGGTACTCAGAACTTTGGACTTGACTATACGTGCACCATCAGCTTTCCTGGCTCTCCAGTTTGCGAATGGCAGAATTGTGGGGATCCTCAGTCTCTACATCATTTGAACCAATTATTTATGATACATCTCTTTCTGTTTTTCACTCTTTCCATCTATCTATCTATCATCTATCTATCTATCATCTATCTATCTATCATCTATCTATCAATCTATCATCCATCTATCTATCATCTATCTATCTATCTATCTATCTATCTATCTATCTATCTATCTAATCAATCATCATCTATCATCTGTCTCTATCCATCCAGCCATGCATCCATCCATCCATCCATCCACCCATGCATCATGCATGTATCCATCCCTCATTCTCCATCCACCTATCCATCCACCCCTCCATCCATCCACCACCCATCACTACCTACCTCTGAGAGACCTATATCTTGTCTCTTTATTGCACTGCTCTGTTTCCTCCAAGGAACACTCTAATAGAGTGCCTTCCAACTGTTGTGACAGTGCTCCGGGATACGCTGCATTGCCTCACAGGAACTCTTGCCTCTTCCCTCGCCTTGCTTCCATTCATCACTCCTCACCCTACCATCTGGGGTGTGCACTCTTTCCCCACATGAGGTACCGGCACTTTAACCCTTGCTTCAGGCTCTGCTTTCTGAAAGAATCTAGGCTAGAGACCCCTGACTTCAGGTGACAAAGGTCCCTCTTTCCTAATGCCAGTTACATCACTTGGGTTCTCATGTCAGTCACCTGCCTCGCATGCTTCATTAACCATTCCATTGTTTTTAAACCTTGAATTCCCTTTCTCTGTGGATTTCCTTCTCTTAGTCTGTGAACATGCACAAGTGTTTCCATCAAAAGCAAATAGTCCCTTTACTGAAAGTGTTTAATTCCATTTCTTTATGAGCAAACTCCTTATAAAGTCAAAGTCACTGCATGTACCAAGGGCTGCCATGACCATGCACCACCCATCAGGTGACTTGGACAACAGAACTGCTTCCTCTTGCAGTTCTGGGGCCAGGAATCCAGGTGTGGGGCAGTGCCTTGTCCTCTGACAGCTCTGGGGAGGAAGCCTCCTGTCTTCCCCAGCTTCTGGAGGCTGCAGGAGTCCCTGGAGCTGGACAGCAGGGCTACAGTTGATCGTGTCTGCACACAGCTGTCTTCCCTCCAGATCTGTGTCCTCACATAGGTTCTCCTCTCTCTTACAAGGACATAGTCGTAATGGATTCAGGACCCATGCAAATGACCCCATGTTCACTTGATTACATCTGCACAGACCCTATTTCCAAACTGGGTCACCTTCCCAGGTACTGGAATTAGGACTTCCATGTATCTTTTGGGGACTCCATTCAACCCATGAGATTTCCTAAGTGTTCTTATGACCTTGTTCTGTGGCTTCTTGTAGCAGGTGTCCTTCCATGTCCTGCCCCTCCAGGTTCCCCAGAAGGCCATCAATTGCAGATTCACTGGCTTCTTCAAAGTCCTTTCCTTTGTGGCTGCCCCACAGTGTTTGGCATGGCTGTCTCTCCCCTCCTTCCTGGCCACCCAGGGTCCAGGGGCAACCTCTGCTAACCTGGTGTCCAGGTCACTGTGCACACCTGGGGCTCCCCCTGTCCCTCCAGACTGCCCCCCATGTTTCTTGTTTCTGGACTTTTCCTTCCCTCCCTATCTCCAATTCAAGGTGCATTTTGATGTCAGGGGTCCTTGGTCACAGTCCCTTTTCAGTACTCTGTCCTCTGGCCTCTTCCCAAACCTTTAGCTTCAGCACCTTCTGCCAGGTAGGTAGCAGATACATCCAAGCTCAGGGAAGTCACCAAAGAGCCTCAAAAGGTAAACCACCCCCAGCACACACATCCTCTTCACCCGCGTGAGTGCGTGCGCACACGTGGACACACATGCCCACCATTCTCTCTCTCTCTCTCTCCTCTTTTGTGCAGAGGATGGAACCCAGGACCCCAACTCACACCAGACAAGTGCTCTACCTCTGAGCTCCGTCTCAGTCCCTCTCCCATTCTGTATTATCCTACTGATGTCAGCATTTGTGAAACTGTTCTGAGTCTTCCATAAATACCTGTGGCACTTTGGGTGTGGACAGCCTCCCTAGAAAGTGGGTGAGGTTAATCCAGCGGCTTATGGTTATCACTGTGACCCTCGGTCTTTACAGGCAGCCTCTAGAGGCCTAGGACTGCCTGATCTGTACTTGACTCCCCAAGCTGAGATTTTCAAAGTACCCCTAGCAAAAGCTCATGTGGCAGACGTAGAGGTACTAGTGCTGTGGACCACAGGTCTGTGGACCCCAAACGTGTGGGATGAAGCTCTGGCCCCTGGTGGGGTGGCGAGTGGAGTGGGCCTTTGGGTGGTGATTGGGTCAGCGCCTTTACCAGAAAACCCAGGAGAGGGCTTCCTCTTCTCACTCTCCCCCACCTCTTTCCCACCTCTCTCATTCAGCCAGAAAGAGGTTCCCCCGAAGCTCTCACCCATGCCGGCACTCTGATCTTGAACTTCTGGTCTTCAGAAGTGCTTGAAATAAATGTTTGTGTTGAAGCTACCCAGTTGGTAATATTTTTGTCAAGCAGCTTGAACGGACTTAGACAATAAGATAATGCTAAGCCAAACTTCACATCCAGAGAGGCCCAGTAGTGCCTCAGACATCCTTTCTCTCACCTGGGGTTGGTTTGGAATGGATGATTTTACACTATTTATTTCTTTATTTTGGAGCCTGTAGTAGACAATGCAATTTGCGTGGGTGCTTATGTCAGTTACAAAATCCAAGATGCTTGCCCTCGAGGACCTGTAAATAAGCAGCCATGCTACTTCTGTGCAGCTCAGCTTCCAGAACCTTCATTCCCTGCACAGTTAGACAGCATAATAATGGGGCAGTGTGGGGTTCAGGGCTGGAGTGGGCTGCAGGGACCCCCTGCTTCAACCCTTCATTTCATCCACGAGGAGGCAGGTGTCCTGAGACATTAGGGACATCCCCCCACATGCCCCATGATACCTGTTTTGTTTACTTTCTATTATAGTTTGGATTTGGAATGTCCCTCAAAGGTCTCTGCTTTCTGGCTCCCAACCATGATGTTTACCAAAAGGCCAAGACGACGGGGTCATGTGATTATGGACTGAAATCTTTGAAAATGTGAGCCCAAACAAATCTTTATTCCTTTAAGGTGTCTTTCTTTGTCATAGGGACAGAAAGCTGAATAACACACTTTCTGTTTGGAAAGGATAGTATTGAACCAGGAGTCATGGCACACGCCTGTAATTCCATCTGCTTGGGAGGCTGAGGCAGGAGGATTGAAAGTTCAAGGCCAGCCTCAGTAACTTAGTGGGAAAATAAAAATAAACAAAAAGAACTGAGGATTTAGCTCAGTGATAGCAACCTTGCCTAGCCTGCACAAGGCCCAGGTTCCATCCCCAGTGGGTGCGGACGGGAAGCAGACGGCTGTTCTGGGATGGGCCCCCGCCTGGAGCGTGTTGGGGTGGGGGTGCTACAGACCTGTTGCACATTTTTTTTTTTCCTGCAGCATCCACCCACGGTTCTGTGGAAATGCTGCCCTGTGCACAGCATCTCAGAGTCCCCTTGGGGAGACGGTCCTGGTGGATTCTTGGGGTCCATAGGTCTCAGCTTGGGGAAGGGAGATGGAGAGGGAACAGGAGCCTTGGGGTGTCTTTGGTGCTCTTTGCCACTCAGTGCACGTTCTGCTCTCAAGGACTCTGCGGGGAAATCGCAAGGGTCCACGCCTTCCCAGAGGCTGAAAATGGGTGCTCGCCTGGTATCCAGCAGCGCTTCATCGGGCCTATCACTGTGCCTTATCTTGCGTAGCAGTCAACACAGCAAACCAGGAGCGCAGCTCTAAGCGTGTCTGGATTCTACTTGTGACGTGTGTGCGGGAGTCGGGAGGGAGCAGGTGCCAGGCGTGCCTTTGGTTCAGGCTAGACCTGGGAAGCCGACACTCTGGGGCCTGCTGACTGGACTGTGAAGGCCCGTGGAGCCCAGCTGTGGGTTCACCCAGCCCTGTGCGCGATCCAGCCACGAGTGGGGTCCAGCAACGGGGAACGTTAGGGTCAGGGTCAGGGTCAGGTACCTGCTGGCCCGGGGTATCACATCCAACACCAGGCCCCACCTGGAACAGGCCTCAGTCCTTGGTGGTCTTGTTCTCCAACACTTGGTCCTTCCTGCACACGGACATGGGCCCTGGGTCAGAGGAACTTCACGGCTATGACAGGAGAAATGGAGACTCGGAGAGTCAGCGTTACTTCAGAAAATGCCACATACCTGTCCTCGAAGAGCCAGGTGCACACTCAGGCTTCTCGAGTCCGTTTCTCCCCTGTGGCTGCCTTGTCCTCCCCCTTTCTGGGTACTTGGGCTGCTCCCATCAAGGTTGAGGTGCTCAGTCTGTTTTCGGTGGCTATAACCGACTGCCATAGACTGGGTAATTTGCAAAGAACAAAGGTTCATTCAGTTCATGGCTCCAGAACCTTAGAGGGCCTTATCTCATGACAGCCTTCTTGCTCGTGGGGACTCTCTGAACAGTCCCAAGGTTGCCCAGGAGACATATCAGACAGAGAGTCCAACTGGCTTTTATAACAGACCCACTTTCAAGATAGCCCAATAATCCTTGAGGGGCTTAGTCCGTTCCCGAGCCCTGAAGCCCTCAGGACCTAAGAACTCTTATAGGTCCTACCTGGTCTCACCTCTTGACACCTGAAAATGCAGGTTAAATTTCAACATGAGACTTGTTGGGGACATTCGAGTCATGTCCAGGTGTGTCAGCTCGGCGTCCCCTGGATCCTTACTGCACAGTGTGCTCCCCAGCGGAGTCGGGCCGGGGGCTCGGGCACAGCAGGCCCCGGCCTGGCTCACCTGGGCAGGCGGGTGCAGACTGCACGGCTGGCGGGTGACACATGGAGAGCGTCGCCTCCTGCCTGACAGGCAGAAGATAAACAGCTCCCCGTTAAATCTCACTTAATGCTGATATTTATAAATTTATTCAGCTTGTGTTTACTGAATCGAGAGAATGCCTAATAACATAATGTGCTTCGTCTCACATGTTCCTGCTAATGAGAATGCAAGGACGTATTGCTGGAGTTGTTTTTTGTTTTTTTTTTTTTTTTTACCATTTCATTTGCTCCCCTCTCCCTCACCCACTCTCCTGTTCTTGTTGGTTTGGGATTTTAATTTGTTGCCAAACTCTGGAAAGTCTGAATCTCTTGTGTGTTGTGAGGAGAGGGCTGGAGGGGACCTGGGGCACTGGTGGGACCAGCTCCCCAAGCTGAGCCTGGTCCCTAGGGGCAGCTCACCCGATGGGACCCCAGCACCCATGGCCTTGGAGGGCTGAGGGTAAAGCAAAGTCCCTGGGACCCCCTTGGGTAGTTTGGGGTAAGTGCATGCTTCAGGTCAGAGTTGAGGTCACTTGAAGCTTCGGGAAGGAAATTCAGAGCAGAGGGCAGGAGTTTGGTGTCCCTAGCTTGGGACGGACAAGGAGGATGGTCAAAGGACCAAAGTAATGTGGGCGATTTTAATGTTGGGTGTAGCTGTCTATGTGTGTGTGTGGGGGGGGGGGGAGAGAAAGGGGCAGAGAGAGAGAGAAAGGGGCAGAGAGAGAGAGAGAGAGAGAGAGAGAGAGAAAGGAGGAGAGACTCCTGGCCTTGGTTTGATCCGCTCACTGTGAGTTCGTTCATGCAAAGCCCCTGCCAGCAGCTCTTTGCCCCCAGACTGGTTGTGCCGGCTGCCCAAGTGTGGTTCTGGGACACGCCAGGCAGAAGCCCCAGCAGTGGGACAGGAGGCAGAGGCCTGCCACACGCAGGCAGGCGTTGGGACATGCATTTGGCAGTGGGGAGCGGGGAGGACTGGCACGCAGTCTGTGCTGGCTTCCTGGGGTGGGCCGGCAGGGGAGGCAGTGAGGCCCTGGGTTTGCCGGTCTTGGAGGCCTAGGGGACCCTGAGTGCAGGGAGGGTGTCACCGGGGAGGAGTGTGGACTGAGGCCGAGGTGTGTGGGGACTGGTGCTGGGGAGGAGGAAGGCTGGAGATAAAGACGTATGGCCTTAAACGTACAATTAGGTGGGATCATCTACATTTTTGTCCCAACCCCCACACATCCAGACTTACAGGGAAGTCATGAAGGCCTCTGTCATCTGATGTCCCCCTGACGGCCACCCCACGCCTGTCTTCTACACTGCTGGAGGAGCCGCCCTGCTGGGGAGCCCCGGGCCCCTGGCCTTGAATGAGCCACGGGCCTTCCCGGGCATCAGAGCCCACAGCCGCGGGGCTTGCAGCGGTCAGGGGCACATTCTGGTTTGGGGGTCTTTTGCTAGAGCGTTGGAGCAGAAGAGCTGGGCACAGGGTGGCGGGCCTGGGAGCAGGTGCCCTGCTCCTGTCTTGCTTGAGAGGCAGCTGTCTTCCCGAGGCCTTGGCCCCGTGGGAGGGAGGGGGCATTATCCAAGAGGCTGGAGCCACCTTGGGACTCGTGGAACCTGGCAAGGCTGGGGCAGGATGGAGGCGCAGACGAATGCTACAGGCCCCATTGTTTCCTTGCAAGGGCAGGAAAGAGAGATGTTCTCAGTTCCCGTTCTGCCCCTCACTTGGCTCCTGCCCTGTCTCATCTCCCTGTCCTGCGCCTGTCTCTCCATCTATGAAAGGCAGAGTCACTGGATGATGCACACAACCTCTGGGGCTCTACCTGAGGCTGCATGCCCACGGCCAATTGCCCAGGCAGGTCTCCACCAGGTGCACCCAGACCTGTGGGCTCACCTGGGCAGCACTGGGAAAGGGCAGTGGCCCTCTCTCCCAGATGGGCACATGCTGGTCCCTCTAGTTTGCTCCCCGAGGCCAGGGCCTAGGCAGGTGGCGTGGCTGATGGAGGGCTCAGGCCGCAGACACCTGTTTTAGGAGTGAGTTGAGGAGCCGGGAGCTGGACTTCTGCCACCTCCTTCTGTCTCCTGTCCCAAGATTCAGCCCTCTCTCCCCTGGGCCTGAGTCCCCAGCCTGAGTCCCTCTCACACCTCTGCAGGAGGGGAAGGCCAGCCCTTGCCAGGTCCTCTCTGTTCTGCAGAAGCAGCAGCAGCAGCAGCAGGAACTTCCTCCGGCTCCCCCTACCTCCCTCTGGGCGCAGCTCTGTTTGGGGTTCCTCCCAGGGGAGGGGGAGGGGGACAGGGGCTCATCCCTTTCTTTTGTGCTGCCTCTCCCTCCCACTTCCGCTCCCCTCACTGCTCCCGGTGACCTTTCACCCCTCCCTTGGATGTCCCTCAAAGGCAGCTCCCGGGGTTAATAACTTCGGCTGGCAGCCCCACACAAAGCCAGGGCCGGAAACCATTGTCCTGGGGACAATGGCCAAGCAGCCCAATAATGAGGTGGCCACAGTGTTGTCTGACATCCCAGGTTGCCCTGGCAAAGGAGGAGGCGCAATGGGGCTGCGTGCCCTGGCCTCCTGGAGCTGACCATTCCCCGCACCAGGGCTCTTCTTTCTGAGGCGGCTCCTGCACCTGTGCCCTCTGATGGCCGAGGCTGTGCTTCCCTGAGACTGAGCTGGGCGAATGTCACGCCGAGAGCCTGCCCCACCCACTCCCCACACCAGAACGCACCACCGTGGTTGTGGCTCCCGTTTCTGCTCTCGGGTCCCAGAGTGTACCTAGGATGACAATCAATTGGTTCTGGACAATCGATAAGGGAGGGGAGATCTCAGCCACTGCCTGAGGGGACACATGTGGCATCTGAAAAGGGTTCCTGCTCTGGAGCCAAGGGATGTGGGCTCAAGGTCCCCCTCCTACCTTCCTAGCTGTGCGACCTTGGGGAAGCCACTTGACCTCTCTATCTACTTATTTATCCATGAAAGCAAGAGTGGGTTGGGAGCCAGGAGGAGGGGCCTCAAAAGCAACCTTGGAGCTGAGCATCTGTGACCTCCAACGGTTGCCACGCCCTCTCTCATGCCGTCCTCTGCCTGGTGTGCAGCAGCTCTCAGGGGTGTCCCAGAGAAACCACGGATTGACTGCCACCCCAGTAAGAAGTGGTCTGGAGGATTACCTGCAGAGGTTTCAGAAATACCCAGGACTGCGCCCTATTGCTATGGACAGTGGCCCTTGGTCTGTGTGTCTGCGTGAGAGACACATGGGGATATTTTAACATGCGGGTAAAGAAATGCCAATTCGTATCCTTAGCAAACATGCCAAGTCATATTTATGACTGACCAGCCTCTCCAGGGAGAGATGGGCTCCACCGCAGGGCGGCCTTAATGTTTTGAACACAGTATCCTTTGTTACAGGGTTACTGTAAGCGGGCGATTCATGTTGAGGAAACTTTCCTTTTGAGCTCCACTTGCCTGAGGTACCATCAGCATCTACTCCGGTGCCCCCACCGGAAGGGCTCAGTCCACGAGTCTTGACAGTTATCACACGCATAAGGCCACCTCCCCAGTGCAGAGACAGAATATAGAGCTTCTGCCTGGAAAGCTCCCTCAGGGCATAGGATTTAAAGGTCCTGGGAGACTCACCTTCGGCAGGCTGAGCTCTTGCTCCGCTGATCTTTGCTTGGGAGATTCCGAGATCTTGCCCAGGACAGCACTCCTCACACTTAAGCGTGGCTAAATGCACCCTCAGTCCCAGGGTGGGGCCAGGACTTTGCCCTGACCACGCTTTGAGACTCTGGCCATCTCTCTCCTTTTGCAGACGAGGAGACTGAGGCTCAGGGTGTGGATGCGAGTGACCTGCACGACCTGGGTTGAAAGGCCTGGGAAATCATGAGCCTTTGCCTTTCAGTCTTTCTCCACCCTAAGCCTGAATCCCAGCCAAGAGGCTAAACCACAGGGTCTCATTCCTCTTTCCTTTCCTGGCCTGCCCTGGCCCCAGTCCCTTTTGGGGTAGTGTGTGTTCCTCTGCCTGTTTCTCAGTGGTCTGCCTGTTCCCTTGGACACCTGCTTGTCCTGGCCCAGCCCGTCCCTCGGCATTCATATGAGCAAGGGTTTATGAAGCAGCAGCACAAGCCTGGCCTGAGGGAGTCCCCGGGAAAGAGGAAGACACCGGAAGTCAACTGCGAGGGCAGCGTCGTCAGGGGTATCTGATCACCCAGCACATTTCCCTCGCTTGATGGATAATGTTCAGGAGGAGCAGTCCTCTCCCCCCGTGGGTGAGGAGTGTCCCTCTGCACCAAGAGAGGGACCTGTTGTGGGTAGGCAGGACAGGAGTCCTGGCTGGGCAGGAAGGAGACACTGCTGAGGCTTCACTTCCTTGCAGGATTGGGAGCAATCCTGGGGAACTGGCGACTTAACAGCTGCATGGTAGTGGGCTCCGGATGGACGTTCCTGGTGGAACACGGAGGTGACCGCTCTGTTTTCCTCTCTCAAGGGCCACTCGGAGCAGGCGTCAGCAGGCGGTGCTGGAGGTGCTTGGACTACCGAGGAGGAGCTGTCTGGAGGAGCTGTCTGGGGGTCTGGGTGTCGGGTCTACACACCGGACAGGCAATCACATGACGGCTTCCTGAGCACCGAGGATTGCAGAGGCGGGTTGACTTCACCTTTGGAAGAAGGAATGAGGTTCCTGCACCCTCTCTCTCTCGGAAATGGGTCAGCCCACCTCAGGAGGGAGGGATTTCAGTCCTGAAAGTGGACAGCCCAGGCTGGGTGAGGACAGAGTCTATCAAACCTCTAAGCTCCCTTGTCCTCCCGCTGAGAGTCCATGGAGTGGGCGTGGGGAGCCATCTTGGTGGCCTCGTGTTCATTTCATGTCTGAGCTGCAGCCCCCATAGCAATTTACCCTGTGGCTACCTGGCCAGGACACAACTTCCATTTGCCACCCACATTAGACCCACATCCAAGATTTAAAGGATACAGGCAAGTATGCAAGTTGTATGGTTTAGGAAAGAGGGAGGTAACAGAATTCCACCAGGCTATAAAAGTGGGATGAGGACCCCAAGTCCTTGGATCCCCAGCCTCGACCTCCTGAGGAAGGGCACAGGCTGAAGACACAGGGTCTTGGCCGCTGGCCCCTCAGGCCAGGCTCCACATACCATGCCAATCTCTGCCCCATTGTGACTTAGTGCCTGGCCTTGATAAATTGTCACTCTTGCCCTCTGCTGTGTGCCCAGGTGCGTAGAGAAGTGCCCAGTCCACAGCGCTTACTCAGGATTTGTTGGATGCACGAGCTGTCCTTGGGGGACCTCCAGAGTGAAAAGACAGGGAGATGAGGTCATTGTGGATTTGGGAATTTACTGGGGTCCACGGACGGACCTTCCATCCCTCACTACCAGGCAGCTGGCTCTTTCAGTACCGGAAAACAAAAAAACAAAAAACAAACAAACAAAAAAAACACCCTGAAATTTAAATAAGAGGTTAGTGTAGAAGGATAGAAATGGGGGTTCAGATAACGAAGCAGGACCGAGGCAGGGAGATCATCCCACTCCAGATTGTGGTGGGATGAACACCCTGTAAGGTTTTGGGAAGGATCAAGTGCCAGTGGAATTTGGCCATGAGCAGCCCTGGGAGTGGGCCTCAGCCCAGTCCTGGCCAGTTATATGTCCTTGGGTGTACCAAGGGTAATTTCTCTTCTGCAAGATGATGAGATCGTCCTTAAGTTATAGTTTCTTCCAGTGCAGTTATTCTGGAATTCAAATGACAAGGGTTTAGGAATCGAACCCAAATTCCCACATAGCATTGGACATCGGGGCTGAGCTGGACCACCTCAGGGAAATGGTAGGGTCAGTGGCCAGCAGGGCTATCCATGGTGGCACTGCGAGGGCCCTGAGGGAGTAGGTAGAGGTGGATGGTGAGTGTGACAGGTGGGGAAGAAAATGCTGGGTTGTCCTGAGTCCCTCAGCAAGGCATTACAGAAGCTGCACCTGCCTGCCAACTGTCTGCCAATCAGACGGAGAGCGTCCCCACAGGACCTTGCAGGGGCTGCCAGGTCCATGTTCCACAAAACAGGAACAACTGCTAGTTAATTACACAGACAGGGGCTGAGGAGTGCAGCTGTCCCCAGAGTTAACTCTCAAGGAGCTGCGACTTCTGCCATTAGCTCCCTGCCTGGACGTGGGGACAGGCTTTCCCAGTCCCAGGAACAAGGGGCCAAGGGCTTGTCCACCCCCAGCCTTGGCCCCTGGACCACTCCCAGGCCCGCACTGCCTCACCTCCCCCTCAGGGAGCAAGAGCTCCCTCCCTTGGCTGGCTCAGAGCAGGCGTCAGCAGGCGGTGCTGGGGTGAAAAGAGGGAGGCAGAGATGTCTGGTCCCAGCCCTGGGGCACCTTGCTTCGGCCTATGGCTTTTCTCCTCTCTTCAAATCTTTCCCTGGGAAAAAAGAGCTCAAGCCTCCGCCTGGTACATTCCTAGGAGCCCTTCTGACCCACAGGCCAGAGGGATGCTGGGATGCATTTTTCAAAATGGAGAAGCCGGGATCCCAGGTCCCCTTCCCCACTGATCCACATTGGCCTTGGGACATGTCTCAACACAGCACTGCCACATGAGCTGGCACCTTGACCTGTAAGTGACTTTGGGTTTAGGTACATGACCTGTTTCCTCTGGCAACTGCGCAGAATCGCGTGTCAATCTCTCCTCTGCTGCTGGGCTGGAGCAGCAGGGACCACACGAATCGTCTGCTGTTCCTGTTGGCAGGAGGTCGCATAGTAGACCCACTTGGCCATTCAGAATGGACGACAATGTCCCTCACGGACACCCTTCTCCTTCACTTCCCAAAAGGGCACTTTGAATCACGTGGAGATGCCCACCCTTTGGGTTGGCGGTCAAATGAACGGCTGTGGCGTGTACTTAGCACCTTCTGAAGAATCAAGGTGGACTGCATGAAATGCCAGCTCTTCCGGTTCACGGCACTACCAGCACTCTGCATCTGTCCCCAAATCCTTCCCGTCACGTTAGATAACCTTTCTCCACGAAGCGACCTCTGAACTGCAGCGCGTGGGTGATGAGGTTTTGCTGTGGAAACATCCTGAGCTGCAAACCGAGGACCTTTTTCTGAGAAGTGCTGGGGCCTTTTGCAATAAGGGAGCACCCAACCTCGGTGGGGGGGGAGCTGCGGGAGTCAGGGTGACAGCCGCCTCCCCCTGTTGCCCCAGGTGCCAAAGTGCAGGAGCCGAGGCGGAGCTTCCCCAGGTCAGAATGTGTTGGTCATTAACTTTGTAAACGGACTTTCTGAACTTACTGCAGACTGCCTGGCTTTGGTGTGTGTACACTCAACTCTGTCCCGGCACATTGTGCTTCCAGGTTGCATGGCGCACCCTCAGGCCCGCTGGGCTGGGGGCTTGGCAGTCAGACAAGCTGCATTCAGACAGCCTCCGGAAGGAGCCACCAGCACAGGGTTACTGTTGTCCAAGGGCACCGTGGACTCCCGGCAGCCCGGTTCCCTGGCGGTCTCCTCCTTTCCTTCCCAGCCATCCTGTCCTCCTACCTGGGGTGCAGAGCAGGCTGGAGAGCTGCGTGGGGCAAGGTTGGAAGAGCACTTTTACCAGGTGCCTGAGATGGAAGGGGCACCCAGGCACCTCCATCCAACGTGCTCATTCAACCAGGAGGAAACCAGAACAGAGAGGAAGGTGGCTTAACAAAGCAGAGCTAAGGCTTGAGAAAACTGGGTCTGTAGTTTGGGTCCCTGACACCCAATCTCCTTCTCATCAAGCGTCCTCTGCTGCTGCAGGGTGGCCTGTGATTTGGTCTGAGGTTCCCCTGGGAGCGTCGGCAGCCTCTCTGTGAAGCCCCAGAGGCTCCAGGTACTGGCCTTGGTTTCGGTGTCTCTGTTCCCACCTTTCCCAAGCTCTGCATTCCCACTCAATGGCAAGATTTTGTGCATTTCAAAATAGTTTTAAAATATTGATCATGACCTTTCTCCCTAAAACCAAATTTGGGGCAGAGTCATTGTTTCCATTTTAAAATCGAGACGACTGAACGCTGTGTGAAGATGCTGCTGGCCAGCTTGTCTGGAGCCACACAGGTGGCACCTGGCAAGGTGGCACCTGTGTCACAGGCCTTCCAGAGGGGCCCTCCTGCAGGTGCAGTTAGTGAGGCGACCCACAGAGGGGGCCAGGGAGGCTGCTCAGCAGAGGGGAATCCGTTCTAAACTATACGACCCCATCTTATTTTGCCTGAAGTACACATCCTGCTTCTTTTGGGGAGTTTTAGAATTCAAGGAATGCATCGATTCCCAAGGGTAATAGAGGATTTCATGCACTGAAAATAATAGCCTTGTCGTACTAATTTGGGTTTGAGTCCAGTCTTATCACTTAGAAGCTGTGTGACCTGGGCAAATCTTCCAAACCTCTCTGAGTATTTCTGAGTTGCCACAGGAAGATGGACATGCAAGTTTATTTCAGAGTGCATCCGGGGTCAGCAGTGGTGTGGGAAGAGCTGAAAGGCAACACAGGCTGGGCAGGGCTCTGCAGAACGGGCCTGACTGAGCACAGGAGGTCAGTGTTTAAAGCCCCCTCGGACCACTCGCTGGACTGGGGCTTGACCTCTGGCGAGCTGGCTGTCTGTATCCAAGCACGGTTTCCGAGAGGTCTGAGAGCTGGGGAGTGAGACCTTTGGTCCTGAAGGGGGGCTGGGGCGCCGCGGACAGGGTTCGGCTCCCAAACTTGGCAGTGTTGTCTTAGAATTGAGTTTAGAGGACTGGGACACACAGAGGGCGCCACGCCAGATCAGAGCATGGCCGCTGTTGTTAAGCCCCTCCTCCCTGCTCCCCTCTCAGTCCAGCTCTTGCTCTTGGCTCAGGGACCTCTACCTGACTTCCAGGTAAACCTACAGACCTCACCCAGCGCTCAGAGGACCAAAGGGAGGGGAGGGAGCTTCACCAGGGAACCCTGCTCCTTCCAGTCCGTGGCCCAGCTGGCCACCCTGCTGGGGGCCTGCAGGGTGTGCCCCTGTGTCTGGGCACCTCTGCCAAATCACCCATGGGGTTTCAGAACGGAAACCATGCCGAAGGCTTCATCTCATTTCCCAACTAGTGCGTTTGCTTGGTGTCCTCAGTCACAATGGGTGTTGGTGAACACAAGCGAAGCCAGCCTCTGTAGGACAGATTCTTCTCGTGTGTGGTCTGGAGCTGAGTTGGCAGCCTAGCACCGGGTGCCAGGAAAGGCTGAGCACCCCTAGCTGGAAAGCTAAAGTCCAAACTCTTCTGCCTGCCAACATGTCAACATGTCCCGCACTCCGGAACTTTGTTAGACGTACGTGATTATTTAAAAACAAGGTTTAAAATCACCTTCGGGCTGTGTATTAAAGGCATATGTGAAACCCAAATGGATTTCCTGTTTAGACTTGGTTGCCATCCCCAAATATCTTATTATGTATATGCAAATATTCCAAATCCCCCAAATCTCAAAATCTGAAATATGTCAAATGGTTCTAAGCATTTCAGATATGGGGTCTGCAACATGTATGTGATTTTCTTTGATCCTGAGAACCCTCGAGGGTAGCTACTATTCCTATCTACCTCATATAAATGAAGAGCTTGTGGGTCAGAGTGGCAGGTCACGAGCAAGCAGAACCAGCCAGTAAGAGCTGGGAGCCACCCAGGATCTCTCCCAGGTCATCGCTCAGTCCCAGTGTCTTGATCTCTTGCCTGATGTTCTTTCTTTTCAGGGAAAACGAGGCAGCTCTAGGGGCATGCTGGAGAAGAAAGAAAAGCAGGCTGCTGAAGTTAAATGCCTCGCCAGCCCACACAGGGGCCGGAGGGGATAGTGATGGCTTCGGTTTGTCTCAAAGGGACTGGTGGTGTGAGACTGGGGATAGGGAAGTCTCAGGCAGGAGGAAGTCTGGGAGTTGGAATGAGTTTGTGAGGAAGGTGGTAGACCGCCTTCCCTGGAGACCACTGCAATCAGGACACAGCAGCCACCAGGGGCAATAGTCAGTGGTTCGCTGCTCATCAGGAACCAGGTGGGCCTGTAAAATATCAGGCAGGTCAGCCTGGCTGTCCCACTTCCGGAAGACCTGCTTTGTGAGACCGAGCTTGCAGACCAGGACGCTGGGGATGGCTGGTTTTTCAGTCATCTTAAATCCCTATATTCCCCTCGGGGACCTTTTAGTAAGTGAGTCTCCCTTGTGCATTTGAAGCCCGGACTCGGTTCATTTATATAACAGCTTGGAGCCCCGCCTGCTGCATGAAGCCTCCAGTGCTGGAAGGCTCTGCCAGCGGCCGCGCCTCCTCTGGCAGGAGCTGGAAGGCCTGTCCCCTCTGTTGCCCTTAGGCCTGTGAAACTGAAGAGATGCTCCCCGGAGCTGCCACCTTCTCTCCCTCCCCACCCTGGTGCCTTCCCTGGAGCTGCTTGCTCTTGGTCTTTCCTGACTGCCCACCTCCAGAGCTCCTCCATCTGGACCGTGGTTTCCTTTCTGTACACATCTCACTCTGGCCGTTCCAGCCATGTCCACTCTGGATTTTCCAGAAAGTACCTTCTTGGATTAGGAACCCAGATGTGCTCCTTTCAGCCCTCAGGACGCACAGAGGTATAGAGGAGAGGGCTCCAGAGATGTTCAGACTTCAGCTCCCTGGCCCCCTCTCTGGGGTTCAGCTCGGGTCTCCCTGTCTGTGAGCGGGGATGGTCCTCTGCTTGTGGGCTGCCTGGGCTTGCTTGCAAAGGGTTTGGTACCTTCTCCAGAGATGCCAATGAGAGATGGCTGCCCCAGCTGCTGCTGCTGTGATCTTTATTATCCTCTGACTGCAGGCTCCCTCGAGAGCGGGATGCTGGGGAGAGATGGTAAGAAAGGGGAAGTCATCCCCGCCACAGGGACGGGTAGGACCCAGGCCTCAGGGTGGTGGCCTTGAGTCCAGGGGCGTATTGCTGCTACTGCAGCTGCATGAACCTCGAGTGTCATGGAACCCAGGACCTGCAGCGCTGGGGGTTCCTTCAGGTCCAGGGTTGGGAGCTCTGTACAGATCCTGTGCCTGAGGGGACACTCCTGGCTCACTACCAACACTCGTTTTAAAGTTCAGGTTGTGTTTCCGCCAATGAACCTTCTTCCATGATTCCAGGCTGGTTCCAGCTTCTCAGAGGGAGAGTGCAAGTGACAAAAGAGTTCTGAGGTTCAGGTCTTTTGCATAGAAAGAGCATGATAAACTGTCCTAGGTGCCTGGGTCAGCCACCCGTGGAGCTAAGACCAGCATATAACACTGCTGCCCTGAGAGCAGAACATGCTGCAGCCAAGAGGGGGGTTTCCTGGTGCTTGGATTTATCCTGAAAACTGGCCTTATGAAGAAATAGCCTCTATTTGGGGGCATGGAAGGCGTAGATTTTGGGGGGAACTCAGGAGAAGTCTGCAGGCATGTTCAAGGACTCTCGAGGTTGGTGGCACTGTTTCTTTATGACATCTAATTCCACCTTCCTTCTCAGTGATTCAGATGGGTCGGTGGAACTCTGCTCTTGAATCCATCAGTTACGATGAAGGTCATGTGTGGCTTACAAACAGAGCAGTGAGAGAAAGAGGGAGAGAGGGAGACAGAGAGACAGACAGACAGAAAGGAGTGTGAGGGGAAAACACACAGACCTCTTTAAACATCCGAAACAACAGCTGGTTTGATAAATAAAACAGTGTAGGGTCTGCTGCACCAGATCCTGGGAGACAGGGATGAAGGACGAGGTATTCGCTAGGGGAAAGGAAGGAAGCAGTGGAGAGGCGTGGAAGCCAACAGTGACCTGCGCCCGACAGGAAGGGTCCTGCTCATTCTGGACACGGGCTGGGTAGATCAGCGGTGGGTGGCGGGCAGCTGGCAGGAGGAGTGGGGCATCTGTAAGCTCAGTGCTGATGATTTGCGTTCTTCGCTTCTGAAGGTAAGGGTGACGTATTCTGGAGGGTGGGGCCCTGGGTGCAGGTTCTTCTTGCCCTCTTTCTTAGGTGGCTGTCCTCCCGTTTTTGTCGGCTGATTAATGGATCTTATTCCTTCATGCACCACACATAGTTCTTGGGGTACGGTGGAGAATCAACAGGCAGGGTGTCTCTTCGCAGGTGTTTGCAATCCCCTGGAAGAGATAAATGCAAATGAAACAACTGCACAAGTCCAGGGGAATCCGCCTTGGCGATCGCCATGCCGAAATGTCACCTGTTACTGGCAGATTTGAACCCGTCCTTTCTGTGGGGAGCTTCTCCAAGGAAATGGTGCTGGACCTGCCACGTGGGCTGAGGTGTGAGGTGTGAGCTGGACTCGGTGCTCAGGCTTGGAAGCCCGAGACCCTAGTTAACGTTGCTCACCGATTAGGCACTTAGTTCAAAGTGAGCGGTGGGAAGGACCCTCTGATTACCCCTCACTGAGACACGAACCGCATTATGCAGTGCTAATCAAGCATCTAGAACACACATAGACCACTGTGCTATGTCTTCCGCTGACAGGAGTGTTGATTAAATACGCGCCATAGCCAGGGGCATCCTGGTTTCGCTTCCTAACATGTTCCTGGGGTGTTTCCAGTTGGGCTATAACGGCAGAAGGGTAACCTCTGCTGTGCTGAGCCCAGGGCACCTCCAGGGGGGGGGGTCCCTCCCAGGCCACTGCCCCCATGCTTCCCAGGTCCAGTTCTTGCAGATCACAATCAGCACACAGTAGACATTTCCAGCGAGCTCTTGCCTAAGTTGAGTCTAGGCCACTCAAAACCTCAGGTTCAGGAGCCACATCCGACACACTGACCCATTCCTATAACGAGTGGTCCAGAGCAGGACTCCTGACGCTGCTGCTCATCAGCTGGTCTCTCCCTGGAGGGCCGACTTTTGAACACTGAGACACTTCTGCCATCTTCCTGGGAGAAGACAGAGGGCGAGTAGATTGTACATGCGTTGTTTTTTTAACCTAGGGGCGATCATAAAGCATCCCTGTCTAACTCTCTGCGTGACCCTAACTGATGGTGGCTTTCTGTGCTGGTCGAAACCTTCTTGGCACAGATGACTCAGGATAATGGGAGCGGTTGGCTGACCTTGAAGGTGTCCCCCTGTCGGCCACGTGCAGCAGCCATAATGGACTTCGCTCTCCCTGTGCCCGGTGCCCAGAGCCACTTCTTGCTGCGGCTCCAACACGCTCTGTTTGGTTTCTGACCTCTCTGCTCTTCCCTGCATTCCACCTGGCTCCTTGTACCTCCGTGGCCCTCAGACTCCTCGTCTGTCCCCTGGGTCCTTGGCTGGTCACACAAATGCATCATACAGCTTTCAACATCCACTGTCCTTCTGTCAGTGCTTTGTCTTGGACAAGGAAAAGTCACTGATAACTCACAGGCCACTGGTCCCATTCTTCCTTGGGGGGCCCTGGTACAGCTGGCCAGGGGTGCCGGGGCCAACAGCTGTCGGTGGTGGATTACACAGACCCGGACTTGGAGTCTGAAGCCACCAATTACTGGTGTCTGACCTTGGCCAGCTGCTGCAACTCTCTGAGCCACAGCCACCTTAACCGTGAAACCGTTCCAATCCCCCTAAGAAGTCAGATCAGGAACGGAAATTCCCCTACACACTATGGGTGCCAACATTGGAGAACTCCTTATGAACAGGGTTGCGCAAAATAGGAAAATCCTGAGGGTAAGCCTTAAAGATCAGCCGGATTCCAGTAAGTCCAGGGGGGAGTAGAGAGTCAGGAAGGAATGAGAGATGACCCCTAAGTTTAAGAAGTGGGACTGACAGCAGATTAAGCTCCAGGCCCTGATTCCCCGAGACAGGCTGCCTGGGCCCCATGCCCTGATGGTTGTGGTCTTTTCTTTTGGTACCAGGGATTGAACCCAGGCGAGGTTGACCCCTGAGCCATGTCCCCAGCCCTTTTTTATTTTGAGACAGGGTCTTGCTAAGTTGTTGAGGCCGACCTCGGATTTGTGATCCTCCTGTCTCAGCCTCCTGAGTCACTGGGATTACAAGCACCCAGGGGGTTGTGGTCCCTTGAGGAGTCAGGAATGTGGCCGTGTGGTTAAGTAAGCCCTCTGGACCCTTCCTGTACCCATCCCTACCCCAGGAAGTCCATCCTCCAATCTGAGTGACCTGTGTTCTTCCAACTACAGCATCATTTTGTATGTGGTTCCCTGTCTGTCAGCTGCTTTCACTTCACCCACAGTAAGTTTGAGTCTCTGTCACTTTGAACAATAAGACGCTGGGTTGCTCATCAGCTCTTTTTCATTTCTAAGGCTGAACTTACACTGGGCTCATCCATAGCCTTGATCTCCGCGCAGGTCCTGAGTTTCATGCTATAAAACTGTGCTGGTTTTATTGACCAATTAACATAGGTTAATGATGATTGTTTTTATGAAAGTTGGCAGGTCACCCTCTGGACAGCGGGCTGAGCAATGTCATCTCAGTCTTAATCATAGATCATAAAGTGTTAGAGCCACAAGGGTCTCAAAAGTCATGTAGTCCAACCCTCCCGGTTAACAGAGGAGGAAACTGAGGCCCAGAGAGGTGAACCCTGGATTGAAGTGGCAGCAGGAAGAGAGATGTGGACACACCAAGAGCAGGCATCTCTTCGTTCCGTACAGGGGCTCTCAGCTCTCGCTCATAAGCACAAAACTGAGGACTTGCAAAGGTTTGATACCAAGGCCATGCCATAATGGGGTTTGTGAGGCCAACACAAGAGGAATCAGATGTGCTACAGGGTAGATGTCCTGTAAGATTCTGAACGACCTTGACATTCAAGGCACTCTGTCTGCACGGAGTCTGTGATGCCGTACATAGTGACTTACTTCTTCAATTCTTCCTCTTGAAGAGACGTTTCCCAGAGGCAAGGGCTGTGTTACTCATGTTTGTTTTTTCCTATAACCTTGTTTATAGTATGTGTTCAATAGCAGGTTGGCTGAATGAATGAATAGATGGGGGTTTTCTTTTTTATTTCCATGAAGAGTAACCCCGTCCTTGTTTTAGAGGCAGAGTGAACTCTGGAGTAGAGTAGCCTCTCATTTGGTTGGCACATGAGAGGAAAGACCAGAAATATGTGGAATGACAGAAGAATTCATTTTGCATTGAAATACTGAGTTGAAGCCTTTGGTTTTTCTGGAAAAAAAAAAAAAAAACTTTTCAAATCTCATTGATATTTTTTTTTTTTTTCTTTACTCAAGAAGAATCTATAAAGCAAAGCTGAGACCTGGAACCACCTTGACTAGGAGAAGACCCTTCATGGATGGGGACAAGGTCAGGCCAGCATGTGGCCCGAGGCCAGGCTGCAACGCCTGGCAGCTCTGGCCGTGGAGTCCCAGGCTGCAGGCCAGCGTGCTGCCCTCCTTGGGACTGGCTCACCTCTGCCTTCTGCAGCAAACCTTTACTCTGCCATGGAGAAATGGGATGGGGCTCTGAGGTTCTGCACTTGGAAGGAGAAGTGCATGGGAACACATTTCTGTTTGGTTTGCACTTTAGTGGACTGAGTTTTGGCCACCCTCCGTGTGCGTGTCCCAAGCCCCATGGCCCTTCCCACCATCACCAGGTGTCCGCCATCTGGGGGCAGCCCTCCCACCTACCTGCAAGCTCCAGCTGCATCTGGGCCCCAGCCCTTTGGTTGGTGCTGGGAGGGAGATCATGGGGAAAAGCCTCTCTGTGCTGTTCAGAGCGTCGGTTCCACCCAGAGCATTTCTGAAGCCCTTCCTCCTCGCCTCCTTTTTTCCTTCTTTCCTCCATTCCTTCTTCCTCTCTCCTTCCTCTCTGCCTTCCTCTAGTTCCCCTCTTCTGCTCTTGGAATATTTATTGAGCATCTACTAAGCACCTGGCATTAAATTAGAGGGTGTTGAGGAAGTGTCTTTTCAGGACAAATCTGCACAATCAAGTTGTGGAGAGAGAAAGCAAAGCTGTGCGTGGAGGTGACCCACCCCACCCCCGAGAAGCCCCTCCATGTCACAGGGCAGGTCTGCACAGAGTGGGGTGTTTCCTTAGCAGGAGGAGCTCAAATGCAGCTGGGGGGAACAGCGAGGCTATTATGCAGGGAGTGGCGATTCAGAGGGTGCGTCTCTGGTTTTCCACATCCAGAAACGTCCACTCGTCTCTCCCTGGAGAGGCTTGGGGCTCAGTTCTGAGGGTCCTTCCCTCTGCTCCTGGAGGCAGGCCTGGCTGTGGCTCCTGTTGGGGCCTCTGACATGGAACCGGGGTTTAAACTTCTCTGCAGACGGTGACGTGGACTTCTATATTCAGGAACCAGATGAGACAGGATGCATTTTGAAAATGGACTTTAAAATGTCAGCAGTATATATTATATCAACACAGAGAGAAGGACGGTTTCAAAAGGAGATAAAAATACCTCATGCGTACAGTTTTCAAAGAGGAAAGGCGCCCTTTGGGAGGATTTGGGAAGAGCCTTCAGCCTGTCAGCCAGTCTGGGAGAGCTTCATGGAGGAAGGTGGCCCTGAGGGACAGATAGGAGGAGGCAGCTTGAGCCAGATGGCTAGGGTGGGAGGTTCACGGGCCATACCGGGGCTCTTTGAGGGCAAGACTGCCCAGATTCTCCTGCATCCCTGGCAGCCCAAGGCCTGGCGCGTGAGCAGACGAGCTGAGTGAACACAGGAAGACAGGAGAGGGGGCCAAGAGGGCCGAGGCAGGAAGCACCGACGGCAACTTGGAGCAGGGGCCAGCACCTGGTGAAGGCTTCCATCAGGAGCAGCCAGACCTGGGCAGTGTGGAATTCAAGGCCCCCTCAGGTGGGGTAATCCACAGGATGGGCCCTGCTCTGCCTGTTCAGCATCCTGTGACTTTGGGCAGGTCTCCTTGGACCTGTGTCCCCTGGCGCCTGTGTCCCTGACTCCTCCTATAGTGTAACCTGCTGGGAATCCAAGGTGGTGATGAGGCCAGACCAGAGAAGGCAGTGTGGCTGGAGGAAGGGAGGAGAGACTGAGGCTGGGCCGAAGGAGGAGGACAGGGTGTGCACCAAGGCAGGGAGAGGACTGGAGAAGAGGGAAGAAGTTACAAAGTTTGGCAACTGATTGGATTTTCAGGAGTCAAGACAAAAAAAAAAAAAAAAGGGTAAGGTGTAACAATAGTAGCTATTTACTGTGTGTTTCATATGTGCCTGGTCCCACATAGGCATACCTGCCTTAGAAGGTGAGTGGTGTCATTGCTATTATTATCCCATTTTGTGGGCAGGGAGACTGAGGCTCAAAGAGACGAGATGATTGATTGTTCCAGGTGGTGCCGTCAATCAGCGGGAGGGCTGGAATTTGGAAGCTTGACTTTTCACTCCTGCCAGAGCTCCCAGCCGCTGCGGTCTCTGCTCTTCTGAGAGGCTTCACTGGAGAAGCGCCATCTAGGTTTTAGCGGTTCTTCGTGAAGAGAAGGTGGGTACCCTGGAAACAGTGACTCGTGCACAGAGTGGGAGCCCGAGTGAGGGGCCTGGGGAGCTGTCAGGAGGTGAGAGACGAAAGGTCCTCATCTGGGAAGTACATTTATAGTTTTTGCCTTAATTGCTTCTCAGGGCAGCCTTGGGAGTTTGGCATGGAGATATATATATATATATATACATATATATATATATATATATATTTTTTTTTTTTTTTTAATCCCATTTTCCAGTTGAGGAACCTGAGGCTGGGGGAGGTAAAAGACTTGCTCAGGGTTACCTAGCAGGCACGTGGCAGGAGAGTGGAGTCAGGCTGTCTATTTCCTAGGCTCCAGTCATATCTCCAGAGAATGTCACCTTGCTGGAAACTCAGAGGGTGGGGAGCAGAGCCGGTGAAGCTGGGTTCCTAAGAACTGAGCAGAGGGAGGTTCAGGGCACGTGGCCTTGTCCTCAGAGCCCCAAGCAGGGTGGAGGGCAGGGGACTGAGGATTTGTCTGATAGTGATGACCGGAGCTGGAGGACAGTGCTGGTGGCAAGCAGCCCAGAAATGAATGAGCCACCTGGAACACGGGCCCTGTGGTCCCTCTGCAGAACCTGGAGGGCCAGGAGGAGGCAGGGCAGGAACGCAGGTCGGGGTTCCTTTGCCACCCTCACCTTAACCTTCAGGCACCTGGTCAGCAAAAGCTTTCCCCAGAGTCCCGCCTGCTGACGCAGGGCTCCCAGGAGGCCCGGGCTGCCTCCGTGATTTGGGGTCCATAAAATGGACCAACGGCTGCTTCTGTAGCCATAAGGAGCGAATGTGCATTCATGCTGTTAAGAGTTTCACGTGATCACCGGCCTGCCATGCGCCAGAGCTGCGCTAGGAGCTGGCGGTGGTTCTGTGAGCCACACGTCAAGGTCCCTGCCCTCCTGCACTTTGCATTGGTCCCCAACACCACACAGACCCCCAGCCTCCCTCCCCTCCTCCCACTGGAGAAGGTGCCCACATTCTCCCCCACAGAGACAGACTCCCGGCAGCAGCCAGGGAGGAGGAGGGGGCGGAACTCAAACCTCCACCCAGTCATAGTTCCAGAGAAGGCGGGAGTCAGAGGTCAGCAGGGGTGGGGATGGGGGTACAGTGGAGGGTTGGCACCTCTGGCCCTCCTTATCCAGCTGCCCTTGCACCAGACGCCCTGGAGAACTTGACAGTGATGATCTCACTAGTGTTCAAAGCGTCCCCGGGGAGGCCACAGGCAGGGCAGAAAGCACTGGAGTGTGCTCCTGTTGACAGCTGCGGGATCAGTCTGGCTGAGGATCACAGGCTGCGGGGGTGGCGGCAGCGCAGGGATTCTGAGGGCCCAGCACCCCTGCCCAGGGCCAAGTTCACCAACACACTGGAGAGAGGCTGCTTCTCCTCATCAACAGCCTGGGCTGGCTGTGGTCTAGCATCCTTCCCACTTCCGAATTGGGAAATGAAGCCCAGAGGCAGGGTGAGGTTTGCTGAAGGTCAAGGAGGTCATCACAGAGACTGCCATGCAGGTCTCCCACGTGTGGCCAGCACAGAGTGGCCTCCTCTCTGGGATGGCTGAGACAGGGGACCAAGCTGACAGTCTTTACCTACTTCTGCATGTGCCTGGGAGCTCCTGCATGCAGAGGAGCAGGTGGCAGGGACCCAGCTGGAGGAGGTGGTCAGGTTTCAGGTGGCCTGGGGTCCAGCGGGCACGGGCGTGGCGCATTGCCCACCAGCCTTCAGGGGGTTGGGCTCCCTACCGGACATCTCTTTGCTCACGGTTAGCACCCCTTGGGTTCATTTTCTCCGCTTCCCCAGTCAGTCCTCGCTGTCCTTTCCAGCGCTTTCCTTACTCTCTGACCCTCTCCCGGGCCCCCCGGCCCCCCGCGTCTCCCACCCTCTCCTCCGGTTCCTCCTTTGTCTCCCTCCTTCGCTGGCGGCCGCGCCTCCGCGCGCGCCCCATCTGCGCCCTCGCCCCGCCCTGCAGCCGCCCTTCCCTCTGCGCCGGCTCGCCGTGATTTATTGCTTGCCCTGCTGCTTCTGACAAACTATTTGTAGGAAAATGAGATTTGGTCGGTGCCGGATGGCTCCTCTGGGAGGCAGGCGTGGGGGTCGGTGTCGGAGCCCCACGCGGCCCCCGCGGAGCCCACGGCGCTTACGGAGCTCTTTAAGATAAATGAGCAAAATTAAGAGACTCACTGGGGGAAGGAAGCTGGATGGCAGCGAGGGAGCGGATGGCGCGCGGCTTCCTCCCAGAAAGGCATCCACGTGCGCCCCACGGGGCCTCCCCATCTGCCGCCGACTCGGGGGACGCCTGCCCCAGAAGAGCTTCCGGAGGGGCGCGGTTCTCCCTGCCTCAGGACGCGGCGCTACAGGGCAGCGACCTCGAGTAAGGCGCAAGCAACGGATGGGGTGGCGCAGCAGGTCCCGAGGCGCCCAGAGGGATGGGAGGGCGGATGAGCCCGGCGGGGGTGGGGGGTTCAAGGGCGCGGCGGTGAGAGGGTGGACCAGGGGCCGCCGACAGCCTCTCAGGTCCGGGGCGGCCGCAGTAGGGCTCCCCCGGGGGCCAGGAGGCAGCCCCAGTTGCAGCCCCAGCTCAGGAAGCCTCGGTGGCCCTGGTCAGTGGAGGACGGTGAACTCCTCCGACATCAAAGAGGAGGACCCACAAGTTGCCCCAGGCAGATAGCGGGTGTTTGATTTCTAGCACCTAAGTGCTGGCTCCCTCTAGGTCTTGGGCATTTGTGCAGCGAGTGAGCGCGTGAACAGAAGGCTCCAGGCCGCTTCACCTCCAGCGGGATGGGCAGTGCAACCAGACTATCCCCACTCCTTATTTTAAAAGTGATGCACTTATTTTTCTGACAATCATGAAGTTAACAGAGATGAACATAAAGAAGAAAATAAAGGGGTTGGGAGTGTAGCTCAGGAGTAGAGCTGTCCTTAGCATGCCCGAGGCCCTGGGTTCCATCTCCAGCGCTGCAGAAAGAGAAAAAAAAAAAAAAAAAAAAAAAAAAAAAAAAAAAAAAAAAAAAAAAAAGAAAAAGAAAAAGAAAATCACTTGTTATTCTGCTAATAATATCGTGATATTTATCCTTAATCTCAAAATACACATGTATTCAAAGACATGATCATGTTATAAATATTTTGTTGTGTTTTAGCTACTTGGCATTATATTACAAATACCTTTTTATAATCATATTAAATACTTCTAAAACAATTTTAAATGAGTGTGGCATTTTATGTTCTTCAGATGAGTATTTTGTAGCAAGACACATGTTCTGTTCATCTTGTTTCTAAATTTTGCTGTTATAAAGATGTGCAAATTTCAGCTTTGACAAATCGTTCCATTTTTATCACAGTGATAAAAACATGGCTTCTGCTCCTCCCTGGCTTCCTGAGGATAAGAGGTGGCATTTTTAATAGAGTAGCTGGCAATCTACGGGGCCTGATCCCAATTCCCAGCCTGGACCAGCCCTTCTAGAACTTTGCATTCTTTTGAAGACCTCCCTGATCTCTAAGCCATGGCCATCTGAGAATGTTCTGGAAGCAAAGGATGTGGTTTAGGAAGAAAAAGAGATACGGTATTTGAAGAAAATGGTTATTGGTTTGAATCTTTGTAAGACATTTACAACTAAAATGTGTGCCAGCTTATAAGAAAGGATGGACTTGCCTCTGACTGGCATCACGTATGTTCTATGGTGATGCTGATTTCAGAGTGTATTGAAAGTGGCAGAATCGTGGTAAAACTCCATTATGAAAAGTGGACTAACGCCGGACTGGAGAAGAAAATGGGGATTTAAGGTATAAAGATATTGGGGGGAAAATAAAAATGTGTTACTGCACTTAGGTGGCTGGTACCTTTGACATGGAGGTCCCCCTGCCTTGGCAAACAAAGATGGTGGACTGGAGTTCACCTGCTGTTTGTCTGTCTGTCAGTGGGGAGCTTGTGGCTCTCAGGAGTCTGGAAGATGAGAAAAAACACTTTGAATATTTGTTCTTTGTCTCCACCAGCACTTTTATTGTAAACAAAAGAGAAGGTGCAAATATTATAGTGAGATACCTACTGCCATGACCCGTCCAATCTATCTATTTCCTGAGGTCTTTGGGGACACCTTATACCACTTGCTCTGCACTTGAGTGTCCTGGGTCTCTGAGCAGCTCTGGGAGGCTCCAGTGGGGGTGAAGTCCATAACTCTTTCTGAAAGGATTGATTACCTACCATAAAGTGTCTCAGTAAAACGCGGAGTTTCTTTGATTTGGGCTGACTTTACCAACTCGATTTGGGAGGACTCACTCTCTCAGACTGACACTTGTCTAGGTGTTTGATTTCTAAATGAAAAGGAGAGAAAGATATTGAACAAACAGTCTTTTTCCTCACCATGTAGGACTCATGCGTGGTCATGATGACCCAGCTTGGAAAGGAGCTGTCAGCATTGGGGCTTTAATCCTTGCCACTGCCCAGCTGCCACTGAGGCACAGGGACCCCAAACAGGAGAGGACTCGTTTGATCCTGAAATGGGTGGGGATTTGCTAGGAAAAAAATCCATCCAAATATCTTTCCCACTGAGACCATGAAGGAGAGAGGCGGAACCTAGTGGAGACGGGTGGGGGGCGAAGAGATCTACTGATGACCAGAGAAGAGGCGGGAAGAGGACAAAAACAGAGACCCCAGCCCCAAACAGATGACTCCCGGTTGAGTCAGCCCAGAGATCCCCACCTCATTTTATTAAGCATGGATGTAGTGGTGGGCGTGAGCGGGAGAAAAGAAATTAAAGCATCCAATCCTTTTCATGCGGTTCAAGATTTCCTCTGCATAATCCAGCCATATTTTTGATAGGAAATTCATGGCTCCTCTGTCCCCGGTAACAGAACGGTGATCTTTATGGGACCGGCGTGAGGAAGCTGGCGGGCACAGCCCCCGTCACATGAAACTGCCTCAGCGAAGAGGCAATTTGTTTGATATTAAGAGTTATAAAAATATCAGCACAGAGCGGTGCCAGGGATCCTGCACAAGCCCATCTGAATTTTAATGTAGTGTGAGCAGTAAGCATGGAGTTCCTTGGGTTCCTGCCTCGCTCCCTCTCGGCAAATACTGGGAGAGAAGAAAGCCGCAGCTCCGGGCATCCTGCTCTTTCCACAGGGGCCTCGTGTGGGCTCCGTCCTGACTGTGTGTCGGGGTGGCGACGGCTTCTGGGAGTCCGGGAGGGGGACTCACGGGAAGCCCCGGCCAGGAGGGCCAGCAGCATCCCTGGCATCCTGAGGGGAGAGCTTTGGAGATGAGGCCGCAGGCTCGCGCTTCCTGCCACCCTTTTACTTAGAGTGGAATGCCACTTCCCAAGCACCCTTTCCCTCGCTCCCTGGCCCCCAGGTGCACAGCTGCCCTCTCCCTGAGTCCCCTCCCATCCATCTTCTCATTATCTCCCATCCTCTCCCTTCACCTCCCAGTCACCTCTTCCCAGTCTCTTCTCCATAAATATCCATTCGACCTTACAGATAGATCTTCCCGAAACGCGCTGACCGATTCATTTCACTTCCACAGGGCGCCCACCCGGTGTCAGGCACAGTGGCCGAGGAGGCGCAGAAGCCAAGGGGACCCAGTGTGCTCTGCACTCCAGGGACTCGCAGTCTAGTAGGGAGGCAGTTGCGGGGAGGGATACATGTTAGGGTGCCCGGCAAGCACTGTGGTCATTTTAACCGGGATAAAATCCCCAAGAGAGATCCAAACACAGGCAGCACAGTGGAGGGCCTGGGGGGAGAGATGCATTTGACTCAGAAGAAATTGGGGCTGTATCACAGAAGGGGTGGCGAGGGGAGGGGCCTCCAAGTAGAGGAAGGACTGATAGGTGGCAACTGGAGGACTGGATGGAGACGGCGTCTCAGAAGCAGCAAAGAAAGGCATGGTTGGGGAATTGATGTGGAATGCTAAGAGACCCCCCCAGCTTGGCTGCAGGGGCCCAGAGAAGTTCAGAGGCGCCCCCGCTAATAAAGAAAGCATCACAGCAGAGCTGGCGACCGGCTGGTCCGATTCCCAGCTCAGAATGCTCTTTATTACTCTAACACAGCAGTAATTCTCAAGGTGTGTTCAGGACCCCTGGACTCCCTGCGACCTTCCCAGGGGGTCTGGGAGGTCAATGAGGCTTCAGAGTCGTTTGCCCGGGCTTTGTCCTTTGCCCCTGAGTGTGCAGCAGGTTTTCTGCTGCACGTGGGGATGATCTGCACAGCTCTGCGAACCCACGTTTTCCAAGTGACCGATGGGTACTGTTGGAAATGACGGCTGGGTGAAGCACCCACTCAAGGCACAAGGCTGAGGGGAGAACGGAAACGTCTTTTGTGGCTTCAGACGCACACTGTCATGAGCCCCTAAGAAATTGCATTTGCTGGGCACGTTGGGGCACATCTATAATCCCAGTAGCTCTGAAGACTGAGGCAGGGGGATCTTCGGTTGAAGGCCAGCGAGGCCCTTAGACCCTGTCTCAAAATGAAAAATATAAAGGGCTGGGGAGGTGGCTCAGTGGTTAAGCACCCCTGGATTCAATCCTGGGTACAAAAAAATTAAAAAGCAATCAAAAAATGAACTGCCATTTGTTGAATTCTGAGGTAGTTTCAGAGAAAAATGTCTGTAGTCATCTGAGAAGGTGATTGACTCACTCCTCCCTTTTCCATTTCCCTGTCTCTGTGAAACCAGATTTTGTTCAATAGACTTTGACCAAAGCATCACCACACTCGATGCAGATGCAGATAGCAAGATCTTGCCGTCTCTCCTGAGCCAGATGTACAAATGTGTGAAAATCACACTCAGCTCACTGTTTTTGAAAATAGTTATTTTCTCTGAAAATGTTATCTTTGTTAACATGAATGGGTTTCTTGTTGTTTGTAAATGATTCAGGTTTTAGCTTTTGGCTGCTGTGACTACATGGTCTGACCAGCACAATTACAGAGGAGGAAAGGTTGAGTTGAGGCCTACAGTTTCAGAGGTTCTAGTCCACAGAAGGCCGGCTCCATGCCTCAGGGTTCCAGGTGAGGCTGAACATCATGGCAGAAGAGCGTGGCAGAGGGGAGCAGCTCACATCAGGAAGCAGGGAGAGAGGGAGAGAGAGGGAGAGAGAGGGAGAGAGAGGGAGAGAGAGGGAGAGAGAGGGAGAGAGAGGGAGAGAGGGAGAGAGGAAGAGAGAGGGAGAGACAGAGAGAGGGAGAGGGAGAGGGAGAGAGGGAGAGAGAGGGGGAGAGAGAGGGAGAGAGAGGGAGAGAGAGAGGGAAAGAGAGGGAGAGGAAGAGAGAGGGAGAGGGAGAGAGGGAGAGGGAGAGAGAGGGAGAGGGAGAGAGGGAGAGAGGGAGAGAGAGGAGAGAGGGAGAGAGGGAGAGAGGGAGAGAGAGGGAGAGGGAGAGAGGGAGAGAGGGAGAGGGAGAGAGGGAGAGAGAGGGAGAGGGAGAGAGGGAGAGAGGGAGAGGGAGGAGGGAGAGGGAGAGGGAGAGAGAGGAGAGGAGAGGGAGAGGGAGAAAGAGGGAGAGGAGAGAGGGAGAGAGGGAGAGAGGGAGAGGGAGAGAGAGAGAGGGAGAGGGAGAGGGAGAAAAGAGGGAGAGGGAGAGAGGGAGAGAGAGGGAGAGGAAGAGAGAGGGAGAGGGAGAGAGGGAGAGGGAGAGAGGGAGAGAGGGAGAGAGGGAGAGGGAGGAGGGAGAGAGGAGAGAGATGAGAGAGGGAGCAGGGAGAGGGAGAGAGGGAGAGAGGGAGAGGGACAGGGAGAGAGGAGAGAGGGAGGAGGGAGAGAGGGAGAGAGAGGGGGAGAGAGGGAGAGGGAGAGAGGGAGAGGGAGAGACTCCACTCTCCAGATACAAAATACACACCCCAAAGCCACGCCCCAATTCCCACCTCCTCCAGCCACACCCACCACGTTGGTCAATCCCACCGGGGATTAAGTCACTGACTGGGTTAAGACTCTCACAACCCAGCCATTTCTCCTCCGAACCTTCCTGCATTGCCTCCTGTGTGAGCTTTTGGGGGACACCTCACCTCCAAACCATAACAATCCTTAAATGCATGTTAAACGTCTTTTCTTCATATGTAATACGATGAATATTGATAGCTAGACCCCACATAAGCAAATGCTCTCGGTCAGCATTTTTCTAAATGATCTTTTAGGATATGAAAAGGTATCGAATCACAATTTTGAGGAGGCTTGAGTCCCAGAGGCTTCTGATAGTCCGCATGTTGCAAGTCTGCCGGGGTTTTGGTCCCACCGAGACCCATGCTTGCCGTTCCTGGTGGGCTCCTCTCTTGCTCCTCTGCTCCCTCTCTTTCCGCCCCTCTGCGGCCTGCTCCACGTCCTGCTGTCCAGCCTTGCGTTCTCCTTCCTGTCTTGCCGTGGCTCTGCCCTCGCACCCCTTCATCTGGACGCTTCCTTCTTCCCCACCGGCTGCCCTGCCACATCAGCCCCCTCCTCCCAGTTCCAGAGTTGGGCTCCTCTCCGCCTCTGCTCTTCTCTCCTTGATCCTGTTCTCTCTCTCCCTAATCTTCCATAATTCCTCGACAGCCAGGATCCCTGTTTCTTCTAGAATGTCTTGAGGCCCTGCTCACTCCTCTGCTCACCAGCTCCTCCAGCGTCTCGCTTGCTGCCCTGTGAGCCGTGTTCACCGGCAGGCTGAGAAGCCTGTGTATCATTTTTGCAGACCCTTCCTGCACCTCCCAGCCCAGCCCCTGGTGCACCTCCTAGAACAGAGTGGGGTCCTGGTGGCTGCCGTGGAGCGAGCCCAGCTAGGAGCCAGGCGCACTGGGGGCAGAGCCTCACTTGGCCTTGGCTTACCAGTGTGTCTCTAGCTGAGCACCCGCCTCTCTGAACTTGAGGTCCTGCTTTTAAAAAGTGAGGGTGATAATGCTGACCCCACAGAGATATTCTGAGGCTTTGACCAGAAGATACATATGTGGCATGGCCAAGTGCCAATCCGTTACTATCATTGGAGAGAAGCCGGATGCCCAGCAGTGAATGTGGGAATTTACAACTTAGTTACTATTATCTGTTTAGGAAATCATAAATCAAAGTGAGTTACAGCCCAGACCAAGAGCTCTTAGATCATCTCATGCAGCGGAATCACCTGGGCGGCTTGGGAAATGCAGGGGAGTCTGTGGGTGGACAACCACTCCTGCCATTTCGAGGCACTCTGATGCACCCCAAACACTGGCCATACATATCCGATTTTCCTGAATCTTCCATTTCTCCTTTATTTTGCAGATTTGCTAGTCCTAAGACCCCCTCAGCCTGTACTTGGTGATCGTCACTAACGTCTCGCGTGGGCCGCGAATGCTGTGTGCTCTTGCGGATTGACTGGCTCTGTGTTCTCCTGGGTTGGGGTCTGCGTCCAGTGCCCTCCTCCCCTGTCCACTTCAGCAGAGTGGTGTGCAGTGGAGCCGGGAGACCTTGGGCATGGTCCTGACTACCGTGGGGCCTTTCTTTCTTTGCTTTGAAAGTGAGGACAGCCTTATCTTGTGAAAACGCCAGGAGAATTATTGGGCTGTGTCTGTGGGGTGGCCCTGGGATGCTGCCACCCAGATGCTCCTCTCAGTTGTTTTCTTTGGTGAAAAGCCAGTTTGTGTCCATTAGCGTAAAAGGAGGAATCTTAGGGTGTCCGCTGCCCTAACTCCTGACGCTGGAGGACAGTGCTGGCTCCGGCTGGGCTGCGTGGGCCCCAGCGTTGGGCTGCTGCTCCTCCCTCCCTCCTGCTTCATTTGGGCACCGTCCGTTCTCGCCTGCTGGGTGCTTGGGCAGCGGGGCTCTGGCTCTGCTTTTCTCTCTCCCCCATCTCTGGACTTGCCGTTCTTGCCCTGGAGGATTCTTTATGTAATTGACTGCTCCTCACCTCCCTGCCTGTGGGCGGGAGCATGGGCCCTTGTCATCGCTTCCCCCACGTGAGTCCCCCTTGGGGCCCCTCTCATCCTCCCCAGGGGAGGTCGGGATGCTGGGGAACACTGCTCTCCTTGTCTCTGATGCCCCTTGCCCCTTGGCTGTGTCTCCATCTCCACCTCTCAGGCTGCCTCTTCAAGAGTGGCTACCCCTTGCTCTGGAGCAGATAGCCAGACAGCTGCTGATGGGGGGGGGGCTCCTCTCTGCCTCGCCACTCCTTCATTGGGCGCGGGCTGCTGGCGCCACGAGGCTGCAGCTCCTCCAGCGTGAGGACGCACACCCTCTCCCCTCAGAGGGCCTCTGGGCCACAGGCTGGCAGCTGCCCTCCTTCTCTGCGGTCATCTCCTCCACTGCTCAGCCCTGGCTTCAGACTGGTCCACACGACAGCTTGCTCTGTCTGCAGGTCCTCTCCACCAAGTGCTCTCCACCAAGACCCTGTCAATGGCACCGGGAGTGTTGGGACGTGTTCGAGCCCATGTTGTGCTCTCAGGAAACTTCTTTCTCCTCACAAGACACACAGACTCTGAGGGGTGCTGGATGCCAGGACCCCAAGGCTCATCTGGGTCACATGGTATGCCTCCACCCTGCTAAGCTGGGCGCCACCCCTGCGTTCTTCCCAGGAGAAGCGCTTTTTGTAGAGTTAGGGTTGGGGTTGATGGTGGAAGGTGACGCTGATAAGGGCCTGCTTTGCCTCCATGAAGAGGTCTTTGTCTTTCCCTTTTTGTCATTAGCCTATTTATTCAGAAGATAGTTCCAGGACACACACTGACGAAGGCCTGAAGCTCTGGAGAGCTTTCTGGAGAGAGGTGGAGGAAGACGCTGGCTGGCCCCGGGAGCTGGGACTCTGTCCCACAGGCAGGCTGCAGAGCTCACCCGTGATCCTTCTCCAGCTGCTGTGTGGATGTCACACAGTACAGGGCAGCCCAGTCCAGGAGACGGGGAGAGACATGGTGGGGTGGAGGGTGAGGGGAAAACGTCTGGTTTGGGGATGAAGTAAGCTGGGGAGTCAGGAGGCCTCCCATCATCCTCCGAACCTTCTTCAGACACCGCAGACAGAGGGCCCTCTCCTCAAGGAGAAGGGTGCAGGACCACCCCTGTCCCCTCGCCCCTCATCTCACACCCGGCCAGCACTCATGATGTGCAGACCCTACTCACTCTTGAGCTCCCTGGGGGCAGGGGGCTGGTGGCAGCTGCACTTTACCGTGTTGGTGCAAAGCAACGGCTGGGGGTCCCAGCAGAGAGTGCAGAGCCGGGGTCAGAGAGCACCGGGGCTGGAGACCTGGCTGACAAAGAGCAGGCGGGATTTAGAGAGGGAGTAAATGCCAGGAGAAGAGAAAAATGAAGAGGGATGACTCACGGTTCCAAGGCTAATTGTGCTGCCAGCAATAACCGGGAAGTCTGGAAGGGGCTTTGGAAGGGAGGATACCAAGCTCTGCTTTGGACAAGCTTCACTGTGGAGGTTGCAAGGTCAACCAAATAGAGACCTTCCCCAGACAATAAGAAACACGAGATGGGTGAAGGGTAGGGGCCAGGGATGAGATGGGGCTGAGCCGCCATTGGACCACGGGAACAGTGCCTGGCTGGCGAAGTCACGCATTTGTCTACCTCAGAGACCCCCCTCACTGAGTGCCTACTGTGTGTCAAGCACAGCTCTGATGCTGGGCACGCCACAACAACTCAGGCTGGAAGGCGTGTTGGGTGACTTGTCTGCAGGAGGGAGTGGTCAAGACACCAACGGTTTGGGAAGAAGGGGGCACCAGAGCAGGAGGTCAGCTGGGAGGCGGGAGGCCCGAGGGGATGGATGGTGTGGGGGTTTGCCTGAGGCCTGAGTTGACCTGTGTGCAAAAGTAGATCCCAGCTGGGGTGGCCTGCGTAGAGCAAGGGCCCACAGCTCTCACCAGGAAAGAGAGGTGGAGATCACAGCCCCGCATTGGTTCAGGGACTCCTCAAGTTGGTAGAGACTCAGCCAAACTCACTCCAGATCTGCCTGCAACTGCCTGCATTGTGGGATAGGAGTGTCAGCCACGGCCCTGCTTTCTCCCACCCCCAAATGCTGCTTTTCTTCCTTCTTCGGTTTAAGGTTGTGTTTTCCAAAGTGTGGAGCCCTGAGGAGCTGTGGGGATGCTTCAGGGGCACCTGCGGTAGCCACGGGGCAGGTCCAGGGGGCTGGTCTGCAGAGCATGTGTGTCTACAGATGTTAGTGTCCCGTGTATTTCAACTATAGATTGCTCCTTCAGAATAGCCTCTGAGGAGGCAGCATTTCCTGAAGTAGCAGGTGGCACGAACAGTTCTTTCTATAGTGAGCCGGGCTTCATTTGCTAAGTCTACTGCTGCTGGAGGTGTGGCCTGTGGAATCACCTGCTTGGTGTGTGCGTGGTTGGTGTGTGCGTGCATGTGCAAGTATGTGCATCTGCGTGTGCACAAGCTGCACATGTGTCCTCAACTCCTGAGCGCTCACCTGTCTCTCTCTCAGTGTTATCTCCCTTTCTTCCCCTCAGGGACCTGCACCCTTGCCTCTCTAAAGATCACTGCCTCCTGTCACCAAGTCAGGCCTTACCTACTCAAATGTGCCGTCTTTTCTCAGATTCTTCTTTCTCTTTTCTTTCTTTCTTTCTTTCTTTCTTTCTTTCTTTCTTTCTTTCTTTCTTTCTTTCTTTCTTTCTTTCTTTCTTTCCTTCCTTCCTTCCTTCCTTCCTTCCTTCCTTCCTTCCTTCCTTCCTTCCTTCCTTCCTTCCTTCCTTCCTTATTTCCCTCCTTCCTTCTTTCTTTTAGAAGAGAAAAGTTTTAGTTTATTTTGTTTCTTGATTTCAGAGGTTCAGTCCATGGTTGGCTAGCTCCATACCTCTGGGCCCAAGGTGAGGCAGAACATCATGGTGGAAGAGTGTGGACAAAGAAAGTTGTTCAGTTCATGACAGCCAGGAAGGGGGTGGGGAGGGAGCACTCCACTCACCAGGGAAAACATATAAACGCCAGCGTCATGCTCCAGTGCCCCGTATCCTGGAGCCACACCCTGCCTGCCTGCAGCTGCCACCCAGTTAATCTCTATCAGTGAATCAATCCACAGATTAGGTTACGTGTATATAATCTAATCATTTAACCTCTGAACCTCTTTGCATTGTCTCACACAAGAGCTTTTGGGGGAGGTCACCTATCTAAGCCATCATATTCTTTCCCTGGCTCTCAAAAGCTCACGCCCATCTCAATGCAAAATACATTGAGTCCATTTCCAAGAGTCTCCATGTTCTTGAGAGTTTCAGCAGGACCCAGAAGACCAAGTCCAAAATCTCATCTGAGACTCGAGGCAAACTCTCAACTATGAGCTCCTATAAAGCTAAGAGACATGTCACACATATCCAGAATACAGTGGCACAAGTAAGCATTTACAGTCCAAAGGGAAAAATAGGGCGTAGAGAGCAAAGAGGGGGCCAAAGCAAGGCCAGGTTCGGCTGGGCTCACCAGCCCTGCAGCTCCACCTCCAGCATCTGGGGCACGTGTCACCACCATGTTCTCACCCACAGTCCTGCTGGTCGCATTCCACACTGCCTATCTCCTGGCTTGTCTCTGCTCGATTTCTGAAACTTTCTTTGGCAGTCATTCCATGTGACTGCTCCTTTACTCTTGGGGGTCTCTACTGAAGCTTGGCTCCTTCCCGCCTTTTCATGCACTGCCGTCTCAGGGTCTGCCTGCGTGGTCTCCGACCCTGCAGCACTTGGCCGGCCTCCCAGGCCTGCCTTCGAAACCTCGGGGGATGCCTCTGTCACCCCACCCCCCTCCAGCAGCCTGTTCCCTGCACAGCAAGAGCTACATAGCTGATGCCAAGGTCGGCCACCAGCTCAAGCGGCAGCTAAGCCTCCTGGGACCCTGGCTGTGGTGGCTTAGATATGAGGTGTCCCACAAAAGCTCACCTGAGACAATGCAAGAGGAGTCAGAGATGAGAAGATTATGAGAGTTGAAAGTTAACCAGTGGGCGATCCACTGGTAGGGATTAATTGGGCGATCACGACTCAGAAGATAGGTCACTGAAGGTGCGACTTTGAGGTCTACATTTTCTCCCTTGTGAATGGCTGCCTCTCAGCTTCCTTGTCACCATGTTCTGAGCTGCTTTTCTCTGATACTCCCTTACACCATGATGCTGTACCTCACCTCACGCCCTGAGGAATGGAGCTGGCCACCTCTGGGCTGAGACCTCTGAAGCTGTGAGCGTTAAATGAACTTGGCTCCTCTGAACTTCTCCTCAGCAATTTTGGTCACAGTGGTGAAAACGCTGACTGAAACAATGATGACAGTGGCTTCTGAGCAGCTGAGCACGGGGAGGCGACTTTTGGGGACCTCTGTTCAAGGAGGGAGCCCACATGATCTGATCTCTTCTCAAAGGAATCTTTACTTTTACACCCTTGAGCCTTCGATGGGCATGGCCTTGTCAATTCCTGAGATGCCCTCGAGCCATCTTTCCTATTAGCTCTACGTGCTTTGCATTTTTAGTGCCTGAAATATCTTCAGCAACACCTCCCTTGGCCCCAATTTTACATGCAATTTTCTGGCCCACTTGCAAGCTTTTTAAGTCTTTCCACTCTACTTTCTGCTCTTGATTCTCATGGTAAAGCTGGTTAAAAGCCACCAGCCACTGCCCAAATGCCATGCTACCTTGAAATTTTCTCCACCAGAGTAGTTAGTCCATCACCGGTAAGTTTAGTCTTGCACAAAGTCTCAGGACATGAGCACAACATAGACAGCTTCTTTGTCAGAATTTAACACAAATGGCCTCGACTCCAGTTTCCAAGAGAGTTCTCACGAAGTCAGTTTCTACTGTCCCCAGTCCTGCTGGCATTTTGGTCTTCCAGGCTCCCACCAGAATTACCCCTTAAGCTCTGCTTACAACATTCTGAGGCTTCTCCATCCTGCATCTCCAAACTGTTCCAAACTCCTCTTACAATACTGTTCCAGAGGTTTCCCAACCACATGGTCGGGTGAGCCCCAGCAATGGCCCACTTCTTGATTCCAATTTCTTATCAGTCAGCTTTTCATCTTTACGACTAACAGACCTGAAAATAATAGCTTAGAAGAGGAGAAATTTATGTTGGCTCATGGATTCAGAGGTTCAGTCCGTAGTTCTGGGCCCAAGGTGAGGCAGAACATCATGGTGGAAGGATGTGGCCGAGGAATCTGCTCAGTTTGTGACAGGCAAGAAGCAAAGAGCTTCTCTCGGATTCTTGGATTAAAGCTTAGTATCATGTTGTCACTCTATTTGTGATGGGGCATTTGAGGTGGGGAAAGAAGAGGGGAAATAAGAAGGGAGAAAGGCAGCCCAGAGAAGAGGCACAGGTGCCAGGCTGTTCTTGGTCTCAGAGAGGAATCTTAGACTGGTGGAGTTCCAATTGCAAGGCCGTATCCAGTGCTGCCTGTTTATCAGTTCTGGCCTTTTCCAAGAACCGAGGAGGGACGTTGCCTTTGCAGAAGGAGTCAATCGTGTGCCTGATATTGTCCTAGGGCTTTCCTAGAATTGGCTCATCTCCATACCAGCCCTGCAAGGCAGGCAATTTTGCCCTCACTTTACAGATGAGGAAACCTTGCTCTGTTTATATGTTATGGCTGCCGTAAAGTCCATGGATTCCTTTTGTCCACATGCATGGTTCTTACCATGGCCAGCTTCCCATTTGACCTGTATGCCTACTTAGTACCCAAGGAAATGTGCTCACCCTCTTTCTGCCCCTTGCCTGCTGGCTAGGAGAACGGGACATGGAGGGGAGCAGCCTGGGACCATGTCTGCACGGCAAAGGGATAAGACCCAGGGGCTGCTAGGGCCTCCAGAGAAGTGACCAGGAAAACAGCCAGGCTTGGGGTTTGCACTGCAGAGGCTCAGTGTGACCTCTGGCTGGCGCGCAGGCTCCCCCAGTCTGAGCTTCTTATCTTTATAGTGGAATTAACAACAGGCCCTGCCCCATGGGGTTGGGGTAATGACTGTGGGTGTCCTTCAAGAACTGTGCCATGCCTGTCCCGGGGGAGGCTGTTAGCTTTGGGTATTATGGTTCGCAATGGGGAAACTGAGGCTCCTTTCCTCAAGTCCCAGCTGAGGGCGACTGCTGCAGCCTTTGGACTCAGAGCCTCAGTGTTCAGACTCCCTCCTCTCTGCTCAGGTCAGCGTCCTGGAACCCCTCCATGTTTACACATGTGTGGGAGGTGCCCTCCTGGGGACCTGTGGGGAGACCCTATGGCTTGCGGAGGGACTGGAGTCCTGTTTCCAGGCAGGTTCCCCTTTCCAAGTGTGACTCAGGTGTCTCAGTGGCCCTCCTTGCCCCCGTCCCTCCCCTCCTGTGGGAAGGGCCTGTTTCCACTCCTGGCTCAGAGAGTAACACTTGGGAATCTCTTCTCATTCCAGATTTCTAATTCAGTCATTTAAAATGACGCAAAAGCCATACATGGGATGAAATCGCCCTTATGTTACCACAGCCACAGGATGGAATTTCTTAAAGCTCTTAAAAACCTTTTACTTTGAAAACGAATTCATGGAGATATTTTTCAAAGAAGGCTATGAAAGAAAGACAGAAAGAGAAAGTGGGAGGGAGGAGGGAGGGAAATGGGGAGAAGCCTCTCTGTTGGTTGATTTAACCAGATCAACAGGTGGATTTGAGACCTTGCCCCTGGACTGCTGACCAGGCCCAGTGTGGAGACTCCCCGGAGCATCACGACCCTCTGGACCTGAGAGACCAGGAAAGGGGTGTGGGATGGGGCGTTGTCACCTGGGTCACAGGTCCTCCGGCAGTGCTATCGTGGTGCTCTTCACAGACCTGAGTGTGGGTGTCTTGGGAACTTCCGCCTGAAGGCTTGGGTGGAAATCTCCTGCCATAGAGACCTGAGAAGACCCCAGGGGAAATGCGTCCCATTTATTCACTACCCACCATTAACATGCAGACCCACAGAGGTTTATCAGATTAGCCTGGGGTTTACAGGACCCAGGAAGCTGGATCCTGGAGGAGGCGGAAAAGCATAGGGCTGAGGGAGGAGAGGGGCTGGAGGCCCGAGGGCCGGGCTTGGAGGCACTGGAGACTTGAGGGCATCTGGGAGCACATGCCCCGCAGAGGAATCAGACAGCTGGGAGGGCAGGTTGGGCCTGGCAGTGGAGGTGGGCTGGAGTGTGACGGAGATGAGAAGGAAGAGGAAGGAGGACCGTGTGTGGAAGGGCAAAACCCAGTGACATCGTCGGGAGGAAAGAATAATCGGGGGGAGCACCAAAGGGTCCCGAGAATAAGAGAAAGAAATGCAGACTGTGCCTCAACCCAGGCACCCTACTGATGGGTACCAAGGTGTCAGCTTCTTGGGGGTCTTTAAAACCCCTTCCTTTTCATGCCAGGAGGCCTCAAAGGCAGGGAGAACTTGTCCTGATATCCTTTGGATGAGCTTTGAGCCGGACCTACCCGTTCTCTGTCTCATCCTGGGGAGCACCTCCAGAACTCCCTGATCTCGGGGTAAAGCCAGGGCTCTCAGGTGGAGCCCCGTATCTATAGGGTGTGCATGACCCACATGCAAATCCTGAACTCAGGGAGCCTGTGTGTAGGGTGTTACGATTTGGTCTAATGTAGGAATATTTGCCACACTTATTTTATTTTCTCTTCTTCTGGCCTCATTGGTTACTCCATATTTAAACAAACACAATACAGGAAAGCAACCACCACCACAAAGCAGTGTATTCTCAATGTCGTGAGTCTCACCAGTCTGTGGGTTCAGACGCTGGCACCTGGGTCATGACTCTGACCGTCTACCTTTGACCTCCTGCTCCACAGCCCTTTCCGTATTCTCTCCTTTTGAACGTTCTTAGACTACATGCTCATCACAGGGTTTTAGTCTGGGCTACCCTTTGATGCTGGTTTCTGTTATTTGGGGCTGTCATTTTCACTGTTGAGCAAGAGTCTTCGCTTTCCCTGAGACGCCACCACCAGGAGTCCGGTCCCTGGGAGCCACTGCTAACTGGCTCTACTACTGACTCTTAGGAAGAGAACACATGCTGCAGGAGTTCTCAGAACCCCAAAGCACCAGTGTTTAGAGAAAGACCTCTTCCAGCTTACAAGCAGGCAGACCTCTTCTCTCCTGTGTCTTCAGTGCAGCTGAGTTGGAATAAGACTCTTGGGCTGCACACAGAATCACGTGACGTCTAAGCCCCTGCTTGCTGAGCAGTATAGGAAGACATCTTCCCTCCTGGTGAATTATTTCGTGGGTCTCTTTCACTCCTATCTGCAAATGGTTATATGCAAAAAGCCACCAAATAGTTGTTTATGTGCGAACTCCCATAGATTCATTTCAAGATTTTTCTGGAAGCTATCTTAGTGTTGCCATAGTCAAAGATTCAGCAGAGGTATGTCCTAGATCCATCTGCCAGATGGTACCTGAGTCTCTGCCCTGCCCAGCTAGAACACGTCCAATTAGGAACATTAACTGGGCAGAGGGTCCAGGCCAGAGCTCTCCTGAATACCTCTGCTGCAAATTGGTCCTGAGGAAAGGCTTTCTAACTTGTCCAGAGACCACCATGAGGCCTAGGACCACCTTTCCCCACAGGCCAAATAAAACGCACTTCCAGACAAGACATGTCCCCACTCAATGCAGAAGTTCCAGTATTTCTGGAATTAGTGCTCCTCTTCAGTCGCATGAGGGATGCCCAGGACTCCAAAGGGAGAAAGGGGTTGCTTGCATTAGTGTGAGCTGTGTTGCAAAGAATCTGAAACCAAGTACCACACCAGTTCACAGCAGAGTGGATGCTCCTGAGCGAAGGCAGAGATCTCTTTGTTCAGACCCAGGAAGTTTCACAAAATGCCTCCTTGGCCACTCATTACCCGCAGGCCAGGCAACACTGCCTCCTAAAACCCGTGCTGTGACCACCCCACTGCCCACCCGGCTTCCCTATTTCTTTCCTTCCTTCCCTCTGTCCTTCCCCCTGTCCTCCCTTTCCTTTTCCCCTCCCCTGTCTCCTTCTTCACTAATTACTCACTCTAGCTGGGTATCAGGGATGAGGAGGGTAAGACGCTGTCCTTCCTTGAAGGGCATGCACACTCGACAGGGGAAGGCAGGTGTGTACACAATTAACTATAATAAAACATGGCCAGCAGTATAATGGAGATCTGCCCAAGGTGTCCCAGGAGCACAGGTGGGAGGCGAGGAGCTGCCGGAGGTCATCAGCAGAGCTCCTCCGAGAAGGAGCTTTCTGAGGGGCCCTTTAAAGAGTGCATAGGATTTCCAGGTGAACCTGGAGGGGAAGGGCATCCCAGGCAGCAGAACAGTGGGAACAGAGCTGGGCAGCGATCCTTCTTTGGTCTGTGTACACAGCAAGGGATGCTGGGCCGTTTGGCAAGGTGGCTTAAGGTTAGGGGAGGACAGGATAGGAGCACCATGCTTAGAAGCTGGCCTTGTATTCGGCCTGTGCTGGGGACTTTCTTTGGGCCGTATCTCTCTGTGTCCACCATTGTCTCTCCCCCTTCACTGCAAAACAACTCTGGTACTTTCCAAATCAGGCTCTGCAACTTTTTAGCCTCCCTTTTCCAGGTTGGACACTCACTTTCTCCAGTTGTCCACCCCCAGGGAGGCTGTGGCCTGAGTTTTCTTCCCAGGGTGGCCCGGTGCTGGAAGGCTCTTCCTGGGCCTCACTTCTGCTTTGAAGTGGGATGGCTGGCTCAGGCCTCGTAGTCTGGGCAAGCCTCAGTGGGTGGTGACCAGCCTCTGTGAAATGATGTGTTGCAAGTGGTGTTTTTTGAAAACAGGGCCGGCCTGAGGCTGGACGGGTTGTATGGTGGGACTGGAGGAGGGTGAGAGCTGGGGCATGCCCAGGACCAAGCCCCCCATCGGAGGATGCTGGGTCTGGAGAGTATAGGAGAGAACGGAGCCAGGGCCCATTTCAAAACTTTGATCAAGGAGAGATGCAGTGATGGAGCATGTCCCAGCCTGGGAGCCTGGGAAATGGCAGTTATGTGGGCAGAGACAGGGAGGAGGGGAAGAGCAGGTGATAGGGAGGGATGACACTGAGCTGGCCTTAAGGGCAGAGCACCTGGTTCCCTGGAGACAGCTGCACAGGTGCCTGGGAACCTGGGCACGTGGTTAGATTAGCGATATGGGCTCTGGAGTCATGATAGGCAGGGAGTCTGGACAGAGCACAGAAATCCACAGAGAGCCATTAAAGAAGAGTCCTGTAGAAAGCCTACAGTGCGCAGACTGGAAACCAAAGAACATGAGGGAGGTGGGCAACCCGGTGTTGGAAGTGGAGGACAGAGAGGACACTCCAGGAGTAGGGCCTTCCAGAAGGAGACACTGACTGTTCTGGAGGTCAGAGAAAGTGAGGCCACTGGAGATCAGCAGGGATGAAGTCCCCTGGAGGAGGTGCAGAGGGCCTGCTTGTCCCTGTACCCTCTCCGAGGCCCAGCTGGGGAGAGCACCTCAGCCCACCCTCCAGCTGCCTGCCTCTCTACCTTAGCTCCCAGTTCCCTGGTGCTGAGTCAGGAGGCCGGAGTGGGGGGTCTCCTTGGGTGGCATGGCTGGTTCATCTTCCCCAGGGAGGAAGCCAGGACAGTCCCTCGGCAGGGTGTGGTCCTGGGGAGGCTGGTGACTCGGGCTTCCCAGGCCCCTGTGAGAGCAGAGGGAGCTGACAGACGTGCCCGTTGGGTGCGGAAGGACCAGGTGCTGCTCTGGCGGTGGCAGCCGCGCTGGTCTCCAGGCACAGTGGACAGCAGACATCTATTTTCCTTGACATCCAAATGCGGTGGTCTCCAGGGACAGAGGGCAAGCCTGAAGCTCCCCCTCTGCCTCTTCTCGGCCAGCCCTTTTCCTACCAGGGCCGCCCACTTGGCCCCGCACCTCCTCCTGCTGCTCCCGACACCCCGGTGTGGTCTGCGAACTCCGCCCCTTGAGCCTTGAACGTCAGCTTAGGCCCTCATCCCAGTCTATGTTAGGGGCACATGTGTCTGCGGAGGTTAAGGGGCCATTTCCAAGTGTCCTCGGCAGAGACCCCAGAGTTCTAGCGAGGAGGGAGGCAGCGTGTGCCAGCCCTGCTTCTCCCAGGATGCACTGGGAGCCTGGGAACCAGGGGGGAGGGAGGAGGCTCAGCTGAGGAGGCCAGGATTTAATTCTATGCATCATTAAGTAGTCCTCTGAAAGTAGTGTCCCCCTATACATCATCCATGCTTAGTAAACAGCACGCTGACATTACATTAGCGGCTGGAAATGAATTTTCTCTTTTATAGGGAAATTGAGAATCCGCCAAGAAGAAAGAAAGAAAGAAGAAGAAAAAAAAAAACCTCAAAACCAATTATCTAGGCATTTATGAGTTCCACCCTGGTCCCTCTCTCTCTTCTCTCTCACTCAGATGCAAAGAAGCATTTAATATTTAATATATTAAGAAAAGAAAGAAACTTTGATAGATTATGTGGAATCTGGCATTAATTCCTCTGCCCCTCCTCACTTCCAAACCCGTGCTGGGTTCTGCCTGACATTTGAATGGATTAAGGTGTTCAGATTCCCTTAATAGTGTTGACATTTTGGAAATATTTCTGGCTTTTTTCTCTCCTCGAAATAATAATAATAAATAAATATGCGAATGGATCTTCCCCCTCCGCTCCTCCGGCAGACTCCAGCTCCGTCTACTCTCACTGCCGGCTCGATTTACATTTTCCATTCTTATTTACAAGACTAAGGGCAAAGAGGAGAGAAGTCAAAGTCCTCCTCTGGAGATGTGGGCTGAGCATGGGAGCGGGGGCGTGACCAGGCAGAGGAATTTTGCTGATCCCCAAGTGATTTCCCAGGCCTGTGGGGCCCCTTCCCCTCATCCTCCTGGGCTCCAAGGATCTGGCTCCGTGGCACTTCCTCTTGTGACTGTGCTGTCCTTCTTCTGTGCGATGTGGTCCATTCATTTGCAGACTTGCCCCCACATGCCAGACAGATGCACCCGGAGCCCTCCCTCTGCTTCCTGGGTGCTGTGGAAACATGGCCCTAATGGTGAACGCAGAGAAGGCGGTGGGTCTGCCTGCATTCGTTCACACGCTCCCCTGGGGTTGGAGTAGCGGTGCTGTGTCTTTGGGTCTGGATGCCGAGCCCTGGAGTGAGGACCCCAGGTCATTTCTGTCTGTGCCTCAGGCGGAGCACTGCACCCCTGGAAGTCAGGGCCTATAAATAATGCAGCAGGCAGGAGGGAGGAAGGAAGGAAAGAAAATGGGAAGAGAAAACAGGAAGAGGAAAGAAGAAAGAGCCTGGAAGTGGGAATCGTCATAGGTTGACGCTGTCAGAGTCCCATGCTCTCCCGGCTTCCAAACAAGCTTGGAGCAGCCGCCAACCTGTCGCGAGAGGCCCAGCTCTGTTCTCCTTCCTGCCTATGAGTCTCCCATGGCCGTACAGTTGCTGCTGTTCTGCACAGTGGGCAGAAAAGCTGATGGTGCTTACAGAGGGCCCAGCGTTCCTTAGAGATGGCTCCTCACAAACATTAATTAGAGGGAGATTAAATCATTTGTTCCTGGAAAATAATCTCAATGCTAGTGCAGAAAGTGGAAATAGCAAGCCTGGCCTGAGGACATGACTGTGACTTTGACAAGGACAGGGCACATTGACTGGTAGCTGCTACTTTGTCATGTTAGACACTCAATCCAGTAGCGTGGACAATAGTTGTCACTAATCAGGCTAAGTCAGCCGAGGTTTGAGAAGTCTCAACTGGAAAAAGGAAATAAGACATCTGATTCAGTTGTGAGTTGCAACCTCAAGTTCTTCCTCAAGTTCTGCACTTGATTTGGATGCAAGGACGTATTCAATGTATAACCCGAATGAAGCAACTTGGTTAGGTTTTTAGAAGAGCAGTTTCTAGCAGATTCTGCTACAGAATTTCAACTGGGTTTTGGCCACCAGGCAGAACTTGTGCAGGATCGATTGGTGCAGGTGGTGGCCTGAGAGGTGAGAGGCGTCATTAGTTCCAGCGTTCACACCTGTCTGTGAATGCCATCTTCGCTTCCACACTCATCTGCCTGCCTTTCTGCACCTCTTTGACCTTAACACCTGTCTGTTCCTTCCAGGGTACACTCACAAGAGGGTCCTGTAGGGAAAAATACCATATAATAATTTTCACTTGAAATGCTGTATTTTTTACAAAGCTGACTTTTATTCCATCTTCCAAGCTATCCTGGCCCGAACTTCATGGAACTGCTCTCTCCCCTGGCTGTGTGTGGCCTGCTGGGCATCTTATGTGTATTGGACTTGCTTGGCTTAGCAGAGGACTCAGCAAGACTTCAGGGCCTGGTTTAAATTGCTTTTTTACGTCTTAGCCATAATCAGCCTTGAGTCTACTCTGTAGTTTTGCCCTTTCTTTTGATTTTGAGATTCCCTACTCTGCTAATCTATTAATTCTTGTGCTTTGAGTCATTGACTTTAGATTCACCGCTTTCATGGTCTGCATCTCAGCGTCTGTTAGTTTCGGAAGAAGTATGTGTTGTCCGGCACACGTGATCTGCCAAGTGCTGTAATAGGTGCAGATTAAAGGATGAATAAGACCCATTTCATTGAGTTTATAGCCTAGTGGGGCCTAGAAGGGCAGAGCTTGCAAACCAGTAAACAGTGCCAACAAAGTGCATTTGAGGGATCGAACTGGCACTGGCTGGAGAAGAGGGATGGGGCAGGGGACGAGGAGAGTGGAGAAGGACGGAGGCGATTCGCCAGGCAGGCTGGTGTGGCCGGGGTGGGTGGGGAGGGCCACGCAGAATTAGCATACGCACACTTCTTTGCACTTGGGAAAGTGCATTCAGTTAGGCTTTGGTTAAATTAGATGGCTCTCATGTATCTGATGGAGAGCATGCAGGAGGTAAGAGAAGGGGGTTCCAGCCCGTGCACCCTTCCTCAGCTGCCCAGAGCTTCTATTAGACACCTTTATATTACTTAGGCTTTGAGCTTGCCACCCCACTCACTCACCCACCCACTCAGCTGTCCTTCCGGCCAGTCCTACACCATCCACTTCCACATCAGGTTATCACTGTGCACCTGTAAGGTCCTAGCTAGCATGCCAGGTGCTGGCTGTAGAGTTTGGTAAGAGCATCATTGAGCCTTAGTTCTAGTTTGGCCTGTGTGAGAGTGCTACACAGCTGTTCTCTCCGCAGTATAACTGTTAACTTCCCTTCAGGGATCCTTTACCAAACCCTATGTGCAAGTCAGACTTGCAGAAATAGCCTACGTGGCATACACAACGTGCAAAGACTGATCCGACAAACATCTGTGGAAACACCACGCCTCTTGAGGATCAAGCAAACCTCACCCCTGCCTCATTGGAGGCCCCACTCCCTTCCTCCTAGCAGGCTTGGCCTCTCTTGAATTCTGGGTTTATTATACTCTTTATCATAGTTGGTCTCCTACCTGTATTCCAACAATACCTAATTATTTTATCATTTTGAATTTTACATAAATGGGCTCATGCGATATCTATGTGTATTCTTGGGCAGGTAAGTGTTTGCTGGTTTTGCTCGGTGCTATGTTTGTGAGGTTGCTGGGTGCCGAGGTTTGCGTCTGGGCTTTCCCTGCATGGCTGTGTGGTGTTCCAGTGCAGGCGTGAGTCCTAAGTTATCCATTTCCTGTTAATGAACATTGGATTTGCTCGTTTGCTAGAGCGTATCGCTCTGGTACAGCGATGTGGTTGAGACCCTTCTTTTTACTGTCTTGCTGCATTGGAGAATGACCTTTCTGTGGCATGACCATCGGTGCCACTGGAGGGCTGCAGGCTGTGTGTGGCTCCGGTGTAGGCGGTCCTGAGGATTGCCTTCCAGTGCAGCGGTATTGATTTACCGAGTGCCTGTTCCACATCTTCACCAGCACTTGGTGTGATCAGTTTTACCTTTTGGGTGTGAACTTGTTCTTAGTTATGATTTTAATTTTCTAGATTATTAATGAGGCTTGGTAGATTTTTGCATGCTTGTGTTTCTTTGTCTGAAATGATCAAAATGATTTTTTGGATAATTCTTTTTAGGTTGTTTGTCTTTTTCTTCCTAATCGGCAGAAATTCAGTTCTGAAACGCTTTACTTGCACAATTTCCTTCCAGTTTGTGATTCCTTTTCGTCTTCTTTATGGTGTCTTTTGATGAATCCACATTCTTAATTTCAATATAGCCAACGATCTTTTCTTTATGAACTTTATTCTTTATATTAGGTTGTAAAAGAAATATTTTTTATTCTGAGGTCATAAATATATTCCCCCATATTTTCTTTTAAACTTTTCCAATTTACCTTTCATATTGAAGATAGTAGGCCGTCTAGGATTGATTTTGTGCATGCTGTGAAGGAGAATTCAATTTCGTTTCTCTTTATGGTTAAGCAGTGGCTGCCGTGAGGTTGCTGATGGCGTCTCCTCTTACCTGCAGCAGTCAGTTGTGTTTATATTCAGTGGTGTCTGTACACGTGCGGACCCATCTCTGCATTCTGTAATCCACTGGACAACTCGCCACGGTCATTCCTGCCAATGGACCAGCAGATTCCAGGAAGCTCTGGAGCCAAAACCCTGTGTAAAGGAGTCAAACTACTTCCTTTAAGCAACTTATCTTCATAGGGGCAGTCCAGGGTTGAAAAGAATACTGAGCTTGAAGAGAAAGGGTAGGATCCCAGCTCTGACATTCTTCGCATGACTTTGGGTACAGTTTTCTTCCCAAATTTTTTGAGCCTCAGTTTCTTCATCTGTTAAGTGGGAATAGTTGTCCCAACTCCAGAGGCTGTACAGAGGACTACATTTTGCATTGTAAAGGATGTGTAAGTGCCTGACATTAAGATAGGCCTTGGAGGACGAGTTTCTCAACCCAAAGCCACATGGAAGTTTTCCAACAGCTCTAGTCTGAAGCGAGTCAGGTCTCAGAATTACCTTACGAGAAAATGAGACATAGGCCCCCGGATGAATTATTTGTTTCAGTTCACAGAGCGTTCTTCCCATACTGACTTAGTTCCAAGCTCATTTCAGAGGGCATGGGGCTGTGACGTTTCCTGCTAAGAATGATTGAGGATAATTGGCAAAAGGAAACTTGTTTGGTATTACTGAGTTGGGAACAGCAGATGAGGAAGAGAGGCGTTCAGGGGTATCTTCTGCGAGTACTTGAACCTCAGGCTCGAGTCCAGCTTAAAGTCCTCTTACAGGCGATGTCATAGTACAAACGTGGCACTTAATAATTGCTGAAGTTCTCCTGTAGCACTTAGTCCATCTTCATAGATGGGTCATTTTATTCTTGCAACAGTGTGAGGCGGTCTGAGATTGGAAGTCAGCTGAGACACGCTCAGGTTCCGAGAGCCCGTCAGGGAGGTCACCAGGACCCAGACTCGGGTCAAGCAATTCAGAGTCCCTTTTTACTACACAGATGTGACTGTACCTGGATGGGCTGGGATAACTTCAAATATGTTGTCACATAGTTCGATTTGGGGTTCAGAAAAGACTTGGAAACTGAGCCCAGATTTCCAGTACAGTGGGGGTCAGGAAGTTTCCAGAGAACTGTTGAACTCCCCCCACTCCTAAAACTGCCAGCATGTTTTTGAAGTATCACTCACATAGAGATGGAAGGCTCCCTGTGGTTTCCTCTTGTGTCCCTCTGCTGTAAATCTCCAGTTTGGCCAAGGTCCTCCAGGTACGTTGCTCTTGGGACAATGATGAGACCGATCTGATGCCTGCTCACCTGCCAACATGGCACCTGGAAATTCAGGCTAGAATTTAGTGACCTTGAAGATGTGGCCTGGACCCTCAGTCCTACCTTGACAGCACCTCAAGAAGAGCACCCCCAGGAGCCAAGGGAGTCTGGCAGCTACCTGAAAGAATTCCATGTTCCTGGGCCCCCTTCCTATCCCTGCCCCTCCAGGTGAGGCTTAAGACTCAGGTCCCCTCTTCTCTCCCTGGTTGCCCACCCTCCAGGAGTCATGCATATGTCCTTGTAGATGACCTCTGGGTCTGACCACTGATGAGAACATCTTCCTGTGCCTTCTAAAACTCTTCTCTCCTCATAAACTGTGGTGCATCCAATTTCTCTTTACCCCTCAATGCTGCTACTATTTCATTGATGATCAAGGGTTAGCTTTGACATCTCTTGCCTCCTTCTTTTTTTTTTTTCTTTCTTTTTTTTTTTTTTTTTTTTTTTCCAAATAGGATACATGTTGTTTCTCTATTTGTACATGAAGTCAAGGCATTCCATTTGTGTAATCATAAATTTACATAGGGCAATGTTGTTTGATTCATTCTGTTATTTTTTCCCTTCCCCCGACTCCTCCCACCCCTCTTTTCCCTCTATACAGTCCTTCCTTCCTCCATTCTTACCACCCTCCTTATCCCTAACCCTAAACCTAACCCTCCTTTCTTAATGACTTACTCAGTAATAAAATCCCGTCCGTTCTTCCCTTCATAACATCTCTTTCCATCTATACTACCAGCATCCTGGTCTAGGTTTCCAGAAGCATATCCTAGTAGTCTTTTGATTTGCTTTCTCACAGAGAATTTCAACCTTCTGTTGACTCCTTCTCTTCATGTCAGATTTTCTAAGATGTAACGGCCCTTCTGAAAGCTTTCCAGCCCTTCTAGTGATGGGGTTTGACTTTACCCCAAACACGTCCATTATCACCAAGGTTTCTGAGTTTCACCACTATGCTTATGCATGTGGGATTCTGGGTGCATAATCCCCAGGGATGGACTTAGACCACCTACCTCCATGGAACCTCCTTCATTTCCTGTGGCCTCTGTGCAGGCACCTTGCTCTTTGGTCACATCTGTCCTGCACAGCCACTGATTCATGTGTATCTCATACCTTCTTCGCCATCTCTGGCCACACAAAACTCCTGCCTGAGTCACCTGCTGTTTCTTTGACCCACAGTGGCACTAAGTCCAGTGCAACTGATGCATGGATCATTGTTTTCGGAATGCAGGAGAAGGTTGAGCTGGGCTCTCTTGGACCAGTGCAGGCCAGCTATCTTCCTGGTGATCTCTCAATGTTGATGCTACCAGACACGATTTCTGTGCTTCCCTCACTGACTCCTTTTTCTGTGCTCAATCTTCTCAGTTTCCTTGGCTCCTAATTCTTCTTAACTGACTTCTCTTGCTTCCCTTTTGAGACGAGATCTCGGTTCACATTTTACTGAGCTCTCTGGTGCACAGTGTAATAGGCTTCAACCACAGAGTAGGGAAAAGGGACTAGACATCAGAAACTCTTATGCCATTATTGCCTTGGGAAAGTCACATACCTTCTCTTGCATTATAGCTTGTCTTACCTGTCAGCTAGAAGTAGGAATACCTCCCTCTTGGGATGGTATATCATCCAGTGAGATAATGAACATGGAGAACCTTTCGAACCACGAGGCACAAAGTGAGGGTGGTTACCAGCACCCCTCCCCTGCATCTTCAGAACCTCAGGTATTTCCAGGTCTACCCCAAGCGGCCTCCTCTACCCTGCACCTCTCCTGCTCCCTACCATCTACACAGCACTTCTGTCTTTCCCTCTCTGTGCCCACACCACACCCCAGCACCATCACCATCACCATCATCACCACCACCACCACCATCATCATCACCATCATCACTATTATTATCACCATTGTCACACCATCACTGTAATCATCACCAGTATCATTACCATCACCATTGTCATCACCATCACCATCATCATCACCATCACCACCATCATCAAACATCGCCACCATCATCACCATCACCATCATCATCAAACATCACCATCAAACATCACAACCATCATCACCATCACCACCATCATCAAACATCACCACCATCATCACATCATCATCACCATCACCATCACCAGCATCATCATCACCGTAATCATCGCCATCATTCACAGCTGTTCAGCAATAGAACCACCTCCTCACAAAGCAGTACACTTTTGGTTTCTAAAGGAGTGTTGAAGCCAAGTGTGTTGGGATACAGCAGAAACTTCTGCTGCTGTGAGGTAGGACTAGGTGATAACACATGCCCCTTCCTGGTTCACTCTCCAGCTCCAGTCCGTGGGCCCATCCATGGTGGCATGGTGCTCTCCAGCACTCAGGCCTAGATGATTCCTCCGGTTCCATGTCTCCCCCTCAGACACTGCACATGGCAGACCCTTGTGAAGGGAAGCAATGTCCACAAGCCTCCATTCCCACTGAGCCTCACGTCCCTTTTATCACCAATGCCAAAATCTTTGTCCCTCATGCTTCTAAGATTTGGCTTGTCTTATAGAATCCTTGGGCCACTAACCTTAATTGATTTCCTAACTCTGCTTCCGTGGTAAAATTCCAGGCCTTGGTCCCACTCACTTTATTCTCAAAATGAGCCCAGCACATACCCTGTTTTGACTCTGATCAGATCCAACATCTCTTGCCAAGATTACCAAACTTGGATATAAAGCCAAAACACTCCCCACTTTAGTCCCCAGTCCTCAGAGTCTGTGATTCTTTGCCAGTCTACTGCATTCACGTGATCATTTCTGTTTCCTTGGCTACCTAGGCTGTAATCTCTCCTCCATTCCATAATTCCTTAAAGAAAACTCCTGGACCCAATTTCTTCCCCCCAATATCATCCATGTTTTCCTTTCTCAAGCATTCCTTTATTTTCACATATAATAGAAGGCTGAATTACCTTAAGAAGTGCCCCAAATCCTCCATATTGGGGCCAATTTTCTTCTTACAACTCTCTTGAAGTATACTTCCATACATAGCATTCATTTATCTTAAATATACTATTTAGTGAATTTGGGAATATGTACAGAGTTATGCAACCATCACAATTTTTTAGTCTATTTCTATTACTTACAAAGTTACCTTGTCCCTCTGATGTTCATGCCCTTGCACCCTGTCCACTAACACCAGTGTTTCCATATAACTGCAATCTTCCTCTTGTCACTATAGTTCTGCATTTTCTAGAATTTCATTTGAGTAGAATCTGTATATAGTCTTTTATGTTTTTTCTTATGTAGCTCGATGTCTTTGAGATTCATACATGTTACACGTACCACTAGTAAGTCTATTCATTCATTTTTATTGTTGAGTAGTATTCCAATGTATTGATGTGGACACTGTGTTGTTTCCAGTTTGGAGTTATTACAAATAAGGCTTCCACAAATATCCATGTATATATAGTTGTATATTTAATTTATTGTGAGGATGTATTTAGAAGTGAACTCAGTGGCTGCTGTGACAAGTGTCTAACTTTTAAAGGAATGGTGGGACCTCTCTTCAGTCCCTTCTTACACATTCTATCTTGGCTTCCACCAGCTGCGCTACCCTGATCATGCCTTGTGCCTTCTGATCTCCATAACTATGTTCACCCCCACCCTCTGCGTTTCTTCCTACTCGAGTCATTGTGATGAAGATTTATTGCTCCCCGAGCTGGTCATCGTTTTGGGACAGAAACATGACCATGCCCAGTGGAGATTGCCATCTGGTGAGAGGTAGAGGCCCACGTGCTAATTCACGTACAAAGGCAACAAGGGAGATGGAAGGACCACGTATGGTGGGAAGGGGAGAGATCGGGCCCCTGGGGTACATGAAAGGAGGGTCTGCTTCAGGAGGCAGAAGCAGTGTGTGTGGGAAGCCCTGGGGATGGGAGAGGGCAAGAGCCCAGGGCTGGCAGATCCCAGGTCAGTCCCGACTCACCAGGGAAGCCACTGAACGTGCTTGTCCTTCTCGAAACTTCTTCCATGCACACCTCATGCTGCCAGCCACCTTGTTGGGAGGCAGTCTTTCAGCCTGCTCTGCAAATAACACTTACCCCTAATAGATGAAGCGTCTGATGGGAGGGGCAGATGGCGGAAGCCTAGGGTGTGTCCTGAGGTGGGGATGGACACTGGAGAACACATCTACTGACCAAGGAGCCAGTCAGAAGGCCAAGGAGCCAGAGAAGGCAGGCGCAGTCTTGGACCTGGGAAACTGGAGTGCATGGACACAGGGGTCACTTAGGTTCACTGTTGAGGGCAGAGCTATGTAAATAGCAGGCTCCACGTGAAAGATGAAGGGGTGAATGAGCCTGCGCCACGCAGCCTCTCGCCTGTTATGGCCTGTTACCCATGTGACCTGGGTCCATCGGCTCTGCAGACATTGAGCAACCGACTGTTCTTCCTTGCTGCTTTCTGGCTAAGTGCTTGGCAATCCACATGCACAGCCGAATGTCTAAGAAAATAATTTCTTTGCCTTCTGTTGCTGTAAAATATTGTTTGGATTAAAAGGGCAGGAACAAATTGATGGCTCTGAATTTTTTTTTTCTTTTGGCTTGGAGATGACAGGGCAATCCATCAGACAACTTCTTTGGCTCCCCGTGACATTTCAAGCTCAAATGTTATAGCTTTCTTATTTTTTCTTTTCTTATTTTTTTTGCCCCCTGGCACTCTATTGAACTGTGCCTCCAGGAAATGCAGCCTGGAGACGTGGCTTCTTTGACACTCCTCATACGGCAGGCACTCAATCGAGGCCTGTCAGTGTAGCTGGGAATACTCAGCCGAACGTGAGATAACAGACTTCCACCTGGAAGTTACCCCTGTGCCCTAGAACACCGGGCAGGGAGTTAACCGGGACCGTGATAATGGCCCAGGGTGCAGAGGTCCACAGAAGGCGATTTTGGCAGCTGGATCATGTGTGCAAAGTCAAGATGCTTGGTTTCTTTACCTCTCTCGGCTGCACTGCATGAATTGAAGGTGGAAGAACTATTTATCTAAGCTGCACCTCCTCAACCTTTGGGCCAGAAAGAATAAGTAAGGATAACGATGAAATGAGGTAGTGACTGATATGTTGTGAAAATTCAGAACAAAACTGGGAATGGTATATGTCTTCTTTCCTGCTAATCCATTGTCAGAGAGCAAATCGCCTCAATCCTTGGTGAAATTGAATAACAAACATCTATTATCTCATGGTTTTATGGGACTAGTGTAATGAGAAACGCTCACAGAGCTCAGGGGACTCCCTGGGGCTATGGTCATGACCAATTCTGAGAGTCTTCTTCCAAGATGACTCACTCACACAGCTGTTGGCTGGAGGGCTCAGCTCCTTGCAGCTGCTGTCCAGAAGCTGCAGGTCCTCCCCACTGGGCCTCTCCATTGCTTCTGGGTCCTCATGACATGGCAGTTGGCTTTCCAAAGAGTGAGTGATCAAGACAGACACCGCCATGGCCTTATGATCTAGGCGCACTCTGGTTTCCTCAATATCCTTTGAATCCCGCACATCAGCTCCATGCAATCTGGAGGGGAGTGACTGACGACACAGGGATGTGAAGGCAGGGGAAAGGGGTCAAGGTGGAGGCTCACATCCATACTCTCTTGCAGTTTCCTCTGGGAAATGGAGGACATAGATGATCATCTCTATGGTCTTCACTCTGAAACCACATCCCTGATTGTACCAAATATCTCTTCCTCAAGTCTGTTCTCCTCTCCCATCTACTAAAAATTCCTATCACTGTCAACTGCTTCATAAGTCAGCTTTAGTCCCTAATGGAGTTCTGTAGAAACGGCTGTGCTTTGCATCTGAGCGAGGTCTTTGGGGCTCTTGTTTTTCTGGGCTGAGCTGTTCTGGTTGGCGAGCCTCTTGCAGGTCCAGCCCCTTGTGGTTCACACAGAGCCATCTGTGTGACCGAAGCCCTGCTTTGAGAGTCAATAAGGAGGTGACCCCTGTGGAGAGGAGGGCCTGGGCAGTGCTGGGGTCTCCAGCCTTGGTGCTGTTTGCATTTGCTATTGTTCCACAGGCGTGGGTGTCTGGGTGCAGGTTTGATTTTGTCATCTGGAGCAGACAGAGCTGGCATTGCTTCCTCCAAGGTGGGGACTGAAACCTGAGGTGTGGAATGAAAAAAAACCTGAGGCTCAGCAGGCCCTACCAAGGCATTTATAGGAATAGGAAACTCAGGAAAAAAGATATTGGGTGGCTAAAATATGGGGTCCTGCTTAAACTCCCCTGAGGTTGAGGTGTCAGCGGGTATTAAGTGAAGCTCATGTACAACCTTAAACAGGGCTTCCTGGTGGCTAACAGGCATAGAGCAAATTCTTGTAGCCAGAAGATCTTACTCCATTTGTGTTTCAAATCCTCCCAGCTGACAACTGTGTTTTGTCTTCTTCGTCCAGATGTCCCGGAATGGTCTTCTTGAGTCTCACTGTCCTCATAGGCTGCGCCAAGGACCCCACACACAGACGGGGACTGCAGTCTACCAGGGAGGTTCTGACAAGCTTCTGTCACAGGGAGAGGCTGGGAGAAGCTGCACATGGGGACTAGACCAGCCTTCAGAGAGAGTCTTTCAGAACATGGGCCGTCCATCCAGGGACCCCATGTTGTATTCCTGCAAGGTTCTGGGGTTTGCCTCCCCTTTACCTCTAAGTTGGCCGAGGTAGCAGGGCAGCTGGTAAAGGCCCCAGGGCTGCCTCCCACAGACCTGGTGTTGGCTGGGGCTCACCACGCTACTCCTGGTCTGCAGACGCCAGCCTCATCCACAGCCCCTCTGAGCCCTGTGCTGACCCTAGCTTCAGAACCCTCTGGAAGGTCAGCAGAAGAGGGGTTTCCTGAGAGCTGGGCACCCCACATATCCAGTCCCACAGGCCATTTGGGCAGCTGCCTCTCCAACCTTATCTTCCTTCTGCCTCCACGGAAACCTGAGAAAGACAGAAAGGGGGAAGTGGCGTGGTTTCCCAACACAAATAACCCCGCAGAGCTTTCTCAGCCGTGACCCTTAGCCTGTTGTGTCAGCCTCGGGCTGAGGGAGGAAGGAAATAGACCTTCTATTGAGTATTTTTCTTCCCCTGTCAAGAAGATCAGAGGAACTGAGAGGGGAAAGAAAAGGAGTGGAAAGCACCTTGCAGCCCCTCCTGCAGGGTTTGTGCTGAGGCCCCCACCCCTCCCGGGCTCTGAGTAAACAAAGCCCAGCCGAGTGAGGCCCCGGGCCCACTTCGAGCCAGCCATAAATAAGAGCCTTCAGCCTCCCGCTCTGGCTGTGGAGAGGGCACTTCTGAGTGTAACATTTGATAGCGGAGCTGGGAGAGGCTGGGGGGAGAGGCCTCGTGTTAATTGAATCCCAATTTCCTTCTCCCAGGCCGGCTCTTATCTTTTTAATTATACGAGGCCTTTAATCTTCCCAAGGACCTGTCTCTGTCATTAATGCGCGATCCCTATTAGAGATAGGGGTCTGCTGGGGTAATGGAAGCCGCCAGCAGAGGCCTTTGACAACTTTTTTGCTTTTTAAAAACACTCGGAGTTACCCAGGCCAAATGGGGCCGAGGCAGGGAGCCACGTGGGGCTCCCCGGGCCCTCAGATGGTCTTCCCTGGACTACCTGCGTCTTTGATGGTGGACTCTTAGCTGAGGGGCAGGAGCCTCTTATGTCAGGACCTGTTGCTGTGGTTGCCCGACCACGGGTTTGCTGGCTCTCGCAGCTAAGGGACATGTAAGTTCCCCGAGAGCCTGTCTCAATGTCCTGCCCGGGAAAATTTCAAGAGCCCATCGAGATGCTGGGTGCTGAAGTAGGGCCCTCGAAAGAGTCAGGGCATCCTGTGTCTCCTTTCAGGGTGAGCATTAGGTCTTTGTGGATGGAACTCGCATTCTCAGGGCATTGCACAGGTGCATTGTCTCCAGGTGACCCTGACTCGGGACCTGCCAGGGTTACATCTCCCTCCGAATCTCATCCTCTCAGCAGTCCCTGTCAAACCCTGATCTGCTGAAGACCATACCAGGGAATGCAAAGGACAGGACGCACCCTACTGGAAGGGGTTCCACTCACTGGACATTCAACAAAAGCCTACTAAATAACTTTTTAAACAAGGGTCTGAGGCTGTTCAGTTTAAAACATGGATTCACACATATTATCGAGCAATCTCAGTTCCTCATTACAGCTTTAAATTCTATTGGACTTTTTTATTTTCCTGGTCTGCAAGGTGGTCTTTAGTCTTGGGCAGTCCAATAAGTCACACGCCAGGCTAGCCATTGGACGTGGGGAAAGAGGGGTGAGGCCAGGTACCTGCCAGGAGCCCAAGGCCAGCTGGGAAGATACATCTTATTTTAAATATAAGAATAAATAAATAAATAAATAAATAAATATAAATAGATAAATGTGTATAATGTGCTTATATAAGGCAGTGCATATATATATATATATATACCACACAAATGTGTATTTATACAACTATATATACATAGTGTGTATGCACATGTGTGTACATATATGAGCTTGTGGATTCATGTCTTCAAAGTAGTCAGTTTCGATTCCAACCATTTATACATGTGTATACACCATACACATATATGTTTGTGCATGCGCACACACACACAAACACACACACAGCTGGCTTCCCTGAGGACAGAGTGCTCACAAAGCACTGCAGCCAGCTCTCCACCTAGGAGGTGCATCTGTGCAGGGCTGGCTGAGCATCATCTCATTTTGCTCCCTGACCCACTGTGCTCAGCCACCTTAGCTGCTGCTGAAGGTCACGTAACCAGAAGGTGAAAGTCAGGATTCCAGCCCACATCTGAACAGGAAGCCTGGCCCTTGCCCTGAGCCCCTGGCCAAAAGGGCTCTCCTTGCTCAAAGTCACAGGCTGTCTCTCCTGAAAGTGCCCAGCTCTGGCCACAGGCTCTTGTGAAGACATAATGAACCTGGATGTGCTCCAGAGAAGAGCAATTAAAACACTTGAGGGGAGGGGGAGACTTCTGTTTGAGGACAGACTTAAAAACACCAGCAGCCAACTCTGGAGGAGGACATCAGGAAGGATGTGAAGGGGGACCCAAGTGGGAGAGACAGTGTGCCTGCCAAGGGGGCACCCACCGAAGCTGAGAAGCAGGACAATGATGAGAAAGTTCTACTTACCACGTCCCATAAGTTTCCCACCTGCCGTGCGATTCCAGGCCGGGCACAGCCAGGAAACATAAATAGACTCACCACTGCCTAGCAACTGTCTCCCACTGTCTTATGAAGCTCCCCGGATTCTTAGGTCAAACCCCGTAGCCAGCACACTTTTTCTGTAAAAGATCAGAGAGTGAAGACTTGGAACTTTGTGGGCCAAATCTGTTGCCACAGTTCAACTTTGTTGCTGCAGGACAATCACATCCATGAGCCATGAATATGAATGGGCTTGGTGTGTTTCAATAAAACTTTATTTACAAAACAGACCGGGGACCATATTTGACCAGCAAGGCATAGTCTGTTAACACTTGGTCTAGACCAATTCAGGATGGGTTGAGTGGTATAATTCAAAACTGGAAGGTATCTAAGTGGTTGTACCCTGATTTTACAGAGCATGACGGTGATATCCAGAGACATCAAATAAACTCCCCAAGGTCATATACCCACAGTGGACTGTTGGGGCTGTCTGTGGAATATTCAGATGCTCTGAAATGGCTAATAGAACAGCAACAAAGTGTCCTTGGGCTGGGCATTTCTGACTTTTAGATAAATATTTATGGTCAGAGTCTGCCTTTTCTTACAGCATATCTCAGGTAGGGAAGATTTGAAAGTACAGCTTGCTTCAAGAAAACTAATGGATACTTTAAAATTCCTGAAAATTAGCTGGACATGGTGGCACATGCCTTTACTTCCAGGGATTCAGGAGACTGAGGCAGAAGGCTTACAAGTTCAAAGCCAGTCTCAGCAACTTAGCCAAGCCCTAAGAAATTTAGTGAGATCTTATCTCAAAATATAAAATTTCAAAACAATTTTACTGGGTTCAATTTCCAGTAACACAAAGACACACATCTTGGAATCAGAAAATAAGAAACAGAGCATCCCTTAAACCTCCCCACCTGAGCCCTAGTTCTGAGATGGGGGGAAACTGTATTTCTTGACAGTCTATGTGAGTAATACAGATCTGAGAGCTGAGTCCCTGGGTCACCTAGTGACTGCATGGTCAGGTTGAACCTCCTCTGCCTCAGGTGGGAGGTGTGCCTGGGCCTGACCACCGAGAACCATCCTGTCCCACATCTGGCAACATGTTTCTGAACACCGGCTGTGCTTTCTGTGTTCTGCTGGCTAGACCATGGAGGCCCAAACCAGTTGGTGCTCAGAGGAAGATGTGTGTAGCTGTTTGTGTAGGTGGGTGGTGCGTGTGGCTGGTTGGGGAGGGGGCTGAGGAATGCTTACATGGCAGAAACACTCCAAGTGCTATTAAGTCTACGGCTTGCTTTTCTGGGGCCCACAGAGGATCCCCTCTGAAAATCAGAGCTTGTTCACTCAGGTAACCCTTTGAAAGTTGAAAAGCTCTGTGGGAAACTGACGTATTGCTGTTCCAGGCGTGCCAGGTCCACCTGGGGGCACTGGGCCTCCTTGGTGGACTTGGGGTTCTCATCTGTAAAAGGGAGCCAGCTCTCTGTCCTTTTACATCTCAGCTGCTCAGCTGTAGGTAGGAAAATGGCGAAGGTGAGGGAGGGTGTTTTAAACTGGGCTGGTCCATTTGCACTGGGCGGAGCTTCCTGCTTCAGGGATAGAAGGGACTTAAGAAGGAGTCCATCCCCTGGAGCTTCCATCCAGGTGAAGACCCTCCTGAGGAAGCTTGGTGACAGGACCCTGGAGTCTGAGGATCGAGCTGTGCTACTGCCACTCCCAGAGAAGTCTCCACCTGGAGGCCAGAGGAACCTGCCAGGAACAGTTCTTCCCAGCGTTGCAAGACGTCCTGCCTCTGTCTTGCCCCTAAGAGGTCGTGCAGGCTGGGGCGCACGTGGGCAGAAGAGGCTTCCTCAAAGGTAAGCTGAAGACGCAGAGGGTCCTGGATTCAGTTCCCCGCCAGCTTTAGTTCACAGAAGAGTTGTCCAACTCTGAATCTCAGATTTGGAAGACAATGGCTAACCCATAGCCGGTGCTTATTAACACCATTTCCCCTTTTCACCCTGCCAACCAGAAGCCCTCTTGTTCCACCTCCACCCAGTGCAGACCTGGGCTCAGAACAGGGAAGTGCACCCACGGAGAAGCTGTACCTGAGCAGCGCCAGCTGCTGGAGCTCAGGAGCTGTCACCTAGTCTTCATATAGCTGCTTTTAGAATATGATCAGTACACAGTACATTTTTTCTAATTATAAAGATGGTGCATGTGTATTGCAGGAGATCTCTGAAGATACAGAAAGATCGATGCGGAAGAGATGGCCGGAGCATGCCACCTGCAGTGACCAGCATGCCGTTGGCTTTTTGGCATATTTCTTCACGTTTGACACATGGTGGGCATGCCTTTTACGAAAGTTGAGCCACACGGACTGTGGAGTTTGTTTGCACCTTGATCTTTTCACCGAGGCTGTGAACGTTCCCCCATCTTTAAATGCTGCGACATGTGTAACAAATCCATAGTATTGGATGCTGAGGTTGTTTCACATTTTTTCCTTGTTTTAAGTGACACAGCAGGAAATTGAGGGAAGTAGTTGCCATATTTGATCACCGCTCTGAGATCAGTCCTGGCAGCAGGAGTCCTGGCCCAGGGATGTCAGGATTTTTAGGGGCCTTGACATGCAGGAGCATGCTGTCTCTAGACAGGTGGTGTCCATCTCCAGGGTGGGGCATGTTTCTCAGCAACCCCACCCCATAACACCCAGGTGGAAGCAAGCACACCTGTGTACAGCCCATCAAATACCGGAAGCTAGTTCCCAGATTTCCCAGCTTTCTACGCCCATTGGCTAATCAGTCGTTTCTTTAAAATTCTCCAATTGACTCTCCAAGCTACTCACCGTACTAGTCTGTGGAGTAGAGAATATTCTGGTTTGTAAATATGATTTTTTAAATGTGCTGACTAGACAGAACACAATATACCTAATGTGGCCTGACCCGTTTTTGCCTCCTTTGCTTTGAATCCTGTTCTCCTGTTTCTGTCTGAGCAGCTCACATAAGGCTCATAGAAGCTTGCCATGTGGGGACACTCGGAGACCTCAGTGCTCTGGTTAATCATAGTTTTTTTCATTTGGTGCTTGTTTGGCTGACTTTTTGAGCCTAAATCCAAGACTTCTATTTGACTGGGGGGTAATAGTTCAATGCCCAGCTTGTTTAAGTACCAGCAGGGCCCCTGAAAACAAGTCCTTGGTGCCTCTGCTGAGTCCATACCATGTTGACCCAGTGGGCTCAACCTGTACTTGTGCGGAGGTCAAGAGGAGGACAGGGGTTGTTGAGGCCTGGGCTGCCTGGCGCCACCTTGGCCGGCTGTCCACTTACAGATGTTCTCAAGAGCAACTGGGATCTTGGCTTGAAACAACTCTGGTGGAGGGTGCAGCTGACTCCCTGAGAAGGGCTCTCCTGTGACGCTGGACAATCCACCAGCAGGTGGGGGTGGTGCCCTCCTGGCCGGCTCCTCCGGCCAGACCCAGAGGGGGGTCTGGAGACTGCAAGGACTCCAGCTTGCTCTGCCTCCCTTTGGCCTCTTTCCCTAAACAAACAGAATGCAATTCCTTTTCGAAGCTGGCACTTAGCTTCAACTTTCTAGGCAGCTCTGAGGATTGGCAGGAGCCGTGGCGAAAGGTCTATCCTACCCTCGACTCCGGCTCTGACCCGAACCCCAAGGGGCTTCATGCACAGCTGTGTGGCCATCTTGGCCCCTTCACAGCCCTGCCCTGAAGCAGTCACCCCTGGCCACCCCCAGGGGCAGATGTGTGTGCAGGAGGATGTCCAGGTGGTGAGGGGCTCCAGGTGGACTTGGCCCCTTGTTCCCCAGACTCCTCACTTCCTGAAAAGAGTCATGGTTGAACAGAGCCCTCAGAGGCACAGGGCCCACTGCAGGAACCCTGGCCGCTGCAGGCTCTGAGGTGACATTGCTCATGGAAAACTGTTCAATCAGCCTTTGAGCCTCGGGGTCTAGGAGCTTCTGTGTGGCAGGGCGAGGGCAAGGCAGACGTCTGCACGGAGCCGCTGAGCTGCCTTGACAGGAAGCCTGTGTATTCTACGTGCTCTGCTGTGCACAGGAGCACAGGCAAGGGACGCGGTGCTGTGGAAGGTGCTGTGGGGACGGAAGAGAAGATGTGGGTCAGGGGCTGGGGAGCCCACACGCTCGTGCTGAGACTGGCCGCTGAATGCTCTGGCCCAAGGCATTTTGGCAGCGGGAGTCCAGGGTCACGGGTGTGAAGAAGCCTGCCTGCACGGGCTCCTGGGCACCACAGTCGCCACGCTCCAAGTGCTGCTGGTGCCCGCTGCCCACCCCAGGGAGATGGCCCTCGCTGGGCCCTGGAGCACAGGCAAGGGACCTTGACACTGTGCAGGTGCCATCCTGCTTCCCCTCCACGCTTCAGCGTCCGGACACTAGAAAGGATAATGAAGCTCTTACTTAATTCCAGTTCGTTCCATTCCACCCACTCGACGTCTCCCATCAATGTCATCTCTGGCTTTTATCACAATCATTTTTGTTTTTTTGGAGGAGATAAAGCAGAAAATATAAACATATGCTAAAAATACCCCCCTCCCCCGTTTGCTCTTTGTGTTTTCAACGTGTCTTCACATAATGTAAGTCATTACAGACTCAAGCAGCTGCTCTCATAAAACTGGCCTCAGATGTGGATCCATGAAAACCAGCTGAGAGAAACCCTGAGCTGGGAGCGGAGCTGTCCCGTTCAGCCCTGGCCCCACCTCGCCTGGGCCCTGGCCGCGGCTAGGCACACTTGTTGCCTGGCTAATTGAAGTGTTTGGAAACTTCTCCTGCTGCTTCTGAAATTCTTTTTCCCCTTGAATTTCTTCTTCCCATATTACACTGCTTCTTAAAGATAAAACCCACACATCTCAGGGTTGGAAGAAGTCCTGGTTATCAGTCGGGCCAGTGGTTCTCAAAGTGTGGTCCCCGGGTGGGCAGTCCCATCTGGGAACTTGTTAGAATGGCTCAGGCCTCACCTGATCTGCTGGGTGGGAAGCTCAGGGACCAGCATCCATGTTTTAAGGGGCTTTCCAGGTGATTCCAATGAGCATCCGTTTGAGAACCAGTGATTTGAGTCAATTCCCTAATTTCAAACTAAGGCCCTGTGGGCAGAAGGGTCATGTTACGTGCATGGTCAGTGGCAGAACCCAAATGCAAAGCCAGTTCCCCCAGGCTCTGTCCTGCGCACTCTCTCCTGCCTCTGCTGACCTCAGGGCTCTCTCCCTCACAGAGCAGTTCTGATCTCTGCTTCTGAGGGTGCAGAGGCCCAGGTGGCTGATGGCCAGCATCCCCATGGCAACCTCTCCATGCCTGCGGGAGGCCGTGCTGCCTACAGCTTAGGACGGCGCCAGACTTTGGAAGTTCCAGTCTTGGAGGAAATGCAATTGCCACAACTCAGAACGCAGTAGGAGGCTACTGTCCCCTGGCCTCTTTGGTCTCTCCTCTTCTGGACATGTCTGTGTGGCAGAGAAAGCATAGTCACGTAGACAGTGGCCCCACAAGGGCTGGGGTCATCTCTGGCCTGCTGACGTAGGAATGGGGTAAGTCTGCCCTTCTTCAACTGCTGCTCAAGCACAAAGTCCCCAGGGAAAGGCCGAGGTGTGGGCCCCTGGGTCCTGGATACCAGCATTCTTGGGATGGTTTTGAAAAACAATAAAAATACACGTATTACATGTCGGAGTGAGCCTGAGGAACTGGATGTTTACTGAGCAGTTATGAGGCACTCGGCTTGGGGCCGTGTGGTCAGTGAGTCACCAGGGCCACCCTCGGGCACATTTCCATTGAGGTGACGTCAGGAGTCCATCCCTGCCTCGCCTTTCCTGTTTCCCTCCACTCTCTGTTGCCCCACAGGTGGGCCGTGGCCTGGAGGGTTAGTTCTCCCTGAGGAGCGTAGAGAGGCTCAGTCACAGGTTCAAAAGGAAGGCACCCAGAGGACTGGAGATGCTTTTGGAAGACTGGGAGGGGAGGTGTTCAAGATGGACGTGAGAGGACGCAACTTTACCTGGCTGATGGGAGAGACGTCATGGGCAGGAAGGGCCTTCAGCAGGGCCTGGGGTGTTGCACCGACTGGTGGGACTTTGAGAGGTAGGAGCTGCAGCAGGACAGGGAGAATGGTCGAGGGGTCAGACCCCAAGATCCAGGCTGGACAAGCCCCAGGTCCAGTGGGCACTGGAGGCCCAGCAGTTTGGGCAGCCTGGTGAAGGCAGAGGGGCAGTGGGTGGTCCTGGGGGAGCCAGGGAGGAGTGGTTGGGCTCCAGCGTGAGGGGGCAGACCGGCATGGCCCCAGGGATTAGCCAGTTTCTGCAGCTGCAGCGTCTGTCCATCCCAAGCCTGTGATAACTGTGTGACACCTATTTTCTTTTTCTCCCTTGCAATTTTTCTAGCACCTGTAATACACCAGATAACCGAGAACCTTTCCCATTTCCATTTCACTGAGTCCACGTCACCACAGCCTGGAGAACAGGTGGGGAAGTGAGGAACCGAAGTGTTTTGTGACTTGCTGGTGACCCATTACCAGCAGGGAGCGGAGCTGGTGTTAGAGCCCAGATCTTCTGCTCAAAAGCCATCACACTTAAAAATGTCTCAGTGGGTTCCTGGTACTCTGAGAAGCTAGAGAGTGACAGCCAGAGTGGCCACCTAAGGCAGGATGCTACAGGGGCACGAACGGCTGGCCCCCTTAATGCCAGTGCAGAAGAAAGGGGAGAAGGAGGCAGAGAGCTGGCCCCCATCCCAGAGTGTGCCAGGCTGCCCCCACCTCCCAGGGCAGCCTCAGGGCACATCCGTGGGGTCTAGGCAGAAACCCCATGCTGCTGCTTACCTCAGAGAGGACTGGAGGAGGCTCATGTGGATTGCTGGATAAGAGGAGGCCAAACCTGAGAGTTGCCGGGAGGACCAGGGACAGAGCAGCTGCCAGAGGCCAGCGGGCCTTGCTGAGCTGCCTTCGACTAGTGACTTCTGCCTCTTCTTTCAACAGGTGTCTATGAGCACCTGCCATGCCACAGTTTAGGTGCTGGGGTCTCTGCAAAGACAAGTCAAAGGTGAGCTTCAGGGACCAGAGGACAATAACCACAGGGCAATGGGTGCCCCAGTCCGCCATTCCCCAGGTCATATGTTACCCTTGGGGTCACCCCTCCTTTTAGTCCTGACACTAGCCCAATTCCTGACCTCTGGCCCCTGAGTTGGGTGGTGGTAAATGCTGCTTTTGAGTAGGCTTCCCCCGGGGTAGAACCATAGTCCACGGGGCCTAGACAGGTGGCTTGTTCTGTGGCCCAGGCAAGGTTGGCCTCCCTGTCTTTGCTGCTAAAGCCACTGGTGTGGGGCTCCTCCTTGGAGACACCTCCCACCTGCCCCTTGCAGTCAGTTAAAGGACCTCCGTGAAGACAGCCTGGGCTGGGGCGAGAGGTGAGCTCTGCCTGGCGTTTCCTGGCAGCAGAGCCGACTTTCTCAGTAGATGCCGTCACCTCCTGGTTCCAAGAGAGGGTCTGGAATGTTCTAGTGTGTTACCTAGCCAGTCGGCTCAGCTTGCTTTTGGCTTGGGTCTTCCTGGGCCTCTGAATCTCTGGGAAGTCTGCCATTCTGGTCCCAGCTCCTCCTCCTTAGGGCACCTGAATGTTTGCTGAGCCCCTGGGCAGAAACAGAGAGAAACCAGCCTTAGGTCTGCCACGGACCCACCACATGACCTTGAGCAAGGAACTTAACATCTTGAACCTGTTTATACGGCTGAAATGGGGATAAAAATATTCATCCAGTCTGTGTCAGCATCCAACGACATTGCCATCACCTTCATCACCACCAAGCCCCGAAACCAGGAGGGAATCTAGTGTGTATGTTGTTGTGCAAGCTCTTTTGGGAAGTAACCATTTAATCCTCACCACGATTCCGTGATGCCGATGTTAGCAGTACTCTTAATTGGCAGGCAGACACAAGAACTGGAGAATGCTTAAATGACTTTTCCAAAGCCACGAAGTTAGGCAGTGAAGGGCAGAAATTTGGACCCACAGGCTGACTCGAGGTCTGAACTCTTCTTCAGCCTCCGTTGCTGCTACTTCTATCTGTTTTGCAGGGTCTTCTACTTGCCACTTGGACAACTCGATTCCCTTTTGGTTAATGTATCTGGAGAAGCACAGAGACATCTCTTCCAGCCGCTGACTCCAGCTCTTTCCAGGCCAGCCCGAGGACGTGGGCAGACCACGTCCAACATGGCCCATACCTGGCTCTCTGAGTATCAGATAACAAGGGAGGGTCGTGAATGGGCCTGGGAACAGGCTGGGGGCTTGTGGAAGGAGCTCAGTTTGTGCCCTTTCCCAGGGCATGGGGGGAGGCAAGGACAGTGACCGTGGCTTGGGAAATGCTGCTGGTGGCCTGCTATCTTGGGAATGTGCTCAGACGACCAGGGGATGTTTTTGCAGCCTCTCCTTCTCCTCCCCATTCCTGGGATGGTACTTTGGACTCCACCACTGTTCCCAGGCACAGAAGAGAAGTCCGAGTCTGCTGTTTTTCTGCGCTCTTGGTGCTGAGCTCGTCACGCAAAGCTTTGCCTCTGTAGCTAGTGGTGTGTGCCTGAGTCAAAGCTGGTGTTCCACGCGATGACTGACCTCCCCCCAGCCCTCTCATGGGGGAGCAATTATCAGGCATATTTATAAATAAGGGAACTGATGTTCAGAGAGGTGAAGAAACTTCCCCAGGCTGGTGCGGGTGGAAGTGAGATGATGAAACCAGGACCCAGGACAAGATCTGGACCCTTACAGGACTGTGACTCACGCCTTTGCTCACAAAGTGCCATCTTGGTGGGCCCACTTGCTGCTTCTGTACTGTACCGGGCTCTGCGCACGCTCTGTCACCTTGGTGCCTGGCCAAGGCCAAGTCACTTGGCCTCTTCTGCTCCCCTGCAGCACCAGGCTCAATCCAGGGCCACTGTGGGAACACATCAAGGCGAGTGGTGAAATACACTTCGACTCATCAGAAATGTGTTTGGTGCCAACCAATTGCTGGTGCTCAGTACTGAAGGGGACCATGACTCAGGTGGAGACCCAGAACTCCAGGCTAGCAGTGTGAACCTAGTAGCCCAGAGCTGAGGGAGTCATCCTGGATGCAGATATGCAGAAGAGGTGAAGGAGGAAATAATCCAACACTGGCAAATATTTGGAGAAGGTGGGCATGGAAAGACCTTGAAAGGCCAATGGCCGGCCAGATGGTGAGGTACTTCCAGAAGATCGTGCTGTGAGAATGACTTGGTTCCAGAATAGGAGTGGACACATGAATGGGCTGGACCTGTGCAGGTGTGGCGTCTTCCCGTGGCTGTATTGGAGGAGGTCGTGGCCAGGTGTCTTAGTCTGCGTGGGATACTCTAACTAAATATCCAGGGCATTGTAAGAACAACACGCTTATTTCTTATATTCTAGAGGCTGGGAAGTCAAGAATGCCTGGGGAGGACATGCTTTCGGGGTCACGCCTGGGGCCCTCACTGAGGGGGTGGGGAGGATGTGTGGCATACCAGGGACACTAAGGAAGGGCAGTGTACAAGCCTCGGTCATTGTCAGGAGGAGACAGAGAGGGCTTCCTCCCCACACAGCATAGCTGCCCCACACCCTGGACACACACCGGAAGGCAGCCTGGCAGAGGGAAGCTGATGCCTCAAGTCGCTGGCCTTTTAACTTGGCTCAGAGACAGAGGCCCCACCTCCCTCTGCCTTCCTGCATTTAGGTGATCTTCCTTCTGATTGACTGTCATATAGTCATACAGTCATAACTATAATAATTATAGTGGCAATAATATGATTCTGAATGGATTGAGACTCTTTCTTCTGAGGATGCTAATATGTGGGAGGTGGGGGTGGGGGGGTCCTGCAGGCATGATGAGGTCCAACTGGCTGGAAAACCACTCCCGGCTGTGCAGAGAGCACCTAGCCCAGAGGGATGCATTTCCAGGCTCAGGAGCATAGAACCAGGCCCAGGTTAGAGCACAGGTCCCCCTCAGCTGGCTGAGGGCATGGTAGGCTCCTGCTGCCTGGGAGGCATCCGCTGGAGGCAGCCTGGCTGGTAGTATGGAGAAGGATGGGAAGGATGCTTGGGAGAATCAAACCCTTCTCATCTCCAAGGCGCCTTCCAAGGGTCTCCAGTGGACAGCAGCCCTTCATTCCTGCTCCGGGCTCCCCACAGCCATACAATTAGCCTGTAATAATACACGCCATATTGTAGCATTTTATAAATAAAATGCGTTTGAATTCATTATCTCATTCAGTCCTCCCCACGCCACCAAAGAGCATTATTGTTAGCATTCAAGCTTATTCCAGAAACTTATATGGAGTGGACAGTGTTAAATACTGAAAGAAAGGTCTGAGTGTGGCCAGATAGGCACCAAAGCCAGGGACTCCGGGTTAAGTGCCTAGGCCCCATGCTGGATTCAAACTCAGGTCTTTCCCACATTGTTTACCCTTGTCCTGATCCACAAGGCACTATATTATTATTATTATTATTATTATTATTATTATTATTATTATTATTATTAATGGCCCTGGGACACGATAAGGAAGGCCCTTGTACATGCTAGGTAAGCACTCTAATACTGAGACATGCCCCAGCTCCTGGTTATCTTATTTTTTAACCATGCAAACTACCAAATTTCAGCATGTTACTTCTGCAGGTTTTGAATATTCATTTTCTCTCCCCCCAGGAAAAAAATCTCTTAAAGAACTCTACAATTACAATTTATTACTATTAATGCCCATTTGTGGCAAGTTGTGTGCAACTTATTTTTAAACCCTGTTTTGTTTAGCAACATGGTTAGGCATATAGTATTCACAGTATTGTAGCTCATCAACAAATATCTATAAATTAGGTCTTAACTCCCCAGTCTTAGCTGACTTGTTCTCTCAAAACACCACTATACAACCTCATCTTTAAAAGTCTTCTAAGCCCTTCACTTCTGAAGCATTTGGGATTAAAAAAAATGTTTTGTAGCTGGTTTTTAAATGATGTCCAATATTTGGGGAGAGTACTAATGTGCGTGTTATAAAGAGGCAAAACTGGACCTGGTAGGGGCACTTCAAAATTTTATCCTCCTTTCCAGTGGTGTGAGGGCTGCACTTCATCGCGCTCGGATTCTTTAGGTAGGTAGATTTGGAAGGATGGGAAGCCGGAAGTGTTGACAATTTTTCTGCCTGTTCTTTGGTGAGGAACCCAGAGGAACTCTCCATTGATTGTGCGCATGCTGCCACCTTGCGGTGGAACTTGGCATCTTCGGGTCTTTTTTTATTCATTTAGTGAGCATTTGCTAAACTCAGGTTCTACTTCCGGACCCCAGGTGCTGCGGGTACAGGTGAAAGAGCCAAGATTTTGTCCTCTTGGGATTTAAATCCTGGGGAGGGGGTGTAAGGGACGAGGGAGATGAAAAATAAGTACCTACGCAAAGAAACAGTCAAGATGACTTCATTAGCTATTGTTAAATGCTAAGCGAATAAAGCACAAATAAAGCAAAATAATGCTCTGGAGTGACTGTTGAGGAGACCCTTCAGCCGGGTGTCATGGAAAGCCTCCTGAGAAGGGGTGTTTAAGCCCAGAACTGACTGAGAAGTGGGTATCAGGCCTCAGATTGGAGGTCCCCAGGCCGAGGGATGGGGGAGGCCACCATAGGAGAGAACATTTCGTGTACAGTGGAACCCACCGGAAGATTTTAGTCTTAAATGTTCTTTGAGACTTTGTGTCTGGACTTCCCACTGAATTCTTCACGCAGGTGTAAGGAATCTTGCTGGTAGGGTCCGGGAAACTAAGCAGGCGCGCTGCATAGCTGCACGTTGGAATCACGTGGGGAACGTCATGAAATCCCGTGCCCGAGCAAGTCAATCAGGACTGTGGATGGGGCCCAGAACTAGGTGTTTGGTCCAATGCCTGTGAATGATTTAGTGCATCACCAAAGCCGAGAACTGCCCAGCCTCTGGGAAACGTGGCCTCAGCTGACGGTGGTCAGTAAGAACCTGACTCTTGGGATGAGGTTCCAGAAACCCTGGGGTAGTTCTGGAGCGCTGATTTGGGTGTGGGTGGACTGGCTTTTGCTCTTCATGTCTGTGAAGGGAGAAGGAGAAGGCAGGTTGCAGAGTGCTGGGACTTGATGAGAAAGAGCTGGGAGAGTCTGGGCTGGGTTTGAAAAGCGACACACTGACCGGACCGCTGTGGAGGCAATCCCCAACTTGGAAGGCTCCCTCTGGTGGCCCTCGTGGACCCGCCCTGCCCCCGGGCACCTCACTCTCCTTTGTCTCTTAGCTACCCCTCTCTTCCCAAGCAACCGCAGACACCCCCGAGGCCAGGTGTGAGGCTCCGCGCTCCGCAGCTGGCCTGCCATGGGCACAGCCTGGCGGGCACCAGGCTTCCTGTGGGTGAATCTGCAGCGCCTTCTTAGGGTGGACGGCAAACCCAACCCGCAACCCCTTAAGCAGAGACAATTTATAGACTCACAGGTTAGGGGCGTGGTTTCTGGTAGGTTCTGTTCCCGAAGCCAATCACCGCGAGAGGGGAGTTCGGGGTTCTGATTGGTCGAACCAGAGTCACGTTGGACCAATGGGAGCAGTGGATGGCGTCAGCCCCTCCCTCCCAAGAAGAGGGCTTCCTTAGAAGGAAACCGTCACGTGCTGTCACGCCAAAGTGAGGGCCAAGCGTGCTTGCGCTACCCAAGCCAACCAGCAGGCCCTGCAGAGGTCCATGATACAGGGAGGAGCGCAGCGCTTATGATCCTCGGGTCCCCGTGGTGATTTTGAGTACCGTAGGTCGGGCTTGAAGGTTTGGAGAGCGCTGAGGCCACCGCCTCCGTGGGCCGAGGGGTGGAAAATGACACTTGCAGGGCACGGGTGACCCGACTTCTCCAGCGGCAGATGCATACTGGAAAACGCCTGGCAGACTGCCTCGCTTGCCTCCCCCACGCAGCCTCCTTGCCCCAGTAGTCCTTCCTTGAAGGTGTGCCCATCCGCAGGGACAGGAGTGGAAGGTGATTTGTAGACACTTTGCCTTCACAATAGATTTTCTTTCCTAAAGCAGTGTTACATTCACAGCAAATTTGAGTAGAGAGTACGGGTTTCCCACTTGATCCCTGCCATGCCCCACAAGCTCCCCCACAGGAGGTTACCCGTGCTAGGATCGATGAACCTAGATTGATGCACCGTTACCACACGAGTTCGTTGTTCACATTAGAGCTCCTGACATTGTGCATTCTGTGGGTTTGGATAGATCTGAATGGCAGGGATGACCACTATAGATCATAAAGAGAGCGCTCCACTGCCCTCAAGGTCCTCTATCTATGCACCACCTACTCATCCTTCCTGCTGCCTCTGGCAACCATTGTTTTTTTTTTTTTTTCCTGTCTCCATAGTTTTGCTTTTTAGTTGAAATCATGCAGTATATATAGTTTTAAGATTTGCTTCATTCACCTAACAGTATGCATTTACACTTCATCCATCTCTTTTTGTGGCCTGGTAACTCATTTCTTTTCAGTGCGAAGGAATATTTTAGTGCCGGAATGAACCACAGTTTACTTATGCATTCACCTCCTGAAGGACACTGTGTTTTGCTTTCAAGTTTTGGCAATCATGAATAAAGTTGCTGTGAACATCATTTGCAGGTTTTTATGCAGACACACATTTTTAACCCCTTTGGGTCAATTCCAAAGAGTGCACCGTAAGCGTATGCTTAGTTTTATAAGAAACTGCCAAACCGCCTGTCTATTAGTTTGCACCAGGAATTAATCATGAGAGCTCCTGCTGATTCATAGCCTCACCAGGATCTTATATTGTCAGTGTTCTGGGTTTTGACCACTCTAATAGGTGGACAGTGATATTGCATTGCTGTTTTGATTTGTAATTCTCTGATGACATCTGATGTGGAGCATCATTTTAATATGCTTGTTTGCCATTTTTAGTGAGTTAGCTGATCAGGTCTTTGACCCACAGGCTGGGCCAAAAGGTTCCTTTCTTACCAAGTTAATTTTAAGAATTCACAAATTCTGAGTAGCAATCCTTTATTAAAGATGTCTTTTGCAAAGTTTTCTCAATCTGTGGCTCGTCTTCATTCTCTTGAAGCAGACACTTTTCATGGAGTTCAGCTAGTGCCTTTCTCTTGGTCCTAAGCAGTATAAATCTTTGTCACTAGGGCTAGAGTGATAGGGATGTGGTGCAAGCACCCACAGAGAGCCCCAGCACTGGACCGGCTAATGGTGGGGTGTTGTGCAGAGCTAGCAAGAAGAGGAAGCCAGGCTCAGATCAATACAGCAACCAGAACCACCAGATGAGAGCGTACCCAAGGTCGTGAGCAGGGAGCAGCTTCTGGAGGTGACAGCATGGTGGGTATGGGCTGGGCATGATCTGGATGTAAGAACATCAAGTCAGGGCTGATCGTTCAGTACGGGCTCAAGCTGTCATTACTGATAAATCCCTTACTGCTGGAATCTCTCCGAAATGTTTTGGTCCTGGCCAGATGGGAAAGAAAAATGCTTAGTTTTTTTCCTGCTAATATTTGTGAATCCAGATCTGGGATCAGCTATCAAGAAAAAAATTGAGAGATTTCAACTTGGAGGAGGCAGAATGCTCAAACAAGCAGTCAAATAAGCAGTCTGGTTGATTCTCCTCAGTCTGAGTTTCATTTCAAGCCAAATATAAACGGAAGAGAGGGGAGGGGGACGGGGAAAGAAACAGACAGAAAGAAGGATGGAAAGAGAGTAAAAAGAGAAAGGAGTGGGGGGGGATGGAAGAAGCAGGAAATGAGCCACGGTTGTTACTATGGGCTTTCCAGATGGTTTGAAATGAAGATGTGCTGGGGGCGTAGCTCAGCGGTAGCGCACAGGATTGAGGCCCTGGGTTCCAGCCACAGGTCTGATAAAAAGAAAAAGAAAGAGAAGAAAAAAAGAAGTTGAAGAAAGCAAACACAACAGGAAACTTGGACGGCTCCTCCTCACCTCCTACCTATCCTGCTTTGGCTCAGAGTCAGGCCACCTCATTGCTGGAGGAGGAGCAAGAGGCCCAGGTAGCAGCGACCTTGTCCAAGATCACACAGTGAGCTCAGGCCACTGTGCCCCTTCCACCTGAAAGTGATAAAGCATTGGCTTCCTGGTCATGTTGAACAAAGGTGACAGCAAATAGACTTAAAGAATCAGGGAAAGAAGGAGCAGAGAGCAGGTGGTTTAATTCCCATCGCTCACAGCAGGGCCATTTCACAACCACCTTGACATCCTGGAAGGTTCCTCAAGGAGAAATAACCCTCAAGGTGCAGGAGCTCCCAAGGAAAAGGCAAAATGGAATGAATGAGAACAGACGCCTCTGTTTGGAAACCCAACATGCACCTTTTTCAAACAATCAGGGCCTCAAGATTATTGTCCTTGCCAATTGGTCACAGCTTGCAAAAGAAGCACAGCACCCAAGCAGAGTCCAGCAGCAGGGCTGATGGACCCTGGCCCTTGGCCCTGGGCCTTCCGCACCCTGTCTGTTCCTCCACAAGGGCCTCCTGACGTCTTTCCCATTCTTTGTTCTCCACGGGTGTCGGCCCTGCCTGTCTCATGGACCTAAGTATCAGCAAGGACCCTAACCCCAGCTGTGGTAGCTCCTAAGTCAACATTTTTCATGGTGACCTGTTGGACCCTAGTCTTGCTGCTAGGCAGGACCATCTGGAAACCTAACCCTGGATTCCTGTGGTCACTGGGGCACCCCGGTGATGACCTTCTAAAAAGTCACAAGGTGATTCCAAAGTGTGTTGAGGGATGAGAACTTTCCTTGTCCCGTGAGAGGGCCTATTGTATAAGTCACAGTTGCCAGAGTTCAAGAATATTGTTGGAGTTTCCTGAGGACTTTGATGGAATATGTAGAAAGAGGTATGTTTTTTTTTTTAAAATTATTAAATATGTTCTAATTCTTAACTGATGCATAATCATTGCACATATTTAGGGGGTGCTTCATACATGCATACATGTATGCACGGATCTGATCAGGGTACTTGGCATATCTGTTACCTCAGACATTTACTTTGTGCTGGGACCATTCAAACTCCTCTTTACTAGCTGTTCTGAAATATTTGGTTAGATGTTACCAACCATAGTTTTCCCACTGCGCTACAAACACTGGAAGTTATTCCTTCTATCGGTGCATATTCTGGCGCCCCACCCCATCAGCCACCCTGTCTCCATCCCTGCTTCCCACCTCTTCCCAGGCTCTAGTGGCCCCTTCACTACTTCCCTGTATGAGGGCGACACGTGGTATTTGTCTTCTACACTTACGTCACTTAATGTCTTCTAATTCAACCACTCTGTTGCAAATGCCAGGATTTTATTTTTATGGCTGAAATTCCATTGTGTATGTACACATGTTTTCTTGACCTGTCCATCTGCCTAGGGACACCTAGGTTGATTCCATAGCTTGGCTGTTGTGAATCATTCTGCAGTAAACACACGATACATTCTTGAGTTATGCAAAAAGGGGCCTCATGGGCGGAGGAACGGTTGTTCTACCTCCTAAGGAGTCCTGCTGGGAACTCCCAGGCTGGAAGCTGGACACTTGCTTTTGGTGGTTTCCTCATTTGTTTCAGATGTGGTTCAGAGTGCAGTATTAACTTCTGTTGCAAAAATGATGAACCCACAAACAAGCGAACAAAAAATGCATTATTAAATAACTTCATCATCACTAATTAAAAGAACAAGGTACCAAACTATCCAGAGATGATAGATAGACCAGAAATAAAACTAGCAACCAGAGAGCATGCAGGAAAGGCTAAAATAGGTAGCATTAATCCAAAAAGAAAAATAAAACCCTACATGGAACACCTAACCAAGTAATTAAAATGGGTAGAAAATCAACAAATCGGTCAACCCTTGCAAAAAAAAAAATAATTGTACCAGTAAAAAAGGAATAAAAAATCTGAAAAAATAGAAAATGGAAAGAAATATTAGCCCACAATTTGATTCTTTATTTAAAAGCATGACTGAAATAGTCTGGCTTGACCAGTCAACAAAAGAAAAAGAGTATTATGAGAATATTAACTTGTTTTAAAAAGGCAATTATCATCATTTTAAAAGGCAGTTACCATCACAAAAAAACATTTTTTTCTTAATATTATCTACCAGTTCCTGTGGCTGTGAGTGCTAAGAAGAATCGTGCAAATTAAACTAAGCCACTCGAGAGCCAGAACTAGGCCTCGTGTCACAAAGGGCACATTCTCCAGCCCCCGGGGGTGGGAGCAGGAAGACCAGAGCCTACCTTGGTGCCACCGCACCCTCCCCTCCAGCTGGCCACTCTCTTAGTCCTGTCCCGTGCTGCTGACGGAAGTCCCCATGTGCTGAAGTAGGGTGGCCCAGTTGTGACTGCACCCACACTGTGCTGCTCTCCACCCACCCCCCGGTCCCCGGCCTTGGCTGCGTCGACTGAAACAGACGACAATCTGAGTGTTCCCAGGCATCAGGGAGCCAGGCCAGCTGGTCTTCAGGTGGGCTTCCATGAGGAGAAGCAGAGGGGCAGGGTTGTACTGAGGCCCTTTGGATCTGTTTTGACTCCAACCACTTTTTGGCTGACACATTTTTGTGTGTGTCTGTTTTGACAAATAAGTGACTGAAATAAACGATCAATGAACTCACAATTTGGATACTATATTTTTTCAGCTATAGAATTTCCATTTTATTGTTTTGCTCATAGTTTCCATTTTTCTGGAGAGATTTTCCTCATATGTTCACTCATTATAATTACTTTTCCTTTTAAAGACTTAATCCCATTGATTTTGCTGTTTTAAAAATCCCAGGTTTCCTAATCCCAGTCTCATCTCTGGGTCTGTTTCTATTGGCCATCTTTTCTCTTGGTTTTGGGTTATATTCACCTGCTTCTTCACATGTATAGTAACTTTACATTTTATCTGGACAGCATGGATACTATGTATATTAGCCGGCTTCCATTGCTATAAAGAAACACCTGAGGCAATAAACTTATAAAGAGAAAAGGTTTCTTTTGGCTCACTGTTCATAGTTCATGAAGGAGCAGCTCCATTTCTTGTGCACTGGCCAGGGTGGAACATCATGGTGGGAGGGCATGGCAGAGCAAAGGGCTCTCCTCCTCCTGAGGCAGGAAGCAGAGAGCAAGTAAGAGGAAGTGACCTAGGTCCACAATCCCTTCAAGGGCACATGCCCAGTGACCTAAGAACCTTCCATGAGGCACTGCCTCCTAAAGGCTCCACCACCTTCCAACAGTGCTGCCCTGAGGACCAAGCCTCAACTCATGGGCCTCTGGGGGAAGCCTACTCAGGCCACAGCACTCTGTCGGGGAGTTCAGATTTCATTGTCTTCTATTATTAATTTACTGGTCCATAGACTTGATCTTACAGTGTTGGCTTTAGACTTTAGGGAGGTCTGCAATTTTTCTTAGTCTCTAGTTAGAGAAACCATAGTCGTATAATCATGGCCTTTTGGGGGATCTAAATTAAATAAATGTCCAGAACAATTAGCAAGATCTTGTCATTCTGGATGCTCAGAATATAAAAGTCTCCCAAGATAATGTGATCTCTGGGATCTCCGGCCAGCTTGCAATATTGTCCCCGTCCCTATTAGCTGTTCTCTGGCAGGTGAACTAAATGCAGACTTCTGGGGATTTTTCTCTGTCAGTTTCCTTCTCTCTGGTCCTCAAACCCAGGGACTGTAGCCCTCACCTCAGATCTGCTTCCTCTTTTCAAACAAAGCACTATACTCTGGGCTGAACTCTTTATTGGAAAAATGACCCTAAGCAGGAACTGGGATGGATGTAAGACTTACATTGAGTGGTTTTCTTTCTTTCTAGGATCACAACCCTATATTGTCCGCTGTCCAGTGCCTGTAGAACCATTGCTTTAGCATCTTGTTCCGTTTTATAGTTGATCAGAGAAGTAGGGTATGCTTGGTGCCTTTCACCCTATCCCATCAGGAACCAGAAGTGCCTTGCTTGAAGTCTCTTTATCACACAGGTAGAGATATGTTCTCACAGAGATGGCTAATTTGACCTGTTGGATGAGCATTCTGCCTTTTTACCTCTCAGAGTGGAAGTCATCACAAAAATGTCTCCAGAGGCTGGGTATGGGATAGAAATGAGGAAAGAGGCTTGGATGGGGATTTTGTCTTGGAAGGCACATGCCTGGTCCAAGCAGTACCTGGTAGTTGGCCCTATGCAAATGCTACTGTGCAAGATACACACCTGGTGCTGCATTGCCAGCTCCCACCCTAGGAGTACCATTCCCAAACAGCAGCGCCTCCTACCCTGAGGTTCCCCGCTGAGGTCTGTTTCCTGCCTGGACCCAGATGTACGGTTACCACTGTTGGCTTTTGCCTTTGGAGATGAGTACTCTCAGAGCTGAACACGCTGTCTATTGGCCTGACGTAACGGGAACCGTATTCTCCCAGGCTGCACTTCATGCTTTTTGGGAGACAGGCCGTGCACGGCTCATGCAGAAGAGCACAGCTCAGACCAGAGGGAGCTCCACTTCAGTGCAGATGGGTAACAGAACTGGGGATATAAAGACCGATTCCTTAGCCCCAATCTTTGTTTTCTGAGTTCAGTGTGATTATCACCCATGTTAATTCTGCCAGAAAAACATTTTTTAGTGATGACGATTCTCTTCTTGGCTGTTTCTAATTTGTATATTGGTTATGTGGGCTCACAATCTCCCTTTCAGTAATGTTCTGTTTTACGTGCTTATCTTTGAGCTCCGGTTTCTATGAACTAAGTTCTGATTCATTTAGTTTAGAGCGTAAAATGGTTCTGAAGGAATTCCTTTAGTTCTTTGTGGCATGATCATCAGGGCTGATGAGCACACTGCCTAGACCCACATCACCTTTAGGAGCCCAGAAAAGTGTTTTGATTTTTTATTTCTTTCAAAGTCAGAAATATAAATAATAAATACTACCAAATATATGACATTTGAATCTACATGGGGTTATATTAATGTTTATGCCTGTGAGATCATAAAATATACATTTGAACACCATTTTTATGGAGGAAGGAGTTCACAAAGACAAAAGTTTCCAGTGACTACAAAAGTCATAACGTGATCTGATTATTTTACTTAACAAATAAACCTGAATTCCTTGCTATCACTTATTGCCTGAGTCCTAACTGAATCTCCCTGGCAATGTCAGAGTTATTGCTTTCTAGCTGGTTCTTGAGGTTATTACCTTGCCCTTGGTGGGCATGACTGTTGAGTCTCTAGTCTCGGGTGACCCCTCTTCCCTCTGAGCCCGATGCTGCTAACCTGTTGCAGACTTCAAGTTAATCGCCCTAGCCAGGCTGACTGTCTAGAGCTCCCTGTTTGTTTCTTTGTAATGCCATTTAACTTCTTTCTCCACATCCTGTCATGTAAGGGCAGTTAGCTCTGCAGGCTTCGTAACTGCATGTTGAACGTCCAGACCAAGGATGCTTCAAGGAAAGGGTGTGCATTTCTGTCTTATCACTCTAGAGACGCCTAATGTCTGTGGCCCCAATTTTAGTGATGCCGAGATCAGCAAGCATGTTGTAGTGTTGATAGATACTAATTAAATGCATCGACATTGCTGCTGGAAAATATTTTTACTGGGTCTTGAAAACGGTGATTTTTCTGCTTTGTTCATTCCTGTTGTGGCACATTTGGGGGGATTTATTCATATGCTTCACGCAGAAAAATCAGGATAAATGCTTATTTTTCCTTTGCACTGCCAATTTTCATATTAAGCAGTTGGTGAACTGGTTGCTTTCAATGAATTCAATGAATCCTCTACTGAAGCAAAGCGACCCAACAGCCATGCCTGCACCGGAACCAGCAGCGATCTGGGTACTCATCTCCAAGTGAGGACTGGCGGTTTCTTAAAGGGCTGATTCCAGGTGTGGGGCAGGAAATACACAGGACAATGCTGGGATAGCTTTCATGCCAGAAAGTGAGGAGGTTATCAAAGAGTAAGGGCTTCATTTGAAAGGACACAGAGTCACTTACCACCAGCAGGACAACAGGAACATTAGAAAAGAACAATGCAAACGTTTTTCTGTGGTACTGGGGATTGAATCCAGGGATGCTGTACTGCAGAACCACATCCCCAGCCCTTTTCGTTTTTTATTTTGTAACAGGGTCTTGTTGAGTTGCTTAGGGCCTCACTAAGTTGTCAAGGCTGGCCTCAAAGTTGCAATCCTCCTGCCTCAGCCTCCTGATTTCCTGGGATTACAGATAAAATGAAGACAATTGATTTAAAAAAATCAACGTATGAAATCTATGCACTCACTATAGAAAGAGAGGGAGGGAGAGAGTGCAGCGGGGAGAATAAAAAATGCATATGCAAGGGTTTGGTTGTTGCCAAACTTCCCCTCAAAAGGCTTGTATATCATTTCCAGAAACGTGAAGAACTTCTGTTCTCAAACAGATTCACCAACAGAATATACTGGTGGACTTTAAGTAAGGTCATATCATTGTGGTAGTTTTTATTTTTGCTTTTCTTATTGTGATCACTTTTGAGCGACTTTTCTTATATTTCAGGTGTTTTCAATTATTTTCCTAGGAACCCTCTGTGCATATATCTTTCAAATTCACTCAATGGCTTGTTGGTCTATTTCCTTCTAAATAAAGGCTATTTGTATCTACTTGCATATAAGAGACAGTCGTCCTTTTCTGGAATGTAGGTTGCAAATATACTTTCTCACTTTCTTATTGTTTGATTGATTGTAATCTTTTTTGTTTTCTTCACCATGCAAAATGTTTTGTTTGGTTTTTCTTTAATGCAATTGAATATATTAGTCTTTTAAAATTGCTTCTGGATTTTGTGTCATTAAATGGGTGACTTCTTGATTTTTTTCAATACATGTATTTATATATACTACCGTAGCAATAAAAGATTAGGGTATGAGCTGGGCGTGGTGGTACACAGTGGTATTTGCAGCAGCACAGGAGGCTGAGGTAGGAGGATGGCGAGTTCAAAGCCAGCCTCAGTAACCAAGCAAGGCCTTAAGCAGCTCAGCAAGACCCCTGTCTGAAAATAAACTATAAAAAAGGCTGGGGATGTGGCTCAGTGTTTGAGTGTCTCTGAGTTCAATATAGGGTACCAAAACAAAAAAAAGATAAGAAGATGGGATTTAAATATTTCCCCCTTTTTATTGACTCCTTTTAGTTCAACATAACATTAGGGTTCATTTTGACATAATTATAAAAGCTTGGAAGGTAGTTTGCTGTAACTCAGTCCCAAGTACTTCCCTTTCCTTCTTTCCTTCTTTCCTTCCTCTGCTCTTCCCTTCCTTCTACTCCATTGATCTATTTACTTTTAGCTTTTTATTTTTAAGTAAAAAAAAAAAAACCAAAAAAATCAAAAAGACTTCTCGATGTTTTTCCCTGGTGCATCTGAGAACCTTCTGCTCAGCTGCCTGATAGATCAGGCACCGTGTGATCCCAGAGACACTGAAAAGCTGGCCTGGCTCTATCCGGGTCTCCGTGTGGCCGAGAGCTGCCTGGCGCCCACGCTGGGCCTGTGTGTCCTCCTGCTGGACAGACACAAGTCAGAACATCCACATCAGACAAGTCCCCTTTGTGCCCGATCCTAAGACGACGCAGACCACTCTGTGATGGCTGCAGGGTGGAGAAGGCATGAGCCGGGCTTGGATGGCAGGAGTGCCCAGACTGGCCCACTCCGAGCCGCCCTCCACGCCCACCCAAGTCTGGAGGACTTTCCCCAGGGCCCGGGATGCGGGCAGAGCCATCGGGCGCTGTCGGCCTCCCCGGGGTCCTTGAGTGGTCGCTGCCTGGGGGCAGCCCGGCTCTCCTCTTTCTGCCCACTGCAGCTCCACCGCTGAGGTTTTCCATCCTTCCCGACAAGATGCATGAGGATGCCCAACCCTAGAACCACCCTGCTTCCTGCAATATCCTTCTAAAGTCCCATTTCCTTAAGGCCCCTGTCACCACCCGCCGGGTCCTGCGTGCCCTGGTCCTTTCCAGCTTAGGGAGACGCCCCAGTTCCCCTGCCCACCTGCCATACGCCTGCTGGTCTGCACAGGCGGTTCCGGGCCCTCGGCTGCAGGGTTTGCTTGCATCCCCCTTTCCTGGTAGCCCAGGCCGATGGGGAGGCCGCAGGGGAAGGACCTGGGCGGGGTGAGGGCTGAATAGAGGCTGCCAGGTGCGAGCCACGGCTCTCCCCTGGCCTTTGGCTAGCTTCCTAATTCCAGGTGCGGCTCTGCCTGGCAGAGAAGGTCCACCCCCAAGCGCCCCGCCTCGTTTCCTGCTCATCTCCAGCTTTCCGACAGGCATCAGCAGGAGAGGACCCCGGGGGAAGGCCGACAGCACCCGATGGCTCTGCTCACGTCTGGGTGCCCTGGGGAAAGTCCTCCAGACTTGGGGTGGGCATGGAGGGCGGCTCCGGAGTGCGCTGGTCACCCAGCACCGCTGCCCCCTCTGTTGTTCCTGTGTTCTCTTTTCCCACTCGGAGTCACTGATTTCTTGACTTTATTGTGTATTTATGCTCCTTTCCCTTTTTGATTGCTGTCAGTCATTTTGTAATTGGTTTTAAATTTTTATTGGCTTTGTAATGTTGTCAGTGCCAGACAAGGGGATGTCTGCGGACCTGCCCCTTTCCTGTCCTGAAGTGTCTCCTCTGCCCACCCACATGATTCCCCAGTTGAATTGATTCCCCAGTTCAGCCTCTCCAGTGGGAAGGACTCTTTCTCACCTTTTCCTGGAGATCCTGTGAGCTCTCCTTTCTTTCAGGTGATCCTTTTGGAAACAAGTCAGGTGCCCTCACTCCATGTACGCTTCCTCCAGGTATTAAAACAGAATCAGGTTCTTGGCTGAATAAAGGAAAGGAAACATACACTGAGAAACTCGCGGCAGAAGCATCTTACTTTCACCCACTACGTCAGCTGGGGCTTATCGCAGTGGTGACCTGTGTTCAGGCCTTGGTTCATGCCCATGCTGCTCACTGTCCCATGTCAACAGGGGCCTTTGCTCAGCGTCTGGGCAGCTCTGCTTATAAGGGATTTTGTCAATGTCTTGAATAAAAATGGTTTCTTGGGGCTTAGTCTGCTTTGTGCTGCTGTAACAGAATACCACAGGCTGGGTAATTTATATAAAAATATGTTCTCACAGTTCTGGAGGCTGGGAAGTTCAAGGTCAGGGGCCAGCAGGTTTGGGGTCAGGCAAGAGCCCCATCTCTGCTTCCAAGGTGGTATCTTGAATGCTGTGTCCTCACAGAAGATGGGGGCGGGTGAGCCCACGCCCGCGAGCCCTTTGCTCGGGCATCTTGCGTTCATGAAGACACAGCCCTCAGTGACCTGGATGCACAGAGGCCCCGCCTCCCAACGCTGCTGCAGTAGGGGTTAAGTTTCCAACTGGTGGATTTCGGGGACACATTCAAACCATAGCACCCAGTCAGTTTCTTCCTCTGCACTATTCTCCACGGTCATGTTAAGAAAGTCTGTACACCTTCTCCAATGGCCTTCCAGTGGCCATTTAAGCTTAGTCTTCTTGGCTAAGCCCCCGCAGCTGCTAACGCTGCCCTCTCTATAGCAAGGGAAGTAAACTTGTACCCCCTGAAAACATGAATGTGTAGGTCCATGGTTCACAGTGTGCCACTCAGAACAGCAGGGCCAGGGACGTCAGGGACGTGGTTTACCAACCAACTCTTGGCTGTAGGAGCTTGTGTGCGGTAAGACACTGGCCTGGTTTCTCCTTACTTACGCTGGGACATTTAAATTTTTTAAATCAAATGTAGGATACCTCCATCTATCTTAGTTCCCTGAGTAGTAAGTTCTGGGCGGGTCAGTACTGCGTCTTCATGGCAGAACTTAGCCCTTGTGATCAAATAAGAAATAATTCTAAAGAGACACCACTGCTGTTACCACTGCCCCACCCCCTGCCAGCTGTTACTGATTTACGACCCACCTGGGCAGCTGAACAGAGTGGTCCTGGCAGGAGGCGTCGTCCCTGTGACGAGCCCAGGAGCAGAACACTTAGTGCCCACAAGCCTCAGGCCCTTTCTGTCTCTCTGCAGCCCTGAGGAAGAAACCAGGGTGAGCGCTGCCCGCCCTCCTCTGCCTCCTGCTGGTGGCTTCCGTTCTGCACCCTCTGCCTCTGCTGGACTCAGGGCTGGGGGCAGTCCTGTGTGCTCAGAAGCCGAACTCAGGGGCTCCTGCCCCCTGCTGCAGAGCAGAAGCACGTGCCTGTCCAGGTTTGCAAGGGCTGACTCTCCAGAGGACGCGGTCTTAGTCCACGTGTGCTGCTACGGCAGAGAGCCACAGGCTAATGAATTTGTGAAGAACATACATTTCCTTCTACAGTCCTGGAGCCTGAGAAGATTGGCAGGCTTCGTGTCTGGAGGGTCCCATCTCTGCTTTCAAGACAGCTGTGAACTCTGCAGACTCCAGGGTTCTGTGTCCTCCTGTGACAGAAGGTGGGAAGGCTGAGGGCGACGCTCTGTCAGTCAGGCCAATGGACGATCGTACCTAACCCACTCGTGAAGTCAGAGTCCTCACGGCCAGTCCTCCACCTCTCATGCCATGAGCAACACACTCAGCCACAGCAGCTGCTCACGAAGCCATCGTGGCTAAAGAGAGGCGCCAGGGGCCTGGGAGGCTTGAGGACCTGCCTCACATGTTCCTTTCAGCTGTGCAAACACGGACATTACTTGAAATGAAAGAAAAGAAAGATGAGAAATTGTACTATGAGGCCAGGGCCTCAACAATGACGCAACGCATGGAACGATGTCAGTGCACGAAGGCCATCCTGCCTCTTCTGGCACCTTGAGGATGAAAGAAGTCACCAGTCTTGGTTCTTGGTAGAACAGAAAGAACACCGAGGACTGCACCTCAGCTGAGGGCTGATACTTCTCCAGCCGGTGCTCAGCCACTGCACGAGGGTTACCATGCTTATTTTCCCAGTCTTCAACACAAATCCATTACTGGTGTAATCCAAGTACTGGGTAGGAGTTTAGGGCAGATGACAGGCAGGCATAGAAATTGTAGCAACACAGTCTTTGTCCTAAGCAGCTCACAGGATGGAGTCACCCGACAAGTCAGAGCTCCCTTGAGGCTGGCTCTCTCCCATGTTCTCCGGTGCCCGGAGCGTTCCACCTGTACTCTGCCACCTGTTCCGCTTTCCTTCCTTGCTCCTCTTGGCTCTCAGGTTAGGGGTTGTTTCTCTGGGCAGCCTTCTTGACCTTTCAAGTCCACTGAAATGTGCTTCTGGGCTGCCCTGTGTCCACATGACACTGGATATTCAGACCCGTTCTATGTGTTTGTCCCTTTGATGGACCCTTAGCTCTGCTCGTTGCTGAATCTCTGGGCCTTGCACAAGAGGTAGCCCCTAAATAACCACTGAAGGAATGGAGGCTACTTAGCTTGGAGAAAAGAGAGCCAACAGGACAGAGACCATCACACTTGGGAAGGTCTGTCATGGGCTCTGTGTGGGAGGCAGAACTGACCGACAGAAGAGAAAGACTTTGTCTTCGAACCAGTGATGTTTATCAAAACCAGAGCCCACCAAACACATAGGAGGTAATTCCATGATTTTGGATCCTTGGGTACTACCTAATTTTTCCTTAATGTAATAATGCTGAGACAAACAGAATTTGTCAACTATCAAAAAATGTTGTCATCATAATTAGCCAATGCAAGGTTACAAGTGCTTATTTCTATTAGAGCATTCGTTCTTATGTACTTTCTGCAGGAGGTAGGCAGTCAGCATTCCTTAGTTTTTGATAAATTGACTTCGTCCAGCTTGGACAGGAGAAAAGGGAAACTGGGAAATCTAGGATTCCCTTGCGTGCCTTGGTCAGATCCAAGTGCAAAGCGGGAGTGCCCTCTAGCGGCCGCATCTAATACAAAGAAATAAACTAAAATCTCAGCCAGGTAGTGATCGCAGGTCCCCCTCTAGGGGCTGAAGTGGGCACATGCAGTGTTTCCAGTCAGAGTGGCTCGTGCTGTGGATACCGCTCTTTACCGGGGACGAGTCCTGCTTCCTCAGGTGTTGAAGTATAACGCTGGAGAAGCACGCCGAGGCAAATGTAGAGTGGAAATGCAGCTTTATTAAAGAAAAGTAAAAGCAGACTTCTCCCGGGTGGAAGAAGGGGACCCAAGGTGGAATCCGTGGGATGAGCAAATCCTGTCCTTTTTATGGGTTTTATTCTCCCATTCTCTCCCCCTTATCTCTCTCCTTCCAGCCTACGGGATTAGGCCTGGTTTTGCAGGTGAGATGTAAGAAGTGAAAAGCGGATGGGGTGGGGAAAGGCCAGGGTGATTCAGGCAGGTAAGGGCCCAGGGCATTGATCAGCATCTTCCTGCCTGCAGTCTCTGACAAGGGCAGGTAAATTTGGTTATCAATGGGCTCTGCAGGTCCTTGACATTCCATTCTCCACGGCAGTCTCCAGCTTCCAGAGGCAGATGCTTTCATGGCCTCCATTTCCTCCATCTGACCCGATCCCCTATTTCTACACTAACTGCCTGTCCCCAATTCTGGCTTCACTGTCACTGTGCATTTGCAGCCTCAGATGAAGAACGAGGAGGAGCCTTTGAGATGGCGCGGTTCGGTTTCTTCACTTGCCAAGGAAACAAAAAAACCCAACGTTCAGAAGAGGGAAGTGATTTGCCCAAAGCCAAAGGGCGTTGCAAACAGCTTAGAATAGATCCCAGGCTTCCTGATGCTCCGATGAGCATGTCCTGCTGGCCCAGCCCTAGCCGGGATGCTACAACTCTGTTTTGCCCTCCCACCCTCCCCTGACCGCGGGGGTGTGTGCGGGCACCAGGAGTCCTTACTGCCCGACAGTCTGCGCTCCATGCCAACAGGCTGCTGCCCTCAAATGTGCGCCACAGGCTTCCCTTCCCACAGCTGCCCTACAGGGCCTGGGCTCAGCTTGGCTGCAGCGTTAGTCTCCTCCTTGGAGACCGACCAGGAGCACCCCGGGACGAGGTGATGGGGGCTCCCCACACCTCTGCCCTGCTGCCTGGTCCTGGTCTTTACCGGGGCTGGGGGGGCTCCCCTGAGGCAGCTGTCCCAGGTGAGGGTGCGCCCACCACGTGCTCTTCCCAGGTGGCCTCAAACCCAACGACCACACACCTCAGCCCAGACATTCTTCGGACCGCCTCCCTGAGGGCGCAGGATCGATGGTTTTTAAACCACATGGTGGTGTGAAAGGATGTGGATTCACATGCATGTGCTTCCAGCTTTGATGATTAATCTTTCCCCGGCTTCGGACTGGTTACTGTCCCCTGCTAGTGATACCGCCGTTTACCGGTGACGAGTTCTGCTCCTTCTAATGTTGAAGATTGAACACTAGAGAAGCAGCCAAGGCAAGCATATTAAGCAGGTTTTATTTAAAGCTAATAATACAGACTTCTCCCGGCAGGGAGAAGGGGGCCATGGCTGATGTTCTAAAGTCCCAAGAAGTGAGCGCACCCCACATCTTTTATAGGTTAAATTCTCTTTTGTTCTCCAGTTCTCTCCCCCCTTATCTCTCCTTCCTGCTTCCTACGTGACTAGGCCTGGTTTTGCATTAAGTGAGAAGCCATGGGCCGGGGGAGGGTCAAGGTGATTCAGGTAGTCTAGGGCCCAGGGGGCATTAATTAGCAGCTCCTTGCTTGCAGTCCTTGATAAAGGCAGGTAAATTTGGTAATCAATGGGCTCCCGAGATCCTTGACATTCCATTCTTCCAGGGGCAGTCTCCACCTTCCAGAGGCAGATGATTTTAGGGCCTCCATTTCCTCGATTTGACCTGATCCCCTATTTCTACACTAACTACCTGTTCCCAATTCTGGCTTCACTAGCAGCATTGAGTCCCAGCTGGGGTCAGCCACATGGCCCCTGGAGGAGACTCCCAGCCAGCATTTTCTGGTTATGGTGTTTTCACATCTCCTGGTGTCTACACAGCCTCCATCTGTGTGTGTAGATGAGCGACCCCATGCTTTCCTATAAACTGACTCTGGGTCAGGTACTCTGCCTGACTAGCTGACCCAAACATTCTGAGCATGTTTGCATAGGAGAGCTAAGTGGTGAGGCTCTGGGGAGGTGTCCTGGGCGCTTTCCACTGTTCAGCCCCCAATGGGATCATGATACTAACATATTGTGATAATAATGATTCCCTGAGGAGGGAAACTCTATTGGAAGATAATCAATCATAATGGGAGACTTTGCCCTGGCTGAAGCATCCTCTGGGAATGGCAGGGCTGAGGTTACTTTCTGGGATCCATGACTGTGGTTCCTGCACAGAGCAGACCAGCTCAGGACCAGCCTGTGGCCTGTGACTCTTTCATGTCAGCTAACGGGGTCAAAGAAGATGGAGAAGGGGACTGAGGAGGGATTCCAGGTCTCTAAACTTGAAGGGGCAGACAGAATGCAGTGCGTAAAAGAGAGGAAGGAAGCCAGGAAGGTGCCAGGAGTGCTGGGAGGAGACTCGCCAGCAGGAAGTTAGTGTTCCGGGAAGGAAGCGGGCAGCCGCGTCCAACCCCACGCTGAGCTGAGGGTCAGGACTCTGCAGCTGGCAAACGCTGATTTGCTGGTGCTGGTCTTGCAGCTTCAGTAACATGGTGAGGACAGAAGTCAGGTGGTAACTGGCCGAGGAGGAAGAGGGGGAGCCTGTGAGTGCGGGCAACGCTTCCCAAGCAAAATATGAAGGGAGGGAAAGAGAAAAGCATGGTGGCCAGAGGGAACTAAAGCAGAAGGAAGGGGCACTGATCCTGTTTTTGGTAGGGGGGTCAGAGAGGGTGGGGTGGTCACGGGAGACCACAGGTAAAGCAGCTGACACTCAGAAGCTGCACATAGGGCAATCTGGCCCATGGTGAACGGAGCCCCTGTGGCCATGTGAGCCCTGAAGCTGGGAAGAGGCACCCGTGTCACCTCATCAGAGGGGCGTCTGCCAGCGCCTGTGGAGTGGCTTGTTCTGTGACCATGGAGCCACTGCGACTCACGTGCTCCTCTGCCCGAAGGGAAGCACCAGGCTGAGCTCTGGGCTCACAGAGCCTGTGGCTCCTCCTACCCTGCTGTGGTCAGGCAGCATCCTCAGCAAGACCCCTGTCATATTGCCATAGGTCCAGGGGGCCCAGGGCCTTCTGAGACTTGAGCTCTGGGGTGGGGAGGTCCTCGGGTGGTACAGCCACCTGTAGTTTAATTACTCACATTTCCTATAGCAAAACTTAAAGTGATATATTTCACCAACAATGAACAGTAGGTTTTAATTCAATAATTATTACATACACATGCATATGCATGTAATTTACATATTTATTCAACATGTGCTCCTTTTTGTATTTTTTTTTTTTTTTTTTTTTTTTGGCCCCAGGGATTGAACCCAGGGGGGCTTACCCACAGAGTCACATCCCCAGCTCTTTTCTATATTTTATTGAGAGACAGGGTTTTGTTGGTTGCAGAGGCTGGCTTTGAACTCATGGTCCTCCTGCCTCAGCCTCCTGAGCTGCTGGCATGACAGGTGTGCACTTGGACTGGCCATGCTCCCCTTCTATGCAGGGCAAATGCAGGCTGAGCGAGGCTCGGGGCAGGGGGCACTTGGTGACCCTGTGCTCTGTACTTTTGGCCCCCAGCACCACTGAGCTTGGTGCTGAGCAGAGCCGCCTCCAGAGCCAGGCCCAGCACTTAGGAGGGCAGCGGCTTCAGCCCTGCTTGAGCCTCTACTCCAGCCTCTCCCGCAGTCCAGTGCCGGGAAGGCTGTGCCGGGTTTAATTGCACATTTACTGATGTGCCCCCTGCATGATCAGGATTTGACTCCATCCTCCTCTGAGGGCCCAGCTCCCTCCTGCCCCACAGGAATAGCTGCCCTTGGGATCTCTCCTCCCCTCGGATTTAACTTGGACAACTGAACTGTGGCAAGATTCCCACCTCCCCACAGCAGCCAGCCTCCTCCTCCTCTGGTTTGCCGAGACCAGCTCTGCCCTGTGCAGAGCCTCTGCCAGCCTCGGACAGGAGTGGAATCGGGGAGGTGGATGTGTAGTTCAGAAATGAGATGTGAGGCTGCCAGGCTGCGGCTGCTCCAGGGAGGGATTTTGATCTCACAGAGGGATGGGCTTCAAGGGTCCCCCCACTTCCTGCAGGTCAGTCCTCCCTGCTGTTATTGTGTCTGCTCCTAGGTGGCCCTGAAGGGACCACCAGAGACCTATTTCTTGATTGTCCCTCCAGGCAGGGCATCATTTTCCTCCTGGCCTTTGTCAAAGGACAGATGTTTCCTCCTGAACACTGTGGGCTTCTCCACATGGACACTGGCTTTCATCCAGGTCAGCCCTCCTCCTCCAATCCCTCCAACGTCCACAGGATCCGGAGTCATGTCCTGTCTTTCATCTGATGTTACCAGTTAGTGTCTGCTCTCTTTTTCTTAGTGATCCTGGCTATAGGCTAATCAATTTTATTCATAGTTTAAATATTTGTTGATCTTTTAACCAGTTCTTGGTCTTGTCGATATTCTCTATTGACTACCTGTTTTAAATTTCATTAATTTCTAATTTTCGTTATTTTTTTCTATTGGTTTACTTTAGATGTAATCCCTTTTTTTCAATTTTTCTACGATGGAGATGTTACTTATTGACTTTAGATATTTCCTTGTATCTCATATAGGCATTCAACTCTTAAGATGTGTTTTATGACCCAGGATATGGTATATATTGGTGGAGCTCCCATTTGCATTTAAGAATGTGTAATCTCTGGTTGTTGCACGAAACAGTATATAAATGTCAATTATATCCTGAAAGAATGAATATTTTTTTAAGCTGTTTTAAAGAATGAACATTTTTTTAAGCTGTTTTATCTCAACTCCCTAAGGTCTCCCTCCCATTGTCTTAACTCCCTAAGGTCACCCTCCCAGTTATCTTAACTCCCTAAGGTCACCCTCCCAGTTATCTTAACTCACTAAGGTCACCCTCCCCGTAATGGGAAAAAAGCCCCTAAAGCTGTTCCAAGAAATAGCCCCAAACAGAGAGTAAAAGAGTAAATTGAGCCAGATAACTAGATAGTGCTCAAACAGTAGGATTACCAGAAACTATTGACCAGAATCTATGCCCTGTTGTTAAACATTGTAAAACATGTTGCATGTTACCAGACAACTCAGACCCCCTTTGGAATTTCCTGGCAGCTTTGCTCCCCCATTTTTTCTTTTTTTTCCCTTTTTCTCCCTTTCATGTGCGACCCCTCCTGATGTGTGGTTTTCTGCCTTTCTAAACTTGTAAGATTTTCTGCTAGGGACACGACCCTTGGACTCCTGCGTGAGTCACGAGTCGGGTCCCAGCGCGCTGGAATAAACACCTCTTGCGGTTTGCATCAAGTGATGCCTCCTGTGGTTGATTGGGGTGGCCGTCGATCCAAGGGATAGAGTTGGGGTCTCCTTTTTGGAGGTCCTTCAATCCCACTGATTGACTGAGTTCAACTATGTCTTTACTCATTCTCCACCTGCTGAGTCTCTCCATTCTCATACAGGACTGTTGTAGTCTCCAGCTATAACAGTACATTCATTTATTTGACCTTGCATTTCCATTAGTTTTTGCCTTATTGTTACTCTCTGCTGTTAGGTGTGCACACATACACTGGGAATTCTTTGAGAGTTGACTTCTGTATAATTATGTAATGATTCAATATCCCTGGCCATTAATTCCCTTCTGTTTGGAATTAATGAAGTCATTACAACTTTTGTTGTTAGCTAGCAAGATCTATCTTTCTCTATCCATTTACTTTTTTGGGGGGTGGGTGTGGTGAACTCAGAGGCACTTGACCGCTGACTGAGCCACACCCCCAGCCCTATTTTGTATTTTATTTAGAAACAGGGTCTGGCTGAGTTGCTTAGTGCCTCACTTTTGCTAAGGCTGGCTTTGAACTGGCAATTCTCTTGTCCTATTCTAACTACAAACTGTCATACCCTGAGGACAAGGAAGGAGCAGAACGAGATGTTTTCATCTCACAAAGCCAAGAAGAATTTCCTCTGGGACTTTGCGTGTGAATGCCAGCAGGAACTGAGCCCCCAGGGTGCCAGCTCTGCAGCTGCTAGGCCAGGTCCACCCAACCCTTGCTGATTTGCATGTTTCCCTAGAGAGCATTTCTGCTTCTCAGAGTCCCCGTTCACAGGCTACTTGGTGAATCTGGACAGCAGGAGCCTCAGGCAGGGCCAGACTGAGCATGGGTGACCTGGCTGCCCTCTTCTGCCTTCTGCTGCTCTGGTGCCCAGGTGAGGAGGGAGCACAGGGAACAGCCGAGGTGACAGAGCTCTCCTCCTAGTGCGAGGTGCTCCCAGGGCTCTGCTGGGGACTGGGAGAGCCAGGTCTGCTGGGGGAAATGGAGTGTTGACAACAGAAATGCTATTTCTTCCTTCCCAGGTGGCAATTGCAGCCTGGAGCTGGCACAGTCTCCCGCCTTCCTGACTGTGTCTCCAGGAGAGAGCGCCTCCATCACCTGCACGGCCAGTCAGAGCGTCAGTGACTATCTAACCTGGTACCAGCAGAAACCAGGCCGGGCTCCCACGATTCTCATCTATGATGCTGATGACCGATGGTCTGGTGTCCCAGACCGTTTTGCTGGGATACAGTCTGGGACAGAATTCATTCTCAAAATCAGCAGGGTAGAGGCTGAGGATGCTGCCACCTATTACTGCCAGCAGGACTATGCAGTCCCTCCCACAGAGGGACAGGCCTGTGCACAAACCCTCCTCCCAGGGGTGGTGCAGGGAGGTCACATGGTGTTGACTGCTGCCCTCTGCCCTGTGGTGTGCTCAGAGGCTCAGGGTCTGTGTGGGAAGGGCTGGCAGGGCTCAGACTTCTTAAAGCATGCCTTCCCATGCTACCACACGAGTAGCACTATGAGCAGCACAGCACTCCACAGCCAGTTCCACTGGTGAAATTGGGAGACTTGCTAGGTGTCGAATACCACAGCGACGGCTCCTCTGTCTTGTGTGGCTGACCCCCAGTGATCCTCCACAGATGGGAGGCTGAGGCTCTCAGAGCTTAGCTTGTTTCCTGTGCTTTTGGAGAAGGAGCTGGAAACAGACTCTGAGGTTCTGACCCCCTAACTCCTACTCGTGCATCATTGGTTCATTTAAAAACCAGATACAATTAAAGGCAGTGAAGTACATGTGTTGTCAATAAAGTGAAAGTAAAGTGATGAGCTGAATGAGTATGAGCTCCCTATGCCCCCTTAGCCACTATCCAGTCGGGGTACAGGTGTCCCAGCATCTCACAGGCCCTCCTGCTGCCCCCTCACCCCTTCCATCCCCCACCCCCCCCACCCCCCACCACCCAGGCCCCCTCAGCTCCACCTGTCAGCATGGATCAGATCTTCTGGAACTTCTAGGAGGCTCCCTTTGCTATCTTGGTTTTTTGATCAACATGTCGTGGGCATGATAGCATTTTTTCCCCTTTTACTGAGAACAGTTCCCTATGATATGAACATGTCAGTCATTCTTCATGCTAATGAGTTGGCTTAGGTTTGAGGCTGTTGTCAATTATTTAGGGATATTCTTGCAACATCCTTTGTAGACACATGCATTTGCTTTCCTTGAGTATATTCCTAGGAATATATCATTAGCACTAAAATAAAATAGTAACTTGTTTTCTAAAACAGTGAGCAAGTTTACCATCTCCCAACCTGTATCATGCTCCAGTTGCTAAAAAAACCTTGCTAATATTATTTGATAGTGTTAGATTTTGTGAAATTGTACCCATATTGGTAGATCTTGAATTGGTATTGAGGTGAAAATGTACATTTCTTTGATGAGCAATGAAATTGAGTAATTTCTCATATGTGTTTTCACTAACTTTTTGGATATTTTTTCTTAGGAATGGCAAGTGATCCAGTCAAAACATATCACATTTATGTTTCTTCTACTTTTGGTAGTTCTTATATATCTTAAAAATAAAGTTTTTGACAGTGTACAAGTCAGGGTTCTTCAGAGAAACAGAGCACACACACATCTACATACATGTATATATATATAGGTATATAATGTATGTAACTCTAATACAGTTATACGGTAGAATATTAGATTGGACCACAAGGTCACATAGGCGGAAATGTTCCCCAATGGCTGTTTCCATGCAATAAAACCAAGGAAACTAGTGGTTGCTCAGTACAAGAAGATGGAAATCTCAGATGGAGAGAAGAGAGAGAGAGGGAAACAAAATCACATGATATGCTAATATGCTCCCCTGTATGAGTGCTTAGGCCTGAAATCCCCCAAAGTTGCACTGGTGCAAGTTCACATTGCAAAGCAAGAGGAAACTGGAGTTTGGCACCCACAGGGAGCAGTGGACAGTGGACCAGTGCGCTTGGTTGAGTGTCCGGAGCCGGCAGGTCACGCGCCCTGCCTTGCCTCAAGGTCAGGCGCTTTGACTCATGGTCACGCCTCCTGCCGTGCCTCATGCTGAGCTAAGATGGCGCCTGCCGGATGCTGGCGGGGCGTGCCATTACCTGTTTACACACCTGTCAGACTATACCAGGTGCATCACACTAGATTGCGTGGTGCTTCATGATTGGACAATTACACTTCCTTATTGGAGTTCTGGCGTGAGACTAGTCTTGCCTTCGCGCGCTTTACTCTGATTGGTTTCTGTACTTTATATTAACTGTGTTAATTCTTCTAATAAACGAGACTTGATCAGGCATTTGTCTTGTCTCCATTTCTCGTGTCTCTTGTCTCTTTCAATCCAAGCACCCCCCTCCAGGTACCCGTTGATGTCCTGCGGGCCGGGGCAGTTGAGTGGGGAAATGGAGACAGAAGAGACAATAGTTTCTCCTACTCTTTTGCTCACAGTCAGGCTGGGTCTTCTTGACTTCCCTGGCCCAGCTGCCAATAATTTCTTGAAACACCCTCACAGACACACCCAGAAGTGTGCTTTACCAATCCTGTGAGCATCCTACAATCCAGTCAAGGTGACGCCGTCAATTGACCATCACAGTCAGGAATATGCACTGGATTATCTTCTCCCAATCTGTGTCTTGCCAATTTGCTTTCTCTTTTTAAAGTTTAATATGTATTGTTGACAAACAAATTCAAATTTTTCCAGTCTCGGGTTCTATATCTTTGGTTTCTTTTCTTTCTTTTTTTTTTTTAATTTTTTTTCTTTTTTTTAATTTTATCGTAAACAAATGGGATACATGTTGTTTCTCTGTTTGTACATGGCATAAAGGCATACCATTTGTGTAATCATAAATTTACATAGAGTAATGTTGTTTGATTCATTCTGTTATTTTTTCCCTTCCCCCCACCCCTCCCACCCCTCTTTTCCCTCTATACAGTGCTTCCTTCCTCCATACTTGCCCCCCCTTCCTAACCCTAACTCTAACCCTAACACTAACCCTTCCCTCCCCCCATTATGTGTCATCATCCACTTATTAGCGATATCATTCGTCTTTTGACTTTTTGAGATTGGCTTATCTCACTTAGCATGATATTCTCCAATTTCATCCATTTGCCTGCAAATGCCATAATTTTATCATTTTTTATGGCTGAGTAATATTCCATTGTATATATATACCACGGTTTCTTTATCCACTCATCAATTGAAGGGCATCTAGGTTGGTTCCACAGTCTGGCTATTGTGAATTGAGCAGCTATGAACATTGATGTGGCTATATCTCTGTAGTATGCTGATTTTAAGTCCTTTGGGTATAGGCCCAGGAGTGGGATAGCTGGGTCAAATGGTGGTTCCATTCCAAGTTTTCTAAGGAATCTCCACACTGCTTTCCAGAGTGGCTGCACTAATTTGCAGCCCCACCAGCAATGCATGAATGTACCTTTCTCCCCACATCCTCGCCAACACCTGTTGTTGCTCGTATTCTTGATAATCGCCATTCTAATTGGGGTGAGATGGAATCTTAGGGTGGTTTTGATTTGCATTTCTCTTATTACTAGAGATGTTGAACATTTTTCCATATGTTTGTTGATTGCTTGTAGATCTTCTTCTGTGAAGTGTCTATTCATTTCCTTAGCCCATTTGTTGACTGGATTATTTGAATTCTTGGAGTAGAGTTTTTTGAGTTCCTTATAGATTCTAGAGATTAGTGCTCTATTTGAAGTATGATTGGCAAAGATTTTCTCCCACTCTGTAGGCTCTTTCTTCGCATTGCTGATAGTTTCCTTTGCTGAGAGAAAACTTTTTAGTTTGAGTCTATCCCAGTTATTGATTCTTGCTTTTATTTCTTATGCTATGGGAGTCCTGTTGAGGAAGTCTGGTCCTAAGCCGACATGTTGAAGATCTGGACCTACTTTTTCTTCTATAATCTGCAGGGTGTCTGGTCTGATTCAGAGGTCCTTAATCCATTTTGAGTTTAGTTTCATGCACGGTGAGAGATATGGGTTTAGTTTCGTTGTGTTGCATATGGATTTCCAATTCTCCCAGCACCATTTGTTGAAGAGGCTATCTATTCTCCATTGCATATTTTTGGCCCCTTTGTCTAGTATGAGAAAATTGTATTTATTTGGATTTGTGTCCATGTCCTCTATTCTGTACCATTGATCTGCCTTTCTATTTTGGTACCAATACCATGCCGTTTTGGTTACTATTGCTTTGTAGTAGAGTTGAAGATCTGGTATTGCAATACCCCCTGTTTCACTCTTCCTGCTAAGGATTGCTTTAGCTATTCTGGGTTTCTTATTCTTCCAGATGAATTTCTTAATTGCTTGCTCTATTTCTGTAAGGTACGTCATTGGGATTTTAATTGGAATTGCATTGAATTTGTATAGCACTTTAGGTAGTATGGCCATTTTGACAATATTAATTCTTCCTATCCAAGAACATGGAAGATCTTTCCATCTTCTAAGGTTTTCTTTAATTTCTTTCTTTAGTGTTGTATAGTTCTCATTGTAGAGGTCTTTCACCTCTTTTGTGAGATTGATTCCCAAGTATTTTATTTTTTTCGATGCTATTGTGAATGGGGTAGTTTTCCTAATTTCTCTTTCTGAAGATTCATCACTTATGTATAAAAATGCATTGGATTTATGAGCATTGATCTTGTAACCTGCTACTTTACTAAATTCACTTATGAGTTCTAAGAGTTTTCTGGTGTAATTTCCAGGTTCCTCTAAATATATAATCATGTCATCAGCGAACATGGATAGTTTGAGTTCTTCTTTTCCAATTCGTATCCCTTTAATTTCTTTGGCTTGTCTAATTGCTCTGGCTAGAGTCTCAAGAACGATGTTGAATAGAAGTGGTGAAAGAGGGCATCCCTGCCTTGTTCCAGTTTTTAGGGGGAATGCTTTCAGTTTTTCACCATTTAGAATGATATTGGCCATGGGCTTAGCATAAATGGCCTTTACAATGTTAAGGAATGTTCCCACTATCCCTATTTTTTCTAGTGTTTTGAGCACGAAGGGGTGCTGTATTTTATCAAATGCTTTTTCTGCATCTATAGAAATAATCATGTGATTCTTGACTTTAAGTCTATTGATATGGTGAATTACATTTATTGATTTCCGGATGTTGAACCAACCTTGCATCCCTGGGATGAAACCCACTTGATCATGGTGCACTATCTTTTTAATATGTTTTTGTATGTGATTTGCTAAAATTTTGTTGAGAATTTTTGCGTCGATGTTCATTAAGGATATTGGTCTGAAATTTTCTTTCCTTGATGAGTCTCTGTCTGGTTTAGGTATCAGTGTGATACTGGCTTCATAGAATGAGTTTGGGAGGGTTCCCTCCTCTTCTATTTTATGGAATACTTTGAGAAGTATTGGAATGAGCTCTTCTTTAAAGGTTTTGTAGAACTCGACTGAGAACCCATCTCGTCCCGGACTTTTCTTTGTTGGTAGGCTTTTGATGACTTCTTCTATTTCAGTACTTGAAATTGGTCTATTTAAATTGTGTATGTCCTCCTCATTCAGTTTAGGCAATTCATATGTCTCTAGAAACATGTTGATGTCTTCAAAATTTTCTATTTTATTTTCAAAATAGCTTCTAATTATGTTTTGTATTTCAATCGTGTCTGTTGTGATATTTCCTTGTTCATTCTGAATTTTAGTGATTTGGGTTTTCTCTCGTCTTCTCTTTGTTAGTGTGGCTAAAGGTTTATCAATTTTGTTTATTTTTTCAAAGAACCAACTATTTATTTTGTCAATTTTTTGTATTGTTTCTTTTGTTTCAATTTCATTGATTTCAGCTCTGAGTTTAACTATTTCCTGTCTTCTACTACTTTTGGTGCTGATCTGTTCTTCTTTTTCTAGGGCTTTGAGCTGTAGTGTTAGGTCGTTTATTTGTTGAGTTTTGCTTCTTTTATTAAATGCGCTCCATGAAATAAATTTCCCTCTAAGTACTGCTTTCATAGTGTCCCAGAGATTTTGATATGATATTTCTTTGTTCTCATTTACCTCTAAGAATTTTTTAATTTCCTTCCTAATATCTTCTGTTATCCATTCATCATATAATAGCATATTGTTTAATCTCCAGATGTTGGAATAGTTTCTGTGTTTTACTCTTTCATTTATTTCTAACTTCAATCCATTATGATCTGATAGAATACAAGGTAGTGTCTCTATCTTCTTGTATTTGCTAACTTTAGCTTTGTGGCATAATATATGATCTATTTTAGAGAAGGATCCATTTGCTGCTGAGAAGAAAATTATTCGCTCTTGGTTGGATGGTATATTCTATAAATGTCCGTTAAGTCTAAATTATTGATTGTGTTATTGAGATCTATGGTTTCTTTGTTCAGTTTTTGTCTGGAAGATCTGTCCAGTGGTGAGAGAGACGTGTTAAAATCACCTAGTATTATTGTGTTATGGTCTATTTGGTTTCTGAAATTGAGAAGGATTTGTTTGACATACATGGATGAGCCACTGTTTGGGGCATAGATGTTTATGATTTTTATGTCTTGCTGATTTATGCTTCCCTTAAGCAGTATGAAATGACCTTCTTTATCCCTTCTGACTAACTTTGGCTTGAAGTCCACATTATCTGAAATGAGGATGGATACTCCAGCTTTTTTGCTGAGTCCATGTGCATGGTATGTTTTTCCCCATCCTTTCACCTTTAGTCTATGGGTATCTTTTTCTATGAGGTGAGTCTCTTGTAGGCAACATATTGTTGGATCTTTCTTTTTAATCCAATCTGCCAGTCTATGTCTTTTGATTGATGACTTCAGGCCATTAACATTCAGGGTTATTATTGAGATATTATTTGGTTTCCCAGTCATTTGGTTCATTTTGAAAATTTTATTTATTTATTTATTTGTTTGACACAACTTGATTCCTCCTTTATTTGAAAATTCATTTAGGACAATTCCTCCCTTTGCTGATTTGCTTCTTTGTTTTTCATCTCTTCCTCATGGAATATTTTGCTGAGAATGTTCTGCAATGCTTTCTTTTTGTAAATTCTTTTAGCTTCTGTTTATCATGGAAGGATTTTATTTCATCGTCAAATTTGAAGGTAAGTTTTGCTGGGTATAAGATTCTTCGTTGGCATCCATTTTCTTTCAGGGCTTGAAAAATGTTGTTCCAGGCCCTTCTAGCTTTGAGGGTCTGGATTGAAAAATCTGCTGATATCCGTATTGGTTTCCCCCTGAATGTAATTTGGTTCTTTTCTCTCACAGCCTTTAAAATTCTGTCTTTATTTTGTATGTTAGGTATTTTCATTATAATGTGCCTTGGTGTGGGTCTGTTGTCATTTTGTGTATTTGGAGTCCTATAAGCCTCTTGAACTTGATTTTCCATTTCATTCTTCAGATTTGGGAAATTTTCTGATATTATTTCATTGAATAGATTGTTAATTCCTTTGGTTTGTTTCTCTAAGCCTTCCTCGATCCCAATAATTCTTAAATTTGGCCTTTTCATGATATCCCATAGTTCTTGTAGATTCTGTTCATGATTTCTCACCATCTTCTCTGTTTGTTGAACTTTGTTTTCAAGGTTAAATATTTTGTCTTCAATGTCTGAAGTTCTGTCTTCCAGGTGTTCTATCCTACTGGATATGCTTTCTATGGAGTTCTTAATTTGATTTATTGTTTCCTTCATTTCAAGGATTTCTGTTTGGTTTTTTTTCAATATCTCTAACTCTTTATTGAAATGATATTTTGCTTCCTGTATTTGCTCTTTTAACTGTCGATTGGTGCGGTCATTCAATGCCTGCATTTGCTCTTTCATCTCAACATTTAGTGAGTGCATTTGCTCTTTCATCTCATCATTTGCTTCCCTGATCATTTTAACTATGTACATTCTGAACTCCTTTTCTGTCATTTCTTCTGCCATGCTGTCATTGGGTTTTATTGCTGTAACATCTAGATTTGTTTGCAGCATTTTCTTTCCTTGTTTTCTCATATTGTTCAGGTAACAGTGGACCGCTGAGATATTGCAGATTTCCTCTATTGACTTACAATGTCCCTGAAGATTTCTATATATATCCCCTCTTAGCCTTCAGTAGGCTGAAGTCTTGGAGGAAGTTGATAATGCGGTGCTCCACAAGGAAGCTGCCTCTCTAGGAGTGGAGGCCTTCAGGTGGGATATAGTCCCTGCTAGTGGGCAGAGGTGTCTCCACTTGTTGACCAATGGTCATCCAAAGGGGAACTAGACTGCGGGCTGAGACAAGGCCTGTTTGGGCCTGTGTCTCTGGTTTTACCGTCCTTGTGGGGAAACCTCACCCGGCAGGGAAGACTCACCTGGTGGGGAGGTCTCGTTGGTCAGTTCCCTCCTAGAGGTTCCCCTCAATTTACAACTACCGCCTGGGCTGGGCTGCCTTCCTCTGCAAAGTTTCCAGGGGCCCGGCCCTACCTCCTGGGCCTGGGAGCCTCACCCTTCGCAGATGAATCTCCTTAGGCTGCCCCTCCTCAGAGAATCTGCCCGCAGTCCTGGAACCTTCGCTCCGCCCCTAAGCGTGTCTCTGTGGGGCTCTTCCACCAAGAAGCCTCCTAGATCCTGAGACCCTGCTCTGCACCTAATCACCTGGCTATGTGGCCCCTCCTCTGAGCAGCCACCTGGGGCCCTGTACAATCGCTCTGAGTCCCAGAGACCTGCCACACACCTCTTCCTCCAGACAGCCACCCGGTATTCCGGTGCAGTCACTAGGAGTCCAAGCAACTCACTGCGTGCCTCCTCCCACCAACCACCCATAGCCCTGGGCAATCAATCACTCCGAGTCGACATGACCCTCCTTGTTCCTCCTCCTCCTCCAGGTAACCCCCCGGGTGTTCAGGAGCGGTAGCTCTGTGTGGCTCTGAATCCACGTGACCCGCTGCATGCCTCCTCTGGGCAGCCGCCCGGAGCACTGGTGCGGCCACTCGAGACCAAGCGACCCACCGTGCTTCTCCTCCAGGTAGCCCCCCTGTGTTCAGGAGCGGTCGCTTTAAGTCCAAACCACTCACCAATCGCCTCCTCCTCTGAGCAGCTGCCTGGAGCTCTAATGCAGTCACTGCGAGTCCAAACGACCCGCTGCGCTCCTCCTTCTCCTCCTCCTCGTCCTCAGGGCAGGCCCCGTTGTTCAGAAGTGATCTGAGTCCAAACAGCTCACCGCGCAGCTTCTCCTCTGGCAACTGCCTGTAGTTCTGGTATAGTCACTCCGAATCCAAGTGGCCACGCTCCTCCTCCTCCTCCTCAGGGCAGGCCCCAGTGTTCTGAGTCCACACAGCTCTCCTCGCCGCTCCTCTCCTGGGCAGCCACCGGAGCCCCAGTGGTTGCTCCGAGTCCCAGCGCTGTGCTGAGCGGCCTCCACTACGACGCTCCCAGTTGTCGGCGTTCACTGCTCCAGCGGGGGGAGGGGCGTCTCGCCGGGCAGCTCTACTTCACAAAGTTCCCTGCGTTCTGGGACTACTGTCCCATCCGGGACGCCTCCCCAATGGGAGAGACTCACCCGGCTGCTTTGAGTTGGTCCCAAGTCTCTCAATATCTCCTCTTTTGAATCCTGAGTCCTGGAGCAACATGAAATGCAGCCACCCTCTAGGCCGCCATCTTGAAACCGGCCTATATCTTTGGTTTCTACCAATCATAGATTGAACATATTTCAGAAAAAAAAAAAAACAAACTTATCTCCACTGAATATTTACAGACTTTTTTCTTGAGGTTATTCTATAAACAATATAGTAGAATCATTATTTACATAAGGAGATGATTTAAAGCATATGGTGGATGAAACTTGCTCCATCAGACTAATTAGTCCATCAGCTTTAAGTTTAGTCTCATAGAAAGTCTCAAAACACATACAGCTTGTGAACAACTTTGCTAGAATAACCTCTAGTCCAAATTGGACCTCCAGTGTCAAATTTCCAATAGAGTCTTCCTCCTCTGAAAACTCACAAGTCCAGTCTTTACTACCCACAGCTCTATTGTCATTCTGGTCTATGGGTTTTGCTCACAACAATCTAAAGCTTTTCCAATTTGCATCTCTAAACTTTTCAAAATTTTTCCCATAAGTTCCAAAAAACTCCCAAAGGATCTGAAACATATGGTCAGGTTAGTCACAGCAACCACCCTACTTCTTGGTACCATTTTGTTTTAGTCAACTTTTTCATTCCTGTGACCAAAATACCAAATGAGACAACAAAGAGGAGAAAGAGTATGTTTTGGCTCATGGATTCAGAAGTCTCAGTCCATAGATGGCTGACTCCATAGTGCTGAGCCTGAGCTGAGGCAGGACATTGTGGTGGCAGGTTATGGAGGAGGAAAGCAGCTCAGGCCACGGCAATGAGGAAGCAGAGGGAGCTCCTCTAACCAGGGACAAAATACAAACTCAAAGTCACACCCCCAAGTGACCTACATCCTTCAACCACACCTTACCTAACTACAGTTACCACAGTTTGATCTGTATCAGTGAATTCATTCACAGACTAGGCTAAAGCTTTTATAACCCAATCATTTCACCTCTAAACTTTCTTTCATTGTCTCACACAGGAGCTTTTGGGTGATACCTCACATCTCAACTGTAACAGTGACATTGAGCACCTATTCAAATATTTGGTAACCACTTGTACATCTTCTTTGGAAAAATGTCTCTTCAGATCTTTGGCCCATTTTTAATCATAATTTTTGTTTTTGTTTTTGATTTTTGCTGTTGTGTGAAATACTTAGATATCTTTGATATTAACCACTACTAGAATTATTTTTTTTGCAAATATATCTTTCATTCTGTAAGTTTTCTCTTTCATTTGTTATTTCCTTTGCTGTACAGAATTTTCAGTCCCACGTTTTTATTTTTGTTGCCTGTACTTTTGGTGTAACATTGGAAAGATATTGATAAAACCAATGGCAAGGACCCCCCATGTTTTCTTTTAGGTTTTACAGTGTTAAATCTTATATTTAACTCTCTAATAAAATTGAGTTAAATTTTGTATATAGTGTAGGATAAGGGTCCAGTTTCATTCTTTGCATGTGTGTATCCATTTTTCCCAACATTACTTATTGATGAGATTTTCTTCCCCATTCTTTGTTCTCAGGGCTTTTGTCAAAGATTGGCTGACCATTTATGTGTGGGTTCATTTCTGGGTTCTCTATGAAGTACCACTGGTCTATATATCAGGCTGTTTTTGCCAGTACCATAGGATTTCCATTACTATACGTTTGCAATACAGTTTGAAATCAGGAAATATGATGCCGCCGGATTGTTTTTCTTTCCTGAGATTGCTTTGACTCTACATGGTCTTTTGTGAATCCTCACAAATTTTGTATCAAAAGTAGCACTGGACTTTTTGATAGGAATTGTGTTGAATCTCTATCTTACTTTGTGAAGTGTGGGCATGTTTCAGTTCTTGAACATGGGATACCAGTTATTTTTGTCCTCTATAATTTCTTTAATTAAGTCTAAGGTATCAATGTTCTCCTGTTGTGGTTGTGCACATCTGTTTCCTGTTTAAAACTGCCTCCTTTGGACTTGAAGTTATCTTCCTCAGCTTTCTCTAGAAGCTGTATTATTTTAGCCCCTACCTGTAGACTATGATCCTCCACTAATTCATGTTTGCTGATAAGATATGTATGAGAACTTTGATCTAAAGTCCATTTAATTTCATTTTTATATGCAATGGCTCTTTGCAAATTATCAAAAAAGTGAAAAAAAAAACCCCACCTCATGACCTTGTTTACTACCTTGCTTAGAAATGAGGTGACTGTGTATGTGGGTCCTTACGGACTCTCAGATATTTTCGGTTTACCCACTGTAGTTGCCCCTATAGTGTACTCTTACAAAGATCTAAGGTTTCCTTTTTTTCTTTTTTGCTGTGCTGGGGAACAAATCCAGGCACTGTGCATTTTGAGCAAATGTTCTTAAATGTTCTATCACTGAGATATATTTCCTATAATAGGTTTTAATATAGGATATTATTAGTATTCTTTCCTCTTTGTACTTTTTGGCATCATACCAGGTCCTTTGAATTTCCTTATAAATTCTATCATCAGTTCATCAATTTTAGTGAATCATTTGAAGATTTCAATTTGATTGATTTGATTGGTGTGTGTGTGTCTAAATGTTGGAAAAAAATGAAATCTTGATAATATTCAAGTTTTTTACTCTATGAACATGATAAAGCATTTATATAAATCTTTATTTATTTTTTTAAATTTATTTTTATTGTAAACAAATGGGATACATATTGTTTCTGTTTGTACATGGAGAAACAGCATACCATTTGCATATTCATAAATTTACATAGAGTAACGATGTTTGATTCATTTCATTATTTTTTCCTCCCCCCCCACCCCTCCCACCTCTCTTTTCCCTCTATACAGTCCCTCCTTCCTCCATTCTTGTCCCACTCCCACCCCCCATTAATTGTCATCATCCGCTTATCAGTGAGATCTTTCCTCTTTTGGATTTTTGAGATTGGCTTATTTCACTTAACATGATATTCTCCAATTTCATCCATTTGCCTGCAAATGCCATAATTTTATTATTCTTTATAGCTGAGTAATATTCCATTGTATATATATATATATATATATATATATATATATATATATATACACCACAGTTTCTTTATCCATTCTATATAAAACTTCTTTAATTAACTGTATTACACTGACAGCAAGTCCAGAGACTTTGTAAAATTATTACTTGTAGAGATGTTTCAGTTAGGTTTTAAGAATTTATGTTCAAAACTTTGTTATTAGTATATAAAGGTGTTTTACTTCTTTCTTTCAAAATGTGTGCCTTTTGTATCTTTGTTTTGTTTTGTGGAATTTACTGGGAACTCCACTATAATAAAAACAATAAGTGAACACTCTTAAAATTAAATCAACCTAAAGAATAAAATATTGAATATTTTCTCACTGAATATGATGCTTGCTGACCAGGAGAGTAAACAGGAGAGTAAACAGAGTTTTCCATGACTGTTAAGGTGAGAGGACCTGAGTGTGTGTTGGTGGACGTGTTGTGCACTCCACTGAGAGTTATGGAGAATGATCCAAGGACTAGGTTCCTGTGTGCATGGAGAGTGCTGGTGTCTGTCTTCATGGACTTGGTGTCAGTACCCTGAAGGGTAAGAGCCCAGGTCCTGCTCATCTGTGCAGGCATGGCTGTCCAGGGAGCAACACCACTAAGCCTGGTTGAAAGTTGGTCTTTAGAATCTTTCAAAGAATAAGGTTGCTTTAGGGACCTTGGGATATATTGCTAAGCAAGGGAAAAGAATGTGGAAGAAAACTTTGTGATCAAAGGTTCATTTCAAGCAGATACAATCATAACTGGGGAGATGACTAGACCCTTTAGGGATAGAGAAAGAAATGGGCCAAAATCCTCTATTTCATCCCAAACAGGTTTGCACTGAACACCTTCTGGCTGACTCTAGGTGTTTGGTGAGGCAGGAGGGAAGGAGGATTTAACTCTGAACACAGGTGGAAAATTCTACACTAAGGTTGAGACATAGACCTTTTCTGACATGACCACCTGGGCATGGTGCTCAAGTGCAGATAGGAGGAGGCAGAGTCTATGCAGCTGGGAGCCCAGCTCACCCCTCCCATCTGCTTTGCATGCCCCTCCCAGCCCACCCTGCTCTCCAGAGCCATATCAGTGCCTGGTCAGGGCTCTGGGAAGCCTCAGGTGGGACCCAGAGGGAGCCATGACAGTCCCCATTCAGCTCCTCTGCCTGCTGTTACTCTGGCCCCCAGGTGAGGGATCAGGGGATGGTTCTGCACTCTGAGAAGTCCTTCAGTGTGGTTGCTCCTGTGTCCCGGCACTTCTCCTCAGCCAGCACCCTGATTAAAACTCACTGCAGATGAAACTCTCTGGCTCTCCTGGGAAGCCCAGGGGTATGGTCCAGAGTACAAGGGTAACTCTTCTGTTTTATTTTCAATCTCAGATACCACTGGACAGGCCGTGCTGACAGAGACTCCAGCCTCCCTGTCTGTGTCTCCAGGGGAAAGAGCCACCCTCACCTGCAGGTCCAGTCTGAGTGTTGGCAGCTCCTTAGCCTGGTACCAGCAGAAGCCTGGGCAGGCTCCCAGGCTCCTCATCTATGGTGCCTCCACCAGGGCCACTGGAGTCCCAGCCCGGTTCAGTGGCAGTGGGTCAGGGACAGCCTTCACCCTCTCCATCAGCAGCCTGGAGCCTGAGGACTCTGCTGTGTACCACTGTTACCAATATGGTAACTGGTGTCCCACGGTGATTCAATATGTGACAAAAACCTCCCGAGACCACTGGTGTTCTTTTTCTCACATCAGCTGCTTCCTCCATCGGCAGCTGCTGTGGTGCCTGCTCAACTGGAGCAGCTCCGCTTTTGTCAGGAAAGCCTTGTTTATGAAAAGTGAGTTGCTGACAAGATTTCAACCAATTCCTGGACTTTCCTTGGATGTAATTGCACAACCAGATTCAAGAACAACTCCTTCAAGCACATTGGATCAGATCCACATGAGTGGATGCCTTTAAAGTCATACTTGACGTTCAGTTCAATAAGGCAACACAGTAACCAAGAACAAAATTGTTGGTGCAATGAGATTTATCTAACCAAAGAGTTGATTTAAAAAATCATCAGTAGCCAGGCATGGTGGTGTATTCTTGTCATCCCAGCTTCTCAGAAGGCTGAAGTAGGAGGATCACAAGTTCGAGGTCAGTTTGAGGACCTTAGTGAGTCCCTGTCTTAAAATAAAAAATAAAAGAGGACTGGGGATGTAGCTGCACCATAGAGCACCCCTGGGTTAAAATCCCAGTACTGAAAAAGAAAAACAAAACAATCATGTACAGGACATGATATTATTTCAAGTAATGAACTGCAAACAAACTTCTGTTGCAGTTTCATCAAATTGATAATTAATAATAATGTAAATTCACTACTGTGTGTCATATAAGAGCTCACTGCACAAAGCAGTAGAGGTCTTAAGTTTTACAAGTTCCATACATGCTTAATGACCTCAGGGACACATGAATCACTCATAGCATTTGTTCTGGAATTTTGAATTCCAAGATACTCAAAGTGCATTGTACTAGAACAATGATTTCCACTCATCCTAAATTTATGAATGAAATTACTTATCATTTATAGAATAGGAACACATCGTTTAAAGTTTTTGTGTCCTTAGGATGCATTGAAGCCACTGGCAGTTTTACAGACTTTCAGGTGGGGCAGAAGCATGCATGCACTCATTCTTGCTACACCATTTAGGAGAGATGAGGTAGGTAAAGCTCAGATAGAAGAGGTTTGTGTGTCAAGGTCTCTCAACTGTTGAGGAGCATCACAGAGAAATTGGGAATCCCATTTCAGGACAGGGCTGTTCTTCAATAGTTGTAAAGATGGGTCAACTGGAAACATGCAAAGGGCATCTGAGAGCAACAGGTCCCTGACCTAGGATGCAAATACCTGCTTTGGGTACAGTATTGTTAGCTTTTGCCCAAAGCCTCTTTGCTCCTGAAATCTGAGCATTGCAGTTAACATTTCATGGTAATATAGTTCACGTACCACTCAATTCATAGTTTCAGTTGGACAGTTCAGTGGCTTTTAATGTCTTCACATAGTTGTGTAATCATTGGAAGAATCAGCTGCAGAAGAGCATCCTCATGCCAAAGGAAGCCCTGTACCAGTCACTCTCCATGACCACATCTACCCACCAGACCTATGCAAACACAAATCTATTTCCTGTTTTTATAATTTGGCCTCTCATGTAAATTACATAAAAATAAATTCACACTGTGTGGTCTTTAGCAACTGGATTCCTTTGCAAAGTGTATCCTTGTGTAACGCCCTTGAGTTCTCCATTTCTAGTCATGATCAAATAATATTCCACTGTATGTATAGACACATTTTGTTTTTCCATTCAACAATTGATATTTGGTGTATTGTTAATTAGTCTTTTTTGAATAATACTGCTATAAACATCAATGTGCTTTGTTGTTCTTGTTGTTTTTCCTGTGATAGAGGGAATTAAACCTAGGGCCTCTCACATGCTGGGCAAATGCTCTATTTAAAGAATGTAGTCTAACGATTACATTCCCAGCCTCTGGAGTACAAATTTTCACTTGAGGGAGCATAAACCTCGGGGTGGTTTTGCTGGAGGGTGGGGTAACTCTGTGTTTCACTATTTAAGGAATTGCTAGGCCCCTTACAAAGCAGCTGCACTGTGAACCTGTGTAATAAGAAAGGATCTCCTAGTGAATGAACTATGAGAACAGATAGAATACACCAGGTTGTAAGACTCACTCCAAGAGATTTTGAGTATAGGAAACAGGCTGAGGAGCAGAGGGAGAAGATGGGTCAGGTCAGGAAGAACTGGCTCAAGACACGGGCTAGGGGAACATATATGGGGAGCTGAATGAGAAATGAGAATTTTCCAGAAAAGGAAGAGAGACTTTGAGAAAGAATGCCTTGGCTTTATGCATGCACCTGCCTTTAGGACCCAGGGCTTCTAGATGTCTGAGCCAAAATGTCTAATGTAGAATGACCAGGGCACTTATATCCACTCTTTATTAATCAACTTCTTGTCAACAGTGCTAATTCCTCACATAAAGTAGAAGAACTTTGAGAATGCAGACACTTCATGCTCCTCTTTCTGTCCCTCGCGTATCAGCACTATGCTTCTCATGTAAAAGGGCTGAATGCAGTTTACTAGGAGAGGGCCACTGTGAGTCCTGACCAAGACACAGGGAAAATACGTGGGGGATAAAAATAGGAAGAACAAATACTCTTTCTCACTCGCTGTTGCTGCCCTCAGAGAAGCATGGAGAGGCTGGAGAAGCTGAGCTCTCCCTCACTGAGGGAGGAGCACATCACCTGCAGACAGGAGGGTGTGTGGCTCCACCTGGAAGATGTGAGATATCGAACTTTTCAAACTACCACTGGAAACACAAAAATGACATGAAAATGTCTTATTTTTCCTTGAGGTTTAGAATTTTAGATGGTGTTTAGACTGTAGGGAACTCTGAATCAGAGAAATGCTGGATCTGAAAGGCAGTGTCCACAAGCCATGGAGATGCAGAAAACACTTGCAAACCTCGAGGCGCATGCCCTGGCCGTGCCCTTGTGAAAAGAGGGAGATGCCAGGCAAGCGCAGGGACACCAGGATGACATGTGCAGCTCTACCCTGGTTCCACCTCCAGGCTTCCCCTGGTGTGCCTGGTGTAGATACTGCTCCCCAGCCAAGGCAGGGCATCTCACTCTCAAGAGAGCCCTCATCCTCCCTTGAACGTGCCTCTCCCTCCTCAATAGGCCTCTGTCTATGCCTTTGTTTGGCTCAGGCTGAAATTCTTTCCATCATGTACACCAAGACCCCTGCTGATCCCAAAGTGAGCTCCCCACTCCTCTGTAAACCCCTGGGACCCTTCTCCAGAGACGTCTCCTATCCCAGGACAGTGCTACATTGTCTTAAAAAATGCTTGCAAACAAGATACAAAAGCATTTTGTTCACAACATATGGTCAGAACTTCAAAGTAAATCTGATTTGTACATTCTGGCAGTAATGAAATGGAAAATAAAAACTTTTAACCAATTCTGTTTAAAATAGAGCTCTAAGAAGATTTCTGAATTGATAATAAGCATGCCAGTTGTACCACGGCATGCTATGACTGGATTAAAAACATATTTGAAGCAGTAGATAAGACAATGATAATTTCAGACAAGGAAATAAAGTATATTGGGGATGATTTCTATGCTAAGATAATGGATTCCCTGGTGAGTATGATTACATTTTTACCTAAACCAAACAGACCAAATGGAAATAAATGCTGTATGGCCCGTGGTTTGTGACCCATGCGTAGACAGCTTCAGAGCGTGTTCCTCTTCCCATTCACAGTGTGGTCTCACGTCCAGACATGATTCTACTGATCCTACTCACACAGTGTCCCGTATGTGGCTGGGGCTGCTGCCCACCCTCCTGTGAGCAGCCCATCACCAGGACCCTCAGGGGTAGCCGTCCACAACACAAGCCCCCAGGGAGCTCAGGCTCTTGGTGCAGCAGGAGAAGCTGAGGGGCCCGGAGGATGGTGGGCACCAGGCTGATCTCAGTGGGGATTTGCAGAGCCTTGGAGGAGGCCATGTGGGCCTCTGTCACAGCATGGGCACCTCTCCTGTGCAAACAGGTCCAGGCATGGCCAGGACAGCTGCAGAGTGCTGTCCTCCATCCCACTGAGGCTCAGGACCCACAGGCCCCTGGGAGTGGCCACCGCACCCTCCCCAGAGCAACCAGGAAGGCTTCCTGCTGTCCTTCTGGCTGCAGGGGGGCCAGTCATGCCACTGAGAGGAGGTCCAGAACATTTTAGATCATTTGGCTCCTACTGTCACAACCCCACCTGCCACTCTAGTTTGGGAGGACATTAACTTTGACTTCATTAACTTCCTTGTGTCTGTTGTGTTTAATTTCATCTGGTCCTTACATCAACAACACCCTAGAAGCCACTCAAGAACAGTTGTCTATACAAAGTTATGTTGTTATAATTTCTGGTCACCGTTGTTTTTCTGTATTTGACAGTTTCTTTGAGAATGTATTGCTACTTGGAAGACCAGTCAGTTTGCATCTTAACTTCCATTTCTCTGTCTTTGAAATGCTAACCTTGGACAACTTTTTAAAAAACAGGTTTCTCATTGCCTCTTTATTTATCTCTACAAATTTTTAGTGTTGTTGAGTTATAGTTATGAGTAATAATGTAATTAAAGTTTGTATTTAAGACAAATTTGGTTTACTGAATTGAAATGTTATTAAATGAGAAACAAAGGGTGCAATTTTTGTCTTGGTGTAATACCCTCGGGAGCATTATTATTAAACAGCAAACACTTGTGATTAATATCTGCATGTGAAGAACCACATTATCCCCTTTTTACCTTAATTGGTAATTGTGGTGCAATCAGACTTCCTGGGTAGAAGAGGAATATGCATTCACATCATTAAGGTCAATATACGTCAAGGCTTTTGCTTATAGTATGTGCTGCCTCCAGAAGATAAAATACCTGCCAATGGCCTTCTACTTTCAAAGTAGAGACACTTTATACACACTGGGATGGAAAGCACTCTCCTCCCCACCCCATTCACAGAGAACCCTCTTCCTTAGCATCTCTGGTGATAAAGGTCCAGGAGAATGGCCCTCATGGGTGCAGGTGACACTGTCCCACTAAAACAGTGGGTGCAGTTCTTGCTGTTCCAGTGGAAGGAGTTAGGTCTCAGCCCCACACACCAGTCAGTGGGAGACACAGGTTCTCACAGAGACTGGGAAGAAACAAGAGTCCTGAGCAACCTGGATCTGCATGGAGAGAGAGTAGGAATGGAGAGAATTCCTTAAATACAACTTATAAACAACATAAACAAGTAAAAATATTTTTGTTCATCCTATTGACCAGAGCAAATTATCAATAAATACTTCTATTAATTAGTGCCCAGATACACTGAGATAATTAAGACAGGACATTTACTAGATTGTACAAATTGTACATGGAATTTCATATTCACACCCAGATGTATAAATTCCTTCTCCATTTAATTTCCTCTTGCTTTACAAAAAGCTCTTAACTCTCTACCTACGAGAAATAGGATTTTTTTCTCTGTCAGGTTCTTTAGGCCTGAGTGTCTGGCAAACTTAATTGATTAGGTCCCACAAAAAGACCACTTCTAACCCTTGTTGCTAGTATTCTGAAACTGCTAACCTGGTAAGAACAAGTTGCAAAGTCCTCTTCAACTAGCTCCAGTCTAGGCAGTTACTGGATAAATCCTGGAAGCATAATACCAGAAGAGGTGTGCCCTGTGTGCTTCTCTATAGTAGCAGGGAAAGGGCCAAGCAGGGTGGCCATACACCCTCTCCAAACCCTGACCCTAGAGTGACCTGCAGGCACACCCCATGTCCTTGGGTCTGATGTTGTGATGTGGGGCAGACCACATGCCCCATGTGATCTTCATACAGAGTTTCCTCCAAACAGAAGAAACATTTTATGTCATTTCCTCACAAGAGGGCCACAACCTTTTATTTTCTCTTCCCACCTGCTGAACCCACCAGGGGATGTGCATACTGTTACCTGGGGAGGACCTTTCTGCAAGTTTGAGATAAAAGCTCACTTCTAGTCTTTTCTTGACTGATGAGGACTACTCAGTTAAACTTCTGAAGATGAGGTGCCCTGGGGCTCCTGGGGCTGCTGATGCTCTGGATCCCAGGTAAGGGCACAAGGGAGGAGACAGGGGAGAGAGGGTGGCTCTGAGGTCCACTGCTGCCCAGGCATCCTACATACATGTGGGCAATGTGCAGTTCCTGTCCTCTGGGAGTGCATGTGCTGATTAAATCTGTGAGGAAGAGGAAGATTCCAAAATAAGCAAAGACATGTGATCAGGTGAAGATTGCACTAATGCAGGGAGATAACATAGTAGATTTCCAGAAGACCCGTTATGCTTTGCAACTATCTGTGTTCTTTTCTTAAATATTTTTACAATATGAACCAAAGCCAAAAAGTGTTTAGCCAGAAAAATATAACAAAAGAAAAAAACAAAATCACAACATTTGTATATGACCACGTGCTTCTGCAACAATTACACACTACAATGGGGATACTGATGACCCAGACTCCTCTCACCATGCCCGTCACTCCTGGAGAGCCAGCCTCCATCTCCGGCAGGACCAGTCAGAGCCTCCTCTACAGTGATGGCAACAGCTATTTGAGTTGGTACCTGCAGAGACCAGGCCAGTCTCCAAGGCTTCTGATCTATAAGGCTTCCTACAGGGCCCCTGGGGTCCCAGATAGGTTCAGTGGCCATGGGTCAGGGACAGACTTCACACTGAAAATCAGCAGGGTAGAGCCTGAGGATGCTGGAGTATATTACTGCCATGAAGGCTTACAACTTCCCCTCACAGTGGTACAGCTCTGAACAAAAACCACCATGCTTGTGGGAGCCCAGCTTCCCACTCTGCTGACTGTGTAGAAGGACAGCACGTGTTTCTACATGTGTGAGAGGAAGAGGTTGAAGGACTCAAGAGAGTAGGTCACAACTGATGCCTCTGGACAAGGAGTGTCTTGTCTAGACTCGCCACTCCTGCATTCAAGTTCTGACCTAAGCAGCAGCAGAACAAAGAGGGTACAGTTGCCCTTGGAAAACCAGGCACAGGGGACAAGAGAGCTGACTCATAGCTCATCTTAATCTTCATGACCTGCACACAGGTAGTGATTACATGCATCTATGGTCACAGTCACACAACTGAGGCTGAGTGTGGCTCCTGGCAATACAGAAATTATGCATTTTTTAAATATGCTTTTTTTTTTCACTGTGGTTTTGTTTTTGGTTGGTCAGTTGATAGCATACATGCAGCAGGAAAATATTTGGGGTTATTTAGAACATGTTTCTCTCTCTTACCTACCCTTCCTACTTCCACTATTTCTAGAATATATCCTTATCCAGTATGGGGGAGGTTCACCACTGAATATTAATTTTCTAGAGAAAATAGCTGAGAAGACCATTCAGTTTTGAGGTTTTCAAATACCTAGATGGTATGGGAAATCTACTAAAAAAAAAGTCAAGTATCTATAGGCTTTGGCAGTTTAGTCAGAGCATGTTGCAAGAAAAAGGGCCTTATTTAAATTCCAAAGTTGCATTACAAAAATAAACAACAAAGCATGGGGAAGCAGAGAGGATAAAAATAACAAGAATAATACAAACATGGATCCCTCCCCCAATAAAAATAAGAACTCGCAGATTTGGGGCAGAGGGTAGTAAAAGAGGACATGAAGGACACACAGGAGTAGTCAGCTCTTGACACAACCCCAAACCTGTGGCTCACATGTTGGGCAGGAAATGCTTTTGGGGTTGAGCTAGATCTATGAACCAAGTGGACAGAACCTGAGAGGTATGGCTTGGGAGGAATCACAGACTTGAAGGGTCCACTGCTTGGATTTCCAGGTTAGGGCCTCATGTGATCACAAGCTTATGAAGAATTAGGACACCATGCAGAACTCCAGGTCTGTAATGACACAATAGTTAGCGAACTTCCTGTTCAAATATGCCTTAGATCATGTTGTACATCCCAAATCAACCCAACAGAGCACATGCAATGTTTCAAAGGTATATTCTGCCCAATTATATACCTATATCATTTAGGAGAGGATGTTCATTCAGAAGAGACCATGTAGTTAAGATGCACAGGAGCAGAAGGAAAATCTGGGGCTGCAAAGATCAGCAGGAGGTGTATTGGGAGACCAAGGACTATGTATCAGACATACATGAAGGATAGTCAAGTGTAGCATTTTGGGGGGTGGTGGTGGTTGTGCAATAATGTTGCAGGTTTGCTCTCCATTTCTATCCTAGATACTCAATCACATTTCCCAGTTCAGACATCAACCAATGATCCAAAGAAAAACCTAGTCTGGTGTTAAGGCTCAGCTCATTCTCAATGTTTTAATGTGGGTCCATTCAACTTCCAAAGCTCATCTGTACTCTTACTCCCTAGGGAGTCCTTCTTGAGTGTAGCCATAATTTCAGTGAACACAAATTTGGATAATTTCAATGGATGAAAATGGCCAAAGAACACTGACTGAAGTACTCTTCTCTGCAACTGAGGTCATCTGCTCTTCATTTCATTCACAGCACTCTGAGTTCATTATAAACTCATTTTTCAATGTTTGGATTTTATTTCCACTTTTGTTCAAATGAGTTTATTAATCATGACCAACAATGTTCTAATTTAAGGTGGAAGTCCTGTTCCTTTTTAATTAAATTTTACCACAGAGATGCAGGCTTTGCTATTAAACTGCACATAATGAACCTCCAGATCAATCAATAAATGCACATTCATGATTACCCAAACGTAGAAAATGAAGGGAAAACTGGAAAAATGATGGTGAGTATTTCGTTATCAAACTAGCTGGTTGAAAATGACTGATTTCCACATTGTGGTAAGCAATATATATCCACATTCATTTCACATACACCTGGGATGGGCTAATGCCATAGTAGAAATAAAAAATTTAAATTTACAGAATTAGTGATCCTCTGCGTGGCCATGGCCGCCCATTCCAAGATGATAAATCCCACGGTGAGCACAGTGAACCCTCCAATGCGTTACTCTGGAGATTCACAAGGAGGAGCAGCGAGGCTCCCCAGTCAGGACAGGTGCATTATGGCCCCGGAAGTCCTCAGGAGGGGCGGGGCCGCCGGAGGACGTGCTGACGTCGACATGCCCTACGTGCCCGCCAGCGCCCTCGCCGCTTCCGCTCCTCCCACTTCCGGACACCACCATCTTGCTCAGGCTGAAGTCACTGGAGTGGGAACAGCTGGACCCCAGGTAGCAGCGGCGCTGGAGCTGCCAGAACCCGAGCGTGGAGGCGCAGCCTCAGCCCCACGGACTCAGCATCGCTCCTTCAGAACAGGAAGTGCGTGGCGCTCCCGCGCCAGCCGCAGCCCAGTATCTGTGACGTCAGAATGCCCTGCGACCCGCAGGCCAGTGTCTGTGACATCAGAATGCCCGCGACCCGCAGGCCAGTGTCTGTGACGTCAGAATGCCCCACGACCCTCTGACCAGAGGCTCCTGGGAAGGACCACGCTGCAGGCGGAGTGGCATTTACACGTGTTGGGCAGGACCAGGAGATTAGACTGGACCAGAGAGGTGGCAGACTGTCTCATCAGAGCCTCACTCGGAAGATTCGACCAGGGTGGAGGATCTGAATTCCAGACAGCAGGACAGCTGTCCTCATCCGTATGGGCCACGTGGCCGTCCATGGGCCAGGCCGCCTGGGCTTCCCTACCTGTGGCTCACGATGCATCCAGCACCTGCTGGAGAGGAGAGTCAGATGTACCAGCGGCTGCAGAAGAAAAACAGCCCGGCTTCTTGGGCACTGTGCTTCTCCTGAGCCCCTACCCTGCTGGGAACCTCCTGGGTGGGGCTCCCTGCACCGCTGACTTCTGGAGCGCCACTGTTAATGCTGTTTCCTTCCCCATTCCTGTTTTTACTCCTAGATGTTCTGCCACTGACGTGGTATTATTCCATAAACTACATAGGGAATGAGAAGGTGTGCAGAAATGCCGTATTAAGAACCATTAAGTACTTTTTTAACCAAATGGAAAAGATGGAGTTAACCGTTGTTCTGTAACACTGCTCTTTCTTGGCTGCCTAAGCCTTTGCTCCCTCAATTTTTGTATCGTACAAATACTTGAATAACGCAAAGGACTATATGTTACTGGGAAAGTATCTGGAATTTAAGAATGATTTTTTAAAAAAACTAAAAACCCTCTGGTAATGTATATGTAGGAAATGAGAATGTTGAATCCTTCCAATTAGAAACAAATCATCTGAACAGTTGATTTAAGAATATGTAGTCTTACAGAAAGAGAGAGAAGAGAACATTAGGCTGAAAGAATATTCAAACACATGTTTGAAAAACCAAAATAATTGGTTATGAGCAGTTTGGTGTAAAAAAAAAAAAAAAAAGCAAAGATAGGGCTGGGGAGATAGCTCAGTTGGTAGAGTGCTTGCCTTGCAAACAAGGCCCTGGGTTCAATCCCCAGCACCGCAAAAAAAAAAAAAAAAAAAAAAACCAAAAAAACAAAACAAAACAACAACAACAACAACAACAACAATAACAAAAACTAAAGATAGTTCTGCTGACAGAATGTAATCATGGATAAAAACATGAAGGTATATGAGAGCACAGCACTGGCAAGAGGAAACATATGTATAAATGAAGATTATCCTTGGCTGCGTGTAACAGCCAGAGCAATATCAAGCAGTTTGAGATGCATACATAAGAAAAATGTGTGAGAAATTAACAAAAAGGGGCAATGTGAGTGGAATTAAAGAACCTAGTAGTTTCAGAAAACAGGTACAGTCAGTGTGATGCTAGGCAGGTAATAGGACAAGGAAATCTTTTGTAAGTGATATCTGTACTGATTTATATATAATAAAAGTCCAACAGTATTTGTGTGTACAGCACACAGCATATAAATTTGTGGGGATTTCAATCTGATGTCATAAATTGCATGTGGATATGAAAATTGGAAAAAAATCATGAAAGGGATTCAATATGCCCAAGTTTTCTAAGAGCATCAGTAAATTCCAAGGCTTATAACCAAGATATATGTGAAGTATGTCCACTACAGGTTATGTAGGTGAATGTGCATAAAGATCTAGTTTAAAAGCCAAATGTTGGATACAATCTAAGTGACTTATCAACTGCAGATGTATGAATTGTGGTATATCCACGGAAGAAATGCTATATGGTATTTAGAACATTTACTGTTATCCACCATGAATCCAATGCATCTCAAACTGAATGATGAGGGAAAGCTGCTAGAAATGAAAGCATGCTTACTTCAATGTACATGAATTTCCAATCTAGGAACAGGAAAACTTTTACGGTGGACTGAAGAGTAACAGTCACCTTGCTAGAAGTTAAAGTCAAGTGTTGACTTGGAAGATGTATGAAGGGAGTTTGGAGAGTTCTTTATTTGATCTGAAGGGTGAATATACGAAAAAAAAAAGCTTATTCATACAATTCATATTTCTTCTATTTATACAGTGTGCTTTTCCTATTTTTAAAGACCAAACATAAACCCTTAAATATTATATGAACATCTACTAAAAGTCACATATTTATGGACACACTTCCTTTGAAAAAAAGCATAAAATGTACCCAGAAAAAATGCTAAAAAACATGAGCACTAAGAGAGGAAATGAAACAGTTCAGTTGAACTATATTCCAACATAATTAGAAGTAGCTATGTATAAATATAACAGACTATAACAAGACATAAGCAATGTTTTGAAGTGTCCACTGGAGAAGGCTCCACAGATGCTCTAAATCAATGAAGGCTGTGTAGTGAGCTGAAGCTGAAAGCTAGAGGCCTATCAGACTGAGGTGAAATACAAAATGAAAGAAAAAACATTAAAAAGCCCAAGACTTGGTAGAATTTTCAACCAATTTCTATGAAATTGACACACAGAGAGGCTATTGAGAATACTGTGGGGAAATCAATCAAAAGGAATAAAAAGAATTAGCAATTTCATATATGTGACTAGCAAATACTTTCTCCCATCCATTGGGTTGCTTTTTCACTCTGTTGACAGAGTTTTTGATACTTTTTAAACCCAATGTTTTTAACTTTAGTGCATATTTTTCTGTTATTGACACTGTTTTTAGTGTCATATCCAAGAAATAATTGCCAAATCCAATGTTGTGAAACTTTTCCTTGTGTTTCCTTATTTAAATTTTGTTCTTACCCTTAGGTCTATGAGTTTTTTTTGTATGATTTTGAGTTGTGGATCATACAAGGATCAAGTTAAGTATTCAACGTAATTCATCTGTTTATGGATATTTGATTTTGCCTGCACAATTAACTGAAAAGTTTGTCCTCTCTCCCATTGAACTTTGTCCCTTGCTAAGCATCATTTAACCTTAAATGAGAAGTTTTATGCATAGACCCTATATCATTCAGCTGTGTGTGTGTGTGTGTGTGTGTGTGTGTGTGTGTTTATGACAATACTGTGTAGATGAGATGTTTTAATTTTTAAGTTGCTTCATTGATACATGATTCAAAAGTATACTGTTTTGTAAAATACTTATTCAGGTCATTTTCAAAAATTTCAGTTGGATTGTTGCTTTGTTTTTCTTTCTTTTTTTTGCCTGTTTAGTTGTGTTAGTTCCTTATGTATTTGAGGTATTAACCCATTATTAGTTGTATGGTTTACAAGTATTTCCTGCATTATATAGGTGTCTTTTTATTCTGTTGATAGTTCCTTTTTTGTGCAGAAGCTTCTTAGATTATTGCTGTCCCTTTTGGTTATTTTTGCTTTTGTTGGTTTAGCTTTTCATGTGACATATAAAACAAGTATTCCTAATGCCAACATCAGGAGGTTTCCCCTGTGCTTTCTCTAGGAGTTTTACATTTTCAGGCTTTAATTATTTTACTCATATATATGTTATTTTATATTTATTGCTAATTCTTCATTCTTTTCTTTCTTGGAGGTGTTTTGATGAGTTTGAATATATAGATCCTTCTGAAGGGTGAGGGCAATGGACACTTTAAAAATCATTTTGACTGTGGGTTAGCCTTAGCTCCTGAACAGGAAACACAAGTAGAAGTTAAGTTCACTACTGTTAGCTGTGCTTCCTTAAGCAGAAAGTCACCCTTCAGCAGTTGCATTGATTGTCGTAGCATGATAAGACAAAAATTATACACTAAATAGTTCATTCATTTCATGTATCGTTCTTGATCTGAACTTCTGGTTTTTCTTACTAGGAAACAAAAGGAAGGGAAAAAAAGAACACATGAGTTGATTGACAAATCAGATCAAATGTATTGATTTTATCTCATGTTTTCTGAGTTTCTTGAATTTTCCTTATAGAAAATTCATAAAAGTATTTTGTAGATTCTTGGAACTTAAACATGAAAGAAGAAACAATTAGTATGAAAAATGTTCAGGTTATAATCTCAATGTCTTATGTAAAATAAAACAAGCCTTCACACTGTGGCTCCCCATTTACCAATGTGTTGCTATGACTCTGCCGCCACTGCTGCCATTGCCACCACCATTTTAGTTGGGGCAGCTTCCATTTTGGGACACCTGCCAGAGACTAGAGGCTCATTATCTAAGTGCCTACAGGTTAGCTGCTGCTGCTGCCACCAACTTGGGATGTGACTGCTTTCATTCAGGGATAACAGCCAGGACCTGAAAGATCCTCACCAAGGGTTTTGCAGGCTTGGTTACATCTTAGGAATCCCTTCTAGGTGTGATAATATCCACCATTTTGCTGCAGAGGCAGGAGAGAGTCCTGGAAGGGGTCAGTGGGTGGGAAAAGGGTGTGAGGGCATCCTTATCCTGGTTCATCCATCCAACCAGCCTGGCACACACCTAGATCCCAGAGACAACTTGGGCAACACTTGCTGGGATTCAACATCAGCCTTGTTTATGACTCCACAGATCACCTGGTCCTGCCAGTTTGGCAGCCAACAGGGCCTTCCAGCTCCTCAATCGCCAGTCTCCCAAACATCCTCTAGCCACCAACCTGGCCCAGTGCCTGCAGCTACATGGCTGGCTCATAGCTTTCAATGCCTGTTTCTGATTGTGATGGTTGACATATTTGGTTCCATGGAAATGTTATAGGCCAGGCTATGTGAGCAATGACTAAACAGACTCCATTTTACCTTGAGACTCCATGTTATGTAGGAAATGCTTCTCCCATGGGAATGCCCCACCTCTGTACCCATCAACAGTTGCTTAGCCTGACTAGTTTGGCAATCCAAAATGATAATTCATGTATAATGAAAAATTGTTCTGTTTTCAATTCCTAGTTTCCTAAACAATGTACTATGTTAATGGTGATATCAACAGTGATTGTCTAGATGTTAGTAACCATTCTTTAGTTTGTTCCTAAGTAAGGTCATTTTGATCCACTTCCTCCTATGCTAGTGATTTCAGATCCCATGTTTTTAGTTTATAATTTTGAATCTCAGCAACAGACATTTACGATTGATGAACTGACTTATGGTATAAAAACCCCTGCAACCCTGTGTTCTGGGCTGTTCTCCCAATAGCCATTTTTGGGGGCATTGTGTGAGACAGTCAGTTGGCCAGGTTAATAAAAACTCTCAAATTTGGATTTCTCAGTGGTCATTGGTCTGTTCTTAAGTTGGGCCCCACAACACTCATTTGCCCAACACAGAACAGCTTACCGATGCAGGTGCAAAGGTCCTGTCACCCAGCCCTCAGGACCTCTGGGGAGAGAGATTCCTGATTGGGAAATTGAAAGGGTAGGGGCAGGAGAGATGGAATTTAGAGACTAAATTATTGTTTTAGTCAGACATTTTTGCTTCTGTGACCAAAAGATCTGATCAGAACAATTTTAAAGGAGGAAAGGTTTATTTGAAGGCTCAGAGTTTCAGGGGTCTTAGTCTGTAGAAGGTCAGCTCCATACCTTAGGGCTAGAGGTGAGGTAGTATATCATGGCAGAAAAGTGTGTCAGAGGAGAGCAAGTTCACATAATCAGGAAGCAGTGAGAGAGAGAGGGAGAGAGAGAGAGAGAGAGAGAGAGAGAGAGAGAGAGAGAGAGAGAGAGAGACTCCACTCTCCAGATACAAAATATATACCTCATAGCTATGACCCAATTTCCACCTCCTCGAGTCCTCAAGTCACATCCTACCACTTTAATTAATCTCATTACTGATTAATTCACTGTTTGGGTTAAGATTCTTACAAAACAGTCATTTCCCTCTGAACCTTCCTGCTCTGTCTCGCATGTGAGCTTTTGGAGGAACACCTCACATCCAAACCATAAAAATTATAGACCAGGAATTGTGGGGTCCACAAATGAGGGAAGGGGCTCAGTTCAGGCTCCTGTGTCACATGAATGGACCCCAAAGGAGAATCCTAGGGTGCATTTTTCCAGAGGAACTGCCAATTGCTATACCCTGTCTCCAGAGGTCCTTCCTCCAAGTCTAATCCTCCAACCACAATAACTGTCATCATCCTGAGGGTGGAGTTACCAGCAAGATCCAGACAACCCCACCTACCAGAGGAGAAGGGAAGCAGAGAAGTCATTGAACTCCAACAGAAACAATTGTTCAATTTTCTTTTTTTTTCCTCCATTTTTTCTCTTTTCTTTTTTTGTTTTTCACTCTCACATCCCCATCATCTTTGAAATCAAGTACCTTTCACACATCAGGCTACTAAAGACTATGGGTTTGAATACTATATTGCAGTTTTGTAGTAGATTAATTTTTATTTTATTAAAAAAATTTTTATCACTCTATTTTCCTCTTATTTATGTGTTTCTTCAGAGTCTCTTTCTCTCTTTTCTCATGCTAACAACCAACTTCTTTTGATTCTGGTTACACTCTTCCTATGATCTTGTAATTCTATATTCTCACATCTTACATCCTTAACATCACATCCTACTCCCCTCCCCATCCTCTCTTTGTCCACCGTTAGAAATCGTAGACCTTATTGCAAACCTATTGTTTATGCTGTAGAAAATAATAGAACACACCATCTCTGTTTATTATAACAATACTGTTAACATCTTAAAAGGGGCTATATTGTTTAAGGCTGCATATTGGTTGCATAGGGAGCTGTTAATATTGATCTATCCCCTTAATAGTGAAGTATTGGAAACCTGCAAGAACACTATAAATTTATAATGTGGAAACTGTAATACCTTGAATCTGCACTGCTAGAGGGGAAGATAAATGACAACATGAAAAGAAAACAGGGAAGTTCCCCCCCAAAACCAAGATGCTATATGAATAGAGTAGAGTGCATCAACAGCATGGTACAGGAAATGTCAGAAAAGAGTTCAGAATGTTCATAATTAAAGTGTTCTGTAAAGCAAAGGAGGATATAAGCAAGCAAATGCAGGCAACAGAAGTTCACATCAATAAAAAGTTAAAAGAAAAAAATGCAGGCAGCAAAAGATTATTTCAATAAAGAACTAGAGATTATGAATGAAAATCAAACAGAAATCCTTGAAGTGAAGGAAACAATAAACCAAATTAAAAACTCAGTAGAAAGCATTACCAACAGACTGCATCACTTGGAAGACAAAACTTCAGACAATGAAGACAATATATTTAATCTTGACCTTTGACAGATGCTTTTGTGGATTTCAGGTCCCTTGGAGAGCAGCTTTGCAAATCTGCATGTAACATGCTCCAACACTTTATCAGCTAATGCAGATGGCAATCTTCATGTGACTCAAGACCACCTTTCCATCTGGAGGCCTCTGACCTTCAGGCCCTGTGGGGTTGTGAACTTTGTCCCTCTCCACACTAACTGGAAGTAAAACAACCAGGACATCATTCTGCTCTCAGATTAATCCCAGACACTCATTCATTGTCAGGGATTTGCTATCTTAGAGTGGCAGCTCCAAAACCTTGATCTAACCAGACACTGTCAGATTGTTCTTCCAAATTTTGCAGACAGATTGACTGAATCTATATTTGTGTACCAGCAAGGGATGACTTCTGTCACTTTGCTCACAGAGGAGGGCCTGTCCTCCTGCTGCCTCCTTCCACTTCACCCAGCATGTTGTCTCACCCCACTGCACCCACCAGGGAATTTGCATCTTATCCCAAAAAGAGGTTCTTTTTACAAATCTGAGATAAAAGCTCAGCTCTAACCTAGCCTTGACTCACCGGGACTCCTCAGTTCAATTTCCCAAAATGCTGTGCTCTGCTCAGCTCCTGGGACTTCTGATGCTCTGGATCTGTAGTGAGAGCAGAGGGATTTAGGAATGGAGAATGGGGTGGAAGGGTCCCATTGTTTGTTATACTTATTCTGCCCATGTGGTAAAGGCAAGTATTCTGTGTTCCAGGCAAGAGTATTTCATACTTTGCTATTAGAATTTGGATCCACTCAACAATGACCAGTGCTGTAATGGAAGTCTTGGATGATAATGAAGAACACATTGTGTGTTATATATAAAATAGCAATTTATTTCTTGTAGTTTTATGTTTTTGTGGTATAAATCAGAAAATTTTGAAATAAACGATGGAATTTACATCATGAAAACTGCCCATGATATTTGTACATAACCTTGTACTTGTCTCTCATTATTTCAGAATCCAGTGGGGATGTTGTGCCGACCCAGACTCCTCTCTCCAAGTCCATCACCCCTGGAGAGTCAGCCTCCATCTCCTGCAGGTCTAGTCAGAGCCTCTTACATAGTAATGGAGACACTTATTTGCATTGGTACCTGCAGAGGCCAGGACAGTCTCCAAGGCTTCTGATCTACAAAGTTTCCAACAGGGCCCCTGGGGTCCCAGACAGGTTCAGTGGCAGTGGGTCAGGGACAGATTTCACACTGAAAATCAGCAGGGTGGAGGATGAGGATTCTGGAGTCTACTACTGCATGGAACATACTCATGCTTCTCACACAGTGGTGCAGCCTGGAACAAAAACCTCCCTGCTAGGATGGCCCAGCTGCCACAAGTGTTGTTTGTGTAACAGAGTCTGTGTGACAGTAAGGTTGTGGGGATCCCAGGGGAATAGGAGGAAGTTGAGAGTTCTGGACCATGAGTGCCTTGGTTACAGCTCAAGCCCCATATATCAGACCCCTATTCTGCTGTTGTCCTGCATGACAGGAGCCATAGGAAGAGTGAGGGGTGACAGGCAGAGCTGAGTGGCAGCTCAGAGGAGCCCTCCCTCATTTGCTCATGGTTGTGGAGGAGATCTCAGTGTAACAGTGGTCCACTTCACCTTGTGAATACAGCTCTGAGGCTTATTCTTAAAAATAGCAAGTTTTCCTTTCCCTCTTCTCCCTCTCCCCCTCCCTTACCAGGGACTGGGATCAAGATTACCCTGAGCTCTCTGTGCTCCACAGGAAGGAGATATCTGCCAGAGGATCTAGGAAGTGAGTATCTCCCAAACTAACAAGTGAATGTTAACACACCATCAGGGGCCCTGGGACACCCTGTCAGGGCACACCTGAAATGTGGCCTTTGAAGAGGTCTTTCAAAATCCCCCTGTTCCTCTTGATGGGCAGAATCACAGTGTCAGGGACAGGAGTCCCCTATTTCTCCTTTGCTAGGAAAGCAATAAAACTTTTATATTTTTCCTTTTTCTCAAAATGATGTCCTCATTATTGGAGGATAAGGAACAACTCATCCATTAGGTTTTTAAATTGTATGGAAAACTAGGAAACTGGAGTTCACAAATTATGAAATAGGAGAAACTTAGTGAATCATCCAACATCACTGAGCTTAAACTGTGTTAGAGAAAATGGGGAAAACTCAGAGAAGGGAGAAAGAGTGGGCTCAGCACTGCAGAGTCACATTCAGTCCTCAGGAGCCTGACAAGGCCCAGTGACCTGGAGCTGCTCTGACAGGACAGGAGACAAGGAAAGCCAGGTGGTGGACACATGGACAGACACAGTGTGTTCTCATTGTTACTGGTCTGCCATCTCTAAACAACATGGTGGAAAATGAGTTGTTCCTGAAAACTGAATGGAGATGCCAGGAGACACAGAGGATGTTCACTTCTTCTGTTACGAAGAAACCACAAAATGCAGTAGAATACATTTGTGCAGTTTTCTCTGTCTCTGACCTCAGTCCAGAGGAAGCAGGTGGCCCTGAGAGGGTGACTCTGCTCCATGAGGTCATCTGGGGAATTGGACCTAGTGCCACAGCATACAGCTTCCCTTCCTCCTCCCAGGTCCCTGCTTCTTCTAGGTCCATTCCTCACCATCATGAGGCAAAGAAGCACAGAGAGAAACTCAGTCTATTTTTACAAAACAAAGGAAACTCATATTTCCAACCGTGGTGAGTGTCCTGCCTAAAGTTTAGTTTTGAGAAATTTTCCTTTTATTCGAATCAACTGATAATGCAGCTATTTTGTTTTGATTCCTTGTTTGTTTTAATCTGAAAATGCATTCACATAATTCTAGGAAGTAATATTTTGGAGCACAATTTAGCCTGTTTGAAGGTAAATTAAAAAGCTTAGTTACCCTGGTTGCATTTCCAGGGCCTAGTAGGTGTATACAGAGAATTTCTGCCCTAGTGATCACCACAAATATGGAATTTTCCAGCATCTTCAACAATTCTTTTGTAAGCACTCATCTAATTACATGTGGTCAAAGTGTTAAACCAGATCAGACACCTCCACATCCTTAGTGCACAATCAGGAGGCCCAGACGTCCCTTGGCTAGTGTGGCTGCTCTGCTTCTTGATAATTCCATAATCGACTGCATTTTATTTCAGAACATGCCATGGCATAATAAATCTTGAGTCTCCATCCTGACTTTAACCACAATAGATCATTATAAAAGAGCTTTACAACTCCATCCCATCTTTGAGCACAAGTTAGGGGCACGTGTGATAATGGTGATCTGAAAGCATTTGTCTGTGCAGATGCATAGTCCAAGTGCTGCCCAGCACAGAAAGGAGACAATAGTGAGAAGGGAGGAAAAGCCAGGAGAAGGCATCCTGGTTCCCAGTTAGGTGATGTAGTGCAGTGAGAACAGAAGCAAATATGAAGCTATTTTATTGGCATTGCATTTTTATTCTGTGTTAAGAATTGTTTGCAACATCATTTCACTAGGCAATCCCTGAGCAGTAACTCAGAAAATTTATTCCAATGAATATATTTACATATGTGTTTACTTACCTAGCAGTCTTATATGAGCTAGGAAAGGGTAAAAGTGTGCACTCATCTTATATTTGTTTACAGTGTCCTAAGTAAATTACATATCACCTTGGTGATAGAGCTCTACATATGTTCTGCAAGACACCTAGACATTGAAAGTCAGAAAAAGGACAATTCACAAACATCACCAAAGAAGCCAAATAATTGTAGCTTGCTTTAGTGAGCTTTTTCAATGCTGTGAATAAATGACCCTACCAGCACACCTGTAGAGGAGTTAGAGTTTACTTGAGTGCTCATAATTTAAGAAGTTTCAATCCATAGGTAGTTGGCTCCATTCCTCAGGGCTCAAAGTGGAAGAGTGTAGCAGAGGGAAGCAGCTCACATCATCAGGAAGAAGAGAGAGCAAGTCTCCACTTACCAGATACAAAATATATGCCCCAAAGCCTCACCCCAATTCCCTTTTTTCTAGCCAAACCCTGCCATTTCAGTTACCACTCAGGTAATTCCTATCAGGGGATTAAATCACTTATGGGTTTAATACTTTTAAATCCAATCATTTCTCATCTGAATGCAGAAGCATTTTTCACATGTGAACTTTTGGGGGACATCTCATATTAAAATCACAACATTCCACTCTCCACCCCCAAAAGCTCACACTCATCTGACAATGCAAAATACATTTAGTCCATTTCCAAAAGTTCCTGCAGTCTCCACAGTTCCAAGGTTACTCAAAGTTCAAGTCCAAAGTCTTTGAGGATCAAGACAGTCTCGCATTGTGAGCTTCTATAAAATTAAAAGCAATTTACAAATATTGAATACATAAAGATACTGAGCAAATATTTCCTTTTTCAAAAATAGGGGCATAGAAAGAAGGGATGGAACCAGAGCAAGGCTGAAATCCAGCTTGGCAAATGGATCCTATAGTTCTATGTCTGGCATCTGGTGCACATGCCATGATGTTTTCTCCAAAGAGCTTGTGTAGCTCCAGCCCTATGGCCTTGTTTGTTGCAGCCCAAGTGCCCTCTCTGTGGGCTTGCCTCTGCTCATTTCCTGCAGCTTTCCTTGGACAATGTCTCATGTTACTGGCATTTCTTTCCACTGCATCTTTGGGTTTCACCTCACATCTCCACAATTTGACTTCTCAGGGGGTGCCTGCAGGGATCCTAACCCTGCTGTACTTTGCCTGGCCTCTCATTCCTTCCTTTGAAATCTTGGTTGCAGCTTCCATGATCCCCTAATTCCAGCATCCTGTATTCCAGCAGAACCAGCTCCATGTGTTTGACACAAAAGTCTGCCACCATCTTGAACAGTAGCCAAACCTCCAGGGGCCCTTGCTGCAGCAGCCTCTGAGGGTCTGTGTGGCTGAGCACACTGAAAAAGCTTCCTAGGTCCTCTTGGTCAAGAAGGGTGCCCCACTGGTCTCTTCTCAAGAGAATTTTCACCTTTACTCCCTTGAGCTTGAGATGTCTATGATCTTGTCAGCTCCTGAGATGCCCTCAAGCCTATGTTTATCATCGTCTCTAGACATAGTCTGTAGTATTCCTTGAAAGTATTATCTTTAACAGCTGTAAATTCCTTAGCCCTAGTTTTACTCCTGCCTTTAAAGTTCACATTTTAAAAATCTTTTTGCTCTGCTCTTTGCTCCTGATTATCACAATATTTGACTAAAATTCTCCAGCAATATCCATGCCACTTCCTGAATGCTATGCTGCCTAGACATTCCTTTGACTAGATTAAGAAGTCCATTGCTCCTAAAATCAGTCTTACAGAAAGTTGCATGACATGGACAAAATCCAGAAAACTTCTCAGCCAGAACATAAAATGAATGATCTCTACTCCATCTTCCCATAGAGTTCTCCTTCTCTGAGGGAGTCCTGTCTTCACTGACCACAGTCCTATTGCCATTCTAGTCTTCTGAGGGCCCATAACAATCAGCCATTAATCTCTAATCACAAAACTCTAAAGCATTTCCAGCTTTCACTGCTAAGCATCTCAAAATTCCTCCCACTAATTCCAAAATGCTCCAAACACTTATGAACCACCTGGTCAGATTAGTCACAGCAATGACCCCACTCCTGGCACCAATTTCTGTTTTAGTCAGCTTTTTGGCTGCTGTGAATAAATTACTAACCAGCACAACTGTAAAGGAGGAAGAGTTTACTTAAGGGCTCATGGTTTCAGAGGTCTCAACCCATAGACAGCCAGTTCCGTTCATCAGGGTTCAAGGTGAAGCTGAACATCATGATGGAAGAATGTGGCAGGGTGAAGCAGCTCACATCATCAGGAAGTAGGAAGAGACAGAGTCTTCACACCCCAGATATAAGGTATATACCCCAAAGTCATGCTGCATTTCCAATCCTCTCCAGCCACATCCTACCACTTCAGTTACCACTCAGTTGATCCCTACCAGGGATCACTGACTGTGTTAACACTCTTACAACCCAATCACTTCTCCTCTGAACCAGGAAACAATGTCTCACATGTGAGCTTTTTGGGGATACCTCATATTCAAAGCAAAACATAGCTCAAATCAAAAGCTAAATCATTAGTTGATTAACCTAATATATAGATAGTTTTAAAACCAAAGTCAATCTGAAAGAACATACATTTTTATAAGTGGTCATACTAGAGGTGTCACATACAGGAGGGGAAGGTGGGAGAGGTAGAGAAGTTGCAGCTTCAGTGCAGTCCCCAGAGTCCTCAGCAAGGAGCTGGTTATTCCACAGACTCAGGGTGGGTCTCCAGCCCTATGCTGCTCAGACTCAAAGGCAGGGACAGGACATGTGGTGGAGCACCATGTGGGAGCTTCATGTTATATCAATTTGCCAGAATTGAAAATGATGTGTTGTGCAATTAAAATGATAATTCTTTAATATATTATTGTTTTACTTAAATTAATGCAAGCACAGAGTTGTCATATAGTGTATAAATTTTTAGGCAAAATAGATGCAAGCTGAGTCACTGGGGCAGAGAATTTTTGTTGTTACTCTGCTCTGGACTCCCCAGGACCAGTGATCAAGGCACTGAGCACAGTCACTGCACAGAACCAGGTCCAGCACTGAGCTTCTGGTCTCTCTGACTCTCCCCCTAGCTGTGGGCTATCATCCTGGCCCAGCCCCCAGGGTGTTGAATACCTTCCTTCTCTGGACCCCCTGCATGGCAGCCTGAGGGCTGGGCCTCTGCTTGTCCAGATCCTCAGCCCCATTGCCCAGGACAGCAGCATCCTCACAGTCCAGGGGCACAGCCTGTAGCTCTAGGGCAGCACCAGCCTGAGCTCAGCCTGGTTGAGCCCCTGCTGCAGCATCTCCCATGTGGCCAGTACTAGGAAGGCCTGTACTGGTCTTAAGTGCCAAAGCCACATTTCCCTTATTGCTGAAGTCACCATTTCCATTCAGATAATTACAATTTGAGTTTCCTGTCATTTCAATGCCTGTCTGGTCCTAATCCCCCCAGACTCCTGCAGCTTGGGATCTCTCCTCCTCATGCAACTTAGATGTGTCATGAAATTAAAAATGTGGCAAATCTCTTAATACCTGTGAAGCAGCCAGAACTAGTTCTCTGGTTTATTGAGCACCAAGTTTGTACTGCTGTTCTTGGAACGAAAAGAGGAACCTCTCTTATGCCAGAATAGGAGCAAGGATTAGGGGGCACAAGGGATGAACTAAAACAAAAGATATATGAGGTGACAAGTGTGGGCATATTTTTGTGCTGGAGTTCGGTTGATTATATAAAGAGAGAAGGTGAAGAGCTTTGCCATTTAAATCTTCCTGGAACAGATGGGACAGAACATGATGCTGAGAGTTGCTGCAGCCCTTTCGACAGCATGAGCCTGTAAGCTCAAAATTTAAAGTCAATGTGGAGAAGGAAACAGATACACAGAAAGGATCTGGGGCCTTACTGCTGTCAGAAGCTGATGCACCAAACTAAATATTCCAACCTTCTGACTTCTGGTTGTGGCTTAAGACATTTCTAAAGTTTCTTTTGTTTTCTTCTGTAACTACTCCAGCTCCTCCAGAAAAGACACTTAAAAGAAAATGTCTGAACAGGCCTAGACCTGCCCTCGAGGGGAAGATAGATGTTACCCTGGGTTTTTGTACAGTTTTGTACAGTTTTGTCTGTAGAGTCATGAAGAACTGGGAACCAAGATAAGTTATGTCCTCCGTGGTGTCTTGCTCACACATTGACAAAATCAAGAGAAACCCCAAAACATTGAAAGGTTTATAAATGCACTCTCTTTTAATTCATTTTACTTGTTACACTCCAAAAGCTAAGTAGATTCTTCCTGTCTTTAAAACATCCTTCCTCCAAGGAGTGACTTGCTAAGGAATGTCAAAATAATTGCATTTTAAGGAGAAAGAGACATGGAGAGGAAATAGACTCTGGGGCTACATGCTTCTCCCCAACACCAAGGTCTGTGTTCAGCTTCCCCTCCAGTCTCAGTGGTTCTGAGAAGATCTGGGCTGGTCCAGGGCTCCTATCAGAGGTGGCATTGGAGGGCTTACAAAGAAAAGTTTCAGGACATTTCCTGCAGGTGTCCTGGGAGGGCAGTAGGATGGTGGATTCTCAGCATGGAGCAGGCCAGTGAGTTCTGCAGAAAGGCAGAGGCCTGGGAAGGAAGAACTTAGACCTGAGTCCTGTGGTATCTGCCTTAGGTTTCCCAGTGTCAGGGCTACTTACCAAGGAACCAGGACATGGGAAGAACTTGGGTGACCTGGGGAGATGATGGCCACCACCTGGTGGAAGATGACAGACAGCTTCTGTGCAGGGCAGTGGGATGAGGGGGTCACACTTGGGTGTGTGTGGGAGGCTGGGGATGAGGAGCCTCCCCTGTTTGTAACAAGAGCCGAGCTCTAGGTGAGAGTAGGCAGGATCTGTAAGAAGCCTTTTCTCCTTTCACTGTTGCTCCCCACACTGCAGAGCTGTGTGCAGGGAGGAGAATGTTGGTTTCCTATTTGGCTTCCTCTGAGCACCTAGGAAGGTTTTCCATCTGCCTCCCAAGTCCTTCCTCTGCCTCCCAAGTCCTTCCATCTGAAAGGAGTTGGTCATGGGCAGCACTACAGAGACCAGCCTGCTCCCAAGACTTCCATCTACTGTGTTCTCTCTTGTCTTTGGGTATCTTCCCTGCTAGTTATAGCTTGGAATGAGAAGGGGATGCATGTTGCTCTTCTCTTCCTTGTGGTTGACCTTATCATTCAAGACATTCATGATTGGCAAACATTGTCAGGGTATGAGACTTGTCTCTGCAGGTATGAGACTTGCTTGTCCTAACAGGATGTGGGCACACCCTCTTGCAGGTTACTTTCCTCCTTACTGTTATTAGAGGTTTATCTTTATACGTAGAAGTCGTTCATCCTGACAAACTCATACATGCATGAAAGTCAATTTCAGGTTATGTCCCCTTATTCCCTTGTCCTTTTTCCTCCCATTCCCCTCTCTCCCTGTCTCCTTCCTTCACTCTGCATCCACCCTGGACCTTATGTGCATAGGTAGTGGATAAAGCCTTCCCTGGTCTTCTGATCAAGTAATAGAATCATTGATTAAATACAGTCTCAGAGACATTGGTCAAGGAATGTGAATGCTTCTGAAATTTTCTCAGTATCCCTGCCCATCAACATAGGATGGATGCTGAGAACTCAGACCAGGGATGCCCTGCAGGAAAAGGATCCCTTTCCTCCTCAGGCTGTGTCTCAGGACCAGGGGTCCTCTTCAGTCAGTCCTTCACAAGCCACACTGCTGCTGAGGATGGGGGCAGCTTGAGATCATGTGGAAACTGAGAAAGTTAACCTGGTGACTCTAGCTGAGCCGAGGAGCTGGGCTGTGTGCCTTTCCTGCCATGAACCACTGGGGCTGCCCTGGGGACACTCTGCCCAGGTCCTTTGTCTGCCTCCCCAGCCTCAGAGACACAGTGGGCACAGGTGTGCCTGGGGAACAAGCACAACTGTGGTGGAGGGGAAGGGACAGGGCACCAGCAGGGACTGCCAGTAAAGCCAGAAGAATGGGGACACACTTTCAAACTTGAGCAGATCTCTCTGGAATGGGCTCTGCCTAGGCTGCATGCCAGCAAATTTCCCTGAAGATCAGGGCCCTGAAAAAGCAGCAGGTGTGTGCACAGCCTGTGGGACTGTGGTCAGGTCACTCAGCCTGTATTCAGTCCTGAGAGCCCTGGACCCCAGCTGCCAGGGTGAGGATGCTGAAGGCACAGCTGGCTCCACCTCTCTGCTGCTGTACTGGGATGCACATCTAAACAAAGGCACAGAGGTGATATAGGATCTGTTCACATGTGTGCCCAAGTCCACCTGTTTCAAGTTGCTCCTCCATGCACATCTATGCTGGCTGCACAGGAGGCTGAGACTCTCTCCTGGAGAAGCCCAGAGGGAAGTGCAGCCTGGGTCAGGATGAGCAGACTACTCACTGCTGCAGGGTAAAATCAGAAGGGGCATTTGTGGTGCAGGTCAGGGAAATGCACTGAGTAGCAGCAGCTGTCATTGAGTGACCAGGCCTGGCCTCACTAACCAGCTCTTCATGCTGGTGAACTCTGGGAAATAATGCCAAAGGGCAGGAAGAGGTAGAGCAGGGGATAGTACATGTCAAGGATGAGCTGCCTTCATCCTGTGTGCATGAAAGAGACCTGCAACTGCAGGTGCCACTGAATGCAAGTGACACACTCACCAAGGGTCATGTTTGGTCATCTGTTGGACCTTCTACTGTCAATCACAATGACTGACAGCTATTGCAAATGGCTATTGATGCTCTCAACATGCTTCTGAAAAATTATCTTTCTTCTTTAAAAAGAAGAAACCACTGGACAGTCACAAATATGAAAGGACAGCACAGAGTTATTTCCAATCAGGGTCATTTTGGAGTAAGTTAAGGCTTGAGCAGATGCCCTCTAAGACTGCAGTATGTGTTCTCAACAAAAAGAAAATGCTCCACCTCTACCTAAATCAGCCATGAAATACATAATCCATGGGATCCTTTCTGTAAAGTTCTCATTTTGAAAATAGTCTCTAAAATACCTTATGTTACAATATGACCCCAGGGAGAAATGAGCTCTCTGTATACCAGTCTGTGCTGTCCTGGTCTGACCTGAGTCCCTGGGGACACATGGCCAGTGCTGAGGGACTGAGAGGAGCCACTCTGCATCTGTGCCCAGCCTGCCTAACCCCACTGTTTTTCATGTGCCCACAGAACAGCCCACTGCCCTGAGGACTTCTTAGTAGGCTGCTCACACCCTGTGCAGGACTCAGTCCCAGTCAGGACACAGCATGGACATGAGGGCCCCCACTCAGCTCCTGGGGCTCATTCTGCTCTGCCTCTCAGGTAAGGAGGGACAAAACTGGGGATATACTGAGCCCAGTGTTGTCAGTGCTGCCTGGCTAATCAGGGAAGTCCTCTTGTACCATGATTAATTGTAAGGATATTTATGCTTATGTTTCCAATATCAGGTTCCAGATGTGCCATCAAATGGCTCAGTCTCTATCCTCCCTGTCAGCATCTCTAGGAGACAAAGTCACCATCACCTGCTGGGCAAGTCAGAGCATTGGCATAGTTTTAGTCTGGTATCAACAGAAACCAGGGCAGGCTCCTAAGCTTGTCATCTATTATAGAAACAGTTTACAATCTGGGGTCCCCTTGAGGTTCAATGGCAGTGGATCTGGCACAGATTTTACTCTCACCATCAGCAGCCTGCAGCCTGAAGATGTGGCTACTTATTACTGTCAACAATATGATAAGCTCCCTCCCACAGTGATGCAGGCCATGACATAAACCTTCCAGGGAAGCAGAAATGTGAGGCTAGGCTGCCCCAGCTGCTCCTCCTGCTGCCTCCACCTGCTGAGAGCACTTCTCAGAGGCACCAGACTCTGAGCTCACTGGGAGACTTTGGTAGAAGGGACCAGGGGGACTCCTCAGCACCCTCACCCTCCTTCTCATCCCCAACAAGTTTGACTTGACAATGTTCTCCAGATTTAGTGAGTGACTCTGTCACTCTAGGTGAGGAGTCCAGCTCTCTCTATCAGTTTGGATTCCTACCACAACGTAGAAGCCACTCCACCATTCAAAGAGGCATTTTTTGAAATACATTGAATCAGATTCTAAGTGACAACTTTCAAAACCTGGGATCTGTTCATGTGAAGGCCTGGTGTTTCCCGGAAGCCACAGCTCCTCTGACAGAAGGTGGAGCCTGAGGATTCCTCCACTAGCACAGGAGTCCCTCAGGACCCCAGACACCTGAATTATTAGTGAGCCCAATAATGTGGAGATAACTTGGGATTCTCACGTGCAGCAAGTAAAACAGAAAATATGCTGGCTCAGTGGTTAAATGCCCTGGGCTCAATCCCTGGTACCAAAAACAACAAAAATGAAACAAAGAGAACAAGAAAATAAAAGCATCTCACTGCACTGGTTTACCCTCAAACCCTCCTCCTTCCCAGACATTCCATAGCAAATGCTGTCTCCTCCTCTGTGCAGTGCTTTGCCTGGGTAGTACTTACAGTAGTGTTACCTATTCATTCTCTGACTGTTCCCAGTCTTCCCTTCCCTTCCCTGGTGGAAAGCTCTCATCTGCTTTTGACATGTGTCCATCAGTTTTCCTCAGTCCTGATATACTCCCAGGCATACTTCTCTAAGCCATCTAGTAAGGAGCAGAAGACTATCACCATGGTAGTTTTGAAAGCAGAGTTTCTCAGATCCTGGTGGCAGTTTATGTCAGCAAGATCTGTGATCTCTGCAGCTGGGAAGTGAAGGTCCTCTTGGGGAGTGGGCACAATCAGTGTCCCAGCAGTCCCCAGGAAGTTATGCATGTATCTTTGACTCAGATCATTCCTCTGTCCACAGTAAGTTTACAACCATATGCTCTGCTGCTCAGATATCTGCTAACCTCAAGAAATACGTCAGTTCTACCATTACTATGGCTGAACCCTGAAGGCAGTATATCTTCTTTGTACCATTTTAGGAAAATCCAGCTTTTTTCCCTTTGGCATTAACATATGGGTAAAATCAACGGGTCACAGGAGTAAACTGATATAGATATTCCAGGAGAGGAAGGTAGGGCTCTGGGGCCCTGGGGATAAGATGTGTGTATTGAGTGGATCCTCTGAGTCTACTCAAGCCCAATTCCCAAGCAACACTTCCATCTTGACATTAGGCAGTGCTGAGCCAGCTGGTGTTGCCCAGTGTTGAGTCCAACACTCACTGTGTGTGGTGTCAGCTCAGTCACTCAGCTACTCAGGGCCCATGGACATGGTGCCAGGGCTCAGTGATGCCTGGGGCTGGTTTTTGAAGAGCCAGAATTTGGTTCTTTCTTTTGGTTTCCTGTGGATGGCCAGCTCTTCTCTAGCCCTCTACAGGTCTGTGCTGTGACTATTGGGGACTCATTGGAGGCACACACTGTTCTCATCTTATACCACACTACTACCCCTAGCAATGAGCTGGGCCACATGGTCACACAACAGGGTTCCTTGTGTTACAGCAGAAGCCTGCTGCAGAGTGTCCTGCTCAGACCACTCAACACAGATAGGCTTCCCAGTCAACCAGTCAGTGGGTTGATGTAGCTCACCTAGCATGGAGGGTGCAGTCTCAGCACTGCAGAGAGCCTGGCCAGCACTGATCTTCACTCTCAGGGGTTGGAGGAGCAAGGAGAAATCCCTTGTTCTTCCTCTGAAGGGGAGGAGCCTGCAGGACTCAAATATCTGGACCCCAGCATCTTCACCATGTGGTAGGTCCATCAGTTGACTGACCAATACCATGAAGCCTGTCCCTCCCCAGCAAAGCTAAACCCAGGTCAATGCATGACACTGTCACTGTCACCAGATGTCACCTCTCACACTAGTGAAGGGCTGTTGCAGATGACTTCCCCTCTCTTCTCAATGTATTTACATACAGTGTCCTTTACAAGTTTTCCCTAGGGGGAAGAATTTGCTCATTTGATGCAAAAGTTACTGACGGGGAAAGATCATGAAGCACATGGAGAATGATGGGGAGTTGAGGTGACAGCGGTGTTCAGGTCCCCTTCTATTCTCTTTTCTATGACTACATGTTTGGGATCTCAGGAGGGTCACACATCCTAATGTTAGCTGCCCTGAGTCCTGCAGGTGTTTTTAATTCCTGATGAACTCCTAATCCTATGTCCTTAAGTAGTTGGGTAGTTTCCTGAGCACAGGGATCACTTGAGTTTCCTACTGAATCTCACCTAGTGATGAAGGAAGAGGTTCAGCTCATGAATTGGAGAGAAAAGATCCATGGTCAAGATTTTGGGACCCCTTGCTACAAATCCTGCATGTTGATGTTCCACAGACCTGTCACTAGAGCAAACACAACAGACAATAACCATCTTGGGAACCTGATCCTGAAGCCCTAGGACAGGAGCAGAGATCCTGGAGTGGAGAGGGTTTGCAATTTCAGTGCTGTCCCCAGGGTGTCCCCAGAGCCCTCAGCAAGGAGCAGGTCACTATTCAGTGCACATGGTCCAGGGTGGGCTGAGCTTCATGCTTCACTAAAGTCATTAAAAAAACAAAACTTTCTTCTATAATTATTCTAACCTTTGCACAGAGGACACTGAGGAAAAGTACTGGCAGGCCCTGCACCTGCTGCTCTGGGGAAGGCAGGCACAATCGTGTCTGTGTGTGTGTTGAAGAGACTGAGGTACTAAGGTCTGGAATCATGACATTACACCTCCTCCAGACTCATAGTCCCGTGGGGTCACTGTCTAGAAAAACCTGAACATCCTCAGAGTTTCCAGATTCTAATCTCTTTTGTCTTTATTGCTGTTTTGATATCCCATTCAAGTAAATCCCTTTCCCCCTAAACTGCTCCTTGCTAGTTAGGTCAATGATAAGGGATTGTCATTAAGAAACCCAAGAAGAGCCTTTCCTGAACCATGAAGAGAACAATGTCACTACTTACAAGAGAGTACACTGATATTGTCCTGTGTATTTCAGGTAAAAGCATGATCTTCTGTGGCACATCTGTGCTGCTCTTAAGTGACCTGGGACACCTGAGACACTGGGGCTGTGCTGACAGAGAGGATACAGCCCTGAAGCTGTGCCCAGCCTGCCCAACCCTGCTGATTTGCATGTGCCCACAGTACAGCCCACTCCCTGAGGACTTCTTAATGGGCTGCTCACACCCTGTGCAGGAGTCAGTCCCATCAGGACACAGCATGAACATGAGGGCCCCCACTCAGGTCCTGGGGCTCCTTCTGCTCTTCCTCCCAGGTAAGGAGTTTCTCAGCCCAAAGATTTCAGAGACCTGCCCTGCAGACTAATTGGGTGTAATTGTGTGAATATTCATGTCTTGCTTTTTTTCAACATTAGGTGCCAGAAGTGACATTCAGATGACACAGTCTCCATCTCTTCTGTCAGTATCTCGAGGTGACAGAGTCACCATCACCTGCAGGGCAAGTCAGAGCATTAGCAATGATTTACACTGGTATCAGCAGAAACCAGGACAAGCTCCTAAGCTCCTCATCTATTATGCAACCAGTTTACAATCTGGTGTCCCATCAAGGTTCAGTGGCAGTGGATATGGGATAGATTTCACTCTCACCATCAGCAGCCTGGAGCCTGAAGATGTGGCCACTTATTACTGTCTACAAGATTACAATCTTCCTCCCACAGTGATACAGGCCATGACACAAACCTCCCAGGGAAGCAGAAGTGTGAGGCTGGGCTGCCCCAGCTGCTCCTCCTGCTGCCTCCACCTGCTGAGAGCACTTCTTACAGGCACTAGGCTCTGAGGGCACTGGGGGTTATCACAGAAGGGGAGAGGGAGGGTCTGTAAGGCCCCCAAAAAGGAAACCCCAACTCTGTCCCATGTATCAACGGCAACCCCAACCAACCGCAGGAGGCGTCACTTGATGCAAACCGCAAGAGGTGTTTATTCCAGTGCACTGGGACCCAACTCGTGACTCACGCAGGAGTTGAGGAATCAAGTCCCGAGCAAAAAATCTTGTAGGTTTATAAAGGCAGAGACCACACATCGGGAGGGGTTGCACATGAAAGGGAAAAAAAGGGAAAAAAAGGAAAAAAGGGGAACAAAGCCACCGGGAAATTCCAAAGGGGGTCTGGGTTTGCTGATAACATACAACATGTTTCACAAAGTTTTACAACAGGGTGTAGATTCTGGTCAATAGTTTCTGGTAATCTTACTGTCTGAGCACTATCTGGCTCAATTTACTCTTTTCCTCTCTGTTTGGGGCTGTTTCCTGGAACAGCTTTAAGGGCTTTGTTCCCATTACTGGGAGGGAGACCTTAGGGAGTTGAGATAAAACAGACAGTTTAAAAAAATGTCCATTCTTTCAGGTCCTCTGCACTAAACTCCCCTACTTCCTCCTCAGACACAGCATCACAGACGTGAGGACACTTCTGTTGATTTCATCAAGGCAGACCTCATTGCTTCTGTGTTGTTCTCAGAAGATTCCATGGTGCATGGTTGTGTAGTGTATCTTAACCTGATGGAGAGACACCTAGAGCATTTGTAAAGCTTGCTCTGGGTGTGTCTGTGAGGCTGTTTCAGAGAAGATTGGTGTGATGTTCTGGGAACATGGTGAGGACCCTCCATGAATGTAGGTGGCTCTGCTCCATATTCTGAAGCCCAGGTGAATGCAGAGGAGTAACAGGAGCACACATTCTTTGTCCTCATCAAGCTCCTCATCCTCAGAGGATGTGCTCCTTCTGCCACCATCCTTGGTCATTGACCCCGTGCTTTAGGCCTTTGAACCTGGACTCATACCTGCTGCCTTCTCATGGGCTCAGGGCCTGTGGAGATGGACTGGGGAAATATTCTGTTCTCTCTCCCTCTCATCTGGCCCTCTGGCTCCTAGTACTGAGGTGCATCTCACTTGCTTGGCCTGCAGTCTGCAGCTTCCCATCACAGAGGAAATTTTTACAAGACAGATGAGGATGACCTAAGAAAGAAGGATGGAGAAGGACCTGTGAAACTTTCCAAGGGTGACGTTTAGATAGAGGATAGTTAGGAGAAACACACTGGTCAGTTTTGGGTGTACACAATTTGAAATCTGAGCATTTCAGTGCAGATTGAGAAAAAATAAGTAGGCTTTTCGGAGTCCTGAGCAGGTTTGTGAAAGACACCTAGAGCCTAGGTGGCTGTGGATAAAGCCTGCTTGGGTGCAACTGCAGGGTGATTCCCATGGACCTCTGCTCAGCTAGTCTTCCTATGACGATGATGAGCATTATCACATGGAGACCATAACAGCAGAATCAGGAGCCCCACATGTTCTGCTAGATGCTGCTGGAAGAGCTGGTCTTGCTTAGACTGAAGTAAGAGCTACAGGAAGATGCTGGGGGTGTAACAGCTACTGTAAGGCCAAGGGAGTCTGAAGACTCCCTTGATGTCACACAATCCATCAGTGACAGAGCTCCATCCCCACCCAGATGGCCTGACTCAGGGCCCAGCCTGACAGACCTAGGCCATCGGGTGGATACTATGCAGCGGTGGTGAAGCTTTGCTGCTGAACGGATGGTGATTCCATGGAACGTGGGGAGCATCAGTGCAGGAGCCCCACTGAGACCTAAGGAAAGGGCAGGAGAGAAAGAGTTTGAGTTTTCAAGGGAAGCAGCAGATTTATTGGGATGGGACAGGGTTTCCAAGCTGTCAGGAGAGCAGGCCCTGAGTCTTGTTGATGGCCGCCTTGTGCAGGATGGAGTGGGCAGACTACAGGATGAACCTAGGAAGAGCTCCATGGGTGCTGCTCAGCCCTCTCATCCATTCAGGGGAGGAGCAGCTCCCCAAGGGCTCAGGCAGCCCTGCTCATCCATGCCTGTGTGATTGACCTGACTCGGCCCCTGCTGGGCCTCAGGCAGTATTGCTTTGTGCTAGTTTCTACAGAGATGTGGTGGCCTCAGGGCCCTCAGGAAAGGAGGTCAAGGACAAGTGAGATGTGCACCTGGATGTCAAGTTCTGATGGACTCCTCATTCCAGCCAGATGCTGTCCACACTGGGGCAGAGTCCTGGGCACAAGTGGGGTAGAGAGTGACCTGGGGTGGCAGCCTTCTCCTCTCCCTGTGGGCTTGCTCCAAGCTTCATGTCACTGGAACTAGATGACTGGTGAGGCAGGAGGCCCTAGGAACTCCATGTCAACAGAAACCAGCTCTACCCTCTGCTGTTTCCAGGGCTTCTCAGTGAGCCTCCCCTTTATACCTGGGAGAGGTTTGGGAGTCATTGGGAGAGTCCTGCAGGCTTCTGTCAGAGAGCCTTCAAACAGGGGACAGCATTGACCTGTGGACACGGCATGGTCTCACACGTATATCAATGTATGTATCAATACCATCTTATTAATATGTGCAACACTGATATTGCACATGCTAGTATGTAATTTACCTGAGGTGCAATAATACTGTATATTAATATATAAGGCATACATTTATTGATTAGTAGTATATTACTAACTCATATATACATGAGTGTGAATGGATATGTTGGATATGAGTGTGTTGCATTTTTGTGGTATATTTTTCTCTAATTTACTTTATTCTTTTACCTAATTTTTGAAATTAAAATTCCTAGTCATGAATCTAATAAATTATTTTCTTATTGAGGAAGAAGATAAATATATTCTTATAAAGTACCATCTTAAATAATTTTCTCACTGACTTGATTTATGATAAAGTCCTTAGAGTTGAAGCCTGAATGAGTTATCCTGGGGAAATCCCCAAAGGGACAGAGGCATTTTTCTTTAATGTGGCTTATAAGTATGAAGGAAATACAGAAAAGACTAGACAGGCAGAATAAGGGCTCTTTGAGAAGGAGGGACTGTGAGTCCAGTGAGCCTGTCCCAGGAGGAGCTTGGACAACAGAGGTTTGAAGGAACAGGGCAGATAGGACCAGTGGGCAGGGCTGAGGGGCTGAGCCAGTGAGAGCACCAGGAGGAGAGAGAAAGTAGTGGCTGAGCAGGTTAGTGGACAACAGCGCTGGGGTCTGATGGGAATATGAGGACAAGCATTGGTTCTGAATTTAAGGCTGTTTCCATGGATCTCTGCTGAGTTATTCACTGCTGCTTAGGAATATGCAGATGCTACTAAGTCACAGTGTCACTGACATGGACATGGAGCAAGGGGAGATGAAGTCCCTTCTCTAATCACAAGGCCTGTGGTGATGGCGCTACACCACAGACAAGGGACCAACTTCAGCTCCTCTGCTGGTAACTTCTAGGTCATTGGGAGACATGCTCTCCTTCAGGAAGAAGCTCTGAATGGATAAAGATTCCATTGGAACTTGAAGTAGCATTAATATAACTAATTGCCTGTGACCTAAAGAATGGCTGAGGCAGCAAAATCATTGAACTCCTTTGGGAAAAGCAGATTAATAGGACACGAGGGTCAGAACCGGGAAATGAAGCCTGAGGAGCTGCTCAACCTGACCAGGGAAAATCCTCTCACCTCCCCATATACCCCATTCTGAGGAGCACAAGGAAACCCAGCTGGGTCTCCTGTAGTGCAGGACCAGGGGCTGAGGTCCTCCACATTGCCTAGGGGAGAAGGCAGGATCTGGTTAGGCATGCATATCAGGCAAGATGGAGAAGTGAGGGTGTTAGAGGGTGACTGAAGAAGGACCTTCCCCTATGCTGGGCAGCACTGCCCAGATCAGGGACATGTTACCTGAACTCAGAGGGGCCAGAGCCAGGCCCTGCCCACCTGGGCACTTGTAGCACCCACACTTTGGGGCTTTCCTTGTACCCACACTTTGGGGCTAATGAGTGCTGCTCATACTTACATCTAACCAAGGATGAGTTTCTCCTGGGCCTGTGGGAAAGATCAGTAGGGAACAAAGAAAGGTGTAACTGGATCAACTCCTCCTGCCAAGCACGGGTATCCCTGCTCTTGTGGAGAGGCCATGGCCTGGGGGACAAAGAGAAAAGTGAACTGGCCTGGGGGACAAAGAGAAAAGTGAGACCACAGACCTCCATGTGTTCCCTGTGGTATTGTTGTAACACCATCTGGCCAGTTTATGAGCCAGGTGAGGCCTGAGGAAGCAGAGATGAAATTCTGTGAGCACAGGAGGGAGATCTGGCCTCAGGCTGAGACCAGGCCTTTTCTGACTTGGTCATGGGTGCTCAGGTGCAGACAGGAGGAGGCAGAGTCTCTGCAGCTAGGGGTTGAACCTGCCTTTCCCAGCTGCCTGATGCCCCTCCCAGCCCACCCATCTCTCCAGAGCCATATCAGTGTCTGGTCAGGGCTCTGGGAAACTCTGGCTCAGGTGGACCCAGGGGACCCATGGAGGCCCACATTCAGCTCCTCTGCCTCCTCTTACACTGGATCCCAGGTGAGGGATCATGGGATGGTTCTGCACACCTGTGGAAGCTCTTTCAGTGTGGTTGGTCCTGTGTCCTGGCACCTCTGTTTAGCAAGCCCAGTGATTCAAGTTTTGTGTGCCCACAGGATCCTGGCTCTACTGTGGAGACCATGGGTGTGACCTAGATGCACAAGTAACCTTTCCACCTCAGATACCATAGGAGAAGTTGTGCTGACACAGACTCCAGTGTCTGTGGCTTTGTCTCCAGGGGAAAAAGGCACCCTCACCTGCAGGGCCAGTCAGAGTGTTGTCGGCTCCTCAGCCTGGACCCAGCAGAAGCCTGGGCAGGCTTCCAGATGCCTCAGCTATGGTGCCTTCAGCAGGCCCTGTGGATTCCCAGCCCTGGTCAGTGGCCATGGTCAGGGCAGCCTTCACCCTCTGCACCACAGCCTGGAGCCTGGGGATGCTGCAGGGTTACTGTCTGCAAGGCCACACAGATTACCATGGACCTCAGACCCCCACACTAACCTCCATGCCTTCTCTGCCTGCCTTCTCTCCCTTGGGGCACAAGGGCTAACTCCAGAGCTACTGAGTCAGATCTTTTGCACTTTACTCTTTCCATTGCACTAGAAAGGATGTGGGAGAGAGGAAACCAAGCTTGATGCAGGTCTGAAGGATCCATGGTGTCCTGGGTCTTCTTTTGCTTCCCTGGGAAAATGTGAGAGATAAAGAGGATGGGAGCATTTGCAATTACTTCCCTATTTTACCAGATGAGGATTGAGTATCCTGAAGAGTCATAATGTCCCCAATACAGGCAGAGTTAAAGGTGAATCACTAAGAGTAATCTGATTCCCAGGTAGTTACTTCCTTCTCACTTTGAACTGAACAACAGGATGCTAAATGTGTCAAAGCACAGTTGGTGTCAACAATGGTTCCAGAAATTGCTCCAGGTCCTGCTCACATTCATTTCATTTCACAGACAGGGTAAGGCTGGGGAATCCCCCACATCTCCAACCTGGAATGTGGATATGGTCATTTCCTTTTTGCTTTGTGTCCTGCACAAGGAGGCTCTCACAGCTATTCCTGCCCCTCCACCTATTGAGGGCCCAGGGTTCCAAGGAGAGGGAATTTGTGGAAGATGAGGTTTTCCCATGACCAGGTTGCTGCATTCACTCTATGGAGCTAACATCCAAGGGATCTGTCTTATGTTTCTTTTTCCTGTCCCAATCCTGCATCCTGGTAATTCAACCTTGAATGAAAAAGAGCATGAAGACAACTGTAGCTCAACATAAATTCCTTAAATGGTAAATCACTTAGGGAGTTAGAAAAATATCCTCCAGGATCCATTCAAGGACACTTTGCCATGAAAATGCCAAGAAAATGGGCACATGGCAGGAATGAGACAGTGATCCACTGACAGATGGAGACCAGGAGGCCTGGGCTCCACCCACCCACCCTTACACCCTCCAGTCCTCAGGAGACCTTCTGAAGCCCACCTTTGTCAAATCTCTTGGGTCACAGAGCATCCTTTAACTCTCTTGTGGTGAATCTCACTTTGAACCCCTGGTTGTCTGTTAGTCCTCTGTCCGCCAGTAGGAGATTACTGCTATGGGGTAACGTCTGTTTTCCCTACAGAACACAGTATCCCAGTGATGGTACAATAGGATCAACTCCATGAATAACAGTGAAGACTCAGTGAAGCCTCACTGGGACGCAGCCTCTAACGTCCTGAGAATGTCATGTCACAGGAAGACCAGTAGATGGTAGACAAACCACAGTAAACAGAGCTGCCTTATCCCCAAATATCAGGGAAATAAGAGAGGGGTGTGTCCTCTTATCAGCAGGGAGCCCCTCAGGTTTCACCAGTGTGGGTTTCTGACAAGAGATTCATGGGAGGAGATATCAGGGGCTGCCTCGTGGGGAAGCTCTTCAGTTCTCTTGGCCTGGAAGCCCAGCCTGACTCCTGCTTTCTGTGTCCCTACAGCCTATGTGGTATAGGTTGAATCCTGTTCCCTGATTTCATGGCTGAAGCTTGACCCCAGTATGGCTGCAGGTGGAGAAAGGGACTGAAGGAGGTCCTGAAGTTAAGTAAGGGGATGCAGGTGGGAGCTGACCCCACTCCACAAGTGTCCACCCTCCAAGGTCCTCCAGGGAGAGCTCCCTTCCCTACTCAGAGTCATGAAGAGGGGGGCCACAGAAAGGGGCACCACCAAGCTGGACAGTGAGGCCTCACCAGGGACCAAACCCTTGATTGTGGCTTTTCAGCCTCCAGAACATGAGATGTAAATTCCTGTTGTTTAATACCCAGTCCAGGGTTTTGAGGTTTCTTTCAAAACCCGAGCAAGTGACTCCACTTTCCCAAACCTCCTGAGGATGGTCGGTCACAGGAGACCCTGTGCATATGGACCTGCCCTACCCCTCCTCCTGCCTCTGCTCTGACCCTGCCGGAGAGGGAGGACCTGGCTTCCACCTCAGCATTAGGCTGAGCACAGTGTTTCTTGCTTAAGAAATTGTTCAGCTGTTTTGCTTTCTGTTCAGAATCTCAATAAATTTAGTGAGAAGCTATCTGGGGCTCCTGCCTGAGGTTTCCATGATGATTTCCCACCTATGATGCCAAAGCACTGAGTACAAAACCCAGCTTTTTATTCCCTGGGGAATTACCTGCTTGGTGAAATCTGTGAGGTCCTAGGACAGAGCTGATGCAGAGGTGCTAGGGTAAGGAGAGAAGTGGTGAGAGACCTGAGGATGCCCATCCACTTTTCCAAGTGGATCCTCTGAATGTGCTGAGCTCATTACTAAAGTGCGGCTTCCAGCTTGACATAGGCAGTGCTGAGGCAGTGGGTGCTGCCCTGTTCTGAGTCCAGCACGCCCCATGTGAGGTGCAGCTCAGTCACTCAGCTACTCAGGGCCCATAGACACGGTGCCAGGGCTCAGTGATGTTCTGGGAGCTGCTTTGTGACAAAGGAGGGTTTGCTCCTTTTTGGCTTCCTGGGGATGGCCAGCTCATCTCTAGCCCTCTACAGGTCTGTGCTGTGACTTTTATTGGGGACTTTTCAGAGGCACACACTGTCCTCATCAAATACACACACTTCTTCCCCTAGCAATGAGCTGGGCCACATGGCCACACAACAGGACTCCTGTGTCACAGCACAAGCCTGCTGCAGAGTGTCCAGCTCTGCACCACTCAACACAGACAGGCTTCCCAGTCAGCTGGTCAGTGGGTTGGTGTAGCTCACCCACTGTGGAGGGTGCTGACTTAGCACTGCATAGAGCCTGGCCAGTACTGAGCTTCATTCTCAGGAGTTGGAGGAGCAAGGAGCAATCCCTTGTCCTTTCCCTGAAGGGGAAGAGCCAGCAGGCCTCAGACATCTACAAGGGTTCTGCTTTTGTTTTATGTGCATTTCGGTTTGTCTGTCTATACATGTGTGTGATATCAAAATTGGAAAATGGAGATTTCAATATATTGGATTAGAGGGTGACTGCATTTCATGTCACTCCAGCACTCAGGATTCAAGAAGAGACTTCTTGAGAGACTGGGGACCAACTCAGAGCTGCCGGGTGAGTCTCTCCCACTGGGCAAGGCTCCCTGGATGGGGCGGTAGTCCCAGAACACAGGGAACTTCGTGGAAAAGAGTTGCCCATAGAGACTCCCCTGCTGGAATGGTGAAACTGGACAGCTGGGAGCGTTGTAGAGGAGGGCTGCCCAGCAAGAGACTCACTCCCAGGGTGAGGCTCCCTAGCACAGGAGGTAGGTCCAGATCCCAGGGAATGTCACATAGGAGGGCTGTCCATCCCAGGGGGTAGTCCTGGACCTAAGGGAACTTCTCGGAGGAGAGCTGCCCAGTGAGATGTCACCACTGTGAGTCTTCCCTGCCGGGGAGATTTTCCTATCAGGGCAGTAGAACCAGAGACCCAGGCCCAGACCAGCCATGCCCCAGTCTGCACTCTAGCCCCCTTTGGCTGACCATTGGTCACCAAGTGGATGCTCCTCTGCCCACTAGCAGGGAATATACCCCACCTGAAGGCCACCACCCCTTGTGGATCACTGCATTATCAAGTACCTCCAAGACTTCAGGCTACTGAAATCTATAGGGACACTATAAGTCAATAGAAGAAATTTGCAATATCTCAGAGATTCACTACTAGAGGGGTAGATACCTGAGAAATATGAGAAAACAAGGGAAGAAAATGTCCCAGACAAACCTAGATGGTACATCAATAAAATCCAATGACAGCATGACAGAAGAAATGTCAGAAAGGGAGTTCAGAATTACATAATTAAAATGATGAGATGATCATTTTAAAAGGATGAGATGGAAGAGCAAATGCAGGCATTGAATGACTGCAACAATCAGCAGTTAAAAGAGCAAATGCAGGAAGCAAAAGACCATTTCAATAAAGAGTTAGAGATACTGAAAAAAAAAAAAAAAAAAAAAAAAACCAAACAGAAACCCTTGAAATGAAGAAAAAAATAAACAAAATTAAAAACTCCATAGAAAGCATAACCAATATGATAGAACACCTGGAAGACAGAACCTCAGACATTGAAGACAAAATATTTAATCTTGAAAACAAAGTTGATCAAAGAGGGAAGATGGTGATAAATCATAAACAGAATCTACAAGAATTAAAGGATAGCATGAAAAGGTCAAATTTAAGAAATATTGGGATTGAGGAAGGCACAGAGATACAAACCAAAGGAATGAACAATCTATTCAATGAAATAATAACAGAAAATATCCCAAACCTGAAGAATGAAATGTAAAATCAAGTACAAGAGGTTTATAGGACTCCAAATACACAAAATTACAATAGACCCACACCAAAGCACATTATAATAAATATATCTAACATACAAAATAAAGACAGAATTTTAAAGGCTGCAAGAGAAAAGAATCAAATTACATTCAGGGTGAAACCAATATGGATATCAGCAGATTTTTCAACCCAGATCCTAAAAGCTAGAAGGTCCTGGAACAACATTTTTCAAGCTCTGAAAGAAAATGGATACCAACCAAGAATCTTACACCCAGAAAAACTTAACTTCAGATTTGATGATGAAACAGAATGCTTCCATGATAAACAAAAACTAAAAGAATTTACAAAAAGAAAGCCGGCACTACAGAACATTCTCAGCAAAATATTCCATGAGGAAGAGATGAAAAACAACGATGAAAATCAGCAAAGTGAGGAACTACCCTAAAGGTATAGCCAAATAAGGAGAAACCAAGTAGTGTCAAAAAACAAAAATGAGTCCAATGAGTGGGAATACAAATCATATTACAATAATAACCCTGAATGTCAATGGCCTGAACTCATCAACCAAAAGACATATACTGGCAGATTGGATTAAGAAGAAAGATCCAACAATATGCTGCCTGCAAGAGACTCATCTCATAGAAGGAGATACCCACAGACTAAAGGTGAAAGGATGGGAAAAAACATACCATGCACATGGACTCAGCAAAAAAGCCAGAGTATCCATCCTCATATCAGATAATGTGGACTTCAAGCCAAAGTTAGTCAGATGGGATAAAGAAGGACATTGCATACTGCTTAAGGGAAGCATAAATCAGGAAGACCTAACAATCATAAATATCCATGCCCCAAACAGTGGCTCATCCATGTATGTCGAAGAAATACTTCTTAATTCCAGGAATCAAATAGAACACAACACAATAATACTAGGTGATTATAAAACACCTCTCTCACCACTGGACAGATCTTCCAAACAAAAATTGAACAAAGAAACCATAGATTTCAGTAACACAATCAACAATTTAGACTTAATGGACGTATATAGAATATTCCATCCAACAAAGAGTGAATACACTTTCTACTCAGCACCACATGAATCCTTTTCTAAAATAGACCACAAAGCTACTGTTAGCAAATACAAGAAGGTAGAGATACTACCTTGTATTCTATCAGATTATAATGGATTGAAATTAGAAATAAATGACAGAATAAAAAACAGAAACTTCTCCAACACCTGCAGATTAAATAATACACTATTGAACAATGAATCGATACTAGAAGACATCAGGGGGAAATAAAAAAATTCTTAGAGATAAATGAGAACTAAGATACATCATATCAAAATCTCTAGGATACTATAAAGGCAGCACTGAGAGGAAAATTTATTTCAAGGAGTGCATTCAATAAAAGAAGAAAAAAACCAACAAATAAATGACCTAACACTGCAGCTAAAATCCCTAGAAAAAGAAGATCAGAGAAACAACAAAAGTAGTAGAAGACAGAAAATAGCTAAAAACAGAGCTGAAATCAATGAAATTGAAACAAAAGAAACAATCAAAAAAACTGACAAAATAAATAGTTGGTTCTTTGAAGAAATGAACAAAATTGTTAAACTCTTAGCCACACTAACAAAGAGAAGGAGAGAGAAAACTCAAATTACTAAAATGTGGGATGAACAAGGACACAATATCACAGACACGACACAACAGACACAATTGAAATACAAAACATAATTAGAAGCTATATTGAAAATCTATACTTCAACAAAATAGAAAATCTTGAAGACATCAACAGGTTTCTAGAGACATATGAATTACCTAAACTGAACGAGGAGGACATACACAATTTAAATAGATCAATTTCAAGTAATGAAATAGAAGAAGTCATCAAAGCCTACCAACAAAGAAAAGTCAGGGACCAGATGGTTCTCAGCAGAGTTCTACAAAACCTTTAAAGAAGAGCTCATTCCAATACTTCTCAAAGTATTCCATAAAATAGAAGAGGAGGGAACCCTTCCAAACTCATTCTATGAAGCCAGTGTCACCCTGATACCTAAACCAGACAGAGGCACATCAAGGAAAGAAAATTTCAGACCAGTATCCTTAATGAAAATTGATGCAAAAATTCTCAACAAAATTTTAGCAAATCGCCTACAAAAATATATTAAAAAGGTAGTGCACCACGATCAAGTGGGTTTTATCTCAAGGATGCAAGGTTGGTTCAACATCCAGAAATCAACAAATGTAATTCACCATATCAATAGACTTAAAGTCAAGAATCACATGATTATTTCCATAGATGCAGAAAAAGCACGTGATAAAATATGGCGCCCCTTCATGCTGTAAACACTAGAAAAAATAGGGATAGTGGGAACATTCCTTAACATTGTAAAGACCATCTACACTAAGTCTATGGCCAATATCATTCTAAATGGTGAAAAGCTGAAAGCATTTCCCCTGAAAACTGGAATAAGGCAGGGATGCCCTCTTTTCAACTTTGTCCTTGAAACTCTATCCAGGGCAATTAGACAGACCAAAGAAATTGAATGGATATGAATGTTGGGGGCTATGCCATGCGAAAGGCGCCGGGATGGCGCCTGGTAGCTAGTCAGAGGTTGCTTTGATCACATCAGTGGTCAGGAGGTTGATTAACATAAGCACACCCAGGTAATTTGTCATTGACCGTATCCAATTAAGTCCATGCACACAAAGTGTGCACAGGTGTTCCCAAGTGCTCCTGATCATGTCAGCTCGTGCCTGCTCGTTTTGACCTTTACCATGATTGGGCAGCCAGCTCCTCGCCTAATCTTTGCGTAATTGGCATCAGCCCTACCCTTTACCTCCTGGAGGGGATATAAGCTGGCTCTCCTTGAGCGCCGGGGTTCGAAGTTCAAAGTTCCAGGCCCCAGATTCGAAGTTCGAGGCCCCAGGTTTGAGGTTGGCGGTTCCAGGTTCGAGGTTCCAGTCCCCAGGTTTCCTGAATCTACAATAAACCGTTCCAAATTCAGAAGCCTTGCTATTCGTTTGTCTTCTGCGCCAAATTGACTCCGCTGGATGGTGTCAAGTGGTGGCCCATACGGGAAATTCTGAGTTCGTCTCCCCTCCCGAGAACTCAAACGGTGAGTATCAAGGTAAGCTGCAGCCCCTGTTTCTAAGGCAGTTAGATGCTCAAGATAGCTGGCCAGGTAGTGAAGTGTAAAAGTGCGTGCATTTTGAGTAGTTTGTGTGTATGTCAAATTCAAGAGTCTTGCTCTAAGTAGCGAGGAAAGCTGAGGCCCTGTCTCTCTGAGGCAGTTAGGTGCTGAGGATAGCTGGTCAGGAAAGCTGAGCCCCTGTCTCTCTCTGGGGCAGTTAGGTACTCAGGTAAGCTGAGACCCTGTCTCTAGGGCAGTTAACCCCTGTCCTTAGGGCAGTTAGGTACTCAGGTAAGCTGAGGCCCTGTCATTCTAAGGCAGTTAGGCACTCAGGATAGCTGGCCAGGTGATGAAATATAAAGGAGCTCCAGAGTGTGTGTATTTAGTGTTGTTTGTGTGTTTGTACTACTGTTAGTGTGGTCTTTGTTTGTCCTGTATCAAATTTATTTATTAGTAAAAGATGGGTTCAGAAATATCACAAAATCAGTCTGAAGGGATAATTCAAAAAGGAGGCATGAGAAATATATTACAAGAAGGAGAAGAAGTGCTAGAAGAGATTGAGGAGGAAGGAGATACTGGGGAGGAACTAGAAGATAGGCAAGTTAATACTGCAGAGCTGCTAAAAGGCAGGAAAGACCATGAGGTAACTACCCCCTCAAGTCCCCCTTATGATAAAAGGTGGGAGGACCTGACATATTGTGGGCACTCTTGTCGGCCTTGTTGTGGTGGAGTCCCAAGTGATACCAGGGATTGCTGGGACCCTGTGGAAGGCCCGTTAAGACTGTCCTGCCCAGTCTTGGCGGATGGTCAGGGGCAGCAATTTCATCAGGCCCTAGAATTTAAAACAGTAAAAAATCTTAAAGAGGCAGTCACTACTTATGGGCCCCAAGCTCCGTTTACCCTGAGTATGGTGGAATCCATTGCAACACTTAATCTGACTCCTAGTGATTGGGCGAGTGTGTCGAGCAGTTTTGCATGGTGGACAATATTTAATGTGGAAAGTAACCAATCAAGAGCTCTGTGCAGAGACAGCTCATAGAAACATAGTCACAAGTTTCCATCAACGAAACCTGGTTACGTTGCTGGGACAAGGACCATACGCTGAACAACAGCAACAAATTATGTATGATCCAGTGGTCTATCTTCAGATAGCTACTGCCGCTGTTAGAGCGTGGAAAGCATCACAAGGTCGTGGGGACTTGCAAGGGCAATTATCCAAGGTTATACAGGGCTCAAATGAACCATATGCAGAGTTCGTACACCGTCTGTTACAAACAGCAGGCAGAGTGTTTGGGGATTCAGAACAAGCAATGCCTTTAATAAAACAGTTAGCATATGAACAAGCTAATAAATGGTGCAGGGAAGCAATTAGGCCATGGAAAAATAAGGATCTCAATACCTATTTAAAAATATGCAGAGATATTAATGAGTCAGCTATACAGGTTCAAGTACTAGTGGCTGCTGTCACTCCAGGAGTAGCTCAAGCTATGAGGGCCAAATCCAAAAGCTGTTTTTCATGTGGACAGCCAGGACATTTTCAAAGGGACTGTCCACACCCAAGTCATAGTACATACAAAAAAATACCCAGAGTATGTCCAAAATGTAAAAAAGGAAAACATTGAGCAAATGAATGTAAATTTGTAATTGACATTAAAGGAAGACCACTCCCATAAAACGAGATGAGGGACCCTCAGGCTTGGGCCCCACAAATATTTGGAGCCCTGAAGGAAGGACAGCCAGTGGCGGATCCCATCAGAATGATCCCTTGAACCCATTATCCATTAATTCCCTCATCAGACATACAACAGGAAGCGCAGGATTGGACCTCTGTGCTGCCGCCGGAGTAGTACTAACTCCAGAAATGGGGGTTCAATTAATACCTACGGGTATCTATGGACCTCTTAAATTGGGGACAGTAGGTTTACTATTAGGGCACAGTTCTGCTGCCCTAAAAGGACTCCATATAACACCAGGAGTAATTGATCCAGATTATGAGGGAGAGATAAAAATAATGGTCAGTTCCCCAAAAGATATTTCTGTTATAAATCAGGAGGATAAAATAGCACAAATACTGGTGATACCCAGTGAACATGACAAATATTTAGTAGCAAAAAAGAATAAAAGAAATAAATCGGGCTTTGGATACACAGGGTAACCTATGACCATGCTTGCCTTAGATCTAAACTCTCGCCCCATGTATACTATAAGAATAAATGACAAGGAATTTAATGGGTTATTAGACACTGGAGCTGATCTTAGTATCATAACATTGACCCAATGGCCAAAAGATTGGCCTCTTCAAAAGGCTGACCAGACCTTATGAGGTTTGGGGGTTGCCTCAAACCCACCCCGGAGTTCACAGTTGTTGAAATGGACAGATAGAGAAGGAAATTACGGTACTTTCCAACCCTATGTCTTAAGAGATTTACCCATTAATTTATGGGGGAGAGACATGTTAAGACAATTACAGATCAAGTTGATTAATGAACATATGCATATTAACCCGATAGCTTGTAATATCATGGTGAACCAGGGATTCATAACTGGAAAGGGACTGGGAGCACATTGACAGAGAATAACTGAACCCATCCAAGTTATGAGAAGAAGTAATAAAGAGGGACTGGGTTTTCAGAGGGGGCCCCTGAGCCAATAAAAGTTACATGGAAATCACAAAAGTCTGTTTGGATACCTCAGTGGCCTCTCAATGCTCAAAAGTTACAAGCAGCCCGGGAGTTAGTAAGACAACAGCTGGCCTTAGGCCATCTACAACCTTCTATGTCTCCTTTCAATACACCTATCTTTATAATTACAAAGAAATCAGGAAAGTGGCAACTCCTCCAAGACTTAGAGCAATTAATAGTCAAATGGTAATAATGGGAACAGCTCAATTGGCCTCCCTCAATTGTCTGCTATTCCGAAGGATTGGAGAATTATAGTTTTATTTATTTATTTTTGTTTTCCAGTTGCTATTTCCAAATTTTTCTTTTTTTAAATTTATTTTTATTGGAAACAAATGGGATACATGTTGTTTCAGTTTGTACATGGAGTAACAGCATACCATTTGCATATTCATATATTTACAAAGAGTAATGATGTTTGATTCATTCCGTTATTTTTTTCCTCCCCCACCCGTCCCACCTCTCTTTTCCCTCTATACAGTCCCTCCCTTCCTCCATTCTTGTTCCCCTCCCACCCCCCATTAAGTGTCATCATCCGCTTATCAGTGAGAGCATTCCTCTTTTGGATTTTTGAGATTGGCTTATCTCACTTAACATGATATTCTCCAATTTCATCCATTTGCCTGCAAATGCCATAATTTTATCATTCTTTATGGCTGAGTAATATCCCATTGTATATGCATACCACTGTTTCTTTATCCATTCATTCATTGAAGGACATCTAGGTTGGTTCTACAATCTGGCTATTGTGAATCAAGCAGCTATGAACATTGATGTGGCTGTATCACTGTAGTATGCTGATTTTAAGTCCTTTGGGAATAGGCCGAGGAGTGGGATAGCTGGGTCAAATGATGGTTTCATTCCAAGCTTTCTGAGGAATCTCCATACTTTTTTCCAGAGTGGCTGCACTAATTTGCAGTCCCACAGCAATGTATGAGTGTACCTTTTTTCACACATCCTCTCCAACACATGTTGTTGCTTGTATTCTTTGATAATCGCCATTCTAATTGGGGTGAGATGGAATCTTAGGGTAGTTTTGATTTGCATTTCTCTTATTACTAAAGATGTTGAATATTTTTTAGTAAATCTGTTGATTGCTTGTACATCTTCTTCTGAGAAGTGTCTGTTCATTTCCTTAGCCCATTTGTTGATTGGGTTATTTGTATTCTTGGTGTAGAGTTTTTTGAGTTTGTTATATATTCTGGAAATTAGTGCTCTATCTGAAGTATGAGTGGCAAAGATATTCTCCCACTCTGTAGGCTCTCTCTTCGCATTGCTGATAGTTTCCTTTGATGAGAGAAAGCTATTTAGTTTGAAACTATCCCAGTTATTGATTCTTGCTTTTATTTCTTGTGCTATAGGAGTCCTGTTAAAGAAGTCTGATCCTAAGCCAACAAGGTGAAGATTTGGACCTACTTTTTCTTCTATAAGATGCATGGTCTCTGGTCTGATTTCAAGGTCCTTGATCCATTGTGAATTGAGTGTTGTGTAGGGTGAGAGATAGGGGTTTAGTTTCATTCTGTTGCATATGGATTTCCAGTTTTCCCAGCACCATTTGTTGAAGAGGCTATGTTTTCTCCATTGCATATTTTTGGCACCTTTGTCTAGTATTAGAAAATTGTATTTATTTGTATTTGTGTCCGTGTCCTCTATTCTGTACCATTGATCTACCTGTCTATTTTGGTTCCAATACCATGCTGTTTTTGTTACTATTGCTTTGTAGTATAGTTGAAGTTCTGGTATTGCAATACCCCCTGTTTCATTCTTCCTGCTAAGGATTGCTCTAGTTATTCTGGGTTTCTTATTCTTCCAGATGAATTTCATGATTGCTTGCTCTATTTCTGTGAGGTACATCATTGGGATTTTAATTGGAATTGCATTGAATCTGTATAGCACTTTTGGTAGTATGACCATTTTGACAATATTAATTCTGCCTATCCAAGAACATGGGAGATCTTTCCATCTTCTAAGGTCTTCCCTAATTTCTTTCTTCAGTGTTTTGTAGTTTTCATTATAGAGGTCTTTCACCTCTTTGGTTAGATTGATACCCAAGTATTTTATTTTTCTCTTGAGGCTATTGCAAATGGAATTGTTTTCCTCATTTCCCTTTCAGCTGTTTCATAGCTTGCATATAAAAATGCTGTAGATTTATGTGTGTTGATTTTATAGCCTGCTATTTTGCTGAATTCATTGATGAGGTCTAGAAGTCTTCTGGAGTAGGTTTTTGGATCCTCTAAATATAGAATCATGTCATCCGCAAATAGTGACAGCTTAAGTTTCTCTTTCCCTATTCATATCCCTTTAATTTCTTTAGTCTGCCTAATTTCTCTGGCTAGAGTTTCGAGGACAATGTTGAATAGAAGTGGTGAAAGAGGGCTTCCCTGTCTTGTTCCCATTTTTAAAGGGAATGGTTTCAGTTTTTCTCCATTAAGAATGATGTTGGCCATGGGCTTAGCATAAATAGCCTTTACAATATTCAGGTATGTTCCTACTATCCCTATTTTTTCTAGTGTTTTGAGCATGAAGGTGTGTTGTATTTTGTCAAATGCTTTTTCTGCATCAATTGAAATAACCATATGATTCTTATCCTTAAGTCTATTGATATGATGGATTATGTTTATGATTTATGAATGTTGAACCATCCTTGCATTCCAGGAATGAACCACACTTGATCGTGGTGCACAATTTTCTTAATATGTTTTTGGATATGGTTTGCCAATATTTTGTTAAGGATCTTTGCATCTATATTCATCAAGGATATTGGTCTAAAATTTTCTTTCCTTGATGTGTCTTTTCCTGGTTTGGGTATGAGGGTGATATTAGCTTCATAGAATGAGTTTGGTAGGGTACGCTCCTTTTCTATTTCCTGGAATACTTTGAGAAATATTGGAATGAGTTCTTCTTTGAAGGTCTTGTAGAACTCGGCTGAGAATCCATCTGGTCCTGGGCTTTTCTTGGATGGTAGATTTTTAATGGCTTCTTCTATTTCATTGCTTGATATTGATCTGTTTAAATTGTGTATGTCCTCCTGGTTCAGTTTGGGCAGAGCATATGTCTCTAGAAATTTGTCAATGTCTTCGGTACTTTCTATTTTGTTGGAATACAGATTTTCAAAGTAGCTTCTCATTATGTTCTGTATCTCAGTGGTGTCTGTCATGATATTTCCTTTTGCATCATGTATTTTATTAATTTGAGTCTTCTCTCTCCTTCTCTTTGTTAGTGTGGCTAAGGGTTTATCTATTTTGTTTACTTTCTCAAATGATCAAGTTTTTGTTTTGTCAATTTTTTGAATAGTTTCTTTTGTTTCAATTTCATTGATTTCAGCTCTGATTTTAATTATTTTCTGTCTTCTACTACTTTTGCTGTTATTCTGTTCTTCTTTTTCTAGGGCTTTGAGCTGTAATGTTAGGTCATTTAATTGTTGACTTTTCATTCTTTTCTGGAATGTGCTCCATGCAATGAATTTTCCTCTTAGTACCAATTCATAGTGTCCCAGAGATTTTGATATGTTGTATCATCATTGTCATTGACCTCTAAGAATTTCTTAATCTCCTCCCTGATGTTTTTTGTTTTCCATGTTTCATTCAATAGCATATTATTTAGTCTCTAAGTGTTGGAGTAATTTCCTTTTTTTACTTTGACATAGATTTCTACTCTCAGTCCATTATGATCTGATAGAACACAAGGCAGTATCTCTATTATTTTGCATTTCCTAAGGGCTGCTTTGTGGCAAAACATATGGTCTATTTTTGAGAAGGTTCCATGTGCTGCTGAGAAGAAAGTGAATCCGCTCGTTGATGGACGGAATATTCTATATATGTCTATTAAGTCTAGGTTATTGATTGTGTTATTAAGTTCTATGGTTTCTTTGGTTGGATTTTGTTTTGAAGATCTATCTAGTGGTGACAGCGGTGCATTAAAGTCACCCAGAATTATTGTGTTGTGGTCTATGTGATTCTTGAAATTGAGAAAGATTTGTTTGGTGTACAGGGATGCACCATTGTTTGGGGCATAAATATTTACTATCATTATGTCTTCCTGATTTATGGTTCCCTTAAGCAGTATGAAATGTCCTTCTTTATCCCTCCTGACTAACTTTGGCTTGAAGTCCACTTTATCTGATATAAGGATGGAAACCCCTGCTTTTTTACTGAGTCCATGTTTGTGGTAGGTTTTTTCCCATCCTTTCACCTTTAGTCTGTCTTTTTCTATGAGATGAGTCTCTTGCAGGCAGCATATTGTTGGGTCTTTCTTTTTAATGCATTCTGCCAGTCTATGTCTTTTGATTGAGGAGTTTAGGCCATTAACGTTCTGGGTTATTATTGAGAAATGATTTGTATTCCCAGTCATTTGGCTTATTTTTGGTTTTCAAGTCAGCTTGGTTTCTCCTTTGAGTGGTTTTTCTCTAAGGTAGTTCGTCCCTTTGCTGACCCACATTGTTGTTTTTCATTTCCTCCTCATGGAATATTTTGTTGAGAACATTCTGTAGTGCAGGCTTTCTATCTGTAAATTCTTTTAACTTTTGTTTATCCTGGAAGGATTTTATTTCATCTTCAAATCTGAAGGTTAGTTTTGCTGGGTATAGGATTCTTGGTTGGCAACCATGTTCTTTCAGAGCTTGAAATATGTTGGTACAGGCCCTTCTAGCTTTTAGAGTCTGGGTTGAGAAGTCAGCTGCTATCTGTATTGATCTCCCCCTATATGTAATCTGAGGCTTTTCTCTCGTGGCCTTCAAAATCCTATCTTTATTTTGAATGTTAGGCATTTTCATTATAATGTGCCTCGGTGTGGATCTGTTGTGATTCTGTGCATATGGTGTTCTGTAAGCCTCTTGTATTTGATTTTCCATTTCATTCTTCAGGTTTGGGAAATTTTCTGATATTATTTCATTGAATAGGTTTTTCATTCCTTTGGTTTGTATCTCTGTGCCTTCCTCAATCCCAATAATTCTTAAATTTGGTCTTTTCATGATGTCCCATAGTTCTTGGAGATTCTGTTCATGATTTCTTACCATCTTCTCTGTTTGGGCGACTTTATTTTCAAGGTTAAATATTTTGTCTTCATTGTCTGAGGTTCTGTCTTCCAAGTGGTCTAGTCTCTGGGTGATGCTTTCCATTGAGTTTTTTATTTGGTTTATTGTCTCCCTCATTTCAAGGATTTCCATTTGGTTTTTTTTGAGAATCTCTATCTCTTTGATGAAATGATCTTTTGCTTCCTGCAGGTGCTCTTTCAGCTTATTGGTATTATCATTCATTGCCTGCATTTGTTCTCTTATCTCAGCCTTTGCTTCGTGAATCATCTTCATCATGTATAATCTGAAGTCCTTTTCTGACATTTCTTCTAACATACTGTCATTGGATTCTATTACTATAGAATCTAGATTTGTTTGGGTCATTTTCTTCCCTTGTTTTTTCATGTTGTTCATGTATCTTCCCCTCTAGCGCTGCAGATCTGGGGTATGCGGATTTCCCCCTATAGGTTTATAGTGGCCCTATAGGTTTCCAAAACCCTTTCTTTAAGGGAGATCAATATTAGCAGTGCCCAAATCAGACACTATGCAATCCTAGACCAAATAGCCCCTATGGGGACAATAACAAAATTGCCATAATAAACAAAATGAGGTCAAATGTTATCTTTGGTAAAACAAACAGGTTTACAATAATGTCTGCAGTTTCTTATGGAGGACAAAGAGGATGCAGAGGGATGAAGAATATGGCTGTCAATGGGATAATAAAAGAATATTCAGAAGTTCTAGAAAATAGAAAGAGTGAGAGTGTAATCAAAAGAAATTGGATGTTAGCATGTAAATAAGGGAGAAAGCGACTCTGAGGGAACAGGTAAACAGCAGGAAAAGAAAGCAAGAAGCATAAAGATATAAAAACTTACATTATTTTAAAAAGGAGAAAAAAGAAAATCTACTGTATAACAGTCATATACTAATGAAACCTCCCACTGTTCAGTAGCCTGATGTATGAGAGGTACCTGACAATGAGCTTCAAGCCTCCAGCAGGCCTCTCAGGATGGGACTTGCCCCACCTGAAGATCGGAGCTACGGCTTCCAGGATTATCCAAGATGGCTGCTCTGGCTTCCAAATATGTTGGCAAATGGGGAGTTGCAGCTCAGGGGTGGACGTGGTCAGCTGGAGGTCCTGGAGACAGGATGCAGTTGGTCCGGCAGTGGTCCTGGAGGTCGAGTGTGTTTGGTGTGGTTGTGGGATCCAGGAGGCCGGGTGCAATCAGCTGGTCTGGGTTCCCGGTGATAGGGCACCATCAGTTGGTCTGGGGGTCCTGGCGGCAGGGAGCAGTCAGTTGATTTGAGGGCCCCAGAGGCAGGGAGTGATCGGTCGGGCTGAGGGATCCTGGAGATGGAACTCAGTCAGTCCAGCCAGGGGTCCTACAGGGCCTGGCTGTTGTCTCAAAATGGCGGCAGCCACGTGTAATCAAACCTGCAGGTACTGTAACAGTGAACTTCCAGGCGGCAGCAGGCAGCTGGTTCTCCACTGGCAGTCCATGGTCAGTCTGCTGGCAGCTGTCGGATGATTGGGATGTGAACCTCGAGCATTGGGTGATGGATAGGGGTAAGGCAGGCGATGGACAGGCGAGAGGCAGACAAATGGCAGATGATAGATATCTGACAGTGAGCAATCTGCTCTCAAAAAAGGCGTTGATATGCTGGCAGATTGCAGGTGATCACAGCAGACAAATGGGGTAAAGAGCAAGGGATCAATAAGCAGCAAAGCTGCCTCACCTAGAAACAGATATCCTCCGCTTCAATCTAGCATTGTGAAGCAACAAGGAATGCAGCCTCCCTCTAGTCTGCCATCTTGGATCCACCCAGAATTATAGTTTTAGACATAAAAGATTGCTTCTTTTCTGTTCCTCTTCATAAGGAAGATACCTGCAGATTTGCTTTTACTGTACCAGCTACTAACCACGAAGGACTTGATCAAAGAAATGAATGGACAGTATTGCTGCAAGGCATGGCCAACCGCCCCACTATGTGTCAGGTCTATGTAGACAAAGATTTACAGCCTACTAGAAAATCTGATAAAGACCTAAAGATCTAACATTATATGGATGATGTCTTATTAGCTCATTCTGATCAAGACAAACTTTTCAGAGTATATGATGGGCTGGTCAAAAATCTCCTTTGATTTGGATTAGAGATAGCAGAGAATAAATTACAGAGTTCTTGCCCCATTACCTACCTTGGTGCCTTTATTGACAAAACCTTAATACAACCCCAAAACGTTACCTTTAGGATGGATAGATTAAAAACATTAAACGTTTTCCAGAAACTTTTGGGAGACATAAACTGGGTAAGACCATATTTAAAATTAACAACTGAAGACCTTGGACCATTATTTGGTACTCTTAAGGGAAGTGGTGATCCTGCCTTGACCCGGGAAATTACCACAGAAGCTAGAAAAGCATTGTGTAAGGTAGAAGATGCCATTACTAAGGTACATTTAGATCGGGTAGATATAACTAAGTCTATATTACTGATAATCATAGCCACCATAGGAAGTCCTACAGGAGTGTCCTGGCAACAAGGACCTACTTATTGGGTCCATCTTCACTATAGCCAAAAGATAACTCTAGCGAGTTATCCAGAATTAGTGGGAAAGTTAATAAAAAAGGCAATAACTAATGCTATAGGAATTTTTGGCATTGTTCCAAAAAACATTATCACTCCTTATAAACCAGAAACTATAATTGAGCTCACACAAGAATCAGAAGTATGGGTTACCATTATGTGTAATTATGATCCAAATTTTAATAACCACTACCCCGGGGACCTGAGGATCCAAATGTTCATCAGACACCCATTCATATTTCCTAAGGTCACCAGAAAAGATCCCATACCAAATGTTATAACTTGTTTTTCTAATGGGTCCAGTAATGGAACAGCTGCTATAGTCACACCAACACAGACATTTACTTTTCTTTATCCTTCACAGTCTGCCCAGAAGATAGAGCTTCTAGCCATTTGTCAAATTTTCCAATTGTTCCCAAATCGGCCATTTAATCTGTTCTCTGACAGCAAATATACAGTCAGTTCTCTAAATATTATAGAAATTGTACCAAAAATATCTCGGCATCTACCATTCATTCCTCATTATCTACCATTCAAAAATTAATTTGGGACTGTAAGGAACCATTTTTTTGTTGGACATATTAGTGCTCATACTGGGTTACCAGGACCTCTCAGTATGGGTAATGTTTTAGCAGACTTAGCTACTAGAGACATACATATTTTTTCCATGTTCTTAGTTCTTTATAAAAAACTTCCATGTTAACACTAACACTCTTCAAAAACGTTTTAGATTAACTAAGGAACAAGCTAGGACTATTGTCAAAAATTGTCAACATTGTGTCACTTATCTCCCAGTACCTCAAAATGGTGTTAACCCTAGAGGATTACAAGCCAACCATATATGGCAAATGGATGTTACTCATATCCCAGAATTTGGAAAGATTAGATATATGCATGTGTCCATAGATACTTATTCCGGATTTATTATGGCCTCCTTTCAGTCAGGTGAATAAACAAAAGATATTATAAATCACTGCCTATATACCTTTTCTATGCTGGGCGTTCCAAAAACAATAAAAACAGACAATGGTCCAGGCTATACATCCTTAACCTTTAATCAGTTTTGTTCTACATTTGGTATATATCATGTCACAGGTATTCCTTATAACCCCCAGGGACAAGGAATTATAGAAAGAGCTCATCTAACCATTAGGACCTTATTAATAAAACAAAAAGGGGGAGTAAGGGAGTCATGTCCACCTAAGAACAGATTATCCATAGCCCTTTTTACCTTAAATTTTTTGAATTTGGGTAAATCAGGAAAATCAGCAGCGGATCGACATGCTGCAGTTGACACTGACGTAAAGCCACAAGCTTTATGGAAAGATGTTGTAACAGGAGAATGGAAAGGACCTTCCCTGGTCTTGATTTGGGGAAGAGGGCATGTGTGTGTATTTCCACAGGAAGAAAAGACACCAATTTGGATTCCAGAAAGGCTAGTCTGAGCAGTTAAGATGGTTCGTCAAGATGCAATCGAGCCCTCTGGGTATCCTGCTGCTACTGATGTTGGTGGTGAGTTTTGTCTAGGGTGAACAGTTCTGGATAATAGTCAGGGTATTGCCTTGACTGGTTCCAGTCTCTCAAGGTGGTGCAGTCTTTCCTCAGTTCTTTTCCACTAATAAATCTACTGGGCAAGTTACCCTTAGGTACACACCACCATTGGATTCCAAGTGTGCCCTGAATTTATCACTAGAGAATGCATTATGCCTCGGCTTTGGCAGTGGCACACCTTGTGTGCAGTTGATCGATTGTACTTTGGCAGATATTACATTAAATAAAGAAAACAACTCCAATACAATGTCACCGGTTACATGCCCAAAGCTATTAATAATATCCATTTGGTCCTTATGCGGGCCTAAGGCATGTACAGATATAAGCCCCCTGACTTTTGTAAAAGGAGGGTCTATAAGTCAAGGAAAGTACACTGATCAAAAGGTTAATGGAGTTAATACTGAAGTATGTAGAGAGAGTGAAACAATTACTTTTTCATATACTCCTGTGTGCCTAGCTCTCCCTTTCCTTTTTGTGACTTCTAATGAGAATTTTTCTAGACAGTTATTTTTGCAGATGGCACAACAATGGACGGATGGTTTCGACAAGCTGGTAACAAGGCTTCCACGGCAGATTCTCACCATGAACACCACTAAGGTGGAGGTCAAACCGGGAGGGCTTATCACGGGAGCATTAGATAAACTAACACAATTTGGCACCAAGTTTGGGGGACTCTTAAGTCCCACACTGATAAGCTTGGGTATGCTTGTGTTGATTCTATTCTACATCTACAAACGCCTCAAAGCCAGTCAACAGGCTCATAATGTGATCATAAACAGGCCATGGCCGCCCTTGAAGTGGAACAATCTCCCAACATATGGCTTAGTATGCGGGATTAGTAGTCAAAGATGGGTAACCATGGGAAAACACTGTACCAACCTAAGACAGAAGGGCCAACTCCGCTTTGGTATCCTTTGATGATGGGTAAGGACAGGATGTTGATTCCCAGGACCTAAGACAGGCACAATCCCTGCCAGCTTCCTTTTTATTTTATATAAGGAAGGGGGAGATGTTGGGGGCTATGCCGTGCAGACAGCACCAGGATGGCGCCTGGCAGCCAGTCAGAGGTTGCTTTGATCACATCAGCAGTGAGGAGGTTGATTAACATAAGCACACCCAGGTGCTTTGTCATTGGCCTTATCCAATTAAGTCCATGCACACAACGCATGCACAGGTGTTCCCAAGTGCTCCTGATCGTGCCTGCTGGTGCCTGCTCATTTTGACCTTTACCATGATTGGGCAGCTAGCTCCTCACCTAATCTTTGCATAATTGGCGTCAGCCCTACCCTTCACCTCCTGGAAGGGATATAAGCTGGCTCTCCTCAAGCGCCAGTGTTCGAGGTTCAAAGTTGCAGGCCCCAGATTCGAAGTTCGAGGCCCCAGGTTTAAGATTGGCGGTTCCAGTTTCAAGGTTTCAGTCCCCGGGTTTCCTGAATCTACAATAAACCATTCCAAATTCAGAAGCCTCGCTATTCGTTTGTCTCCCGCGCCAAATTGACTCCACTGAACGGCGTCATATGAATAGGAAAAGAAGAACTCAAACTATCCGTATTTGCTGATGACATGATTACATATTTAGAGGAACTGGGAAATTCCACCAGAAAACTTTTAAAACTCATAAGTGAATTCAGTAGAGTAGCAGGATATAAGATCATAAATCTAAATGCATTTTTATACATCAGTGATGAATCCTCAGAAAGAGAGGTTAGGAAAACTTCCCCATTCACAATAGCCTCGAAAAAAAATAAAATACTTGGGAATCAATCTCACAAAAGAGGTGAAAGACCTCTGCAATAAGAACTACAGAACTCTAAAGAAAGAAATTAAAGAAAACCTTAGAAGATGGAAAGATCTTCCATGTTCTTGGATAGGCAGGATTAATAGTGTCAAAATGGTCATACTACAAAAGTGCTATACAGATTCAATGCAATTCCAATTAAAATCCCAATGATGTACCTCACAGAAATAGAGCAAGCAATCATGAAATTCATCTGGAAGAATAAGAAACCCAGAATAGCTAAAGCAATCCTTAGCAGGAAGAATGAAACAGGGGGTATCACAATACCAGTACTTCAACTATACTACAAAGCAATAGTAACAAAAACAGCATGGTATTGGAACCAAAATAGACAGGTAGATCAATGGTACAGAATAGAGGACACGGACACAAATACAAATAAATACAATTTTCTAATACTAGACAAAGGTGCCAAAAATATGCAATGGAGAAAACATAGCCTCTTCAACAAATGGTGCTGGGAAAACTGGAAATCCATATGCAACAGAATAAGGACCTTGAAATCAGACCAGAGACCATGCATCTTATAGAAGAAAAAGTAGGTCCAAATCTTCACCTTGTTGGCTTAGGATCAGACTTCTTTAACAGGACTCCTATAGCACAAGAAATAAAAGCAAGAATCAATAACTGGGATAGTTTCAAACTAAATAGCTTTCTCTCATCAAAGGAAACTATCAGCAATGCGAAGAGAGAGCCTACAGAGTGGGAGAATATCTTTGCCACTCATACTTCAGATAGAGCACTAATTTCCAGAATATATAACAAACTCAAAAAACTCTACACCAAGAATACAAATAACCCAATCAACAAATGGGCTAAGGAAATGAACACACTTCTCAGAAGAAGATGTACAAGCAATCAACAGATTTATGAAAAAATATTCAACATCTTTAGTAATAAGAGAAATGCAAATCAAAACTACCCTAAGATTCCATCTCACCCCAATTAGAATGGCGATTATCAAGAATACAAGCAACAACATGTGTTGGAGAGGATGTGGGGAAAAAGGTACACTCATACATTGCTGGTGGGACTGCAAATTAGTGCAGCCACTCTGGAAAGCAGTGTGGAGATTCCTTAGAAAACTTGGAATGGACCTACCATTTGACCCAGCTATCCCACTCCTTGGCCTATACCCAAAGGACTTAAAATCAGCATACTACAGAGATACAGCCACATCAATGTTCATAGCTGCTCAGTTCACAATAGCTAGATTGTGGAACCAACCTAGATGCTCTTCAGTCGACGAATGGATAAAGAAACAGTGGTATGCATATAAATGGAATATTACTCAGCCATAAAGAATAATAAAATTATGGCATTTGCAAGCAAGTGAATGAAATTGGAGAGTATCATGCTAGGTGAGATAAGCCAATCTCAAAAAACCAAAGGATGAATGATCTCACTGATTAGTGGATGATGATACATAATGGGAGGTGGGAGGAAGGCAAGAATGGAGGAATGAGGGACTATATAGAGAGAAAGGGATGTGGGAGGGGTGGAGGGAAAGGAAAAAATAACAGAATGAATCAAACACCATTACCCTATGTAAATGTATGATTACACAAATGTTATGCCTCTACTTCATGTACAAACAGAGAAACAAGTTGCACCCCATTTGTTTACAATAAAAAAAAAAAAAAAAAAGGAAAAGAAAAGAAAAATATAGTAGACGAAGGCACCAAAAACATTCACTGGAGAAAAGATAGCCTATTCAACAAATGCTACTGGGAAAAATGGAAAGCCACATGAAACAAAATGAAATTAAATTTCTCTCTCTCTCTGCATGAAACTCAACTCAAAGTGCATCAAAGACTTAAGCACAGAACAGAGACCCTGTGCCTACTAGAAGAAAATTTGGCTCAAATCTTCACCATGTTGGCTTAGGATCTGACTTCCTTAAGAAGACCCCTAAAACACAGGAAGTAAAATGAAGAATCAATAAGTGGGATTGATTCAAACTACAAAGTTTCTTCTCAGCAAAAGAAACAATCAGTAATGTGAAGAGAGAGCCTACAGAGTGGGAGAACATCTTTACCACATGCAAGTCAGATAGAGTATTAATCACTAATATATATAGAGAACTCAAAAATCTTAGCACCAAAACCCCAAATAACTCAATCAATAAATGGGCTAAGGAACTGAACAGATACTTTACCGAAGAAATACAATCAATAAACAGATACTTTTTGCTTTAATAAACACAATGTTACAGATTGTTTGATACTTGCCTGTACCCCTCCCTCACCCCTTTCCCTTTTCCTGACATCACTACCCTGACATTAAAGTATCTTTCTGCATTAGATTCTACAGAGGAACAGAACTGGTAGAGTGTGTGTGTGTGTGAACGCTGTCACATGCATGCATGTGCACAGTGCCTTTTGTTCTATTCAGGCCCTCAGTGAATTGAACGATGCTCACCCAGATTGGAGAGTAACATCTGGTTTACTGAGTCCACTGATTCGAATGCTAATCTCATCTGGAAACACACAGCAATATTTAATCAGGGCACCCTGTGACCCAGTCAAGTTGACATGTAAGATTAACCATCATACTTTGCCTTAGGAACTTTTATATTTTGCTGCATATGCCTTTATTCTTAAATAATGTAAAGTATCTTTTGTGCATGTGTATTAGGATTTAATTTGCCATATGCCTGCAATCCCTGCAATTTGGGAAGTTGAGACAGGAGGATTGCAAGTTTGAGGCCAGCCTGGGAAATTGAGTGAGTGAGACGCTGTTTCAAAAAAAAAAAAAAAAAAAAAAAAAAAAAAAAAAAGAAAAAAATAAGTGGGTGAGAGGGGTCTGGGTCTGGAGATGTATTCAGTGGTAAAGAAGCACCCTTGGGTTCAATCTCCAGTACAAAATAAATAAATAAATTTATTTGGATTTAGATAGAAAATATTGGAAAATGGAGAGTCAATCACCTGCTGCGAAGAGGAGGGTTATTGGAACAGGGAGACGTTCCTGAATCTTCCAAGGGAAGCCACCTCATCAAGGAGACCCTACCTAGGAAATGGCACTAAAGGAGCTAAGGAGCTGCTCTCAAGTTCCCCATGATTGACCCCTGTGGGAATTCTGCTGACTGTTAACAGCAGATAGGAACAAGGTCAATTTGACCAGCTTGATCTTAAACACCTACCAAAACAGTTAAAACCAACACACAGCCATTCTGGGGCACTTAAAAGAAGAAAAACAGTAAATGTGACCTAAGATGTACACTTGTCTTAGCCCCAAGAATAAGTATGAGTGGAAGCTACCAAAAAGATTCTCAGGCAGTAGTGCCTGATAACTGTAAAGAGAAAGTGCCAGAGTCATAAGGTTTTAGTCAGTGTAAGGCCTGTAGATCTTTTCAACCTCCTACACAGGTAGGTTTAATCAATATTCGATAGAATGATTATCTATCGTAAGTAACGAAATAAAGGGAACTCTACTAAACACAGAGGTCATACCAACAAAGGTATATTTTACTAAAATCAGATGATATTAAGTAGCTTAACTATATTTTATGGGGACATATTGTGAAATATTACTCAGTTTTAAAGAAGAATGAATTTATGGCATTTGATGGTAAAAGGATGGAGTTGGAGAATATCATGCTAAGCAAAGTAAGTCAAACACAAAAAACCTAACGCCAAATGATTCATCTTATAGCAGATGCTAATTCACAATAAGGTGGTGACTAGGGGAGAACAGTTACTTTATATTAGGCAGAGGGGAATGAAGGGAGGGGAAGGGGTATAGGAGTAGGAAGGATAGTAGAGTGAGACAGACATTATTACCTCATGTGCATGTGTGACTGCATGACCAATGTGATCCTACATATGTACAATCAGAAAAATGAGAAATTACACTCCATTTGTGTATGACCTATCAAAATGTGTAAATGCACTCTACCGTCATGTACAACTAATTAGAACAAACAAAAATTAAATGTTATGTTTACATTCCTCATAATTCTGACAATGTTAAAGATGCATGCTCCCAAATAAAAGCCTGTCCCCTCCAGCCTGTGAGGCCTTGTTATGGGATCAACTTCTCCTCTCGTACACCTCATGGTGAGGGATCATTGACTCTATCATCTTCATGACATTAATTGACATGCTCCAGATGCTGCAACCTTTAGTTTGTATTGACCTCATTTCAGTACCTATGTCTTTTTGTTCTCTCTCATAGAATCACTGACCCCCAGATGACTTCACAACCTCTTCTTCCCCAACCAGACTTTTACCATGGACCCATCCACTGTCCTGATTTCTAAAAGGGAACTCAAAACTGTTTGCCCCTTTCAGCTCCAAGCAACCACAAAAGTCACTGTGGCATTTCCTTACATCAGAAAGAAGTCTCATATATTAGGGGGTGAATGAAGTCAGGATAAAATGCAGGCAGGTAGTAGGTAGATGATCTGGCTCAGACTGAGAAAATGAATGGAGGCCCATTTGCATCTGGGAATTTGGAGACCACCCAGAGAGATTGACAGTCAGTGTCCCCAGAGCCCTTGATTGACACGATTACCTGACTATACTACTCCTCCCAAAAGGTGGCAGAGAGGGAGATGTTACTTAGTGACTCCTGGGCAGCTTCCTGCTCAGATTCCTCCATCTGGTCCTACCCATATCTATCTGTTTCTCTCTGATTGGCCACTCTACCAGCACCTCCTGTGCCTAGTTACACACACAGAGGAGAGATGAGGGGGAGAGGGCAGGAGGACAAAGAAAACAATGTATAAAAGTGGCCAGACTCTCTCACTTCTTGGGATACCAGAGTACCAGCTATGGGCCCTTACCCCTTTTGGGAGTAGTCTGTGGAACTATTTTTAAATAAAATTGGCTTAATATGCTTGCCTTGGTGTGCTTCTCGAAGGTTCAAAATTCAACATTTGAGGAAGAAGAACTGTTCATGTATAAGTGGCAGTATCGAATCCACACCCTAGAGGAACACATTTTAGGTAGTAGATCTAGGTTTCTTTCTCTGACACCAAGGAACATGGGACCTGTGTTGAGTGACTGAGAGGAGCCAGCACTGCAGCTGTGCCCAGCCTGCCCAACCCTGCTGATTTGCATGTGCCCACAGCCCAGCCCACTGCCCTGAGGACTTCTTAATAGGCTGGTCACACCCTGTACAGGAGTCAGTCCCATCAGGACACAGCATGGACATGAGGGCCCCCACTCAGCTCCTGGGGCTCCTGCTGCTCTGCCTCCCAGGTAAGGAGTTTCTCAGTACAAAGATTTCAGAGACCTGCCCTGCAGTCTAATTGGGTGTAATTGTATGAATATTTGTGTCTTGCATTTTTTTTCAACATTAGGTGCCAGAAGTGACATCCAGATGACACAGTCTCCATCTCTTCTGTCAGTATCTCGAGGTGACAGAGTCACCATCACCTGCAGGGCCAGTCAGGGCATTAGCAATAATTTACACTGGTATCAGCAGAAACCAAGGCAAGCTCCTAAGCTCCTCATTAAATATGCAACCAGTTTACAATCTGGTGTCCCATCAAGGTTCAGTGGCAGTGGATCTGGGACAGATTTCACTCTCACCATCAGCAGCCTGGAGCCTGAAGATGTGGCCACTTATTACTGTCTACAAGATTACAATCTTCCTCCCACAGTGATACAGGCCATGACACAAACCTCCCAGGGAAGCAGAAGTGTGAGGCTGGGCTGCCCCAGCTGCTCCTCCTGCTGCCTCCACCTGCTGAGAGCACTTCTCAGGAGCAGCCAGATTGTGAAGGTCACTGGGAAGGTTTGGTAGAAGGGGTCAAGGAGGCTCCTCTGGAGCCTCACTCTTACTCCAGAGGCACAGACCTGACAACGTGTCTACTCATTGAATAAGGTGCATATAATGCACCTGACCAGAGGATGGGCTGTTTATACCATCAGACACAGGGTGTAGCAGAATGTGAAGAATGTGTCTGCATTTTCCCATGACTATTGGCTGAATCCTTCACAATATGCAGGTTAAGACTGATCTGGAAAGATACAAGAGTTTCTCCCTTCCTCCTCAATCATCTGCAGGCACAACATGGTCCCATGGACCTATTAAATGGACTGAAGTTAGATGCAGCTAGAACTGGGAACTTGAGGCCAGTCCTCTGTGTGACCATGACTTCTGCCCTCCTGATACATCCCAAGGATTCTGCAATGCCTGAGGTACAGAAAGGGGCCTCTGCCTGTCTTAACAAAGCTCTGGAGACACGAGTTTCTTTGAAATGAAGGAAGTTACTGAAGTGATACAGGTGTTTCTCTGAGCAGCACCATGTCCTGGAATGAGCTCCTGCAGTGACCCATCAGAAGGTTCCATAGCATCAGTGAACATGTCCAGTGGACATGGTGTTGTTGTAAAGGAAATTTCATAAGGAAACATGGGGGTTCCTCTCTGGAAGCTACACTTGAAAGAGGTTCCTTGTAGTGAGTGAATAGGAATGAGGACTAGGTCCCTGGAGTTTGGTTTTGTCATTCACAGGTGTCAAGTTGCCCAGGATCAAGGTGCTCCTCATCCAAGTAGGAGAAAATGCAACACCTGCAGGTTCCACTAAGGCCAGGGTCGACGCTGTGGAGATCTGCAGATCAGACTCAGTTGCTCACAACCACTATATCCTCATGGCTCCAAGACAGGATGGACAGGCTGTAGATTCCCAGCTCCTCGGGACTGTGGACACAGCTTCCCAGTCATTGAGGAGAAAAGGAGAAATAGAGAATGTGGTTAAATACATACTGCTGATGATATTCAGGGAAAAAATGGGTAGAAGTTGTGTGTTCATTAGTGACATTTAGGGGCTCACAGTCAAGAGTTTGCCTTGAGTTTTGGAACAGATTTAGGACTAGGAATTTGCTGAAGCTGGAACTGTTAAGAGTGTGGGGACTCTTACAGAGAGATTGAATGCATTTCTCATGGTGAGATGGACAAGAGCTTCAGGGGTTCAGGGGCACAATGCTATTGTTTGAATATGAGGTGCCCCACAAAGCTGTGATAAATGCAGGAATGTTCAGAGGTGAAATGATGAGATTATAAAAGCTGTAACCTTAGCAGTGGATTAATCCATTGAGTGGAATTATAATACAGTGGACAAACTGATTGGTAATGCTATGCATGGTGGAAACTCCTAGGCACTCCTGGAGGAAGTTAAGCCACAGGGACATGTCCTTGAACTGTCTGTCTTGTCCCCATGGCTTCCAGGGACCATGATGTGAGCAGCTTCTCTTCTCCATACCTTTCTACCCTGGGTCTCACTTTGGGACCAGACTAATGGAATCAGGTCAGACAACTATGCCCTGAACAAAGCCTCTTAAGCTGTAAGCCCAAACCAACAAATCCAATAAAAAAAAAAAAAAAAAAAAAAAAAAAAAAAAAAAAAAAGGAAAGAAAGGAAAAAGAAAAAGAAAAGGAAATAAAGTGAAAAATGTTTAACATTTTATTGGAAGGTGAGGTAACTAGGATCGAACTCTGGGGTACCAACCACACAGTCACATCCCCAGCTCCTTTTTATTTTTCATTTAGAGACAGGGTCTGCATTAGGGCCTTCCTGAGTCTGTCTTTGAACTTGCAATCCTCCTGCCTCAGCCTCCCAAGCTGCTGTGATTACAGGTGTGCAGCAAGGCACTCAGCTCCATTAAACCTGGGATGGACATTTGGGTAGTTTCCAGATTCTCCTTTTCTATATTTGCACTTGGAAAGAGTGGAGCAGAGGGCTCTCACACATGTGACAGGCTGCACAGGTGTCTCAGGATTGAAATGGCTGATGTGTGGGGCATCAGCATCTTCCCTGAACCATGTAGCCTGGCTAGGCTTGCGTAGAATGTAGGTCACTGCATCTATTCCAAGTACATATTTTTAAATGATTTGAGTAAGAGTCTAACTGACAGCCTTCTGAGTTTTTTGTTTGACCTAATACTTGTGTGCATTTGTGGGTGGCAATGTGAGGTTTCTATACACTATGTGATCAAGAAATCATGCAGTTAGCACATCCCTCACCTTAGACATTCATCCTTCCTTTGTGGTGAGTCTCTAAGCCTTGGGCCTCTGGCAACAAAAGACACAGGTACTGGACCTGGAGATGCTCTGGTCCTCCCCCTGCCATCAGTGTGTGATGACCACAGAAGGTGTAAACCCTGTGGCCATGAGGCCCTCAGCCTCTTTGGGATCCCTGTGGTGGAGGTGGAGATGCCTTCAGAGCTGGAGCCCTTCCAGGGAATTCTCTGTTATCACCTGTGTGCACAGGTCTCATCACAGGTGCTGGGGGCTGGGACAGGACCCTCTCAACTTGGCCCCTTAGTGAGCAACTCTGCAGGAATCCAGGAGTGGGAAGTGCTAATGGCAGATGTGCTCCAGGAATGATGCTGATCATGGGGATGGACAGCTGGGCCCAGGTGCTAGTCAGCCTTTCACCACTGTGACACAAAGACCTGACAGGAGCACCCTCAGAGGAGGGAGGTTGTTGGGTGCTTATGGTTTCAGAGGTTCAGACCATTGTCGGCCAACTGCACTGCTCTGGGCCTCAGGTGAGGAAGAGCATCATGGCTAATCCAGGTACTTTTTCTGCTTCTGAACTAGTTCTGGATTTGGGATACTGTCTGCCTTGTCCTTTGTCAGATGCTTATTCTGGACCATGTCCTGCCAGGGCCTGAGTCAGGGATTTCCTTGAAGACTGGAGATCACACAGGGGGCACTCTTGGGCCAACTCTTATGGTGACTTTGAAAAGATCAGGGGGCACGTCAGTGACATTGAAGGTTTGTATTGAGAGGTTCTCTTACCCTGGATAAACAGAACTGAAAGTGTGGAGGTGAAATTGTTTCAAAAAGCTGTGACTGGACCTTATGAAATGTCCATGAATGGGAATAATGAAATTCCAAGTGAATACAAATCAGTTGGTCTCTGCTCAGCAGGGGTCTCTTCCTTATCAACATGGCCCAACATAGAGACCCAGTCGGCCACCCTCCCAGCCTTTCCAGTGAGGTCCCTGCAGGTGTCTACAGCAGGGCTGTCAGCTATCCAGGGCTCACATGGGTCCTGGTGCTTCTGAGCATCCAACCACCAAGAACAACCTCTGCTGGGCCCTCATCTCCCACATGCGGGGATCATGTCAATCACTTGTGTGTAGCTAATGCCCTGGGTCAGAGGGCCCTGCAGCTTCTCCCAGGACCTAAGCTGAGCACAGCCTGACCTCCCAGGCAGCTGTGGTGAGGTCAGCAGCTCCTGCATCTGCTCTGTCCCTGTGTCTACTCAGAAGTGCGACATGATTACTGGGAATGCTCTGGAGGGTTTAAGAGTCTTGCACCAGAGGTCATTTCCTCCAAACCTTCCTTCCTGGACAACACCAAGCCCCCAACTATTTATTGATTCAAAAATGACATTCTTAGCTCAAATGAATCTATCCATAGTGTGACTTTTAAATTTATTTTGTAAAGGAGCTGGCTTTTAAACATAAAGAAATAAAGCTCACTAGAAGGAAAGAGCAACAATGACAACAGCACACTCTTCCCACTGTCTCCTGCTGTTTCCTGGGGCTAAGAGCCATATTGTGGGTCACACACTATATATACACTGCCCAGAAGTTCCCTTCCTAGACCTCAGATACTGAATTCAGTGAAGTTTTGAAGAAATCATTCAAATCTTCCCATCATCATCAACTAACTTGAACACTCATAAAACACAGGACAGACTTGAATTTGATAGACGAGGGAGACTCTCCCCTCCCTCCATCATCCTGCAGGCACCATCCTGGTCCTCTTGGGTATTTTAATGAAGTTGAGATCCAGTCAGAACTGAGGACTTGAGGCCAGTTCTCTGTGTGTCCATCACCTCTGTTTTACTAATGGGAAACATGGATGCTGCAGATGCATGAGGGAGGGACAATGGTCACTGTTGAACCAAACCTCTGGAGACTCTTGTTTCTCTGATATGAAGTGGACCATCTGTCTTTTCAGAGGCTGCTGAGTAAAGTACCAAGTGCTGGGACATGCTTCAGAAGCCACCAGTGACCAGGCTCCATCCTATCTAGAAACTGGTTCACCTTTCCTGAAAGCCAAGCACACTTTTCAGAATGAATGTTCAGGGAGGGAAGGCATAGGTTTTTAAACACAGAGAGTACAGTGGTTGTGGATGAAAGTGATGAAATTTAATAATAGAAACAACTTTCAGGATAAATGAGCATTCCAAAGGGACACAGTTGCTGCTATCATTTAAGTGAGGTTGGTGATCAGGAGCTTCACAGTCACTGAGTGTGCTGTTGGGCACATGTTGTTAATGGTTCCAACTAGCACTCAAGAACATGCAGCAGAGCTTTCTGGTTTTGGCCCACATTAACTAATTAGCATACATCACTAATTAGCATCACTGATGGTGACTAGAAAAGGTCAACAAAGGCGTCCATCAACCAGAGAAACAGCACTGCTTGAACCCCAAGCACCATGACTCTCTAGTCTTTCTATTGCTACCTGGACAGCCTTAAGCAGTAGAATATTGTGTGGGGTCTGAGTTCCAGTGGCTGAATACAAATTTCCGGACTATTAACATCTAACTGGAAACTATGCCTCATTTTCTCAAGGAACCACAGTTCAGGGAAGTGCCTAAAATCTAAGTAAAGTATTTATCTGAGTAAGTATTTATCTAAGTAAAGATCTGAGCACACCACAGCATGCAAGAAGGCACTCTTTGCTCCAGAAATGGCTCTGTGGACAGGAAACTGCTCAGGGTTTATCTGCATGTGGCCACTGGAGGGGCCAGTGCAAAGCAGTGAAGGAAGAGAGGGGCCACGGTTGTCCCTGGAAATCATGTTCAGGGAGACTGACCCTGGAGTGAGTGTACTTAGCACTAACCCCTCCTTTCTTTAATTCCCTAGGTTTAATTACAGGGCATGTAGGACACAAGTGGACAAGGAAATCAGCATCCTCATGATTCCATATGGAAATAATGCTTTAGTTGTTCAGGTTGTGGATTTACTTTGAGAAAGTGTTGCCAGTCAGCCCTGGTGGCTGGGGATATTTGTGTCCTGCATGCTGTCTTGGAAGAGGTCAAACAGGACAGTCTTCTGCTCCCAGAGAGAGGCCTGGGCACAGTCTCTGCATCTGCAGGCCTCAGGTTCTCTTGAAGTGTGGTAGTGGCCCTGTGTCTGTCAGCAAGATCACCTCCACACAGCAGCCTGGAGGCTGGGATGTGACTTTCATCACTATTAAGATAGTGCAGGGCAGACCACATGTTTATAAAACAGCATTCAGGGGGTCTTAGTGACATTGCTGACTATTAGTTTTAGAAGTACACTGGCTTATGTTGTGAAAACTAGCCACATGTGACTTTATAAATTAAGTTGAAATTAGAGTTTAATTTGAACATTTCAGGTGGACTTGCTACATCCCAAGAGCTCAATACACACAGGTGGCTGGTGGCAACAGGATGTTCTGTTTACGATCATTGGTTTGGAATTTTATTTTGACCAAGTTTGATGTAGCCAAGAGTAGAAACCTCCTAGCCATTGGTCACAGGCCTGTGTGGCCTCAGGGCCTTCCCAGCTGACACAGATGGTGTGGTCTAGAGCTGTCCCTGGGATGTGTCTGAGAGGGCAGGAAGGAGGCTGCACTGACAGATGGAGACCAGGAGGCTTGACTCCACCCAACCTGCTTTTCTCCACTCCATCCTCAAGAGCCTCCTAGAGACTCACTCTTAGCATCCATCATGGATCTCAGAGGCCAGCTCTTAACTCTCTTCGGACAAATCTCTCTTTTCATCTCTGGTTGTCTGTTAGTCATGTGTCCTCAAGTAGAGGAAAGATAATGAATATGAGGGAACATCTGTGTACCTTACAGAATCTATCCTAGTGGTGGACACTATGGGGTCAGCTACATGAGTAGCAGTGAAGATTAACAGTGAAGACTCACTGAGATCCAGACTTGAAAATCCTGACGATGTTATGTCTGTTAACAACCAGTAGAGGGCAGACAAGCCACAGCAAACCAGTAACCTTGTCTTAAATACTAGGAATTATAGGAATTTCCATACTACTTTCACCAATTTGCAGTCCCAGCAGCAATGTATGAGTGTACCTTTTCCCCACATCCTCACCAACATCTATTGTTCCTAGTGTTCTTGATGATTTCCATTCTCACTGGAGTGAGATGGAATCTCAGTGTAGTTTTTGTTTGCATTTCTTTAATGGCTAGAGATATTGAACTTTTTTTCACACATTTGTTGAATGATTGAATTTCATCTTCTGTGAAGTGCTTGTTCAGTTCCTTAGCCCATTTATTGATTGTGTATTTGTTGTTTTGGTGTTAAGTTTTTTGAGTTCATTATATGTCCTGGAAATCAATGCTCTATGTGAGGTGCATGCGGTAAAAGTTTTCTCCCTTGTTGTAGGCTCTGTATTTATATTATTGATTGTTTCCTTTGCTATAAAGAAGCTTCTTAGTTTAATTCCATCCCATTTACTGATTCTTGATTTTACTTCTTGCACTTCAGGAGTCTTTTTTTTTTTTTTTAGGTTAGCATTTTTTTAAAATTTTATTTTATTGTAAACAAATGGGATACATGTTGTTTCTCTGTTTGTACATGGCGTAAAGGCATACCATTTGTGTAATCATAAATTTACATAGAGTAATGTTGTTTGGATCATTCTGTTATTTTTCCCTCCCCCACACCCCTCCCACCCCTCTTTTCCCTCTATACAGTGCTTCCTTCCTCCATACTTGCCCCCCTCCCTAACCCTAACTCTAACCCTAGCACTAACCCTTCCCTCCCCACATTATGTGTCATCATCCACTTATTAGCGATATCATTCGTCCTTTGGCTTTTTGAGATTGGCTTATCTCACTTAGCATGATATTCTCCAATTTCATCCATTTCCCTGCAAATGCCATAATGTTATCATTTTTTATGGCTGAGTAATATTCCATTGTATATATATACCACAGTTTCTTTATCCACTCATCAATTGAAGGGCATCTAGGTTGGTTCCACAGTCTGGCTATTGTGAATTGAGCAGCTATGAACATTGATGTGGCTGTATCTCTGTAGTATGATGATTTTAAGTCCTTTGGGTATAGGCCCAGGAGTGGGATAGCTGGGTCAAATGGTGGTTCCATTCCAAGTTTTCTAAGGAATCTCCACACTGCTTTCCAGAGTGGCTGCAATAATTTGCAGCCCCACCAGCAATGTATGAGTGTACCTTTCTCCCCACATCCTCACCAACACCTATTGTTGCTCGTATTCTTGATATTCACCATTCTAATTGGGGTGAGATGGAATCTTAGGGTGGTTTTGATTTGCATTTCTCTTATTACTAGAGATGTTGAACATTTTTCCATATGCTTGTTGATTGCTTGTAGATCTTCTTCTGTGAAGTGTCTATTCATTTCCTTAGCCCATTTGTCGACTGGATTATTTGAATTCTTGGAGTAGAGTTTTTTGAGTTCCTTATAGATTCTGGAGATTAGTGCTCTATCTGAAGTATGATTGGCAAAGATATTCTCCCACTCTGTAGGCTCTTTCTTCGCATTGCTGATAGTTTCCTTTGCTGAGAGAAAGCTTTTTAGTTTGAATCTATCCCACTGGTTGATTCTACCTTTTATTTCTTGTGCTATGGGAGTCCTGTTAAGGAAGTCTGGTCCTAAGCCGACATGTAGAAGATCTGGACCTACTTTTTCTTCCATAATCTGCAGGGTCTCTGGTCTGATTCCGAGGTCCTTAATCCATTTTGAGTTTAGTTTCGTGCATGGTGAGATATATGGGTTTAGCTTCATTCTGTTGCATATGAATTTCCAGTTTTCCCAGCACCATTTGTTGAAGAGGCTATCTTTTCTCCATTGCATATTTTTGGCACCTTTGTCCAGTATGAGAAAATTGTATTTATTTGGGTTTGTGTCCCTGTCCTCTATTCTGTACCATTCATCTACCTTTCTATTTCGGTACCAATACCATGCTGTTTTTGTTACTATTGCTTTGTAGTAGAGTTGAAGATCTGGTATTGCAATACCACCCGTTTCACTCTTCCTGCTAAGGATTGCTTTAGCTATTCTGGGTTTTTATTCTTCCAGATGAATTTCATAATTGCTTGCTCTATTTCTGTAAGGTACGTCATTGGGATTTTAATTGGAATTACATTGAATTTGTATAGCACTTTAGGTAGTATGGCCATTTTGACAATATTAATTCTTCCTATCCAAGAACATGGAAGATCTTTCCATCTTCTAAGGTGTTCTTTAATTTCTTTCTTTAGTGTTGTATAGTTCTCATTGTAGAGGTCTTTCACCTCTTTTGTGAGATTGATTCCCAAGTATTTTATTTTTTCGATGCTATTGTGAATGGGGTAGTTTTCCTAATTTCTCTTTCTGAAGATTCATCACTTATGTATAAAAATGCATTGGATTTATGAGCATTGATCTTGTAACCTGCTACTTTACTAAATTCACTTATGAGTTCTAAGAGTTTTCTGGTGTAATTTCCAGGTTCCTCTAAATATATAATCATGTCATCAGCGAACAGGGATAGTTTGAGTTCTTCTTTTCCAATTCGTATCCCTTTAATTTCTTTGGCTTGTCTAATTGCTCTGGCTAGATTCTCAAGAACGATGTTGAATAGAAGTGGTGAAAGAGGGCATCCCTGCCTTGTTCCAGTTTTTAGGGGGAATGCTTTCAGTTTTTCACCATTTAGAATGATATTAGCCATGGGCTTAGCATAAATGGCCTTTACAATGTTAAGGAATGTTCCCACTATCCCTATTTTTTCTAGTGTTTTGAGCATGAAGGGGTGCTGTATTTTATCAAATGCTGTTTCTGCATCTATTGAAATAATCATGTGATTCTTGACTTTAAGTCTATTGATATGGTGAATTACATTTATTGATTTCCGGATGTTGAACCAACCTTGCATCCCTGGGATGAAACCCACTTGATCATGGTGCACTATCTTTTTAATATGTTTTTGTATGTGATTTGCTAAAATTTTGTTGAGAATTTTTGCGTCGATGTTCATTAAGGATATTGGTCTGAAATTTTCTTTCCTTGATGAGTCTCTGTCTGGTTTAGGTATCAGTGTGATATTGGCTTCATAGAATGAGGTTGGGAGGGTTCCCTCCTCTTCTATTTTATGGAATACTTTGAGAAATATTGGAATGAGCTCTTCTTTAAAGGTTTTGTAGAACTCTGCTGAGAACCCATCTGGTCCCGGACTTTTCTTTGTTGGTAGGCTTTTGATGACTTCTTCTATTTCAGTACTTGAAATTGGTCTATTTAAATTGTGTATGTCCTCCTCATTCAGTTTAGGCAATTCATATGTCTCTAGAAACCTGTTGATATCTTCGAAATTTTCTATTTTGTTGGAGTATAGATTTTCAAAATAGCTTCTAATTATGTTTTGTATTTCAATCGTGTCTGTTGTGATATTTCCTTGTTCATTCCGAATTTTAGTGATTTGGGTTTTCTCTCGTCTTCTCTTTGTTAGTGTGGCTAAAGGTTTATCAATTTTGTTCATTTTTTCGAAGAACCAACTATTTATTTTGTCAATTTTTTGTATTGTTTCTTTTGTTTCAATTTCATTGATTTCAGCCCTGAGTTTAACTATTTCCTGTCTTCTACTACTTTTGATGCTGATCTGTTCTTCTTTTTCTAGGGCTTTGAGCTGTAGTGTTAGGTCATTTATTTGTTGAGTTTTACTTCTTTTATTCAATGCGCTCCATGAAATAAATTTCCCTCTAAGTACTGCTTTCATAGTGTCCCAGAGATTTTGATATGATGTTTCCTTGTTCTCATTTACCTCTAAGAATTTTTTAATTTCCTTCCTAATATCTTCTGTTATCCATTCATCATATAATAGCATATTGTTTAATCTCCAGATGTTGGAATAGTTTCTGTGTTTTACTCTTTCATTTATTTCTAACTTCAATCCATTATGATCTGATAGAATACATGGTGGTGTCTCTATCTTCTTGTATTTGCAAACATTAGCTTTATGGCATAATATATGGTCTATTTTAGAGAAGGATCCATTTGCTGCTGAGAAGAAAGTGTATTCACTCTTGGTTGGATGGTATATTCTATAAATGTCCGTTAAGTCTAAATTATTGATTGTGTTATTGAGATCTATGGTTTCTTTGTTCAATTTTTGTTTGGAAGATCTATCCAGTGGTGAGAGAGGTGTGTTAATATCGACTAGTATTATTGTGTTATGGTCTATTTGGTTTCTGGAATTGAGAATGATTTGCTTGATGTTCATGGATGAGCCAATGTTTAGGGCATAGATATTTATGATTGTTATGTCTTGCTGATTTATGCTTCCCTTAAGCAGTATGTAATGTCCTTCTTTATCCCTTCTGACTAGTTTTGGCTTAAGTCCACATTGTCTGAAATGAGGATGGATACTCCAGCTCTTTTGCTGAGTCCATGTGCATGGTATGTTTTTTCCCATCCTTTCACCTTTAGTCTATGGGTATCTTTTTCTATGAGGTGAGTCTCTTGTAGGCAACATATTGTTGGATCTTTCTTTTTAATCCAATCTGCCAGTCTATGTCTTTTGATTGATGAATTCAGGCCTTTAACATTCAGGGTTATTATTGAGATATGATTTGGTTTCCCGGTCATTTGGTTCATTTTTTAAATTTTATTTATTTATTTGTTTGACACAACTTGGTTCCTCCTTTATTTGACAATTCCTTTAGGATAATTCCTCCCTTTGCTGATTTGCTTCTTTGTTTTTCATCTCTTCCTCATGGAATATTTTGCTGAGAATGTTCTGTAATGCTGGCTTTCTTTTTGTAAATTCTTTTAGCTTTTGTTTATCACGGAAGGATTTTATTTCATCGTCAAATTTGAAGGTAAGTTTTGCTGGGTATAAGATTCTTGGTTGGCATCCATTTTCTTTCAGGGCTTGAAAAATGTTGTTCCAGGCCCTTCTAGCTTTTAGTGTCTGGATTGATAAATTTGCTGATATCCGTATTGGTTTCCCCCTCAATGTAATTTGGTTCTTTTCTCTCACAGCCTTTAAAATCTGTCTTTATTTTGTATGTTAGGTATTTTCATTATAATGTGCCTTGGTGTGGGTCTGTTGTAATTTTGTTTATTTGGAGTCCTATAAGCCTCTTGAACTTGATTTTCCATTTCATTCTTCAGATTTGGGAAATTTTCTGATATTATTTCATTGAATAGATTGTTCATTCCTTTGGTTTGTTTATCTAAGCCTTCCTCAATCCCAATAATTCTTAAATTTGGCCTTTTCATGATATCCCATAGTTCTTGGAGATTCTGTTCATGGTTTCTTACCATCTTCTCTGTTTGTTCAACTTTGTTTTCAAGGTTAAATATTTTGTCTTCAATGTCTGAGGTTCTGTCTTCCAGGTGTTGTATCCTACTGGATATGCTTTCTATGGAGTTTTTAATTTGGTTTATTGTTTCCTTCATGTCAAGGATTTCTGTTTGTTTTTTTTTCAATATCTCTAACTCTTTATTGAAATGATCTTCCTGTTGCTTCCTGTATTTGCTCTTTTAAGTGTCGATTGGTGCGATCATTCAATGCCTGCATTTGCTCTTTCATCTCATCATTCAGTGCGTGCATTTGCTCTTTCATCTCATCATTTGCTTCCCTGATCATTTTAATTATGTACATTCTGAACTCCTTTTCTGTCATTTCTTCTGCCATGCTGTCATTGGGTTTTATTGCTGTAACATCTAGATTTGTTTGCAGCATTTTCTTTCCTTGTTTTCTCATATTGTTCAGGTATCAGTGGACCGCTGAGATATTGCAGATTTCCTCTATTGACTTACAATGTCCCTGAAGATTTCTATATATATCCCCCCTTAGCCTTCAGTAGGCTGAAGTCTTGGAGGAAGTTGATAATGCGGTGCTCCAAAAGGAAGCTGCCTCTCTAGGAGTGGAGGCCTTCAGGTGGGATATAGTCCCTGCTAGTGGGCAGAGGTGCCTCCACTTGTTGACCAATGGTCATCCAAAGGGGAACTAGACTGCGGACTGAGACAAGGCCTGTTTGGGCCTGTGTCTCTGGTTTTACCGTCCTTGTGGGGAAACCTCACCCGGCAGGGAAGACTCACCTGGTGGGGAGGTCTCGTTGGTCAGTTCCCTCCTAGAGGTTCCCCTCAATTTACAACTACCACCTGGGCTGGGCTGCCTTCCTCTGCAAAGTTCCCAGGGGCCCGGCCCTACCTCCTGGGCCTGGGAGCCTCACCCTTCGCAGATGAGTCTCCTTAGGCTGCCCCTCCTCAGAGAATCTGCCCGCAGTCCTGGAACCTTCGCTCCGCCCCTAAGCGTGTCTCTGTGGGGCTCTTCCACCAAGAAGCCTCCTAGATCCTGGGACCCTGCTCTGCACCTAATCACCTGGCTATGTGGCCCCTCCTCTGAGCAGCCACCTGGGGCCCTGTACAATCGCTCTGAGTCCCAGAGACCTGCCACACACCCGCCCGGTATTCCGGTGCAGTTACTAGGTGTCCAAGCAACTCACTGCGTGCCTCCTTCCACCAACCACCCGTAGCCCTGGGCAATCAATCACTCCGAGTCGAAATGACCCTCCCCATTCCTCCTCCTCCTCCAGGTAACCCCCCAGGTGTTCAGGAGCTGTTGCTCTGAGTGGCTCTGAATCCACGTGACCCACTGCACGCGTCCTCTGGGCAACTGCCCGGAGCTCTGGTGCGGCCACTTGAGACCAAGCGACCCACTGCGCTTCTCCTCCAGGCAGCACCCCGGTGTTCAGGAGCTGTCACTTTAAGTCCAAACAACTCACCACTTGCCTTCTCCTCTGAGCAGCCTCCTGGAGCTCCAACGCCGTCACTGCGAGTCCACACGACCCACTGCGCTCCTCCTCCTCCTTCTCCTCGTCCTCAGGGCAGGCCCCGTTGTTCAGAAGTGGTCTGAGTCCAAACAGCTCGCCACGCGGCTTCTCCTCTGGCAACCACCTGTAGTTCTGGTATAGTCACTCCGAATCCAAGCGGCCATACTCCTCCTCCTCCTCCTCAGGGCAGGCCCCAGTGTTCTGAGTCCACACAGCTCTCCTCGCCGCTCCTCCCCTGGGCAGCTGCCGGAGCCCCAGTGGTTGCTCCGAGTCCCAATGCTGTGCTGAGCAGCCTCCTCTCCGATGCTCCCAGTTGTCCGAGTTCACTGCTCCAGCAGGGGGAGGGGCGTCTCGCCGGCAGCTCTACTTCACAAAGTTCCCTGCGTTCCGGGACTACCGTCCCATCCGGGACGCCTCCCCTACAGGAGGGACTCACCCGGCTGCTTTGAGTTGGTCCCAAGTCTCTCAATATCTCCTCTTTTGAATCCTGAGTCCTGGAGCAACATGAAATGCAGCCACCCTCTAGTCCGCCATCTTGAAACCTCCTCACTTCAGGAGTCTTGTTAAGGATGTCTGTTCCTAAGCCAAAATGGTGAAGATTTGGTCCTACTTTTTCTTCAGTTAGGTGCAGGTTCTATGTTCTAGTGCCTGAGTCTTTGATCCACTTTGACTTGAGCTTTCCACAAGGTGAGAGATATGGATTTAATTTTGTTTTACTGTGTATGGATTTCCAGTTTTCCTCACACCATTTGTTGAATAGATAATCTGTTCTCCAATGCACGTTTTTGGTGACTACGTCTAGTATGAGATAACTGTATTTATGTGGGTTGTCTCCATGTCTTGTATTTTGAACCACTGTTCTACATACCTGATTTTGTGCCAGTCCCATGCTGTTTTTGTTACTATGGCTCTGTAGTCTGGTTTAAAGTCTGGTATTACGGTGTCTCTTGCTTCACTCTTTTTGCTAAGGATTGCTTTGGTTACTCTGGTTCTCTTGTGTTTCCAAATGAATTTCATGATTGCTTTTTCTATTTCTATGAAGAATTTAATTGGCATTTTAATAAGAAATAAATTAAATATGTATATTTCTTTCAGTAGTATGGCCCTTTAGCAATGTTAATTCTGCCTATCCAAGAGCATGGCAGATCTTTTCATCTTCCTAGGTCTTCTTCAATTTCTCCCTTTGATTTTTGAAGTTTTCACTATAGAGGTCTTTCACTCCATTTGTTAGATTGATTTCCAGATATTTTTGAGGCTGTTGTGAATTTGAAATGGAACCACAATTTGACCCAGTCATCTCACTCCTGGGTTTATATCCACAGGACTTAAAATCGGCATACTGCATTGATACCGTCACATCAATTTTATAGCAGCTCAACTCACAATAGCTGAACTATGGAACCAACTTAGGTGTCCTTCAACACCTGAAAGGATAAAGAAATTCTGGTGTATACATGCTCCGGAGGCTCTGTGCCCTTGTGTGTGCACCCTGTGTAGCCCATGGCCTGTCACTGTGCTCTGGGAAGGAACAATAGAAAATGAGTGACTTTTTGAACAAAATTTTACCTGTGAGGCAAAGTCTTTTCTTAAAAAAAGTAAAATCACAGTTTAACAAGTCAAATTACAGAATAGATAACAAAGAACAAATCTGTATTTTGCCTGAAAAACTCATATAATCCAACCTATGTAAGGTTCTAATACTTTGCACCATAGTTCCATGTGTATTTTAATCCAGTGAAGCTTGATTACTGTATGTAGTCAGTCAAAATTGTAGTTTTGCCAATACTTTCTTGAATTTATTACTATTATTTTGCATACACTGTATGTTTCTGTATAAAACATTGCCCCAACCAGCAAAGTAAACCATTAGTCTTTCACTCTCCCTGCTTTTTCTGTGAGTGAGGAAACAGGGGTGGCTCCCTGGGTGGTTGTGACTCCAGGTGTGTCTTCAGGTGTGTGGGATGTGAGCCACAGGTGCAGCATGGAGAGACTTCTCTGCTGGATCGCCAGGGGCCTCCCCTACATTGGCCAGTGGATGCAAACATTGGCCAGGGCCTGAGGTTCTTAATGTGTCCTGCCCTGGGCTGCCTGAAGGTCCTCACCAGGTGTCCTCTGCTTTCCCTGGAGCAGTTCTCACAGAGTGGTCAGCAGGCAACACTCTCAGTGTCCTGGCCTCTCAGGTCACTCACGGACACTTTCTGGCACTGGATTGGGAACAGGCGAGCTCTGTCCTGTGAGGAGGCAGTGTTGAACAGCTGGAGTGGTCTCAGGAGGCAGGGCGCAGGGCCTCTGGAAAGTTGAGCCTTTTCCTGACTCTCCCTTGGAGGCCTCCTGCCTGGAGCTTCCTCTCAGCATTCTCTGCCCCATGATTCTGCAGGAAAGGGGTTTCAATTGTGCTGTTGTCAGGCGTTTGACTCTTGGATGCTACACACCCCATGCTGCCCTGGTACAGTTGTGAGCACACAGTTGAATAAATATTAAAGAATTTAAAGAAGAGAAGACAGTTTTGTCAGTCTTTTCTTCTTTCACCTCTCCTTGCAACTGAGTCCTTCCTGTGCTGCCACTTGCCTTTGTCTGGAAGAGTCAAGGGGCATTTCCTGTCCTGTGCAAAGACCTGTGATGTGTTCTCCAGGTTTTGTGTGAAAAGGTTTCTATATTCCCTTGAAACCTCAACTGTCTGGCTCCTGGATTTTAGGTTGAAAATTGTTTTTTAGTATTTTCAAGACATTGTTTCTGTTCCTCTTCCTCAACTGTCTCCTTCTCTCCCTCCTTCTCTCTCTTCTTCTCTTTACATACTTTGGTTTTTCCAGCATGTTTTATTATTTGGTCAGTATTAACAATATAAGAATTAGGATTTGGATTCTGAGTCCTTTTCAAGTTATTTTTGAATTACAATAGAAGCTCGTTATTGCCTGATTTGAACATTAAGCTAAGCTGACCCTGTTTTGTTCAGACAACTCATCCTGTGTGAAATCATCCCACTTTCTTCCTGAGTCCACGCGCATGGAAGCTAACACCTCCTGCACTCCCGTTGGACACTGACCACCATACCCTTGACTTATGGAATGTGCGCTTGCCCTTCTGAATATGTGCTGAGGATTTCTGAGTAAACATGTTTCATGTAACCTGTGGTTGTAACTGCCACAACTCTCCTCCCTTCTTTGTGGTTTTCCAGTTTTTAAGGGGCAGTTGACCCCCATGGGGGTGTTGGAGACTGCAGAACTATTTGCTTTCTGCTTCCCTGACCCTGACCAAAACTTATCCTTTGCCATTTACTTCAAAAGGACCCAGAGTTTTATTTGAGTTATTGGAAATTCACCTTAACATTTGGAGGCCACATCAAGATATAAGCCAAAATCCAGGCTGTGGCTCTGAGCTGCCCAGTAGCCTCACTCCACACACACAGAGGAGTGCCCTCCACTGTGGTTTTGCTGTGGTTTGAATCAACATGGTGACAGATTCAATCCTAGGCATGAAGAGGAGACAGATGAGACTACGTGCTGGGAGGTTCCTTATTTGTTCTCTCTGTTTGGTGTGAATGTAAAACCCAGAGGTGTCTCAACTAGATTGGTGCTAAATCCTCTGTGGTGTTTCACCTACAGTTAATGGAAAGTCAGTGGTGAGTCAACTAAGTTGATCTTAAAACCTTGAGGGTGTTTCAGTTAGTTGGTTTTCTGACAAGGGGTCAGCTTGGCACAGGCCCTCTGATAAATAGGCTGTGACGGTGTTCTGGAGACTGGGATGGGAGGAGAGAGTCTGTTTTTCTTGGAAAATTGTCTTTAGTTGATCATGTGTGTGTCTAGTTGTCTCTGAAGGTGCTCCCTCATTGCTGCTCTGGGGAGAAAACCTTCTCTCCCTGAATTGGACACATCAGTGACTCACCTTCTCAGTTCTGGTTAGATTTTTCTGTCAATTTCTCATATTTCTGCCTTTTTCTAACCATCAGCTTTACCATGGGATCTCACCAGTCTCTCTGGGCATCTGACCCTCTGGAGTATATGTTAACACATTCTCACCAGGGTTCCATGTTGATTGTGGGGTGACTTTATCACAGGGAGGCCTCCACCCTATGTGAATTAGAGTGACCCACTTTAATGTGGGATGTCCACATGGGTAATGTGGACCCCCGAATTGTCCAGAAGTTCTGGATTATGGCAGCAGGTAGACCTGGCCATCCTGAGCACTTCCCATATGGGAACCAATGGCTGGATGTAGTTTTGGACCTTCCAAAATGGTTACAAATGTGCATTAAGGAGACAGCTTACTCAGCCAAGGTTCTCAATGAGTGGCCCTGGACTCTATACCAGAACCAGTCACCATGTTGTCTTTGCTTTATATCCCAACACCAGCCTTCCTTCCCTCTCTCACTATTAACCAGAAGAAGAGAAGGCTAATGAGAAGTGGGAGAGAAATCAGAAGTCTGGTGAATCCTGCCTGACTCCAGACTCATGATACTGAATTTTTGTGGGAAAAAACCTTAATGTTGGATTTACATACAGCAACTCATTTTGGAGAGAACAAATTAACTGACATTCTATATAGAAGTGATAGGTGCTAGGTGACCCATGCGTTTACCTGCTGCTCTTTTCTGGGCCTGATACACTCCTTACAAGGCTATTCTTTCTCCCTTTGAAATCCTGTATGGGAGCCAACCCCTTTGCTCCCCTGAGTGTCTGATGTTCATGTGGCTGAAGTCAGCCAGCAGTCTCTTGTGAACTACCTTATGTCTCTCCAGCAGATACAAGAAAAGTCTTGTAAATTCTTTCTTGAGAATCAACACAGAAGATACACTGGTTTCTAACATTGTCCCAGCCAGGAGACATCAAAGGATTCCAAAAGCAAGGATGACACTCAGCTGGAGAGGAAGTTACTCCATCATCTTGACCACCTGATGGCCATAAAGGAGGATGGACTCACTGCATGGATTCATCCTATCCAACTGAAAACTGTGAAGACACCTCCTACAGAGGAATAGATCACTCACTGAGACCCCATTCATTCTTTAAAGATGAAAGTTTAAAAAATCCTGAGGCCCAGGCTACAGATCTCCCCAGGTACAATTTTAACATGTCTTCTCCTCATGGAATTCTAGCTCAAGTGGATCAATACCTGTGTGAGTTCAGACAGCCCTAGATGAGCCTTTTTTTTTAAATGGTACATTTGGATAATGTTCTTCTCCATTTTAATGGCAATCCTTATCCCCTGAAGATGCATTATATATATGTGTGTTTGTGTGTGTCCTGATGATTCCCCTCATGTCAATGTTGGGATCCTTTTTATTTTTAATGTCTCTCCTAGTCTTGTATCAAGATAGCCACCTATAGAGGTGGACCTACTGACTCAAGTTGGCTCTCAGTTTGGGCTGAAAACAACCCCAGGACCCAACTGATTCCCCACTTTACATGCTGTCCAAGAGGTTACTAACCAGTGTTGGCCTGCACTAGCCAATGACTGTTGGTTGTGTCTCAGATTCAAACCCATTAATTATGTCAGGGTCAAATCAACCTGAACACCCCTAATCAAAAGTTAACCTAACTGTGTTGTCCTGGACCACTCTTCAGCCCAGATTAACTGACAGGAAATGCCCCGTGTCTTATCTTCCCTGACCAAGGTAAATCTGGGATCAACTGCCCCTCAGGGGTTTGTTCCTGTAATGTTACTGGAAACTTCACAGTGTCCTAATTTGCTCCCAATGGGACTTGGTCTGCATGTGACATTGGGTTTCTCCCTGGATTTCCCCTACTCACAGCCCAGCTCCATGCATTGTTGTATATGTGTCACCCAGGTTTATGTTTATAGGGGGCAGAGGCAACTCATTTCCTCTCAACTGGACATGTCCAATATATGAATCACAGAATCAAAAGGGCCATTCCTAGTTTCAATCCAGCCCTAATCAGGTTGGGTGTAATGAGTTGACTGGAGTTTTAACACCCAGGCTATGCAAAGGAGACCAAGGGCTCTCTCACCTAACCCAAGAGGTAAACACAGATTTGGGCCATAATGAACAAGCCCTTCATCATTTTCATGAACAGGTTCAATCTCTGGCCGAGGTCATGTTTCCAAAACAGGAGGGGCCTAGACCTATTGTTTATGTCCCAAGGAGGACCCAGTGTGGCCCTAGAAGCCTGCAGTTTCTATCAACAAACCTGGAGTTATTACAAGTTCCCTTGCCAAAGTGAGAGAAAACATACACAGGAGAGATCAGGGACCAAAACAAAATGAGTCCTGGTTGCAAAGAAGAAATGAACAGATCCCCTGGGTAACCACTGCCTCATAGGCCTAGCTGGACCTACAGTCCTGATGTTTCAGGGAATGCTCACTGGCCCTTGGCTTAGGCTGGCCTGTTAAATTCACTAAGCAACACCATTCTTCTGTTAAGCTTAAGTATATGCACAGTTATTACTGCCCTGTACCCACCATAGGTGAAGAGTCAAAAATTTGATAGTTTCTAGAAAAGAGGGGAATGTTATGGGCCTTTGTGAAATGACCCCTTTCATCATGAGCCCACTCCCATGGAAGCCAACACCTCCCTGCTCCCCCCTTGTACTCTGACCACCTTGTCCTTGAATTGTGAAATGTAAGCTTGCCCTTCTGAACGTGTGCTGAGGATTTCTGAGATAACATGTTTTAAGTGATGTGTGGTTGTAACTGCCACCCCTCCCCCATTTCTTTGATGTTTTCCAAGATCCAGGTTTTAAGTGCAGTCACCTCCATGGGGTGTTGGAGATGGTACAGCTGTTTGCTTTCTGCTTCCCTGGCCCTGGCCAGAATAAATCCTTTGTCTTCCACTTCATAAGGACCCAGAGTTTAATTTGGGGTATTGGAAAGGTGACTTAACACCCTTAACTGATTCAGCTGCCTGTTAATAGATTTAGAGTCTACACCCAGATCCCAGGTTCCAGGCAATTTTCTTCCATATCTGTTGATGGCTTTGCAGAGGCCCAGCTGCCCCCATATTTTAAAGGAGGACTTTACAATGGGACCTGAGCTACATCAGGCAGGCAGGGCTGCAGGATGGTGTCCCAGTCCCAGGTGTGCATGTCTCTGTGACTCTGGGTCTCAGGTGAGGAGTGTAAGTCCTTCAAAGGATTCACACTAATATTTTTATAGAGTTGAAATGTAATAAAAATGTTCTGGGAAATAATGGCAACTTCCATTATGAACCTCATTATGTGCTGACTCACAAAACCCCTGGAAAATGGATTTTAAATGATATTTGAGAATAAATATGATAAAATGTCTCTGCTTGTGTGTGTGTGTGCTTGTGGTCCAATCCCAATTTTCCTGTTGCAGGTGCCTGTGGGGACATGGAGATGACCCAGTCTCCAGGCTCCCTGGCTGTGTGTGCATTAGACATGGTCACCATCAGCTGCAGGTCCAGCCAGGGTCTCGTCTCTCATCCAAACAGAAGGACAATTTTGCTTGACACCAGCAGAGCCAGAACAGGCTCCCAGACTGCTCATCTCTTGGACATCCACGTCACCACTGGGAGCCCATCAAGGTTCAGGGGCAGTGAGTCAGGGACAGATTTCAGTCTCCCCAGCAGCAGGCTCCAGGCAGAGGATGTGGTAGAGTGCTCCTGTGGGCAGCTCCACAGTGCTCCTCCCACAGAGCTTCAGCCTCAGACTCAATCCTCTCACCAGGTTGAGAGTCAGCTGGTCTTTGTGCCCCTGCTGCTTCTCCTCACAGGACCCTGAGCTGTCCTGCCTCCTGTCTCCTGACAGGTCCCATGATTTAATTTATTGCTTGGAAAGTTTGCAGGAGAAAAGAAGGAGACAGGTCTTTTCTGGGTTTTTATTTATTTATTCATTTATCTGGCGGGAGTCCTCAAGCATAGATGCTGGGAGGTATCCTGGAGACAGTCAAGAGCTTTCAGGTCACAAGAATCTGCAGGTTTCCATGGACACAACACATTACTGAGCCAGTCTTCAGTCTTCACCCTCCCAGGAGAGCCTAGTGACTTCCACAACTGAGGATGAATTCTCCCCTGTGCCTCCTCCAATCTGCACCTTGTCCATTTTGATTCCTTGTCCTCCTGGTCTCTCTCTTTTCCTGTGATCACCTTCACCTGCATCCTCAGGTAACTCTTCATCCTGCAGCTCAAACCCTTGACATACACCTCTTTCTCTCTCTCTCACCTCCCTCTATGCCTCTCTCTCCCTCTGTCTCCCCCTCTTCCTTCCTCTCTCTCTCCTTCCCTTCTCATTCCCTGTCTTTCACATGAGCATTTCTGGTGAAGTGCACTCTAAGTGGTTCCCTGCTCTGCCCTCCCTTCTGGCCCCTGTCCTCTTCTCCTCACTCCTGTCCACTGTTTTCATCATTTCCTTTTTATTTCCATAGATTATTTTACAATTTCATAATAATAAAGGCCTGGTCCAGAGGTGAATGGACACTCCAGATCAAGACCTTTGGCCTCGTGATGATATTTCCATGCTCCACACATTCTTCTGATCTCCATTACAATATCACTCAGGGTTCTCTAGGGGAGGAGAATCAAGAGGAATTATGATTATAGAAAGTGGATTTATTCTATTCATTTACACAACCAGATTCTGCATAGTCCCCAATGGCTGACAGAAGGCTGGAGAGCTGGAGGAACCAGTAGCTGTGCAGTACAGGATGCTGAAGCCTCAGATCAAGAGGGATCAATGGTGCTATCCCATTTTGAGACTGAAGCCTTCTGGAAATGCACTCGAGAATCACTAGTAGAGTTAACTTTCACAGAGTGAAGGAGCAGAGTATGATAACCTCAGGAAGTCTCAGCAGCAATCAAGAACCCACTCCAGAAGAATCAAGCTTGCATCTCCTAATTCAATCAAGTGGACAAATCATAATAACCATTTCGGTTAGGCTCCTTCTTCCACAGACTGTTCTGCAAGTTCCTTAGCTCTGTCCCTCTAGACACAGGTGATGACATATTCCCTGGCCTGTCCTCATTCTGTGTCCACTTTCTATTCAGGTCCATCCATAGGTAGTGTTGTCTGATGTCCTGAATGAAGGCGGTGGTGTTCAAACCCCTCCAGCTTAAGTGTTCAGACAGTGTTTAATCCATGTGCACCTGCAGGGCACCAGGACACCAGCTTGAGATCCCAGAAGTGGCCTTTCCACTCTGATGGTTCCCAGTTGGAGTGGGTACTCCAGGGTGAGAGGTGGGGAGAGTGGAGTCTGCACCTCACCACATCCCTGCTGGATCCTGGACTAATAAGAGAGAAGCACAAGAGTGAGTTCAAGCACTAGCCCCATTTCCATGATTTTCCTTTTATTAATTATTGCAGTCTAAGACATTTAAGGGTGTTTGTAGTTAGGGTTGAGTCAGAATGTCTCAAGGAACAGCATTTACACAACAAAGGGATCTCTAGAAGTTCCCTACACCATCACCTCCTTGTGCCAGTCTCCCCAGGGCACAGGTCCTGCTAAATGGGCAGTGTTCACTCTCATCCTGTGTGCTCATCAGAAGTGCCTGAACCTCTCTGCTTCTGTCCTCCATGTGCCAGGCCAGGCTGCTGCAGCTGAGAGGGACATGAATAGATTTGCCTGAGCTGTGACCAAGGCAGTTGTGGTCCACAGCCCTCAGCTGCACCCTGTCCCCTGAGTCCCCAGCATCTTCCTCTCACAAACTCAGAGCATCTGCTGAGCTGCTGCCAGACCAGCAGCACATGTGGCAGCTGGGCCACCCAGGCAGGAGGTTTTTGTTCTGGGCTGTACCACTGTGGGAGGAGATCCTAAACCTTGCCAGCAGTAATAGACTTCAGCATCCTCAGCCTCCACTCTGCTGATTTTCATTGTGAAGTCTGTCCCTGACCCACTGCCACTGAACCTGTCTGGGACCCCAGTGAACTGGTTGGAAACCTGATATATTAGGCCCTGTGGAGACTGACCTGCCTTCTGTAAAAACCAATAAAAATAGGTTTTTCCTTTACTCTGTAGGAGGCTCTGACTGGACCAGCAGAAGCAGAAGGCTGGCTGTCCAGGGGTGAAGGGCAGTGAGAAGGCAGTCTGGGTCAGCACAATATCCCCAATGATCCTGAAAGAGTGATCGAGAATTGCAAGCTTCTGTACAATATTATGAGATATATTGTTTTTTGTTTTCTTTCTTCCCCCCAAAATTACTTTTAATTTTGTTTTATACAACACAAGTATTAATTTTTAAACAGGACCCTGTTGTTTAAGTAGCATCTCTGGAATTCATTTAGTGTCTCCTCCTTTTCCTATGTGACCATCTTGATAAGAGCCTAGGTCCTTGCTTCTTTTGGATTTTATCAGTCACATTAATTAACCTCACCAACCTCATCCTGGAGCACAGAACTGCTCACCTGTCACATGGACAGAGCACACAAGGGTAAGATAGGGGCCCAGGGCTCACCTCCCTCTCCCTTCTCCTTCCACATCCCCTCTTTCCTCAGCAGGGATCCAGAGCATCAGCAGCCCCAGGAGCTGAGCAGGGAGCCTCCTTTTGAGAAAGTGAGCTGAGGAGTCCTGGTGAGTGAAGGCCAGGTTAGAGCTGAGCTTTTATGTCAGCCTTGCAGGCAGGTCCTCCCCAGGGAGCAGCATGCAAATACCCTGGTGGGTGGTGGGTTGGAGAGAGTGAGGGAGGGTGGGGCCTTTTAAGCCCAGGGACATGATGTGACTTCTACATTGGGAGGAAATACAATAAAGAAACATTCCAGGCTGCCTGTGGTGTGGACAGGAGGCACATCAGGGAAGCCTGTCTCTGTGGGGTGTCATGATGTCCAGGGCCTGCCACTCTAAGATGGCACAGACACAAGGATGTGGAGCTGGCCTACATGTCAGCCTTGGAGAGGGGATTGGCCACCCTGCTGTCCCCTTCTCATCTAAGGACATATCATGATAGTACCCACCTCACAGTTATTGATCTTCTGAATTTTCTTGTAGCCAGATCATAAGGTTGAGGAAGATGCACATCTTCCAGTGTCTGCTGTTATCTGGAGAAATACAAGAATGTTTGTGAGTGGAGGTCATCTTTTCCTGGCCTAGTCAGTGAAATAAGAGCCCAAGGCTCAAAGAAGCTCATGGAAAAGGAACATGTGTGTTCAGCTGGAGAATCAGTAGCCCTGCCCAAGTCCACAACTGGGGGACATTCTGTCCTAGTGACGTCTGTGCATGTGACACTCAGAGTCATCTAAGCACTTTCCAATAGAAAAACCCCTTGAGGGCACAGGGGAGAGTGGACAAGGGAAGTTTGTATGTTAGTTTCTTCTCATTGATGTGAGCGAATTCCTTCCTCCCTCTGTTCTTTCTTGTTAGAAACCCTGGGCCACAGGTGTCACAAGTCCTGGGTGTAACAGGAGATTGCCTGTGTTAGAACAGGACTGGGTCCAGGCTCTCCATGTCCCATGGTGTTTCCATCTGCACTGATGTTCTTCTTGGCCTTGTTCCAAGGGGCTATCTGTGAATGGTGGCTGCATACACTGCATGGACATTGGATTCAGACTTCCTCCTCCCTTGCTTTGAGAGACTGTGCCTGTGTCGTTCTGGCCAACAAGGCTGAGCTGCTTTTCCCCACAGCCCAGGTCATCTGACACACCCTCTGCACAGTGTGGAACGTGGTGTGTGGGATACAATCAGCTAGGGACCCTGTCACGGTATCTCTTAGTTTAAATGAACCTCTGTGGCTATCCTGTCCTGAGTGTGCAGCCTCCCTCTGGACACTGTGAGGAGCAGGGCTGTTTGCAGGTTCTCCCAAGCCCATTCTTCATGTGTTTTTTGAATGATCAGAAGTAAATAAAATGAAAGAAAATGACTTGGTGCTCACTGAGCAGGAACAGGGACCGCTCAGGTTTTAAGAAATTTCCAGAGTGTAGGACACCTTGCTGGAAATTGGGTTGGGCAGCTTTCCTCGGCTGTCCTCTCCTTTCCCTAAGAACTTCCTCAAACCACATACCAGGAGGCCCTCATTTTGTGCCCTTGAGGTGTCCAAGGTGCAGAATAAATCTAAGCACCAGAATTTATTTTCATGTTTTATACTGGATTTATTTATAAGGATATTTTCTAGGTAACTAAATTTCCCTTCACCATCAATTTACTTTATTGCCCTATTTAATTTTAAAATGATTCTGTTGGTGCATGACAGTCTACATGATAGTTGGGTTCATGGGGACACATCTTACAGGCCTGGGGTTTAATTTGCTCCATGTCAGTCCACAGTGCCTCCTTTTCCCTCTTTCTTCCCTCCCCTATTCCCCTTCTCTTCTTTCCTCATCTTCCATTTATTTATCTACTTCTTTCTCATTGGTATGTTGTAGCTACAGCTGGAACTGGAATTCACTGGGTTGTTTAGCATCTGTGTCCATGTGCAAGGTGTGATATGGTCACATTCATTCCACATTTCCTCCCTTCCAGTTCCCAGCCCAGCCCACCATCTTTGTCTCCTTCTCCCCTTTTCTTCCTATGTCCTTATGACATCTGTTTCCCCCTTTTGTCCTTCCTTTGCTGTAGCTTCTGCACAGGACTGATGACATTTGATCCCTGACATTCTAAGTCTGGATTATTTCACTCAGCATGATGCACTCCAGTTCCGTGCACTGACCAGAAAATGCCATCATTTCCCTCTTCTTCCTGTCCATGAGTTCACCCTAGATTGTGTGGGTGTGGACAGTTTGGGAGGATCTGTATGGCAGAAGAAGGCAGAACCTGACCACACTGCTGAGCAGAGAGCTGAGCATCCTCTCAGCCACCAGCCTCGTGTGTTGATTGCTTCTTGTGTTTCATTTTCTGATCCTCCTGTTGAGATGTGGCAGCTTGATATCTGTCCTCCTTTTCTATTGCTGAGCAATATATTTCCAACTATTAAAAAAAATCTTCCTTCACAGTTCTGTCCCTCAGGAGTCCAGGCTGGGTTTTCAGCTCAGACCTGATTGAAATGGAGCCGTCAGTGGGCAGCACTCCTTGCTGAGGTTCAGGGTCTTTTACCAGCTCATGTGGCTGTAGTAGAGTCATCTTTCCACAGTTGTAGGACAAGGTCCCAATTTCCTGTTGGCCTTCACCACCACCCTCCTGGAAGCTGCCCAGTTTGCTGGCAGTGTGGCTCCTGCCCCCTCCAGGGGCAGTATTGGAGCAGCTCCCATATCAAACTTTCCATGTCATGAGATGATCCATCCTCTCTCCACATATGCAGATGTGAAGGCTTCCATGATGAGGGACAGTCTAGTTGGGTTGTCTCTGCCACTATAATGACACATTTTTGAATACACCTCCAAAATTCTTCATAAGAAATTTTTTCAAAATTCCTGATGGAATACCTGGGGAAGGTGTTGATACTAGGACACTGGTTTTTTGGCCAACGGTTTAGAAACTTGTCCACATCATACTGCTGTTTATCACTTATCATCATGATTGGGTTTCTGTTGGATATTTGAAGTGAGTATTGTTTCAAAGATTTGATTCTTAAAATGATCAGTTGATTCCAGGTAAGGAGAGGATACATGGCAAACTGTCCTCAACACAGGAATCACAATGTCTTCCTCCTTCTTCCTGAAGCTTCAGCTGCACCAGGCACTAATTACTCAGTGAGCACATGACCTGCTTCTCTCCTCCACCCACAGGTGCTCACTGCCCTCAGCACAGGCCTCAAGTTCCCTGGCAGAGCTCCATGGCCTCTCAGCCTCAGGCCCCTGTCTGCCTCCACATACTGATGCTCTGTCTTCAGCAGGACCAGCCCATCCTCCTCCCAGCCCTGAACAAGGCTGGTGTGCAGCCTGAGAATGTGGGGACAAGCCATGCAGTGGCCTCCCAGGCTGGCCTCCCAGGCCTCAGTCTTAGTGAATTCACCTGTGGATTCCCACCATGGACCTGCAGGCTCACAGCCCCTTGGTGCCATTTCAGATTCCTGTGGATTCATCCTGATGCCACATGCTGATGTCTTCCTAGAAACCAGACCCCTAGTGTTCCTGCAGTCAGCCTGGTGACCTCTTCTGGTCCCAGGTTTCTTCTCAGCTGCAGGCAGCATAACACGGTCAGTAAAGCACCCACCCAGTGAGGATTAGAATCTTGAGTGTGTTTCTGAAGGATGGTGTGTGACATTGTGTGAGTTATGTCACTTTCCACAGGCTCCAGTTTCTCCTCTGAAACATGGGAGTGATGTCATCTCTCTTTGAGAATTGCCAGATGAGTAATAAAATAGCACCTGTGAATTATGTAGCACAGTCCCTGGCCCACACTATAATTCTTATTAATCAGTAATTTTTTCGGTTATGTACATTTCAAGGGAAGCAAATGTAGAGATATGTGGTTGATAGTCAATGGTTTTCCATAATATTCTCCTTCACAAAGTAGCCAGAATCATCTTCAAAAAACAAAGCAACTGAGCTTGGTGGTGCACCTGGATTCCCAGTGACTCAGGTGCTAAGACAGAAGGATTGCAAGTTAGATCCAGCCAGTTTTTTATAAGATGAAAATAAATAACAAAATCCCCAAACAAGACACATTCTCCCCTGTGTAATCTCCCTGAAGCTCTCTCACTGAGCCTAGAAGCTCACTGTCCTTTTCCTAGCCTGACATCTGCAGTTCCCACCCCTGGCCTCTGGATTTGGAACCTCACAGAGAGCTCTGTCAACTCCTGATGCCTGGATCTGAGCTCCCAGAGTCAGAAGAGGCTATTCTGGTGAGGGTGGGCATGGCATAACTTTTCTTTTTTTGCAATTCTGGGCATCAAAAAAGTGTCTCCCATCTGCTAAGTAGAAGGTGACCTAGATCCTGTCCTCAGAATTGGGATTTCAGTGAGCTCTGCAGGTGGTTGCAGCGATCAGACCTGATCTCAGTTGCTGCCTGGTGGTATTTCTTATATGGCCCCGTCCCTGGAGTCTCCTGCCTCAGCCTCCTGTGTGACCATCCTGTGCACTGAGCTCTCTCCTGAGGAGTCTGGTTTGGGGGTGTTAATCTGCAGTCCCTACCTGGGGCAGCGAGAAGCCATGCACCTTCCATGCAAAGGGAACTAATGCCAGGCCAGTCTCCCCTTCATGAAAACAGGGTCTCTGGTGTTTAGAACTCTCCTGTACTCTTGGCATCCTAGGACATGCTCACAGAGGCATTTGCCTTACAGTCCCATTTGTAGAAGTTCCCCAATGTTGGTATTTGCAACATTATATGTTAATGCAATCTTGAAAAATTTCAATGAATGCAAACCACTTCAATATTAAAAAAGTGAAAATTTTCAGAAACACAGTATCTATATTATACAGAAAGACATATCAACAAGGAAGGGTTTGGACTGTGGAATTTTGTTTTGGAAGATACTTCCACCTGTGCAATTTTTTTCCTCTGTCACCAGATGGGGATGGAAGGTGAGGGAAGGGTGGTCAGCTGGTATTTAACAACCATCTCAGCAGCAGACAGTGAGCTGCTGCAGTGCACAGGGAAACCAGTGTGTGGCGCTGTCTGCCCTGGGTTGTTAGGAGTGTGTCTCCCATGAGGGCAGAGCACTAGGAATCCCATAGGATGGACCAAGCCACGTCACATGTTTTGTGTGAGCCCGTTTCCTACATGAAGTTGAAGACAAAGGACTGGTGAGGGGTGGGGCTCTGCATAGCTCAACACCCTGAGATGCTGAAGCAGCTCTGCAGCTTGGCTCAGTATCATAGGAGGGCCTCAGGAGAAGGAGGGCAACCTTCCTGGAAGAAGGAGCAAACTTCCTGGAAGAAGGAGCAACCTTCAGGTGAGAGTGCTGTGTGGGGTCCTGCCCAGGAGAAGACAAGGGGAGTCAGGCTGCTTCAAGGTACCTTCTGATTCTGCTGCTGTTCAGGGAGCACCTGCATGAAAAGGTGTCTGGACCATGCTCCTGAGCTGGAGAGTGCAGGGTACACCAGGCAATGCTCCTGGTGGACTCAGATGCTGCTGGAGACTGTGGTCTTACTGGTAATGCTGCCATTAGGGGGAAGTTTCTTTATTACTTTTCTCAAGTGAGGGTGGGTAAAGCTGCTGTGAGCCTGGGCACCATGAAGCCACTTGACCTCATGGAGCATCTTTCTGGAGTGACCTTTCACTTGAATGTCTCATGGAAGAAGTGTCATGTCTAAGTTCACACACACATATAGGAAAAATGTCACAAATATTGTTATGTGTTTATGAGAAAACATCAAAGTTTACAAACTAAACTTCAAACTTCTCCAAGAGACCACAGTGGGGAGAGGGATATATGTATTCACTTCACACCGAGCTCTGATGAAAAACCAAGAAGCCCCAGCTGAAAACATCTAGAGAAGAAATTCTGAGTTTCATAAGAGTTTGTTGGATGTCTTTTCTCCTGCTCTTTTTCTGGACTCGGTAGTAGAGAAGGAGGATGGGGCAGGAAATTAGCAGCTGCCTCCTGGTTTTGGCCTCAGTTCTCCTGAACTCAGTGAGTGACCTGGTTAGACATTTCTGCTCTGGCCTTTTCCCTGGTTCCCAGGTGTGACAACTGGTTTCTGATCTCCCCTCTGAGTTTCAGTGTCTGTGTCATTAAGATGGACAGGTGGGTGAGCTGTCCTCTTGGAGCTGTAGAACATCAGTGTGGAGAGCAGAGGGCACAGGATCCTGGGGACACCCACAGGGCTCAACTTCAGGTTCCTCTCACTTAATTCTGTGCTAAGATGTCCCACTTCTTGACCACAAGAAGGTCCCTGAACCTGAAAAATCCTCACCACAGTCTCAGGCTTGGAAAGGCTGATCTATGTTTCAATCATAAGTTTAATTTTACCTTTTTACCTTGTAAGACAGCAGCATTATAGGAAGTGAACAGGAGAACCTGGTCTCTCACTGCTGTCATGCAGGTATATTTTGTGGGTTCGTAGCACTCAGCGAGTGTGGAGGTCACCATGCCCAGATGTCACAGGAGGCCCCACAGAACCTTGAACAGATTGTGTCCTCCAGGGCCAGGCAGGGGCTGCTCCACACAGTCATGCAGGGACCCAGGCTGGGGAGGCTCTTTCCTCTTGTGTTTGCACCATGTGGAGCCCATGACCTCTCGTTGAGCTGTGGGAAAGGAGGCCTAGAAGTAGGTGATGTGTTGAATGTTATTTTTCCTGTACAGAAAACTGGAATCTTCAAAAGCCTCTCTTTAATAGGGCAAACTCTGAAGGGAAAAAGAAAAGAACAACTGTTATTTTTTTTCTTCAGAAATAAGTCTTATGCATTAGCACTCTTAGACTTCTTTGACGCTTTAGAAACTAGTCAATAATTCAATCCATGGACCTTCTTTGTACAATGCTAATATTAGGTAAGGTACTTGACTGCAGGGAACCAGCATTGCTTTATGCAGCCAGTAGACAATACAGTTTTGAAATCACATTTTAAACTTCTCACTGTTTCTCTGCATGCAGTCTGCCTCTCTGTGTAAAATATTACCCCAACCAGCAGCTAAGCTGTTAACCTTTTATTCTTCCCCTCTTCCTGTGAGTGGGGAATTGGGCAGTAGCTTCCCCAGGTGGTCCTGGTCAGGGTTAGTCTTGGGGGTGTGGTGGGGTGGCAGTCAGTGGTAGGCAGCTGCCTTGTGGACACAAGCTCTGGCTTCTCTCCCCAGCACTATGGGGATGAATTTTTCCAGTTTATGACACAGTGCCATCTTTCATATGTGTGTGTTCTGCCTCTTTTTGCCAACACACTGTTCTTCCATCTCTCAACCTCAATCTGCACAGGTGTTAACCACTGTTCATGCAGTCAGTGTTAATTCACATGCATCCACTAATTCATGCCTTCCCATGTCCGACCTCAACCTTCTCCATGTTTATTAGTATTGCTCCTCCAAGAGCAGAGTCTTCAGCATTTCCTCCAAGGAGCCGGGACACCCAACTCCTCATTTTTATCAAAGATTCCCCCTGCCTCATTTTTTTTCCCTTCGTATCCTGGTATTCCAAATATATTAAAAATTACTATCTCAGAAAATTCCTTTTATATTTAAACAATTGTGAGTTCTTTTTCTTCCACATACCTAAATATTCTCATCTCATATGAATTTCATACTCATGAAAAACAGGTTGTGTTTAGTAGGAGTCATATTATCTAGAAATCGCCTCCATCCCGGGGACAACCTTCCTTACTCTTGCTGACTTGTGAGTGACTTTTCCAACTCTGATCCTTCCTAAGATGGAGGCAGGCAGTCAGGGGTGACAGGCAGTGTGACTGGGTGTGTATCTTCACTGTATTTGAGCTGAATCCTGGAAGAATAAGAGAAATGTGAGTGTGAGTGCTAACCTAACATGTTTCCATGATTTTTCTTCTACCAGTTATTGCAGTCATTTTGGTGATTGTCATTAGGATTGTATTTCAATTTCACAATGAACAGCTTTTCCAAGCACAAAGGGACCTCTAGAAGTTCCCTACAAGATCATTCTCCCTGTGCCAGAGAGCAGCACGTGTGGCAACCGAGTCTCTGGAGGAGGAGGTTTTCTTCGGGGCTGCACCACTGTGGGAGGATATTGTAAAAGTTGCCAGCAGTAATACAGCCTAGTATCCTCAGCCTCCACCCTGCTGATTTTCAGTGTGAAGTCCAACTCTGACCCACTGCCACTGGATCTGGATCTCCACGTAACCTGTTTGAACCCTGATATTTTAGGCCCTGGGCAGACTGGCCTAGCTTGTGTATATACCAATACAAATAGGTGTTTCCATCACTGTGTAGCTCTGACTGGACCTGTAGGAGATGGAGGCTGGCCGTCCAGGGGTGACAGACTCAGAGAGAGGAGTCTGGGTCAGCACGTCATCCCCACTGGATCCTGAAATAATCACAGAACTGTGCAAAGTTATGTATAAACTTTAAGACAAATTTTTGCACTTTTCCTTTTTTGTTTATTTTAGGCTGAATTATTTTTGTGATTTTGATTCATACAATAAGCTATTCATATTGTAAAAGAATTCAAATTTTGTAAGCTACAGGAGCCTCTGTAGAATTCACCTACAATATCGCCCTCTTATTATGTGACAATGTTAATCAGAGCCTTATTGCTAGCTCCTTCTGGAATCTTCTCTCTCACATTAATCAGCCTTACCTGCCCCATCCTGGAGGACAAGTCCTGCTCATCCCCTGTGTAGATAGAACACACATGTGCAGAATGGGCCCCCAGGGCTCACTCTCCTCCTCGTTCCTCATCCTCATCCCCTCTGTCCTCACCAGGGATTCCAGCCCAGGTTTCCTGTGGGGTGGGCAGGATGCTCCACCATGGAAGCCTGGCTCTACAGGGGTCATGGTGCCCCAGGCCTGCCACCCTAAGACAGCTCAGACCCAAGAATATGGAGGTGCCCTGCAGGTCAGCCTCTGTAAAGTGAAGGTCCACCCAGCTGGCTCCCTCCCAGCTAAGGATAGAAGGGGCCAAGTGCAACCTCACAAATATTGAACTTTGAAGTTTCTTCAAAAAACACCATGGAGTTCAGGTGGTTCAAGTTCTGCTTTCTGCTGTTACATGGAAAATGCAAAGATGATGTTAGACATCATCTTTTCCTACCCAGGTGAATGAAATGAGAGCAAAAGTGTCAAAAGAAGCTGGTGGGAAAGAAACCTGTGTTACAGCTCGAGTTCCAGTAGCCCTGCCCAAGGCCAGAGGAGAAGGGGCATGTCCAGCTGAGGTAGTGAGTGTGAAACTCCCGGGAGCTGGGTCTATGAACTGGTGGACATCCTGTCCTAGTCCATGTGTGTGACACTCAGAGTCATCAAACACTCCCCAAGAGAAGAACCACTTGAGACCACAGGGCAGAGTGGACAAGGGAGGATTCTGTGTTAATTCTTTCTCATTCAGGGGTGTTTTTACCAGGGATTAAACTCTGGGTCATTCGACCACTGAGCCACATACTCAGCCCTCTTTGTATTTTCTTTAGAGAGAAGATCTTACTGAGTTGTTTAGGGAATGACTTTTGCTGAGTTTGGCTTTGAATGCAGGGTCCTCCTGCCTCAGCTCAGCCTCCCAAGACTCTAGTATTCCAGGTGTGAGCCTCTGCATTCAGCTAGTTGTTTCTCATTAAATATCAAAAATTTGTTCCTCCCTGTACTATTCATGTCAGAGACACTGAACAGCCAGTTCCTGGTTTTCTGGAGATCCCTGTGCTAGAATAGGACTGAGGCCACTCTCTCTATGTAGTAGGGTGATTCCATCTGCCCTGAGGCAATCCTGGGCCTTACTCCAAGAGGAGTCTTTTGGGAGTGGGTTCTGGGTCACTGCACAGGGACAGTAGTTTCAGTCTTTGTCCTCCAAAGCTGGAGACACTGGACTTGTGTTGTTTTTAGTGGACAAGGCTGAGTTTCCCTTCCAGACAGTCCAGGTCACTGACACACCTGCTCCACAGTGTGGAACTTGGTTTGTGGGCCCTGACCAGCTAAGGCCCTGTCATGGTTTCTCTAGTACCAATATCATCTGTGACTGTCCTACTCTCCTGAGTGTGCAGCCTCCCTCCAAGCCCTGTGAGGAGCAGGTGTGTTTGCATGGTGGCATTCTGGATTCTGGAGACTCAATTCTTCCTTCCACCTCATGTTCATGAGCAGAGGAAAATGAAATTAAAGAAAATGGCTTGGAGCTCATCTTAGGACCAAGAAAGCAAAGCTGTAGAGTTTGACAAAGTCCAGAGGGCAGGACAGCTTGGTAGGCAGTGGGTATAGGAGAATTGCTGGTCTTTCACATACTTTCCTGGGACATTAGAAACTTCCTCTGTCCTGGAACTGTGTGGTCTCATGTTGCAGTAGTGAGAAGTCCCAGATGAAGTGTGAGTCTGATTATAAGAATTATTTTTAATTCTTATTACTAAGAAAATGATTTCACCATATTGTCTGTATGGGATAACAAAAAGAGAGATCAAATGGATTAACTGAAAAAATTAAAGCATATTTGGTATTCAATAATATTTCTGGTTTAGTGGTAAAATTTCACAGCAAATTAAATAATTTGCCTTTGATGTGAAATACCCCAGGTGTCAATAATATTTAGTTGATTAATGTGTTTTAAATTTTAGTTTCATGTCCTGTTCCATTATGTCATTTTATAATTTATTTCTCAGTATGCATTCAGAGATCCAAATCTGACACCTGGCAGGTCTCTCCACTGTCTTTTTCTGTTGTTTTCATTCCCACTGAAGTTACCCTCTGAGTTTGGAGGCAGGAAGCTCCGACTCTGTGGTCTCTGGGGCCTTCCAGAACCACGTGTGAGGACTGGAGAGGCTGGGGTGGTCTTGCCTCCTCAGAGGGTCTCCATGGCTGCTCAGCAGTGAAGCTGGACTGAGGCAGGTTGGGGTCCTTCCCTGTCCATCATGCTCTTTGGAAGAGCACCCTTGGCAGGGTGGGGGCAGCTCCCACTGCCCAGGGAAGTCCTGCTGCTCCCTCTCCATCTCCCAGGTACTCAGAGCCTGCTGCCTCCTGGCAGTCCTGGGAGGGTGGTGTGCAGTGTACTGTTCTCACTGAGTCTAGCTGAGAGCCTGCCCCCTGCCCTGAAGGGGGTCCTGCAGGACTCCCCAGGAGTGGGTGGTGGACAGCCTTCTGGCTGTGTCTGTAGAGCCAGGTCCTGGAGCTCTGGTGGGGCCAGTGCTGCTCAGAGCCTCAGGGACAAGGTGACCACAGCCCAGGCCTGTCCTGGCAACTGGTAATGGTGCCTGTGGGGACATGATGATGACCCAGTCTCCAGACTACTTGGTTGTGTCTGCAGGAGACATGGTCACCATCACCTGCAAGTCCAGCTGGAGTCTCTTATCTGAGCAGAAGAACTACTTGGCCTGGCACCACTAGAAACCAGGAGAAGATCTCAGGCTGTACCTCTCCTGGGCATCCACGCTTGCACCTGGGATCCAAATGATGTTCAGGTGCCCTGGGTCAGGCACAGATTTCAGTCTCCCCATCCTCAGGATCCAGACTGAGGACACAGCAGAGTGTCTGGTCAGCAGCTCCACAGTCCACCTCCCACAGAGCTTCAGCCTCAGACACAACTTCCTTGCAGGACGCAGGTCAGGGATTCTGTGCTGCCCTGGCTGCTTTCTCCTATCATAACCATGAGGTCTCCTGCCTCCTCTGTACTGACAGGTCACAAGTTCTGATTTATTCCTTGGATGGTTTGCAGGGCCCAAGAGAATAAAAGACACTGGGAGTCCTCTAAGTATTTGTTTATTTGTTTATCTCTTGTGAGTCACCAATCACAATGCTGGGAGGTCTCCTGGAGATAGTCAAGAGCTCTCAGGTCCCAGGAATCTGCAGGATTCCATGGACAGATCACATGACTGAGCTGATCTTCACTCTCAACACTCACAGAAGAACCTAGTGATTTCACACACTGTGGATGAATTCTCTCCTGTACCTTCTCCATTCTAGAGCACATCCATTTTAATTTCAGGTCCTCCTGGTCTCTTTCATGACATGTAATCTCCTTCTGCCCAGATCCTTCCAGAGGTAGACAATTCACCAGCAGTTCAAACCCCCTCAAAAGAAGACCTTCCGTCTCCCCACCTCAACCTCTCTCTCTCTCTCTCTCTTTCTCTCCCTCCCTTTCAATCTCTCTCTCTCTTTTCTTCCATCCTCATCCCAGCTCTCAGTTAAGCATTTCTGGTGAAGTGCTCAGTAAGTGGTTCCCTGTTCTACCTCCTCTTCTCTATTTTCTGTTAACTGTTCTCAGTTTCCTTTTTATTTCTAAAGTTCTTTACAAATGTGCATGAAGTAAATTCCTGGGCAAATGCTGAATTGCCACTCCAGGTCAAGTCCTTTTATTCTCAGCAAGGCTCTTGTCCGGGGCCCAGGCCCTGTTGAATGGGCAGTGTTCCCGCTCATACTGTCTGTTCATCAGAATGTGCCTGGACCCCTCTGCACCTGTCCTCCATGTGCCCAGCCAGGCTGCTGCAGGTGATAGTGACATGAATGGGTTTGACCTGAGTTATGGCCGAGGCAGTCGTGGTCCACAGCCCTCAGCTGCACCCTGTTCCCTGAGTCTCAACATCTTCCTCTCTCACACTCAGAGCATCTGCTGAGCTGCTACCAGACCAGCTGCCACCCAAGCAGGAGGTTTTTGTTCGGGTCTATATCACTGTGTTAGGATATTGTAAACCTTGCCAGCAGTAATAGACTCCAGCATCCTCAGCCTCTACCCTGCTGATTTTCAGTGTGAAGTCTGATCCTGACCCACTGCCACTGAACCTGTCTGGCACCCCAGTGTACCGGTTGGAAACCTTGTATATTAGGCCCCGTGGAGACTGGCCTGGCTTGTGTACAACCCAGTTCAAATAGGTGTTTCCATCACTGTCTAGGAGGCTCTGACTGGACCGGCAGGAGATGGAGGCTGACTGTCCAGGGGTGATAGGTTCGGAGAAAGGAGTTTGGGTCAGCACAATGTCACCACTGGATCCTGAAATAATCACAGAGTAATGCAAAGTTATGTATAAAGTTTAAGACAAATATTTGTATTTTTCTTTTTTGGTTATTTTCTCCTAAATTATTTTCATGATTTTGATTCATACAGTAAAAGTATTCATATTTTAAAGGCAATCAAATTTTGTAAAGTGTAAGAGCCTCTGTATATTTCGCCTACCACATCCTCCTCTGATTATGTGGCTGTGTCCATCACTGCTCAGTCACCTGCCTCTTCTGGATTCTTCTCTCTCACATTAATCAACCTCACCTACATTATCCTGGAGTGCAAACCTGCTCACCTCTCAGGTGGACAGAGCACACGTCAGCAGAATGGGGCTTCAGGGCTCACCTCCCTCCCCCTTCTCCTTCCTCATCCCCTCTGTCCTCACCAGGGATCCAGAGCATCAGCAGCCCCAGGAGCTGAGCAGGGAGCCTCATTTTGAGAAGGTGCGCTGAGGAGTCCTGGTGAGTGAAGGCCAGGTTAGAGCTGAGCTTTTATGTCAGCCTTGCAGGCAGGTCCTCCCCAGGGAGCAGCATGCAAATGTCCTGGTGGGTGCTGGGGTGGAGAGAGTGAGGGAGGGTGGGGCCTGGATTGTGAGCCCAGGGACATCAAATATGTTGATATTTGAAACAAATACAGTAAAGGAATAGACCAAGCTGCCTCTTGTATAGACTAGAGGCCCATCATGGAAGCGTGGCTTTATGGGGTCATGGTGTCCAGGACCTCCCACCCTAAGACAGCACAGATTCAAGAATATGGAGGTTGCCTGCAGGTCAGTCCCTGAGAACAGAGTGGCCATCCTGCTGGCTCCCTCCTAGCTAAACAGAGAAGGTGAGAAATCCCACCTCACAATTATGGGTCTTCTGAATTTTCTTCCACTCACAGTCTGGGTTTGAGGTCCATGCAGAGCCTCTGGTGTCTGCTGTTACCTGGAGAAACACAGGAATGTCAAGGACAGTGTTAGACTTTGTCTTTTCCTAGGCTAGTGAATGAAACAGGAGCAGAGGGTCAAAAGAAGCTGATGAGAAAGAAACCTGTGTTTCAGCTGGAGATTCAGTAGATCTTCCCAAGGCCAGAGGAGAAGGGACATGTCCAGCTGGGGCAGTGAGTGTGAAATGCCAGGAGCTGGGTCTATGAATGGTGGACATCCCATCCTGTTCATCTGTATGTGTGTGACACATCAGTCATCTAAACATTTCCCAACAGATAAACTCCTTTAGGTCACCAGACAGAGAGGACAAGGGAGGATTCTGTTAGTTCTTTCTCTTTTATGAGAGAGAATACATTTCTCCCTTTGCTGCTTTTTGTCGGAGACCCTGGGCAGCAGGTGTCACAGTCCTGGTTTAACAGGAGATTTCCTTGCTAAACGAGGATGATTCCAGACTCCCCTTCTCTCAGGGTGATTCCATCTGCCCTGACATTCTCTTGGCCTTGCTCCAAGTGGTTCACTGGGGACAGGGTTCTAGGTCAACTGCACAGGGACGTTGGTTTCGCACTTCCTCCTCCCTAGCTGGTAGAGTGTGAGCCTGTGCTGTTCTGGTCAACAATATGTGCTGCTTTTCTGACACACCATCTGCCCAGTGTGGAACACAGATTGTGGGCCCTGACCCTGCCATGGTCTACCTTGGTCTGAATACACCTCTGTGGCTGTCCTGTCCTGAGTGTGCAGCTCCCTCCAGGCCCTGTGAGGAGCAGCTGTGTTTGCAGGTGGCTTTCTGGATTCTGGAGACACAGTTCTCCATCTGCCTCTTCTTAGTGAGCAGAATTACATGAAATGAAAGGAAATGTGTTGGAGCTGATTTTAGGAGGAAGAAAGCAAAAGTTTAGAGTTTGACAAGGTCCAGAGGGCAGGACAGCTTGGTAGGAAGTGGGTGGGGGGAATTGCTGATCTTTCACCTCCTTTCTCTGGAAAATTAGGAACTTGCTCTAGCCTGGGACTGTGTGGTCTCATGTTGGAGTACCAAGCAGTCCCAGAGGTGTGAATCTGATTACAAGAATTTATTTTAGTGTTTTTAACTGAGAAAGTGTTGTCACCATATTATCCTATTGGGAAAAAAAATGGGAGATCACATTGACGAAATGAGAAAATTAAAACGTATTTGATTGTCAATATTATTTATTTTTATTTTAATTCATTGCACACAAATGGGGTACAACTATTGTTCCTGTGCTTGTACACAAAGTAGACTAACACCATTTGCATAATCATACATGTACTTGGGGTAATGATGATTGTCTTATTCTATTATTTTTCATTCCACCACCCCCTCCCCACCCTTCATGTTCCTCTATACAATCCATCCTTCCTCCATTCTTTCCTCACTCCCATCCCCCATTATTTATCATCATCCACTTATCAGAGAAATCATTTGGCCTTTGTTTTCTGGTATTGGCTCATGTCACCAACTCCATACATTTACTTGCAAATGCCATAATTTTATTCTTCTTTATGGCTCAATAATATTCCATTGTGTATATATACCACAGTTTCTTTATCCATTCATCTATTGAAGGACATCTAGGTTCATTCCACAATCTAGCTATTGTGAATTGAGATGCTACAAATATTGATGTAGCTGTATCAGTGTAGTATGCTAATTTTAATTATAGGCCAAGGAGTTGGATAGTTGTGTCAAATGGTGGTTCCCTTCCAAGTTTTCTAAGGAATCTCCATACTGTTTTCCAGAGTGGCTGCACCAATTTGCAACCCTACCAGCAATGTATAAGTGTACTTTTCCCCTGCTTCCCCGCCAACACCTATTGTTTCCTGTATTTTTGATAATAGACTTTCTAACTGGGGTCAGATGAAATAATAGACAAGTTTTGATTTGCATTTAGGAAATGAGTGGACACTTCACAGATATATGGACAAATGTTCAACATCTCTACTAATTATTTCTGCTTTATTGGTAAAATTTCACAGCAAATTAAATAATTTGCTTTCGACATGGAGTATTCCAAGTGTCACTAATATTTAGTATATGAATGTGTTTTAATTTTTAGTTTCATGTCCTGGTCCATCATATCATTTTATAACTTCTTTTTCAATATGCTTTCACAGATCCAAATCTGACATCCGTCAGGACTCTCCACTGTCTTGTTTCTGTTGTTTTCATTCCCACTCAAGTTATCCTCTGAGTTTAGAGGCAGGACGCTCCAACTCTGTGGTCTCTGGGGCCTTCCAGAACCACATGGGAGGACTGGAGAGGCTAGGGTGGCCCTGCCTCCTCAGAGGGTCCCCGTGTCTGCTCAGCAGTGAGGCTGGACTGAGGCAGGTTGGGGCCTTCCCCTGTCCATATGCTCTTTGGAAGAGCACCCTTGGCAGGGTGAGGGCACCCCCCACTGTCCAGGGAAGTCCTGCTGCTCCCTCTCCATCTCCCAGGTACTCAGAGCCTGCTGCCCTCCTGGCAGTCCTGGGAGGGTGGAGTGCAGTGTCCTGGTTCTCACTGAGTCTAGCTGAGAGCCCCAAGCCCTGCCCTGAAGGGGGTCCTGCAGGACTCCCCAGGAGTGGGAGGTGGGCAGCCTTCTGGCTGTGTCTGTAGAGCCAGGTCCTGGAGCTCTGGTGTGGGCAGTGCTGCTCAGAGCCTCAGGGACAAGGTGCCCACAGCCTAGGCCTGCCCTGTTCATGGGTAATGGTGCCTGTGGGGACAAGGTGATGACCCAGTCTCCAGGCTCCCTGGCTGTGTCTGCAGGAGATATGGTCACCATCACCTGCAAGTCCAGCCACAGTTTCTGATTTGAGTAGAAGGACTACTTGGCCTGGCACCACTAGAAACTAGGAAAGGCTCCCAGGCTGTACCTCTCCTGGGCATCCATGCTGGCACCTGGGATCCAAATGATGTTCAGGTGCTGTGGGTCAGGGACCGATTTCAGTCTCCCTGTCTGCAGACTCCAGACTGAGGACATGGCAGTGTCCGGTCAGCAGCTCCACAGTGCTCCTCCCACAGAGCTTCAGCCTCAGACACAACTTCCTTCCAGGACGCAGGTCAGGGATTCTGTGCTGCCCTCCCTGCTTTCTCCTCATATTGCCCCGAGGTTTCCTGCCTCCTCTGTCCTGACAGGTCACAAGTTCTGATTTATTCCTTGGAGGGTTTGCAGGGCCCAAGAGAAAAAAAGACACTGGGAGTCCTCTAGGTATTTGTTTATTTGTTTATTTCTTGTGAGTCACCAATCACAATGCTGGGAGTTCTCCTGGAGATAGTCAAGAGCTCTCAGGTCCCAGGAATCTGCAGGATCCCATGGACAGATCACATGACTGAGCTGATCTTCACTCTCAACACTCACAGAAGAACCTAGTGATTTCACACACTGAGAATAAATTGTCCCCAGAACCTTTTCCATTCTAGAGCATATCCATCAGGTCCTCCTGGTCTCTTTCATGATATGTAATCTCCTACTGCCCAGAACCTTCTAGAGGTTCACCTGCAGTTCAAACCCCCTCAAAGAGAAGACCTTCCCCTTTCCTCTCCCCAACTCAATCTCTCTCTCTCTCTCTCTCTCTCTCTCTCTCTCTCTCTCTCTCTCTCTCTCTCTCTCTCTCTCCCTCCCTCTGCTCTCTCTATGTCAATCTCTCCCTGTCTTTTCTTCCATCCTCATCCCAACTCTCTGATGAGCCTTTTTAGTGAATTGCTCAGTAAGTGGTTCCTGTTCTACCTCCTCTTTATTTTCTGTCTTCTCATAGTTTCCTTTTTATTTTCAAAGTTTATTACAAATGTGCATAAAATAAACTCCCGAGCAAAAGCTGAATTACTACTCCAGGTCAAGTCCTTTGATTCTCAGTGGGACTCTTACCTAGGACACAGGTCCTGCTCAATGGGCAGTGTTCCCGCTCATCCTGTTGGTTCTTCAGTAGGTGCCCCGACCACTCTGCTACTGACCTCCATGTGCCCAGCCAGGCTGCTGCAGCTGACAGGCCATGAATGGGTTTTTCCCTAGCTGTGGCTCAGGCAGTCATGGTCCACAGCCCTCAGCTGCACCCTGTTCCCTGAGTCCCCAGCATCTTCCTCTCTCACATTCAGAGAATCTGCCGAGTCGCTGCCAGACCAGCAGCACGTGTGTCAGCTGGGTCAAGCAGGTAGGAGGTTATTGTTCAGAGGTGCAACACTGTGGGAGCTTATTGTATATCTTGTGCACAGTAATAGACTCCACCATCCTCAGCCTTCACCTTGCTGATTTTTAGTGTACAATCTGTCCCTGACCCACTGCCACTGAACCTGTCTGGGACCCCAGTGAACCAGTTGGAAACCTTGTATATTAGGACATGAGGAGACTGGCGTGGCTTGTGTACAAACCAATACAAATAAATGTTTCTATCATTGCATAGGAGGCTCTGACTGGACCTGCAGGAGTTAGAGGTTGACTGTCCAGGGGTGACAGGAACAGAGAGAGGAGTCTGGGTCAGCATAATATCCCCACTGGATCCTGAAATAGTGATAGAGAAATTCAAATTTATGTAGTCTTATAATGAGTTATATTTGATTTATCTTTTCTTTCTTTATTTCCAAGGAAGTTAATTTTTATTTGAGTTATACAACACATGTATCAATTTTTTAAAGAATTTAAGTTTTGTAAGCTATGACAGCCTGTGTAATTTTTCTACAGCATCTTCCTCTTTCTTTGTAACAATGTTGTTCAGAGCCAGATTGCTTGATCCTCCTCTCTTCTATCTCATATTAATCAAAATCACCTGCCCCATCCTGGAGGGAAGACCTGCTCACCTCTCAGGTGGATATAGCACACTTGGGCAGAATGGGGTCCAGGGCTCACCTCCTGCCCCCTTCTCCTTCCTCATCCCCTCTGTCCTCACCAGGGATCCAAAGCATCAGCAGCCCCAGGAGCTGAGCAGGGAGCCTCATTTTGAGAAGGTGAGCTGAGGAGTCCTGGTGAGTGAAGGCCAGGTTAGAACTGAGCTTTTATGTCAGCCTTGCAGGCAGGTCCTCCCCAGGCAACAGCATGCAAATGTCCTGGTGGGTGCTGGGTGGAAAGAGTGTGGGAGGGTGGGGCCTTCCTTGTGGGCCCAGGGGACATATAATGTCTCTATATTTGGAGATAATACAGTAGAGAAACTTCCCAGGCTGCCTGTGGTGTGGACAGGATGTGCCGTCATGGAAGCCTGGCTCTGTGGGGGTCATGGTGCACAGGATCTGCCACCCTAAGACAGCACAGAGTCAAGATATGAATGGTTCCTGCAGGACAGCCCTTCAGAGGGAATGGCCACTCTGCTGGCTTCCTCCCAGCTTAGGAGACAGTCTGGCAAGTCCCGCCTCTCAGGTATTGATTTTCTGAAATTCTTCTGCCCACAACATGGAGTTCTGGGAGTGGCAGAGCTTCTGGTGTCTGCTGTGACCTGAGAAATACAAGAATGTCAGGGGCAGTGTTAGACATCATCTTTTCCAGGTCTATTGATTGAAATAGAATCACAAGGGTCAACAGAATCTGGTGGGAAAGAAACCTGTGTTTCACCAGGAGATCCAGTAGCCCTAACCAAGGCCAGATTAGAAGGAAGGTGTCCACCTGGGGCAGTGAGTGTGATATTCTGGGGAGCTGGGTCTATAAGTTGGTGGACAGCCTGTCCTAGTCATCTACATATGTGACACTCACAGTCCTCCGAGCACTTCCCAAGAGAAGAACAACTTGAGGCCACTGGAGAGAGTTGAACAAGGGAAGTTTCTATGTTATTTCTTCTTATAGTTGAGAGACAATTCCTTCCTCCCTCTGCTTGTCCCTTGTCAGACATCCTGGGCCACAGGTGCCACAAATCCTGGTGTAACAGGAGATTCCCTAGTTAGAACAGGACTGAGTCTGTGCTGTTCATGTCTCAGGGTGATTCCATCTGTACTGATGTTCTCCTGGGCCTTGTTCCAAGGGGCTCTCCATGTAAGGTGGTTGCATCCACTGCACAGGGACATTAGTTTCCTTCTCCCTTGTCTTTATTCTGTGTATTTATCTACCTCTTTTTCATTGGTGTGTTGTAGACACATGTGGAGCTGAAAATCCCTGTGCTTATTTAGTTTCTGTGTCCATACACAAGGTGTGATGTGGTCACATCCATTCCACATTTCCTCCCCTCCTTGTTCTCTAACATCCCTGCATCTCTGTCTCCTTCTCACTGTTCTTCCCTCTGCCAAGCCCACGTTCTGAAACCCACATATTCTGAGAGTCAGGATCTCACATGGAGGATGAAGACAAGGGTCATACCAGGGGTCAGGCTCCTCATACTTACCACCCGAGATGCTGAAGCAGCTGTGTCCCTTGGTTCGTGATCACAAGAGGTCCTCATGGAGAGGAAGATTGTTGAACCACCTTCCTGGAAGCATGCAGTGCCTGAGAGTGGCTGGCAGACAGGAGCACTGAGTCCATCTGTTTCAAGGTCACCTTTTGGTCCTCCAGCTGTGCAGGGAGCTCTGAATGGTGTCTGCCCCATGCCTGGACCATGCTCTAGAGCTGGAGAGTGAGGGGACCCTGGGTCATGGATCTGGATGGAGCAATGGACTGTGGATTCTTTTGCAGATTTTGGTTGCTGATAAACTGTCATTTAAATATCCCTTTTTTATTGCTGTTCTCAATTTGGGGTGGGTAAACCTCTAGCACACTAGGTGGCGTGAGCTGGGCACCATGAAGCCAGGTGACCTCATGAAGCATCTTTCTGGAGTGTCCTCTTACTTGAATGTCTTAGGGAAGAAGTGTCACCTTTAGTCATGAACACTCCAGGATAAGGGGCACAAGTGGAGTTACTTGCTATGAGAAGAAGACACAAATCCCTGCTGAGCCTCAAACTGCTCCAAATACAGAAGAGGGGAAGGAAGGTGTTTTCTCACTTCCCATTGATCTTAGATGAGAAAAGCAGAAGCCCAGACTTACAGCATGAAAAGAAATAAAGCCATCATATTTATAACACTTCTCATTGAACGTCTTCTACAATTCTGCTTTTCTGGACTCAGGACTGGAGGAGGATGAACATAAGATTAGCCCTTGACACCTAGTTTTGTCTTCAGCTCTCCAGAATTCAGTGAGTGACCTGGTTAGACATTTCTGCTCTGGCCTCTTCCGTGGTTCCCACGTGTGACAGCTGGTTTCTGAGCTCTTCTCTGGGTTGGATTGTCTGTGTCATCAAGATGGACAGGTGGGTGGACTGTCCTCTTGGAGCTGTAGAACGTCAGTGTGGAGAGCAGAGGGCACAGGATCCTGTGGACACCCAGGCCACTCACCTTGAGGTTCCTCTCACTTAATTCTGTGCTGAGATGTCCCACTTAAGCCACAAGGCGGTGACATATACCTGCAAAAAAATCTCCCCATAGCCCTGAAAGGCTGATCTATGTTTGAAGCATGAATATAGTTTTATATGTTTACCTGGTAAGACAGCAGCATTATAGGAAGTGAAGAGGACACCCTGGTCGCTCCCTGCAGCCACTCAGGTTTTCTTTTTTGCCTTCATAGCACTCAGGGGTGAGGAGGTCACCTCTCTCCCATGTGTCACAGTTGACACCAATGAATCTTGCCCAGGCTGTGTCCTGCAGGGTAATGCAGGGGCTGCTTCAAAATGTCATGCAGGGACTCAGGATTGGAGGCTCTGTCCCATTGTGTGTTCACCATGTGGACACCATGGTCTGTCACTGTGCCAGGAGGAAATTGAGTGACTTATTGAAAAAGCGTTTTACCTTTGAGGAAAACTCTTTTCTTAATAAAAAAAAAAAAAAAAAAAAAAAAAAAAAAAAAAAAAAGATCACAGTTTAACAAGTCAAACAGTAGACTAGATAACAAAGAACAACTCTGTATTTTGTCAGAAAAACTCATATGATCTAACCTATGTAAGATTCTAATACCTTGTACCATATGTCAATGTGTATATTCATCTAGTGAAGTACTGTTGTTAATACTTTGGTGAACTTCTTTCTATACCTCTGCATTCACTGTGAATTTCTGTGTAAACCATTGCCCCAACAAGCAAATTACACCATTAGTCTTTCACTCTCCCTGCTCTTTCACTGAGTGAGGAATCAAGAGTGGCTTCCTGGGTGGTTGTGGCTCCAGGTGTGTCTTCAGGTGTGTGGGACGTGAACCACAGGTGCAGCATGGAGAGACTTCTCTGTTGGATCTCCCTACATTGGTCAGTGGATGCAAACATTGGCCAGGGCCTGGGGCTCTCACTGTGCCATGCCCTGGGCTACCTGGGGGTCCTCACCAGGTGTCCTCTGACTTCCCCTGGAGCAGTTCTCACAGAGTGGTCAGCAGGCAAGAGTCTCAGTGTCCTGGCCTCTCAGGTCACTCACAGATACTTTCTGGCACTGGATTGGGAACAGGCCAGCTCTGTCCTGTGAGGAGGCAGAGTGTTGAACACCTGGAAGGGACTGGGGAGGCAGGGCACTGGGCCTCTGGGAGGCTGAGCCTGTTTCTGATTCTAGCCTGGAGTCCTCCTGCCTGGAGCTTCCTCTCAGCATTCTCTGCCCCATGATTCTGCAGTAAAGGTGTTTGAATTGTGCTGTTGTCAGGTGTTTGACTTTTGGATGCTACACACCCAATGCTGTCCTGGTACAGTTGTGAGAACACAGTCGATTAAATATTAAAGACATTTAGAAAAGAAAAGGCAGTTTTGTCAATTTTTCCTTGTTTTATCCTCCTCTGTGCAATTTAGACCTTCTTGTGTTTCCACCTGCCTTTGCCTGGAAGAATCATGTGGTCATTTCCTGTGCTGTGCAAAGACCCATGATGTGTTCTCCAGCTTCTGTGTGAAAAGGTTTCTATATTTCCTTTGAAACCTCAATTTTCTGGCTACAGAATTTTCTGTAGAAAATTGCTCTTTAGATTTTATAGACATTGTTTCTGATTTTCTTGCTCAGCTGTCTCCTTCTTTCCCCCTTCTCTCACCTGTCTTCTTTACATACTTTGTTTTTCCAGCATGTTTTATTCTTTTACCAGTATTAATAATGTAAGCGTCATGATTGTGGTTCCGAGTCCTTTCCAAGTTACTTTTGAGTCACAATAGGAGCTCTTGTTATGGGCTGATTTGATCATTAAGCTAGGCCGACCCTGTTTTGTTCAGACACCTCAGTCTGTGTGAAATCATCCCCCTTTCTCCAGAACCAACTCCCATGGAGGTAACACCTCCTTCTTCCCCTATGAATACTGACCTCCTTATCCTTGACTTATGGAATGTGAGCTTGCCCTTCTGAACATGTGCTGAGAATTTCTGAGAAAACATGTTTCATGTAACCTGTGGTTGTAACTGCCACCCCCCTTTCCTTTGTGGATTGTCAGATTAAAGGGGCAGTCACCACTCCATGGGGGTGTCATCCTGCAGAACTGTTTACTCTTTGTTTCTCTGACCATGGACAGAATATATCCTTTGTCATTTCCTTCGAAAGATCCCAGAGTTATTTGAGTTATTGGAAAGTCACCTTAATATTTGGAGACCACAGCATGATATAAACCAGAATCTAGGCTGTGGCTCTGAGCTGCCCAGGACCCTCACCCCACACACAGAGGAGTGCCCTCCACTGTGGTTTGCTGTGGTTTGGATCAGATATGGTGACTGATATGAACCCAGGCACGAAGAGGAGACAGATGAGACTATGTGCTCAGGGGTTCCTTATTTGTTCTCTCTGTTTAGTGTGAATGTAAAGCTCAGAGGTGTCTCAACTAGGTTGGTGCTAAATCCTCTGTGGTGAATGGAGAGTCAGAGGTGTGTCAACTAGGTTGATGGCAAAGCCTCGTACGTGTTTCAGTTAGTTGGTTTTCTGACAAGGGGCCAGCATGTCACAGGCCCTCTGATAAATAGGTGGTGACAATGGTCTGGAGACTGGGATGGGAGGAGAGAGTCTCTGTTTTTCTTGGAAAATTGTCTTTTGTTGATCATGTGTTTGTCTAGTTGTCTCTGAAGGTGCTCCCTCATTGTTGCCCTGGGGAGAAAACATTCTCCTCTCCCTGACAGACGAGACCCATCAGTGACTCACCGTCTCAGTTTTGGTTAGATTTTGTCTGTCAGTTTTCCCTATTTCTGCTTTGTTCTAACCATCAGCTTTACCATGGGATCTAAGCAGTCTCTCTGGGCATCTGTCCCTCTGGAGTGTATGTTAACACATTCTCATCAGGGTTCCATGTTGATTATGGGGTGCCTTTATCACAGGGACTCCTCTACCCTATGTGAATTAGAATGAGCCAGTTCAATGTGGGATGGTCAGATGGGGGACTGTGGATCCCTGAATTGTCCAGAAGGTCTGGAATATGGCAGCTGGTAGACCTGGCCATCCTGACCACTTCCTATATGGGGACCAATGGCTGGATGTAGTTTTGGACCTTCCAATATGGCTACACATGTGCTTTAAGGAGACAGCTCAGTCAGCCAAGGTTCTCATTGAGTGGCCCTGAACTCTACACCAGAACCAGTCAATATGTTGCCTTTGCTTCATATCCTAAACCAGCCTTCCTCCCCTCTCACACTATTTACCAGAGGAAGAAAAGGGTAATGAAAAGTTGGAGAAAAATCAGATGTTTGGAGGATCCTGCCTGACTCCAAACTCATGATACCCGATCTTTGGGGGAAAAACCTTAATATTGGATTTACATACAACAACCTATTTTGGAGAGAACAAATTAACTTCCTTTTTCTTTAGAAGTGTTAGGTGCTAGGTGACCCAGGCATTTACCTGCTGCTCTTTTGTGGGCCTGTTACACCCCTTACAAGGCAAGTCTTTCTTCCTTTGAATTCCTGCATTGGAGGCAACCCTTTTGCTCCCCTGGGTGTCTGATATTCTTGTGGCTGAAGTCAGCCAGCAGTCTCTTGTGAAATACCTTAAGTCTCTCCAACAAATACAAGAAAAGGCTTGTAAATTTATTCTTGAGAACCAACCCAGAGGATCCACTGGTTTCTAACACTTGGTCCAGCCAGGAGACATCAATGGATTCCAAAAGCAAGGATGACACTGAGCTGGAGAGGATCTTACACCATCATCTTGACCTCCTGATGACCATAATGGTGTTGGACTCACTGCATGGATTCATCATATTCAACTGAAACTTGTGAAGAAACCTCCTACAGGGGAATGATCACTCATTGAGACCCCATTCACACTCAAAAGATAAAACTTTAAAAAGTGCTAATAACGTTTTTTCTCTTGCTTGGACTGTGTCCTAAGATCAAGGCTACTGAACTCCCTAGGTAAAGTTTTACCTTGTCTTCTTCCCTTGGAATTCTAGCTCAAGTGGGTGGTGGATTCCTAAACCAGGTCAGACAGACCTGGATGAGCCTTTGTTGACTGTATATTTGGATGATGCTGTTCCCCAATTTAGTGACAATCATTTTACTCTGAGGTGGAAGCTGCCCTAATAGCTTGGAGTGTGGCTCCTGCCCCCTCCAAGAGCAGAAGTATAGAGCCTCCCCCATCCAATCCTCCAAGTCATGAGATCCCTTCCTCTCTCATGAAGATGTGAAGGACTTCCATGATGAGGGCAAGTCAAGTCAGGTACACTCTCCCTCTTTTAAAGGCAACTTATTTGATTATCTTTAGAATTCTTCATAGGAAATTTTCCCAAAACTCCTGTAAAATAACCTGGGAGAAGAAGGAATACCAGGACATTGGTTTTGGGGCCAATGATTTAGGATCTTGTCCGCATATTGTTGTTGATTATCACTTGCCACAGTGTCGACATCCTGGTGGATATTTGGAAGTGGACATTGTTTGGAGGGTTCAGTTCTTCTCTGATCAGTTTAACTTAATTCAGGGCTAAGATGTCCCACTTCTTGACCACAAGAGGGCGACATGACCTGCAAAATCCTCACCAAGGCCTCCTGCCTGGAAAGGTTGATCTATTCTACAAGTATAAATTTCACTTCATGTTTATAACTGGTAAGACAGCAACTTTATGGGAATTAACAAGGAAGTCTTCTTTCACGATCACTCAGGCGATTTTTAGTGTTAGAGTCTACCCTCAGAACTCCCAGTCCAGGCAATTTGCTTCCCTATATTCTGATGGCTTTGCATAGATCCAGATCCAGCCCAGCTGCAAACATTTTATAAAGGAGGATGCAGTTATTTGAAATGTAGGTCCCACTGGGGGTAGGACCGCGATGTCTCCAGTGAACTCAGACATCGTAGACCAGGCTCTGAAGGCAGGGATCTCATTTTACTTAGGATTGTACAAGACATACATAGATACATTATCCAATCAGGTTAAGACTCTTTTAAAATATAGCAGAACCAACCTATAGGTAAGCTATGCGTGGTACTCATGTAAACAAACCAAGTATCCCTATGTGATTCTGTCCAACAACAAGTCTGAGACAAAGGACTGGGAGAAGGGTGAGCTCCAGCACACAGCATGAGGCGAGGCAGTGTGGGTGAGCTCACATTACAGCTTGCCATGATGACTGCTGAGTGAGGCTTTCCCTCACCTCATAGCTCAGCATCAGTAACTACAAAGGCCCTTAATTCATGGCAAGTCTTTACCATTTCCTCAGTTTCTCCAACCAAATTTTTTGGTTTATTTAAGCCATGGTGTCCACGAGGGTGGTCTAGTAAGCTTGAGGAATGTTCCCTACATTTCCCCCTTCTTTAGTAATTGAAGAAGCAGGGGCTTTGCAAATATTTGTTGTGATTTGGCCCGGTAAGTTAATCACTTAGAAAGAAGATCAAATATACAACAAAATCCAAATATGCATAAGACTATGACAAATATAATATGAGCACAGTTACAAAAAGTTGCTTTAACCAAGACATGTCTGGTAACCAAGAAGCCAGCCAATCTAGCAGCCCTATATTTCCAGGTTCTTGATGAATGCTATTAACAATATCCTTTAAATAACTTAGCTCTTTGGAAAGAGGATTACCATGAACAGTTAAGTTGAAAGACACATATTATTGAGTTTCTTACAGCTCTTATGGTGTAACAGCAACAAATAATCAATGAAAGCTCTAAAATACTACTTGACATTAAATCTTTTGATGACCACAGTGTGACAACACATCCCTTTCACTAATAGGTAATCCAGACATAAAATACATAAAAACATTTCCACCCTAATTAAAAATATAAATAAAATGGACCTAATGGATAACTGCAACATATTTCACTCCAAAAACAGATGAATTCACTTTATTCTCAACAACTAATGGAACTTTTTCTAAAACAGACTATATTCTATGCATAATATAATTTCTCACACAATGAAAGTTATAATCTTGTGCATTTTAGCAGATTATAATGGAATAAAAATAGAAATCAATGGCACAAAAAGTTATGTAAGCCACAGATATACATGGAGATTGGAACTCACCCTATTGAGTGATTAATGGATTACAGAAGAAATGAGAGAGGAAATAAAAAAAAAAATTATTAAAAAATGAGAACAGACACAATGCATCAAATTCTCTGAGTCAGAATGAAGGTAGTCCTGAGAGGCTAGTTAATAGCATTGAGTACCACATTAAAAAAAGGAAAGATTTCAAACAAATGACCTAATGCTATACCTCAAGCCTCTAGAAAAGAAAGAAGTAGCTGATTCAAAAATTTGTAGAATACAGAAAACAAGATCAGAGCTAAAATCAGTGAAACTGAGAATAAAAAACAGAATCAGTGCAACAGAGATGATACTTTGAAAAGATAAAGAACATTGATAAACCCTTAACCAAAGGAATCATAAGAAATGGCGGGAGGCTGAATCTAGTGCTTCAGGACTTTGGTCCCCTGCATCTCTGTGTTCCAGGTGAGGAAAATGCACTACATCAGAAAAATAGGATGAACAGCTCCTCCCTGTGCCTCCCTGGGAAGCTGCCTCTGAGCTCCAGCAGGAAGTGACTTGTCGCAGCATGATGTAGCTCCCTAGTTCTCACCTTAGGGACAGAACTTTCTGCTCAGTCTCTTATAAAGAAGTGTAACACTGGGGGTCTGGTCTTGTTCTCTGATGTCATGCCCTGAGAGCAGATTGATCATTCTCAGATATAAAAGATACATTCTTGTGCATTTTAGCAGATTATAATGGAATGAGCATCAAGGACTGTGTCCCAAAAAAGTCACTATCATCTGTAGAGCTGGTGAGAACCTTATGCACATTGATTAGGAGAACCGACTCCCCTGGTTCCAGCACAAACAGGGGTTCCTGGGTTCCTCAGTGACCAGCTACTGCTGGGCCATGTGGCACCCCAGGCTCAGTGGTGGAGAGTTCAGACTGATTCCCTCCCAGCAGCTGTAACCTTCATGTGAGGTGTGCAGATACCTACTGAGCTCAAGCATGAAGATACCTGTGCATACGGACCTAGCCCTTCCCAATACCTGCCCAGAGAGGATGCTGAGTGAGGATCATTGGATGCTTCCTGTGTGTTATGCAGCTGTGACAGAGTCAGCACCGTCACCTCATTCAGAGGAGTCTCTGAGCACAGAGTCAAGCGTGTTGACCTCTCCTGTCCTGAACCTACTGAAGGAAAGTCACTGGTGAGTAAATCCTAGGAGCTCCTGGTCCTTGGCTCACACTCTCCTGATGTAGGTAACCCAGAACCATGATCTCCTCTGAGATGTGGCTGAGTGGCCCAGGACCCAGCCTGCTCCGTTGGTCCTCACATACCTGTTTCTCTATCCCACCTCTGTCATCCCCAGATTTTAGTCCATCTTCTGTTGTTGTAATGGAAAACCCAGAACTAGACAATTCATGAAGAAAGTAAATTGACTTCTTCATACTTCTTGAGGTTGGTAATTGAAGGTCACTAGTCACCATCTTCAAGTTATCTGTGAGAGAATTTCTTGCTGCTTCTTCACACGGTGCAGCCACAAAACTGGAGACTCAAGTTTATATATGGGATTATAACATAGCCACCAGTGACCAAATATGACATCATAGGTTACATAAGACCATGCTTGCACTGTTCCTTAATTTGACATCACGGGTTTCATAAGAGCTTGCAAGCCTTGTGGTTCCTGACTTACATACGCCAGCTTAGTCATTGCTTCTTGGACATCGAACTGAGGAAACCTGATCAACTCCATGTACTGTGTAGGGATTAAGTTTCCAACTCATGCAGTTTTGCAGGACACATTGATAGTGTGCCAATTCAGCCTGCACCAGACACTTACTTGTCTCTTCTGGAACTTTTCTTTCTTGTACAATCCTTAACCAGTACCCTGGGTCTTACTCAGAAACAAATGTGCTCATTGCCATTTTCCTAATGACCCCACCCTGATGTTCTCTGTGGCCAGGCTCCTTGGGTGCAGGTGACTTGCTCTCCTCAGTCTCCTAGATGCACACCATCTTTGCAGTCTCATGCATGGACAATCTGGTGGCTTGTCTTCTCTATCTCCTGTCTTCTGCAGCTGATCCTGTACCAGGATCATTCACTCTCCTGTTTTCTATTTATTGCATTCATGACTCTGTCACCCACTCGACAATCTGCTGCCAGGTGAGAAGCACATAACAAGGGAGAGGATGCTGAGACTGCAGAGGCTCCCATCACAGGTCCACCAGCGAGCTCCATCAGGGAGGTGAGTCTGGCCAGGCCTCTTCCCCATGCTGCACTCCTACAGGAGGCTCAGGTAGAGTCTCTGTCCAAGCAGAGGCCAAAAAACTCCTGATACCCCTCATCTCCTTCTTATGTCATGACAAATTTCTGAGCTCCCCAACACAATAGGAGCCTCATCAATCTTCTCATTCCTTCTTGGACTGCAATCTAGTCATCAGCCTCTCTTACCAAGACTGCTGATTTTTTTCTTATTGATTCCAAGATCCATGAAGAAAAACACTATGCTTACAGATTTGGGATTGGTTGCTGCTGCCATGTGTGATGCTTGTGCCTGGCTCTGCATAAGAAATCTGATATTCCCTGCATGTAATTGACATGACATAAAGACCATCCACTGACAGCCCACCTCAGGGTAGGTGAAGGTTTCTCTCAAAGTCTTATCACTGTCTTGCATGTTGTCACTGAGTGAAGCCAGCATTCCCAAAACCAAGTGGACTCCAAACAGTACTGGGAGCTTTGAAAGGAGGCTCATGTCAGCACGCCCATCTGCAGCCAGAGCTCTGAGTCATGGACTGCAGAAAGAACAAGTACCATTTCCAAGGAGGGGTCACTGAAAACCCAAAGGACCAAACAGGAAAATTTTGCTTTCTCTCCTTTAACCCAAAAAAAACTAAATTAAAAAAAATTGAGGAGGTAATGCAGCAGACAGTGCTCTTCTTCACTATAAGAAAATTGTAAAGAGAGGAAAGGATGCTCTACTAAAAGTGGGTCCCCCTCACTTTTGAGTACAGCAGCAGAGCTGCAGGGACATGTCAGACTAAAAGTCCACTGCCTTCCACCCTAAGATCATTCAGATAACTGGATATAAAAGCCTTTGTTTGACTCTATGTTTACAGGAAACACAGTGCCAAACAGCACCAACTTGGACAGGAGACACTAGTGGACCAGGATGCCCATGGCCCCACCTGTCCTGAGGGACAGCAGTGCTCCATGGGGAGGGGACTCAGAGCAGTCAGGGTAGAAGCTAGAGTGAAAAGTAACCTGTTTGTGTATTGTCTCTCCTTCACAGTGAACTGGAAGCTCTGGAAGCCCAGGGTTCTGCTGGCCTTCTCCCATGTGTCTTCTACCTAGAGCGTTCAGGATGCTATTATTTGTGAATGTGAATCACGTTTAGATAGGAATAAATGACGAACCACTCACCAGGTCTGGGAGATGATGCTATTTCTCTTTTCACCACTAGGAGGAGCAGTGACACTTAGGGCCTTAATGACAGGGAGTCCAGGTTCCTTGGGCTGGTATTTAGAAAGACTGGCCTGCAGAGAGATGGCCAAGGGACTCATGGAGTGCTGCGTAACTCTGAGGTCCTGCTTGTGACCAGAGGATTGTCAGAGCTCTGGTTTGGATGTGCTGGGGTGACTGAGATGTCAGAGGGACTTCACAAGTGCACTTAAGTCCTAAAAGAGAATCTGAGAGGCAGGTCATGCACCTGAGCACTGCTCCTCATTCTGCCAGTGGAATGGGGGTGTCCAGGGAACGGCACCACCTTTGCATGCTCTGAGACACACGGATCCCATTACACACGTAACATGGCTTTACATTGGCCACAGCCCATTTGAAAGATGGCAATTGTAATAAGCCAGGCTCCAAATGTCAAAGGTCGAATGTGTTCTCTTCTATGGGGAAGCTAATCCAAGGTCATTTGGGGTGGGGGTGTAAATAAAATAATGGGGGACAAATGAGTGGGGTAGAGGAAGGGAAATGGAGGGAAGGAAGGAAGGATGGGACAGGGAAAGAGTGGCATGAGCCTGACCTGGCTCTCCTATGTACAAGTGGGAACACAGCACAGTGGAGCTCAGCAGCAGGTACATCCACAAGACACCAAGTAAAGAAAGCAAATGTAAATGGCAGAAGGATCAGTAAATAGAGGGGAGGGAAGAAGGGAGGGCAGCAAGAGGGGGAGGGAGTTTCCTGGGGCCTGATATGGAACAAAGTATATTCCATGCTTTTATTATTATGTCAAGGTAAATTCTATTGCCATGTATAGCTAAAAACAACCATCACAAATAAATAAAATTTTATCTGAGAGTAAGAAAAGAAATGCAAAGTAATACATCAATGTTAAAAAATTCTAATTTTAATACCTTAACATAAAAAGACAACCTGTGATGTAAAAATATTTTATCTTAGCATATTTACTTGGATTTTATTGATAGTTGTGATTTTCCATTGGTTTCTGGTCTCTCCTTGGTGTGGTCACCTGGCCTTCCTACTGGACTCCTTGCCTCCTCATCAGTTCATTGGTCCTCAGGCCTCACTGCCCCAGAACATTTGTTGCCACATTCTCTGGGGCTGTGTGGGATCTGCTGGGGCCCAAGGCAGCTGCTCAGAGCTCTGTTAACAGGCTTCTCCTGGGGATGGGACTGAATGCAATCACCTTCACAGACAGCAAGATGGTATCAGGGCCCCACATATTCACAGGCTTGGTTTGTGTCTAAGACAAGAGGTTTTAGAGGAGTTATAGGTTTGTAAAAGTAAAAAAAAATAAATTAAAATGAAGAAGGAAAAATGTCACCTAATGGTTTGACCATTTGTAGATAAGACAATCTGTATTTCAGATGTCTTTATCTCTCATTGAATTCTTTACTTATTCTTTGTAGTTATAAATAACATCTTGATTTGTTTTAATTACAAAAGTCTAGAATACCATTTGCTCTAATTTGGTCCCAGTATATTTCCCTACCACCTTCTGTGTTTGTTAGTCAGGGTTCTCTACAGGAGGAGAACCAAGTATGTGTGTGTGTGTGTGTGTGTGTGTGTGTGTGTGTGTGTGTGTGTGTGTTGAAAATATCAGTTTTAAAATCAGCTGCCAGTTGAGGAGCAGCCAGGCTAATGTTCACATATCATGGGCCCCTGTTACTCAAGAGTCCCCAGTGCCCTCTCAGGTGTGGTGGTGCCTCTGTGCACAGCCTGGCTGCCCTCTCTGGGGTGCTCCCTGTGCTGTGTGCTGCCTGCTGAGCTCAGGGGCCCTGGACTGGCTGCACTGAGAGCAGAGCTGCCTTGCCTGTTTCCAGGACCCTCCTCCCTCCCCTGTCACAACCCAGGGCAGTTTCCCAGGTCACAGCCTCTTGCTCTTCATCTGACCTTGGAGCAAACTGACACTCAGGGGCCTTGTCTGCTGCAGCCTCTTAGGCTTATTCTGATCCAGACTTTAATTCCAGGGACATCCTCTTTGTTTGGAGGAAGAAGTTTATTTTTATTTAAATTTTTATATTTTCGCTGTATGAGCTACAGAGTCACCAGTCAGAGCTTCATGCTGATGAGCTGTGGGAAATGAGGCCAAATGACAGGAAGAGGGCAGAGTGTGGAGGTTCCCAAGCTAAGAACCAGGCCAGCCAGTTGGTGCCCTGGGAAATGCAGGGACCTGTGTCTTTGGATGATGTTGGAGTAACCTGAACACCTCATGGAGGCCTGGTGTTGCCCCAGTGCATGTGCAGGAAGGCCTGGGCAGTATGGTGACAAGAATGGCAGTAAATGTTCAGGAATAAGTTCATCAGGCTCTTGAGGATTGGTTGTGTGTTAAGAGGAAATTTCCCAGTTAGAGAAAGGTTGTTGTACAGCACAGAGCACTCTATGGCCCTGGGTCATCTGAAAACAGATGACCTGAGAGCCCACCCTCTGGAAACTTCTTCCTTCATTACCCTGAACAAACTGTGAAATAAACATCTGCACTAGTGCATCACTCCACAAGATCTTCAGATTCATTTCAGATTATGGGAATTGCCTGTCTTTTATAATTAATCCATCAAGTCCTGTATCATGGGCCACCTTTACCTGCCAAGGTTTTTGGTCTCCTTGAGGTTGGAACCGTCTATCCATCTTTTCCTAAACTTCATGATCTCACCACTTTGGAGAGTACACACACTGGCTGTTTTGTAGATGTGCCTCAGTTATGATGTTTGTCTCCCTTCATGGTAGGATTTAGCCATAGCATCTCCAGCAGAAATCTCTAGAAATGTGCTCTTCTCTTACTGCTTCCTGTTGGGTGGTGGCTGATTTCAATCTGCCTCATTACTTCTGATGCTTTTATGGGTTCTTGATTTAATGGAATATTGACAGACTTCTTTTCTGTGTAGTTAGTCATTGGATATTTGAAATTAGCATGGGACTGGGGGTGTGTGTAAGTGGCAGAGCACTTACCCAGCATGGCCAAGGTCCTGGGTATGAGCAAACACTAAAATATATTTTTTTGTGTTCATGTACAATTTATTTATTTATTTATTTTTTTTATTTTTTTTTGTACCATTTTTTTTTTATTGTAAACAAATGGGATACATGTTGTTTCTCTGTTTGTACATGGCGTAAAGGGATACCATTTGTGCAATCATAAATTTACATAGAGTAATGTTGTTTGATTCATTCTGTTATTTTTTCCCTTCCCCCACCCCTCCCACCCCTCTTTACCCTCTATACAGTAGTTCCTTCCTCCATACTTGCCCCCCTCCCTAACCCTAACTCTAACCCTAACACTAACCCTTCCCTCCCCCCCATTATGTGTCATCCTCCACTTATTAGTGATATCATTCGTCCTTTCGCTTTTTGAGATTGGCTTATCTCACTTAGCATGATATTCTCCAATTTCATCCATTTGCCTGCAAATGCCATAATTTTTCATTCTTTATGGCTGAGTAATATTCCATTGTATATGTATACCGTAGTTTCTTTATCCACTCATCAATTGAAGGGCATCTAGGTTGGTTCCACAGTCTGGCTATTGTGAATTGAGCAGCTATGAACATTGATGTGGCTGTATCTCTGTAGTATGCAGATTTTAAGTCCTTTGGGTATAGGCCAAGGAGTGGGATAGCTGGGTCAAATGGAGGGTCCATTCCAAGTTTTCTAAGGAATCTCCACACTGCTTTCTAGAGTGGCTGCACTAATTTGCAGCCCCACCAGCAGTGTATGAGTGTACCTTTCTCCCCACATCCTCGCCAACACCTGTTGTTGCTCGTATTCTTGATAATCGCCATTCTAATTGGGGTGAGATGGAATCTTAGGGTGGTTTTGATTTGCATTTCTCTTATTACTAGAGATGTTGAACATTTTTCCATATGTTTGTTGATTGCTTGTCGATCTTCTTCTGTGAGGCGTCCTATTCATTTCCTTAGCCCATTTGTTGACTGGATTATTTGAATTCTTGGAGTAGAGTTTTTTGAGTTCTTTATAGATTCTGGAGATTAGTGCTCTATCTGAAGTATGATTGGCAAAGATATTCTCCCACTCTGTAGGCTCTTTCTTCGCATTGCTGATAGTTTCCTTTGCTGAGAGAAAGCTTTTTAGTTTGAATCTATCCCAGTGGTTGATTCTAGCTTTTATTTCTTGTGCTATGGGAGTCCTGTTAAGGAAATCTGGTCCTAGACCAACAAGGTGAAGATTTGGACCTACTTTTTCTTCTATAATCTGCAGGGTCTCTGGTCTGATTCCGAGGTCCTTAATCCATTTTGAGTTTAGTTTCGTGCATGGTGAGAGATATGGGTTTAGCTTCATTCTGTTGCATATGGATTTCCAGTTTTCCCAGCACCATTTGTTGAAGAGGCTATCTTTTCTCCATTGCATATTTTTGGCCCCTTTGTCTAGTATGAGAAAATTGTATTTATTTGGGTTTGTGTCCGTGTCCTCTATTCTGTACCATTGATCTACCTTTCTATTTTGGTACCAATACCATGCCGTTTTTGTTACTATTGCTTTGTAGTAGAGTTGAAGATCTGGTATTGCAATACCCCCTGTTTCACTCTTCCTGCTAAGGATTGCTTTAGCTATTCTGGGCTTCTTATTCTTCCAGATGAATTTCATAATTGCTTGCTCTATTTCTGTAAGGTACGTCATTGGGATTTTAATTGGACTTGCATTGAATTTGTATAGCACTTTAGGTAGTATGGCCATTTTGACAATATTAATTCTGCCTATCCAAGAACATGGAAGATCTTTCCATCTTCTAAGGTGTTCTTTAATTTCTTTCTTTAGTGTTGTATAGTTCTCATTGTAGAGGTCTTTCACCTCTTTTGTGAGATTGATTCCCAAGTATTTTATTTTTTTTCGAGGCTATTGTGAATGGGGTAGTTTTCCTAATTTCTCTTTCTGAAGATTCATCACTTATGTATAAAAATGCGTTGGATTTATGGGCATTGATCTTGTAACCTGCTACTTTACTGAAATCACTTATGAGTTCTAAGAGTTTTCTGGTGGAATTTCCAGGTTCCTCTAAATATATAATCATGTCATCAGCGAACAGGGATAGTTTGAGTTCTTCTTTTCCAATTCGTATCCCTTTAATTTCTTTGGTTTGTCTAATTGCTCTGGCCAGAGTCTCAAGAACGATGTTGAATAGAAGTGGTGAAAGAGGGCATCCCTGCCTTGTTCCAGTTTTTAGGGGGAATGCTTTCAGTTTTTCACCATTTAGAATGATATTAGCCATGGGCTTAGCATAAATGGCCTTTACAATGTTAAGGAATGTTCCCACTATCCCTATTTTTTCTAGTGTTTTGAGCATGAAGGGGTGCTGTATTTTATCATATGCTTTTTCTGCATCTATTGAAATAATCATGTGATTCTTGACTTTAAGTCTATAAATATGGTGAATTATGTTTATTGATTTCCTGATGTTGAACCAACCTTGCATCCCTGGGATGAAACCCACTTGATCATGGTGCACTATCTTTTTAATATGTTTTTGTATGCGATTTGCTAAAATTTTGTTGAGAATTTTTGCGTCGATGTTCATTAAGGATATTGGTCTGAAATTTTCTTTCCTTGATGAGTCTCTGTCTGGTTTAGGTATCAGTGTGATATTGGCTTCATAGAATGAGTTTGGGAGGATTCCCTCCTCTTCTATTTTGTGGAATACTTTGAGAAGTATTGGAATGAGCTCTTCTTTAAAGGTTTTGTAGAACTCGGCTGAGAACCCATCTGGTCCCGGACTTTTCTTTGTTGGTAGGCTTTTGATGACTTCTTCTATTTCAGTACTTGAAATTGGTCTATTTAAATTGTTTATGTCCTCCTCGTTCAGTTTAGGCAATTCATATGTCTCTAGAAACCTGTTGATGTCTTCGAAATTTTCTATTTTGTTTGAGTATAGATTTTCAAAATAGCTTCTAATTATGTTTTGTATTTCAATCCTGTCTGTTGTGATATTTCCTTGTTCATTCTGAATTTTAGTGATTTGGGTTTTCTCTCGTCTTCTCTTTGTTAGTGTGGCTAAAGGTTTATCAATTTTGTTTATTTTTCAAAGAACCAACTATTTATTTTGTCAATTTTTTGTATTGTTTCTTTTGTTTCAATTTCATTGATTTCAGCTCTGAGT